>NC_136072.1:473534118-474929490 GCF_964261635.1 Lissotriton helveticus
TTACCTTAACTTTTTTGTCATAGATGCCCTACCGAAAAGCTTGAGAGGAGGCAATTAGGAGCAGTTGCTAAGACAAACAGAAGCACTGTACGTTGTCAAATTAGATACCAAAGCACCAAATGGGTTAAATGTAGGGGAAGAACTGTACACATTTGTAATATTATTTGCAGCTTAATTTGCTGTTTTTGTATACTAGAGGGGAAAACACATGACAGAAGGACCAATACGAGGTGACAAACTGGGGTCCATAAGTAGACGGGGTTGTTTTAGAGTGTTTTAAGAAAAAAGGAACAAACGTATATGGCGATCATGTTGTATATGTCTGCTACATACATGAAAATTAATAGTAATTGATCTAATCCATTGTAATTGATTGGGATGTAAAGTCTTCGGTTTAGATGAAAAAGTCCAAATTAGCCCAATTGGACACAATTGTACGAGTGAACCAATAGATTAAAAATGATTTAAAAAATCTGGGGCCCAGATAGTAGTGTAAATTGTGCCCACTTTGGGCGTAATTATTTTAAACAAATAGATCATGTTGGCAATGAGTAATAGATCATGTATAATGTGGATATGTGATAATAACATGAATAATATGTTACTCAATTTGGGAAACATCATCAGAATTTTTTTTTAAATAAGGTCCCAGAAATATCATCAGTGGATTGGCATATGTATATCTAATTAATAGTATATATCAATATGAAATGAAGGATAGTAATGTATTGTGTTGTTATTCGATTTAAGTTTAAATTTCAACCCCGCAAAATCCCAGTTTAGAACAATGAGATAGATGATGCACTGAGTGTGTCTTCTGTGAACATGGTAACATGTTATTTAAAAGAGATTTTAGTGATGCAGCAGGTTTGTGATCAAGGCCAGTGTTGTCGCCTAAAGGTGTCATGGCAGAGTGTTGTGCGAAATAAAGACTTTCGATAAAAAAAGCTGGAGTCTGCACTTGGTCCTTCCGGATTACAGGGAAGAGACGGAAGGTGGAGAATATATATATATATCTATATATATCAGGAGAAAACACAGAGCTCAACTTCGTCTTCGTTTTAAGCATGACCTTTATTCTTCATCTGCGCTGCAGCATTTTAAACCACTCCTTTCCTTACATGTTTCTGCTTTGACAGCCTTGATCACAGGTGAGTGATGTTTGATACTCCCAGTGGTCACATGGTCCGCAGTGCCAAACTACAGGCCCCAGGGTGCACCTCCATACATATTTCATAGCGTGGCACAATAGCGTTTTTCCCTGCAAGTGTCCCGAAAATTCATTCTCAAATCCAAGGTGCATACTGTTCCAATATTTTTTGCCAAGTGCACTCTGTTTTTTCCCCTATCTCCACGACGTTCAGATTTTATTACTTGATCATTTGAGTAATTTTTATGTTGTTGCCAGTTGCTCTTGTGAAGTTGTTCCATGTTTTTTGCTACTGCATTACTCCTGTCTTTGGTAGCCGTGGCTCTGCTGTGTTCTGATGTCTTCCAACATTCTCTTTTTGCTTTCTATGTAGCTGTCACGTGTTTGGGTGCTACCTTTTCGCCCTCTAGTAGAATGTTAACCCTCCAGTCTAGTTGTCCAGCCCTTAAGTGGGCTGTCCAACTTTACTTAATTTATCTTCATGTTCACTGTATTAGATTTTGCTAATTATGGACTCACTTTTTATGTTAGTTAAGGGTTATTTTCTCACAAGTGGATGTATTAGAGTGGAGTAAATTAGAATTGGGTGGATGAGAGTGTATGGGAGTAGATTAGAGTGGAGTGTATTAGAATCTGTTGGAAATGGGATCCCTGGCTGGCCAGGGCTTTCGCCAAAGTCAGTCAGAGACCACCACTATCAAGTCAGGGCAAGGGAGTTACACGCCAAGATAAACCCTGCTCACCCTCTAGGTAACGTGGCGCGAGCAGCAAGGCTAAACTTGGAGGCGATGTAAGTTAAGTATTTGCGCACGCACCCCAGCAACAACCCAGGACCCACCACAAAGGAAACTCCACACAAGGTTATATAAAAATAGCCTTTGTATTACACCAAAACACATTAGATAAAACACACACTTTACAATGTGCCAGAGGCACGGGCAGAATTTACAGGGGATATGTACAAGACAGGGCCACCTGGACCACTGTCAGGAATCAGAAGTAACACTTTCAGAAATAGCACTTTAGAATGTAAATCACTGTAGCACAAAATATAAAAATAGAGCACACAACCAGTAACTACTGGTAACCAGGACCTCACTAGCACCACCTGTACTAGGGAGAAAACAACCACCTACATATCACACTACCTGTAGGGGTGTGAGAACACAACACATGATGCAATGCATAACAATACATTCAGAGGTGTAAAAACAAGGCACATGACGCATAAAAATACATTCAGAGGTGCAGAAAATGAACAATTGCGCCAAACTCACAGAAGTCACCACCTGTGACTGTCCCTAGGCCAACTGGCCTCTCTGGGGCTAGGACGCCCTGTGTCCAGTGTCCAGGGGCCTAAACGTAGCAGTTGCCCACAAAGTGCTGGGCAACTGGTGCAAGCAAGATGGGCCAATCGTGGGAGCCTCACAGGCTCTGCAGAAATAAACAACTGTCCCCTTGAGCCTCCTCTGGGCTCTAAAACCAAAAAGATGCAGCCTCACTGGGCTGTTGGTGTCCCTCACGGGGTACCCGGGAACACTGGGGGTGCCTAGAGCCTCTCTTAGGCTCGAAAATGACTCGTGGTGCCCTCAAGAGCCTCTCACTAGGCTCCGAACACCAAATGGGGGCGGGGAGCCTCTCAGGGCTCAACTAACAGATTATGCCCCCGGAGCCTCGTTGCTCCAACAAACAAATGCTGCCTTGGATCGGGAGCCTCGACAGGCTCTGGCAGCAACTGCAGCGGGTGTGGGGCCCCTCCCTCTGGGGGGCTTAACTCGAAATTGCCCCACAAGCCTCGTCGCTCAAAGAAAGACTGCCCCCTCTTTGTTGGAGTCCCACTCGGGGGACTCTAAAGACACCAATGCCCCCAAGAGCTACCAAGGTGAAGCCCCACTCACCGGGACTCACGAGGCAGCTCCTCTCTGCTCTGGCCTCGCTGGACTGCTTCACTGCGGCCCTCGGTGCGCCTCCTTTCGCCGGCGGCCGGGGCTCTCCCTCGTGAGAGCCTCGCCGGCCCGATGCAGCCGGTTCCTTCCTCTCGGGCTGCGGGGGCGGGACTTCCGGTCGGCCCGCTTTCTGATTGGCCGGCCAGAGAGGTGCTTCCGGGTCGCCGTGGGCAGAGCGGCGGCCCGAGGGAAGCTCGTCTTGTAGTGGCAATCCGGGGGTAATCTTAATTATAAAGCGAGGTGGGCTCTCGCTATGGGGGCCACCAAAAAATAGCGGCAAGGTCCCTGGCGAGGTGGGCACTCGCCAGGGGCTTCGAAAATCGGCAAAGAACAGGGCAATGCCGGGTGGCCACCGGCCTCTACAAATAAAGCGCTCCCAAGCGCTACAGCCAAAATAGAGCGCTCTTAAGCGCTAGAAGCTGGACAAAGCGCTTCCAGGCGCTGGGGGATCCAAAAGCCCAGGGACCAGCACCAAAGCTCCCTAGGCAGGCAGGGGAGCAAGGCTGGGCCAGGGGCCAGCTCACTGGCCCTCCAGGCAGAGAGGCAGTCCAAGTGGCGGTTCCTCCTGGCCCCAGCAGCAGCAGCCCCCTCAAGTAGGATCAGGAAAGAACAACTCTGTGGGGACACAGCCCCATTTTTATACACCATTTCCTTTGTCTCAGGGTGCAGGGTGGGGGCAGAACCAGTCGCAGCTGGTTCTTGAGTACTCTGTTTACCTCAACCATCCTCTCTATTCACTGGCAGGGCTTGGGTCATTAGACACACCACAGGGGGGGCGGAGCCAGCATTGTGTGGGGAAAACCCAGCCCATCCAGGACACAGGTACACTCCTCCCACACATCACTCATGCTAATCTCACACTCACCACCGGGCAGACCCATCCAGACTTCCTGGAGCCTGGCATGCCAGCCAGCTCCAGCCAATCACGCTCCAGCACCCTCACTGCACACGTACAGCCATGTCTAGGAATGATACTTCCCCACTAGACACATACAAGCCGCACATACCGTTGCGCAGCATTCATTCTCACGAGTTCACACATACCAGACTCAAGCCTGTACACCCCACGCATCAGGAACTACCAGGGACACATACATTCCCTATGCATTCCTATGGGCGGGCAGGCCTAGCTCAGCACATGCACTCAGAGTGCGCACGCACTTTCCACTGGGACACAGTGAAAGTGCGCAGAATCCAAAAATCACCATCACCAGGTCACCATTTAACGGCAAAAAGTCTAGGGGTGAACCTGCCCTAAGGGCCAAAGTCCAACACAACCCCCTTTCAGCCAAAACGCAGGGTAGAACAATCACCACCGTGATGGACTTCCCTGCTTGGGGCGATAGAACACGGACGCGGGCCCGCAACTGCAGGGACACCCTCCTGTTCTACGCCACGGTGAACCCATGGGATTCCTTCTCAACACACTGTCTGGACCAACTGGACTACCCCACTGGTACTCCCAAGTTGTCCGCGGCCAGGACCAGGCCCTGGGCCACCCAGGTGCCACTGGTCCTTGCCTATTCGCAGAGCGGGGGGTAGTAACCCCTGGCACATAGGAGCCATTCTCCACTCTTCCTGTCTGCAAGACAGGACTAGACTGCCACTGGTTCTCCAGCCTAGGGCCTACAACCTCAGGCGGACCAGGAGTCTCAGGGAAGGCTCTCCTCCCCTTACCTCTTCTCCTAGGGTTCCTCCTCCTCCGGCGAGGGGTACACCTAGAACGCCATTCCAACCCAGGGCTTATCCACTCAGGTTGCACTGGGGTCAGAGGTGGGCTCTCCCACCCTCTGCACCCCAATTCCAGAGGTCTGCCCTCTCCCACCTGGAGAAGTTCCTCTGGAAGAAGAACCGGTCAGGACACTGGTTACAGTCGTCCTACCCTTCAGGTCAGGCTGATCCTGAACCTGGCTTTCCAACCTCTGGTCTAAAACCTTCGGTGGAACAATTGCCTGGCACTCCAGGACTTCTGGGGACACGCACACAATCCCCCTGAGGCTAAAAAATGACACATCTGTTGTGTGACTGTCTGTCTGGCGCAGATCTCCCGCCCTCTGTCCACCTGACAGTGCGTGACGATCCCCCAGACCAGAAGTGGCGCCACCCGGGTCACTACACGGGAACCAAGCCCAACTGGGTAGTCCCTGACCCACTGGTCCTTCCACTGGGGAACTCCCCCAATCACTCCTCACTCTGGACTCCTGTACCCTCCCTATCGGAGCGGTACTGCCAGACTCTAGAACCACAGGAGCTCTGTTTACAGACGCTCCAGGTCCTCTACTCACTAGGAGATCTTCCTCAAATGGACTAACAGGACAGCCTAGGTCCCCAACCTGGTGTTCCCTAAAGAAACCATCCAAGTCCTGAGGCAGGGCATCGGGCACCTGGGGACCCTCGGTCACCCACTTACTCCTGCTCCACTGAGCCAGGCAGTGAGCCCCTACACCCTCCTCGCTATCCTGGGACCTAGCTGGGCTACACTGAGCCTCTTCCACCACGCTGGGCTGGAAGATCCCAGAACCACTACTTTTGGAATCACTCCCTAATGACTCTAGAGAACCTCTGGCCCTTTCCCAGCGGTCTGCTTCCACGGCCAGCTACTCTGAACAAGGAGACCCATATTCCAACAGGTGTTGGCGCAACTCTGGACAACAACCACTGAGCACCTGCTCTTTGACAATCATATCAAACAGTTTCTCAAAATCAGAGTCAGTGTGAACCTCTACCCAAGCCCACAGTGCTCCATGACATTCATCCTCAAACTTCTCCCACGACTGGTAAGGCAGCTTCCTACTGCCCCTGAATTTCACCCTTAACTCTTCCTCTGGGGAAACAGGTACCAGACTGGGGGAACTGGGACTGGGATTTCCTACACTGAAATCTAAATAGCTGCCACCACTGGACTCAACCCTCCCTGGAGAATCCAGAAACTCAACACTGCGCGCAGGGGATAGTCTACCCTCCAGAGCTACTTTGCCTCTGGTGGAGGCCCTCTCAGCCTCCTCTATCCTTTCCTGCACTAAGACCCTCTCAGTCTCTAGCTGTTGCTTCTTAACATCCAGCTGTTGCTTTCTAATGCCCAGCTGTGCCATAGCCTGGGCATGCTCCAACCTGAGCTTTTCTAAAGCCAGCTGGTGCTCCCTTTCTCTCCTCCTATCTTCCAGCTCCTCTGGGGACAGGTAAAGGGATGAGGCGCTGCCTCCTACGCTGGACCCAGCAAGGGACTCCCTATCTATGGGGTCCTCACTATCTGGTGGCGTCCCTGTGCTATCATTTTCTTCCTCCTCCTCAGACTCTTCAGGGCTCCCCTCTGACCCACCACCCTCATGGTGTGAGACCCGGGCCCTCTCCGCACTGTGCTCACGCTCCCAGTCATCCTTCTGCCATTGGATCAGGTTACCCCTAAGTTGGGACTGGGTGTCTGACTCATTTACTGCAATGTCTCTCTCTTCGCAAAACTCTCTCAGTTCATGCCAAAACAGACCCCAAACATTAAAAGCAGACTCCATCCTGTCAAGATGCTCACAGACACGTGCAACACAGGGGACTTAACTGAAGCAAGAGTCCAAATTACCAAGGTATTCAGCAAGTTCCCTACCCCAGAGAACTCACACTCACTTGCTTAGTGCCACAAACCATTCATCCACACACAACCCTCCCCTCGGACTGGTAAGGCAGTTTCTACCACCCCTGATTCCTCAACCTGACCACAAGTGACACAGGTACCGACTCTGGGCGCAGGGCGGGGGACAAATGTACTGACACAATTGCACAATGATACCTTCAGGAGAAGAAAATATGAAACTTCAAAAAAAAAACAATCCCCTAAAATGTGGTCATCTAAAATGCAGAGTTTTGTGGTATGGCCAGTTGCCACTGTGGTACACCGCAAACACAAATCCTCATCCTCACCGTTTGCCGCCAATGTTGGAAATGGGATCCCTGGCTGGCCAGGGCTTTCGCCAAAGTCAGTCAGAGACCACCACTACCAAGTCAGGGCAAGGGAGTTACACGCCAAGATAACCCCTGCTCACCCTCTAGGTAATGTGGCGCGAGCAGCAAGGCTAAACTTGGAGGCGATGTAAGTTAAGTATTTGCGCAGGCACCCCAGCAACAACACCCAGGACCCACCACAAAGGAAACTCCACACAAGGTTATATAAAAATAGCCTTTGTATTACACCAAAACACATTAGATAAAACACACACTTTACAATGTGCCAGAGGCACGGGCAGAATTTACAGGGGATATGTACAAGACAGGGCCACCTGGACCACTGTCAGGAATCAGAAGTAACACTTTCAGAAATAGCACTTTAGAATGTAAATCACTGTAGCACAAAATATAAAAATAGAGTACACAACCAGTAACTACTGGTAACCAGGACCTCACTAGCACCACCTGTACTAGGGAGAAAACAACCACCTACATATCACACTACCTGTAGGGGTGTGAGAACACAACACATGATGCAATGCATAACAATACATTCAGAGGTGTAAAAACAAGGCACATGACGCATAAAAATACATTCAGAGGTGCAGAAAATGAACAATTGCGCCAAACTCACAGAAGTCACCACCTGTGACTGTCCCTAGGCCAACTGGCCTCTCTGGGGCTAGGACGCCCTGTGTCCAGTGTCCAGGGGCCTAAACGTAGCAGTTGCCCACAAAGTGCTGGGCAACTGGTGCAAGCAAGATGGGCCAATCGTGGGAGCCTCACAGGCTCTGCAGAAATAAACAACTGTCCCCTTGAGCCTCCTCTGGGCTCTAAAACCAAAAAGATGCAGCCTCACTGGGCTGTTTGGGTCCCTCACGGGGGACCCGGGAACACTGGGGGTGCCTAGAGCCTCTCTTAGGCTCGAAAATGACTCGTGGTGCCCTCAAGAGCCTCTCACTAGGCTCCGAACACCAAATGGGGGCGGGGAGCCTCTCAGGGCTCAACTAACAGATTATGCCCCCGGAGCCTCGTTGCTCCAACAAACAAATGCTGCCTTGGATCGGGAGCCTCGACAGGCTCTGGCAGCAACTGCAGCGGGTGTGGGGCCCCTCCCTCTGGGGGGCTTAACTCGAAATTGCCCCACGAGCCTCGTGGCTCAAAGAAAGACTGCCCCCTCTTTGTTGGAGTCCCACTCGGGGGACTCTAAAGACACCAATGCCCCCAAGAGCTACCAAGGTGAAGCCCCACTCAACGGGACTCACGAGGCAGCTCCTCTCTGCTCTGGCCTCGCTGGACTGCTTCACTGCGGCCCTCGGTGCGCCTCCTTTCGCCGGCGGCCGGGGCTCTCCCTCGTGAGAGCCTCGCCGGCCCGATGCAGCCGGTTCCTTCCTCTCGGGCTGCGGGGGCGGGACTTCCGGTCGGCCCGCTTTCTGATTGGCCCGCCAGAGAGGTGCGTCCGGGTCGCCGTGGGCAGAGCGGCGGCCCGAGGGAAGCTCATCTTGTAGTGGCAATCCGGGGGTAATCTTAATTATAAAGCGAGGTGGGCTCTCGCTATGGGGGCCACCAAAAAATAGCGGCAAGGTCCCTGGCGAGGTGGGCACTTGCCAGGGGCTTCGAAAATCGGCAAAGAACAGGGCAATGCCGGGTGGGCACCGGCCTCTACAAATAAAGCGCTCTCAAGCGCTACAGCCAAAATAGAGCGCTCTTAAGCGCTAGAAGCTGGACAAAGCGCTTCCACGCGCTGGGGGGTCCAAAAGCCCAGGGACCAGCACCAAAGCTCCCTAGGCAGGCAGGGGGGAGCAAGGCTGGGCCAGGGGCCAGCTCACTGGCCCTCCAGGCAGGGAGGCAGTCCAAGTGGCGGTTCCTCCTGGCCCCAGCAGCAGCAGCCCCCTCAAGTAGGATCAGGAAAGAACAACTCTGTGGGGACATAGCCCCATTTTTATACACCATTTCCTTTGTCTCAGGGTGCAGGGTGGGGGCAGAACCAGTCGCAGCTGGTTCTTGAGTACTCTGTTTACCTCAACCACCCTCTCTATTCACTGGCAGGGCTTGGGTCATTAGACACACCACAGGGGGGCGGAGCCAGCATTGTGTGGGGAAAACCCAGCCCATCCAGGACACAGGTACAGTCCTCCCACACATCACTCATGCTAATCTCACACTCACCACCGGGCAGACCCATCCAGACTTCCTGGAGCCTGGCATGCCAGCCAGCTCCAGCCAATCACACTCCAGCACCCTCACTGCACACGTACAGCCATGTCTAGGAATGATACTTCCCCACTAGACACATACAAGCCGCACATACCGTTGCGCAGCATTCATTCTCACGAGTTCACACATACCAGACTCAAGCCTGTACACCCCACGCATCAGGAACTACCAGGGACACATACATTCCCCATGCATTCCTATGGGCGAGCAGGCCTAGCTCAGCACATGCACTCAGAGTGCGCACGCACTTTCCACTGGGACACAGTGAAAGTGCGCAGAATCCAAAAATCACCATCACCAGGTCACCATTTAACGGCAAAAAGTCTAGGGGTGAACCTGCCCTAAGGGCCAAAGTCCAACAGAATCCATTAGAGTGGAGTGTATTAGAGTGGAGTGGAGGGGGGCGGGGTGTATTGGAGTGGAGTGGATTAAAGTGTTGTGGAGTGGATTAGAGTAGAGTGGAGTTGATTAGAGTGGAGTGAATCAAAGCAGAGTCTATTAGAGTGGAGAGATTTTGATTGGAGTCGATCGGAGTGGATTAGAGTGGAATCTATTGGAGCGAATTAGAGTGGAGTCTATTGGATCGGAGTGTAGTGGAGTGGATTGGAGTGGAGTAGATTAGATAGGATTAGAGCAGAGTGGATTGCAGTGGATCTGAGTTTAGTGGAGTGGAGAGGATTGGCTTATATTGGATTGGATTCGATTAGATTTGAGTGGATTAAGGTTGAGTGGATGAGAGTGGGTTAGAGTGGATTAGAGTGGATTGAAGGGCAGTGGAGAGGATTTGTGTGGATTGGAGTGTAGTGAATTAGAGTGCAATGCATTCCAGTGGAATGGAGTGGAGTGGATTGTAGTTGATTAGAGTGGATTACATTAGAGTGGTTTTGAGAGGATTAGAGTGGAATGTGTTGGAGTGGATTAGAGTGGAGTGGAGTATATTTTTTTAGATTAAGGTGGATTAGAGTAGGTTAGAATGAATTGGAGTGGAGTGGATTAGGATGGGGTGGATGAGAGTGAAGTGCACTGGAGTGGAGTTGATTGGAGTGGGTTGTCATGGATTCAATTGGCTTGGAGTGGATTGGTGTCGATTAGAGTGGAGTGGATTAGCATCTATTAGATTGGGTTAAAATTGATTGAAATGGACTGGAGTGGATGAAGGTGGAGTGGATTAGAGTGCAGTAGATTAGAGTGAAGTGGATTGAACCGGATTAGAGCAGAGTGGATTGCAGTTGATTAGAGTGGGTTAGAGTTGATTAGAGTGGATTGAAGTTGATTTGAGTGGAGTGGAGTAGAGTGGATTAGAATGGAGTGGAGTGTTTTTGAGTGGAGTGGACTAAAGTGGATAGGAGTGGATTGGAGTGAACTGGATTTAGTGGCTTGGATTATAGTGGCGTGGATTATAGTGGAGTTGAGTAGAGTGGATTATAATGGAAGGGAATAGATTGGAGTGGATTAGAGTGGAGTGGATTAGAGTGGAGTGGATTGGAGTGGATTAGAGTGGTTTGAAGTGGAGGGGAGGGGTTGAACAGGGATGGAAAGGGGTGGGTTGGAGTGTAATAGAGTGAAATAGAGTGGATTATAGTGGAGAGGATTAAAGTAGACTGGATAGAAATGGTGTGGATTCGAATGGAGTGGTTTAGAGTGGATTTGAGTAGAGTGGGTCGAGTGGAGTAGGGTGGACTGTATTGTAGTATATTTGAGCAGATTAGAGTAGATTGGTATAGATTCAAGTAGATTTGTGTGGATCAGAGTGGAGTGGGTTAGAGTGGATTGGAGTGGATCAGGGTGGAGTGCACTAGGGTGGAGTGGGTGAATTAGAGTGGCATGGATGGGAGTGGATCAGAGTGTATTGGCCTGGATTAGAGTGGATTGGAGTGGACTGGTTGGAGTGGATTAGATTGGAGTAAAGTGGATTAGGGTGAAGTGAATTAGAGTGGAGTGAATTTGAGTGTAGTGGATTAGAGTTAGGTGGATTGGAATGGAATAAAGTGTAGTGGATTGGAGTGTAGTGAATTGGAGTGGATTAGAGTGTGAAAAGCATAGTGCTGTGCAGTTGTGTTAGGTGTGGCTTCAAAGAAAGCGCTGCAGTATACAAACTGTTACTGCCGACCCCCTTTGTGGCAAGTGACATAAATGGGGTCAATATGCTTGTTAATTTACAATGATTAAAATGACCAAACATCATTGCAGGACTTCAATTCCCAGCGTGCCTTGCAGACAAGGTGGACACATTTTCACGTGCCTTTAGCTCAAGCACTACTGGTGTGGCACAAGTTTTAGCATTAATGTTACTGCAACCAGGTCAAGTAAGTTTTGTCAGGTGACAGAGTGTGTGTGCATCAGAATATGTATCTTTACTGTCAAATTATTCCTCAGTGCTTGTGTTTGACATGTGCGAAGATAAGTAAGTGTGTGTTACAATGTAAACACATCCGGGTACATAACGTAGACGCTACAAACTTGTAGCCATTGTACACTAGGAGAAAACCATGTAGGCAAAGTAGTTTTTTTTAAACATATATCTAGGAAACAAATAAAGAAACACGAAAGTGTGAGTGGGAAGGGGGATAAATAAACACAGACAATGGAAACACTACCTAAATCACAGCACGATCAGCGGAGGGACAATTATTAAGGTGAATAATTCTGTTTTTGGTCCATGCTCCACAGAAGAACATGAAGTGACACTAAGGCAAACACTGGCCAATTAGGAGGCAGCAAAGAAGTGTGACAATTAATCTAATGAATAGTTATACATGAACGGGCTTCAGACCTCTTACTGTACACAATAGTGTCTCCCAAGCAAGAGCACATAGGCTAGCGTATTCTGCTCACGCAGGCTGAATTTAAAAAGTGCATGCGCTCAGTACCTGCGTATTTAAAGCAATGGTTTGGGTGGGAACTTGTAATTGTCATATAATTGCACAGCACACTCTACAGCTTTTTTCTACACGACCTAGGAGCTCACTGTGTTTTACATTAAACAGACACATATTTACAATAAGAAGCACATAAGATAAAGTACCTTCCTTGCAGTGGCAACGTCCATTCCACTGCAGCTAGGCCTTCTTTGAGATGATGGATGTCACTATTTACACACATCAGAATTTATACTCATATTGCCTTCTTCCTCATCTTTCTTCGGATCAAAACAACACATAACTTTTCCTGTGTTCTTTGAGTCTAGTCCTTACTTGCGGAAGAACAGACATGTCCTCCCTTCCTTATGTAACACTTCTATCCATGCTACAAGTGAAAGGTAAACGCCCTACCTGACTCACGAGTCTGTCTTATAGACCATGACAGCTGCAGATCTGAGGGGATTGGTTTGTGGTATGCTTAATTGTATTTTTTCAAGCTGGTGCTTGTGTTTGGAATTCACTTCTCTACTGCTGACTACAGAGGCATGGTCTGTAAGCGCATCTCCTTTGTTCTAGTGGCTATGCCCTTGGCAACAGCCTTACTAAAGATGGCTCTTCTTTGCAGGCCTGAGGCTCTCTTGAAACTGGTTTGACCCAGTGAAGGGAACACAAAGGATCTTTGCATGCTCAATAGGAGAGATTATTGTTCCAAGATCAGACTCAAAACACATATAGTGAGTGAGGGAGAGTAGTGAGCAATACATCTGCACTGGGCTACACACACTGAGGGACACCTATCATGCAGTACTCCAGTTACTCATCAAATCAAATTTGTGTGTTTAACACCTTAACCACGGCGGTTTTTTAGCCGCAGTGCGGGCGTTCTAAAGGGCGGGTGGGGCTGCGTCGGCCGTTGGCCGTCGGCAGCACTGGGGAGGTAGTGCTCCCAACGGCCAACGGCAGCACGGAAGGGGTTAATAAAAACCATTACAATATATGTACAACTGATCATCGAATTAAGACAACCAAGGGCCATATTATCAAGAATGGCGATAACATTGTCGCTGCTTTAGCAGCAGGAAACTGCAACTAAAGCGGCGATAAGGGGCTTGATACTATGCCCTAGAGAATTCCAACAGAAGCCCAGGTCTGTGGTCCTTCACACCAGAACCTGGAATTCTCTAGGGCATATTATCAAGCCCCTTATCGCTGCTTTAGCGGCAGTTTCCTGACGCTAAAGCGGCGATAATGTTATTGACGTACTTGAGAATATGGCCCTAAGTCTGTGTCTGCTGGTCTTAATTAACAAAGGCCAAAATACAAATGGTAATTCAATTCTCAGTTCCACAATTCATTAATCATTGGCAAGCTACTTAGTAAATTCTAAAACATATATAGAAAGATCAAGAAACTACACCTATCTACTAAATGTGCTCCTTAGTGGTTGGACCGTTTTTTTTCTCATAAAGAAGCCACCTTTATGTATTTAACAACTGTCCATATTAAGCTTGCATCCTCGCAATTTGGACATAAATTGACTTCTTGGATTTGGAATCCTCGCAGCTGCTAACTCACAGTTGACTTTTTATGAGACAGGCTTTAGGGGATTATGCTGCACAATGAATAATATTTTAACAATTTCGATCCTAATAGATCGCACTATCTTGAAGGCTCACTTATAGGCCTGTTTTGTGAATTTTAGTGCTGCCTTCAATGGTGTGAATCGTGGGAATTTGTGGAACAAATTGAAATGCTGGAGAACAGCTGGCCAAGAATCGTAGGCCGCCCAAGTGAACAATAGCACATAGGTAAAAACTAAATTATTGAAATGTAAATGTCTTTGGGGCTGCATTTATACAAAAAAGGAACTGAAACAGGTATGCGTGCTGGCCCTCTTTTGGTAGTTCCACCAACGAGGAGAAAAACGAGTGAACACTATATGACTTCACTATCTAAACATTATCTCACAATGAGTGTAGTAGTAACTGCATCAAAAACTGGACTAGCAAAGACCCAGTGGGCCCAGTGGTTCTAGATGAGGGAGCCTCACCCACTCGTTTGTGGCATACGTCATTATAGGTGTCTTTATCTCATCATAAGGTAAAAATACATGGACTGATTCAACCTCCTACTGAAGGGATTTCTTCATAAAGTGAAACTAGATAGGCAAAGCGGTCCAGAAATTAGAATTACCTTCTGGGTAAACCCCCCAAAGTTTTTTTATTAAGGGTACCCAAGGCAAAATTAAAAGCAAATAGGGATGCATACTAATTCCTGTGACTCCAGCATCCTTTATAATAGCAACATGTTTCAACCTGTGTGTTGCCTCTATGCATCAAAGGCTTCTTCAGGGCTGAATCTGATCACTACCTAACTAATTCAAGGACTGATGGATGCAGGGTTCAAAGTCCTAATCTGAGGACATTACCATACCTCGCAGTTTCATGGGTTCGAAATTAACGAAATCTAGGGGAACATAAAATCACAGATAGTACATCATAATTATTATGTACCCCTTACCTGAATATGAACATGCAAGTGCTGTTCCCTTGGTGACAAAAGGTGAAAGCACTGCAAAGAAACACAGCAAGTGAGAGGGGGCGAGTACAAGCGCAGTCTGCCATACAGCGTAGCTTACTGTGAGTTATCATGTCATTTGAATCGGGGGGGGGGCACCCTCTGTAGTCATGCTCTTAAGTAGGAAAAAAGGTTGCCAGTTTTGTTTGTAAATTTTAGAACTGCTTTGAACGATGTGATTCGTCTGACTTTGTGAGAAAGGTGGGGAACAGCGGGCCAACTATCGAAGGCCATCCAATTAATTATACGACACATAGGTACAAATGAAATGAGGCCAGTGTACATGACTTTTGGACCGCACTTACATGAACCAAAGAGGTATGTCTGCTGTCACCTCTGTTGGTTAGCCCAGACACTGCTAGCTTTGCTTTCAGGTCCAATTTTTCCTCCTAAACTGGTCATCACACATGCATAAGTTACAATATTCTATTGATCCGGTCATTTTTGACCAGACCAAAATTAGCTTGGTAAATCCAAAGATTTTCTTTCTTCTTAGTGCTGAATATAAAGAAGATATGAGCTCTTCTAAATCAGCCAAGCTATGTGGCTATAAAGATGAATCTGTATCACTTCTGATGTCTTTGTACGTTCATGATGGAGAAACAAACATTTACGTCGCACCGGTTTAGTACATCATTGAATGTACTTCTTTGACACTATGGGGAATATTAGCAAGAAGCTCGTAAAAATTATCGCAGTTTTGGCGATAATGGCCTTGATAATAAGCGCTATAGAATTCCAATAGAAACCCAGGTTAGATTTGCAGGACATCTAACCTGGGCTTCTATTGGAATTCTATAGCGCATATTAGCAAGCCCATTATCGCCGTTTTAGCTACAATTTCCTGCAGCTAAAATGTCGATAATTTTAATGGGCTTCTTGCTAATATGGCCCAATATTTCGAATATGAGGTGGGCCAATTTACCAGTTTTGCAGGGAGTAATTCCCTTCCGGGACGACAAAAGATTATTGATACCGTATTTCCACTCTTCTTGCAATAGAATCTGTACCCTTTTTATGTGGGAGGACCTACCAACCAGGAGAGGCAAGGTCTCAAATCATGACCACATTAAGCTCTTAAACCTCCCTCTCCATAATTCCTTTTTTGGTTGCGGGTAGTTCACTTATTTAGCACCAAGGTCCGGTGGCACTCAGGGAAACTTACTAATTCTAGGCATTTCTAAAAGATAAAAACCAATGGGAATCCAGACCTGTGTGGCTTGCAACCATACCAGAATGTATTCTTAACCAGAATCACCACCAAATATCAGAGTTGTGCTTAAAAAACACACTTGTCCTCTCACTCCACAGGAGAGGACTACAGTACCATCTATCGCTCATTTCTTTCAATTCCTTCCAATTCTTCTGATAGCATTTTTATTGCATTCATACCTTCTGCTACCTTTAACCTCCTTCCTTCATCCCTGCCTTTTCCTGCATCGTTAAGTTATTCTCATCACCTTTGTTCACTGATTTCTTCCATAGATTAATCTTCCTTCTCTTTCCTAATAATCTTTCTTCTATTTATTTAATTCTGTTTCTTTACTTGTTTATTTTCTATGTTAATATCCATCCTGTATTCATGACTTATTCCTGCAGTTAGTTTTAGCTTCATTGTTTAGTTTATTTTTGCACCTCCTCTTTATTCTTCATCCCTCTCGTCGTACATTCCCTTACTACATTTATCCTTCTTCTCTTATAGTCATATTTATTCTCTTTTCTGAAATGTTTTCGTCTTTCATTCTTCTCTTCCTTTCCTCCCATTTCTTTCTTTCGACATTCTCTTTCAACTTCTCACATTCTCCCTACCTTTTGTTCATCCGTTTGTTCATGGTACTAGAACTACCTTTTCAACTGAGGTACCGAATCCTATAGAACCATTTATGGTAAAAGTGGTTTGACCTTTGTGGGTGATTTTAATGTTCACCTTGACGAGAGTGCTAACAAAGACTTCACAGCACTGAATGAGACCCTGACGGTTATAAGGCTGTCCCAGTGGTTACAGTACCCACTCATGTTGCAGGGCATACCTTAGATGGTATCTTTTCGAACAATCCTCTCTTATCATTCCAGTCCATTTATCCTCTCAGTTGGTCAGATCATGGAGCTATTTTATTTTTACTCACATTTGCTTCCGTATGTGGGAAATGTTCAGCGTCTAATGTCAAGGCCTGCCGGAGGAACTGGAAGGGGGTATCTGCAGAAGCTTTGATCACTGCTCTAGGCGGTATGCCCTTTGAGATACAGGATAATGTGAACAAGGGGATAGCGGACTTTGCAGCCTGGCTGGGTTCGATTCAGAAAAGGGGGTGGTGATGAACAGAGTGTCTGAATTAAGCAGACCACTCTTACCCATTCCAAAGATCAAGGCTTGATCCATCACCGTTATTTAGCTCACTGCCCCATCCCAGCTCAGAACCTGGCTATATGCAAATTAGTCTGTCCCTGGCCCAGTCCATCATGGGAACAGGGCAGACCAAACTACCAAGCCAATTCTTCACCAGAAAGGAGACAAGATTCCGGGGACCGGTTTCTGGCATTTCAGCCGTCGTCTGCCCGGCTTGCTTGAATCCTGATGGAGCAGTGAGCAAGGGACTCATGTCTGAGTATACCCTGCCACACCTATAGTGGCCAAAAACGATTCAGAAAAGGGGGTGGTGATGAACAGAGTGTCTGAATTAAGCAGACCACTCTTACCCAGTCCAAAGATCAGGGCTTAATCCATCACCGTTATTTAGCTCACTGCCCCATCCCAGCTCAGAACCTGGCTATATGCAAATTAGTCTGTCCCTGGCCCAGTGCATCATGGGAACAGGGCAGACCAAACTACCAAGCCAATTCTTCACCAGAAAGGAGACAAGATTCCGGGGACCGGTTTCTGGCATTTCAGCCGTCGTCGGCCCGGCTTGCTTGAATCCTGATGGAGCAGTGAGCAAGGGACTCATGTCTGAGTATACCCTGCCACACCTATAGTGGCCAAAAACGATTCAGAAAAGGGGGTGGTGTCCGTTCGCTTTCCTACCTGGAACGTCTATCCTGTGTCTTATCCTGCCCCGGGAAGTATTCTTTGGTAGACTATGGAACTAAGACATTTCGCTGGCACTTACCGTCTGATCCGTTTGTTCCTAGGTGCCGCGGATCCTGAGCTGCGCCCTTGTTCGCTTCGGGGCCTCCAGAGCGGGCGGGCCTGAAACTCCTCGGAGGCGCCCGGGCGGGGCGGAGCGCTGTAGCCGCCCCTTGGTGGCGGTGTGGGCTCGGTCGGAGAGGCCGATGTGCAATTAGACCGGTTACGGCTCTCCGGGCCTGGTCCGGCGGTCCTGCGGCCTGGTGTTGGGGTGCTGCCTTCCATGGACGGGGGTTGACCGTGTATGTGGCTCGTCTCCCCTTTGTTCTCCTGTCCGGCCATCTTGAGTCCCTCCGCCCGGACTCGGAGAACGGAGCCGGTGGCGTGGGGGAGCCGGCGACCCTCCTTATTCTGGTGGCCCGCCTTCCTGCCCTGGGGGTGCCTCTGCTTGTGGTCGGCTGTATCCTGTGTGACCCCGCTTGTGGCCGGGCGGGGGTCGGAGATTGCCGCGGCCCCGCCGGGCTTTCAAGATGGCGGCCGGCTCCCTGTCTCTCAGCCTGGCCGAGACTGGCGACGCTGGTTTGCTGAATACCGTAAGGGTGAGCCTACGCTTGGCGACATTCTCGCCGCCTTGCGCTCCTGGAGTGCTTCCATGACCGCACCTATCGCTGAACTGGAGGATGATCATTTTGCCGGACCTGCTGGGCCCCCCCCCGGTGTGTGCGGCTTCATCGCTGCTGTGTGCTGCTGGGACTTTCCTGGAGGTCGTGGACCCGGCGGCTGCCGCTTGTTTGGGTGTACGGAAACCCGCTGCCCTCAATCATCATGTGCTCTCCCCTGTGCTGGGGGTCCGCCCGCCGGGTCCCGTCCGGACCGGTCTCGTTGGACCTCCCATTCCTTTTTTGCCTCGAATGGCCGAACGAAGATCCTGTGGTTGCTCCGCCGAGACGACTTTCCTCCTATTGTCGGCGGAACTGTGCCTGCATTACCTGCGGTGGTTGCCGTCTTTTCCTGCTCATCCGGGTCGAAATCGATATGACTTATGTGGATTGACGATTGGACTCCCTGCTATTCACCTCTGGTTCCTCATGATCTGGTTCCTTGTGCGTTGGATGCCTACGGCTTTGGATAGACGAGGACAGGGTTGAGATGAACTTGCCTCGGTGGACTATTATTTTGCGGTATGGTCGGATGATCCGTTTGTGACTGTATGACTATGTTCGATTCTCCTTCATGTTCCTGGAGCTTATCCTTGTAATTACTATCTTCCCGTGGGCTCTGAGTGTGTTCGGACGGGGGGGTGGGAGCTGATGGTTTTGATTATGTGGCTCCTCTCCCGTCGTTATTTCCCTACTTCCCCTTCTTCTTTTTGTCTTTGTGGTTCTTTCTTTACTTTTAACTCTTCTATATTTCGGGTTTCTGGTTAGGGCGACAGGCACGCTGCTGGGGGGTAGGCCATAGCCTTCTGCAGGGGTGCAGGGTGGGGTGTGCGGGGTGGGGGGGTCTGTCATTTTGTTTTTTCCCCCTTTTTTTCCTTTTTTGGTTCTATGGCCCTTATGTATCCCCTTTTTTCGGGACGCGGTGTCGGCATGTGGGCCCCCTGGGGTGTTTTTTGCTAGCATGGGCCTTCTGGTCTCCCTGCCGTCACGGTTTACTACGCATTTCATTACTCCTGTTACAGCTGGTTCCATGTGCCGGTCTATTTTTGAGTGCTTCGTTAGCCATGGGGCGCATGCCGTGATGCTGCGTTCTTTCTTTCCCCCCTTTTTTCCCGATGTCCTTTCCCTTTTTCCCCCTCCCCCCCTTTTTTCTTTCCTCCCCTGGGTTGTTGTAGCGGAGGGCTCTTTGTTTTGCAATCCTATTTTCCGTTCTGTGTATCATTGTGTGTTCTCGTAGTGGTGGGTGGGCGCTAGGCAGCGGTTGCAATTGCTTATTAATGTGGGACTCACGTTCTGCCTTTGCTAAAATGTAACTGTTCTTTTTGAATTTTCCTGTGTTCTGTACTACTGCTTGCTCGCGGCCCGCCATGGCCCTCTGGACCTTAATGATTGCCATTATTCTGCTATACCCCTTCTTCTATTATAAAATCAACCTTCTCTCATCCTGCTCGTGCTGGTTGCTCTGTGGCTTTTCGCCTTTGATTCCCGTTTGGATTACTGTGGTATCCTGCTGGTGCTTCTGTCCTGATCAATGTGCTTCTATTAGTGTGGTGGCCGGCCCGATGGGTTGTAGGCCCGTATTTGTGAGCAATTTCTGCACAATAAAGGTTTTAAAAAAAAAAAAAAAAAGAAAAGGGGGTGGTGATGAACAGAGTGTCTGAATTAAGCAGACCACTCTTACCCAGTCCAAAGATCAGGGCTTGATCCATCACCGTTATTTAGCTCACTGCCCCATCCCAGCTCAGAACCTGGCTATATGCAAATTAGTCTGTCCCTGGCCCAGTGCATCATGGGAACAGGGCAGACCAAACTACCAAGCCAATTCTTCACCAGAAAGGAGACAAGATTCCAGGGACCGGTTTCTGGCATTATAGCCGTCGTCGGCCCGGCTTGCTTGAATCCTGATGGAGCAGTGAGCAAGGGACTCATGTCTGAGTATACCCTGCCACACCTATAGTGGCCAAAAACGATTCAGAAAAGGGGGTGGTGATGAACAGAGTGTCTGAATTAAGCAGACCACTCTTACCCAGTCCAAAGATCAGGGCTTGATCCATCACCGTTATTTAGCTCACTGCCCCATCCCAGCTCAGAACCTGGCTATATGCAAATTAGTCTGTCCCTGGCCCAGTGCATCATGGGAACAGGGCAGACCAAACTACCAAGCCAATTCTTCACCAGAAAGGAGACAAGATTCCGGGGACCGGTTTCTGGCATTTCAGCCGTCGTCCGCCCGGCTTGCTTGAATCCTGATGGAGCAGTGAGCAAGGGACTCATGTCTGAGTATACCCTGCCACACCTATAGTGGCCAAAAACGATTCAGAAAAGGGGGTGGTGATGAACAGAGTGTCTGAATTAAGCAGACCACTCTTACCCAGTCCAAAGATCAGGGCTTGATCCATCACCGTTATTTAGCTCACTGCCCCATCCCAGCTCAGAACCTGGCTATATGCAAATTAGTCTGTCCCTGGCCCAGTGCATCATGGGAACAGGGCAGACCAAACTACCAAGCCAATTCTTCACCAGAAAGGAGACAAGATTCCGGGGACCGGTTTCTGGCATTTCAGCCGTCGTCGGCCCGGCTTGCTTGAATCCTGATGGAGCAGTGAGCGCGGGACTCATGTCTGAGTATACCCTGCCACACCTATAGTGGCCAAAAACGATTCAGAAAAGGGGGTGGTGATGAACAGAGTGTCTGAATTAAGCAGACCACTCTTACCCAGTCCAAAGATCAGGGCTTGATCCATCACCGTTATTTAGCTCACTGTCCCATCCCAGCTCAGAACCTGGCTATATGCAAATTAGTCTGTCCCTTGCCCAGTGCATCATGGGAACAGGGCAGACCAAACTACCAAGCCAATTCTTCACCAGAAAGGAGACAAGATTCCGGGGACCGGTTTCTGGCATTTCAGCCGTCGTCGGCCCGGCTTGCTTGAATCCTGATGGAGCAGTGAGCAAGGGACTCATGTCTGAGTATACCCTGCCACACCTATAGTGGCCAAAAACGATTCAGAAAAGGGGGTGGTGATGAACAGAGTGTCTGAATTAAGCAGACCACTCTTACCCAGTCCAAAGATCAGGGCTTGATCCATCACCGTTATTTAGCTCACTGCCCCATCCCAGCTCAGAACCTGGCTATATGCAAATTAGTCTGTCCCTGGCCCAGTGCATCATGGGAACAGGGCAGACCAAACTACCAAGCCAATTCTTCACCAGAAAGGAGACAAGATTCCGGGGACCGGTTTCTGGCATTTCAGCCGTCGTCGGCCCGGCTTGCTTGAATCCTGATGGAGCAGTGAGCAAGGGACTCATGTCTGAGTATACCCTGCCACACCTATAGTGGCCAAAAACGATTCAGAAAAGGGGGTGGTGATGAACAGAGTGTCTGAATTAAGCAGACCACTCTTACCCAGTCCAAAGATCAGGGCTTGATCCATCACCGTTATTTAGCTCACTGCCCCATCCCAGCTCAGAACCTGGCTATATGCAAATTAGTCTGTCCCTGGCCCAGTGCATCATGGGAACAGGGCAGACCAAACTACCAAGCCAATTCTTCACCAGAAAGGAGACAAGATTCCGGGGACCGGTTTCTGGCATTTCAGCCGTCGTCGGCCCGGCTTGCTTGAATCCTGATGGAGCAGTGAGCAAGGGACTCATGTCTGAGTATACCCTGCCACACCTATAGTGGCCAAAAACGATTCAGAAAAGGGGGTGGTGATGAACAGAGTGTCTGAATTAAGCAGACCACTCTTACCCAGTCCAAAGATCAGGGCTTGATCCATCACCGTTATTTAGCTCACTGCCCCATCCCAGCTCAGAACCTGGCTATATGCAAATTAGTCTGTCCCTGGCCCAGTGCATCATGGGAACAGGGCAGACCAAACTACCAAGCCAATTCTTCACCAGAAAGGAGACAAGATTCCGGGGACCGGTTTCTGGAATTTCAGCCGTCGTCGGCCGGCTTGCTTGAATCCTGATGGAGCAGTGAGCAAGGGACTCATGTCTGAGTATACCCTGCCACACCTATAGAGTCCCTTGCTCATTGCACCATCAGGATTCAAGCAAGCCAGGCCGACGACGGCTGAAATGCCAGAAACCGGTCCCCGGAAGCTTGTTTCCTTCCCAGTGTAAGAATTGGCTTGGTAGTTTGGTTTGCCCTGTTCCCATCATGCACTGGGACAGGAACAGACTAATTTGCATATAGCCAGGTTCTGAACTGGGATGGTGCAGTGAGCTAAAAAACGGTGTTGGATCTAGCCCTGATCTCTTGACTGGGTGAGAGTATTCTGCTTAATTCAGAAACTCTGTCCATCACCACCCCTTGTTGTTAAATATTTTGTCCACCCTAAGCGTGGAAGGGTATACTCAGATGTGAGTCCCTTGCTCATTGCACCATCAGGATTCAAGCAAGCCGGGCCGACGACGGCTGAAATGCCAGAAACCGGTCCCCGGAAGCTTGTTTCCTTCCCAGTGTAAGAATTGGCTTGGTAGTTTGGTTTGCCCTGTTCCCATCATGCACTGGGACAGGAACAGACTAATTTGCATATAGCCAGGTTCTGAACTGGGATGGTGCAGTGAGCTAAAAAACGGTGTTGGATCTAGCCCTGATCTCTTGACTGGGTGAGAGTATTCTGCTTAATTCAGAAACTCTGTCCATCACCACCCCTTGTTGTTAAATATTTTGTCCACCCTAAGCGTGGAAGGGTATACTCAGATGTGAGTCCCTTGCTCATTGCACCATCAGGATTCAAGCAAGCTGGGCCGACGACGGCTGAAATGCCAGAAACCGGTCCCCGGAAGCTTGTTTCTTTCCCAGTGTAAGAATTGGCTTGGTAGTTTGGTTTGCCCTGTTCCCATCATGCACTGGGACAGGAACAGACTAATTTGCATATAGCCAGGTTATGAACTGGGATGGTGCACTGAGCTAAAAAACGGTGTTGGATCTAGCCCTGATCTCTTGACTGGGTGAGAGTATTCTGCTTAATTCAGAAACTCTGTCCATCACCACCCCTTGTTGTTAAATAGCCTGGCTGGGTTCAGCTGCTGATATGGTAGCCCCTATACAGGACGTTAAGGTGAGTAGGAAGCCCCTTCGGCCCCGTGGTTCAACGAGAGGCTGAGGGCTCTTAGGCAGGCCTGTCACCGTAAAGAGTGAGTGTGGTGGAAGAACTACAAGGAGCAAGAACATTTTCCTCACTAGACTAGGATTAGGGAATATAAATTAGCCCTCAGAGAGGAAAGATCTTTATACTGTACCAACAACATTGAATCACTTAAATCCTCTAAAGAGCTCTTTAAGGTGGTGCAGCAGGTCTCCACTCTCTGGAGAGCTTGAAGGTTTACAAGATTTTTGTAATCAGTTAGCTGATTTTTCCAACTCTAAATTACTAACATTTATGATGAACTTGCACTATAAAAAAAATACAAAGTGTTTGCGATTCCAAAACAGTGAGCTTCATTTAGAATCTCTTAATACTCCTACGGTCCAAGAAGCTAAATTGTTCACTGTCTTTCTTCTGCTTAACCCTGAAATTGTGGAAAGCTCCTCCTCAATACCAAGTTAGGCTCACCCCTGGAACCGTGCAGACCTGAAACATTGCACATGGTGGCTGGGACTGTCGCATACCCTCTTGCATCCTTAATGAATAAAGCTATTCCTTCTGGCTGCTTAACTCGGCTATGGAAGGAGGTGGTGGTCAGGCCTCTTCTTAACACCATCCGCGCTAAGCGTTTTCCCGCTGTGCGCTAAAGATTCGCAAAACCTGTGGTTCATGACGAGCTCAGCTCGTCATGAGCGTACGACAGGTGTACCTCATGACGAGCTGAGCTCGTCATGAGCGTCGAAGGGGTTAAAAAGCCTAGTTTTGACTTTGATTAAAGGGCACTTGCCCTTCACAGAGTCACTAAACACCTTGATTTATACGATATAAAAAGATCCTTTAGTATGGTAAGTGTTTAATTGACCGCTAGACTGAAGCGGATTGCTGTAACTACAGCACCTTGATGCCAGCCAGTTGTTGCACTTTATAAATCCTGGTCAAATCAAATCAAATTCATTTACCTGCATTACTTCATCTTCCTCTTCCTTAATTATTCTTCCCCTCCTTTCACCCCTTGTCTTTTATCCTCTTTCTTACACTGTTCCTTCTCAATTCATTTTCCCTTCCTTCATTTTCTTTCTATTTCATTCTTTATCTTTGACTTCTTTTTCCTTCTTTTCTCTTTGTTGTTTTCCTTCTCCTTTCTGGTGTTCTTTGTGTTTCCCTTCCTTGAATTCTTCTTTCTTCTGCCTTCTCCCATTCATGCTATTGCTACTTCTTTACATCTGATATTCTGTCCTTTCATTTTTCCCCCTTTCTTCCTAAAACCAACAGTTAAAGGCCAAAGGAGGCTCCTCCGCTAAGGCAGAGGAGTGTGGCCCCACTGCTCACATAGCAGTGTAAAAGAAAAAAGAAAATGATAATAATTTAAGTTATTATCATTTTATTTTTAGTATCGTCATGTATGGGTAGGGCGGGGCTTTCATGTCCTGACGTCGGGGAGGAGGAGTGGTTGCTGCACTCCAAAGTGCGAACGACGCTTTAGCTGGCCGACTTGGCCAAACCGCCATGCGCACTTTGCATGTTCTCCACGCAGGCTGCAGTACAACCTGGGTGGAGAACATGCTTAGGCTCGCTGTCCCCATCTGAGTGCCGAAGTACAGCGCTCAGACCAATCACAACACCGCATTGCCTCGTTTTGATTGACTATGGGGAGCCTGGGTGCTTCCTGTAAGATGCGCAGAGAAGACATGATCTGGGAGAGACGGAGAAGAGATGTGGTGATCATGTAAGTGATTTTTTTCCCCAAGCCCCTCCCACACCTTCTCCCGCCCCCTTCCCCCCTGTCACTGTTAAAAGCTTCATGTTGAGCTGAGTGATTCTAAAGGGTACAATTACTGCTGTCTTGCATTGCTGTTTTCTCCTTCTAACCCTTATATCAAGAAATGTTTTCAATAAGAATTTATCTCAATTTTATAATTAAATAGCACTCAATTTAAATTTAAAGAGGTATACATTTCATTTTTTGTGGCAGCTCCTCCAATTTAGGATGGATGAATACAATATTTCTCCCACATGTTACGTAGTATATTTCAGAAAATTGTTAAGAATGATCCTTTATCTGATTCTTTGCTGCAATGCATTTGTACTAAAGAACTGTCAAAGCAGAACATTTGCATTCGTTCAGAGGCTTCATGTTCTAGGAAGATCATCAGAGGTATATGTGGCAAAATGTTAGAAAACACACCAAAGTACATGCCTCAAATGTTGTTTCAGCCTCTTTTCGGGTGATTTGGGGAACAGAATTATGGGAAGTGGTTGGCCATGTAAAATGCTCTCGGTTGGACGCAAATAGAACACTAGCATACAAATCAATGCCAATCAATGTCAAGAGATGTTAGGGAAAGGTCAAGGACTGTAAATGCCTGTTCAGCATTTGTAAACAATGCTAGCCGTCGAGCAAGACACGCAGAGAGGATGAAGGAAACACATAACTGTTAACAGAAACAATCCGAATGTAAAGAAAAGGAAGGGAGTTACAAAGGAGGGTTAAATACAAATAAAAGGTCAGACCAAGGTAAAAAAAAACATTTAGACCTCCCCGAAGCAATTACACTGAAATCGATATGCAATAGTCCTAACACCTTTCCTGTTCTTATATGAGCTATATCGCACCTCTACTAAGCAAATAAATAAATTACCAGACAATGTGGTAGAGTACATAAGTGATGTGACTAAAGTGAGAGTGCTGCACTATGCAGATGGACCCCATGTTGTTCGTGAGATCAGACCACAGCATAGACCATCTTTGTAGGTGTCTCATGGCCCTGAACAGGTGGATACACCTCAAAAGCTCTGAAGCTACCCCCCTCCCCTGAACCTCTCCCCTTGCCTACTTTTCCCCTTACGTATTCTTGCTTATTGTTTATCTCGACCTTACAAGTAACTATGTTGCCATGCTCAAAGAACTGTGTAACCTTTGTAACGAAGTAACCTGTAACTATGATCTGATGCTCATGTAAAGCGCTCTAATACCTCCGGGTCTAACCAGCGCTATATAAAACCTTTCAAATAAATAAATACATAAATAAATAAATATGCGGACTGGGGTCCTCCTGTGTGACATGTCTGCATTCAACTGTGACTGGATGAGACCATCACTATTGGCAGAGTTCCAATGATCCAGTGGTTGTGATGAGAAAGTAAGGAACAGTGTTTTATTCTACACTTTTGTACAGGTGGTTAAAACAGGCTTCTTTTGTAAAATCTAGAGGCTTTGGGATTTCTGTGTTACCATCACAAAATATGCAGTCCAGACTAGACTAGTCCTCTGTCCAGTGCTTAATTTGTAAAACAATAAGTGCAAGGGCTCTCACCAGGAGGCCACTGCAGCTTGCACCTCATATTGCCCCCGCAAGGCTGCCGAGGATAGTAACAACACAACTACTAACCATCACACTCCTAAAAGTGTCACATTTCGGACTATTTCAGGCCCCCAAAGCTATAAGAATTGCTAGGCGGAAGGTAATAGTAATGTTTGATGTATATTAAATTAATAATTAACTATTGTTGTCATCTCTAAATTAGCCAGACAGCTCCCCCTTGTGGCAGACTGTCACAAGCGCTGATGTTGACAATTAAGTGCCGGTGCCGAGCACCAGATACACCCCGGCTCAAATTAAGCACTGTCTCTGTCATATAAGTACGTTCTCTTCAAGCGGTGAAGATGCCAAGCTTGCACAATGTGGCAACCGAGCCTGCAAATTCAACTCCTCAGCCACCGTGGATTTGTTTCCATCAAGCTTTTTATTTTTGGGTCATAATTGTTTATTGAATAACAAGGTAGAAACAGGTCAGTGCAATTGGTACTGAACAGTGTACAATCATTAAGAAAATAAAAAATGAAGCAGTAGATGCAATGTTGTTCTATGCCAGGGGAGGGGAAAAGGGGGGTGGTGATCAGGTAATGGGGGAATAAAGGAGAAGAAGAGAAGAGGAGGGAGGAGGTGGGGAAAGGGGGAGGGGCATGGGAAGGGGCGGGGATAAGAGGGGTACATCGCACATGGATGGTATACGACAGGGTATACATCATACAACTAGTAGGTTGTTCCCATTAACAATATATCAATATAAGAAAGAGATCTCAAGCCTCTGTTATTGCAATCGTGTGATGCTGGGCAATTATACATCATTGACAATCATCGCAGCAAAACTGTCTGGCGTGGGCGCGCAGAAGCTCCTGGTAGGAAGATCCTGGGCCAGGATAATCAGTGGGGATGTTGGGCAACACTGATCTTGGGTCTACCGGGAGCTACGTGCATCGGTCACTGACAGCAGTTGGAAAGTCATGATCCACTATTGTCTGGTGAAGCTGAGTTCCATCGAGCTTTTAACCCCGTCCATGCTGATGACAGCCGCGGTCCGTCATGCATCACGGTAGGCGTGTGCTGATGATGGCTGGGGGCCGTCATGAACCCGCCCACTCATTAAAACGGCCGCACAGGCACAGAATCGTGGCCGCCCCCAAGGGGTTAAAGAGGACTGATTCCGATTCAGGGCATTGTACACAACCTACAACCTGTTTCTAGTTAAGTCCCAAGTTTACACCTAGTGGCAGTGATGAGTGATCATTCTCATTCCAAGCAACTCAACTGAGAAATTTTCCTTCATTTGGCACAAAAATCTTAAGTTATCGCCTTAACTGATGTATTTGTAAAGATATTCTGTATAGGTGCAGGTAGACGAACTTCTGGCTACGCGTAAGGACCAACATATCTCTGTTTCGACACAGGCAGAGGAGCGGTCTTGAAATCATGAATTCTAAAAGCAAAAAGAGAACCAGTAATACTGCCCTAAAGAACCGTATTGGGGAATCCTTATATTGTTTGGGAATCAGGGAAAAATGTACATTTAGTTTGAAAGAGAATGATTTTTGCACCAGTGGCTGCCCCAATGACTTAAGCCTTTTACTGATGTCTTTTATTTTGTTTTATAAACATAGAGAAAGGAACTTTGGCAAAACCAATGAGTCCAAATGTGCAATAAGACAGCATAGACAACACTTCAAGCACACATAAAGGCCATATATATAGCCATACATGCAAACATCAGAGGCACAGGTGCACACATTCACAAAATATACAAACATGCATTCTTGCTCACACAGACATATACGTACACGGGCATCACCAAATATAATTTAATTTTGTGGTGCATCCTTTACAAATAAAGTATAGGAAAAAAAAGTAAATCAAAGTGTGGATAATAGGTCAGCCCTCAAATACAGTTGTAATGCAGGGGCTGTTAAGAATAAAAATATAAGAAAATGCTGAACATTTAGCAAGGGGTGGGCGGAACTCGCGGAATTCCACAGAGTTACATAAAACCTCTGCAAGATTCCATGGAGTCCCGCCAATGGGTGGAAAATACACACATCACACTGCTTGCAGTTGAATTTAGTGTGGGTAGCGCGAGCAGCACAGAAATTCAGAGCGAATGGCATCATGTGGTGCGAAAGGGCATGCAGCCATTTGAGTAGATTTCGCTTCCTCGAGTAGAAAATCTACTTGAGCAGCAGCAAATCTATGCAAGAAGCAGCCCTCTGATCGCAACCGCCTGCATTTAAAAATCACCATGGGGGTGCCAATTCTCTCTTGTGTTTGCCAACTTGCATTTCTGGAGCCTTGCAGTTCCTCCACGTGGCGATTTGGCAGAATTTGGCTGGGACTCTGCATTACAAGAGTGACAAAGAGTCACCTAATTCCACTAATTCCATAGGTGGAATCAAGCATTCCGCCCACCCCAGCATTGAAGACATACGACATCGTCAATGGTGGATGAAAGTTGGAAAAAAGATAAAATGGCAGCAAATTAAAAACACGCCTATAGTTCGTTCGTTATAACTATTTTTTTCAGAAGTGGTTTAGTCTTTAATATTGGCGCTCTCCCTAATTTCAGTTCTTCGGCTGCTAAGACAACTCAATAGATGAATGCAGTGCACCTCATCCAGAGATACATGTGTTGCTTGCACATGACAGGTGTGTGCCTGGCAGGATATAATCAGGCCCGGACTGGCCATTGCGGGCACCGGGCAATCCCCTGGTGCGCCGCTCGGGTGGGGGCCGGTTTTGAGCCCCTGGGGGCCGATTTTGTTACAGGACCTTTTTTGCAGCACAGTGCAAAATCGGCCCTGTAACAAAATCGGACAAAAACCGGCCCCGCCAAAGAGCTCGGTGTCTGGCCGGGAACTTTGCCAGGGCCAGTTTTGGTTCTCAGTCCGGCCCTGGATACAATGGCGAGGCAGATTAGTGCCAACATCTATTAAACAGAGCACTGTGCATCGCTGTGGTGGCACCATGCCAATGCAAAACATCACAGCAACAGAACATTTCGAATGACTTGCTGTGAAACTGAACCCAGAGGGTATCTTGCTACTGCATAATGCAGTTGTGAATAACACAGTTGCTTTGGCCTAACATGAGTCTGCAGGACCTGAGACTTCCATTTCCCCATCATCGGATGAATCTCCTGGATAGAAATAAATTACACACTTCATCTGACAGAGTGTTGCCATGGCCTCCAAATGAAAGTTTGACTGATCTAGATGGATTGCATTTTCCTTTGTCTGCTACTGCTGAATTTGTTAAGTATGATGCCTTAAAAGTGCTTAAGTGAGACATTTTCAATAGTCTGCGTCAGATGTAAAAATATTGTGAATACAACATTCATAACCGCTGAGTAGAGCTGTATTTTCAAAAGTTAAAGTGTGAGTAACTACTTAATTATATACTAAACAACGCATCACAGAGTCAACATGAAAAGTGTAAAGAACTGTGGAGGCATATTATCAACAACTAGCGATATTTATTGCTAAATCAGCTTAGCGAAATATTTTTTAATCACCGCCCATCGCCGGATTTTAACGCAGAGATAATGTGCTATTAGCAACGATTATCTCCAAAGCGATAAAATATCCAGCGATAGCGGCGAAATGCGTGAATATCGCTGCATTATCGCTAATAAGGACTTAGCCTGAATATCCACCTCCCATTGGATATACAGGCTAAGAACTGGTCTGAGCAGGCGTTAGTTTTCAGCGATATTCGTGCCTAGCACGAATTTTTTTGTCGCTACGCCTGCGTTGATAATAGGCAATAGTGATGTTAGCGACTGCTTTCAGTCGCTAACAGGTTGGATATGCCCACTTTGCACATCATTAGTGATAAAAATCGCTGACATGCAAAGCGGGCCCCAAACCGCTCGCTATCACCTAAAAGCTGTCGCTAAATGATGTTAGCGACAGCTTGCTAATAGGGCGATGAAATTATCGCCGCTTTGTGGACGAAAACGGCCGCAAAAGAGGCGATAATTTCATATCGTCTGCCTTGGTAATATGCCCCTGTGTCTCATAGACAGCACCTTACGTCAAGAAAAAAAGCTTTTAACGCGTCCCTTTCCTTGCAACAGAGGCTTCCTTGAAGAGATTATGTTTTCCCAAATGAGTAAACAGCTGCACAACACAAAGAAAACACCCAAAAAAGTTTACTTCATCCTGACTTACTACTCTTGCGCACTAATGAAATTACCACTTTTCTAAGTCTGACAGCACATTTCCTGTATGAAAGTCATGATCCACTATTGTCTGATGTATGAGAGTTATTGGTGGCACAACAACCAATGGTTGACGGTACTAAGCTAAGCGCATGGCCGGACTGGCTTTTAGACCTTCTGGCATTTCCCCAGTGGGCTGGAGCCCTTGATGGCCGGTTTTAAAAGCTCAGGGCTTCTCCTGGTGTCTCTGCCACTTTATCCAACTCACCAAGGTTAATTGCAGCAAGCGTTGTGGGAGTGGGTGGGAATAGAGGAAACGAGTTGGAAAGAAAGAGATCAGAGAGTGAGAAAAGTGAGAAAGGAGAGGGGTTCGAGTAAAAAAATTCTCTTATTAGGATATTTTCTACACGCATGTATCCTAATCATGTATAGAAAATACAAAATTGCGTTATTTCAAGTAGTATTAGGAATTTTGCAAATATAAGCTACACACATTTTGTTAGTGTAATTGAAATATCACCAAGGCCTAAATTTGAGTGAGATTGCTCCAGATTTGGTAGCCAGGCCGATGCTGAAATTCCGGCCAAACCTCATTTCAACCTGCCTCCTGTAATTCCAGCCACACAAGGCGAAGTCAAGGTTTAATTATAAGTCATCCAAACAAATACCAGTTTCTGAGCATGTGGCTGTTCACTCTTGTTGGAAATTTAATTTCTATAAAATGATCCTTTCTTCAATGGACTAAAAACAGTTAAAGTGACATCCAGAGGAAAGTGGATCATCCCAATACCCGCTAATGACTGAATTGATGTGATTTTCATACTGTAAGCTAATACTGATCTTTCACTGCTCCAAAATGTGTATTATGATGGAACTGTTTTTCTTTCAATAAAAAGATGTTTTAAAAAAAAAAGGGACATCCAGAGGAGAGAAAAACACGTTTCTCCTTGCCAAGTTCTGTGTCACCACAATAAGCATTCTGAAATGTTGCTCTGTTTGATGACGTCTGCTTGGGTTCTAAGATGTATTGAGACTTCATTCACTAGATGGGCCAATTACAGAAAATTGCTTTCAAAGGCAGCACGGTTGCAGCAAGATCAATTCATTCTAAATTGTATTAAATGAATCAGTCTCAAATAACACTACTTACAATATTGGTGGCATCATCATAGTTATTCCTGGTGTATTCATGAGTGTCAAAATTGGAGTGGTACTCATAAGCATGGTAGGATAGCTCATGGTTGCTCTTAGGTGTCAAACACAAGGAGATGATGGACGGAGCACTGAAACTTTTCAGACACTCACCCCCAGTCACTCTTAGGTGTCACACAGAGGGATATAGTTGAGGGGTATCATCCATTTACATTTGAGAGACACAGTGATTCATGAATATGTGCAGGGCACTACATTTTGTCCAGCCTGCATAGCATGCTTCATCCTCTTCCATTGGAAAAACTTTTCTGGGAGAAGCTAACATCCTAAACAGAATCTTGGAGTCCTTGCTCCTTAGAAAGACCAATATTGAATGTTTCTAGGCATGTAAAGCTGTTATACTTGACCTTTATTAGGACGGCACTTCACAAAGAACTGCCTTAATGCATTCTTCTCCACTTGTCAAGAGCCTCCTCCATGTGGAGAGAGACTGGACAGGCAAGACTTCTCTCACCTATGCTGGTTGGGTTACATTTGGACCCTTTCCTGCTGCAACTGCTAACGGATACAGACAAAATTCCTAATTCAGTAATTTGGACACTACTAGGTCAGTTGAATTTGAAGATGTTATTGCAGACTTTCGCCCAAAGCTGAAACGCCGTCCATGCAATTATTAATATGGCCAATAATAAGGGTATAATCTCATTTGCAGTAAACCCATATTCTTGCAGCAAAAGAGAAAATGGGGTTAGATATGCTTTGTGATTAAGGGCCTGATTTACAATTTGGGGGTTGGCCCATCCTCTGCCAGGGTGATGAAAAATGTACTCTGTTTCCCTGGCGGAGGTGCCGACAGCCAAATTTTGAAGTGTCTGTTGCCATGTCAGACATTTCAAGCATTGACAGGAACTACTGTCCACGCGGTTCTCGCCAGTGCATTGTAACTTTGCTGGAAGGCTCCGTCAAACACGATGGCTCTGTACTGCAAGTTACAATTTTGTTTTATTTTCAATAAGAAAATCCATTAGCTGGACAAAACAATGCTCCCCTCGCCATAGTAGTTTTTTCTCCAATGGCACGAGGAGCATTGAGAACTTTTCAATACCCCTTACCACTAGCTTTTTCCTGGTGGTGATGGGCATTGAAAAATATCTATGTGTCTGCCCATCTAAATTGGTTGGGGGGACATATAGCCAAATCTCTGATGGCCCTTACTCCGTGGGATCATTGGAAAAGTTTGACCGCGGCAGAGATGGTCAGTCTCTGCCGCGGTAGTCTCTGCTATCGTCTAACTATGGTCCACCAGAGTTAAAATCAGAAGGGCAACCATTATGTTGGCAAGAAGGAAACTCCATCACCAATGCAACACAGTTCCCCTTCCACCAACATTTAAATTGGCCCCTAAATGTGGAGTACCTTGGAGAAAATGTATCTATTGTTCACAATGAGGTGTGTTCTCCTAATCTGGAGACCAATATGTCTCGTATTCTTTTTCACAAACCGAAGCAGAATTGATATAGTTAAAATGATGATCCGTCCTTTAAGATTTATTGTGAACAAGATGCTTAAATGGGAGACATGCTTAAAAAATAGAAATCAATTTCATCTGCTTTTTTGTGCGTATCACTGTTGAAAATGTTAGAAAAGATGGCTCTGGCGTTTCTGTAATGGACTTTTTCCTTCTGATCCTTAAAATGACGCATATCTAAGGTTAGTTGGTTCATGTCTAGTAGTCAAGTAGTCAATAGATTTTTGTTTTGTTTTCCAAGTGATCTCACTCATTCACAAATATTATATGATCCAACTTTGGTCATGGTTTTGCCCTTGAAGTAAGGAAAATATAGAATTCAAGTGCTCTGGAATTATAACAAAGGAGGGTTCATGAAAAAATGCTGCGTCAGGGAGGTTCTAGAAGAGCTGTAGAGGTTTTCTTATACTGCATGCTTTTCCAAATGCTGGTTTAAAATCTGAAAACCGCCCACACAGCTCCAGCATAATCTCATAAAGCAACTTTCAGACTTGGATCAACAATGTGGTGACGGTCAGCAGCTAGGTCCTGGATCATCAATCCAAGATGCCCCTAAAAGTGGTGCATAGCCAGAATTCAGAAGTTATTGCAATGTATTTGTTTTAAACGCATTATTATTGCTAATATTTTTATACTCTCTAGTGTTCTAGTCAGCTGTAATTTGTGAGTTCTGCTGCATTACATTTTTTGCTTGCAACGTTGGGTTATCTCTTCCCTCTCACTTCCTGGGTACCCCAAGCAGATACCTTCCAAGCTCAAACTTTCTGCATAGGGTTGCATTATGCAGAGCTCTATTCTCCATTGAGGAATACCAACATCTAGAAGACTGCCACAAAGGAAGCACGTAAAAGGTCAATAAGATTTACTCAGTTACTGGGGCTTTCAGCCATGGAAATCAGTCATTAGTATGCTCAGGAACTTCAACTAAAACACAGGTCAACCTCCATGGTGTGCACACTTTCTGAAAAGCCCTTCCATTACTGTAAAAGTCAGTGCTTAATTTTTGAAAGGATAAGTGCCGAGCCCCATAGTTTTGCTCAGAAGCCTGCAGCCTGTGCTATTGAAGGTCGGGGTGCTAAATATCAAGGGCCTCATTTATGAGGCCTTGCGTCAGTTTTGCGCTTCCGATGCGTCATTTTTTGTGACGCATCGGTGGCGTAAAACATGCCTCCTGTTGCGCACTATTTACAAAGTGACGCATCTAAGCAGATGCGTCACTTTGTAAACCCCTGCGCTACATTATACCTGCGTAAGGTATATGTATGCAGAGGGGGCGTTCCCCCGCAAAAAGCCTAGTAATAGTGACGCAGTGAAATCTATGAGATTTCACTGTGTCACTTTTAGGAGGCTGTTGCGTCAAAATCTTGCGCCTGCCTCACAGCAGGCCTAAGACTGACGCAAGCCCTTTCACATGGGGCTTTTCCCATGTGAAAGGACACATTGCTGGAGTTGCGTCACTTTTTTGACACACCCCAGCAATGCGTGACTTTTGCGCTTACAGATACGTCAGAAATACTGACGTATCTGTAACTCCCTGCGACATGATGCGTCATACTGTAAATATGACGCATCAATCATGTCGCAAGGAGTGCGCACTGAGAAGTGACGCATCGCTGCTTTCATGCAGCGATGCGTCATTTCTCATAAATGAGGCCCCAAGACTGGCCCATCATGATTTGACCTCATGCCCTTTTTACTTTTTAAGCAGACACTACCTGCCTCTTTGTCTTATTCTTGTGGGTTCATTTTCATCCCTGCTTTCTCCCGTTGTCACTGTTCTTCCGTCTTTATCTACCCCTCCTCTCCTCTTTTTGTGTTTTTCTCTCCCTTGCTCTGTGTCAATGTCTGATGAGAAAAAGTAAGTGATGAGAGAGTGAGGAGGAAGGAAGCAGGGCTGGGTCTGTACATTCTTGCCAGGGTTGCTTTAGGTTCCTAGTTCGGCCCCATCTCACTTCTGTAGAATGGAGCAAAGAATCATGAGATTTACATCCTCTTCAGACAATAAAGTTTATATTTGTTCAGTCTGTCTGACAGCAATAATACTTGTTCAGACTCACAAAGCCTAGAAATAATTCATCTGACATTAAATAAAATCCACAACAATTTTTTTTTTTACCAGAAATGAAAACGAAGAAACCTGGATCGATATTTTGCTTTTGGCACACAAGTTGATTTCTTATAGCTTCTGTATTCCTTGATTAATGACACGTGGTCTGGGTGTATTTTGCTGTGAGCTTATGACCAATCAGAGCCACAAACACCTCATATACATGCATTTCCTGGCACAGGACATTAAACATAGATCACTGGCTCACTTCTTTTCCCTTTGTTTCCCCACCAATCTTTAATTACTCCATTCAAACAGGAAACTTAACCACTTTATTTATTTGAAAAGTTTTATAAAGTGTGATCATGACCCGTCAGGGTATAAGAGTGCGGTACATAGAGCAGACAGGATAGGCAGGTAAAGGTGTTTAACGTTCAAGTTTTCTGAGATGAGAGAAGATGGTCTGCTATCCTTAGCAGGGAGGGAAGCTGAAATACGGTTTCCATTAAGGTTAGTACAGTGCTATTCAGAAGAACCTGAACTTAAAGCTGGTGCGGGATTGGCACTGTGATAGTTGATATTATAGTTCATCGGTGGTAGAGCTGTGGCTGAAGGTGTCAGATCAGTGCCCTGGACGGGGTAGAGCATCCCTGAGGAGATAGTTTGATGCTTTCAGGTGACATTGTACTGATGAGATCTTGTAGTATGGTGCTGGGGTAGTTGATTGGTGTTGGGTAAGTGTTCAAATTTTAATAATCCAGCTTGTAACCCCTTTAGCAACCTTCCTTTTCTGTCCTGTGAAGCAAAATGACTCCAGAAGTCTAAGCTTCCCATGTGAGTTATTCAGTAAAGCAAGGGAGAAGCCAGAAAAATAAAATACCCCTCACTTTTGAAGATATCGCCCTCCATAACTGAGCTAAACATGAGATCATTGCCCTTGGATTGTACAGTGTTAATTGTTTCCCCAATTTTACTTTTCTTCTCTTTTCTCCTTTTCATCTTCCTTGCCTTCTTTGTATTTTTGTTATTTTCTTCCTTCTTTTTACACTCTAATTCAGTTTGCCACTCGCTTATATTTTCTATGCACTTTTTGTGTTTTGTCTTTCTCTAAACAATCGCACCCTTTCACACGCACACCACACCTGTGTCACTCTATCTTTTTTCTTGTAGTGTTTTTTATTAGCTTGTGTTTTTGTCCAGATTCAAGTTAAGAAGGGTTATTAAGAATTATTTTATCTGTCCACTGACAACCCCCACTGAAGATGGTATAGTGGGTGACACTCTACACCATTGCAGCAGAGATCACATTTTGCCCAGACTGGAAGAATTCACAGGATATCCAAAAGCATCCTGCAGCACAGGTATGCCAAAGGATCAGAGATTGTAATGCATTGCAGGCCATAAATCAATGTTGCATTAAAACGAATGGGCTGACCCAGTATCCCGCAGAACCTGGGAAGTCAAAGAGGTGGCTAGCCTGAGATGAATAAGGAACTAATTTGTTCAGAATCAAATACCCTACAGAACCAATTGTTGCTCATACCGATTGGCCAGTGTTGGTCTTCCTCTAGAAATGCACTCTTGAAAATGGTGACTCAACCTAGTGAATAGGAAATGAAGACTCTTTTACCTTGTTTTGATTGTGCAATATATTGTGTGACCATTCCTGTAATTTATCAGGTTCCTTTATGAGTTAGCTTACCACACAGGACAGCTTGTTGAAATCAAATCTCACCATCATCTGTTTCCTCATAACAATCCCTATTGTTTAGCTGCTTGCTACAGACTCTCTGAAGAATCCAGCATGGGGTTGGTCTCCCTGAAGGGAACTACTACTGTTACCCTTATGCGGTGCCCTTGCAGTTAGGGCAAATAATCTAATCACTCAAGAGGCTAAGTCTAAGTTTAGCATCCGTTGACTATTGTTAATCTGTAAATATAGTCACCCGCAATATCTTACTTTGGCATTGGGAGTGCACCATGTATCAAATACATGTATTTGAGGTGTTTGTGGCTGTGCCTGAGTCTTACTTAATGTGATCCGTTCAGTGGAGAAAAGTTCTCCACACTATGCACTTCAGTGCATTATAAGCAGGACTTCATCCAGAGGCCAGAATGTTTGGGTCCTCATCAACTTACTTCAAACACTTAGTGGTCCAACTATAGCGTGTCCAACATGGGACAACTCTGCTGTTGGGTCAGTCTTACTGCTTCATAAATGGGACCCGAGCCAGAGGCAGCGCCACTAAGTTTTTCGTCAACTTGCTCCAGAATGTATTTAGTTTAGTTCCATGGACTAAACTTCCACCACAACACCAATGAAAATACTTATTTTGGGTTGACTGACCACGAAGGGTTTCTCCTGCTCACGGTTCATTCCATAGTAACTAGTACCATACTACTGAGGCTGATGTTAATTAAAATCCCAAATTCCCACTGACTGCTACACCCTCGTCAATCAATTTGAGAATCGCCTATCCCATTTCATGCTTTAAGGCCTGTTGATATAATTTGACTCATTTTCTTTTTCTATACTTTAGCAAACATTATTGGTTATATTTACAACTATATATCTTTATTTGATCTATATTTCATATTTCATGAAAGATGAATTTTGATCCTGGTAAGCAATCAACAGCAAAAGCTCTTTAAGGTCATTACTAATTGATCCATACAACATCATTCAGGATTCATATATCTGATTCACTAAACCGTTGTCTTGAAAAGATCTCATGTTCATGAAGAATAAAAAATTTAAAATACCCCACTGTACGGGTGAATCTGGGAGAAAATAAAGTGCTGGGAAAACAGGTTGCAGTGAACTGTGGAAAAAGACAGGGTAGAAAGGGGGTATTGGGAGGATTTCAGGTATAGTGGAGGATCCAGACGAATGGAAAGGGTCAACATTTTCCAATATAGATTCTGCCATAATTTTATGAACTTCCTTAGTTAAAAACAATACACAAGATTATGTAGTTGTAGAGTTTTAATTATGTATGTATATACCTATATATTTTCCTTTTGTGTATAGCGATCTTCTCTTTAAATCACAGACTATAAGAATAGTAGTGCTGACATTCATAATCCATATTACGAGAATGAACTTGGAGCACCTCACTTCTATTTTAATGATTTCTGTACTGATCACTTTGGCTTATTTTGGAACTAATTGAAGAGTCATAAATCAATTGCAATAGAACAAAAATGTTGAAAGAAGTCAAAGTACGCCCTCCAGCATATTTTTCAAGTCAATGCTGTCTTCTGGTTCTCGATGACCAACAAAAGGATATGGTCGTGGAAGGGTCAGTCTATTGCAGATTTTCAGGACTTTCAGGAAATTTTATTTTATTCATTTATTTACTTATTGATCAGTAATAAGATGCGCATGCATTTACACACAATTGCTTCAAAGCGCAAGGGGGAGTTAGGTGGTTCATGATAGTGTGTACCAAAGGGAATTGAAGCAGGCCGCGAAAGGACAGTTAGTTTAACGAATGATTCTCAAGCTTTTTCTTGAAGTTGAGTAGGCCATGAGAGATGAAAGGAGGGAGTTCCACCATGTTGTACCAAAACACATGACTGCAGCTCTCCCAATTACCACGCGTGTGAATAGACTTCCTGATAGCTGTTTTGCATTAATGCGGCTTCTTCAGAAAATGTTGCTATTCCTTCCTTCTCAATTTCGTCCTTTGGTAATCAAATTCTCTATTTTGAGTCACGTGGATAATTTAAAGTCTTTGTTCTTATGTGCTCCGTATTATTTGACAGAACATCTTGACCGCATGTAAGCTGTGGCTGTTCAGTTGGCACTATCTTGTCCTGGTCATTCCTCTTCCTCTGACGCTCTTAATATCTTGCACTTGCTACATTGAAAAACAGGGTGAAGTTTAAGTCCTTACTCGTGGTGCACAAAGCTATTCATCAGATGGGACCCCGTTTTCTTCAAAGAAAATTCTCCACTATACGCCTAACCGCATACTGCGACCTACAAGTTCCAACCTTTGTACTTTTCCTCAGTTTAGAAGGATGTGGCTAAGCTGATGTTCTTTTTCGGAGAGCAGCAATTGCAACACGGGGATTACCCCGCACTACCATTACAACGCGGGGATTACAACAAAAGTCGTTACAACGACTTTCGCTGGAGGGCGCTGTTGGATAGGGAATAGTTTATTTTTCTATCCAACACCTTCCCTACTGTCAACTTGGGCTGGAGTTGAAATAGAAAATTAAACTATTCCACTATCCAGCACCCTCCAGCGAAAGTCGTTGTAACGACTTTCGTTGTAATCCCCGCGTTGTAATGGCATGCGGGGTAAATGCAAGCGTTGTAATGACATACAACCTCCTTTTTCGGTTCAAACAGTCCAGTTATGGAACTCTCTCCCTCTGACCTTGTGATCCATTAATAATTTAATGGTTTTTGAGAAAGCTGCAAAGACCTGGTTATGTACCCTCTAAGTTGTGATCTTTTGCTTTTTTTATCTCTTCTTTTGGGTAGTATTTCCAGTTTCATCCAATACGTTTCCAAGGCTCCAGGACACCTTTAGTGCTAACAGTACGCTTTACAAGTAGAAAAATAATAATAATTATCATTATTGTAATAATAACACGAGAAGCTTCAGCCACCATGTTTCTTTGAGAAGTGTTTCATTACCTGAGGTTCCTAGTGTTATTTGTACACTCACCTTGGGCTTGAAGTACAAAGGGTCTTTCTTCCCAAGTGTTTTGTGCGTAGCGCACCACTGTTTAAATGTAATATGTGCTTCCATAGAGCGACAGTGTAGCACCTTTAATGGCCCCTACTGGGGCCCCAAATGGTGCCAAGCTGAATATAAGCCTTTCTGCGCTTTGTAATATGATTTGGGGCATTTCAAGCTCAGCGTAATAGGTGAACCATGGGAAAGGGAACTGGCAAACCTTAGTAAAATGGCTGCTCTGTTCAGGGATGCTTTGGGATGGGAAGGTAGGAATGGTGTGAAATGTCACAGCAGTGGATGGCAACTGAGCCATTTTTAGTTCATATGAACTTTAAAGGCTAGGTTGTCATCACCCCAGACTCCTACATTTCAGGACACCAACACTGAATGAACCTGGATGCCAAATGACAGGTATTTCAAATGGCAAATCTGCTGGTTTGGAAGATGTGGACACTTTTGATCAGTGAGAGCGAGTTTGTTTGATTCTATCCCCAGCATGTCTTGCTTCGAGACATCCAGTGACAGGCGAAGATGCTAAATCTGGACTGGCCTGGCGCAATAAAGTCTTTCAAGGATACTGGCGTCTACAACTCGCTCTTATTGGTACGCATACATTCAACTGGAAATGATTTGAGCCAGCGGCCTTCAATATGCCATCAGAGTAGGAGACGACTCCTGAAACCTAAGGCGGTCTAGTTTTGAAACTTTTAATAACCTCACTCATGCCATTAAAAATGACACCTGTCATATCATAAACATATACAGTATTCAGTTAGATCCGTTGTCACTGGCGTAGGTACTTTTTTTATGGGACACATAACACAAATCTGTGTCTATTAAAAATTACACCATAAGGGCTCAATGGATCAGAAGCTGGAGGTATTCTCTCCGTCACTACATGAGCACAGGAAACTCAAATTATGTGGGTGATATGTCCTGTATTTTCCTCACAGGCCTGCCACACGTGACTTGTGGTTATACTCTCATTTTAAAAAAGCGATTTGGTAGCTTAAATGTTGTTGCCTCCTAATGCCATGTGATAGAGATTTGTGGCATATTGACGGTGAATGTGTTTGTTTCTGTTTACTGGCCCATTTATGCAATGAAAGTGGTTTGTGTTCAACAAATCGTCTGTTTTTAGTAGTGGTGATACCATGTTTTAGCAGTATTCATAGAAACGTTGGGATATGGGGTTCAGTTAGAAGTCAATTACATTCACAAAAGAAAAGCAGTAGAAAGTAATCAATCAACACCAGTTGAGCCTTTTGTTGAATCAAGTGGTGCCCTTGATAAAGACAGTTGGATTTTGCTGAAAATGCATAATCGTGAGTGGGGCATACAAATTAAAGAAGAGTGTCCAGTTGTTAATGCAACAAGTTGCCGCTATGGGTCACAAGTTAGTTGGAACGCAATGACAGCCGCTGTAGAGATGTCATTGGACGGCTCATCCATTCGAAGATTGAGTCTCCCGTTACTGCAAATGGCATTCGATCTGTTCCAACTAACAACATTCCAAGCGTTCTCTCCATTGGAGCATGGATAAAACAATGTGTTTGATTACTGTGATTGCACAAAGCGCAGTTGCTTCAAAAGACATATCTCGGCATATTTGATATCGCTGCCTTGTTTTCAATTTACGGAAATTACATCATCCCAGTGAAATGCAGATTCTAACCAATGTGAAGAAGTTAATATAGTGTGTAATGAAGTATGTTTAGGTGACATTTGTAACTGTTAAATTTTTTGTGGAGCACTACATACACCTGAAAAACCATCTTGGAGAACTTTCAGGAGGAAGGAGTGGAGATCAAATAGAATGCATTTAACTAACATAACAGAGAAGTATAAAGATGACAATTGACATGGTCTTCCAAAATATAGTGTTGATGCTTGTGTGGGACGACCCTATGAAGCATCAGTTGTAGCTGAGACCAGGTGGTCCCAACACATCAGGTTGTTGGAGAAGAAAACACATTTTAAGCCCTGGAAGAGAACATCATGAACAGTAAAAATCAGGCCAACTAATTAGCAGAAAATCACTGAATGGCCTTAGGCATCTGACCAGCCGGATCTGATCAGTCATATTATATGTTTAAAAAATGTACAATAGAAATATACATAATAGTAACATGCTACTATGAAGGGTTCCAGTGGCATTTTATGGAGCAATACCACATAGATTTTTGAAATGTACACAGATGAGATACAAATGCACTTCCAATTTAACAACTGACCTGACAACACAATAACACTGTTGACCTGAATGATGTACGCGCTCTTTGTGATGATAAAGAGTTTTCTTTGCATGAATGGAACCAAAATCCAGATCCTAGCAATGCTTTCTTGAGGGAATGGTGGTTGGGTGAAAGCTCTTCTCAAGCCACTCTGCCACTTCCAAAGTGTACGTACAGGTGAAGGAGAGATGTGGAATACAGTGACTGGTTGCTTAAAATTGAATCAGTTTTTTTTCCTGTTAGACACCATCATTCTATAAATGGCAAAGCCTAACACGAATAAAGTTACCCCCATTGGCTAGGAGAATGCTAGGGGTACATAAAAGACATTTCATTTTTTTGTGTCTGAAGAAAAGCCCCCCCTCTGGGGGTTTGTCTTCAGAAAATAAAATAAATCACTAACATCGCTGCCACGCCTATGCACTTTCATGTTGCGCATGATAGGTGGCGGAATGCACTTGCCATGTTGCGTTGGTGATGAAGCTGCATTGATGCCTGTAATTGAATAATGTAAATTAAGAAATTGTTGCACATGTGATTGTCTTTACCATGCCTGAAGTGAAATCGACTCCTCTGCTTGAGTGGGTTTATTCAAGCATCATCTGGTGTCCATTATTGCCTTTGTGGGTGATAGCCTCTGCCTGCTAATTGGTTTTATCCTGCACGAATGATGCAAGTGTGCACTTGTCATGTCGCTGCAGTCACGTAGGCCCCTTTGTCAGCTCGGGGGCTCTCTTTCAAGTAAAACAAATTTCAGAGGTCAGCCCATATGCTGGTCTTAAGTTTGCAACTATGTAGGTTGCTTCAGCCATACTATGAAGGTGGTGAAATGGATAAGGACTTTTCACAAAAGTAATCGATCCAGTAGTCTCATGAGCCCACCCCTCTAATATCCAGAATTAAGTGCTGCATGTCCATATTCTCCCGCCAAAACTAAACTGTGTTATGTGAATCTTAATATTCAAATACAATTACATGAAACTCCCCAAAGGATAAAGCGATCATCTGGACACTGCCTATATACTAATTATGTGTCCTAATTTATGATCATCATTTCGTAGATTATTTTGCTCACAGACCCGTACTCATAGTATCATGCTAGGTAAAAATGCATTAATTGCTTCTGGCATTCAGAAGAAAATGAGCCGATTTACTTACCTCTCTGTCTCTTCAGTCTCGCGTTCCGCTGTCTTTATTCCTCTCGCTATGTATCTCCTCTCCTAGTCTCCTGTCTTGTGTCAGTCTCACCTCCTCTGTCTTGTGGCTTACAAAGGCCTAGCACCTGGTCTTCCTCTCCACGCACATACGTCCCTTCTTATCTCACCCCTCTTCCCACTCTCTCTTTCTTACTCGCTCTCTCTCCCCTGACAATGTGTGTTCTCTCTCTCTCTCCCCTGACATTTTGTGTCCCCTTTCCAAAGTGGCATCGAATGGGTGCCATCTGCCCTAATGCAATCAAGTAAAATTAGCCCCTTTCCTCGATTAGGGTGATAATAAACGAAAGTCATGCTTAGGGACATCCAGGCTCCGCACAGCACTCAACACCGGTGCTACAGCACTTGCTGCACCAATGATAGTTACTCACCAGATGGTCTGTGTTTGCCAATGGTTGTTAAAGTGTCATCTTTCTGTGCTGCTAAACGGCATTATCTGCGTCTGTATCTCACATCTTGCCCCACATATGCGCCTGCCCGAGGCCACGCAGTGGCCATTGAGAGGGCAGGCCACTAGTCTCGGAGGGCTGTCCCGCCCCCTCAACAGGATGTTCAGCTTCCCCTCCTCACTGGTTGGAGGAGGTGGCTGATGGAGTTTCACGTCCGGGGCGGCGGGGAGGGGCCTCCCAGGGTACTTAGGTCCCTGCACCCCTTTGGAGGGCCTCTTTGCCGCCCGGACGCCGTCGCGAGCAGTCAGGACACTCTTTTTCCGGGACCCTCTCAAAGGTGAGCGAGGCCGTGCCCGGCCCATTCTCCCCCCCCTTCCCCTCCGCCTGCTCCCTCACTCGGAGTTGTGAGCCTGGCGAGGCGGCCCACTACGTGTGGGCTGCTGTGGGGGGGGACGTCCTGTTCCCCGGTGGTCTTTGTTTGCGGATCGGCCTATCCGCACCCCCCCCCCTTTCCCTCTGCCTGCTCCCTCCTTTTGTTGTGAGCCTGGCGAGGCGGCCCTTGAGTCGTGGGCTGCTGTGGGGGGGGGGGATTCGAATGTTTCCCCGGTGGTCTCCGTGTAGCGGGCCGGCCTGTAATTTGTCGGACCCGCCGCGGCTTTCGGGACGCGCTGCTCTTCCGAGTCCGCCATTCCTCGTGTGGTGATGGGGCCAACCTGCGGGTGGAGGGGCCCGGGTGCTTGTTCCACTACGGGATGCCCCCCCACGCCCTGGTATCGGAGTGTTCCCCGCTCAGCTAGCAACCCCCGCCGCACACACCGCTGACCCTTCCGCCCCCCAGTATTCGACATCAGCGGCCATTTTGAATGGGGGAGTACGGTGTGGGCACTTTAACAGGTCCATGGCGGGCGCTCTCCTTCAGTTAACATGTGAAAGTTTTCTAATGGTGCGTGTTTTATTGCTGAACAGAGTTTGTCGTTAATGTATTTCCGAGTATAGCCCTTCTGCTAATTCATGCATTGTTCGGATTGGGAGTTCCGGTCTGGGACTGGGACCTGTAAGGGGCGCATAATCGGCTGTTGCTTGATGAGGTTTCAGGCAATGCTGGCGTACGCAAGGCATTTTCCGAGCATTGTTTTACTTTAAAATCCATGCATTGTTCGAATGGGAGTCCGGACCATGTGTGACTGGGACCCGACGAGTGCGACATAACCTGCTGTTGCATGACGAGGTTTCCGGCCATGCTTGCGTACGCTTGGAATGTTTCTCGTTGTTTACCGCAGGTTTGCTATGCTAATCGACCGCCCGGTCTGTAACGTGTAATCCAACCGGACCAGGCACGCATGGGGTTCCCGCGTCGGGCGGCTGCCTGCTCCGGCGCATTGGCCAGCGCAGCGGAGTGCGCTGGTATTCATGTGTCATTTATTGATGTGTCTTGGGGGAACAGCTCGGCCGCCATGTCAGGTACTGCCCCTCCCGGCCTGGTGTAGCGTGGTAAGTCGCCTGCCCTGCCTCACCCATTGAGGTGCGGGAGTCCATGTTCGGGTAGCTCTCCTGCGTTTCAGGTACCGCCCTCCTCGGCATTGGGTAGCTTGGTATGTCGCCTGCCCTGCCTCACGCATTGAAGGTGCGTGCGTCCATGCCCGGGCAGCACCCCATTCTGCCTCCAGTGGGAGGAATGGTGACCCCCCCCGGGGGAGCACAGCAAAAGTAACGATAATCCTCTGATGTGTGTGGAGCCTTCAATGTAGAAGACGAGGGCGTCTGGTGACATTGTCGTACTTTGTTTTTTCAGATTCGGTCGCGCATCCGCTTAACGCATCCTGGGAATCCCCCCCCCACCCCCCCTCGCTTCGATAGAGGTTCAGCACGTATCCCTTCCACCTCCCACAGTTTTGGCGCAAGGTATGTACAACAAAGGGATGGGCCCCCCTTTGATTGCAAGCTAGGGAGTAGGCCTCCTACGGGGGGCACAGGAGGGGTTGGGAGTCGTCTCGCGAAAAAACTGATTGTGTTGATGGGCGGTTGCTTCCCGGCTACGGCCGGTACAATGTGTAAGGTCCAGGGTTTTATTCTCCTTTGTTTTACACAGTGCACGCAGCCATTGAAGCAGCTCCCCGGGGCACACCCCGCTCGGACCTCGTGCGTTCTCTCAGGAATAACAGGAGAGGTATGTACGTTGTAGGGTGGGCCGGTACTAAGGATGTACCTAGATATCCGCGACATCTGTTCTCTTGTTCCCATCAGGTTCCGAGCGTTCATTTCTGCCCCCCCCCCCCCGGTCTCTCCTTATGCCTTGGTGGGGGAATCCATTGTGGGGTAGGTGGGGGGGTCGGTCCTTGGGTGGGGCATGCGTGCTTTGGACAAGATGTTGGACATGGTGGCTCATGGTTATCTCTCTTTTCAGGATACACTCGCAAGCACCATGGAGAGTCAGGGGTCCCCATCGCTGTTTACGCAGACGTCCCAGGTTGATGACTCGGGTCTAGGACCTTCCCAGGACCCTCAGATGAAAGTTTTGTTGGATTTGATAAAAGCGAACGGGGTGGCGTGGGCCATTGAACTCTTGTTGCCCAACGCCCCGAAAGCCCACGGGCCGCCCCCCGCCCCACGGATAACTGAAATAGAGGTGGCAGAGGACCTGGCCACGGGGAGGCCTAAGCGCGTTAAGAAGCCGACAGTGAAGGACTTCCCTGCAGAACCCCCCAGTAAGACTAGGGCGGTGGACCCTGTCAGGAATGTCATTGTGCACGCCCCGGCATCCCCCCCGGCGGTGATCCGGGTCTGCCCCCCGTCACCACCTCGCCCGGTGGTGCCCATTGTGGAGTTTGCTACCCGGGAAGATTTGGGTAAGATTACAGACTCGCTGGCTTTATTCATGTCTGAAATCAGAGCTGGTTTGTGCACTCCTCCTGTGCAGTCCCCAAATCCAATGCACTTACAGATTGTGGCTCCATCAGTGGTGGCGCCATCTCTTCCCGCTGGGGAGGCAGACGTTGCTCGGGTGTGGGGTGGGCCTGCAGTTCAAGGGGGGGACACGGCCAGTCCTTTGTCTGGTGGGATTTCCCGGCATGACAGCACACCTCCAATCATTGTGTCCTCTGTGCTCCCTTCACAAGTGCTGCCGGTGGCCCCAAGTGTGTCCCAGGATGCCCTCTCGCCCGCGGTGGCCCTTGCCCTGACACAGGCTGTTTCTTCGGCCGCTCCCCCTCTGGGGGCACCCGGTATTCCAGCTGCCTCCTTGCCGCTGGGTGTAGCATTACCCGCGCCGTCAGTTCTGATGACCATGGCACCGCTTTTGTCAGGAAAATGTTCCCTAGCCTGGCTGGTCCCACAGGTAGCTAAGGAGTGTATATGGCGGAGAGAGTTCATAGACATTTTTTCTCTGCTAATGCTGGGGGCGCAGGGGGCGGATGTAACAAGAATGGGTTCCAAAGATGAGGTGAAGAAGGCCCGTTTCCAGTCCTGGCCAGAAAAAACGATAAAAAACTGGCGACAGGCTTTTGCCATTCTGGCAGCGGTGATCACAGAGCGCTTCCCTGAGCAGGCGCAAGGTCTATTTCAGTACAATAGTATCATAACCAATGAAGCGGAAGCATCTGCAGGGATGGGGTGGTACTCATATGATTGTGAGTTCCGCAAGAAAATGTCTGTCTGTCCAGAACTTGAGTGGGACCAGATTGAAGTTAGATTGTAGATCGTACATATGGGTAAAGGTAAAACAGAGGGTGGTGCTGATAGTGTTGTCCAATCCAAGAAGTCTGACAATGATAAGTTCTCCCAGAAGAAAAGTAATTTCAGGCAGCCCTTTCGAGGGGGGCGTGGGGGGGGTACTTTCAACAGACAATATGCCAAGAAGAATGTCTCACACACTTGCAGGTTGTTCAATGCAGGTAATTGCACCTGGGGGAAAGCATGCAGATTTTCCCATGTGTGCAACAAATGCGGTGGTTCCCACCCAGAGTCTTCCTGTGAGAAGCGGTCCTCCCCTGCCAGCGCTGCCAATAAAGATAAATGATGACTCCACCCCCACACCTGACCCCCATGTCCTCCCAGCTGCGCCCCCCCAATTCTTGTCTGTGCATCCCATTCCTTCAGGTAGCGGGGCTGAAGAGCGATATCCATGCCTTGCTAGGTAGAGATAAGGCACCCCTGGGGGTCATTCAGAGTCTGCTAGGCAAGCTGAACTTTGCTGCCAGGGTCATCCCGGTGGGGAGAGTCTTTGCAAGGCGACTCGCCAGGGCCACTGCCAAGGTCCACAGACAGCATCACTTTGTCAGATTGACCTCGGCACTCAAAAAAGATTTGCTAATGTGGGATGATTTTCTCTCTGATTTTAATGGTACGGTGATATGGAGGTCCCCGTGGGTGGAGAGCCCAGAGTTGAACATGTACACGGATGCTTCTGGTAGCGAGGGATTTGGTGCGATTCTGGGAGAGTTATGGTGCGCGCAGGGATGGCCCAATGCTTGGCGCAGGCGTGGTATTACTGCTAACATTACTGTCCTGGAACTCTTTCCCATTGTGATTTCTTTACATCTTTGGCCTAATACCCTGTCCAACAGGAAAGTTTTGTTCTGGTCTGACAACATGGCTGTTGTTCAGGCAATCAATGGTCTATCTGCCAGCTGTCCGTTAGTGCTGTCTCTCCTCCGGGAACTGGCTAGCAGGTGCTTGCGCTGCAATGTTGAGTTTAGAGCTAGACACATTGCGGGGGTCTCTAATGTCGCAGCTGACGCTCTTTCTCGTTTACAGCTGGACCGTTTTCGGGCGGCATGCCCCCAGGCGAGAGAGGAGATGACCCCCTTTGCACCTTGGCTCTGGCACATCTTGGAGTGGAGCAGGAATTGAGAGAATTAGGAGAGAAATCTTTAGCGCCGGGTACAAGGAAACGCTATGCGAGCCAACGCGCTACCTTCCGTAAAGTCATCACTGACTTAGGCTTGCAAGCTTTGGCGCTAGAGGGGAGAGTTCAGGCATTCGTTGTGTGGGCTAGGAAGCAGAATAAGTCCCACTCCTGGGTTTGCGGCCATTTGGCGGCCATCAGCCATGAAGCTAGGTTGTGTGGGAGGAGCGATCCAGCAAAATCCTTTGCGATGAGGGCCGCTCTGAAAGGTTGGGCTCGGGAGGATCCAAGGGCCCCAGATGACAGGTCCCCAATTGATTTTCCATCATTACAGGCTATGTTACAAGTGTTGCGTGCAGTTGTGTACTCCCAGTATGAGGCGGCCTTGTTCTCGGCAGCCTTTAGTCTGGCATTCTTTGGGGCCTTCCGGAGCTGCGAGCTGGTGGCCCGCTCCAAGTCAGATGTCTCGGGAGATGCTTTGGGAGTGGGGGATATTGCTTTGGGGGATGGGTTGTCCATCACGCTCAGGCGGTCCAAGACTGATCAGGCTGGTAGGGGGACAGTTATCAGCCTTTCCCCCCTGGGGGACCCTGTTTGCTGCCCGGTATCGGTTCTTCGGGCCTTTCTGGCCTTGCGCCCCGTGGGGCCTGGGTACCTGTTTGTCCATGCTGACCTCACCCCCTTGACTAAATACCAGATGGATAAAATCATGCTGGCCTGCCTGGACAGGGCTGGTTTGTTAGTACAGGGGAAGAAGTTCTCCAGCCATTCTTTCCGCATAGGGGCGGCTACTTCAGCTTTCCGCGCGGGTATGCAACCAGTCCAGGTTCAGTCTGTGGGGCGCTGGGAATCGTCCTGCTATAGACGTTACATTAGGCCTTGATTTTGTTACAAAAGGAATGTATACTTTGGTTTTGTTTGCTGTGTTTTGTGGCGTTTTTTGTTTGACTTGTGATTTACTCAATAAAGACCCTTGAACATATTGCGTCTTTCCTTGACAGGTTCTCGAGTGTGGGTCATTGGGCATTCCATGGTCGACAGATTGGCCCGTTGGGCAGAGGTCAGACAGTGGACCAGCTCCTTCTCAAGTATTGACTGTGTGTGGTGGGGTTTCCCGGGCATGCGCTGGCATAGCCTACTCTTCCGTCTGAGGGAGGCCCTTGCCCGGGGTGGTCCTCCTCCCCTCCACTTGATTATCCACCTGGGAGGCAATGACATTACGTACTTGGGGAAGTCCACTCTTCTGCAAAAAATGAAGACTGACTTGGGAATCATCAGTGGCCTCTTGCGGGATTGTGAGGTCTGGTGGTCCGAAATTGTTCCCAGGAGATCTTGGCGGGGTGCTTTGTCTTGCGAGGCAATAGAGAGGTCTAGGAGGAGGATCAACGCTGCCATGAAAAAGTTCACCCAGCGCAGAGGCCTGGGCTTTATCAGACATGAAATGCTTCAGGACAAAGTGAAAGGCTATTTTGAGGAGGATGGTGTTCACCTCACGCCTGTGGGCTTAGACCTTTTTCTGCTGGACTTGAAGGAAGCACTCATGAGCAAAGGTTGCAGGTAGTTCAGGTAGCGAAGGTGGGGGGGCCTGTGCGGCAGCGGGTACCACCGCACAGGCTGTGGCGGAATTACTGGGCGATCCGGAAGAAGAGAGGTGCAAACGAACGATGTACTTCAGCGGGCACATAGGGGTGCCAGAGCCTAACCTGTAACCTCAGGGGAGGTGCAGGAATTCGTGTCGGCGCCCCAGTAGTCCTTCGGGCGGTTGTGGGCCTGTGCAACCGGGGGTTTGCCTAGTCACGCCCCGCATGGGGCGTGTCAGTAGTTATATTTTATTTGTACAGCAGTTGGGTGGTTCGCCACTGTGCTGTTTGGCTCAACAGGCGGGCAGGTGGCGAGAATGCAGCCAGCCCAGGATCGCCCGTAATGTTACCCACCATCATTACATATGTTGTATGTAATAAAACCTGCAGCAAATTTTTCCCAAACTAATACTATGTCTGTGTATTATTTTGCGCGTTTGGGGAATGTGCGGGGGCGGGGGGACTTCTTGTGGCCCTGATGTGACTATGCGCCTGCCCGAGGCCACACAGTGGCCATTGAGAGGGCAGGCCACTAGTCTCGGAGGGCTGTCCCGCCCCCTCAACAGGATGTTCAGCTTCCCCTCCTCACTGGTTGGAGGAGGTGGCTGATGGAGTTTCACGTACGGGGCGGCGGGGAGGGGCCTCCCAGGGTACTTAGGTCCCTGCACCCCTTTGGAGGGCCTCTTTGCCGCCCGGACGCCGTCGCGAGCAGTCAGGACACTCTTTTTCCCTCCCTTTCCTCTACCCCAGAGTGTCTGGATGAGGGAATTTGTGGAGGTTTTTAATGTGTTCTTTATCGTTGCAGGAGGAGTTAAGCGGAATTACTGGGAGATCCGGAAGAAGAGAGGTGCAAACGAACGATGTACTTCAGCGGGCACATAGGGGTGCCAGAGCCTAACCTGTAACCTCAGGGGAGGTGCAGGAATTCGTGTCGGCGCCCCAGTAGTCCTTCGGGCGGTTGTGGGCCTGTGCAACCGGGGGTTTGCCTAGTCACGCCCCGCATGGGGCGTGTCAGTAGTTATATTTTATTTGTACAGCAGTTGGGTGGTTCGCCACTGTGCTGTTTGGCTCAACAGGTGGGCAGGTGGCGAGAATGCAGCCAGCCCAGGATCGCCCGTAATGTTACCCACCATCATTACATATGTTGTATGTAATAAAACCTGCAGCAAATTTTTCCCAAACTAATACTATGTCTGTGTATTATTTTGCGCGTTTGGGGAATGTGCGGGGGCGGGGGGACTTCTTGTGGCCCTGATGTGACTATGGTTCTTGCGCAGCTGCCTCTCTTTAACTCAGCCTCTCTCTCGCTCTCTCACACAATATCTACATTTCCCCCGTCTCTCTTCGTGGTTCTCTCCCGCGGCTTTTCCTTCTCGTCATTCTCGTATTTCCTCTCTCGTTTATATTTCCCTCCATTTCACCTCAGCTGTGCTCCCGCCATTTTATTCAGTTAGAAAGGCTTTTACCGGGCTTAGGTCTTTCTGCTAGTAACAAAATAACAATGAAACTTTACTATGTTTGCTCCTGAAAGACATAGCCACAGTTGTTGCACGATTATTAATGAAGAAAGTTTCCGCAAAAATTGCAGAGCTGGCTGTGCAGGCCCCCTGGAGAACGTGGGGGTCCCGCCGCAAAGTTTGAAGGGCACCCTCCAAAGTACCCGAAAAAATTTGCTGACTAGGCGCGACACAAGCCCCGGCTTACTGTCACCTGCTCACGCAGTCCCCCCTTCCCTGGGCGAACAGGAAGTAAAGGGGTCTCAGTTCCAAACTGCGTCACAATCCTCACACCTCTGCGGTGCTTCTGACAGGTTAAGCCTCCTAAATGTATAGGAAAGGATGGCCAGGAAAAGGAGAAACCATGTGGAATTTGGTTCATCAAACGTGAAGTCTGCATATTATGGGGTTATTTAAAACCCCATTGCGCCGCCAGCACGGCACTTTTCATAGGGGCTTGTAAATAAGCCCCTATGTCTCATTTCCAAGTGTAAAACTTGAAATTGGAGCTATTTACCACACGTGGTTAGGTTGGTCGTTGCTGTGTGAGGTAAACACCTCACACCCTTCCTGTAGTCAGGGCCTCAGTAGCTTTGATTTAATAAAGGTCAAGCAGTTGTTTTCTACATTGAAAATATACCTCAACAGCTACATTATCAGCAAAGAGTGTGCGCCTAGAACAATCAAATTTCTCTCGAGCTTCCATTAACAGAGAGTCACGCTTTTAAAGAGAATCTGCCAGTTTGCAAATGTAATTAGAACTGTACAAGCGAAATAAATGTCAAGCGGGTAAACGGTTCACCAACAGCTGTTGATGAAAGCAATCCCCCGGTGGAAATGGCGGCCGCGTTGAATACATTAAGTTCAATCGGCCTGATAGATGGGGCTGTAATATGGCAGCCTTCATTAGTGTGGGCTTCCTCTGCTGAACGTCGGCTCCATTTCGGATAGCTCGTCCGGGCAACATCTTGAGGTAGATGGATCGCGAGGAGGTGGGCTGTCACTACCATTAGGCCAGTCTTCTTATTTTATGTCTAATCGTCTAATGCCATTGTCGCGGTGTGATCTATATAGCTGTCCCACTGATCCATCTTTATTTAGTGGACAATGAAGGATGAACTCTCATTGGCGCTTCTTCGTTCGTGTTGCTTCGCGAGCTGACGCTGCTTGTCGCATTTGGAAGCGGCTTCGCTGACTCCTTCGACCTTTCTCTAGTCACGCCTCCTGCTGTTTGGACCATAAATGATGTTGAGGCTTCTTGGTTACCAACTAGTCAGAAAACTATTCCCCAGTTCTGGATTACCAAATAGGCAAAGTATACACTGGCCTATGGGCCCCACTCCTTTTAGGGGCACCACGACAACAAATCAAAATAATATTGATTTGATCTTGAAAGAAATAACATTTTTGTTTAATAACATTAATAATTGTTAATGTTTCGTTTCGTGTAATGAAATTGTTTTTTTTAATTGTTGGTTGGTAAAATTTAAAACATATTAAAAGATAATTTGCAAGGGGGACCCCGAAATTTTGACTGCCTAAGGGCCTCCACTGGGTTTAATCCGGCACTGGAAATCCCAGTAAAATTTTAATATGCTTCTGAGTTTACTGAGACACAGTGATTGCCTGTTTCAAACTTGGTTTCTTTCAAATAAACATATTTCAGATTGAAAAGTGTGTTTTATAAATGGTTTATACACCTCATTATTCATATAGTTACCTGTGGGATGTTCAGTGTGCTGTCTTTCATAGTCACTTGCCTCCTACTGCCTTCCTTTCATTGCAGCCTGCACCCACGGTATTCTCTACAGAAAACCTCACTTTTAAAAACCAAACCAGGGATTTAATTGTGTTCTTATTTTTTATTGAATGCATAGCAAGCTCAAAGCAAGAGTTTTTGCAAGTTTCATAGCATTTATACATTGCGAGTAATTCCCTGTTCAGAAGATGGGCTGGCCATCATTCCCACATCCTGCCTTTCCAGGAAAAATCTATATATATGTCAAGGCTGAGAAAGTATGTACAAACCATTGAAGAGTACCCACAATCGTTCAAGTCTGGGGGTATGCATCAACCTTTTGAAATGGCCACACCCATGACCTGTTGACTTCTAATCCTGATTGGTGAATGTGGAAAGTTCACTATATTTGCTTTGAAATACAATATAGGTAAATCAAGTTTTCCTGGGCAAATAGTTAACTTTTCATGATTCAGTAAATCAGGACATTAGAACCCATCACTATAGGTATGGACTGATACGTTGGATTCACAGAGCCATTGCAACCTCAGCAACCAATGTTCCATTCCCAAAGACAAAACACAGGAAAGGCAGGTGGGAAAGGGACTGTGCTAGCACCACCCAGATTTCAACAATTCCCTCCGTGCTTGAGAACCACCCCGTTGAGTGAAGAGTGTTGGTGGTTTCTTATTTCATCAGGTATGTATGAGATTAATATTGTGTTGTTATGAATGCTGTTATAAATCATTTCATTGCACTTGATCATTTCAATGCAGTAAAATAACTGTGTTGTGAAACTTGATAATGACCATTTCTCGCATATAGACAAGCCAAAAACCACACTCAACGGTTGGGATATGGCATAGCTTTAGTAATTTTCCTTCTGGTTATTTTTATGTCCTTAGAAGAAAGAATACATCCCAAAATATGTGTCAGGAAAATATGTGTGAGGATGTCAAAGAGCTGCAGGGACAGTATTGTGCCTGTGTTGAGACTTTTTAAATGCACAGTCATCAAATGTGTTTCTCTTTTGTGACACTCAGATCTTGTCTCAATGCCCTATTCCTAGATTTAGGCTCCTACAAATCCCTTGGCTGTGTTGGCTTTCAAAACTGAAAAGTACAAATCAAAAGGAGTCCTCCCAATAGCTGACATAACTATTGACTTCTGTTTTTTTGCTACGATATCCCAACATTTTAAGTATGAGGGTTCCAGACTTCCCAAAAAGTAGAATGACTTCCAAGATGTTAGCGGTCGTATTGTTTGATTTCCTTTCAAGAACCTGCAGCAACCTCTTGAGGATGAGGAACAATCAGCACTGAAGGTTGTGAACGTCTAGTGGGCTTTAGGGATACTAAAATGAAAGTTTCAGCAAAGAGATTACATTTGATAAAGAGAGTGCAGCTATGGTCACACAACTGGGTGTTCCAGAAGACAGTTCCAATGGATACAGGAGTTGCAGAAGTGCTAAGGGTTTGGTTTTTGGGAAGGCAGTGGTCTCTATTTTTGTTTATGGAAGGCTGAAATTTCCATGTTTTTTCTAAAGAAATCTTCTTGGCATTAATGGAACTCTCCATTCTCTCATTTAGTTTTAGTTTGTCTGTTTTAATTTTAAATACGATTTCGGTCTCCTTTACTGTCAAGGACTGTGGTCAGCATTGGGGATTTATAAAAGCCTGAATTATTTTTGTTTATTTGAAGTTGGTGGCGTCCACAGTGTCTCTAGTTTGTGTTCTATTGAATGCTGTAATCTAATTTTGGTATCAAGAAGACTTATAGTCTCAATTTCATAGAAGCCTCTGGTTTGTTTTTATTGAAGGCCAGGTTTTACTTTTGATTTAATTAAAAGATGTGGTCTCTTTTCATGTTCATGCTTTTATTGAAAGCATTGGACCCGAGGGATGCAAAGTTGCACTTTTGTGCAACCTGCAGGAAGGTCTAGGTAAAACATTTAAACGTTCCAATGCCTCCCTTGCACTCTGTTAGGTTCTCTCAATTAAGATATTCCAATCTCTTACTGTTTACATTGGTAATGTCACACACTTTAAATCTAAATCTAGACTACATATCAACCAAAGCCCTGTTTGCAGAGGAATTTGTGTACGTCATGCCAACCAAGTCACCCTTCCTTCAAGCTCATCATTCGCAAATATTGCAACCACCCTAGGAATAAACTGACATAGAGTCATGTCAGTCATGAACTATTTTCCCATCCCAAAAATGACTTCATCCAACACTGAAACTTTCTTACACACACCACAGGCCTAGCCATAACATTATTCATAACTCCATCCTCGCTGATTAGACAGTCCATTCCCTCACTTAATTTGAAATTCTTGCAATATCCCTTTATAGCTGATATATGAAAGGCAAGGTGCTAACTGCAAACAAAACAAGATGATGGACGGAGTGCGGAAACCTTTCAACCACTCGCCCCCAGTCTAAATATCTGGATTTAATCGATCATTCTTTTGCTCACTATGCCCCCCCCCCCAGTTTGTACCCAGCCATATGCTAAATAGTCATGACCCTGCTCCTGATGGGAACTGTCCAGCCCGAACTGCTAGGCCAGGTCCTCCCTGGACAGTAAACAAGCATCCTGGTACCAGTTTCAGGGTATCACCCCATATTAGCCAGGCTAACTTGAATCCAGAGGCACAGCGTGCAAAGGACCCACGTCTGAGCATACCCTTGGCCACTTGGGGTGAACACAGTAAACATAGCAAGAGGATGGACGGAGCACTGAAACTTTTCAACCAGAAACAATGTAGACATGGATAATGAAAAGAAATGAGGCTCCATAATCTGCTCCATAATCTACTCTCTTATATTCTATAGACCTCATACTACTGCTGATAGCGCTGAATTAAGCAATTTTAATAATACTGAAATATTCAGTATATTTAGCATTCAAATGCAAATACAAAAATCCTAAAAAGTCTGCCCACTGATTCAACGAAGATATTAATGATCAAGGAAAGATTCTCGTGCACACTAGAATAAATAGAAGAATGCTGTCCTTCTCTCCAAATTCTAATTTCCATAGATTGAAAGAAAAACGTACTTACTGTATCAGTCCAACCCTCATTTTTCAGCTTCAAACTCCTCAATACCATAAATAGACCCTGGGAACCTTTTTAAATTATTCATGATCAATTCCACAAACTCATAGCTGTTTATTCCCAGGGACTCAGATTGAATAAAAAAACTAGGCAATATTTCTAAATAGAAAATTAGGAATTCAATAAACTGTCTTCTACTCAATCCAAAAACTTAGCTTTTTGATGTTAGTAGGTTAGTGCTTTCTTCATCATGGTTCTATTTCTCTACCATCTCTTGAGAACAGTCATCTTTAGCACCACATTTTCTTGCTACTTCATTTACCTGACGATACCATACTGTAACAAAAAACATTTTGCCCCACAAGACACTTTCCAGATATAATAAAAATGTATTATGTTCTCCCCATAATTAAAAAAAAACAAACACATAGCTCAGACCCACAGCAGTGTTACCTTTCCTGTCCAAAAGCATAAAGCAGGGGCTCCAACCTTTTCTGCAGTGAGAGCTACTTCTGATCAAAGAAAATCATCGTGAGGTACTGTAGGCTAAACAACTCGCGCATTGTTATCAGACGTTTTTCAGTTATACATATGATGTTGGTCACTGGGAGGAGGAGGCCTGCAGTTTGTATATACAACACTTTGAAATGGGAGAAAATTACAATGAAGAGTTAACTTAATCATTAAGATAACTTTTCATTTTAATTTTCTCCCTTTTAAAAGCATTCAGAAACATCATTGTGTTCTCATGCTCCAATATTGAGTGGACAAGGCCTTTTGTTTAACCTGTTGCGTGCTCATGACGAGCTCAGCTCGTCATGAGGCACGGTTGAGCTGCACTCATGACGAGCTGAGCTCTTCATGACCGTTGGAACGTTCACACGCGGGGATAATTTCCCCGCTGTGCTGAACGTTCCAAAACGGTTGTGGTCGCGACGAGTGCAGCTCCACTGTGCCTCATGACGAGCCGAGCTCGCCACAAGCACAGTGGCGCCGCGCGCCCCCCCCCACACAGCAGGTGAAAATGCCCCGCAGAGAAGGGGTTAAGAGTTAAGACTCTAATTAAGAGTTAAATACCTCAGAGCTTAACCCCTTCTGTGCTCCCTCAGAGCTTAACCCCTTCTGTGCTCCCGTCGGCCGTTGGCCGTCGTGATCACTGCCTGGCTGGTGCTGCGAATGGCCAATGGCCGACGCGGCCCGCCCACTCTTAAGAATGCCCCCACTGCGCCGAAATAACGGCCGCGGTAAACGGTTTAAGTTTTCACCTCTGTGTCCCAGCCAAAGCGTGGGTCCTAAATCTGACGGAGCACTGCTCATTAGCAGTCCCTGCTATCTGCAGACTGATGATGATAATGTAAAATAAGCACATTCTTTCCCTGTTACCCTGTACTTATTTCAAAATTAACTCAAGGCTGCGGGTTACTCTGTAGGTGTCTGGGAGCCACTGGGAGCTCGGGGTCGACTGGTTGGAGACACCTGGCATAAAGCAATACATTGCCACTTGACTGGAAATGTGTATTTCTAAAAAAAAGTTACTGGGACTTCACCAGACCTGGTCATAGTGCAGAGACTGTTATTCATAAGCTTATAGATGAATCCCTAACAATATTTGATGAGACAAGCATTCCATGAGTTAATGTTGGACATATTCACAGCCTCAATCACCATTGGCTAAAACATCCTTACGCACACTGTAGGCCAGAGGATCGATATCGAGGGCACATTCCTCAACTGGCTCAAAGACTATCTGTCCAGCAGAATGCAATGCATTAAAACTGATAATTCCGCTTTTTGTCTTTGGAGTTCCACAAGATTTGAACCTTGCCTCTTTTATTCTCAACTTTGTTGTTGAACCTTTTGGGGAGATTGTCTCCTTAGTTGTTATGAAGTTCCACAGTTAACCAATGATAAACAGCTGCACCTCGAAAGAACAGCTTAGACAACATTGACACTGTAGCTCATACATGGCTACTCCTTAAGATAAACAGTATAGACAAAACTCACAGTCTAGCTCATTTCTTATCCAACATAACCTCATGGATTTCCAAGAGGAACACACAAAACATTGAGGTCTGCTTACTACCACCTAACAATGCCACGCTCTTTCCCCCCAAATAGGACTTTGTCTACATGCTCTAAACATCTTCCCAAAGATTGCCAAATCTAAACAACCCAAAGGATTTAAATTTAGTAAATCTCTCTCTCTGGACCTCTACTTTGATGAAAAATTACTATTAGTGACAGATTTTAAATGAAGCTCTCCCAGGACCTAAAGCCCTAATTACTCCATCACAAAGATGACAGTGATCCAGTCTGTTGTATTATAATTGGATTATGTCCTATGGCAGTTGGTATTCAGTGGATGGGCTATCCATCACATTGGTGGCTGAGTTTCCCATCAGCCAAACTCTAAATCAGGCTCTTAGTTACACTACTGATGACTCACAGTGCTTTTGCCGATAGCTATATCTTCTCTGTTTCAATAGCACCATATGCATTATGTCATACATATTGCAAACATCAGAATTGCAACCCTTTGTTCTTCCCATCCCCACCTCTTTAGTACCTGTCATATCCTCTCCATCATTGACATAAGGTTGCTTTCTGTCCACTCTTATAGCCTTCACAAGCCCTGTTACTATAAGGCTAACAACAAATACATCTATCCTTTACAGAGCATACTGCTGTTGACTTCAAATGTACATTTGACTACCTTTGAGAGAGTGGTCTGCCAATAATGTATCTGTCGGCTTTTTTTTATAGGCTTGTGCTGCTATTAATTTAAAACGTCTGTATATTTATTTCTCTGATTATTGTACCCACTGTATATAGGTGGCTATGGCAAACCTTCTGTAAATCTTTCGATTATCTAAATGAGCCTTTGTTTCACAGCACTCTTCGGTGTATATCAGCACTACAACAAAACTAATAAATACAGGCATTACTGAGTTTCTATGTATCTACAGACCTCGCAAATGCCCCCATCGCACACCACTCAAAGAGTGCTAACTATGCCAAGCAGGATGGTTTAGAGTGGGGAAGCAAGGGAATGCTTGAGAGAATGAAGGAAAGAGAGGGAAGCAGCAAAGAACGCGAGAGGGCACAGGCAAAGTGAAAGAGGAAGCAGTACAAGGGGAGAAAGAGCAAAAATATGCATGCACTCCCCAAGTGCTTAACCCCTTCGACGCTGATGACGAGCTGGGCTCGTCATGAGGTAGCCTCCTCGCACGCTCATGACGAGCCCAGCTCGTCATGTAAAGTGCGAATCCCTAAAACCCAGCGTACGGGCGGAAATCCTACCGCACGCATGCGGTTAAAGGAAAAATTCAGGTAGTTCTCTTAATGCAAGGGACACCAGCAGTAGAAGGATAAATGTCAACCAATCAGACCGCCACAAAACCTACTTTTTACTGGCCAGGACAAACACAAAAATAGGAAGGAAAGCCATCAAGAGGGAGCAATTGAGATTATGCACACAGAGCTGAACCAAAGCCCCCTCTTTCTCTCTCTCTCTCTCTCTCCCTCTCTCTCTCTCTCTCTCTCTCTCTCTCTCTCTCTCTCTCTCTCTCTATATATATATATATATATATATATATATATATATATATATAAAGAGAGAGAGAGAGAGAGTATTTATTCATTAAATATTCTTGAAAATACCGACATGCTATGTGCAGTCTTTAAATCTTGCTAATTATACAAGATTTACCATTTTGTATTGTGAGCGGGGCTCACACCCGCTGGCCTGCACCTTCTCCGACTGGTGGACGTGCCCGGAATTTGTGTGAGGAAACTCCTTGGGATATATAAATATATATTTTTATGCTACATTCTACGTATGAAAGGGTATTATTTTGACAAATATCCATACTTCCATACTAATATTATAAAGAGAGAGCCCAAACCTTTGAGGCGGGTAATCTCAGGAACCACAGCACCAATCACAACACCCAATACAGCGTTGGAAAGGGCAATTGCAGCAGAAGGACATAGGCTATGCAGACGCCCACCATATACATTTTAAAGGTAAAAGAACCGTGCCAGCAACGTAGTCCCTTGTGGGCGTGTCTGCATTGTGCTGTGGGCGTGTGCTGGGGGCATGACAAACGCTGGGGGCGTGTGGTACATTCCGCCCTTCATGCCATGTCTCATATCGTGTGCTGGGGCGTGTGCGGGGCGCGTCCTTACGAGAAAAAAAAAGCGAGCGTACATTTAAGCTCCGGGTGTGCTTGCCCCGCGCTCCCAGTGCCATGCACCTGCTTTACTGTATGTAGGTCAGGCATGGCGCTATTCCCAAGGGCCGGATAGAGCACAAGCAGGGGCAATTGTGCAGGAAATCTAATCTCGCCTTATCGTCCGGTGACGCCTGAAGCGCACACTGGAGATTTACCACTTCTGTTGCGCACAGGCCTCGAGCGACGCACATCCGGAAACAAGGCCCGCCTCCACGGAAATAGCAAGAAAGGGACTATCCCTCCCCCGGTAACTACATTGCTGGCACGGCAGGCCACATCTCCAGCAACATACTAATATTGTTTCACCACCCATTTGAAAAATGCACAGGTTTCTCTCATTGATGGCCAGCACCGAGATACACTTTTAGACACACCTCCCGCCAGAAGTTCTATGGAGGGCGCTCACATATTAGGATTTAGGCATTTGTTATGGTCATTTTTATTGGGCAATATTTCGTGTTCTGGGGGCGTGGCCAATAGGCGCGACAATCGGCCGGCAGCAATTCATACCCGGACAACGTCGGGACGGGCTGCTAGAATATATATATTTCAAAACAATGCCCTTTCATATGTTGAATGTAGCATACATGTATATATATATATATATATATATATATATATATATATATATATATATATAGAGAGAGAGAGAGAGAGAGAGAGAGAGAGAGAGAGAGAGAGAGAGAGAGAGATTTGTCAAAACAATACCCTTTCATACTTAGAATGTAGTATTTATGGAAAGCTGCTTCTGTATTGAGCACCCTACAACAACACTGACACGCTGCATCTGCACGCTCACCTCAAATGGCTGTTTCTCTAGCAGAACCTTAAAGCATAGAATTAGCACAGTGCCATCCATGACGAGCTAGAGAGTGACAAAGGTTTTTGACATTTTTACAGCAGTTTTGAGCATAGGATTAGCAAGTGGCATCCATGCAGAGTTGAAAAAATAACAAAAACTTTTTTACCACTCCAGGCATAAAATACCAGTTGGTAGCCAGCCAGGCCGGTGTTCCAGCATGTTTTCAATCTGTCCGTGCCCTGCATGCTCACTTGCTCCCCCCGCACCTTGCTATGGCGATGCTAGCTCTGTGCCAGTGTTGGTGGCCAAGACACTTCTGCATGCCTCAGATGTTATATTAAGTCAATACGAGGAAGCCACTAGGAGATACTCTCACAGGAGGATTTTGCATTCCCGCTATAAACATCAGATTTGTTCCCAATGCCAAATGAGGGGTGAGTTGAAATATCATTTTTTATTCCTGTAGAAAATCTTTCCACCAGTACTGTCTGCTGCCCTGAAAAGCCTGGGGCTGTAGTTGAGCTCTGAAAGCATGCTGTTGTTTTCTTCATGTATTGGTATTTCTTTGTCACTGTCTTTTCTCTGTGAGCCATACAAAGGGAGCTCTGGGAAGGCATTCATCAGCTAACAAAAGGTAGAATATTGTGATTGTGTTCAGTAATTTTGTTTTTGTCCCTGTAGGCCCTGAGATATAGAGATAGATGCTGTCTGGTTGTTGGAGATGGGGGTCTCTAGTTGGCAGTGGCTTGCTACCTGGTCCAAGTAGGCACCTTTATTCTAGTCAGGGTAAGTTTATTACACAGCTAAAATAACCCCGGCAACTCCTTGGTAGTTTGGCATGAGCAGTCAGACATTCCTAAACGGCAATGTGTAAAGCATTTGTACATAAACACACAGTAAAAACAGTACAAATGGACACCACACCAGTTTAGAAAAATAATAAATTATTTTCTAAGTAATACAAGACCAAACCTAAAAAAATGCAACATTCTCAAGCAAAGATATCACTGTTAAAAGGTTCAAAATAGTTCCGTTCATAGAAAACTCTGGGTGCTTCAATTTTTAGTGCAAAGTACCTGGGATGTGCCAAAATCAAGCACAAAAACAGGTGCAGGAGAGATGAGGTGCCGAAAACAAAGAAATGCTTTGATTCCTTACTCTCAGGGGAGGTGATGCGTCAATTCCTTACTGCCAGAGGAGGTGATGCGTTGATTCCTTGCTGCGGTGCAGAGGAGGTGATGCGTAGATTCCTTGCTGTCAGGGGAGGTGATGTGTCGATTCCCTTTTGCGATGGGAGGTGATGCATCATGTTTGAGACATGCGGCCTCTGTTCCTCACTGCTGTGCAACATTGATGAAGACTTGGCGGAACAGGTGAGATGCGTAGAAAATCTAGGTGCGCTATAGTTGATGCAGTGGCGACTAAACAGGCGCTGCATTGATTCTTCCAGCCACGTGCAGGTGATGGTTTAAATCTTCAGCCGTACAGCAGGGCCTGCGTCGGAGTCACAGCGAGACATGGTGTTCGGGACTTGGCTGTGGCGATCTTGAAGCCACATGGCCGGCGCTGAGTCAATTCTTAAGCCGCACCACAGCAAAGCGCAGGTTTTTCAACCACACAGCAAGCTTGCGGCGGGAAAAACAGGCACTGAAAACCGATGAGTGAATTTTCTTCTTTTCTTGCAGCAGAAGCCACCTCCAAAGGCCGAGAACTGGAACTGGCACCAATTGGCAGGTCACAACTCCCAGCAGAGGAGTTCAGGTGCTGCAGATGAAGTCTTCGATGGCCCTGAGACTTCTTAACAGGTGGCAAGCACACACAAGCCCTTGGCGTACCTTGGCAAGCAGACTGATGAAAACAAAGTCCCGTCCTTTCACCCTCCAAAACAGAAACAGCAAGCAGTAGGCAAGCACAACACAGCAACAAGCAAAGTGGTAGTTCCCCTCCTACAGTTTCCACAGCTCTTCTTCTTGGCAGAATCTCCTCCTAGTCCAGAAGTGTTTTAAAAAGTTAAGTCCAAGGTCCAATACTTATACCCTTTTCTGCAAAGGATAGTCTTTGTAGTACACAGAAACTGTTGTGCCCTGACCGGGTTCCATTATTTTATCGAACAATGGTCCTTAGAAGAAAAATACAGCAGACAAATGAGTTATAGACCTTGATGGGTACTATATATATTCAATGTCCAGCCGGACAGAGAATTTTTAACATGCAATGTAGTAAGAATAGCAAGTGATACAAGGAAACAATACAGCGGGACGCTCCAGCGAGATTCTAGGCGCTTTTCACATAGTGGTTTTCATAAAAGAATGATAAATGAACAATCATCCCTCTAAAAAAAAATTCGAAACCACTTTGTTGAATTTATTCACTGTACATAATTGTTCACCATACACTTTGCGCCGTCCACGCTGTATTTCACTGTCACTTGTGTCGCCGTTGTGTCACTCACTTTTGCACTCGTGCACCTTGTACAACCTTGGCCTGTCACTTCTTATTCAATAATTGCAGTGTTGATATTAACTGTTAATTATGATTGTCCTGTACTTTTCATAATGCTTATAAAAATGATGCCTTGAGCACATATGAAAATCATACGGAGTCTCCTTCTTCTGTCTGGATAATACTGTATAGATATCCTTAATAATTGTCTCCAAACAATACCGGTTGGGATATTGTTCTTTGTATATAATTGTGTGAGGACAGGCACAGCCCTACTCAAGTGCCAGTGATAACTCCTCCCACCACTCTAGCTCAGGAAGACCCATTGGCCTGGTGATGGGTCCTCAGGGATATGTAGGGCACATCTCAGCTCCCTTTGTATGTCTGTCTAGATTAAATGCACAAACAGCCCAACTGTCAGTCTAAACCAAACGTGGATTCCACAGACAGGCAAAGGCACAGAATAGTAAAGCAAGAAAATGCCCACTAACAAAAAGTGGCATTTAATCCACATAATTTAAAAGACAACTTCACCAAAAGATGTATTTTTGAATTCTGAGTTCAGGGAACCCGATCTACAAATCGCCATCTTTTCCCTATTAAAAGTTACACTTGTGAGGTGTTACTAGGCAGTCCCACTGATAACCAATGGTAGATATAGTCCTTGCAGTAGTGAAAAACAAAATTGGCAGCATTTCACTATCTGGACATGTAAAACACACCAGTACATGCCCCACCTTTCACATACACTGCACCCTGCCTTAGGGGATACCCTGGGCCTACCTGGGTGTGCTTTACACGTAGTAAAAGGGAAGGTTTGGGCCTGGCAAGTGGGTACACTCGCCAGGTTGACATAGCAATTTAAAACTGCACTGACATACACTGCAGTGGCAGGCCTGAGACATGGTTACAGGGTTACTTAAATGTGTGCCACAATCAGTACTGCTGGCCCACTAGTAGCATTTAAATTACAGGCCCGGGCACACACAGTGCACTTTAATAGGGTCTTACCAGTAAATCAAATATGCCAATCCGTAATAACCAATCGCAATCATAATTTACACAGGGAGCACTTGCACTTTAGCACTGATCAGCAAAAAGACAGGGGAAAACATGCCAAGGATGCCAGGTCTAACACTGGTGGTAAAACCACTGCTTGCTAAACCAGAACTCTGCTCGAATCCTGGCTGCAAGAAATTAGATTGTTGGCTGTGGAGGGTGAAAACCTTCCCAATCAGCAACCACAATTCTCCTCAGGGTGAAGTCACAAGCAAACTCTAAATTAACCTGTGCTGAACCCTCGGGTAGCTTGGCACAGAGCAGTCAAGCTTCACTCAGAGGCAATGTGTACAGTACTTGTGCAACACTCCAAAGAGTAATGCAGTGAAACCATACCACAAAAGGGAGCCCACTTAATTTTTAGAAAAATAAAGTAATTTTTAATAATTAAAACAAGACTAAAATGACAAATATCTAATCGGTAGAACAGGAGATATACAATTTTAAAGATTTTAGTGAAAACTATCACCAAAAAGCATAATGTGCCAACTGTGGATATCTGGTTGCGTCGGACCAGGAAAAGTAAACAATTCAGTCCAACCGTGATGGAGCCTGGGCCGGCTACAGGGACCCACTTAGGTATGCTGAACACAGTACCTTAAATTACAGTGCATGGTCTGTGTTGCACTGCTTTGCGATGCTTCACGTCATACAGTGGAGTTCCGAGGAAGTGTTGGGCAAGGCTTTGCGGGAGTTGGTGTCGCTGTGCAACAGCTCTGGTGAGCTGCGCAGTTAAGCTTGGATGGGCTTGCCATCGCGTTGCGTCGGTTCTGATTTGCTGGCAGTCTTGTGGCAAGGTTTTGTAGGGCTTTGCACTCCTCTTCTTCGATTCTAATGAGACTGGCAGCTGCACAGCGAGGCTTTGTGGGGCTTTGAGTCTAGTTGCTTTACGACAGTTCCAGCGGGGACCACAGCTAGACTTGGCAGAGCACCTTCAGGCCCTCTTTCAAGGGTCTCAGACTGAGGTGGCGCCACTTGGGAGGGCAGGACTCACAGATGGCAGAGTCCAGGTGGTGGGTTCAAGGTTGTAGGTAGCCTGCTATGTCCCTGAAGCTTCTGATCAGGAGGCCGGCCAACTAGCCTTAGACTCACTCTGGTATTTTGGGTTCAAGAGATGCAGGTCCAGTCATTCTCACCCAGGCAAATGGCCAGCAGGCCAGCACAGCAAGGCAGCAGCACAGCAATGCTGTAGCCCAGCAGGGCAGCAATCTGCAGAGTGGCAGTCCTTCAGCAACGTAGCTGTCCTTCTTCCCGGTAGAGTATCCACCAGTCCAAAAGTCTACTGAAGAGATGGTATCTGTGGTCCAATATTCATATCTGGTGCCCTTCCTCTGGAATGTGGGGGAGCTTCTAGGAATTCCCTCTGAAGTCCCCAGGAATCCTGCCTTCCCTGCCCTGGCTCCAGACTAGCTACCCAGATGCATCCCTTTGTGTGGAGGCAGGACACAGCCTATTCAAGTGTAAGAGAGCTGTGCCCAGCACCTCCCTCCCATCCTGCCAGTGATGGCCTGTCCAGGCAAACCTAAATTCAAACATTGTTCCAGGCTCCCCAAACCTTTCCTGAAGCCATATTGAGCTGGGCAGAGAATTCCAGTTAGTTGAATCCAATCCTCAATAATGTGCAAGAGAATATGCCCCACGTTCTTGACCACAGGATCCAGTAATGATATTGGCCTATAACAGCGAGGGTCCTCTCGACCACCTTTCTTAAATACTGGGACAATCGTAGCAGTCTTCCAGAAGAAGGGATTTTATAGGAAGCAGCAGCAATTCAAACATTTTTTTGGGCAATTAATTTTTTGAGCTTCGTTTCACACAGATTTTTCATATTACTCGATTTACAATGTTCAAAGATTTGTACCCATTTACACATCAGGTTTATTTTGCATCACCAGCCCCCAGCTACAGACAGTGCCAAGGACCAACAGAGAAAAAGACACATATTTTTCCCCTTCTAACCGCCCGGCAGAGCTCTGCATGCCTCAGACTATGAACTTTAATTTCTCCTCTACTGGTGTCTTACCGCCATCCTCCCTTCCTCCCCCCTCGCTAAGCTGGGTGTATTTCCACTTTCATTCCTTACAACAGTCTTTCTCAACCGGATCTCTACTGTATTGAAGCACAAATATTTCCATCCCCTCCTTTCCCTCTGTGAATTCAGTTTCCTGGATAGATGTTCGTTTTCCAGCCATCTCATGCATGTGTGTTTCTACCTTCTTCCATGATAAATCTAGACTTTCTACCTCCTCCTTAAGCATTGAATGTTCCCGTCCCAACTCTCTGCAGCAGTGGCTCCTCCGCTATGGTGGAGGAGTGTCGCCCACTCCCTGCCAGCACTTTCAAAAATGTGAAAAATAAAACAATAATTAAACATGTTTAAAACCCATTTTCTCATTGTTTTCTTTTTCTTTTGCCAAGGCTTGGGGGTGGGGCCAGGGTAGTGGCAGTCTGGAGGGGGAGTGTTGAGCACTACTATTCACTACACATGTGGATTTGGCCTGCCGTCTCAGGTTGGCCAAACCCTCATGCACAGTGAAGCTCTCTCCAACCCTGCTGTATTGCTGGGGTTGAAAAGAGTTGACACAGGCTCCCAGTCTGTCCTGGAGTGCAAATCATCAGAGCTCAGGCCAATCCTGAAGCTGCTCTCATGCATAAGAGCAGCTTCAGGACTGGCTGCAGGGCAGGCTGGGAGCCTGTGCCTGCCTGCAGCAGAGAGGAGAGGTGCGTGACGCAATGCTGGAGGCCAGCAAGTAAGTTATTTTTTATTTTATTTTTCTATTCGTCTCCGTCGTCCCCGATTCCCCCACCTCCCTGACTCCCTCCCCCGCTCCACCTCTTTTGCCCGACACGAGCCGCTCCTGCAACTCTGAATTTCAGGCATATACTCTTGTACATAAGAGAGAGAAGGAGTTGGTGGGAAAACGTATAAAGTGAAAAGAATGTACCAGATAAATATGTGCAGAACTACACAGCATAAAAATACCAATATGAAAATATCTTTTTGAAAAAATAAAAAATAAGTATGCAGATCAATCAAGTGGGTCTGGAAACATAAGCTGCATTCAAATAGGAAGCAATGTTATAAAAAAAGATGTGGATGAGTATAGGCTGTGGTCTACAACGCATGGCTTAAGATGAGGGTCCAGATTTATCAAAATGTCATGAAATGTAGCAAGATAACTTGCTACACTGTGCTGCTCTGTGTGACAGGGAGAGAGCTGGAATGCGCCATATCTACTAAGATATGATACATTCCTCCTCTCTGCACTGGTGCACTGAGTGCTGCCTAGCGCCAATGCAGGCACCCCTGCGCCATGATGTAGGGTTGACTGTGTTACAGACAGGGTTGTTTTTGTGCAGGAAGGGACAGCTCCTTGTTACACCTCTATTGGTAAGGCATACCATTTTGACGCAGTCCAACTGTTGTTAGTAAATATGGGATTGCATCAAAAATCATGGGTGTATGTCTGTGAACGCCCATGCTCCAAACAATGGAACAACTCCCCAACTCAAAGTAAGGCAAGGCAGTGGCTTACACTGCCTTGCATTACTTTGAGCTAACTAAGCCATCCAGAGCCATGCACCGTGGCTTAGTAAATCTCACTTAAGCTCCTGCATACCCTTGCATTGCCTACCGTCACCTTGCATGATGCAACAGCGACGCAAGGGCGTAGGAAATCTGGCCCTAAGTGTGTAGCACAGGGACGCTGAAGGTGGGGAGAGCAGGGATCAAAGCTACCAATAGTTTAGTAGGTGCATTGGCACCGTGGCCAAGAGAAGGGCCAACACTACCATTGGTGTAGCTGGTTCAATACACCGGGCCAGAGGTGGGAAGGCGGCCATTCTGACCTGCAACAACTGCAGTTAGTTTATATCATTCATTTCCTCAGTTTTTGGAACAAACAGTCTACTTGGGGCCCGGCTTTGTGTTTACAGTACAGTGAGGAGGGGGGAAAAAGGAGGGAGATAGAAGATAAAGTAGAAATGTATATGAGCAAGGAGATTAAAGAAAAGGAGAATGTGAAAGAAAGGAGAGGCAGAAGAGAAAGAATGAGAAAAGAAGTTTAGGATCAGAAAGAAAGGACATAAAAAAACAAGGAAGAGGAAAAGAAAGGGGACAGAAATTAGGATGTCGGAATATAATACTTACTACCCAGCAATGCTCTGGTGGTCCATTTTGGTTTTTTGCATTACAATTCTAGGCGCCTGTCTAGAGCACTGCTGACCATGTCACAATTGATGTTGAGATCATACAGACCGTGGGTGAGGGTAGTGAATGGTGATTGAGTATGTGCAGAGCATGACTGATGGTGTACAGAGTGCAGCTGGGTATATCTAGAGCACTACAGAGCATGTTCAGATTGATGAAAAGGGCATGTAGGGCATGGGTCATGAAGAGGAGGAGGTGATTTAATATGCACAAAGCATAGCTGAAAATGTGCAGAGTGCAGTTGAAGGGGTCCAGCACCCTGGTGACCTGAGAATGGAAAGATCTTATTAGGGTGCAATTAACATGGTGGTGGGTGTGGAGAGACTAGCTGATGGTATACAGGGAGAACAGCCATTACAACGCGGGGATTACCCCGCACTACCATTACAACGCGGGGATTACAACGAAAGTTGTTACAACGACTTTCGCTGGAGGGCGCTGTTGGATAGGGAATAGTTTAATTTTCTATCCAACACCTTCCCTACTGTCAACGTGGGCTGGAGTTGGAGTAGAAAATTAAACTATTCCACTATCCAGCGCCGTCCAACGAAAGTCGTAACGACTTTCGTTGTAATCCCCGCGTTGTAATGGCATGCGGGGTAAATGCAAGCATTGTAATGACATACAACCTGCATACAGACAGTGTCTGAAGGTCTGTGGTTCAGGGTTGAAAGTGGTCAGTTCGGGTCAGGACCCTACTGGTTTTGGGGAACGCAGGTAAAACACCCGATAAACTGAGGACCAAAAGGCCTTCTTTCGAGGGTGAATGAGGAAGACACCATCAGATTCTCAATCTGGCAAACAGCCCTGAGGGAATGTACACAATTTCCTTGTAGACTGATGCATAATTTGCCCCCCATTCTCCAGGAGACAGTCAGGAATTATTCGCCGCGCCTCACTCGGTGCATCGTGGAGGCGGTATGATGACCGTTTCCAGAGCTACCTTTAGCTTCCTGTCCACCACTGTGGCCATGGCCGTACTGGGCTGTTATTCAATCAGGCATTTTCCCGGTGATCTACAGTCATTGAAGGCACATTTTGAGATCCCAGGACTGCTACTAATGCCTCTGTCACTTTTTCCAGCTCCATGAAGTTAATTGCTGCAAGCACTGGGGGTTTGCAAGAGTGAATGAGAAGGGGAGGTAGAGGTAGGATGCAAAACAGAGAGAATGAAAGAGATAGAATGGAGGAAAGAGAGAGATGGAATGTAGGGAGGAAGGTAGCAAGCTGGTTTGGGCATTTTTGGCTGTTTCTTTGTCCCGGTCTAGCCCTGACTGTGGCAGGTCAGGGTTTGAGGCGTGGGCCCGAATATAAGAATGTGGTGGTAGCCTTGTAGTTTATTTTTCAGTTATCATAATATTGTTGTGTCCTTAATTTCGATGCATGCCTTTAACAAAAACCAGTGCTAAGGTTTCAAATGTCTACCAACAAATATATATCTTAACTTCTAACACAGGAAACTGCTCTACCATCCATCTGTAACATCTTAAATCATCCCTGGCGATCAACAGCCAAACTGTTTTTTGCACGTGAGCCAATCACATCACTCATGAGCTAATAATTTTTTGAATTGCCTCAGAGCATTTTTTAATACCTTTATGAACAATGTATCATTTCAGCATTCATGCACCACCTAATTTGTATTCATGTGGGGAAAGACCATACCCTGTGCACAGGCTTCAAGTCCTCCTTCAGCTCGATGGTTCCCTCCAGGTAAAAGGTGCAGAGGCCCTTTTGATCCATTTGGTGGCACCCAAATGCCCATGGTTACAATCTTACTGGGGACGCATAGCTACCAAGTTTTCAGATTGCTATATGTGACATTTTCATAATTTCAGTGTAATTATGAGTGGCATTTCAACGACTATGAAAATATCTCATGAGAAAAGTCAAGCAATGACGATGAGGGAAACATATAAATATCAGAAAATACACCCATCTGAACGAGAAACTAAGAATATCTTAAAACCGCTGTAAAGTAATGGAAGGGCACTAACCTAGTGCCCTTGTAACCTAATCGTACTGTTAGCCCCTTGCTGCGGGGGTAATTCCCCCACTGTGATGGGGGCGAGGGGGGCACGCACAGCGCCCGCATGCTCATGACGAGCTCAGCTCGTCATGAGGCACGGCGCTCCTGTGCTCATGACGAGCTGAGCTCGTCACAGGTGCACCGGCTCCCGTGGAACGCTCAGCACAGCAGGGGAATTCTCCCCGCACCTGAGCATTCCACGGCTCATGACGAGCTGAGCTCGTCATGAGCACCGGAGCACCGTGCCTCATGACGAGCTCAGCTCGTCATGAGCATAGAAAAGGTTAGACCAAGGTATAACCATGATCATCTCTTCTCAGCTGCCTAGTGTTGCTGGGTGGGCCGGTAGAAAAACTATTAAAACACAGATTTCTGCCTTAGCCAGCCTTTGCCCACTGGGCCCCCTAAATCCTCCCTGCTGCAGGCAATCAATCAATCAGATGCAGAGCATCAGTTTGGACTCCAGGCCCTCTCTATCCCAAGTGGGACCAGGCCTAACAGAATGTTGGATGACCCGGCCCGAACAGCACAGATGCCATCTCCGCTGCCTACTTAAAATTATGAGTCAATACAGTCAGCTTACTCGTGGACTACAACCACTGCAGACAGGCATAGGGCACTGGGAAAGCCTCAGGCTGGCTGAGGCACACACAGTTACATAGGTCACATCCGTCAGCCAGGGCACTGTAGTGTATTATTTAAAAAACGAGTCAACCCTAATAAAAATACCCCCGAAGTGTTCTGCCCCAGCCGGCTTGCTACTACCTGCCCAGCCCCACAGCCAGTGGCTCAGATGGGCTCCCTAATTAATGGGTCAACACACTAACTTGGGGGACTTGACAGCCACTGTGGCAGACAGCACTGGGCATTCATTGGGGGGCAAGGCTCAGGCTGATGTACACACAAAGCCGGGCGACAGCCTGAGTAAGCCGGGGTGCTGGATTATTTTAAGTATGTCTCACAGCAGAAACTACAGTGTGACCAGACTAGAATGAGACTGCGAGCGTGTAACTCACTGTAGAACTTCAGTTAACACAAGTCAGGCAGCTGATTAACTGCACGCTAGGCGCTATTTATAATATAAAGCACATTTTTGAGTCATTTAGCGTTTAATACTCTAGAGTCTGACACTTATTTAAATTGCGAGGCGAGCCACGGCAATTCGGTTTATAGCCGGGCCGCCCGCTTCCTCACAGTCCTCCTGGCTGCAACGAATGACTGCCTCAGCAGACGCACCGCCCAGGCATAGTACCATCATTGCAACAGGTTCCCCCTCCCCACAATTATGCATCCTGCAAATAATTACACACCACACAAGGTATAACTTGGGAAAAATTGCTGCAGGTTTTATTACATACAACATATGTAATCTGGTGGGTTAGCTTACGGACGATCCAAGGGCAGGCAGCCTTCTCGCCACCTGCCCGCCTGATGAGCCAAGCAGCACCGTGGTGAACCACCTTGTGCTGCACCTTCTGGTGATCCCCTTCCCGGATCACATGACCATTGGTCCCTTATGTTCACGCCCCTTTCAGGGTGGAGCGTAGCTAGGCAAACCCCCGGTTGCTCAGGCACACAACCGCCCGAAGGACTAACGGGGCGCCGACAAAGATTCCCGGAACCTCCCATGCGGCTCCTGGGGTTAGGCTCTGGCCCCCCCTATGTGCCGCGCAGAGGTACCCTTCTGTACCCATTTGCTTCCAGATCGCCCTGTAACTCCGCCTGCAACACTAATTAGAAAATTACAAAACTCTTGCCATTTCTCCCTCTGCCAACACGCCGGGTAAGCGGTAGGGTGGGAGACAGCGTGTTCGCACCGCCCGGGCATTCAGGCTGTGCAGTAGCTACATAGGGTGGGCTTTGGGCTCCATTGGCTGCCGCAGTCCATGGGGTTGCGTTCAGCAGTCGTGGGGATCATTAATTGATTTTAAATTACAGTGCAGCGGTGTGAGCAGTACCTTTGCTTCAGCCGATCCTCACAAACGTTATTAAAACTGCAGAGCCACCCACTTTCGCGGCCGCAGGCGGCAGCAGGACATGACGTCCTACGCCTATTAAAGTCACTGTGTCACTCACAACCTGAGTCAGCTGACGTCTCGGTAGTAGCCATTGGACACAGCGTCTCCTGTTGTCACTCATTCAGAATAAGGTAATGCAACGCCGCGGGAATCCTTCTTATTGATACACTGTAGCCTGTTAACACCTAGCTCAGCCAGCCCCCAAGCCTGCCGGGAGCAGCATGCTCGACATGGCGTTCAGCCACTCCAGCTTTAGTTCAGCCGCAGCCGGTAGTGGGAGTACCGGCCGGGCGGTGATGTGGGGAGGGGGAGGGGCAGGGTGGGGGTTAGTAATGTATGGATTAGGGACTTTAACAGGTAAGTAAACATATAAATAAATAAAACGAATTTCGATGAGTGCACTGCATCGCATTTGGTGATGCAGTGCACGCAACGAAATTCATTTTATTTATTTATATGTTTACTTACCTGTTAAGGTCCCTAATCCATACATTACTACCCCCCACCCTGCCCCTCCCCCCTCCCCACGTCACCACCCGGCCGGTATTCCCACTACCGGCCGCGGCTGCTTTAGTTTCAATCAGCATAGCAGTGCTGCGACTTGACAGCTGATACAGGCGCTATGCCTATTATGCGTGACTTTGCACATCAGTGCAGTGATGCCGACCACCATACTGAAACGTGTTAGTCTAATACCTGATGCATAGCGCTTGGCAGGGCTGGGGATGCCATACTTTGACACAAAGATACACAAATTAATTCGTTTACATTAGGCACTAACTCCTACTGGCTCAAATTTTTAAGTCCTTCAAATGTAGTATGTTCTGTATTTCATAGAAGAGGAAATGTTGGTGCTGATTTAAAAATGTATGATTTATGTACACGGCCACAGTCCGTCACAACTGTTAATGTATTGAGCATCCCCGGGAGAGTGTGTTAACTTAGGTGCATCCATGCAGTACTTACAGTGGAATCACATTGCACTCATGTGTCTGCATTGCCTTGTTGAGCCATACTTTAATGGACAATGCACATCCCTAGACAAATGCACACAAATTTGATTAACCCTGAGGTATTAGGTTTCTCCCTGCCTCCACATTAACACTATAGTTTGAAAAATGGATCAGAACATTAATCAAACATGCTTTTTCTGGTCAATGCAGTTTTTGCTGTCATCTGTCAAATTTGAAGTGGAGAAAATTCAGAGGGTGCTGAACGAGTGAAAGATCAGACAGGGGGCAGCTCTACAAGGAAGCATGGCACCGCAAGCCCTTTAGCTGCGCCACGCTGCGGCACTTCCGAAGTACAGGGATGCGACATAGTTACAAGAATATGTCGCATCTCTGTGCGTCCCCCTGCGATAGCGGACAAACTGCAGCCATGCACTAGCGCAGGCACTATTGCACCATGGTTTTCAGGAACAAGCAGAATTGCAAGATTTTTTTTTTACCACAGTTTATGCATTTTCCTAACATGTAGTTCATTTTACTTTATTTTTGTGGATTCAACCTATTTGCAGTCTGTGGTGGAAACAAGTGTGAAACACATAGGTGAGCGTGGAAAGCTATCCATTTTTTAAAAGTAGACAAAGTTCTGAAATCAGCAATGGGTCACTTGTGTAGATCCCTAAAGGACTTCCCATACACTAATCGTTAAAATAAACAAATAATCTAAATGAATAGGAAAAAATAGCCATTGGTGACATCATTTTCATCAGTAATTTTTTGTCACATCCAATAGACCCTTTTGGTTGAGGGGATATATAGAATTTGAAGGTTTTCCAAGAACACACCATGCATATAATGATTTTTAATTGTGTTTCCATCAAACAGCAATTCATATGTCAAAATATAGTGAATTAAAAATATGTATGTAGGAAACATATGTATTTCAGAAATATGAACCAGATACCAGTGTAGGAACAGTGGTTATTTGTACACCTCTAAATGTGGGGTTACCCAAGAGCATTTGGCAAAATTTATTTTCTTCTACATACTGGCATTCATTCGGAAGCCAAAAAGACCAAGAAATTTAACGGGTAATAGCAAAAGTTCTTCTTTTTAGTGTTTCTAAATGTCTCCCAATATTAACTGTGCACCACTTGTGTGGCTGGACCTAAAGCCTGCAAAACAAATTGCGACCAAGGAAACCTCACATTTAACTCTTTAAAATCATCGCTTCTTTTACAGTGTGAGCAGCTGTGACATTTGGGCCCTAGCTCGCCAGCCACCCAGGTAATTCCATCAAACCAAGACATTTCTAAAAAGAAATAGGTGCCCAGGGGAGGTCAAGATGGCTTGACTTCAGGATGCTGTGACTTGCATGGATTACACAATGCTTTTTACCCAGAAGACCTTGCAACCCTGAAACTTTGGCTAAAAACACATCTTCCTCATAGCTATGGCAAAGAAAGTTACAAACTATGCTGGAATCCACAAAGGTCATACCACCGAGCTTTTCAACATATCTCCTGATAAGAACAATAACCCTCTTGTGTAGATGAGCCAAGTGCTTGTGACAGGAACAACGCAAAATGGACAGATAAAAAGTTTCCATTCAAAATGGCAATGTATTTAGCAATGGAGTTTGGGCCTGGGCTGGGAGACCTATCAACTAAGACATTTCTGAAAAACAGACATCAACATTCCCTGGCAATAAAATTACTTCATTGGGCAATAGAGATAGTTACCGTATTTGGTCCTGGGGTAATGTACCCCGCGTGTATCACAACATGTTTTCTTACCCACAATGCCATGCAAACCTCAAACTTTAACTAAAGTAATACATTTTCCTCACATTTCTTTGACAGACACTTCTGTAATCTGCAGGAATAGACAAAAATTCCTGCCTCACAGCCATTCCCAAACATGTTTCAATAAAAACGCTACCCCACTTGTTTGGCTACAACCTGGTTCCATAACAGGAACAAATCAATTCAGCACACACAGCCCGAGTCTACCAATATTTGAAGACATTTTTAAAGAATAATTTTATTATCAATTTCCCCTTTCTTGGTTTTTATAATGTATTATGGAAATGTCACAGACAATTAATGTATCACATGTTCTACTGTGCATATCCAATACATAAAGTGATATTTATTAACCCTTTTTAAACATCAAAATTAAAAAATAATTATTTGATATCATATCAGTCTACTGCACTATTTGTTGTTTATTCTCTGTTTATTCTCTATTTGTTGTTCACAATATGTTTTGTTAAATAGCCAGTTCCTTGTAGCTAGAGTCTGCCTGGGCGTATGCTTTTTCAAAAAAATTTGTTTCCCTGACCCAGGAGTCGATCCTTAACAGGGGGTCCTTGATACTTACATAACAAATCAATTCAGGGACATTGTGAGTCCTCGCAAAGCCTCCAACATCCTGATGAAAAGAAACCTAGACTTACTACTATTCTCCTTTGAAGCCATTAACCAGGCCTAGTGAACCATTTCTAACACCTCCCTGTGGCAGCACCTTAGTTTCAAGAAGACGTCTTTTTGCTGTGCCCTCATCACATTTGCTGTGCTCAATCCAATATCTTCCAATGTGTGGATGTAAATTGGGGTGCCCATGTATGCCTTGAAGCCCAAATTCCTCTCACTGTGTGAGCATGTCTATCTGTAAAACTAAAATAATCCTGCTGGGTCAGACTGTCTTAAGTTCCCCAAACAGCGCGTCCAATACTACTTAGGGCTTTAGGATTTGGGGCACAGGGTACTCTGTGACAGCGTGGAGTATGTCCCGTCCACCATTGTGTGCAGTACTTTGACTGTAAAGCACTAGCCATACAGCGGACAAACATTTCTCCACATTTGTATGGCTGTTTAACAAGTCAAGCAGACCACAAGCAAGCCCAATGTGTCCTATCGATTAGCCTCAGTAAAGACTCGAGCATATTTATCCAAAATTCTCACAACACAGGGCAGCAAGCAACGTTGATGAGGTACATTACTTGTACCGGAGGGAGCTGAGAAGATATGGTGCTCTTCAGTTCTCTCCCTCCACTATTGCACTTATAGGGGTCTAGCAGAAAAGCAGGCACCCTTACGCCATGGTGCAAGGGTGCATGTGTTACGGGCAGGATTGTTTTTGTACAGGAAAGGATGCCTTCCTGCAAAAGAACAATCCAAAGAGGCATATTCCACTTTCTATGCATTATGCATTATGAACAATCCATTAGGCATGGAAAGTGGAGTGTCATGGGAGTGAAATAAACATATTGCTCCTGGTCAGAGACCTGCCCTCTCCCCCAGCAACTCTGCTGCTGTGCTGCCTGCCGCTGATCCCGTCCACCTGTTGTGGTAAGTGTTCGAGGCCCTCCTGTGCTGTACCCCTTTTTCCTGGTCTTGACTGTCTCCAATTGTGCCTGCAATTCGTGCCTGTAAATTTGCCTCTTTGTGCCCCTCATTTTGTTTTGGTTTGTTTTGTTGCTTTCTGTTGTATTTAGTTGGATTTTGCCTGGTACCCCATCATACCGCTATTGCGCCCATTTTCCGCCACTTTTTCCCACTGCTGCTGCTGCCCCTGCTGCCCCTCCCACCTGCTGCTCCCCACTCCCGCCTCCCAGGTGCGCTTTCCCTCCCCTTCCCTATATAATGGTGGCCGCTGCGAGGAAGCGCGAGCAAGACCTCTGACCTCCTGGTCAGAGACCTGCCCCCTCCACCAGCAACTCCACTGTTGTGCTGCTGCCGCTAACCCCGTACACATGTTGCGGCAGGTGTTCGAGGCCCTCTTGGGCTGTGCCCGTTTTTCCTGGTCCTGACTGTCTCCAATTGTGCCTGCATTTTGTGCCTGCAAATTGCCTCTCTGTGCCCCTCATTTTGTTTTGGTTTGTTTTGTTGCTTTCTGTTGTATTTAGTTGGATTTTGCCTGTTACCGCATCGTACCCCTATTGTGCCCGTTTTCCGGTGCCCTTTCCTGCTGCCCCCGTGGCCCCTCCCCCCTGCCAGTCCCTGCTCCCACCTCCCACCTCCCACCCTTCCCTATATAATGGCAGCCACTGTGCGGCCGCGCAGCAGGTGCGCCGCTGGCCCCGAAGGTGCACCAAAGGCAAGCCTGTCTGCGCCTGTCCGTGACCCAACCGCGACCAGTGCCAGGGACCCTGGATCTCTGACCTCCCACCGCTACGACAGAGCTGCCCTCCTTGCACTTGACCCTGGAAGGAACAACAACTGCCAGCTGGCCACGCCAAACACCACCCACGGCCAGTTCTCCTGCCGTCGCTGCTGCCAGACCTTCACCACCCTCTGCACCCCAATAGTCACCCCTCCCTCGTCAGACGCCAACACCACCGAAGCCCCTGGAGTGCATCTTTCTCTAAGTGTGCTCCCTGCACAAACACACCATAGAGATCTGGGACTTTCTCGACACCCTCTCGCCTGACATCGCCTTCTTCACAGAAACCTGGACTAATGCCCCCTCTGCCCCCAACATCGCAACCACCATTTCTGACGGATACAAGATTCAAAGGAAGGACTGCCCCAACCGTCCAGGAGGAGGACTTGCCATCGCACACATGAGCTCCCTTCAACTCTCCACCTTCACCACGAGCGACCCCTCCGCCACCACAGAACACCTTCACTTCCAAATCTGGACCAGCCCTAGAACCAATCTGCGCAGCACCCTCGTATTCAGACCCCCAGGATCATGCGCTTCGTTCACCACAACCAACGCTGATCTCATCACCCACCACGCCATTGCCTCCATGGACAACATGCTCATCGGAGACCTGAACTTCCACCTCCAAAACCCCAGTGACCCCAACTCCACCGCCCTCCTAGACAACCTCGCCAACATCGGACTGAAACAGCTCATCACTGCCCCTACTGACAAGGCAGGACACACCCTCAACCCCATCTTTGCAGGTGGGAACAACATCCACTTCAGCCACACCAAACAACCTTCATGGACAGACCACCACTGTGTACACTTCCTCATCATCAAACCCACGCTGCCCAAACCTGCACTCTGCCCTCCATGAAGAAACTGGACAAAGTCACCGGGGAACAACTCCGCTCGGCCCTCAACCTTGATTCCCCTACCGCAACTACTGACGCCAACCTCGCAGCCAAAGAACTCCACAAATGCATCACCAACTGCGCAGATGAGCTTGCACCCCTACGCAACTCCGACAAACAGCGCCCCAGGAAGGCCGCCTGGTTCACAGCCAACCTTCAAGAATCCAGAAGCACCTGTAGATGCCTCAAGAAGAACTGGACAAACAGCAAATCCTCAGAAGATCACACCGCCTACAAGAGTGCCATGACAGAATACCACCAGCGCATCAGATCCACCAAAAGGACCTTCATCCAGAACAAGATCCTCGCCAAATGCAGCAACTCCAAGGAACTCTTCAACATCATTATAGGAATTCACCAAACCCCCCAGCGAATCCATGAACATCACCCCCTCCCAGGACCTCTGCAACAAGCTTGGCTCCTACTTCCATTTGAAAATAAAGGGCCTCCACGACAACTCCAACGACTAGACACCTGACCCCGAAACCACTCCCCCAACCAGCAACGCCTGCCAGTCCACCGTCTCTACTGGACCCCAGTCACCACCGAAGACACCGCATTGACCATGAAGGGCATCCATTCAGGAGCCCCCACGGACCCCTGCCACCGCACATCTTCCACAGACCTGCCGCCGCCATCGCACTAGAACTGCAACACACCATCAACGCACCTTCAAAACCGGCATTATTCCCAAAAATTGGAATGCGCGGAGGTCAGACCCCTACGCAAGAAGCCCTCAGCAGACCCCACGGACCTCAAGAACTACAGGCTCATCTTCCTTCTCCCTTCGTGGTGGCCAAAGTCACAGAGAAGACCGTCAAGGTACAATTAACAAAATTAATCAAAGAAAACTCTATCCTCGACCCCTCCCAATCTGGATTCCGCAGCAACCACAGCAACGAGACCCCTCTACTCGCTGCCACAGACGATATCCGCACCCTCCTCGACCAAGGACATACTGCAGCCCTGATCCTACTCGACAAATCTGCAGCGTTCGACACCGTCTCCGACCGCACACTCACCACTAGACTCCAGGACGCCAGCATACAGGGAACCGCCCTCAACTGGATTTGCTCCTTCCTCACCGGCAGAACCCAAAGAATCAGACTGTCACCCTTCCTCTCGAAACCCACGGAGGTCAACTGTCGAGTACCCCAAGTATCGTTGCTCAGCCCCATGCTCTTCAACATCTACATGGCCTCCCTCGCCGCCATTGTCCGACAGCACGGACTCAGCATAGTATCCTACGCCGACGACACCCAGCTCATCCTCTCCCTCACCAAGAACCCCATCATCACTAGACTCAACTTTCAGGAAGGATTGAAAGACGTTGAGTACTGGATGAGCAGCAGCTGCCTGAAGCTCAACTCGGAAAAGACAGAGGTCCTCGGACCCTCCCCCTCTGCTTGGGACAACACCTGGTGGCTCATCGCCCTTGGCAGCCCTCCACCCCTACGGACCACACCTGAAACCTTGCCATTGTACTTGACTCCTCCCTCTCCATGTCAACAGGTCAACGCTGTCACCTCCACATGCTTCAACACTCTCCGCATCCTCAGCAAGACCTTCAAATGAATCCACCCCAAGTCAAGGAGGACCGTTACCCACGCACTCATAACCAGCAGACTGGACTACAGAAACGCCCTCCACGCCGGGATCAAGAAGTCTCTGCTCCGCAAACTCCAGACCATACAGAACAACACAGCCAGACTCGTCCTCTGCATTCCTCAACACAAACACATCACCCAACACCTGCACAACCTCCACTGGCTCCCCGTTGAGAAGAGAGAAACTATCAAGACACTCACCCATGCCTACAAATGCCTTCACAACACCGGACCTCAATATCTCAACAATAGAATTTCTTTCCACGTACCCAAGAGGAACCTCCGATCCGCGGACCTCGCCCTCACCAAACCCCCTTGCATCCGCAGAGCAAGAACAGCTAGAAGAACCTTCTCCTACATCACAGCCAAGGCCTGGAACGAGCTGCCGATCAACATCAGATGCACCCCCACCCTGCACATCTTAAGGAAGACCCTCAAAACCTGGCTCTTCGACTGACCATAGCTGCTCCCCTCTCCCCCAGTACCTTGAGACTCTCACAGGTGAGTAGCACACTTAATAATTCCCTGATTGATTGATTGATTGATTGATTGATTGATTGTGGTAAGTGTACCAATTTCCCTCAATTCCAGATTTACAACCCTTAGTCCATAGGTGGATGCATGGGAATACCTATGCTCTACCCCTAGAATGCCTACCACTAACAAAAGTAAACTAATGCAGTTCAAGCTGTTGCGTTTCATTGCATGACTTTGCAAAGCCACACCAGTCCATGCAAGTCAGGCCTTGCTTGGCTTTGCAAATCCCAAATAAGGCTTTGGTTGCCCTGTGTCGCCTTGCGGTTTGCAAGCGTGACGCAAGCGCTTAGTAAATCTGGACCTCAGCGCCTAAAATCTACCACAACGTAACTTCCTTTCTCAAGCAGCCTCCCAAAAGTTTCTTTGTGTGCTATAAAGCAAACATTTGGGTGGCCTAAGGCAGGATTTGAGGAACTCTGGGGACAGTAGTTCCTGGTTATTTGTTTGTTTCTCTTTCTGGCACAAACTTAACATCTCTAGTAAGGTTCATGTTTCTTCTCTGTTAGAAGAAGTAGTTTGGGAAAGTGTCACCCACCCAGCCTGGAAAGGTACTCCAACTCAGTTGGAACAACTCCAGCTTCAACTGAAAACAGTTTGTAGATGACTGCCTTCATGAAGTCAAGAAAGCATATCTTGTGTCCAGGAGATGAATGGCAATATGTAATATATGCAAAGTATATTGTCATCTGCATCAGGTGCACAGCCAGCTTCTTATACCAGATGCAGGGCTTACACGCAGCACTCTAGGGCTGAAGCATCTAGTCATGCCGGTCATTCCCAGCCATGTATCTGTTGTCTAGAATACAATTAAGCAGAGGATGTTGCCAAGTTATCTATGGTGTTCAAAATATACACTTGCCTGCCATCTTGAAATATGAGGGCTAGCAGTTCCTCAAGGCATAAATAACTGCTCTTTTACAAATTTCCTGTTAACCAGCTCACCAGAAACCATTTTCTGTTGAACCTAATTGTAGAACAAGTAGGTGCAGCCATAGAAAACTACTCCATGAAAGTGGAAGTGGAATTTCTGTGTCTAAAGTGTCTAGATATCAGTGGTGCCCCTTGTTCAATAGGGGACTCACAAGATCCCAAACAATTTTTCCACTGGTCGCTAATGACTCAGGACAACCAGGTGGTAAAATGCTTCTCTTTGCATACACATAGGCTGTAGGTTTAGCCTGTAGAACCTTTCACAAATGTGGAACAATTTAATACCATGCCAATCTCTCCTTCTTTTGATATACCTCATAAACAGAAGGCAATCTTTGTACAGCAGCAAGAATTCATCTACATCTATGTATTTGCCCAATCTATAATTGTCTTTGAAAAGCCCAGCAAAGTGGTCCAGCACAAGAAGAGCTTTGAATCGACAACCAGAGTCTGGATGGTGTCTAGGGAAGACGACCTGGGTGTTATTGCTGAATTGAAGCATGCGCTGTAAAAGGAAAAAAATTACCCCTCCTTATGGCAGCAGAGAAAAATGGTGTGCACCGCACTGGATGACAGCGCCAAGACACCTTCGGGTATATGCTGCGCTTTATAAATGTCAATAAATAAATAAATAAACAAGACCAGTAGGGGACCACTGTTGGCTTAGAAATAATGCCCATCAGGAGAGTACGACTCCAAAACTTCCTCAATTCTTCAATATTGGCTTGAGTCTAACGATGCATTCTTGAATGGGGCTGAAGCCATTGATGGTGCCGCGACAAAAACTATTCAGAATAGAGGTTTGGTTGCTCGATCATCATGCAGATAAATCCATTATCTAGAAGGATAATAAAAGGAGGTACAACAGGTTAGACTCCATCCGGAGCAACCCACATCAGATCCCCCTCCGGCTTTCCTCCAGCAGGTAAAAGTCTGAGATACTGTAGGTAAACTTGCATTAACATTACCCGTGGACCTTCAACTTTCTGCTCAAGAGTCGAAAACCTTAACTCCGAGATAATATATGTGTTGCCATCATCAGAGAAATCTGACTCATCTGACAGTTCCTCCTTGGCAGATAAGACAACTTGGTGATTTGTGTGCCTTTAGAAGAAGACTCAAAACCTGGCTGTTTCCTAAAACTTAGTCGGCTGTCTGGTCCCTGTTCATTTTTTGTGTCCCTCCTCATGTTGAGTCAATAGCGCCAGGATGCCTTTTTGGTGGTAGCGCGCTATATAAGTTAAATAAATAAATAAATAAATTATAACCAGAGTCTTCTCCACCCAGGACGGTGGAATAGGTAGAGGCTGATTCATATCTAGAGCCGGTTGGTCTTATTGTGCAAATCAATATTCACTTTGTACCATATATGCTGCTTCATTGTTGGACAGGAGATGTATTAGAGCATTCATTGTATAGTCTCTGTACAACTCTATCCTAACAGGCGGATGAATCAGGGGTTAGGTGTAATTTGTTTCTGGTTATGCAAGAGCTGCAGAAGTCGGGACCAGCCCTGGGCGAAATTTGCATAATTTCTTTTGTGGAAATCATGACGTGCATAATTTCTCTCGTGGAAATTACTCAAAATGCTCAAATAATTATGCAATATTGTGTCAAATACCGGTCTGGCATTTTGCGCAATTTTTGTATCGAGAAATAGGTTTTTCCCTCCATTTTAAAGTGAGGCGAACAACACAGCAAACCACAGCAGCTCGTGTTCTGTTTGTTCCGGTTAATCCTGCAATGGGATTTTTACCCAAATTATGGGCCATATGTATCAACATTCCGTTTTGTGATTCCTAAATAGCGATTTTTAAGAGATCGCTATTTAGAAATCGCAAAATGATATGTATGTAGGAAATCGCTTCTTTTTAGCGATTCCTTAAAATTCCTTAATTGCGATTAGCAAATTGCTAATCACAATTAAGGAATAATTTCCCATTCATTTCTATGGGCCAGGAGGCCCATAGGAAAGAAGGGGAAATTTGCGAATCGCAATTTGCTAATCGCAAATTGTGAATATTTTCAAGGGTGCAGGGGTGTCTCAAGAACACCCTGCTGCACCCCTGAAAATGACATGTGTGCGCATATGGCGCGTATGAGCGTCACATGGCACCTTTTGATTTTTAAAAAAATGCTTTTTTTAAAGAATTCGCAACTTACCACCAACTAGAAGTTGGTGGTAATTTGCGATTCCTTAATGGCATTTTGGAATGTTTTTTTCCTTGATACATTGCATTTAAGGAATCGCAAAATTTGCAATTCCTTAAATGCTATCGCAAAATAAGGAATGGCAAATTTAGCGATTCCTTATTTTGCCCCAAAAATGTTTCATACATACCATTTAGCGAAAATGGGTTCGCAAACGCCGGAATTCTGCGAATTTCGGCGTTTGCAAACCCATTTTGCCTTGATACATATGGCCCTAAATCTCAATTGCACGACGTGGCATTTATCTTGGGCATTTTACGTAGCAAGCAAAGAGAAGAGCCGAAATGTAACCCGGGCATACTCAGGACCAGAGTTTACTATAGTGATAACCGTTCAGCCTACTTTGGAAAAAAGTCATTTCCTTGTCATTCTGTTTATCTGATATGTCTTAGATCCCATATGTCGCCCTGCGTTCCGCCTTGAATGGTAGCATTTCCCTTCTGGAACTTTCGCTTCAAACTGAAGCTTAGCAGATGGCTGCCCGGTCATTGTACGCAGAGGTTCGTCTGAAAATCATTACACACTTTCCAAGGCGACATTTTCAATGCATCTGACGCTCAGCCAGAGTCAAGTGTGTAGCTGCATTCAGACAGAACAGGAATTGATTCGAGCTGACGCTGTGAAATGGGAAACTGGAGCGCAACAAATGTAGTATTTAGCAATGTACCCAAAAAAGCTTGGGATAGATAAATCACATGATTTCTTAGAAATGTTGCAAATCATTGCCCTATGAAACATTCCATGGTAGCTCTATTTTATATTCTAGGAACCATTGCAAAGGGCTGTTTATTGCAGGCACTCCGTTTCAGTAATTCTGGGGATTCCATTTACTTCCAGTGAAGGCAGTTGGTGTAACAACAAGCAAGCAGCTGTTACATTTTAAAGTTATTCTGTTTTTACTCCATCGCCTCCCTTTCCAAATACTTTCCCCGTGTCAAACCACCCCACACCTAGGACTGTCAGTTTTAAAGTCCTAGGTGTGCGTCACTTTTACGCCACTTTTTGTGATGCACCAGTGGCGTAAAAAATGCGCCTTGTTGCGTTATATTTACAAAGTGACGCATCTAGGTAGATGCGTCACTTTGTAAACCCCTGCACCACATTATACCTGTGCCAGGTATAATGTATGCAAGGGGGGTGTTTTGACGCAAGAAAGGGTCATGGAAGTGACGCAGTGAAATCTATAAGATTTCACTGCGCCATTTCTTGGCCGCTAATGCGTCAAAATCTTACACCTGCTTCATGGCAGGCGTAAGACTGACGCAGGCACTAACAACATGGGACTTGCCCTTGTGAAAGTACAAATTGCTGGAGTTGCGTCACTTTTGCGACACACTCCAGCAATGCGTCACTTTTGCGCCTTCAGATACGTCAGAAATACTGACGTATCTGTAACTCCTTGCGCCATGATGCGTCTTATTATAAATATGACCCATCATTCATGACGCAAGGAGTGCGCACTGAGAAGTGACGCATCGCTGCTTTCACGCAGCGATGCGGCATTTCTCATAAATGAGGCCCCTAGTGTTAAACAGCCGCAACATTGATTTCAAAAGCACAATAGGCGAAAAATGCCATTCAAGTTTCATTGGTGTGTGTTGAAGGGGGGGGGGGGGGTAAATCCCGGGCTACCCAATTTTAAAATAGCAAATCAAGGTCATTGGCTGTTCTAGGTTTTGCCTGTATGAGAGGGGCCGGTTGAATCGTATAAAAACATGATTCGTCACAGGTGCTGGGCATACCACTTAAATAACGGGTGTTGTGACATCACACATGTTTTTGAGGTGTGGTTCTCTTGGCACCATTAAACAACTGGCTCATGGGTGCTAATGCGTACGAGAAATAAATAAAGTGCCTCGTCCTCGTCTTTTCCAGTAAAGGAACTATGCATGCAGCTTCTTCCATCCTCACAACCAGTTGAGGGAGTGGACATATATGTCCTCTCTCTTCAAAGGCCACAGACAGCATGACTAAGGGCCAACTCATCTTACTGGGAGTGCTATAACCCCACCAGGGAACACAGAATAAAGGCATCCTTATTGGGGGTTTAACCCCCCTAGACTAATCAGATAGCTATCTGGAATCATGCATAGACTTGTCCTAGGAACCCAGCCTCACACACATACTGTGCCACAATGGCCCCCAACACATGAGGTTTGCGTTAGAAGGGGCACGTCATCCATTAATTTCTTGTGCTCTGCTCTTGTCATGCTTTCTGGCTACCGCATCCTAGTCCCTCTATCATCCCCTTGTCCAAGGCCTACCCATTAGCTGGGGTCATGAGAACAGTCTAACATGAGGAGCAGTGCATGATTTTGCCCCAATTGGAAGAAACATTCCCTCCTTCCCTTCTTTACTAGCACTAAGTTACATTTTGGGCAAATCATGAGGCCGTCTCTGGGATATCTGGATTTATGTCCGTGGGCAGCACCCATCTTGGACAAATAGTTAGGGCGATGTTTCAGTGCAGGAGTCTCTCTGAGGAGTGGTGGCACTGCTGGTGATCTACATGAAAGACACACTAATCTCTACTCAGCCACTACAACTTAGTGATTGGCATTGACAAGTGCCATTCCTTCCTCAGGGAATGTTTGAGGCAATAAGGGCACCACAAGGTTTGAGACACAAGTTGACAATTTAGGCTTAATGCCCACCTGCCTATTTCTTAAGTTCCTCTAAGACCCTATGTCATTTTGGGTGAGCTATCGTCCAAGCTGAGGTCTTTCTTTGGGCCATATCAGTTATGAAGCTAAAACATCAGCCTGATAGATTAACTCTGATTCTCAGAACATTTTTGCTCATATACGTTTAGCCACTCCCAGATGACCACTCACTGATCAGACACACACACACACACAGAAATACACATACACATCTCTTTCTCTCTCTCTCTCTCTCTCGTTCTCACTCACTCTCGCTCTCCCCCCCTTCTTAAGTGAATTTACCCCAAAAAGTTTTGCTTTACCCTCCTGGTCTTTGTCGACTCTCTCTGCACAACCGTAGGAATCTGGACCATTCCAAATGTACCGCAGAGGGAAGGTGGACGTGCCCGCCTCGCCTGCATTGGGGCAGGTACAGCACTTGTTAGTAATGGGATGTAGCACTGAGTGTGCTGCCTGCCGGATAGCCTGTCTGCACTGTAATGAGCCAGTCATTGCAGGACTGGTCATACCATACCATACCATAAGGGCAACCCCAGGCAAAGCCTGACGGGCACAGGGTGGGTGGTAGGCTGAAGATCTCTGTTAGACCTGGCATCGATGGCGTGAGCCTCCCTTCCATTTTGACGGATTGCCTCCTCTGTTTTGATATGTTTTTGCTGGATTTATGCTTTGGGCCCTGTGCCACTGCTAATCAGTGCCACAGTGCAAGTGCTCCCTATGTTAAATTTATGCACTAATTGGTTATTCCATGATTGGGTTATTTGATTTATCTGTCAGCCCCTAGTACAGTGCACCATGTGTGCCTTGGAAATCAAATGCTGCTAGTGGGCTTGCAGCACTGGTTGTTCCACCCACAGAAGCAGCTTGTAAAGCGTGTCTCAGGCCTGCCATTGCAAGGCCTGTGTGCAGTCTAGCACTGCCATGTTGACTTGGCCAAGTGCACCCACTTGCCAGTCCTTAAACCTTCCCTTTGCTTCATATTAGACACCCCTATGGTAGGCCAAGGGTGTATTGTAAGTATAAGGTAGGACATGCTCTGATGTGTGTAGCATGTTCTAATTGTGAATTACAGCCATTTTCGGTTTTTCACTATTGAAGGTCACCTGTTCTCCATAGGCTAGAATGGGCAGTTAGATTATTACATTCTTATAATCCTAACTGACACAGGGAACACAGCAGAAATTCAAATTTAGTATGCCTGAACTCAGAATAATAAAATACATCTTTTATTTAAAGTTGGTTTTAATATTCTGTGTTTGAAAATACCACTTTTAGAAAGTAGGTATTTTCTTGCCTCACTATCCAGGCCTTCCTCTGCTGGGTTGTGTATTCCTTGTCTGGGTTTGTGAGTGACAGGGCTGGGGAATTTCAGGAGACAGGCTGGGTCAGCCCAGTGGTGAATAGAGAGATCTGCATCTAGATGGGAGGGAGGAGTTGCACCGGGGACCTGAATAGGGTTGGGCCTTCCCTCCACAATGCTGGCTCCATCCCCTGTGGCTTGTCTGATGTCTCTGCCCTGCACTGTGAAAGGAGAGGAGGAATCATGTCAACAGAGTGCTCCAGAGCTGTATCTTCCCTTCCCTGTGCTGACTCCACCTCCTGTGGAGAGGCTGATGTTTCTGCCCTGCACAGTGAAAGGAAGAAGAGAGTCATGTAAACAAAGTGCTCAGGAACTGGTTTGGACTAGGCAGAGGCCTCTCTGCCTTCAGAGAACAAAGGATTTTGGGGTATAAATATTGGGACCCTGATCCCAATAAATTAGATCACTTCTGGACAAGAAACCTTTCTGCCAAGGAGAAGAACCAAGGAAGCTGCAAGAGTTGTACTGCCCCTCTGCCAGTGTGCTATTTGCTGGGTTGGCCTGCAGTGGTTGCTTCATTGCCAAGGGAAAGGAGGAGGAACTTTGTAAGGACTTTCATCTACAAAATATTCTCCATGGGCTTGTACTGTGCTTGCCTCCTGCTGAAGTTTCAGGGACAAAAGACTTTATCTCCAGCTCCCTCCTGAATTTCCTTGCTGGGTATTCAGACTCCAGTCACTTGGGTGCCGCCGGGAGCTGGAAGCGCAACGCATCGAGAAGAAGCGTGTCGCCGCCGCAGCTGAAATCACGCAACGCCGGAGAAGCGAGCCTTCGTCGCATCTCCCTGGATGCGTGTTTTCACCAAAGCTGCCTGCTGTCACATCACCGGAGAAGCGTGACGCCATCGAGAGAGTCGCCATCGCATCACCGGAGAATCGTGTCTCAGGGCCTGTTGTGGCTCCAAAGTACAGAGTCGTCGCAAGGCTGCCAGGGCGTCATCGCATCATCATTGCATCACCGCATCAAGGGCGCCATCTTCTCGCATCGCAACCGGATCATCGCATCACATCAAGGCACCATCTTGCGCACCGCAACGGGCCCACAGGTCAAGAATCTACGCATCACCTCCGCACCGGTAAGGCTCACGACGAGTCCCCTACTCAGCGCAAGCAGTGAGGAAGGATGTAACCGTTCCCCCGGGTCACGGAACGGACACATCTCCCCTTTTGCAAGCCTTTCATTCACTTTGCATTACGCATCCAGGTACTTTGTTGAGAACTTTGTCGCATTTACCATCAACTTGAACTAAGAGACTTTAATCATCTTTTAAGTAATCTTAAGTGTAGTATTGTGGATTTTTGTCGTTTGTGGTCTTGTGTTTAAGTCTATATAAAGAATACTGATTTTTATAAAACCTGTGTTGTGTCCATCTGTAGTGTTTTCACTGTACGACTGTGTATATTCACAAATGCTTAACACACTGCCTCTAAGATAAGCCTGTCTGCTCGTGCCAAGCTACCAAGGGGGTGAGCAGGGGTTATTAAGGAGTGTAATCCCCTCATCCTGACTTAGAAGTAAGGGTCCCTATTTGGAAAAAGGTGAATACCATTGCCAACTAGAGACCCCTAGATCTAACAATCTCCCACAAGGGACCTACACCATCTACCTGTGGCATCTGGAGAGTGGTGCTCTCTCAAGTGCCCACATTGGCTACTGAATCCCAACTGGTAGCATGATGTGAGTCTGGAGACTGGATTGTCTAGTGTGGAGCCCCAGAAATCTTGCCCGCATCTAAGGCATGTGGTTCCTGTACTGCGGGATCCCTGACACTCGTAAGCATCTAGTTGGTGGTCAGCAGATTCACCGGTTGCGGGACCCCGCGAGGGTCTTTTCATAGATCGTGCCGCTTCTCTGTCGTGCGACACGCTGACTGCATGCTCATTACATGCGGTGTCCGATTCAAAGGGTGCGACCCTCAGAAGTGGGGGTGTACCCGTAGTAGTGCCTCATTCTACCTCATGTATATTTGCTGAACTTGTGCCTGTGTGTGTGTGCGACCTGTATCACTGCGCACCGGACGTTGTGACTCATTTCCAGGGAGGTGCGGAATTTGCAACTCGTCATGTTTGAAATTTGAAGTGCCTGGTGCAACTCATACCAACGCACACCATACCCTGTGCCCGGATTGCCAGGCCACGACCCAGATCATCGTATACCAATCAGTGCACCTCGTCTTATCTAGAGGCTCCCTGTGTTACTCCCCATTCATCAGTTGTTCCATTTTTACCCTTATAGCGGCAAACCAACTGCCCTCTACACACCTGGTCCTTCCTGAAGACATCTTGGCGCCATGTAGTAGCAAGAGAGAGATTCACTGGGTTGAAGGATCTCTTCTGAGACAGTTCGGAGGCTGGTCAAGAGACTGTGTGACTCCTTTGTGTTTTGAGGCCTGTGGGTGAAATTCCAGAGTGGCTGCTAAATTCCCCTTGTATACATCTACCTCGTAATTAATACTGCTACATATTCCCCCCTGCTTCCTGAGGACCCAGACTAAGTGTGGCTTAGGCCACACAGGGTGAACTAGAGGGTGGAGGGAGGCTTGGGCAACAGAGTCTGCACAGGGTGAACCATTGACCTGCTGGGCACCAATGGCAATGCATTAGGGTGTTGAGTGGTTACGTATGTAAGAGCATTCCGTACGGACTGGCTGGTACCTGCAGCACCTCATAGTAGTGCAGAGTGCGTGTGTATGAGTAGGAGTGATCTTGTGCAGACCGCCTGTGTTTCACGACACTGGCTGTCGGTGCTGCTTCATACGTTGATTATATGCCAAAAGCACAATGCATTTAACATTTGGTTTAGCTGCGTGGCTACGGCCAGCGGTGCTGCTAAATAGTGTTCCACTTTCACGTATGTACATATGTTGATATTGTGCACCACATAAGGGTGCTCTCTCTCAATTGGGGGAGGGGCAGGGTTAAATTAGGAACTGTCCACAGTGTGCATACTATTGATATAACAATATGATTGGGCCTAGTACTGCTAGTAATATTTCCAAATGTGTTTTATGCTCAAAAAGTACTGAATATGTGTGTTGAATATAAAGTTTTTGCATACATCCTGTGAGAAGTTTCTTTTGTGGTGTTTGGTGTATTTTTTGCGAGTGACTGCTGTGCCATTTTGATTTACACATTGCCTCTGATATAAGCCAGACTACTCAGTGCCAAGCTACCCCCAGCTGAACACGGTTTGTACAGTGAATGTATTCACCTGCCCTTGACGGGAGCGGTAGGTTGTGCATTGCTGGGGGCATCCATTCAGCCAACCAGACAGACAGACAGAAAGACACACACACACACCTCTGACCCCCAGATGCTAGGAGATACCTAGTCTAGGTCATGAATAGCACTGCCACCTATGTGGACACCAGAGCAGGCACCCACTTTATACTGTTTACAACAAAACCCACACCAGAATCCAGGTGCCCACGTGCACTGACTCACTTACCCATATGTGGTATACATACAACACCACAACTATTAACTAAACATCCATCGGACACACCTAATGTGGTAACTACAGGATTCACGTTGCTACATTAATTTAATAGCTAAAGAAAAAGTTCTGGGAAGCAGTTCCTATAATTGGTGTAATAGGCTAATTGTTACCTAAACTGAGCTATGTTTATTAGCCTCTCATATAAATTATAATTTACAGTAACATTGTCTATAGCGTAGATTGCAACTCTGAAATGTATACACAACATAATTTATTTCTGAGACTGCTTAAATAAACTGTTTTCAATAACATTTGGATAGAGGTCAATATTGCTTATTCACTCAACTTTAAAATCAGGTTAATGTTTTTCCAGGTTCCTGTTTTTGAGTGGTTCCATGTCAGTTCGCTTTCCAGGGCAATCATTTGGGAGTTGTGTTCCGAGTTCACCGTTTCTGGATGCTCTGGGCTTATTTACAAGCCCCTAGCGCCATTGGTACGTCACTTTTCCCATGTTAAAAATGACGCAAAAGTGATGCAACGAGCTTCTAAATAAGCCCCTCTGTGTACAGCCAGATGGGCTCTGCCTGGGAACCGTTTCTGGATCTAGAGTCATTCTTGACTGAAGTCAGGAGAGAATGAGCCTTAACTATTTTCGAAGATGTGCTATTAATTGTGCCTCCCTCCTTTCTCCTCAAATACATGTCACCAAAGTGAAGTCAGGTTCAAAGGTGACCTCCAAGCTCAGTGATGAGGCTTTGAAGCAGACGCCAGTGCTTCAGGGAGAGCCAGGATTGCACTTCCCCAAGGACCTACGAAGTGTAAAGGTCTACCAGCAATCTAAACCTTCTATGTGTTCATTTATATTAAAAAAAATTGGACCACCAAATCTTGTTGCCTTACACTCATGAGCGTTAATAATATCTAGGGGGAGGGCCACCCTGCATGAGCCCATTATCGTGTTTTCCAAGACCAGGTGTCAGGCTTTGCAGTTTGGAAATGGGAATGAATGCCTTTGTGCAGTTCTAACAGAGGGCACAATACACAGGTACACTCATTATGCCCGGAGCCACCAGAATTATGAAATTCTGAAACCACTGCTTTTTCGCATAATTTTGGATTTTCTGCATTTGCCACATAATCATTCATCTGCTACATAATCTGCAAATGTAAAATAAAAATGTTTCTAGCTAAGACAGAGCAAAAGTTACTACAAACATGGCGAAGTGTTCACGTGCAGTTCAAGGACCGTCACCTTCGCAAAAGTTAATTGGTCCTCATTGATTTCCTTATTTCTGTGTTTGGTTGTTAAAATGGTACTAATAAGGTGACATGTTTGCCCATACAGTATTACCATTTGTAAGAATCACAAAATATTTAAGCAATACTATCCCAAAATGTGCAGCATTATTCCACATAATTAGCCTTTTCTTGCCACGCGATTTAGTCAACCCTGCCGATAATGTGGTGCTCACCCTGCCCCATAATTCCAGCGTCCCTGACTATGCCATAGTAGGCATCAGACTGTAGGTATCCTGGAAACCAAAGGGGATTTCTAACATGTCCGGACTATCAGGGCCGTTTCGAGGTGTTTTTCCGCCCTGGGCGAGAATTGAAAAATGCCGTCCCCTCCCTTTTACTACTATCACTCATTCCCCCGTTATCCAGGATTCAAGAATTAATGCATTAGATATTTCCAAACTCAGGTTTTTTGCCGCCCTCCCCCTTTTGCCGCCCTAGTCTTGCCTGATGGTGGAAAAGGCCCTGCGGACTAGCCATTCAGGGACATTATCACTTGCCTTGTTGCCTGCAGGCTAGAGGGCTGTTTTCTGTGCTGGATGGACTGCCATGACCCAACCAATAAAGCATTCAACATATTTTAATGGGAGCGAGCCATACAGCCTTCATATAGAGCAGAACATGCCACATTGTGACAATCAGTTATGTAACAAATTCTCAAATGATGATTGATAACCCAAGATCAGTTCTCTATATTGTTTATCTCGCCACTCTGAAAGTACCTCCCTACCAATCAAGAAAGCGGCATGGCCAGGGCCTTCTTAACAGCATTTTAGGCCCCCGAGCAAAGCAGTGCACTGGGCCCTGTCTACACAACCACTCACAGGAATAAAAAAGTTTAACGGAACATTAGTGCCAAATTCTAGTCTGCATGGGGCCTCTATACTCATGGGGCCCCATAGCAAATGCCCAGCAAGCCCATGTGTTAAGACAGCACTGGCCATGGCCCATAACCAGTTTCATCTTCCAAGAATGTGGGGCTTGTTTGAGTATTTTTTTTACCACAGATGACTTTGTTGTTCGGTGTGACCCTGTTTTCCAAGATGTGAATACGCTGGAACTGAGTTTCAGAGTGAATGAGTGTGATTGGTCAACTTGTCATGCATGACTGATAGTGGAACAGGGCAGAGTGTTCAGGCTGTGGGAATGCAGTCTTTCAGTTGAAGACTGGGAACTACAGATAGCAGATGAACAGGGGTTTAGCTCCAGTTCTACTGTAATTCTTTCAATTAAGGGGCAAGTTAAGAGCACCTCTCAGGTTTAGGGCATGTGCTGCGAGGTAGCCCAGCAGCTGAACAGACTGCATCAAGACTACCTTGAGTCATTGCTGAATGTGAATATGAAGAGTCTCAGCATGTGACCGTGCTTGTTTGGACCTCCATAAAGCTCCATCCGCAATGGCGGAGGAGCGTCGCCTCGAAGGCTCAGAGCCAGCAGCTGAAAAATGAAACGATATTCTATCATCATGTTATTTTTCAGCAGCTGGCTCAGCCGGTGTGTATAGAGAGAGGAGAGGTTGGGCCATTGGAGGGGGAAGTAGGAGTGGAGGGAACTCATTAGTGCGCATGTGTGTTTGGCCGGCCACATCAGGCCCGCCGAAATACACATGCGCACTTAGGTTTCTCCAACCCAGCTGTATTGAACAGTTGGGTTAGAGAAACAGCACAGACTCCCTTTGCCTGAGCCAGCGTCTTTTTAGCCCGCTCAGGCCAATCCCTGCGCTGCTCTCATAGCATGAGAGAAGCGTGGGGATTGTGCAGGGAGTCTGTGATCCTGTCCCTGTGTTTGCTGGGACCAGGAAGAAGAACACAATGAGGCGCGACATGAGAGGTAGCCGGTAGCTTCAAGTAAGTCTTCTGTTTAAATAAAGAAAATTTAAACTTCTCCCCCCAAGCTCCCCTTCCCGCCCATCACCGCACCCCTCTACTCGCCCCACCACTTTTTGCAGTGCAGGCCTTCTTTATTAGCACTCATGTGAGTATTGTTTGATGAATCATTCCTCCATGAGTCCAACATATACATACAGGGAACCCAGCAGGAAGGCCACAGTACCAATCCGTGCCTCCTAGGAAAGTGTACAAGGCCTCCTAGAGACCTCCCGATAGGAGCAGAATGCAACCCAAGTCTTGTGTATGCAACCAAATTCTGTCTGTGTAAATACCTAAAATGTTGTTATGAGGGCGGCCAGGGCTTTACATTTGTGAGTGTGTATCATTCACATATATAGCTATTTATTTCAGCTTGTGGGGTGGCTGCCAAGCATCACAAATATAAAGAGAGAGTTGGTGTTGGAACCAAGGTGTCCATGCTTGAAAGGGAGGTTTCAGGCATCCTGGTCCAAGCCACAACAAAGTGCAAGCACTGAATACATTCCGCGGTTTGTTCCCTAGCAAGTAGAGACATGAGTATAGAAGAATACCAAGATGCCAACACCCACATGTATTTCACACTGAGCAAAGCACTCTCAATGTGGACATTAGCAGGCTACTGTTGGGATCAGGTTAGGGCTGTGGAGCACCACAGGGGTTCCGGCCAGGTGTGGGCACCAAATAAGAGGAAATAAGGGCTGCAAAAGGAGGCACCACTGAGATGACTACTGGTTCATGCATTGAACACTACATTAATATGTTTGTAGTGCTTAATACATTTTCTTAATAAATCTTAGCCCTCCGGCATAAAACCTTCAAGGCACTGTTAAGTCAACATGAGAATCTCAGAGAACCAGATCAGCTTCAATAAAAAACATAATTGTGTCTGGTTTTAGGTTTTTTTTAACGTACATTTTCAGTCATTGGTGAAACACCAACAGGATATTATTAATTTGTTACTTGATTATAACCAAGGTGCCTTATTCTTAACAGAAACTTGTCTGAACGCCACCTCGGGTCCTGACATCATTGCAGCACTCCCGGCTGGAAATCAAATCTCTCACCGAGATCATTCCAGAGAGAAAGGGAGGAGGGACTGCAATCAACTTAAACTTACTTTTGCATGCAAGATAGATCGGAAAGCTTAATGTTCCAGACTGTGAAGCGATACTTTTCTCTATTTCATCGTCAAATCATTTTACTATGTCAGGAGCTCTAGTTTACCATCTCCTGGTATGGTTGACTACTGGTGTTCCAATAGCATTTACTGTCTCTCGTCAGCTATTCTTAAATATGCTAACTTTACCATTCTCAGAGACCTGAATATTCATTTTTAAGACAAAACGTGTAGTACTGCTACGTAATTGAAATAGGATTTCCTGGCCCTGGACATTCAGCTGATTAATAAGGTCCTCACTCACAAAGACGGACACTTACTGGATCTGTTATTTACCAACTTAAGAAACGTACACGCAGGCCCTCCTTTACCGATGCTGTTGTCTAACCATTTTGCTGTCACCTGCTCCTTCTCAATAGATTCAAGTCTACTGATTTGGCGGGGTCCATCTAGCCTCCTCTAGGAGGAGCTGGGCAAAATTGGATGTTCCTCAGTTGAATGCTATCCTTGAGGCTAACCCCCCCACTGCGGTGTAACGCAGTGCTAGATACACCCACAGTGGAGTGGATGAAAGTCTTCGGTCCACTTTGGACACCCTATTACTGGTCTCCATCAAAGAGCACCACAGAACCCTTCCTCTGGCTCCTTGGTACAATGACTCCTTATAGGAACAAAAGAAGGCATGCAAAGATATTGAGAGGGTGTGGTGCAAAATGTATGACAAGAAAGACAAGGTAATCTACAAAAATGCATTAAAATCCTACCAAAAAACTTATCGTAAGGGTAAAGCTGCATTCCATATGAATTAAATTACCTCAACTCAGAACTTCATTAAGACTCTTTTTCAGGTTGTGAAAGCCCTTACTGACCCAACTAATATTGCACCTGTCACCCCCTTTCTCAAAGACAGTGCAAGGATATAGCCACATTCTTTACAAAAAAAGGCTAGCTTTTCCAGTACTGACTTTTGACTTTTGTCCCCCCAAGGTAAATAGTGTAAATCCTGAATTCCAGCCTTTCGATGTTACATTGTTTAGGATGATCTTAGCGTCCATTAAATCTGGATCCTTTCTGGTTCCCTGTCCCCAGATGTATTCGGTAAACTCTCACAGTCTGTTATAGAGCAGATTACCCAATTGTTAAATCGATCTTTGGCGGCGGGTGTGGTCACTAAAATTACCCCTCTACTAAAAAAATCAAATTGGTTTAATTATAGACCCATTTCGCTGCTATCGACTCTAACCAAAGTGTTAGAGAAATATGTAAATCTACAACTTACTAGGCACACAGAACTCAAGGACTTACTACATCCCCCACAATCTGGGTTTCTTGAAGGACATAGCAAAGAATCGACATTTCTCGGTATCACAGAGTTTTTAAAGCACCAATTAGATGAAGGCTGCACTGATCTTGGCAGATCTCAGTGCAGCATTTGATACTGTTAATCACTCTATGCTATACAAAGACCAGAGGGAATAGGAATAGAATACTGCCTTATCTTGGTTAAAATCTTTCCTGCATGATTGCATCTTACAGGTACACACTAACCAACATAGGTCAATACCACATTGCTTAACTTCTGGTGTGCCTCAAAGGTCCACCTTGAGTCCTCCTATATTCAATCTGTATGTTAGGCCATTGGCAGAGATAGTGGAGAACTGTAGCCTTACACTCTTCTCGTATGCAGATCATCCACAAATTGTGGTATATCTGTCATCAAAGGACAACCAGAATGTGATGGCTTTGCACTCATATCTCACCCAGGTTTTATCTTGGATGAATATCAACTTTTTAAAGTTGAATGGAGACAAGACGGAAGTCTTGCTGCAAGATAACCCCTCCACCCCCTGGGGTTCCCACCTGTGTCCTACGATTATGGGTACTCCCCCTAGCCAGTGCCAGTTGTAAAGAACCTGAGTGATTTGTTGGATGACAAACTAACTATGAGCCAGTAGATCAGCAGGGTTGCAGCCACCTGCTTTGGCATACTGAAGTGGCTCATATAGATCATGCACTATCTCCTCACTTCTGCCCAGAGTACCATAGTCCAGGCCTTAGTTATCTCTAGGCTGGACTACGGAAATGTCCTGTATCTGGGAGTTTCAAATTATCTACTGTAGCACCTCCAGGTCGTTCAGAATGAAATGCTGCAGCATGCCTTTTGTTACAACCTCCCAAGTTTTTCTCAACAGCCAGTTTGCTAATAACCCTTCACTGGCTACCGATAGAGTAGCAAAATGCAATTTGAAGCACTGTGCTGTGTACACAAATGCCTAGCAAACAATGGACCTTGCTACCTGAGATCGTTGGTGCTGGTGTCTCGGTACTCACCTCCACACTCACTACGCTCCAGCCAACTGCGAATGGCTGTAGTTCCTAGAATCAGGAAATCTCGCCAAGGAGGGCACGCTTTTTCTGATCTCGGACCAAGACTTTGGAACAATCTGCCTACAACATTGAACAAATGCAATTCATTCCTGGTGTTCAGGAACCTCCTAAAACCTGGTTGGTTCCTTCTCTAATTTCTCATAAATTCTGCTGCTTTTGGTGATTGCACGCCAGAATGACCCCCTTACTGTGTAAGCTTAGCACTGGGATACCTTTTTAGGTAGCCACGCACTTCACAAATTACGCATAAAAATAATGCTGCCGGATCATTAGGTTTTGCCAAAGGATACTTTGGAGCACAGGTTTAGGAGCTGCTTGCGAAGCGGGAAAGAACAGAGACCTCATTGTTTTAGATGCTGCATAGAGTTTTGTCGTAAACGATCAGCAATAGACTTGTTTAGTGCTGCACTGTGCAGTTTTTGCTTTCTATTCACATGTGGGGGTGCTGACCCTGGTGGGCTAGGGCATAAAGAAAATACAGGTACCTCTGTTGCAACATAACTCTACAGCATGTAGTGAGATGACTACACCCCCACAGTCAGGCAATGTGGCTTTATACTGCCCTTATCCAGCGGCACTGAAGCTCTCAAAGCCTGAAGCATAACTGCCAGAACAGCCTCACAGCTCCTCATGAAATGTAAATAGTGCTAGCATTTGGTCATTGTGAGAAATTGGGTTGTTGGTTGAGGGGGGTGAAACCCTACTCAGTCAACAGCCACAATCTTTGTCAGGGTGAACCACAAAAAGCCACTAAATTAACCTGTGCTTACCCTCTGGTAGCTTGGCACTGAAGCAGTCAGGCTTAACTTAGAGGCAATCTGTAAATTATTTATGCAGCACACAAACAGCAATAAAGTGAAAACGCAATACCAGAAAAATCCCACATCAATTAAGAAAAATAGAGTTTAATTGAATAAATATATTGACACCGAGGCCACAAAAATATAATGAGTAGGACCAGAGACATCCAATTCTAAAGATTTAAGTATAGCGCCTAAAAGCCCAAAGCGCTATCTGGTCATGACAGACTTATTGAAAGTCTCAGAATCAGACCAACTACGAGGAAGAATAGGCCGAATAAAGGGACCAGGTTAGTTTTATTGAAAAAGCTACTTTCTAAAGTCCAGAGTAGAGAGTTCCATTCGCAGTGCAGGAGGCCGCAGTGAGCACGGAGAATGTCAAAGGTGGCATCACTCTAACGTGAAGAGCAGGCGGGTATCGTGGAAAGTCATTGCTGTAGAGCAAAGATCTTGTTGGGTGTTGCAGATGATTGTTGCTAGAGTTTTTAGTTGACGTTCACCACAGGCTGTCGATGCTGTAGCGGATAGCAGATTTCACGTTGACGGTCTTCGCTGACGGTCGCTGTAGCACAAAGTGTCAGGTTTACCAGAGCTTCACGTGGGCGGAAAGATCTTGGTGCGCACAGGCCCGTTTGTGGTAACGAAGAGCCCAAAACTTCAGAATGTATCCTTTTCTTCCAGGAGCAGGTCAACATATGCCATTCCAAGGGTCCAAGACACGGCAGGCAAGGCAGCCAAATGGTCCCAAAGTCTGAACTGCATAATTTTTAAGCAGAAATCCTCTAATCAATTTCAGCTTCTCCACTTGACCAAACTGTGTGATCCTAGGCAAATATTCTATTTTACCAAGCCTCACTTTTCTTCATTATCACATATGAGGGCACCTTAAAATATGCAAGTTCAGAATATGCTCTGTAAAAGACATCTTATGTTTGATAAAATGCTGCTTATAGTATCATAAGAAACTAGGCCACATATATGGTGTACAACAACTCATTAATAGCATTGTCGTTAGGGTGAGGACAGCTGGAAAAAACCTATGGGTTTGCATTTTTGGCCTGTGCTCTGATGGTACGCAGCCCGGCTGTAACATTTCCAGTGATTTGACAAATACTTTGCGCTGATTGCAGCAACCCCCAATTCAATTTGTGGTGACCCTGTCTTGCATTCCGTGTAAATATTGGACTGTGATTTAACCAGTAGCAGCCCGTGGTGGGAGTGCTACTGGGCACTGACGGGGGGAGGGGCAGGGTAGGGGTAGTAAACTACGGATTACGGCCGATTAGAGGCAAGTAAACATATTAATAAATTAAAATTTTAGTTGCGCGCGATGCATCGCATTTGGCGATGCCGCGTGAGCAACAAAATTTGTTTTATTGATTTATATGTTTACTTACCTCTAATTAGCCGTAATCCGTAGTTTACACCCGCCCCACGTCAGCGCCCAGCAGCACTCCCACACGGGCCGCTACTGGATTTAACGCGCGGCCACTTAAGCGCTTTGTGTCCAGACTGAGTAAGGTGTTTTATTTTAACTGCCTCACATTAATGAAATAAAATTATCCAAAATTATAAAGGGCTGCTGGACCTCCTACCTGCTCATGGGGATCTAGGTACAAAGGGAGCACTGTATCTGTCCGATGGAAATAACGACTTTGGCCCGTGATATGGGGGTGTGCTGACGAAAGACAAAGACACGATAAAAAGTCAGGGTCACGATTGTAAGTTATGAGGAACATTTTACACCATGAAAAGGCCAACACGTTTGTGAGCTTTTGCAAAACCTTATGCATTTGGGTAATATGGCAACCAGGAATATTTTAAGTTTTTGGCAATAGAGCACCTTTTACAGATTAATTGAACTGCCATATGTTGACCACAGGAGCCACTTTTCATGTATTTCCAGTTATACCCCTGTACAGTGCACTTCTACGTCCTTACGCTACCTCACTGCTTTATAAAGTGTCTGATGATTAAATGAGCAGAAAGAGAGACTCACAGATTTTATAAATCCCTCTTGTGCAATTCATGGTAAATCTGAGGATAGCTAGCCAGCGTGCAATGATAATTTGAAACGATAAAGCATATTTGTCTTCCAAAAAATGTAATCACCTGCTAAAGCTGTTGGAAGCTTAGAGCAGCAGTATTTTATGCATGCATATTAATAATTTTAAGGTGTTTCAGAAATAAAGCTACAGAATACCTTTTCGGCTACAGCAATTGGTTTAAATTTTAAAATACAATTGTGTGCTCATCCTTTCCAACATGATCAGCGCGTTGCACATTCTGACATTCTCAGGAGTTAGGAGTATTCTGCACCTTTTTAGGTTCCTTTATGAATTGAAATACCCACAGCTCACCTAGGCATTCCCAGTACTCGCCTTGTTATGTTTCAGTGCAATAACACTGTGAGCCTTGGCCTGCCCCCATTGGCTAAATGGCATACATTCTTTCTGCACGGGGACCTCTGTCTGTAATGGGCCTTAAGGCCCAGAGTACCATCTGTCACCTGCTTTGCCTGGAGCAGAGAGGACCACCATCCTCCACTCACTGAGGCTGCAGCCGTATCAGTGCCAGAAGCTGCTGGCCACTGAGGAGCACCGGGCGGCGGCCCGGCCAGAATATAGCTTGCTGCTGCTGAGCCCGGCTGACCGACCTCTCGAACCTACCCTGCTTTCTCGGTCCTCTTAAAGATCTTGTTACTGATGGGTATGCTTTCTATGACAGGAGAGGCGGTAAATATGGTGTTGTTTATTTTTTGCAGAGACATTCCCATCTTTGATGCTAGAGAGTATAATTATGGATAACATAATCAAAGTTCTAAGCTGGGGTTTCGCCCTCAGTTTCTGGGTTAGAGCATCTCATCATTAGCCTACACCGGGTGTTGCCAGCAGATAACTCTTCCCACCTCGTGGCAAGAGCAAGGCAGCGCCTGTCTACTAAGGGGGAATGGCCCCCTGAGCGTGGTGGGGTTGTGGTGGAAGCTGCTGACCGGAGAAGCAAAATCTCCTAGGCTGGAAGTGCTGGGCAGAGGCTGGTGTGTACTGCTTTGCCACAGTGAATAGAAGGTGGCTCAGGTTGATGTAGCCAATGCACACCTAACAAATCCTGAAGCTGCTCTCATGCTGTGAGAGAGGTGCCAGGATTGGTTTGAGTAGGCTAACCTTGCGCTCCTTTTGAACCTAGGTGCCTGTGCCTGCAATCCCCGGCAGTTTAACATCGCTTTTATTTGTGTGGTCTGAAGTGCGCGTGTCAGGGTGGCCATCGCAAGACTGCCGGCCAATCGACGTGTGCACTCCTCACTGGCAGTCAGCTTCATAAAGGAATCCTGCTTCTGCCATACGCCCTGCCCTCAGGCTCACACTCCAGCATGTGCTAGTGCCTCTAATAAAATAGTAATGACACATGTACCTGCATCGCTCGCATCCCTTGGGGCGACGCCCCTCCACCCTTAAGGAGGCACCGCCCCTGGTGCAGGGCCAGTCTTCCTTCTCAGATAGCGGGGCAGGTCTCAAGCAGCAGGGCAGTTCTCTAGCAGCAAGGCAGTCCTTCTTTTGTTTCCACAGGTCTGGGAATGCATGGAAGAGTAGGTCGGAGGGTTCTATTTTTATACCTAGTGCCACTTTTGAAGTGGGAGTAGCTTCTAGAGTTTCCCCTAACAGAAGTGTTTTAAATCACAATTCCACATACACCAAACAAGATATTCCTACCTTCTCCCAAAAAAAAGTTAGCACTCATTAAATGTAATAACGTAACTCAATTTTATCCTATGGGAGTGGTAGGCCTCACAATAGTGAAAAAAACGAAGAAGTATTGAGGTTTTCACTTCAACAACATGTAGAACTTAAAAGTACATGTCCAGCTTTGGAAATACAATGCATCATGTCCTATAGGCTATTTAGGGCCTACCTTAGAAGTGACTTATATGTAATACAAGGGGAGTTTTAAGCTTGGAAAAGGGGTTATTTTGCCAAGGCAAATTGGCAATTTAAAGCTGCAAAATATTTTGGGGGAAACCATTCTACGGCTGATAGGTCTAACACTCAAGAACTGTAAACTGCATGTAGGTCCTGAGGGAGAGGTTGACATCTGCTGCATCACTTGTAATGGGAACCAGGATACTGGGTATGTTTGTGTATGAAATTGGGAGTATTAGTTGAGGGGGTGAGAACCTACTTCAAATAATAATCACAATCCTTGTCAAGGTAAACCACTAAAGTCACTAAATAAACCTGTGCTTAGCCCACTGCTAACTTGGCACAATCAGTCAGGCTTAACTTTAATCTGTGAAGTATTTACGCAGTGTCAAAACAATAATAAAGTCAAAATATGAAACAATAAAATCACAAAACAAATTCGAAAAATAGTGTAAAATGTAATAAACTGAAATTAAACCAAAATGGCGTATATCCTATGACAGGAACCAGAGTTTAGAATTTTTAAAGGTTTTTGTAAAAATAGTGCAAAGAAGCTCAAAGTGCCAAAAAGAGTCAATGGTCTGGATTGAACAGGACCTAGACACAATCTGAAACTGACCATGAAAGAGCCCAGGTTGGATACACCAACCAGATTTTTCCTGTTCAAAGATTTTGCCTTCTGTCTCAAGTCCTTTACGTCCCAATCCACCACAGGTGTACACTTCTAAATCCCCCAGGGCCTCAGTCAAGGAACTTTTAGACTCTTATGGTGGCCTCTAGAGGCCACAGTAGGGTCCAGCCCTGATCAGCTGGAAAGCTGCAGCTTGTTGTGTCCCTGCGGCCTTACCAGGAGGTCAGCCATATGATTCTTGGAGTCCACTTCTTTGTCCTGGGTACCAGAGAGAGAGTGGGTTCAGTCTTCAGGGCTCTTCCAAGGTCACTGAGAGTAGGGTAGTCTTTTTCTGTTCTTCTCAGGCCCAGAGAGTGTTCTGATGAGAGTATCTGGAGTTGCCATTTTTATACCCAGAAAGAGCCCTTTTTTTAAATGGTGTAAATCTGTTCAGTAGTTCCTGAGAAATTAGAAAAAGAAAAGTTTTGATATCTGAGCACGGAGTAGGTTTCGCGAATCCTCCCGGGCACGAGCTTCACTCTGATTGGCTGTCAACACTCCAAACCAGGAAGTGTTGGCAGCCATCTTGTGACTCAGTAACCGAGTCATAAGAAAAGAGTAAATACAAAGGTGAAAAACAAGAAAAGGGGTCAAGGTACAAACACCCTGACCCCCTAGGCCTGCTAAGGGGGTCCCACATGACCCCCAGGGCCAAAATAAGCATTAAAAAAAAAAAAATGTCAGAATTTGTGCTGGAGTTGCGAATCCGGCTGAGAATATATATAAAAAAACGAAGTACAGACTCCCGCACTTCGTTATATTTAAGCTCCTGGGTGGGCCAGGTCCCGGGGGCATGCCTAATTATGGGACCGCCACCTCCCCGGGGCTTAATTTATGATGTGCGGGGGGCCACGGGGACTACCATCTGCCCAGGGCATGAAGCAATAAGGGTGGGGGGCCTCACAGCCCGTCAAGCCCCGGGGACCACCACCTCCCCAGGACTTTCTTCAAATTAGGGAGGGGGCCTTGCGGGCCACCCCAAGCCCTGGGGACCGCCACCTGCCCGGGGCTTTGAAAGTAATTAGTGTGGGGGGCTCGAGCCCCCCCACATTGCCCCGGGGACCACCACCTCCCCTGGGCATTGATTATAATAATATGGGGGTCCGTTACGGACCGCCGACCCCGGGGATCACCACCTCCCCGGGGCTATGTAAATGAAGGGAGGGGGGCTGCGTGGCCCCCATCCTGGAGCCCTTGATGGCCCTGCGGACCACCACCCCCCAGGGCCTGCTCCTGCAATGACCCGGGGTGCCCACCCCCGGGACATTGCTGTTTGCTATGGGCGGGCGAGAGCACGCCTCCCGCCCTGCCATAGCAAACACTGCTTTGGTTTTTGGAAGCGAGAGCAGGAAGCCCGCTCTCGCCTCCAAAAACCAAAGCAGATTGCTTTTGCATAAGGGGAGCTGCATGTCAGCAGCTCCCCTTGTGCAAAAGCAATGCTGGCTCCCGCAGGAGGCGGGAAGCCGGCGGGACCGTGGGGAAATTGGGGCTCCCCCCAGGGTTCCCATCACAGAGTCCCCGCTCTCCCACAAGAAAATAAATTAAAATAGGAAAGGCCAACCCAGGGGCCATAATTGGCCTGAGGAAGGGGGCCACGCGGCCTCCCTCCAAAGTTTGAAATTCATTTTTTTTAAAGACTGGCCATGCCCCGTGGGATGGGGTTCCTGTGTCCAAAATTGGCTTCGGGAGGGGGGCCATAGGGCCCCATTCCCGATTCATTTTTTTTTTTTTTTAGATAAAGTGGTCAGGCCCTGGGGGATGGTGTCCCCAGGACCCCAAAAAAGTAAAACCAGCATTTGCAATGCAATAGGTCACGCATTAATTAAGTTTGAGCTATTGGCATTGCTAAATATTGCAACACCAATTGCAACAAAAGTCTATAAATTGTAGCCCAAAAAAAGTGTATTTATTTTTGTAGAAATAGTGGCATGCTGCGCGTTAGATACATATGTTTAAAAGTAAAGTGTGCCATACTGCGATTGCTACAATAGTTAATTGTGGATGTATTAACAATTGATGTGTGCACTGATGGCTGGTGGTGTGTGTGCCTGTAGAAATTGTGCACTGATGGCTGGTGGTGTGTGTGCCTGGTGGAAGTGTGCACTGCTGGCTGGTGGTGTGTGTGCCTGGTGGAAGCGTGCATTGACGGCTGGTGGTGTTTGTGCCGGGTGAAAGCGTGCACTGACGACTGATGGTGTCTGTGCCTGGTGAAAGTGTGCACTGACGGTGTGGTTGTGTGTGTGTGGTTGTGTTTGTGGTTGTATGTGTGATTGTGTGTGTGGTTGTGGTTGTGTGTGTGGTTGTGTGTTTGTGTGGTTGTGTGTGGTTGCATGTGTGGTTGTGTGTGTGGTTGTGTGTTATTTAATGTCGTCTTTCTAGATGATGTTACTCAATGGTATAAATATTGTGAATTCCTGAGCATAACCTCTGATGTAGGAGTTATGTGTTGCATGGGTGTTGTGCGAGTTATAGTTTGTACAGCTTACAATAAATGGTGAATTTCAATGGTTTTTAGGTCTTATCTACGGCAATTTAGAGATTTTTTGCTAATATATATACATAGATATATATATTTTTTAAATGGCTTAGACCCCACTAATTACTTACCACAGGTTACCTTCAAAGTCACTAATTTCTTTTCTTCTCATAATCAACGCCTAACAGTTTAATTTTCTCTTCCTGCATTTCTGCTTTCCCTGTAGGTACCTTAATTGCTGAGTGTCCTTCTACTCACTCTTTTGGAGGTACTTCTTTTTGACCACCTCCACTTGAAACAGCTTGAGTTGTTTCACGCCTCTTTCTGGTGCCCTTTACTGACATTGTGTCGGGTGTAGTGGACTTTAACCATCTAAGTTAGTGCTGGCCTGCTGGGGCCCACAGAACTCGTTTTTCTGGGATGCCTGGAATTTGGCAAAGGTAAAGATAGGTTGGGTCTTCCAACTGGAGTGACAGGAAAAGGGGGTGTAAGAAAGCTCAGAGGGGCTCTGATTGTGCGCATTTGGCAGGTAGTGCAGAGCGCACCTCCCCACTGGGTACTGTACTAGGCAAAGATAAGGCAGACATCATCAACACACCCTGGCAGCCCACTACAGCCCAGGCTTTCGTCTGGCCTCCCAAGGCTGTTTCCTACTCCCTGCAAGCTGAGCTAAGAGCCTCGCCTCGCCATACCTACCTGAACCCAGAGGTGTTCCAGGGCTCAAGGTAACCTGTCTTTTCCGCTGTTTTATTTGGTGACCTGGTTGTGGCTCCGTCTAACGTTTATATACTGTGTGAATAAATCTGTATCTAATTTTTGATATAAGCCCTTCCTGGACCTGCATTTATTACACGTGGCCCACGCACTCGAATCAAACAGAGCATGTTACAAAGCCCCAGGCATTGTTAATGGCTGCTGGTAAGTTTCAGCAATGGCGCCAGGCTGCATATTAAAGGATATCAGGGGCCACGCGTTTGAGCGAGGCTTCCCCCCGAGTTTGGCCTGCTTGACCCTAGACCCTTCTTCGGCTGCAGTCGTCCAGCGCCTGAACTCCGAGTCCTGACTGCAGGCACTGTCTCTTCACGTACCCCTTCTGCGGAGTCTGCTGAACACAGGGGCCATGTCTCACGCGGTGTGTGGAGGGCGCGGATTGAGGGCAGATGGTTGGGTTTGGCTCAGGTGTCCTATCGCCCCAGTCACACCAGGCTCCTGTGGAGCAATATTTACAATGCTTGGTAGGCACTAACCCTTCCCTATTTCCATCCATTGTCTACGCCCGGTCTCTTGCACCGCTGACTCAGTCCACTGAGCTTCCGTAACCTCAGTGACCGAGTCGAGTGCCTGTGGAATAACGAGCTGGGAGTGCCGAGGCGAGCGGGGCTATCTGCGGCAAGCAGGCAGTCTCCCAGGGTGCATCGGGAGACTGTGCCCCCAAGGGCAGGAATTTGCCGCTACTCCTGCATGCAGGTGTAAGGAGCTGTGGCAGTGGGGTTCTCATCATTGTAAGGCATACTAGGCAACAATTTGCATGTCCTTCGAAGGAAGGTGCTTAAAAAGAGGGCACCGCCGAGTCCGTGCAGCAAGTAACCTGAACCCACCCACTGTGCACTCCGTGAGCCCAGGCTTCACTGGGAGGTGTTCGGTGGCCGTCTTCGGAGAAGGGCTAAACTTCCACAGTACCATGGGCTGTGCTTCAGGATGCGCTGCCGCCCCTTGGACACTAGGCCTAAGGTAGAGACGAGTGACAGTCCGAGCCGGGCATGCCTGCATCCTGTCTGCCTGAATTCTTCCCCCAGGTTCCCTGCCCCTTCCTCCAGCAATGACCGCTTCTCTTCCAAGCATGCCACCCCACCCACCTCTGTGGCATCGACACAAACCTAAAAAGAAGACTGAACAGAAGATAATGAGCTGCAGTGCATCCTGTTGTGCCTACGGTGTGTGTATTTTGAATGTGTGTGATGCCGCTTGCTTTATGCTCTTCGACCCTGTTATGTACACAACGATGCGCCGACAGAAAACAAGCAGCACTGGCAAAAAAAAAACCACGGCCGCGAGTGGTGCACGCACGCCCGCGCCACATCGAGCCATATGTGTTTTCAATTATCGCACCCGTGTCTGGGCACCATAATTGAAACCACATGGGCTTTGGTGCGCGTAACAGACACCAATAGGCCGTGGGCGGAGCAATGCCCTGCCTTTGGCCTATTGCGTGCTCTGTTATCAAAATACACGCACGCAAAGCCCAATGACAGAAGAACCAGACAAAAAAACACACACACAAGCGTGTGTGACTCCAGGGTCCATTTCTGAACCCCGGACAAAAGGACTCTTGCCTGCGTGAGCCATGCTGCACAGTGCAACTTGTAAAAAAAAAAGGAAAAAAGCTGGCATCTCGCCGGAGGCCACGCCCCATTCCTCAACCACTCTGCAAACGCGCCCCCGGGCGCATTGTTAGTTGGGGAATTACTTCCCCTTCAATACTGTTGGTCCCTGGGGCCAACTAGCCCACCAGGTACCTCCAATATGCGCCACAGAGTTGTGTTGCAGAGAAGTGGTCCGACGCCATGCCCCTTTTTACACCACTCTGCAAACGTGCCTCTTGGCGCACTGCTGGTGTGGCAATGAGGTCCTCTTGTGTCCTGAGGACCTCACGACACAAGAAGACTTCATCCCCTGAGCAGAAGTACTGGTAGAATGCTGAATGTTGATAACGGCGCAAGCCGAAAAGCGTCCGTTGCGTATGTATCTCGTTTTATCAAATCAAGTTATTTTCCTCTCTCGTGAGTGCTGTCTCTTCTTGCTGAAGAAACTTGAGCTGAATATATATATATATATATATATATATATATATATATATATATATATATATACTCGAAATACTGTTGTTTATAGCTTGTAGCAGCAGTAAACACCGAACTCCCAGTTGCAAAAGGTAGCTTTTATTCCATTAAGGCGGCAAACACTCTACGCATTTTGGGAATCCTTTCCCCTTGTTCACGAGTATATATACAATTATATTTACTGCAAAAAACCAAAGGTTACAGGGACGTCATAGTTATGCTCAGATTTCACTCGTACAAAACCAGTGAAATTCAGTAGTTATAATTACCTGAGCTAACTATAACTTACGCCCCTGCAATGCACTGCTTATGATCTTACATATTACATCACTTACACCATGGTCAATGACATCATTGATGACATCGCAAATAACATCACTTGTTTTTGTCAGTGAATTCCTAAGGTTTTTTAAAATCTATTCCCTAACTATAACGTATTTGTAACCTTTGTCTTTTTCAGTGAATTGCTAAAGGTTTCTATTAATGTTATTTGCTAATTATAACGTCCCTGTAATTTATTTTTGTGTGGGAATTTCTACTTTTTTAAAACTATATTTCCTAACTGTAACCTGTAACCTTTGAGAGTGAGTGTGTGAGTTCATGAGTGTCTCAGTGTGTCTGGGAGTGGCTGCATAGGTGTCTCACTGGGTGTGTGAGTGGGTGAGTGTCTAAATGGGTCTGTGAGTGGGGGCATGAGTGTCTGAGTGGGTGCATGAGTGTCTGAGTGAGTGTCTGAGTGGGGTTGTGAGTGGGTGTGCGAGCATCTGAGTGGGTTTGCGAGTGCCTCCATGAGTGTATAAGTCAATCTGTGAGTGAGTGCATCAGTGTATGAGTGGGTGCATAAGACTCTGAGTGTGTCTGTGAATCAGTGCGTGAGCTGAGTAGGTCTGTGAGTGGGTGTGAGAGTATGAGTGGTTCTGTAAGTGGGTGCACGAGTGTCTGAGTGGCTCTGTGGGTTGGTGTACGTGTCTGAGTAGGTCTACAAGTGGGTACATAGATGTCTGAATGGGTCTGTGAGTGGCTGTGAGGCTTTTTGAGTGGTTATGGTAGTGGGTGCGTGTATGAGGGCGTGCGTGGGTTTGAGTGGGTGTGAGTGTCTGAGTGCATCTGTGAATGGTTGTGTAGGTCTGTGAGTGGGTGTATGAGTGTCCGAGTGTTTCTGTCAGTGGTTGTGTAAGTGACTGGACCACAATAGACTCAAAAAGAAGGGGGAGAAAGAGGGAAAATGGCTAGACTCACCCTCCAAATATTAATGTAGACCTGAAAATCCCTAAATCTAGGGATCAAGAACCTAGCCCTTGGAAGGCGGATATTCACAACACTCACTGGAGTTGGAAGAACTAATGTCAGAAAGAACAAGCATTTACAATGCAATGGTTTCGCCTTTGGAAAAGTTAGAGCTATTGGCATTGTAAATGACAAAATTTGTATTCATGTGTTGGTTTTGAAAACAGATAAATAAATGGCATTGTCATTTACATTGCCATTAGCTTAATCTCTGCAGTCACTCTGCACTCCCTAGCACTCTGCACTCCCTAGCCCTCCCTAGTCACTCTGCACTCCCTTGCACTCTGCACTCCCTAGCCCTCCCTAGTCACTCTGCACTCCCTTGCACTCTGCACTCCCTCGCACTCCCTAGCACTCTGCACTCCCTAGCAGTCCCTAGCATTCTCCAGTCACTCTGCACTCCCTAGCACTCCCTAGCATTCTGCAGTCACTCTGCACTCCCTAGCATTCTGCAGTCACTCTGCAGTCCCTCGCACTCCCTAGCACTCTGCAGTCCCTCGCACTCCCTAGCACTCTGCACTCCCTCGCACTCCCTAGCACTCTGCACTCCCTCGCACTCCCTAGCACTCTGCACTCCCTCGCACTCCCTAGCACTCTGCACTCCCTCCCACTCCCTAGCACTCTGCACTCACAACTCTGCACTCACAACATCTGCACTCACAACTCTGCACTCACAACTCTGCACTCACAACTCTGTGGCTGCTCTAAATCCCCGAGAGGAAACAGGGAGTCTGGAAGAAGGGAACAGAAAAAACAGGAAGGGGGCAAAAGAAAGATGAGCATGCTCACCGCCTCTCTGCCGTGCTCCTGTCCTCTCCTCTCTTCGAGTGGCTTCAGGGTCCTGAACCTTACGATTTGCTTGATCCCAGCCCGTGTGCCACGTAAAAGAGTGCTGCCGTTAAAACAGTATTCTGGTCGGCATCCTATCATTTATTCCGAGCTATGGGGTGCCAGAGAACATGCATGCAATGGCGAGGCAAGATTTCGGTCACGGATGCAACAGCACCATTCAAGGTGCTGTTACCCTGGATGCCACCTATTCTTGAGGGTGGACCACACCTTCATGGTTCAAAACGTGCTTTTTACTGTGCCAGGCCAGGGCCGTTTCTGCATACCCGCGGGGCTCACGGGTGAAGACAGCCTTTCATGATAACACGATCCTGCCCTTTTCAGCAGAGAATCAGGGCCTTTCATGTTACCAATGCCGGGATCCCACCATTCCAAGAAAACCTCAGCATTCACAACTGAAAATCTGTCTTTCATGCTACCAGGGCCCTTTCCTGCCCTTGAAAACCCGGAAATCTAAAGCTCGCTACCAGCCCTTCCCTGCACATTTCCTGCCCTTCCCTGCAAATCTCAGGGCCAAGCCGATCACAACTAGTCTTTCGTTGTGCCATAGCTTAGATTGCACATCTTTCTCCAGAGCACCAAGGGCCTTGGCTCTTGACATGGTAACTTAGGTAGAGAGTGGGAGATCCCGAACTTCCCAACAGAACCATTAGTGCCAACGGTGCAAGGTCCTGGGGCACTAAACAACACTCGCTGTAGAACCCCATGTTCATAGCTGGATACATGGCCAGAACCTATCATCCATTCCTGCAGAACCTTAGAGACCCCATGGGCGAAAGCCTGCCTTTCATGGTGCTGGAGTCTTGATTACACACTATCCTGGAAAGGCTGGAAGCTAAGGCAGTAGACTAGGCTGCAACTCTCTCCGGAAAGCCCAGGCGATATCTAGGAAAGTTCTTGAGTTTCTGCAAGACCATAAAATCAATGGCTCAAGATCCTCTCTCCGTGGTGCTGAGATCCTGGTCGCAGATGGCATGCTGCTGATCCTAGGCTGCCATTCCAGCAGATGCCCCAGGGCCAGGGTTAGAGATACGCCTTTTGTGGTACTGATGTGGACTGTTGGCTGATATTGCCTCTCCTATCCTAGAAGTACCACTCAGGCTTGAGGTCCATGGTTCAGGACAATGGGAGAACTGGTTTATCCCTGGGGTCCAGGTGCCCTCTTCAATAAAGAGCATGACACTAGGGCACTCCTAACAAATCCTTACGGAGGACTATTTTTAGTATTCCTTTTACAGTAAGATTATAATCCCTGCAGGGACAACCTGAGTCTCTTCCCGCTATCTATGTGTAAAGCAGCACTCCAGCAAACCCGCCTTGAAGACATTCAAGTATATACCTTGACTTTAATAGCCCTGCCACTGATCGCTTGTTATGTGACCGCTCCAGTTTCATATCTTACAGTCCACCTTTACCAGGTTTCACTAGCATAAATTGTCATCTAATGAATTATGATCCTTCTGGTTATTCATGCGGGAAATTATTTCCTTTCATTTGTGTAAATACTTAATACTGGATGCTTCCTAAACACTTCCGCCTAGTATATGACTTAGTCTAATCACAGGAGAAAGGATCACTTGTCCTGATCAACCTTAGGTCTGCAGGATGGTGGGGGGTTTTTGTCCCAATATGAAGACCCTCAGGCACGTGATGGGTATGGTGGTGTCTTAAGCGGTATATCTTGATTCTCCGCTTATAATTCACGTGTGTGCATAATCATTAGGTCTATTAGGTTATGCAGCCTCCACCAGGAGGTTATTACCCAAGGTTGGTGCAGTAGTGAGCCAGAGATAAAAAGACCGAAAAACCAGGGAGACAAAAATTTTTTATTAGGTCTGGTTTTGGGTCTGGTAAACTCAATTGTAGTGCATCTGGTTAGCTGGATAATGAGTTATAGTTGCACTTTGAGTATCGAAAAATCGTGACAGGAAGTTAAAAATTGGTCGACATGTTTCTGCCTCAATAGCCTTTGTTCTAGGACTTACGGGCATTCATCAGGACCGTGAAATAACGTGCAATGAATCATTAAATATAGTGTTAAGAAGTGAAAAGGAAAAAGGTTATTGACCTGTTCCTATGTCTTGGAGGTCTTATGGTACCTGTAATGAGTAAACACATGATTTCAACACACACACACGGGGTGGGGGATGGGGGAGAGACACACACCTCCAGCAGGGTTCTGCTGTATATATTGACTAATATAAACAACTAAAAAATGGCAATACTTTTGTAGACCGTTTTCATTCATTAAAATGTCAACTCTCTCTTATCCTTTCCATACTTGAGCACCGACCTATAGCATGCTTGCAAAGGGACAAAATGTGTTTTTATATAGTACCATGCATTCGTATTCAGTTCAGACTATAGTGATACTCAAGCAGTGTCTGTGGCTGTTGATCGTTTTTTAAGGCATTCATAGTAAGAAGAATGTGATATTGATTCAACCTCTAGTGCCTATTGTATTTTTATCGTGGCATGCAAGGCATACTGAGCGCTTGGTGAGCTGAAACGTAGGTGTGTAATGCGACGTCATGACACACACACACAGGCCGGTTAGTTACCGATATTACTAACGTTTACCTCGCGCATTATTTTTGCACACTTCCTTCTGATTAGTAGTATATGACTTAGCCATACGCTGCAAGGGTCACTTACCAAGGGAACACCGTGCAGAGGCACTGGATGGCCTCTTCTTCACAGGTCAGGTAAGGACATGGTCTATAGGGCCCTCAACACAGACTTCTTCCAGTAGCCCTTGCTCGGGGAATGCTCCAGATAGAGCTGATGACATGCTCTGCATGTTGCTGTGGCGAAGGAGTGCCGGCCCACTGACTGCAGAGACACAAGGGTCAAGGCAAGCACTACATGGCGCTTCAATGCAAAGCCCAATACCCATAACTCGGAGCACGCCTAGGGCCGTACCGCAGGCGGCGTTCTTCACAGTTCTGTGCATCTGTCAGGCATGTGGCATTTTAGAGGCGGGAGGCTCAAAAATATTTGCATGTGAGCGCCATTTTGCGTTATATCACTGGACCCCCTCCCCTCGTGGCACACAGCAGAGGCCTATCTGCAGCACGTCTCACATGGTGCAGCCAAGGCTCAGGACATGTCCTGTTGACAGTTCTCCATTGAAACCCCACCCTTCGCCGCCCACGCCCCGGTGATAGAGGCCTCGCAGCCTCCACCGGTACTCACCGGCGATGCCTCCCGAGCTGCGGCTTCAGCTGCCTGTGCAGGGCTCGCAGGTTCTCACGCTGCAGGGCAGGATGTGTAAGATGATCCGGCCGAAGACTGCCCGCTCCTCTCAGGCTCTGAAATGATCCTCTGCTCCCCGCCTTCAGTGCTGTCACTGTCCGTAGCTCTCCGGTCCTGTTGTATTACGGAAGCGGAATAGGGCTTCGCCTGCTGCCCCTGTGTGACGTGTAGCCGATCCGGTGTGCAGTGCCTGTTGTCGGCGCCTGGGCTCAGGGGTGCTCTTCACACTGGGGCCGATGAACGCTCCTCTCTTCGGAGTCCCGAAGGTAGATCCACTGCCCATGCTCTACCCCGGAAGGCAGGGGAGGCTGCTCCGCGGTCCCTTTCCGTGGCTACAGATGATCCGCTGCTTTCAGTGCTGGCGGTCGGCGCAGAATGGCAAAAAGAAACAGATGGAAAAAAAAAAACTCCACCCACCGCCGCGATGACGATCGGAGAGGGAAGAAATCGCGGGAACGCCCACGAATCTGGTCCGGCCTTGACGGACAGATCCGGCTTCCAATGGCTAGCCTCCATTTATGGAGCTAGCCAATGGGAGCCGGGGGACGTTCCCATATCCCATATTGTAAACATTAGATTTCGCCTGCGCGAACTGCTTGCGCAGTAACGCCAGGCGAAACCTAAAAATAATTCTTTCTTGAGTCCCCTCACTCACCAGGGTTTCCCCACGGTGACATGCTTCATCATAGGGGCCATCCCAGTCCTCTACGGACTGAGGTGTGCTACGACTGCCAGAGTTATGTAGGAGCACTAAAGTGATGGACTATGTGTAGTGCAGACAGTATAGTGAGGTGGAGTGGGCTGGAAGTGAATTAAAAATACCTATCTAGTGGGCGACGATGATTTATTCTTGCTCCTAGTAAGTATGATCTAAAAACGGGGCAGAACACTAGGGGTCCTAATTACAATGGGTTAGGGGTACCTAGTATTTTAAGTCAGCATGTTTCGAGCATTCCCCAAGCTCTTCGTCAGGACTACACAGGGACAAGCCCTGTGTTCACCACTCATAGTTGTTCTCAAATGAGGTAAATACTTAATTAATAAAATACTCTGCAACAGTAAAGCATGCGTTCGAACATACGTATTTGGATAAGTCATGTAGTATCTGTGGGTTTTAAAAAACACACAATAGGGTTAAGGGGTTACAGGGGCCCCTTCATGTTACATTGTAATTTCTGTAATCTTAATCTCTGCACGCAAAAAAACACAGTATGTGAGGTTTTTGTAAAACATTCTCGGTGCCTTAGTCCAGGATAAATGAAAGAAGCCGATTGGCATGTTTTTGGATAAAGTGTCGTAGGTTAAAAACCGTGAAACTGGCACTCCGTGACAAACACACACAAAATGTAATAAACAGACAATTACATACATTAATGTGGACCTACCTTTGCCCCATGGTCTCGGAGAGTTGTCAGTATCTCGTGAATCTAGTAGTAGGGAAGAAAATGCGGGGGGAAATAATGCTGTGTTAGTGGCTTTAAAGCAATTTCAAAGAATAGGTTTTTGCCAGTTCAGCCTGCAGTCCGCCGTGCATTGGCACCTGTGGGAGTAAAATCAGGCACTTACTTGCTCAGAAGATACGCAGGCTTAATCACCTATACTGGAACCTCCGGACCGCATATTAGTGAGTGCGAGGCCGGTTCCTGTATTTAAGCAACTGTTTCCGCATTGTCATCGCGGAACGACATAGACCGCATCGGGAGATAGAAAAATGGACGTCAGCCTATAGCAATGGTGGCAATGAGTATGTTACATGCTTTTTTGAAAGACTAGTGTGCAAATACTGCCTATTTTCTCCGGGAAAATATTTATGAGAGGTGTCGTGGATTAATCCTTCCTAAAAAATGAATTTAGAAAAATAAATGAAAATTTTGGAAAATGTTGGAATTTATACATACACGGTCGTGTGAGCCCGTAATTTATGTGAAAAGGTGTCTGGCTATGTATGCACCTCTAGATCTGTACACAAAGGAAAGGGGAATCTGTCATTTGTGTGACTCCTCTCAGTAGAACTGTACTATCCTCAGTAAACAACAAACGCAACCATACTCATGGAATCATTAAAACACACAGGGCACTGACCAGCTGTATTTTACAGGAAAGCTAGTTAGTGAATGTAAGGCCCTTCCTGACAAACGGAAGGTTTCTGTGACCAATGGCTGTTAAGGATAGGTGTCCCGGGTAAATTTTAAGAAACAGCAAACAGTATATAGGGGTTGTATCATGAGAATTGTCCCCACGGTATGTCATCATTTAAGTCATGGGTATCAGAGCGCAACTTGAAAACCCAATGTTGTTCTTTTTCAAGCAGTTTTTTTGTCAATGTGTGTGCGATTCTGGATGGTTTCAAGCACCACCCACCTCATGTCGTTAGGGGTATGTTGTCTTTCTAGGAAATGCGTGGTCATTTTTGTGTTGGATCGTTTGCACCTAATATTGCTGCGTTTTTCTACTATGCGTGTATTGACCTTCATAGTGGTCATTCCCATATAGTGTAGGTTGCATGTGCAGGTGATTAGATAGACTACCCCTGTCGTGTTGCAATTGTAAAAGGATCTCAGATCCCAACTCACACCATTGTTGCAAACAACTTGTTTGGTTGCTGTGGTAAGGTGGCATACACTACAGTTTGTACATGTGTATTGTCATTCAGGAAGAGGGTGTAGAAGGCGAACTGTGCCTTCTGCGCCTTGTATGTCTTTGGTTCGTGTATGAACCAGATAGTTCCTGAGATTATTTCCTTTGCGGTGGCTGAACATGGGCTGTTGTAAGTTTAAACCTTCACTGTTCAGGGTTCTCCAGTGTTTCTTGACAATTTTTGTCACTTTGTCAGCAGCTACGTTAAAGGTCGTTATGCAAATAGGTCTTTTGCTTTTAGTAATTGGATCGGCAGTCTTGTGTTCTAGCAGGGCTTCCCTGTTGTTATTGGAGGCCCTTTTTCTAGCTTGTGACACGATGTGTCTGGGGTAGTTTCTCTGAAGCAGTTTGGTGCTCGGATCCTTGGCTTGTGTGTTGTAATCCCTTTTCTCTGAGCAATTTCGTCTGAGATGCAAAAACTGCCCAAAGGGAAGGTTGTCCTTTAATTGTCTGGGTTGGAAACTATCGTACCTCAATAGACAGTTTCTTGCAGTATGTTTGAAATGTGTGGTCGTGATAAGTGTTCCCTTATGTACTAGTATGTTGAGTTCTAAAAAGACGAGGTGAGACCGGCTCATTGTTACTGTGAATTTCAGAAAAGAGCCTTGTAGATTTAACCAGTCCAGAAACTGAGTGGCTTCGGATTCATCTCCCTCCCAAATGAGTAACACGTAATCTATGTATCTGTTCCATAGATGGGCATGGTTCAGATGTGGGTTACTCGGGTGTAAGATTTTTTTGCTTCTCTAGGTGGTGGACATAGAGTCCGGCCACAATCGGCGCAAAAGTGCTACCCATACTCGTACCATGCTTCTAACGGCATAGAGTGTGGTTAAATTGGAAGAAGTTTTCTGTCAGTGCTAGCCAACAGCATTCAAGCACCACATGTCTGGGTGTATGGGACTGCCATGTGTCTTGGAAGAGGACCTTTTCTAGGATCTCTAAAGTCTCTTTGTGGGGGATACTTGTATATAGGCTTTCCACATCTGAGCCCACAAGAATGTGGGTGAGTGGGTTGAACTGTAGATTTTTTAGACGACAGAGAACAGCTTTGGTGTCCTGAAGGTATATATCTGTCTGTTGTATTAAAGGTCGTAAGAATGCGTCCGCAAACATAGATAATGGTTCATGGATAGAACCTATCCCTGAGACAATTGGTCTGCCCTGTGGTTTTTCCATGGTTTTGTGGATCTTCGGGATCGTGTAGAAATAGGTGATAGTAGGGTCCTTGTTCTCCAGAAAATCCGCTTCTTTCTTGGATATCCAGTCATTAATCAATGATTCTTCCACCAGACTTGCGATTTCGATGCGTAAGCGTTCTGTGGGGTCATTCTGGATTACTTCATAGTTCCTTTGGTCTGCTAGGAGTCGTAGGCATTCCTCATTGTAGGCTGCTGTTTTCTGCACAACGATTTTGCCCCCCTTGTCCGCTGGTTTGATTGTCACTCCTGTTTCTTTAGATAGCTTGCTTCCATCTCTCGTTTGCTGGTGTTATGAAAGATCCTTATAGTTCTGGGATCTATTTCGGTAACTTCCTTCAGTACGGCTTTCTCAAATGCTAGAAGCTGCACTGGGAGGCTCCTCGAAGGTGGGGTAAACTTCGATTTTTGTGGAGGCCTGTGTCACTGTTGGTATTAGTTGTGGGTTTTTGTCCTTGAAAAATACCTCCAGTTTGATTTTGCGAATGAACTCCTTCAATTCGCAACATAATTTATATTTATCCAAACTCGCAGTTGGTACGAAGCCCAAACCCTTTTCCAATACGGTTGTTTGGTCTGGTGTCAAAGTGTTGTCTGAAAGGTTAACCACTAGACTGGGTGGTTGCTGGTCGACTGGATGTTCGGTGGGCCCATGCTGCGTGTGAAACTCCTGGCGGTTTCCAGTGGCTGAGCCCATTGTACCTGTTGGCCTCATCTCGTTCCCTTGTTGTGGCATCTTGCCTCTCCCTAAAAAAGACTGGTGTTGTTGTTCCTGGGGTTGTTTGTTATCCCAATAGGGGTAGGGTAGTTGTTGGTAAGGCTGGTGGAATGGTGGGGGTCCATAGAAGAACTGTGGTGGTGGGCCATTTGGTGGTGCCCCTTGGTAAGGAGGCAACCCAAAACCTCCTCTGTTCCTCTTTCGACCTCCCCTTGATCTTCTATTTTTGTTTGTGTAGTTGCTATAGTAGCTGGAATCTGAGGTGTCGGATCCTGTGTCAGACCCATCACTATCAGGATTGTAGCCTGGATTTCTCCCTGTAGGGGTATAGTCCTCCTTCGGATAGGGGTATACTACACGATTCATGAGATACCGACAACTCTCCGAGACCATGGGGCAAAGTAAGGTCCCCATTAATGTATGTAATTTTCTGTTTATTACATTTTGTGTGTGCTTGTCACGGAGTGCCAGTTTCACGGTTTTTAACCTATGACACTTTATCCAAAAACACGCCAATCGGCTTCTTTCATTTATCCTGGACTAAGGCAAAAGAATGTTTTACAAAAACCTCACATACTGTGTTTTCTTTGTGTGCAGAGGTTAAGATTACAGAAATTACAATGTAACATGAAGGGGCTCCTGTAACCCCTTAACCCTATTGAGTGTTTTTCCCATACAGATACTACGTGAGTTATCCAAATACGTATGTACTAACGCATGCTTTACTGTTGAAGCTTATGTTATTAATTAAGTATTTACCTAATTTGAGAACAACTAGGAGTGGCGAACACAGGGCTGGTCCCTGTGTAATCCTGACGAAGAGCTTGTGGAATGCTCGAAACACGTTGACTTGAAATACTAGGTACACCTAACCCATTGTAACTAGGACCCCTAGTGTTCCACCCCGTTTTTAGATCATACCTACTAGGAGCAAGAATAAATCATCGTCGCCCACGAGATAGGTATTTTTAATTCACTTCCAGCCCACTCCACCTCACTCCACTGTCTGCACTGCACATAGTCCATCACTTTAGTGCTCCTACGCAACTCCACAAGTCGTAGCACGCCTCAGTCCGTAGAGGACTGGGATGGCCCCTTTGATGAAGCATGTCAGCGTGGGGAAACCCTGTTGAGTGGGGACTCAAGAAAGAAAACATTTTCTTTCTGATATTAGTTCTTCCAACTCCACTGAGTTTTGTGAATATACGCCTTCCAAGGGCTAGGTTCTTGATCCCTAGATTTAGGGATTTTCAGGTCTGGACCACAACAGAACCACAACTGCCTATTTATCCAAAAGGAGTCTACAGTTTTGCACAAAATATCTACCCAAGTGGAATTATTATTAAGTGCTACCTCCTTGGGTAAATGTCCAGTATGTATTCTACTCTACAGCTGAGTAATGGAGCACAATGAAATGTCACCAGGGACCTTGTGTGCATTTTTCCAATGTGCTTGTTCCTCATGCGTCTTTATCCAGAAATTTGTGATAACATGAATCTTCCTGTAGGGAAGACAATGAGAGTACAAAGAGTTACATCTCCACCAAACAAGGGACCTTCCTCTTATCTAAATGCAGTAAGTGCTTCTTTGTTTAGTGGAGATGTCCTCATATTCCTCGGCATCAAGAACACGTTACCAAAATCGGCGGGAAACTCTTTGGGGGGCCTTTTGGTAAGCTACCCATCATTCTGGCAAAAGGTGGTAAGACTATTGCTTACTACTAAGGTGGATGGGATGGGGCCAAATGGGCAGAGCTTCAGGTGATTTTGCACCTTCGTATACTCGCCATTTAAAGGATGAACCGTGGACTCTGCCCTCACCCGGTAAGGAAAAGAAAGATCCGACTCTTCACAGTCACTACACATTGCGCTTCAATAGATCAATGATGCATTCACCTCCACAAAGCATTTCAGGTCGTCTTTTAATGTGGAATTGCTGAGAAAACACGCTTGCTTTGGTGAAGAGCATTTGTCCTTTACAGAAGTGAAGCTTCAATTGTGGCACCTGCTATGTTTACATATGTAAGTGTTTCTCGTTGAGGTTTAGTTTCTGTAAAAATTAAGCAGGTCCTCATGCCAACTCCCCCCGCAACAGTTCTGTCCAGCTTGCCTGCAGTATAACACCCTCTGCTGCCTGTCTACCTGCTACCCTCTATTTGTGCCTCCTCTGGTTGTTTCTTGCTCTGTTTTGCCTTTTCTGCTAGTTTTTCGGCCTTCTGTTTTGCTTTTTTCTGCTTGGTTTTCTGCCTTCTCTTTTGCCTTTTCTGCTCATTTTTCTGCCCTTTGTTTTGCTTCTTCTGCTGGTATTTTGCCTTTTCTACTGGTTTTTTTGCCTTCTATGCTGCTTTTTCTGCTTGTTTTTCTGCCCTCCATTTTGCCTTCACTGCTAATTTTTCTACACTCTATTTTGCCCTCTTCTGCTCTGTTTTGCCTTTCCTGCTAGATTTTCTGCCCTCCATTTTGACTTTATTGCTTATTTTTCAGCCCTCTGTTTTGCCCTCTTCTGCTCTGTTTTGCCTTTTCTCCCTGTTCTGTCCCCTCTGTTTTGCCTTTTCTGCTATTTTTTCTGCCCTCTGTTTTGCCCTCTGTTTTGCCCTCTTCTGCTCTGTTTTGTCTTTTTCTGGCTCTGTTTTGCCTTTTCTGTGTATTTCTTCCCTAATGCCGCCAGTTCCCTCATCCCGTCATTTCCCTCCTCCCACCACCTAGCGGCCCGTCCTCCCCCAGGACCTACTTAATGGAGGCAGCATTGCGACCTCATTGAGCAGGTCTTGTGCTAGTTCTTCCTGCAACAGTTGTCCTGTCTGGCTTGCACGCAGTCCTCTACCCCGTGCTGCCTGTTTACCTGCTGCCCTCTGTTTGTGCCTCCTCTGCTCATTTCTAGGTCTATGTTATTTTTGCCTTCTGTATTGCCTTTTCTGCTAATTTTCCTGTCTTGTGTTTTGCCTTTTCTGCTAATTTTTCTGCCTCTGTTTTGTCTTTTCTGCTCTTTTTTGTGATCTCTATTTTGCCCTATTCGGCTCTGTTTTGCTTTTCTTGCTTGTTTTTCTGCCCTCTGTTTTGCCTTTTCTGCTTGTTTTTCTATCCTCTGTTTTTGCCTTCTCTCCTCCTTTTTCCACCCTCTGTTTTGCCCTCTTCCACTCTGTTTTGCATTTTCTTCTCATTTTTGTCCTCTATTTTGCCTTTTTAGCTTGTTTTCTGCTCTCTGTTTTGCCATTTCTGCTAGTTTTTCTGCCTTTTGTTTTGCCTTTTCTGCTAATTTTTCTGCCCTCTACTTTGTCTTACCTGCTTGTTTTTCTGCCCTCTGTTTTGCCTCTTCTACTTGTTTTTTAATCTTAATTTTGCCTTTTCTTCTCATTTTCTGCCCTCTGTTTGCCCTCATCTGCTCTATTTGGCGTTTCTGCTAGTTTTTCTGGACTTGCCCTCTCCTGCTCTGTTTTGCCTTTTTTGGCAATTTTCTGCCTCCTTTTTTGCCTTTTTCTACTCATTTGTTGTTATGTTATGTTATCGTATTTCTGAAGCGCATGGTTACTCCAACCTGGAGTGCCCCCATGCTAGGAGGTCATACTACTATGGTTACACAGATTGGGAGTTGTTTAAAACAGCCAAGTTTTTAGTTTTTTTTCAGAAAATCATTTTGAACTTTCCGGTCTTAGGTTCGAAGGGAGGGAGTTCCACAATTTGTTGGTCAGCAGGCTTAAAGAACAGCTTCCTAACCGGGCTCTTTTTACTTTTGGCATTGCTGCCAGCCTAGCCTCAGAGGATTTGAGGCCTCGATTAGGATGATGAGTATTAATCAAGTTGTGAAGGTAGGGTGGGAATATTCAGGAGCAGCAGAGCTGCTGCATTTTGCACTCTTGCAGCATTTTTAGTCTACATTGAGTGACACCCAGATAGAGATCACTACAGTAGTCTAATCTGGAGGTCAGGAGAGCTTGAAATACAGATTTCCGGGCCCCTGCTGGGAGCAGGTCAGAGATCTTGAGTAGCATTTTCAATATCCTGAAGCATTTCCATGCAAGCTTGGATATCTGGTTGTCAAACGTCAAATTATTGTCGAACCATATTCCCAATTTCTTTATTTTTGGTTTGGAGGTTGGAACTGTGCTTAGAACCTCCGGTCATCATGCCGTAGACCAGATTGAGGGCTGCTTTCTTATGAATAGTGCTTCCATCTTTTCAGCATTCAATCTCAGACAGCTCTGGTCCATCCAGTCCAAAAGGCTCACCAGTCAGGAACGGGAACCAGCTGCGGGGGTCTCACTATCCTGAGACAAGGTGATAATAAGCTGGGTGTCATTGGCGTATGACAACACCATGGCTTTCAACTACATCAGCTAAGGGTCTCACATGCAATTTGAAAAGAGTTGGGCTCAACGTGATGCCGTGTGGGACCCCCTGCTGGAGCGTGACCCCCTCTGAGGAACATGTCTGTTGAACCAGCTTATAGGTGCGGTTCTGAAAGAAGCTCGCCAGCCATTTTAAGGCAAGCCCTGTGACTTCGTATGACCACAGCTGTTTAACCAAAAGATTGTGGGACACGGTGTCAAAGGCTGTGCTCAGGTCTAGCATAATCAGAGACTCAGACGCAAACAGAAGTGCATTTCTTCCCTCTTCCTGCCATTTCCCTCCTCCCACCACCAAGCACCCAGCCCTACCCCAGGACCTACTTAATGGAGGCCGCAGCGCAGTCCCATCAAGCATGTCCTCATGCCAGTTCCCAATGCAACAGTTTTCCTGTCCAGCTTGCCCGCAGTATGCTACCCTCTGATGCCTGTCTACCTGCTGCCCTCTGTGCCTCCTCTGCTCGTTTCTTGCTCTGTTTTGCCTTTTCTGCTCATTTTTCTGCCCTCTAGTTTGACTTTTCTGCTTGTTTTTCTGCCCACTGTTTTGCCTTTTCTGCTTGCTTTTCTGCCCTTTGTTTTGCCTTATTCTGCTAATTTCTTTCCTCTGCCCACCTGGACAAAATTCGAGGGGGGAGAGGGGCTGTGTGGCCACCCATCCTGGGCAATCCCCTGGGGCAGAGAAACATCTACCTGGGTGCCCTGTCCCACCCAGAGCATTCAGTGTGCTTTGATGGGGACCACAGGGAGCCTTAATGCCCCCACGGGCCCAGCTTGCTCCCCGCCTCCTGCGGGAGCCAGCATTGATCCTGCATGCAAGGAGCTGCTAACTATGCAGTACCCTGCATGCAGGAGCAAACTTTTACCAGTTTCCCTACCTGCATGACAGCAGGCAGGAAAACTTTGTTCCCAGCAAGCAGGAGCCATTGGACAGCTCTCACTTTTTTGGAGCTGAGTTAGTGTTACCTCTTGCTTGGCGGGAGTTGTCACAGCTCCGCCAAGTAAAAGCAAACTGCTATCTTCTGAGGGTGGGCACTTCTGGAGATAGCATGACCCGGCCCTGGGGGGTGGTTATCCCCAGAGCCATCAATGGCTCCAGAATGGGGGCAATGTTGTCGCCCTTCTTTAGTAGGCACGGGCTGGCCCTGGGGAGGTGGTGGTCCCTGGGGCCATATATGGCCGGGGGGGTGGGGGGCATAGCCCCCTCCCAATTTCAAATATCTATGTGCTCCTGGATAGGTGGTGGTCCCCAAGGCCCCTCCCCAGGGGCTGAAGTGAAACAAGGATAGGATCCAGTGCTTGTTTTTTTCCCTGTGAATTTGCAAATATTCCTACCCTGCCCCTTCTGCTTTTTCTTTAGGTTTTTTTTTGGGACTAGGCTGAGTCCGAGTCCCAAGATTGCTGCTTACACCCTGGTTGAAATGTTGGCAGCCAATCAGATCTCGGCAAGAGAGCAGGGGAATTTGCAAAGGGGTCGCAACACTAGATATACAAATGTATTTTTAGTTTAATAACTCTAAAACTACTGAATGGATTTACATGAAATAACAAAAAGGTCCCTTTCCGGACCAACATCTAGCTTTAAGCCAAATTTGGTGTAATTCTGTTCAGCGGTTCAGGCTGTAGTGGTGTCTAAAATTCCTATGGGAATTAAGAATTAACATGGGAAACACTATTTTTTTACCCTTCCCTTTTTATCGGCCCCCACTTGACAGATCCCCCTGAAATTTGACACTTTTTGGGGGGAAATATTGTGAAGATTTGTCAAATGGCAACAAAGATATAAGCAAGTCAAAAAACGCTTTTCCTATGGAAAGTAAGTCCTAACTATAACCACCCACTGGCGACCGCCAGTAGGATATATATATATATGTATATGTGTGTGTATATATATATATATATATATATTTTTTTTTTTTTTAATGTATATATGTCACAAAGCCTCTCCTGGTCGGAAAGAGTGAGCCTCTCACATCGCGGTAGCTTTCAATATTTATTTGCAGTTCAAGCTCCAATAGTCCTAATGCATTTCGGCCAACCTTTGGCCTTCTTCAGAGGAGGAGCATAGACATCTGGGGAGCGTGCATGCAGAGACTCACTCATATGCTTCTTTTATCTCACAGTGATTAGCCCTCTAGTGGGCACCGCGGTGGACTGCGGTATCGAGCATTGTGATCCCTGTAGTCAGCCTCACAAATCTTTCCCTTCAGTGGGTGATGTCTACACTATCCACCGGTGCAAGTCTGCCGCGATCCCCTTGCACACCATTTTAAAGCATGCAGAGGACTTAACCAAGGGTCGGTCCTTGGTGGCTGCCGCTACCCAATTACATTAGTCACCTTTGTGGTCCCTTTGCGGGTAGTTGTGGCACACTATTACAAGCGGTGCGTAGGTCCTCTGCAGCAACATATCAGCAGCTTCTTGGGTGTGCCTTGGTGCATCTGCTGTGCAAGATCGTCTTGCCTACTTTTCAATGCGCAAACAAGAGAGTTGGGAGCGGGTCTCCGCCCCCATCCAGGTGCACAGCCTTAGTGTACTTGCATACTAAAAAATGCCACAAACTTCTTCTTCTTGTCCAGTTATTTTATTTTCCAAATTTAATCCAATGTTATTCTTTTTTTTGAGTTTTCTCATGTCACAAAAGGGACGCTTACACATTCACTATATTCTTATTGGTGCAGGAATGCCCATCCAGGCCTTCTCCTGCGCCATGACAGTGCGCATAAGTTAATCCATAAACTTCATTCTTGTACACCCAATGCATTTCGAGCCTAAACTCTGGCTCTTCGTCAGGGGTTAAATTCTATAAATATAAAACACATCTGTTAGACTCTGTACGTGACCCAGTGCTCTTCATTAATCATTACATATACAGTTATTGCTAACTCCCCATGTCAACGTTTTCCCGCTAAGAGATGTAATCTCTTGTTGCTATTTTAAATGAATACCCCTGCTTTCTGCCCGTTTCTCCTTGTTCTCTTAAACAGGTACAAATTACACATTGTCCTGCCCCATCTTACTGACAACCCCGCGATGTTTAATAAAAAAGCAACCTTCTATTTCCCATTAAGTAATCCTACTTCGAAAACCATACCTTTCTGAAAAAGTGCAAACATCTTCCTGCCATCTTCACTATTCCACCGGAACTGCCCTGATTTTCAACCCTTTGACTTTGAACCTTTTTTCAATCGATTGTCTCCTCCCCTCCCATTCACCTGTTACACATCAATCCTCTCTCATTACGTAACCTAATCTCTACTCTCCTTCTTTTCCCGATTTCTGCCTCCAAATCCCACAATGCACTTTAACTTTCAACCTTACTCCTCATACTATACGTAGACAGTTGCTCTCCTAAATTCATCCCTCGTGACCCTAAACATCCCAAAGCACCCCAAGTATTCAATGAAAAATGCTCCGCCCATCCTCTGATGTATTTACCACGTTGATTATGTGGTGTTATTTCTACGATCTTTCACCTGTCAGCTTATTTCAAAATAAACTTTTGTGCAACAATAACATTATCATATATAAATGAAAACATAAACCTCAAGGCTCCCCAAGTGTCCAACTTCAATGGTCATTTATAAATTTCCTAAGAAGCCACTTATGAACCAAGTTCGTAACATTGTCTCTTTTGTGACTTTTTTCCATTTTATCCGATTGTTCACTGTGCTCCAACGGGTGCTACTCGTCAATGGGCCGAAAGTATTAATCACATTTTGGAAAAGCCACGATGTGCACACCTCCTTTAGTCCTTTACCTCCGTATTTTATTTGTATTGATATTTTTCATCAAACTGCGTGCTCCCCGGAAAACGTGGTCAGCCCTTTGCCACGCCAAGTGTATAAACAAGAGAGTTGGGAGCGGGTCTCCGCCCCCATCCAGGTGCACAGCCTTAGTGTACTTGCATACTAAAAAATGCCACAAACTTCTTCTTCTTGTCCAGTTATTTTATTTTCCAAATTTAATCCAATGTTATTCTTTTTTTTGAGTTTTCTCATGTCACAAAAGGGACGCTTACACATTCACTATATTCTTATTGGTGCAGGAATGCCCATCCAGGCCTTCTCCTGCGCCATGACAGTGCGCATAAGTTAATCCATAAACTTCATTCTTGTACACCCAATGCATTTCGAGCCTAAACTCTGGGTCTTCGTCAGGGGTTAAATTCTATAAATATAAAACACATCTGTTAGACTCTGTACGTGACCCAGTGCTCTTCATTAATCATTACATATACAGTTATTGCTAACTCCCCATGTCAACGTTTTCCCGCTAAGAGATGTAATCTCTTGTTGCTATTTTAAATGAATACCCCTGCTTTCTGCCCGTCTCTCCTTGTTCTCTTAAACAGGTACAAATTACACATTGTCCTGCCCCATCTTACTGACAACCCCGCGATGTTTAATAAAAAAGCAACCTTCTATTTCCCATTAAGTAATCCTACTTCGAAAACCATACCTTTCTGAAAAAGTGCAAACATCTTCCTGCCATCTTCACTATTCCACCGGAACTGCCCTGATTTTCAACGCTTTGACTTTTAACCTTTTTTCAATCGATTGTCTCCTCCCCTCCCATTCACCTGTTACACATCAATCCTCTCTCATTACGTAACCTAATCTCTACTCTCCTTCTTGTCCCGATTTCTGCCTCCAAATCCCACAATGCACTTTAACTTTCAACCTTACTCCTCATACTATACGTAGACAGTTGCTCTCCTAAATTCATCCCTCGTGACCCTAAACATCCCAAAGCACCCCAAGTATTCAATGAAAAATGCTCCGCCCATCCTCTGATGTATTTACCACGTTGATTATGTGGTGTTATTTCTACGATCTTTCACCTGTCAGCTTATTTCAAAATAAACTTTTGTGCAACAATAACATTATCATATATAAATGAAAACATAAACCTCAAGGCTCCCCAAGTGTCCAACTTCAATGGTCATTTATAAATTTCCTAAGAAGCCACTTATGAACCAAGTTCGTAACATTGTCTCTTTTGTGACTTTTTTCCATTTTATCCGATTGTTCACTGTGCTCCAACGGGTGCTACTCGTCAATGGGCCGAAAGTATTAATCACATTTTGGAAAAGCCACGATGTGCACACTTCCTTTAGTCCTTTACCTCCGTATTTTATTTGTATTGATATTTTTCATCAAACTGCGTGCTCCCCGGAAAACGTGGTCAGCCCTTTGCCACGCCAAGTGTATAAACAAGAGAGTTGGGAGCGGGTCTCCTCCCCCATCCAGGTGCACAGCCTTAGTGTACTTGCATACTAAAAAATGCCACAAACTTCTTCTTCTTGTCCAGTTATTTTATTTTCCAAATTTAATCCAATGTTATTCTTTTTTTTGAGTTTTCTCATGTCACAAAAGGGACGCTTACACATTCACTATATTCTTATTGGTGCAGGAATGCCCATCCAGGCCTTCTCCTGCGCCATGACAGTGCGCATAAGTTAATCCATAAACTTCATTCTTGTACACCCAATGCATTTCGAGCCTAAACTCTGGCTCTTCGTCAGGGGTTAAATTCTATAAATATAAAACACATCTGTTAGACTCTGTACGTGACCCAGTGCTCTTCATTAATCATTACATATACAGTTATTGCTAACTCCCCATGTCAACGTTTTCCCGCTAAGAGATGTAATCTCTTGTTGCTATTTTAAATGAATACCCCTGCTTTCTGCCCGTCTCTCCTTGTTCTCTTAAACAGGTACAAATTACACATTGTCCTGCCCCATCTTACTGACAAACCCGCGATGTTTAATAAAAAAGCAACCTTCTATTTCCCATTAAGTAATCCTACTTCGAAAACCATACCTTTCTGAAAAAGTGCAAACATCTTCCTGCCATCTTAACTATTCCACCGGAACTGCCCTGATTTTCAACCCTTTGACTTTTAACCTTTTTTCAATCGATTGTCTCCTCCCCTCCCATTCACCTGTTACACATCAATCCTCTCTCATTACGTAACCTAATCTCTACTCTCCTTCTTGTCCCGATTTCTGCCTCCAAATCCCACAATGCACTTTAACTTTCAACCTTACTCCTCATACTATACGTAGACAGTTGCTCTCCTAAATTCATCCCTCGTGACCCTAAACATCCCAAAGCACCCCAAGTATTCAATGAAAAATGCTCCGCCCATCCTCTGATGTATTTACCACGTTGATTATGTGGTGTTATTTCTACGATCTTTCACCTGTCAGCTTATTTCAAAATAAACTTTTGTGCAACAATAACATTATCATATATAAATGAAAACATAAACCTCAAGGCTCCCCAAGTGTCCAACTTCAATGGTCATTTATAAATTTCCTAAGAAGCCACTTATGAACCAAGTTCGTAACATTGTCTCTTTTGTGACTTTTTTCCATTTTATCCGATTGTTCACTGTGCTCCAACGGGTGACGACGAGTAGCACTTATCATTTATATATGATAATGTTATTGTTGCACAAAAGTTTATTTTGAAATAAGCTGACAGGTGAAAGATCGTAGAAATAACACCACATAATCAACGTGGTAAATACATCAGAGGATGGGCGGAGCATTTTTCATTGAATACTTGGGGTGCTTTGGGATGTTTAGGGTCACGAGGGATGAATTTAGGAGAGCAACTGTCTACGTATAGTATGAGGAGTAAGGTTGAAAGTTAAAGTGCATTGTGGGATTTGGAGGCAGAAATCGGGACAAGAAGGAGAGTAGAGATTCGGTTACGTAATGAGAGAGGATTGATGTGTAACAGGTGAATGGGAGGGGAGGAGACAATCGATTGAAAAAAGGTTAAAAGTCAAAGGGTTGAAAATCAGGGCAGTTCCGGTGGAATAGTGAAGATGGCAGGAAGATGTTTGCACTTTTTCAGAAAGGTATGGTTTTCGAAGTAGGATTACTTAATGGGAAATAGAAGGTTGCTTTTTTATTAAACATCGCGGGTTTGTCAGTAAGATGGGGCAGGACAATGTGTAATTTGTACCTGTTTAAGAGAACAAGGAGAGACGGGCAGAAAGCAGGGGTATTCATTTAAAATAGCAACAAGAGATTACATCTCTTAGCGGGAAAACGTTGACATGGGGAGTTAGCAATAACTGTATATGTAATGATTAATGAAGAGCACTGGGTCACGTACAGAGTCTAACAGATGTGTTTTATATTTATAGAATTTAACCCCTGACGAAGATCCAGAGTTTAGGCTCGAAATGCATTGGGTGTACAAGAATGAAGTTTATGGATTAACTTATGCGCACTGTCATGGCGCAGGAGAAGGCCTGGATGGGCATTCCTGCACCAATAAGAATATAGTGAATGTGTAAGCGTCCCTTTTGTGACATGAGAAAACTCGAAAAAAAGAATAACATTGGATTAAATTTGGAAAATAAAATAACTGGACAAGAAGAAGAAGTTTGTGGCATTTTTTAGTATGCAAGTACACTAAGGCTGTGCACCTGGATGGGGGCGGAGACCCGCTCCCAACTCTCTTGTTTATACACTTGGCGTGGCAAAGGGCTGACCACGTTTTCCGGGGAGCACGCAGTTTGATGAAAAATATCAATACAAATAAAATACGGAGGTAAAGGACTAAAGGAGGTGTGCTACTTTTCAATGCGACATCTTACAACAGGGTTCATTAATTTCATTCAACCCTTCGTAATTTTGTTTCTTCACATCATGCCTTATTTTGAATGTAAGCTTGGATTTCCAGTAGCATGTTCTTGAGGCAGTGTTATTGTATTACAATGCAGATTAATCAAATTGTATGCAATGTTGAAACAATCGCTATGCACCCATTCCAAGATGTCTGCCATATTTGTTGTCAGATGGGGTTTCTACTTTGTGCCTTTTCTATGTTGATTAACTATTTATGCACGTCATGGGGTACGGTGAAAATCGTGTGATCAAGACACTCTTACGTGTCTAAACGCGTAGCGGTTATCGGATTAAAATCTATTTCTAGCATCCTGCCTTCCGAGTGTGCGTGATACCTTTTGGATTGTTGAGCGTTTCCAGCACACTCATTGCTATAGAAGCGGACTTGGCGGTAATTTCATTTAAACGGGCGCCATGATAGAACATGTAGGTATTTACAATATTTACAATATTACTCGAAGTATCGTTTATAAATCTAAACGAATTCGGTTACCACCTATATATATATGTTATGACTACGTTTTATCAACGACCTGTTTTAAATTTGGGAAGGAGAAAAAGATGAGATTGAAACTGTTTTTTAAATCTAAAGTTTACGTATGAGATGAGCACCACAAGTAATTATTTTGGACCTTAGCCTGTATATGAAAGATGACAACATTTTGTCTAAAACGTATAGAAAACCTACAAGCTGTAACAGTTCTCTATTTGCAAACAGTGCACTTCCTGATGCTTTGAAGTGGACTGTACCCTATTGACAATTCTTAAAAGTTCAGAGGAATTGCTCAGAGGAGGAGTAATTTGAAAGACGGGTAATTAAATGTTTTGAGGTTCAGAAAAAGGGAATCCTACTTCAGTACTCGAGGATGCATTGGAAAGAGCAAGAAAGAGGAAGAGACAAGATTTATTGATCCCAAAAAATTGAAAAGATTCTCAGGGAGGGAGCGGAATAAGATATATTATGGATTTTAACAACTCCGAAAAATAAGTAAAAACATTGATTACCAACGGTTGGAGCTTATTAACAAAAGATGAAGATTTTAAATCATTTTTGTCCAATCATCCAAAAATAACCTATTGGAAACCCTCCTCACTGGGAGATATTTTGGTACGGAGCTTTATGTCAAGCACAAGTAATACAACAAATTGGCTTTTGCGTAGCAGAAAACGCTGGATTTTACATATGTCAGAGATGTTGAGCTTGTACCTTGGGAGACAACAGAACAACATATAAACTCTCAGATGGACGCATTAGAAATATTAAGGAATACATACACTGTGAAAGCCCACACGTAGTCCATGTGTTAGAATGTATTTGTAGTAAGAAATTCATAGGTAGCATGATAAATAAATAAACGCTACAAATACTTCAACGCCTACATGCAATATCCAACAAGTTTTTTTTGTATATTATTGCCAAGCATATATGGGATGAACAAAGAGATGACAGAAATAGGTTACACTTTTATGGAATCCAACAAATGCCAGCGAACCCCATAGGAGGGGATCGAGAACTAATTCTGAGAAAGGCAGAATCAAAATAATCATTGTGATTGGTAGGCAAATCCCCTGGGGTTTGAATGCAGATGCCGAACTCCATGTTCATCTCTACACTGGAAATATTTGTATATGTGATTACAACATGTAGGGTTTTTCTATCTTATCTATTTTATCTTTTCTAAACCTTAAATCGTACAATGTTTTCCTCTAAAAAGAAGGCAAAAAGATAAAAAGCAAATGAGATAAATTATTTTAGGTCCACTTAGGGAATAGGTATTATTAATATCACGTAAGTTATGATTCTTAATAAATTCCAATTGAGTTGTCATATAAGTTATGTTTCCTAAAAGATTCCACTCTGGTTTATCCCCCCCTAGTTCTCCCTCCCAATACAAAAAGGTTTGTTCTTATAATCTGTCATCTGGTTTTTAAACCTTGGATGGTAATGAATTTTCTTTGCACTTTTGCACTGTATTGAGGACTCACGGAATCAAGTGGCTCACTGCGAGTTTGCACATTATGACAGATACTGAATTGTGAATATCTATATATGTTGCACTTTAAGAAATAAGATGTTGCTGAGATAATTTATTGGCAAATTTGCACACAATTTCAACAATCACTTTATCATGAATATCAACATGTGTTGCACTTTAAGAGTTGAGATATGGCTGGGACATTTTATTGCAACTTTGCCCACAATGTGCGTATTATGCCTTGTACTTAATTAAGAGTGGTGCTGAAAAGTGCTGTAAAATGAAATGTAAAAAGTATAGCACGTATTGCGAGTTTGCACATAATTATGCTAGATATTGAATTGTAAATATCTATGCACCATGATTGCTAAAAGAAATAAAAGATAAATAAAGAAAAGGATTTGGAGAATCTTCGAATTGTGCCGTTTGTTACCTGCACCAGGAAGCACTGGATTTGGTGGAGTAAGTGGTTTGGAGAAACTGAATTATATATAAACCTACCTTTCCTATGTAAAGACATGGACAGTAAAGGCATATTTGTGGAAAAAGCACTGCATGGTAAAGGCATTGCATGGAACAGGATGTGTGGTAAAGGCATGTTGTTGTAAAGCCTGCATACTAAAGGCAGGGGAATAGCTCCTCCTCAGCCATCTTGTTTGGAAGACCCACACACCCAGGCGCCATTGTCTGGAAACAATACACATCTCACTCCTGGTAACCAGTATGGGTCGGGTAATACCTGGACAATGGGAAAATTGATCTCAGACAGTGGTAATTACCCGGGCCGCATTCCAGTCCAATGTTATATTTGTTTCAACTTTCTTAATGTGTCATTTTAAAAGTAGCAATTAGATTCTGGCTTTATCAAGAAGTTGGATTGTAAATTACTATTAAAAGGAGTCTTTGAAATAGTTTTCTAGTTGCTCTCAAACTGAATTTATCCCTTATTGAGTGTTATAGGCAAATCAGTGTTAGTCTATGGAGGCCAGCCTTGCCACAGTGAAAAACAACTTTTGCGATTTTTCGCTGCTAGGACATGTAAAAACATTAAGTATACAGTCTTACTTACTTTTGAAATATCATTTACCCTAGCCTATGGGAATTTAGGGCGTATCTTAGGGGTGACTTATATATACCAAAAAAGAAGGTTTAGGCCCGGCAAAAGGTTTATTTTACCATGTCGCAGCAGCAGCTTTAAGCTGCAATAAAGGCTGCACTGTCAGGCCTGAGACACATATTACAGTGGTACTTTAGCGGGTGGCACATTCAGTGCTTGAGACTTTGACTCCTAGGTGGGAAGAGAATCCTGTGAGGGTGTCCACTCTCCCATAAAGATAGAAATCACAAGACCATAGATCCTACTGAATCTGAAATTAGAGTATATATTACTAGGAATTCCTCTGGCAGAAAGCCGAATAGTGAGCAGAAGATTGGTCCCAATTTAATCACTAGTAGAGACATACATGGAGAAGTGTGGCTCACTGGTTAGAGGAGGCAGACCTGGAAGCAGAGGTCAGCCCGGGACCAGGGTTCAATTCCCGACTCGGCGGGGTCTTGAGTCCTAAAATGTCCATGGACTCGACAATTCTCGCTCCGGTGCCTACTCGATTCACGGGTTCACACTCTGCGACTCTGGGCAATAGCTTGCTTAATCTCCACAACGCCCCTCGTGGCGGGATGCCTGGCTTTCACCTTGCGGATACCCTGCCGGGGTTATCTCACAGGGGAATACCAGGACGGGTTCCCTAAGCAAGCACTTAGAAACCGCTTGGTGATTTGCGCTATATAAATTCCTGTACATTTACATTTACATACATGCAACATGATCAGCGATAAACCTACAAAGCCCAAACAACAAAGTAGGGTGGCTATGTACACATCTCTCGTTTATAAGATTCACAATATAGAGGATGCTACAAGTCGGACATTGAGAGCCAGACAAATGTTTTAGTGTGATTACACACGCATGCACACATGGCATACAAGCAAATCCAATGCCATTTTCATATATTAAAAGTCACATTTATCTCATAACCGTAAGGGAATAATTGTGCTTAAAACTCACAATAAAAAAAATGTAAACAACCAGAAGGTTTCATTTGAAACTGTACTTTTCACTGTCTATAAATGATGTATTTTTTTAATGTATTGGCTTTGGGTGTTAAGAACATAGTAAGGCACACAAAACTATTACTTAAAAAAAAAGCAACACATTTTATTTTCTTAGCAACAGCATGCTACGGGCTGATCTGTAGAAGTACGTATAAACATCTGAACAGCATCCTTCAGTGTGCTGATCACTATTACATGTTCTTTGAGAAACAGACACCCTGGCAACAATGCAATTAAACTGAGATAGAATGTTTTCCTTGGATGAAAGGAATTTGACTCCCATTGTCTCCTGCCACTCCTGGCAAATGTCTGACTGAGCAAAAGTATAGCACTGGCACAGATTTCATTGGCACTTTGGCAGTAAGCCCAGGGTGGTGAAGATACTGCTTGAGTAGTTCTGAAACTGGCAAGGAAGACCCACATCTCTGTGAAAGGTAAAACAGAGGCCCTTAAAGTGGACCTCAAATGTCTTTGTAGCAATCAGCTAGAGATCTTGTTGGATGGGAGATGCAGAGGACCCCATTTCTGATCTGGAAGACAAGGTGGAAGAAATTAAACTGCAAGTAACTGGGCTGCAGGTGAAAACCAATAACTTCTGAATTGTAAGATTTCTAAAGAGGGCTGAAGGTGACTAAATGGAGCACTCTAAGTCACAAGCATTGGCAAAGGAACCACATGAGAGGCTCCTGAACAGACTTGCAAACATTGGCGTGGAAGGGACCGCCCTAAAATGGGGGTCCTCCTTTTTGGGAAATAGATCGCAGGACTTCTGGCTCCCAGCTTTCTTATCTCCAATTCCAGCCATTAATGTAGGTGTCCTTCAAAGCTCCATTCTCAGCCCTACCCTCTTTAATATTTATCTATCTGCCCTTGCATTTCTGGTGGAGGAAGAGGGCGCCAAAATTGTTTCCTATGATGATGACACTCAGCTGATTTTTACATCTGATAAAGGTTCAGACTTTGATGGGCAATGATCAGGTCTTGCCTCTCAAAGGTTTTCTATTGGCTTAAGATCAATCAGTTAAAGTGTAATCCTGACAAAACAGAAGTTGTTTTCTTTGGAAAACCGGAAACGCCTGACTGGAGCTCTTGGTGGCCTAAGGATCTGCCGCTCCCTTCCGCAGAAAAGGAGAAAGCCAAAAATGTAGGAACTGTCATAGACAAGACACTCTCCATTCGCTTTCAGATCCAAAATCCAACTGGCGCGTGCTTCGGCATACTCCACATGTTAAAAAAATTCCTGCCACTGTTACCGCTGGAGAGCAGAAAGATCGTGGTGCAGGCGCTGGTGACATCAAAGCTTGATTACATCAACAGCCTGTACCTCGGTCTTCCTAAATTCCTGATCCAACTCTCACAAGTGGTACAAAACGCGGCTGCCAGAGCCGTCATTATTATTATTATTACCACTTATAAAATGCACGGCTATCCCCAACGGCCATGAGGCCAAAATCCAGATCTAGTACAACCCCTATTCTAAAATCTCTAATCTGGCTCCGCATAAAGGAACGGATTGACTTCAAAGCTATGATCATCTTCTTTAAAGCGTTCTACGGCTTAGGAGCTGGCTACCTGAACAAGCGTGTCAATCGCTACATAACTTCTAGACCCCTAAGATCTTCCAATGCCACCCTGGCCATCGTGTTCAAGATACGCCTTGCCCGTCTTGGAGGCAGATCCTTTGGCTTTCTAGGTGCTAAATTGTGGAATAGCCTCCCGAGTCTCTGAGACTAAACACAGATCTACTTTCTTTCAGGAAGAACCTAAAAACCTGGCTTTTAATGAACTAATTGGGTCTTTTTGCTTATCCTTCTCCCGCTGTTTACGCGTCAGGACACTCTAGTTTGAGTAGCTGTGTGCTTTACCAAATACACTATTTCATTTCATTTAATTTCAAAGGCAATAGGTCTCGCCTCTGTGAAAGCCGCTGGCTTTGCCAGTGTCACTTACCCATGTTGCACAGCAGCATGGCTGTGCAGCATGGCTTAGAGTAGTTAGAAAAAAAGCAAAGCTGGAAAACAAAATGCTATGATGCTGCCAATACTGGCCGCGTCATTGTTTTTTTTCTTATGGCCGGTAGAAGGTATGGACAATGAGAGCATGATGGGAGTGGGCAGCAAGGACATCAGGAAGGAGGGTGAGAAAGATATAAAGAAGCACTACGACACAGCCAGTGCTGGCCACATTACACCACCTTTTTAACCTATGGTGGGTGGAGGGGCAACACAGACAACAAGAAGGTGGTAGGTGGTAGAGAAGATGCAGCACAGACAACAGGAGGGTGGGAATGGGAGAAAAGAAGCAACGTGGGCAAGGGTGGGGTAGGAGAGTAAGAAGCCACACAGACAAGGGTGGAGAGTGGTAGGGTATTAAGCAACATAGACAAGAGTTGAGGTGGGAAGCATAAAGAAAAATACATGGTACCTGAATCACAGCAAGCAGTGGTGGACTGCGGAAGAACACTGATCATAGTAAATCAATCAGTACTTGGTCCATGCTCTGAACCACAGAACAGGAAGTGACACTGTCAAGTTCTGGCCAAGTAGGAGGCAGCAAATAAGTGGCAATGAAGCAACCGAATCATAAGCAATGGACCGTCTCCAAGCGAATTATACTCCAGAATACGTCTTTCAGCGACAACGCAAGCGCTGTCGGCAGACAAGATTTAAAAACGGCAGAACATTTGTTTAATTTCTAAATAAAGTAAAGTAGGCCTTGACAAGTGTGTGCCTTAAAATTCATACACTTCCTTATCAATGACAGACAGCTGTTATGTTCTTTTAAGTACCTGAAGACAGCTCTCTGTTATTTTTAAGACGGATCACGTGCAATAGGTTTTTAAAAATTCTGTACAGAATTTCTTGTTTAAACTATTTGAAAAAGTAACCCAGTGTTTATAAAGATAGAAAATATTGAATTCAATGTATGGTTTTGAGATACCTTAAGATGTGAGTTGTGCTACGTTATTTTAGCAGATATTTTTATAGAGCGCAATCATACACTTGAAGGTCTCGGTGTTGAGATACCTCGGACTACCTGATAGGCAGAATGACAAGATTAGGTTGAAAACAGAAATGTTTCAAGTTTTTTCCTAAATACAATCTATGAGGAAATGACTATCAGCTCAAATGGTAACAAGCTAACAAGTTTATTTCCACAAAAGGACATTTTTGGAAGCGAGGATGGCTCTTGGGTTATTGTAGAAACCTCCCAAAGACTCCATAAATGGAAATATAGCAAATTGTTGAGCTACTGGGACATGGACACTACACTATAAACAGCTAGGAGGAAAGGGCCTGTAATGTTTTATAAAACTAGATGCCCCTGTTACTTAGCCATCCCAGGAATGTACAGAAACTGAGATGGTCCTTCACACAGCTTAAAGAATGTTGCATGCTGTGAGTTACAAATATGTACAATCTGAAGAATATGATCGATAAAAAGGATTGATATTTTTTAAAGTGTGCAACAAACATGCATTTAGATGGATATGTGATATATCAGCATGGTTGGCAGAGTCTGCAAACAGAAGGAAACAGATAGGAGATGGCGCAAAGGGAGCCTAGATAGGAACAAGGAGGACTAATTAACAAGGATTTAAGGAATGCAATAAGAAAGGCCTAAAGATGTACTCACATTGGAAGGAAACCTGAAAACAAGAAAGGAAGCAGGTGGCTGTGTGATGTGAAGGAGAGAAGGACACAGCTCCATATTACTCATCCGTAGATGTGCGCATATTGGCGTAAGAGTTATCAATTCGCTTTGTTCACTGTACTCCATCTTGGTTCAATAATATGGATGGAGTTATTGATGTGGTCAGCTTTGGCTGATGATTGGAAGCTTTCTTCTCATTGTTAACAGCTATACCTCTCATGACTTCCTAATAGGCACAGAGATGAATATGAGTAATGCTTGGATTACTTACCGGTAATCTTCATTACTCAGAGTCATACTCTTCCTCGTCACAGTCCTGCATTCCCTCCCCGCCTCTTAATTCCTTATACAGTTTTACTTGATGTATTTTGTTTCTAATTTCTGCTTGGGATAACAGGATGTAAGAAAGGGTTAATCATTCTTCAATTTTAACTGCATTCAAAGGGTGAGATTCTACCTAAATGTTGGTTAGTTCAAGTTTTTTTTGTATTTATGGATGGTATATGTGGGAGGTGGAAGCTTCATTAGCAAGGACTGGGACGAGGAAGACGGATGAAGAGGTAATGGGAAGGTTGCTCTCCTGTAATGTCAGTACTGCGTATCCAAGTCATGGGTTCAGAAAGCTGACGGGAAGTTGAGGCACCTGAAACAGTAGCTTTTCCTCCACCAGCCATAGTGGAAGCATATGGTAAGTGTGGAAATTTGTGAATTTCCATTGGGCAATAGAAACTTCTTACATGTAATGTTATGGTATGTTTTGCATTTGTCACCCCGAGTGGGATGGGTATGCTCAGACGTGAGTCCCGTGCTCTCCACACCACTGGAGTCAAGCTGTCCTGGCTGAAGACGGCTGATAGCCAGAAACCGGTCATAGGATGCTTGATTCCGGTCCAGGGAAGACATGGCTTGGCAGTTCGGGCTGGACTGTTCCCATGAGGCACAGGGTCAAGGCTGATTTGCATATGGCCATGTCTGAACTAGGTTGGCGTGGTGAGCAAAAAAACTATGGATTTAGGCCCAGATCTCTGTACTGGGGTGAATGCATAACATTGTTCTGCATTCTGTCCATCAACTGTTGTTTTTGCATTCAGCAATTTCTAGGCAACAATAAAAATGTCAAGATAACTCCAGTGATTATTGTTCTTCCTGGCAAGAGATGGAGTATTGCCTAGCTGAGGTTTTGACTGATCATAAAGTAGCACAGATGGTTAATATGCCTGCTGCAAAGAACGTGCACCATGGAGATCACAAGTACATATAATGTAAATAGGTCAGTGGGTTACTGATTTTCTAAGAGACATCCTTTTGTTACTTGCATGCACACTGCAAAGTATAGATTAAAGCATAAACTAATCTGGCAAAAAGGGTTAATTTGGGAAGAAATCAATTGTTATTATTAAAGAGAACCACCAACTATGGTGTTCTGTTTTCAATTGTGAGTTTGTGTGTGAGAAGTTGGCCTGATGTATGATGTCTCCAATTCTGGGGGCACCTTGTATCAGTCCAAACAATCCCTTATGATGGTGGTTGTAAGTCAACCTTGTAGACAAGCTATCCTAATGGTAGCATGGACTAAGCAGTCTTAGGCTAAACTCAAGAGGGCATGTGAAGCCAGCTGTTTTACCATATGCAGTCCTGTAATATCAAATGAAAGGACACCACACAAGTTATATATTATAAAACTATATGTATTTATTACTAGAATAATCCTCTGTACTCTCTATCAGTGCAGAGGCACAAGCGTTTAAACAAAAGCACAGTTAAACATACACAAGTTGCACAATTTTGGATGAGCCCGGTGGCCACTCTAACGATATACTAAAATAGTGGTATAAGTACCACCTCTCGAACAATGGTAGGGCCTAGGGCCTTATGAATCGCTGGGACTACTCGGGACTAACAGTGATGAAGTCGGGAGAGGCCCACGGGACACGGGTGCAGTGCCTAAAACACACGCATGCACCAATGCAAAGTCAACGGCGCGTAAAAGTTAGAAAGTTACTGTTTTGGAAGTCTTCCGACTGGAATAGAATTACCCCACTTTAAACTAGGACACTAGAGGAGTAAACCACTACAGGAGCACCGGTGTTTGATCGTTACCTCACCCACGGGAAGCGGGGGCATAGATGCCAAAGTGTGTTGGGTTTCGTCGTGGAGATGTATGGAGCCTGGAGATGAAGATGCTGCAGGCGGCCAGGAGAGAAGAGTCCGGTTGGATCCAAGGGTGGATCGAAGATGTAGAGTACCTGAAAGCAGAGGGGACAGAGTCTGGGTCACTAGCTAGTGACCAGGATGGAACCAGGAAGGAACCAAGCAATGTCGGGCTCAATCAGGTGGTTGTCGAGAAGCTTGTCTCCGCTGCCATGTGGACTCTGGGGCATCGAGGGCGTCCAGGAGTGGATCACAAGCTGTCCCACAAAGGCTCTCACTGTCGGCGGTGTCGGCTTCCAGATCGGAGTCAACAGGCCTTGGCAAATGCAACCCACGCAGGATTTGAAGATCGCTTCTTACTTGGACCAGCAAGGTCAAATAGATTGCTCCTTTTCAGGGGGGCGAGGGCCAGTCTGGAGCAACCAGACTAGCAGAGTAAATTCAAGGATTCGTCGGTACTGGGGCCACTAGCCAATGGGCAAGTGACCGGACCAACGCGTCGAGCAGGAAAATGCAAAAGGGCCCCACGCAGCACTCGGTGAGTGTGGAGGGGAGATCTTCGGTGCAAAAACTGCTCGGGCTGGGGCTTCTCAAACCCCAATGCACAGCTTCGAGGGAGCCTCGGGAGCTGTACGGTCAGCACTTCGTAGTTTTTCCAAGATGGCCGACTCCACGCTTCACGTCGCCTCCACGGGTCTCAGATTCGCTGGGACTGTGGATCGGGCTGTTAGAAGTCAGGGAAGCTGAGTTTCGTCGATCTCTGTTGCTCGAGTTCCGGCTGGAACTGCAACAAAGCAAACCGTTGGGCGCTGGATGGTGCCTGTTTGCACAGGGTGGTCACTCCTTGACCACAAGGGAGATTATTCAGTCTTCCACGTCAAGTGGGATGTCGAAGGGTCCAGAGTTGTGTATCAAAGTTTTAGTCAGGATAATCTGATGTGCACTGGCACAGCTCCTACCTTTATTCCAAATCAAGGGGCTGGATTACCTGCTAGGTCCCTCCTATGGGTGGGACCCAGGAAGGGGGTGGTTACACCCCTTTCCCTTTGTCCAGTTTTGCGCCAGAGCTGGGGCTGGAGCGCCCCAGAACCGGTTTGACTGGATTTTGCATGGGACACCTTGTGTGCCCCAGGCAGTGTCTAGTTTCATTCAGCCCTCCCTGCCCCAATCCACTATCTCCTGTCTGGGGTGGTGTAGCACCTCCCTGTTACAGGAAACTCTTTGTCCAAGCCTCCCCTGCCAGGTTTTGGTCAGCAGCAGGAGGCCAGACTTGTGTCTGTGGCAGCAGCATCCATTTTGTGATGCTGAGGCTCTGGTTAGATTTAACAGCGTTTAAGTAAAGTAACATGTCTTTTCCCTCTAGAAGGGTGGAATGCTACCCCCGTCGCCAGAACTGGCGAGGGGGTAGTATTCCAAAGTGTATGACACCTTACACAACATGTTTTGAGAAAGCCAAACCAAAGTTAGCAACAACCGCGAGGATTATAATGCACTTAAGAGTATATGGTAAGGCAATATCCTGGAACAGCTATAGGGAAATGGTTCCGAAAGCTGCAGACAGGCTCAGCTCATGCTAGAGCACCATCTCACATAAAACCAAGCACTCTGCCTCCAGGATTGTTAAGGCCTGCCATAGGAGTGACTTATAGGCAGGGCCGGACTGGCTACCGGGCAGTTGTGTGTGCTGCCGAGCAGGGGGATGCTTTTGTTGATGGGGACCTGTGTGTGCAAAACGAAATTCGTTTTGCTTTTTTTTTTCAAACGCTCGCAGGTCGCCTTCAACGAAATACGCCCATACCACGGAGAAATCATCCCCCTGTTCGGCAGCACACACAACTGCCCGGTAGCCAGTCCGGCCCTGCTTATAGGTATATATGTGTCCAGATATAGGTTTAGATATAGGAATACTAAATCTAAGCAAGGGGTGATTACACGACCTTGCCCCAGCTGAGTGATCAGTCAGGTGTGTCAGTTTGGATGGTCAGCCAGGGGTGGCAAAAGATATGCTGCAGCCCCTGGTAGGCCTTGGATACACCTATGCCCTGGGTACCTATAGTACACTGTACAGGGGCTGATAAGGTGACCCAATCCAATTTAGTTATGCACCTAGGGTACATGGAGTCCATTTTAAAGAGAGAGCAGATTGCCTGGGGCCCTGATTAGCAGGATCCCAGGCCAACTAAGTCGAAAACCAGCTAAACACAAGGCAAAAAATCTGGGGTAACCATAGTCAGGTATCCACCTTCCTACATTGTGCTTCTCCAGACCAAGCACTCTTAAAATATACTGCCTACCAGTATGGATAACATGTCACTCCTACACCTTGTAGTCCTCTGCCTTATGTAACATTTCCTATACACTGCTTTACACATGTATGATTGGTTATCTCTGTGTAATGTGTTTGTGAAGCAAACTACTCTGATACCCTACACTGGTATGAGTGGCGCTTTATAGCTAATTAAATGAATCTGAGAGAGAGTGGTTATGGAGACTTGAGGGGCCCTGTTAAAAGGTGGTGTTGAGGGAATCCATGGTGGAGGTGGTCACCACCCCTCCCACGGATGGGGGGGGCGCCAAAAAAATGGTCGCACCAGGCACCACCAGCGCTAAAGCCGGCTCTGGCCTCACTCCGTTCTTCAACATAGTCCTTCGTCAAGCTACTCCCCATTCACCCCTGAATTTCTGATTTCTGTCTCCATTTTAAAACAGAAACAATAATGATTCAGGATGATTTTAAAGTACAAGTAAAACATCCCACCAGCCGCCACTACCCCTTGTACTTTCCCATAGCATCTCCACACTTCCTGTTATCTTAAGAAGAAAAAAATCTGCACGTACATCGCATCTTTTAAAGAAATATTCCCTGGTCAGAGAAATGTAACAAAATATCGATCCACATAAACAGTGAGAAAAGGAAGCTATGAGATATATAGATAGGCCAACGATCCAGTGTTGATAAATTGAAAGAATGTCTGCCCCTGGAGGGAGAAAGAGAATCTTGGAATGCTCTGGAAATTTCCTCTGCTGCTTGAGAAGAGGAAGTCAGGCAAAGTGTGGCTGGTACCTGTGGTAAGAAAGCATGTCGTGTACTTTTTTCACATGCATTTATGACTATTCCTTTGGCATCTGAAAATAGATTTTAGTGTAAATATATTTAATTGAAGCCTATTGGTTTTAGTTATTACCTGGCGAACATATCACCCTTATACAGGCAAATCAACATACGTATCAAAATAGATCAAATGCATTAGTTACCTGTTGAACCTACCAGAATGGCCGACATTATTTTCCCAGTCGTATTTTGTGAGCTCAGGAAAATGTATATTTTAAAGATAAAGAAAAAACAAAAGTGCACAGTGGAAAGTTATTTCCTCCATATACTAGTTCCAATCTTGAGTCACAACGGCCCAAATACAAGTATAATTTATTCATTACAGCTCACGCCCCCTGCTTCCTGCAGTAAAGGGCATGAAAGAGTTGTGGACCGACGCTCGTGGTGTCTATTCGCACATTCCATATGCACAGCCCTATTTCACTTTGATGGCTTTGTCCAGCCAACCACAGCTCCAGCTCTGTCATGGCCGACAGTTATTGACGGAGGCTGATTGGAGCCTTCACTCTGCTGAGAACCCGCGGTGAAGAAGCACGCGCTTGGTGAAGGAATACCAATGGGCATTGAAAAAACCTATCGCGTTAATTGCCTGGTTGTGAAATGCATGAGCTGTTATCAGTTTCCAGAAGGACTTCCATCTCCAAAAGGGTAATGAGGAAGAGGTTAGAGATTAAAATGTTTGTCTGGCCCCTGTCTTGTGAAAGCTCCATCGACCACTGCTCATTATCAACTGCCATCCTGGGTGCATGTAATAAGAGAATTAGAATATGTTTAAGTCAGGAATATTCAAAAGTAGAAATGAATTCAAAACTATGTGTATCCCAAGCTTAGATGAGCTATTTAAAAATTGTGTAGGTCCAGTTTTCAATTAGGTTAACATCGGCAGTGCGATGGTGAGGAACTCACTTATTTACTATGAGGTATCCGCTGATGCACTATCTTTCCATAGCAGCTTGATATGTGCATCCATCTCATTTCTCTCTTTTCCATATCAAGACGAAAAAATTGCTGGCACAACAATCAAATTTTCATAAAGTAGCAGGAGGAGTTTGAGGTCAGGACTTAGTTTCGCAAATGCGGGACATTCCCCAAGACCTTCTGGGTCTTGCCTTCACGGGTTTAAGTGTACAGACATCTGTGCACACTAAAGAGGTCAGATGGGATCTCTGGCCCTTTTTGGTGGATATCTTCCATCTGCCAAGCTCTTAACCAGGTCTTATGTTTGCCCTTTGGCACTTGTTCTAATCTTACCATGGAAACCATGATCACCTGGTGTGATGATTTTTCATATAATACTTTGATTGTATTTTTTTTTATAAAAAAAATTATGTACGCATGGCATAGTCCCATGCATTGTGGCAAAAGGTTCTCTAAAAGGTGGCAAGGCTTTGGCAAGAAAGAGGACAGAAGGTTCCTTTGTTACTTTAAAAGAGTTTGTGATGGGGGTGTCAAAGAATGTGTCTGTGTGAGCGCGTCTTCCAGGAGCTCAGCTGCCTTCCCTCCACATCAGAGCAGACGTCTCCCCTGGAGCCCTTTTAAGCCTGGTATTGCCTACGAATCATCATCTGAGTGCAGTCTGGGGAATAATTGGTTCTGACACTGGCGGCGATACCTGAAATGCCCATCCAGGCCGGTGCAGCCCCGGCGACTGCGCTACCAAGATAGCAAGCGATCCTGATCCTGGGGTTTGAGCTCCTTATTTCCCGATGGCTGGTGATTTGTAGCTTTCCCCTAAGCCTACAGTGATTGGAGCACCTCAGTTGATGACTGCGCCCGCAGCAGTGTTTGCCTGCCTACCTGCCTGTGACTCCAACATTAAGGTGACGGCCTGCCCACAACGGCCTGCACACTCCACCCGGCTGGGTGCAGGAGGAGTTGAGAGAGCGTGCAACTTGAGATGGCGTCTCTGTGGGCTGACGCTCCACGACATTACACCTCTTGCGGACTAGCAATCCCCTACTGACTTGCCTCCCCATATGTTTGGCATAGCCGGGACCTGGGGGGGGGCTAGAGAAGTGCTCCATGATAGCCAGCAATTCCACCTGAGAATCCAACATTCACTCCAACATTTGCACCCTGCCCTTAGCCCTGATTAACCCCTTCCGCGCTCATGACGAGCTCAGCTCGTCATGAGTGACGACGCTCGTACGCTCATGACGAGCTGAGCTCGTCATGTAACGCGGTATTTACAAAAACGCAGCGCGCAGCGGGAAAACCGCTAGCGCGCTAGCGGTTAACAGCAGTAGTCACCCCCAACTGGGTTCATTGCATTGATGTCGGACTACGATGTAGGGATCCCTGTCTTGCCACCACTGTAGCACACCAGTTTGAAGGTATGGCTGGCGGCGGAGCCTCCCATCAGCGCCTAAAGTACAGCTCCTGGCTCTCCATTGGTGGCCTCTCTTTTGTCTTGTGACGATTATACCCTGATTGTTCAATCTACCACTCTGATATCAACTGGCACCTCCCCTGCCTCAACCGCTCTATCTCCAGAGGCAAAGAAGGTCCACGCCTCACTCCATTATGATTTCCCAGCATACCGCAAAAAAGACAACACCCTTAAGGACGTGTTCTGCAAGACTCCAGCAAGGAAGATAAACCTGACCAGAGAGGTGTCCCCCACCCCACCCCTGGCTGACAGGACAATGGCGGGAGGCTCTACTGGGGAGGATGCTCCAGTGACAAGAAGATTCCTGGAACAACTCTTTGGGATCCTCTGAGAGGATTTTGCGACCCTCAAGCAAGACATAGCGACGGAAGAGAAGGACCTCAGGTGGGATATTGGTGACTTGGGTCAAAGAGTGGACTTCCTCTAACAAACTTATGATTCCTGTAAAGAAGGATGGTCACCACTGAGAACTCCTTGAACTACGAGACAAGAATATGGAACTGCACTACCAATTGGAGGACCTAGAAATCGATCTTGTTGCTCCAATATCTAGATAAAAGGTGTTCCTCTACAGCTGGTCCCGGGGAAATTGTAGGACTACGCCATTCGTCTCTTTAGCTATGTGGCCCCTTGAACTCGTGGGCCAAGAAACATCTTCAATCACACCCACAGAGCGGGCCGCCCTGCTTTCTCCCAAGGACAAGCGCAGGACATACTTACCTGCTTGGTCTATTGCAGAAAAAAGAGCTCATCCTTTAAGCCTACTATTGACTTTGAGGGCATAAAAATAGGGCTGTATCAAGACCTCTCCCCAATGTTATTGCAACAACATAGAGCCCTTCGACCCCTAATAGACGTTCTCCACAAGAAAGTTGTCCATTACAAATAGGGGCACCCCTTTCTACTCCAATTAGTATGGAACAATGAGACACAAAGTATCCAAACCTTACATGAGGCTTGTCATTGTTGGATAAGCAGTCACTCCCTGTGGATCCAACAGCCCAACCATCTTCGAGAGGCACAACCTCCCCTTCTGCAGGCCAGCACCATTCTACTCATCTGAAGAAGAGTAAGCTTTGTAAACCCTCTCAAACTGTGAATTGCTGAGAAAGGGCAGCAATATTACGTCAATTACAGCGACATGAAAGTGCCTCCGAGGTGGACAGGGGTCACTGATCATCTGATAGGCCTGATGTTGTTTCACTTCTGACTAGCTGCTGAAGAGTCTACCTTCCCTTCTGGAGACCCCAGAACTCCTCTGGTTGGCAATTTGGGTCAAGGGAATGGCTCCTGTCGCTGCTGCTGATGTTTCTTGGCAGTGGAGCTCCCCTGTTACATCAAGTTTTAGATGGGGAGACTTCGGACTAACGACATGGACCTTCAAAGTTTGATTACTTGAGTTCCCAGGTGGGGAACTACCTTGTTGATATGTTCTTTGTTTCCTCCCCTTTCCCCCCTTTCCCCTCTGAGGACCTACACATGCTCACTTATATTGCAGACACCATGCTCCTGTACTATCTGCAGGGGATGCGAGATAACCTCCAGGCTCATTTGGTATTCATTTGGGCCCCACACACCACTGTTCCAATGGTTAATATACTCAGCCTTACTGTTAGAGGCTCTAAGCCCCATGAAGTGGTTAGTGCTCATTTTCCTTCTTAGAGAGGCCAAATGCAACATTTGCTTTATACAGGGAACACACCTGCTCAAAACCGACTAGAAGCGGTTACGATCCCCGTCGTTTCACCGCCAAAGCTTTTCATCTGGGCCTGTGAAAAAGGAGGAGTGGCAATCCTGTTGGAGACTCATTTCCCCAGGGCAGGTGACAAACACATACTGAGATACCTGGTAGGCTTTTATTGCTACAAATATTGACCTAAAGGGACATAGGATTGCGTTGGGCAACCTCTATGCCCTAGCAATTGCCAGGAGGCTTTCCTCCAAGAGGGAATAGGTTGTACGCTCACCCCATTAGATATCATTATAGGGGGATATTTCAACATAGTGTTTGATTCACAGCTGGCTATGTCTATCCAATGCCGATAGACAGGCGCACTAACATCTGTTTATAGACAATGGCCCATAGACGCAGGGTTGACAGACATATGGCGACAAACACACTTGACCGCTAAGGACTACACTTTCTTCTCTGCGGCACATCAGACATATGCCCACATTGACTTTTTTCTAACCTCTCTACTCATTACCAGGGCCACTCCGCAGAGGCTATTGGGGTAGCTGCCCTCTCGGACCATTCCCCTGTTACCCTACAATTTACACCTCTCAGCTCCACTCCATCTCCCCGTACTTGGTGTCTCAATGCCAAGCTTCTCACTTATGAACAAACATTCACTGAGCTTAAGGCTACCATTGACTCCTTTTTAGCTATAAATGACACACCAACCACACACACATCTGTTCATTTGGCACATTATTGGCCCCCATATTAGCGAGGCTATACAATGCCTTTAGCGCCTTTGGTTCCAGGATACCCACAATGCAACTTGCCACGACCGCTGTCATTCCCCAAACCAGGGAAAGACCCAAAGCATTGCTCCTCATATGACCCCATTTCATTATTAAATGTGGACTCTAAGATCTTTACGGGCATTAAACTGCTAGACTGGCTCCCTATATAAAATACCTAGTGGATCCCGACCAGGCGAGGTTTATACCCGAGAGGAGCTGCAGCGGCAACACCAAACATCTCAGCCTCCTCCTGGATGAGGCACAATGCTCCCACATACTGTCCCTTTTCCTCTCCATAGATGTGGAGAAGGCATTTTATTGAGTCCATTGGCCATATCTCCATACAGTGTTGGCATGGTTTGGTCTTGGTCCACAGTGCTGTTGATGGACCCAGTGTAGCTATGCCTCTCCCAAGGCAATGGTAACGACTCAGTCCTTCCCTATCACCCGAGGCACGTATCATTGTTGGCCTCTGTCGCCTCTATCATTTGCCATATATATTTATTTATTTATTTATTTTCAACATTTATAAAGCGCACTGTTACCAACATGGTGTCCTGGTGCTAGTTGACCACTCCCAAAAGCTAGCCTGCTTATTGCCTGAATAGCCATGTTTTCAGGACCTTCCGAAAGGACATCAGATCTGGTATCTGTCTGATGTCCGCTGGCAGGGTGTTCCAGGCTTTTGCTGCTCCCAAGGAGAAACTTCTGCCTCCCCAGCGGGCTTTTTTAATTCTTGGGATCACTATCAGTCCTTGATTGGTTGATCTCAGTGATCTTACAGGTTTGTACCATTGGAAGTACTGGGTCATGCACTGCGGACCCAGCCCTTTCAGGGCTTTAAAGACTAGACATAGTGCCTTAAATGCAATACGTTTGCGCACAGGCAGCCAGCGCAGTTTCACCAGCTCGTGGGCGACTGACGCGAATTTGGGAGTGCCCGTGATCAAGCGAGCTGCTGCATTTTGCAGCGTTTGTAATTTATTTAAAAGACCCTGTTGGGCATTAAGCAGTAATCCGTTGCAGTAATCCAGTCGAGACAGGATTAATCCTGATACAGCCGTTTTCCTATGCTCGTCTGGGAGAAAGGGCAGGATCTTGCGAAGAGTCTTTAGAACAAAGTAAGTAGTTGAAGACAGTGCATTTACTTGAGGCCTAAAGGATAGTTCTTCATCCATTAGGACCCCGAGGTTTTTGACCTTGGCGGCAGGTGCGGGAGGGGTGCCCAGTTCTTCCGGCCACCATTTCGGAGACCAAAAGTTTTCCTTGGCCCCAAAAAGGAGAACTTCGGTCTTAGCCGAGTTCACTTTTAGGCAATTCCCTGCCATCCAATTACTGACCGCAAGCATGCAGTCTTTAAATCTGCTGGCTGTGCTTTCCTCACCTCCTGGTAGCAGCGACACCACAATCTGTGTTTCGTCTGCGTATGAGGTTAGGTTAAAACCAAAGGCTCTGATCACGGGTGCTAAGGAGGAGACATAAACGTTAAAAAGCGTTGGACTCAATGAAGAGCCCTGGGGCACCCCACAAGGAAGTATGAACGGGCAGGATTCTTGGTCATCCAGTGTCACTACCTGAGTTCTGTTGGAGAGGAAGGCCTAATATGGAGTCTTTTGCCGAACAGATACGTAATAATTCACGCTTTTCAGGTATAGCCATGGGGGCAGTAAACATAAAATCGCATTCTTCACTGACAATGTCTTACTCCTTTCATCAAATCCTCACAACTTCCTGATGACGGTGATTTAGCAACCTTTGTAGGAGCTTCTTGCTTTAAAACCAACCTCTAAAAATCCTCTATTTTAAATCACACTGTTCCGGAGATGGCCATAGCTCATCTCACGATTAGATTCCTGTTCACCTGGGGATACAGGGGGTGGGAATACTTAGGCCTGCACATACACTCCACTCCTGGCAAAACTGTAGAACATAATTACGCAACACTTCTGAAGACCGCCCACTCAGACCTGTCCAAATGGAAAGGCCATTGTCTCTCCTGGCTGGGCCACCTGGCAGCCATCAAGATGACACTTTTACCAAAAAATCTATATGTCATGCAGACTCTTCCTCTTCAACCTCCCCCATGGCTGGTAGATAAAATTCAGGGTTTTATTTGGGAATTCATCTGGGACAGTGATTGTGGCAAAGACACAGCCGTATATTCCCCAGTCTTCTGGAGGACTGGGAGTTCCCAATCTATTGTGCTTCTATCAAGTGGCACAATTGAGTTATATGGTGAGTGGTCCTGGCCTAACACCGAAAAACACTGCTGCTTCATTGACCAAGCGGTGGCGGGCATTCATATCTGGAAGGTCCCACAGTTACAGTAACCACACTGGCCAGCTGGAGTGTATGATTTACTGGTGCTCTGAGCTACCATGGCGTGTGGGACAAAATCCAATATCTGAAGGGATTTCCACTCCTGTCTCACCCCAGACACAGATAATAGGGAATCCAGATCCCCCCATACTTCATGGCTCAACACACACCACGTGGCAGGCGGCCAACTGTAGCAGTATAGGTGGTCTATTAGTTGCTGATGGCTTCATGGACTGCCCTCAACTCCAGTTGGTTTAGGGTCTCCCGTCAGCGGCGTTGGCAGTACATAACTATTAAAGAGTGACGTGACATCCTCCATCATACTTAAGCCTCAGCACACAGTACCTCTAACAAGGAAATGCTTCTCAAGATAGCCATCATCAACGACTTTATTTCGATTACTTTAGATCATAAAAGTGTGGGCAAGACAAAAAAATAACATATTTAAATAAAACCTTAATTATAAATAACAATAAATATATTTTTAGGAAGAGCGCTTACATTTTGATTTAAAAACAACATAAAAGCCTGAAATGGGTAGACACAACACAGCTAACTGCAATGCATAGAAGAGATAGTGGCATAGCAAAGACTGAGGCCTGGAAAGAGGCAAAGAACAGAACTATTGCACATTCAAGCACAGAGACGCACCCTAGGCATCAGATAGTCCATTTCACAAATTACAAGCTGATTGTACATATTTCAAGCACCGTATCCAAATTTCTATTAAAAACCTGGCCAGGCAAAAGACCACAATCTGGCAAGAGTCGGATTGCAGTAATCTGAATGCCTCCTGGTATTCCCTAATGCCCAGGTTTTTGCAAAGGGGAACAATCCACTTTGAACAGAGCTGTTTCTAAAGGGGGGAAACATGAGTAAGAGATTCAGAACTCTCTTGGCAAGCTACACAAAGATCATCATTAGTACCACTATCATGTTGCCATCTGCTAGTAAATGAATTTACAGGTAGAGTTCCATACCTAAACGGTAGATACATTTTCCTGGCTAAAGGAGGAACAATTTAATTGATGGTACTTTCATAAAAAGCTACTGGTTTGTGGTTAGTAAAGGCCACAGATAAAGAACCCTTACACTGCATAATATTATTAATTGCAGCACTCTCCCAAACAATTGCTTTAAAGCTAGCTTTATAAATTAAACACATGGTCTGAGAAGAGACCCAGTATATGTCCAAGTTCAACATTTGTAGTAGGTCGTTAATGGTGCAGAGCCACGGAATTTTCCTAGCACACTGCGGTTCCGAAAGGTCTTTGATGTTCACCTGTTAAGTCTCTAGGGCAGGTGTACTCCATAGCCGGTGCCATTAGATGAGGAGTCTACACTTAATCTTTTGGGCTATTTTCTTTAGGGCCAAGTCTAAGTAAAGTGGAGTCAATGGGGTGCTTGCTGGAAGGTTCAATAAAAACTTTAAAAAGATATGCTCCACTTTGGAAATGCTCTAGATCTGTGAACTATACCAGAGGTCTGCACCATATAAAACCGCCCCTAGGGCCCTAACATTATAGATTTCTAGCACCAGAGCTACCTTTCTGGATGTGGTTTTTCTGTTTAGTTTCCCTATGTAAGAAGTGTGTTGAATCAAGGGCAACTGTTCTTTTTCCACCTGTGCTGCCCAACATAGGTTCTTGATGAATTGTATACTCAAGTACTCAAAGTTGGGCACCACGTCTATGGGAGTCTCACCCACTAGTATCCTCCTCTTACAAAGAGTCATCTTCTGATTAGAGAAGATCATGCGTTTATTCTTAGAGCTGTTGAGCTCCAGGCCCTGCTCAGCACAGAACAATTGAAAAGAGTTCAAGAGCTGTTGCAATCCCTGCGGCGACTTAGATATTAGCAGAGTATTGTCTGCAAAAAAGAGTGCAGGGACCCTCCGCCCTCGTATTTTGGCCACGTCGCAACCATCCCTGTTTAAAAAGTTCAAGTACACCATTAATATATAACGTAAACAGAGTAGGTGCCAGGACGCAAGCTTGCCTGACCTCCCTATCAATGTGAATGGGCTCAGTCAAGATAGCAAATTATTGGTATTTCACTCCTGCTAGGATTGCACAGTGGAAAACAAATGGGGACAATACATGTTGGCGGCGCTGTGGACAGGCAGGTACACTAACTCCTATTCTTTGGCACTGTCCTACAATAAGTTCCTTCTGGCAGGAGGTACTGGCTGCCATGGATGAAAAATACAATACAAACATACCTAGGTTTCCCAGCAACGTCCTGCAGGGACTCCTAAATCCCCTGGCATACCCTGTAAAGTCCGCAAAGGGGCACGCACCGCCCTGGTTTTGAGAGCCACCAAACAGGTTTAGTTTTCCTGCTGGGGCTCAGAAGGGATCCCAACCCTTACACATTGGCTCCACAAATTATGGAAACTGTTGGGACTGGAAAAGCTGACAGCATTGCTGACACGCACACTACCCTCCTCGTGGAGAAGTGTGGCTCAATGGTTAGAGCGGCAGACCCTGATGCAGAGGTCTGGCCCGGGACCAGGGTTCAATTCCCGCCTCGGCGGGTCTTGGGCTCAATTTCCTCCGACCTGATAATTCTCGTCTCCGTGCCTATTCTAATCATGGGTGCAACTCTGGGCAATAGCTTGCTTAATCTCCACAATGGCCCCAATAGCGCTGGGAGGCCTGGCTTCACCTTGGGGGTGCCCAGGAGTGGACATTTCACAGGGAAAAGCCAGGAAGGGTTCCACAGCGGTATGAGTACAGCGCCAGGACGCCCCTTTGCTGGGGCAGCAGTGCACTTTACAAGTACAAATTCATTCATTCATTCATTTGTTTAACAAGACATGGGGTTCTTGCGTCCGATATCTCTCGGATGAATTTTGAGAACTGACATGCCCAACATACTTGCGTGTCCTATGCCTGACCCACCCAGACCGTGAACCCACATAGGCCGCTGGATGGAGATTGATCTCAGCCTGACTCCTGACCACTGCCTCGCTCCTTTATCGTGTACCTGGTGTCTCACTAATTTCCTTGATGATCAGTACACGCATGCCCCTTCATAACATCTTATGTCACTTTCTCCCTCTGTTTTTTCCTCCTTTCCTTTCTAATGTTAAGAGTGTGGCTACTGCCCGCCCATCAGCCACTGGATGTAGGTGGGATGATAGTTGTATCTTGTTGACTACATAATAATAAAGGAGATCTAAAATCTAAAAGAGTTTATAATAATTATATTGACAAGTTCTTGGATGCCTTGGACGTGCAATCTCTGTATAAGTGACAGTTTCTGCTCACTAGTCAGAGAGTTTTCAAAGATTTGTATCCTACCCCCAGTGCCAGTAGCACAGCTTTTCTGAAACACATTTTACTTTAGGCTATATGGTTAGTGAAAGAAAACAATTTCATACAGTTTTGTGATATCTGCAATTAAAAGAATATTTAAATCGTTTACCTGACAACAATAAAGATTGACTGGTAACAGGTCACTGGATCAACTCTTTCGATAACAGAGACACACTTTCTAATAAAAAATCTGTAATTGCTTGTGGCAACACCAGGCATGCAGCTGCCACCCACCCAGTGAAATATATTGAAGGTTCCACGCCTTTGAGAATCAGACAGGCTTACGGGTCAGCATTTAATGAGCACACGTTCACTCTGAACAGTCTGAACCAGTCAAGGTAACAGCTGTCAAGTCAGTGCAATGCTTGAGGGAAAAAAAGAAAAGGCGAAGGGCCTCTGAGACTTAGGTAGGTGTATACCGCATTATAATGTGCAATTTTGCATTTCAAAACATTACTCACTTACTACTGCTACTATTAAGTTGAATGCTAATTTAGTAGCAATGCTCCTTCATTTTCATTTTTTACTGATCTCAAGATTATGGGTGGAATAATTTATCCAAATCGTTTACGGCAAACACATTCTGCCATCTTTACAGGGATAGCCGATTGAAGGGCATTGAGAAAAGCAATTTCTTCCCCAGCTATAGTTTACCAAGCTCCCCTGTCCATCATGCATTTGCAAGGCCCAGAGTGGGGCTGTGACTTGGTGATTAATGATCACATGCCTTGCCTGTCCCTCGGCTTAGGGAGACTGCAAGCCAAGATGAAGGCCCAAAGCAGCTGAGTGTGACTTCCTGTTTGGGCCTGTTCAGACCATGAAGGGTCTGTCTAGAACTCATGCTCCTCATCCCTACGATAAAGCACCATTCATATGCTACTTTAGTATAGCCATTCATATTAATGTATGGTACCAGAAGGGGCATATTACCAACAAGTAGCGATATTTATCGCTAAATAGGCTTAGCGACGATTTTTTTATCGCTGCCTATCGCTGGATATGTTAGCGGAGAAAACATGCTATTAGCAACGTTTTTCTCCATTGTGCTAAAATATCCAGGGATAGCGGCGAAATGCGTGAATATCGCTGAGAATACAGCGATATTCACGCATTAGCGACGAAATGCTCTTAGCCCTGTTATCCATCTCCCATTGGATAACATGGCTAAGAACTGGTCCGGGCAGGTGTTAGGATTTGGAGATATTTGCGCTTAGTGTGAATATTTCTAACACTACGCCTGCCTTGCTAATAGCGACGTTAGCGACTGCTTTCAGTCGCTAACTGGTTGGGTACGCCCACTTTGCATGTCATTAGCGATAAACATCGCTGACATGCAAAGCGGGCCCCAAACCGCTCGTATCGCCTAAAAGCTGTCTCTAACATCAGTTAGCGACAGCTTGCTAATAGAATCATCGCCGTTTAGCGGCCGAAAACGGCCGCTAAATCGGCAATAATTGCCTATCGCCCCCCTTGGTAATATGCCCCCTGGTTTCTCAAATATTGTGCTACAAAAACATCCTAGAAAAAATATAGACCACCACATTTTCGACAACTTAACTAAATATATTTAGGTCAATATATGTTATTGTACACAACTCCAAATATATGTACCAGGACGATACATATCTTACAGGTACATAGAAGTAGAGTTCATAATAATAAATATGTACTTGCCAGTAGATAATTACCTACATGATATCTTGGTTGTAGATATTTTTGCTGCAAGTACTCTTGTAGCACAGTATTTCTATAGCCAATATTCTGGCATACAGTGCTCATTACCACCCTGCAAACCACAAGCATTCATCCCCCACAAACAAAAAGCTTACAGAGCCACACCTAATAGCTGATGATCATGAATGAGAGTTTCACTCCCTCAAAGCAGTCACTGCCATTCTCTTCTTTCTCACTCATGCTCATCAGAAGACATTTTGCTCATAGACATGCACCAGACATAGCTAATCATATAACACAAACGAAGCTTGGCACACTCTTAATGACACAGACATGGTTCACATGCACATGCCATTATCCAACTTTGTTTAACTTTTCCCAGACTGTCAGATAAGCCGTGCCAGCTACCTGCCCATAATATAGAGCAAATAATAGACTCACTGTCATCCATGTATTGAACCTATAGCCCACATATCTCACTTTATTCCTTTTGTGGACTATCTCTTAACACAACGAGTACTGACACCTACTGAATGCCTTCCAGCTGATGTCTTGACCCCTGAATTCAGCTGGCACTGTATCTCAGACTATGTAACATCGCAACCACCATCAGCAACACAACCAGCACCTACTATAGGGACTACATTCTACCAAGGGAACCATCACGTCAAGTTCTGGAACCCTTCATTGCAAATCCCAACTTCGCCATACTGGACGACTGCCACTTTCATCTGGAAGATAAGGGGTGTTATGACTCACATTTCTGGAACTCATGACTAACTTCTGCTTCACCCAGCTGCTCAAATCTCCCACTCATACTGCTGGCCATTTGTCGGATGGTATTTTCACAAACTATGCATGCCTGGTAGTCAGAGATATTCTCCCATTAAGCTGGGTAGACCACAGGGAAGTGACTTTCAGAATTATACTGCACATGGTAGAACAGGTGCAGTGCAAGTCAATATCATATGGAAATTTGAAAAAATATTCTAGTAATGATATGGATTCTGCTCTCAGAGTCCCTATTAAAAAATAACTATTCACAGGGACTGACGCAGAACATTTTAATGAGTGGATAAAGGATGCAATCAGTCAGGTTGCACCAGTTAAAACAAAGGTCTGAACCAGAGCTAAAGCATCGGCACCATGGTTTTCGGAACTTCTTAAGGTGGCAAAACAGCTGTCTATTCCCCCTGATCAACAGACCTTGGAAAACTCACAAAGATTCTGTAACAATATTGCGGTCTACTTCAGAGACAAGATCCTAAAGATTTTCTCAGACTACAACATCAGTGAGGCTATGCCTCTTCCCTCCTTTGATTCGGTTAACCCTGCCGGCCTGCATTCACCTCCCCCTCCCCCCAGTGTTGTCTGGATTCTCTCCTATCTCTTCCTTGCAAGTTAAATAGCTCCTCATGAACATTAAATCAGGTTCACCTAATAATCTCTGTCCACCGAAAGTTCTTCGGCTCACCCCAGATCAGATTGTGACTTTTTCGGTCAAAGTCTTCAATCTGATATTTTCTACAGGAGTGTATCCCTCTCTCTGGAAGGGAGCAGTAGGTATTTCTTTGCAAACTGGGGACCCAGAGGACCTCAAAAACCTACATTCCATATCTTTATTTCTTGTGCTGGCTAAAATGCTTGAAAAATATATTCACAATGCATTGGTTGAGTTTATTACTTCCCAGGACCTCTTAGATCCATCACAGAATGGCTTCAGAAGTGGTCACAGATCAGAGTCAGAGCTGGCTGCCGCTGCAGATTCCATCCGTTGCCAAGTCGGCCAAGGGGGCACTGCTATTTTGGTAATGTTGGATCTGTCAGCAGCATTTGACTGCCTGGTCCAAAGAGTACCTCAAGCACGGGTGAGGGTCACTGCTTTGGACCTTCTTTGTTCTTTTCTAATGGATAGGGTCCAAACAATTTGCTGCGGTAATTTTAAAGCAGAGGCTTTCAAGCTTCCTTGTGGGGTTCCGCAGGAATCCTCCATTAGCCCCACCCTATTTAATCTGTGTGTCTCGCCTCTCATGGGACTGGTGTGCTCCTTCAGCTTCCAGGTGTTATCTGATGCAGACCACACCCAAATTATTGTCTTCATATCAGAGAATCTGCTGTTGGTAGCAGTCAAATTCAAACAATGTATGATTGACATTAGTACCTGGATGAAGGACAATTGTTTAAAATGTAATGCCGAAAAAACAGAGATCTTGGTCTTTGGGACACAGAATTCGGTGTAGTCTGTACTTTGGTGGCCTGACAATTGTGGTCCCTTACCATCACCGGTTGAATCTGCTAAAAACCTGGGGGTTATTTTTCATATCGCTCTCACTTTTGACGCTCAGGTCAGCAGGACTGTGAGCTCCTGCTTCTTTATTATTTGAACCTTGAAAAATATCTTTCCTCTTATTCCAGCTGAACTCAGAGTGGCAGTGGCCATCGCTCTAATTACATCTGCCTTAGACTACTGTAAAGCTTTATATTTGAACATCAACAAGTCCTTGCTAAACAGACTTCAGGTCATTCAGAATGCAGAAGGCTGCCTGGTCCTGAATGTGCCTAAACATCTCTCGGGGAGGGAAACAGAGTTATATATGTTATGTTATGTTATGTTATGTTATGTAACTTTTATATAGCGCACGGCTACTCGAGATGAGTGTCCCGGCGCTTTCCACCTGCAGCTCAGAGTAAAAATAACACAACACAGCGAAAAATGAAAAAAGAAACAAAAAAGGAAAACAGTAAAAACAGTAAACAGTAAAGACAGACTAAAGATTAAAAAGCCAGGTCTTCAGGCTTTTCCTGAACTGGAGCAAATTGGCAGTGCTGCGAAGCGAAAGAGGAAGCAAATTCCACAGCTGGGGAGCTCTGCAGCTGAAAGAACGCCCTCCCACGCGGGCCTTCCTCACCCGCGGGACCACCGCTTTAAAAAGGGATTCCGAACGCAGGGAGCGGACTGGTCGATAGAAAGCCAGTCTCCGCCGCAGATATCCAGCCCCTGATCCAAACAGGGCTTTATGCATCAAAGTCAGGGATTTAAACTGGATCCGCTTCCGGATAGGCAGCCAGTGTAGCGCCTGTAGCAGCCCGGAAGCTCGGGCTCGTCTACGCAGGCCAAAAATAGCCCGGGCGGCAGAGTTCTGCACCACCTGTAGGCGCTGAACCAGGTAGTCAGGGAGGCCAAGAAAGAGGGCATTAGCATAGTCTAACCTTGAGCCGACAAGAGCCTGCACAGTAATCCTCCTGTGTTCCTCAAACAGCAGAGGCAGGAATTTACGGAGCATTTTCAAGATTCCGTAACAGGTGCCAGCCAGACCAAGAAAGCTCTTTGCATCGTCTATGTGGCTCTTCACCATTAAGGGCCTGCACCTTTCAGAAAGTGTTCCATTGGTATATACCTAAAAGACTGCTCAGATCATCATCTCTCAGGAAGGTGACTATCCCCATATTCCTCAAAGCCAGGTGGGGTGGCTGCTCTTTCTCGGTAGCCGCGGCTAAATTATGTAACACTGCCGGTACACATTGCAAGTTTGGATTCCTCCTTGATATTCCACGAGGCAGCTTAAAACCTGGCTTATTACCCTTGCATGAATGCAGCTTCTTGGTCTCTGCAGATGCCTTCCTTACCGGCGTTTTCACTTTGATGCCCTCTGGTTTAGTGCACTTTACAAATATTATTTCAATCCATTCCTTCACGAAGGTGTGAACATAATTAGCTATCTTAAGCTCACATCAAACCAAGCAGATCATAGGTAGCATGCTGGAGTGTAAAGATCATTACTAACACTTGTAGTATGACCACCACTCCCTCCTTCACAACAAAACATGCCACAACTTACAAACCTTGAGGAAACCCAATCACACAACCATGATTTAGGAACGTCCTACTGCACACGCATCAACAACCAGAAATCTCTCTCTCACTGCCACTTCAGCATCCAAAATAAGGCACTCTTCATAACCTTCAGCATCACTTCAAACCCCACCCCACCTCCACAAAGAAACTCAAATCCACATCACCCTAGTACACTCAAGAACTAAATGCTGTCAAAAGACAACTCAGCAAACTTAAAAGCTATGGTTAAAATCTTAGACCTTTCCCAACAGTGCTACACAAACAACAGCCTATAAAACATTCAAGCACAACATCACAACAACCTAATTTGACAATTACCTGAAAACCATGCTTGATGCCAACAGTGAAGTCATGTCACCCACAATACTGCAAAACACTGCATAAGTCTCCCCTTTGTTCCACAACTAATAGGAAAAATAGAGAGTTATAAATACCAATATCAACAAAATCAATCCAATTAAGCACAACACAGCACTGCAAACGCTTACAGAGACACACCTTATATACCTTGTGTCTCCATCTCTCCATAGCACTCCTACCAACCCTTCACCCTCCAATCCCTAATCATTATTACTGACTCCCAAAATATGGTCACCTGCAAAAATAACCTCCAAGTTTCACTCAAAAAACACCCCAATATTCTTGCTGCTCTCTTCATCATAATGAATTCTTACCCTGTACACTTGCCCATCCCTTTAAATCAGTTTGAATTCTCTTAAAAAGCCCCACCTTGACCATAAATTATCCAACTACTTCCCCATGGAATACCGCTTAAACATAGACAATAGCCTTCCTTTTCTTGAAAAGAGATGCTATGTCTCTGTCATAAATGCTCTAGTTCAATCACGGTTCAATTATGGTAAATCCATCTACCTAACTTCTCTTGATGCACTAATTAATCAGTTTCACGTGATTCAAAATGCTGAGGCTTATTTAATCTGGAATATACCTAGACATCAGCATAGCCCTCCTTTCCTATAACAACTTCACTGGCCAACTGTTCTCAATAGAATTGTATTCTATGGCATAGTGATTGCTCATACAGCTGGATACCACACGACCTCGGTTTCATTGCTGCTGAGTTGCGTCAGCAAAAATCCTTTTGTCTTTTACGATCCACAGATACATTTTTCTTCGCTGTTCCTGGTACAAAAGTGTGTACTTTGGCCACTGTGTATTCTCCATGGCTGCAACCAGAATGTGGAAAACTATGCCAGGGGCCCTCCTTTCTGTATCCACATCAATAGACTTCAGAAAATCATTGAAAACTTTTCTATTTATTTGATTGTCTTCTCTACCACATTTGTCCAGATTGGCTATTTCAGTACCATGAAGCTACAGTGTATGTGCACTTTACAAATAATCTATGATATATTATATTATATTACATTATAGATTATAATATATTGTATTGTATTGTATTACATTATATATTATATTAGAACATTGGAATGTGGAACACTCCATTGAATACAATGTAGTGCTCCGTACTCCTACGGGCCGGTAAAAGCCCGCAGAGCAACATTCCACGTTATGTTTGTTCACAGCTGTTGCTATGAACAAAGACCTCTCGGAGCCCGAGGGGATTTAAACCCCTCGGGCTCTGAGAGGCCTTTGTTTTATTTGTTACAACATTCTGCCCTCTAGTGGCAGAATGTTCTAGTAGCCTTATAGCCCTCCGTACCTGGGTTATACCGGCCATTAGAGTCCTGCTCCCTTGTTAAAGGCCCTCGCCTTAGGCTCTGTCATTTAACGCTGGAGCGGACCTTTATTGACCGGGAAGCCCGCTACGCCGGCTATAAGGCCATATTATATTATATTATATTATATTATATTATATTATATTATATTGTGTTGTTGTATATTATATTATATTACATTACATTATATTATATTATATTATATTATATTATATTATAATATATTATGTCATAATATATATTATAGTGTGTTATATTATATTATAGAACTATTTAGAATTCCATACTGAGATTAAGGAGAAAGAAAAAGCCTCACTTTTTACTATTTTTAAATATACTGCTGAACACCAAACCCCCAAGCATTACAAATGTTTAAAGATATTTGTACCCTCATTTGCAGAGATAATATTTTTCATTTTTCTCTCTGACTCATAAAATAAGACTAGACAATGTTTGATAATTTCAGACTTTTTAGCATAGCAGTGAAGTGGTTCAATCAATCAATCAATCAGTCATTTGTTAAGCGCACTACATACTCGCGAGGGTCTCAAGGTGCAGGGGCAGGGAGGTGGGGGCCGCTACTGATCAAACAGCCAGGTCTTTAGTGTCCTCCTGAAGGTCAGCAGGTCTTGGGTCTGTCGTGAGCTCACTGGGAGGGTGTTTCACGTCTCGGCGGCGAGGTGGGAGAAGGATCTCCCGCCGGTGGTTGTTCTTCGGATGCCCAGGACGGTGGCGAGTGAGAGGTCGGCTGAGCGTAGCTGGCAGTTGGGAGTGTAGAAGGAGAGCCGTCTGTTGAGGTAGGCTGGGCCGGTCTTGTGGAGTGCCTTGTGTGTGTGGATGAGGAGCTTGAAGGATATCTTCTTGTTGACGGGGAGCCAGTGCAGGTTTCTAAGGTGGGGGGGTGATGTGGCTGTGTCGTGGTACATCGAGGATCAGTCATGCCGAGGCATTTTGGATGCGTTGTAGTCAATTGATGAGCTTGGTCGGGGTTCCCGCTTAGAGGGCGTTTCCGTAGTCGAGTCTGCTGCTGACGAGGGCCTGAGTGACTGTCTTTCTTGTATCTGTCGGGATCCATCTGTAGATCTTGCGGAGTATGAGGAGGGTGTTGAAGCAGGTGGAGGAGATGGCGTTGACTTGCTTGGTCATTGAGAGCGTTGAGTCGAGGATGATTCCCAGGTTGCGTGCGTGGTCGGTGGGGGTCGGGGCTGCCCCCAGTGCGTTTGGCCATCAGGAGTCGACACAGGCTGATGGGTTGGAGCCGAGGATGAGGACCTCCGTCTTGTCAGAGTTCAGCTTCAGACGGCTGATCTTCATCCAGTCGGCGACGGCCTTCATTCCTTCATGTAGGTTGGCTTTGGCGGTGATGGGGTCCTTGGTGAGGGAGAGGATCAGTTGAGTGTCGTCGCCATAGGAGATCATGTTGAGGTCGTGCTGTCGGGCGACGTGTGCAAGCAGGGCCATGTAAATGTTGTCGGGCTGGTGGAGGATTCTTGGGGTACGCCGCAGATGATCTCAGAGGCTTCGGAACAGAACGGGGGAAGCAGACGCTCTGGTTTCTGCCGGAGAGGAAGGAAGTGGTCCATTCCAGAGCCTTGTCTTGGATCCCTGTGGCGTGGAGGCGTGCGCATAGTGTGCGGTGGCAGACGGTGTCGAAGGCGGCAGAGAAGTCAAAGAGGATGAGTGCTGCAGCCTCCCCGTTGTCTAGCAGGGTCCTGATGTCGTCGGTGGTGGCGACGAGGGCGGTCTGAGTGCTATGGTTGCTGCGGAACCCTGACTGGGAAGGGTCCAGGATTCTGTTCTCTTCGAGGTATCGGGTTTGTTAATGATTTTCTCTATGACCTTGGCCGGGAAGGGGAGCAGAGAGATGGGTCGGATGTTCTTGAGGTCTCTTGGGTCTGCCTTGGGTTTTTTGAGTAGGGCATTGATCTCGGCGTGTTTCCAGCTCTCTAGGAAGGTCGCGTCTCAAGGGAGAGATTGATGATGTTGCGTAGGTGGGGTGCGATGGAGCTGCTTGCTTAGTTGAAGACGTGGTGCGGGAATGGGTCTGACGGAGAGCCGGAGTGGATTATGCTCATAGTTTTGATGGTGTCATCGACGCATAGTTGCAAGCCATGTGCAATGTCTCCAGTTAGTATTTGCTTCTCTCCAACAGTGCTTCACATACTGTGAGTCATTACCCCATGGGTACAACTTCTGTGTTACTGCATATCTTTGTAAATGAGCATGATGACGTCTAGTGTAACTCCTACATACACCATTGAAAATATGGTCCAAATTCTTTTGCTTCTTAAAAGGAGTAGAGGCAAACCAGATGGAGTCATGACCATATTCTGTATGCCTTCTTCATCCCAGTCCTACCTATCAATGACTATTGTCACTCGAGGACAGGTTTACTAAACTGCTTCCGCCAAGAATTTGTTTGCGATATGCCCTCTTTAGCCCTGCCTTTGCCTTTAACTTTGTTTCTGATCATTCACTCTTCTTTGTTTACTTTCTGCTGATTGCAAGGCTTGCAATGTTGTATTGTAGATCCAGACAACAGGTAAGTTAACTTAAAAAGTGAAAGGCATGATATGGAAGGCTGTCCGGTTGTCGTGCCTCAGCTGACATCGAGCAGGTGTATAGTTTCCATATTTTAGGCATAGCACAGGTCCCCAATCTCATCCAGCGCTTTGCCAGATTCAGTTAGTCCAAATAAACTTTGCTCATCGGGCAGTTCTACTGCCTCCTCTAGTAATGCAGCGTCTACGCTTCCTTGTTTTTGTCTCCTCAGTTACAGGAGAAGCCAGAAGTAGGGCACACTGTTTCAAGGTGGGATATTATGAGGGTTGTTTCGATTTTGAGTGACTCTTTGAAACTGAACAGAAGAGAGCTGTAAAGAGGAAACATGTTGATCAAAGGGATCAAAAGACTGAACATTCTGTTTACCTCTTGGCTAGCTGCAGGCAGTTATTCATGAGACCGTATCTAGTGCTTTAAAGAAACAGTGAATTGCCTCCTAATGTTGACACTGTTAATGATGATCAGGACTATGGAGAACCAAAAATCATAATAAATAAAGGGTCTTGAATTGAAAGTTTTAATGAGGAGACTTGGGTTTTGCGCCTTCTGAGGCAGAAATCTTTAAAAAGGATCTCTTTTCATAATATTATTCACAAGATATTGATTCTTCTCTGCCTATGCAATTCAAAAGGCTTTAGACAATGAATGTAATGATATTACAAAACAGTTTTTCCCAGATTGTTGGCAAAAAAATACAGATTGGACTACTTTGATTCTGAAGAGCGTTCTGTAACAAAAGAGGATGTTTTGTTGGCTTGTGAGTTATCTCATCTTTATGATGACGCGTCTCCTCCAAATGATATGGACAAAAAAAATTGATGGTAGTTAATAGAGGATTTTATGCGTCAAACTTTACTATAAGGGCAGGCACCTACACTACATATACTGTTCAATTAATGATATAGGATATTAAAGATTTGTTTGAAATTATGATAAAAGGAATGTTCCAGTCACAGTTCAGGATGAGATGGAGAAGTAAGTGGGCTTCCTCTCAAATATCATGTTCGATCAGTTATGTGCAACTGCAGCGTTCTCTCAAGGAGATATTTCAGGCCACTGAAATATATTGTTAGATTGCTGAATTTGGAGGCCAGTCAAAATACATCTCTACTTTATTTTACTTTTGTTGGCTTACTCCATTTTGGTCCACAATTTGAGACCTTGATTAAAAAGGCTGAGGAGGTCAAAATAATGTTGTTATATTTTAAACAGCACAATTTTAAGTACTGTACATTCTACAATTCTTTGGAATGCATCAACTGTTCCAACAGTCAAGAAGGCCCATCCAAACAAGGGCACAACTTCTTGAGGGCCGCTTTTATAATAAGTGCTGCAACAACAACAAGGTGATGGATGGAATAATTGAAATATTCTCAGCCACTGGCGCTCACTCAACCTGCATCCCAATCCATTGTTTTTCTCCGACCATGCCACCTCAGTTTGGACCCAGCCATATGCAAACCAGCCTTGACCCCGCTCCTCATGGGAACAGGACAGCCCGAACTGCCAAATCATGTCCTCCCTGAACTAGAATACAATCACACTAGGACTGATTTCTTCCTGATAAGGGCTCATCAGTCAAGTAAACCTTGATTCCAGAGGCACAGTGAGCATGGACCCATGTCTCTTGATACCTGTCGCATTTAGGTTGTCTTCTGCAATAACAAGATAATAGATGAAATGCTTAATCTCAGCTGCTGGCGATCGCTTTGGATCACATTCCAATCCATTGACTTTTGCTTACCATGCCACCTCAGTTAGGACCCAGCCATATGCAAATCAGCCTTGATCCTGCTCCTTATAGTAACAGTTCCGCTCAAACTGCCAATCCAGGTCATCCTTGAACCGGAGTAAAGGCAACTGAGGACCGTTTCCACCTCAGTCAGGCATAGGTTGAAATGAGATGTATTGGTTTGGGAAATAATGATGGATTGGGATACGGCCTCGAGTAATTACCGGTGGTTGAGATTAAAACAAGTTCTCCATCCATCAATTTTTGTATACTTTAGTATGTCGCTCTAAGTGGGATGGGTATGCCTAGACATGGGTCCTGTGCACACTGTGTCACTGGAACCAAGCTATACTCGACTGATGAGCGCATAACAAGGGCAAAACTGGTCCTGGTTTGCCTGAGTTCCGATTCAGGGAGGAACTGACTTGGTTGTTCGGGCTGGACTGTTTCCATTGGAGCAGGGTCAAGACTGATTTGCCTATAGCTAGATCCAAACTGAGGTAGCATGGTCTGCAAAATAACGATGCATTGGGATGGGCCCCAAGTAATGCCAGTGGCAGAGAATAAATCAAGCATTCCATCTATCAATTTTTGTATACTTTACTATGATACATTGTGGCCCTCGCCATCCAGTTTCCCAAGTGCACAGACAAACACTGTAAAGTGATGAGTATATGAAAGATGATCTGGATTTCCCTGAAGGAGGCAGAATTTGTAATTTCCTGCGTTTTGGAAAAACAATGTATCAGACAAGTGACTTAGACATATTATTAAGGCAGGTGTACCTAATAATTCAAAGGCAGTCCACTAGTACATTTTCAAACTACTCTTTTGACTCAGATGCAACCAAAGAGGGAGGTCATGTTGAAAGTGCTAATTCTATTATGGAAAAGAAAGCCTGACAGACGTCTGTATCCAGTCCAATAACTATTTTATTCTATTCTCTTTTTAGTACAAAAGCCAAATGGAGTTTTCACACCAAATCGCAATCTCAAGCCTTGAACAAGTATTTGAGTTTTTAATCTCTCTAGATCTCAGAGAAGATTACTTTCATGTATATGTAAAATTTATTTTCAATAAAATATTTTGAACTAAAAAAAAAAAAAAAAAGTTCCTGAGATTTGTCATAGAAGATCAGCATAATAAATGTCTGATACTTCTTTTTGATTTGTCATCTGCTTCTCATGGTTTTGCTGAATTGTTAGGTCGCTCAGCTCAATCGTCAGTTACCTTCTTTAGTTCACTATCACATTTAACCCTGGGTGTTTCACAGGATTTGCAGGAGATAAAGAACTCCGAGAAGATACATTTTGAATCCTCAACAAATGCTGTCCTTTCTCTCTTTTGCTCAGTAGCCCCATTGGCTTGCATGGGGGAATGAATGCTCTGTCTCTCAGGTGGCCTCAATTCCTTCTTTATGCATTTCCTCCATTCCCGGTCTTACCTCAGGTTCATGAGAAAGGTACAGAAGGAGAGGGTGAAGGTGGTCCTGGGGCACACATCTGGCCCAGGATGGTATGGGCCCCCATACTCATTTCACTATTAGTAGGACCCTGCTGGGAGCCTGCAGTGCAAATATCACCTCTACAGTTTCGAAAGATGTCAGCACAAGCCATGAGGATGTTCTTCCTAGGCATTTAGATATAGATCATGATGTATTGTAATGTCTTGGCTGTTCTGGTAAAGTTGCTCTGGACATACAGCAGGATAGGAGACTCCCAACCTTAAAGTCCTGATATAATTTCAACTCGCGGTGTAAGACGTTTGCATTAAAAAAAATTGTAACCCCTTTAAAAAATTTAAATTTCTAAGGGTGGTTTTCTGTTGAATTTGGTGGTGTCTATGTTAAGGAATAACAGCAGATAAATCTGTTGAACTTGGTAGTGTCTACCTTAAGGAAAAACAGCAGAAACAGAGAAGTGAAAAGCTCTTATGGCTGCCCGCTGTGTCCTTGTTTATTTATTTATTTATAGAGTTTTATATAGTGCTGGCTAGACCCGAAGGTATCAGAGTTAACTTTCACAGCTAGGGGCTGTGACAAGAAAGACTAGAGTCAATATAACAAAGGTTACAGGTAAATAATTGAAACATTTACCGGCTATGAACTATGCAGAACCTTCGCATGTCTATGTATGATTTCTAGATTCCAGTATCCTTCCTGATGTTATGGAACATGGCCTTATCTCACAGAGCTAAATAGATGGCAAGGTTGAAGAGAAGGCCACAGCCCGTTAAATGTCTGCAATTTATCGCGCGAGGTGGAGGTACACTGCTAGACTTGACCAATGCGGAGAAGGGATAGTAGATACTAGATAGCAGGGTCCAGCCTTGATTGAAAGCAGTTCGCTGTAGAGTGCTGAGGTCAGCAGGCAGGAATGCAATCAGAGGCTTGGGGATTGATCTTGAGGCTGTAGGAGCAAGGGAGAACAAGAGATATGGGGGAAGCAGAGACAAAGAGAATGGGAGAGGCAGAGAGAGAGGCAATAAAAGAAGGAGATGAAAAGGCAGGAGACAGAGGTAGAGAGAGAAATGGCAGAGGGAGGGGGAAAACAAAGGGTAGAGAAAATAGGAGATAGGTCCAGAAGGGAAAATAAGATAAAGTAGGCAGGAAAGGGTCAAAAACATGTATTGGAGGAGAAAAAGAAAGTCAAGTGGATAAGTGAGGTCTATAGAGTAAACGGACTAAGAAGCAAAAGAAAGAGCGAGTTTAAAGTTGTGAGACCAACGACGGGTGATAGACAGATTCACCGAGTAACACAGAAAGAAAAGGGCAGACATGGCCATGCCCTGTGAAGCAGCATAGAGAGTGGATTAGAAAGAGAGGGGAGAAAAAGAAAGGGGTAGAAACAGAGCAGGTCGAAAGAGAACGACAGATAGAAGCGGGAGAAAATTGAATGGCGGGGTGGAAAGAGAAAGAAAACAGTAATAAAAGAGAGTAAAGGTGAGAGATGGAGTAGACAAAGGTGAGACAGAGAAGGGAAAGCGTGAAAGGCAGGCTGAGAGAATGGGGGAGATATAGCTGGATTGATGGAAAGGCTGCCGTGAAGCTGTCAAGCGCCTACCTATTTTGGTGATTTATTCTGAGTTTGCTTTAATGACTGTGTGAAGGTTGTTTGCTTTTCTCTGGCCTCAAAATATGGATCTGTTCCCAACATGCACTACCAGCCATATTTGTTGCTACGTCGTTTTTTATACCCTGACCCCCGCTTCCAGTTGCTTTGAATAACCGAACGTGCTCCTCGGTGAGGCGGGAGAGCCGCCTTCGGCTCCCGTGTTTCTAGAATATACGAGCAGAGTCTCGCGCAGCAGTCTTTAAATCAATGGCGGAACCCTGGTGCGACGTAGATTGATGTCGGTGGCGCGCGCCAGAAGCCGCACGTGTGAAGAGGAAAGGGCGGCTCTGCTCTGTCAAGTAGAGAAACAGAGACAGCTAGCTCAGTGGGCACTGTGCTCACTGCAATCAAACGGCCTCCACAGGCTTCATTCCTCTGGTTATCCAATCAAAATGTTACTATTCAGGGGCTAATAAACTGAGGGGCAGATTTACAAGAAAGTGACGCATCTGTCGAGATGCGTCACTTTCCCTGCATCACCCTGCGAAACCCTTGCGCCACCATACGGCGCACCATGGCGCAAGGATTAACAGTTGCGTCAGAAATTCTGATGCATCTGTTGGCCCAAAAGTCACGCAATGCTGGAGTTGTGTCGCAAGCACGAAACAACTTCAGCAATGTATTTTGAGGCCTATACTTACTGTACTGCGTTACTCTTTATGCCTGCTTCAAGCAGGCATAAGGTTTTGACGCAGTGAAATCTTGTAGATTTCACTGCGTCACTTTTATGAGGCCTTCCTGCGTGGGAACACCCACCCTGCATACATTATACCTAGCGCAGGTATAATGTGATGCAGGGCTTTGCAACGTGACACATCTCCCTAGGTGTGTCACGTTGTAAATAGGCCACCTTGTTTGCGCTACCATTGAGTCAAAAAAGTGACGCAATGGCCGCGCAAGAAGGCGCAAGGGGCTTGTAAATCTGACCCCTTGTAACACTTGCATTGGTAATAATGACGCCTGTGATCTAGGTGTTATCATGGTCATAGTCTGCTAAATTTGCTTCTGTCTCACATGAATTGAAGAATTTGCACTGGCTCCCGACACGCAAACGCATAATGTTTAAAGCATTATGTATGGTGTTCAAAGCAGTGAAGGGAATTGGTCCATCCTTTCTTCAACAACATTTCCAACTGTACACACCAGGTAGACAGCTGAGATCAGCAAACAAAGGATTAATTATGACTCATCGGATCAGGAAAGCATGATGGGGAGGACGCAGTTTCATATCCGGAGCCATTTCCATCTGGAATAAATTGCCCCTGGTCCTGAAACAAAGTACCAACCTGATGACGTTTAGGAAAAACATTAAGACTTGGCTTTTTGACCTTTAAAATCAATGACCATCTCATGGGAGAAATCATATCATTTCAGCGCCAGGACACCGCCCGGTAACAGCGCGCTTTAAAAGTGGTATAAATAAATGAAATAAAATAAATAAATAGTCACTTTGTGCTAAATCTAGTTTGATTACTATTCTTGTCAATGAATTATTCCTTCGTCTTCGGGTTTTAAGCAATTCAGTGCTGCCACCCAACATGCAGTCTACAGTACAACTCACTGCTTGTCAGGATGTAGAAGGTGCAACTGCGATTGGAATACATGCTAAGTAGCTCCATGTCCTAAAGGTCACCTTCAGTGAATCCTACATTTTAACCATCACTAGTTTGGTGCCTGACCTCGTTTTGCTACTGTCTTTGCTATTCCCTTCACATCGCTAAGGCCTACAGTTCCCATCATGCAGAGCGGTGGTCGTTAAAATACAGCTCTGGATGAGGGGTGCCACAATGGCATTGTCAGCTCTGTCTGCTATGAAGACACCTATGGGTGCTAGAAATGAATCAACAATGCCTTTTCTTCACCCTGCTGATGGACTCCAAACACTGGCCGAGTAGCCTAATGTGGATTGGAAAGGGTTTGGTGATGCTGTCCATGATATTGTTCTGTATTGGGGGTGGGTCATAGACAATCTGTCCTTCCCAAAGAGCTGGCATAAGTATTTCGAAGAATTTCCAGCCTCTGTAAAGATAGACTTGCTCTTCTGCAGTCTTGCCATCAGATTCTTGGTGGTAGTGAGACTGGGTCATCTCCTACTTTGGAGTGGAAACAAAACATAGACCTGCCTCCAGCAATCAGAATTAAAATGTTTTAATTCATGGCAGGCTTTTGTAGAGTATTCTGCTCTGGCTCTTCCTCACTGTGTTTGCCATATGTGTCTGTTTTCTGTAGGGAGAAGTTAAACCTCTGGTCCAGTCAATGTCATTAAAAGGCAAGCCCTGTTCCATTGGAACCTCACATTTGATCTTCTGAGATCAATAGCCATTTGTTATCCTCTAGGATTGCCACTGCTCGTCCACACCACAATATGCTACAAAATAGGCAGCACTGCTAATCGCAGATGTCTGATGAAGGCCCATTGTAAGGAGGCCAATTCCTTGTGCATCATTGGTTTTGTTAGTTCAGAAAAACTTTTCAAGAACATGAGTCCTCCTATTTTGTTCATCGACATGCCTCCTTAATTTCTCCTCACCCTGATCTTTAACTCTCCCCTGTTTTCTTTTATGGCGAGAGGAGAGATGTGATTCACTGCTATGAAGGAGCATTCTCAGCAGGCACTAGATACAGCCCTGATAGGCTTGACAAATGAAGTTTGCAGCGTTCATAAGGACCGGCAAAAGTAGGCTATATTGCCTCTTTGCTCTCCCTCTGTAAATCAAAATTGTCGTGGAAGATTCAGTCCTCAATAGTGCCCAGAGGCTGCTCCTCAAACAACGTCATTGGTTATAGATTCTAGTATTCGCCGTGTTCCTTGGCTGCAAGATGATGTGCTTTGAAAAAAGACATTGCCAGGCCTAATGGCTTGTCACAATCTGGGACTAGATACTTAAGTAAACACAATTATTGAGGGCCTGATGTAGGTAATCCAGATTTACCGATTCTAAAATATCAAATTTGACCGATTCGGTATTTTAGAATCGGTAAATGGGATGTAGGTGTTCATTCGGTATTTTTTACCTAATCGGTAAGATTCGGTAAATACCGAATCGGTATTTACCGATTCGGTATTTCCCATTCATCCCTATGGGCCTCCAGGCCCATAGGAATGAATGGGAATTACCGAATCGGTAAATACCAATTCGGTAAAAGGGGGAACACATTCAAGGGTGTTGCACCCCTGAATAGTGCATGGGTGCACATGTGGGACACATACATGCCCTAAGGGCATGTATGTCTGCCACATGTCACTGTCATAAATTGCAAAAAATTGCTTTTTGTAGGGTTTTCGATATTTACCACCAACTTGTAGTTGGTGGTAAATAACGAATCCTGAAATGGGAATAGCACTCATTTCAGTGCTCCCTACATTAAGGATTCGGTAATTTACCAAATCGGTATTTTAAGAATTCAGTAATTAACAGATTCCTTAAATAACTGATACGGTAAATTACTGAATCCTTCATTTTGGCTTCCTACATCTAAAAAGTCTAATACTGGTCGGTAACGTCCGAAATTCGGTAATTTCGGCCGTTACCAACCGGTATTAGGCTTCCTACATCTGGCCCTAAGTCTTCTTCAAATGTCTTGATCTTATCGGCATGACACCTTTAAGAATATCTACTCTCCTTCCTTAAGTAGACCATTCTATAATTGGCCGAGATAGTAATTTCTGGAGTATTAGTGCCATCCATTGGTCTCCAGACTTTACATTCAGAGCCCCAGATGTCCGTACACATTTAATATGTTGAAAAGCATTGCACAGATAAGCAACACACCATTATTTTAAGTAGGCCTGTCAGCAGTATGTCCGCTTTTAGTTCAACGCTCTTCCTTGTGGCATTCTGCCTGTGTGCTTCAAGAATTCACTGGCCTTTCTAAGTTTAATTATTCATGTATTGCTTCCCTGCAGCCAGTAGAAAGACCCTTTTTCAAGACATTCAATCTGTGTTTTCAGGCTTGTACTCATAAATCGTTCAATGCCTGATTAATGTCTACATCAGGACAAGGTAGAGATTTAGAGCATAATTTCTTCCATGACTTGAGAGTGGTTGTTCTTCATTGTCAGAGAGCTCTGTTCATTCTCACCTCCGCGATGGACCAGTCCTGGCTTAGAGTCTAAGATGACATGTTGTATTGTCTGTTTCTTCTTTTTCGAGTATGCCCTCAACTCAAACCCACAGTGCCTCTTCTGATTTCTTTTTGATAGCCAATCTTGAACTAATCCAGCATCCACATCCCAGCCACCCATTGATATCTCGTGCTGACTCCCTGTAGGTGCAAGAAGTTGGTCTAAGTGTAAATCCCTAGTTTTTCTGAATGGCATCCACATGGGCTTCCCCAGTGGAAAATATGTCCATGCATCAGCTCAGCCAGCATTTATCAGTCCAGTGAAGTAGCATCCAAATCACTACCTGGTATAACTCCCTGTTGGCTGATCTGTGTTATCACCGCCTTACTAAGACCTCTCACTTACTTACGGTCTACGCCTCATCAGCCTCGTGTTGACGTTGGACAGAACATTTTTCTTGAGAGTATTGGGCCTTTAGCTGCATCTTCTTTCCTTTGAGGGATGTTCCTCGAAGTTTGAGATAATAAAGCCTAGATAAGCAGATAGTTTCAGTATGAACCCAGAGCGACTGGTACTCATTTGTGCTTCAGATGTTGGCACCGCTAGTCATTAAACTTTATTATAACCCATTATGAGCCATGGTCGTCATGCAGGTCATATTTGTATCCGCTTCCTTTAAATGGAATTTTGAGTACTTTTTCTTTGTAGACAATGTCTGCTTTTCTACCCCTAATAATAGAACTGACATTGGATGAATCTTAAACCCAATCAATCCAGAACAGAACCAAAGGCGGGATTAGATGTTACCAAGTTGGTTTAGCAAATAGGTGTACTCACCTAAGAAAACGGTTTATTATGGTAGCATGGGGCTGAGCATGGGAGCAAGATGATACCTGTTCAAGACCAGGGCTTTCCAAAAATGGAAATCTGCTATTTAGCTATTAAATACCTCCTTCATCGAAGCAATGAAAATAAAGGTTTTCTTCTGCAAAAAGTCCACAAATCAGTTTGGAATTGGGTGAGTCAAGCGCTGCTTAACTCTGTTACTATAACAGCAAATGGTTAACATTATGCATTGACTCTAATGGCAGAGGAGCTTCACCCCACTGCCAGCATATGATAAATAAAACGATAATAATAATTGTTATCGTTTTATTTATCTCTGTCCAATGGAGATGGAGTTGGATGCGGCCTGGCACTAATATATGCGCATGTCAGTTTGGCCGGCCGTCTTAGGCCGGCCAAGCAGACATGCTCACTTATATTTCTCCAACCCAGCTGTATTCCACAGCCAGGTTGGAGAAACCCCACAGGCTCCCAAGCACTGTCTGAGCAGCAAACTAGGCTGCTTCGACCAATTCTGGCACTGCTCTTATGCTAGAGAGCAGCACCTGGATTGGGTGGAAAGCCTGTGCCTTCATACCTATCCACTTCTGGGATGAGAGGAGCAGAAGCAACAAAGCAAGCGGGAGCGGAGTGGCAGGTAAGTGATTTTTATAATTTCTTTTATATTTCCCAACTCATTGACCCACCCCCCTCGTCCTGTGCCACCCTACCAGTTTTGATTGGCAGCAGCAGCCACTGACAAAAAGGGCCTTCACATCGATCAGAGCATTGCAGGAATTATGGGCCAGATGTATGATGGGATTTAGCATGCACAAACAGGTTTGCGACCCGTTTGCGCATGATAAATCCTTGTGGGCCATGTAAAAACACTTTTTTGCAAGTCGCAACTATTTTGTGATTCGCAAATTAACTGCAACTCTCAAAATTGTGTTTTGCGAGTCGCTATCCGGAAGGGGCGCTCCCTTCCTTATAGCGACCGCCAAAGCCATGTAGCCATGTATGAATGTTTTGCGACCGCAATTGCAGTCGCAAAACACTCACAAATTACCACCCTTTTCAAGAGGGTGGTAATGCACTCGCAAAAGAAAATTCTCCTTTGCAAATGCAGGGGAATTTTTTTTAGGGGTAGGCAGTGGTCCCAGGGACCACTGCCTACCCTTAAAAAAAAGAAAAAAACATTTAATTTTTCTTTTTTAAATGCATCCCATTTTCCTTTAAGGAAAATGGGCTGCATTAAAAAAAACTGCTTTATTGAAAAGCAGTCTGAGACATGGAGGTCTGCTTAGCCCAGCAGGCCACCATCCCTGGGAGGGCCAGCCATTCCAAATAGGGTCACACATTGCGAGTGGCTCATTAATATTCATAAGTCTCGCATTTTGCGACTCCACTGGGAATCGCTATCAGTGTCTCTGACACTGTGGTACATTCTAAATTGTGACTAGCAATTTGCGACTCACAATCAAGCGCAAATTGCGACTCGCAATTTGGAATGGTCGTACATATGGCCCTATATCTTTCTACTCTCGTGTTGTTGTCAAGAAGCAATAGGCGTTTTTCATCTTTCCTAGACTGAAAGCCACTTCTTTACTGACCCTTTTTTCTCAGTGTTGGAAACAATGGACCAAATTAAGGGCCCTATTATGATGGTGGACGGACTTGCGTCCGTCCGCCACCCACGAGGAAGAGGGACCGTCCACATGGGCAGCGGCGGTCCCTCCATGGCAATTAGGATGTGACCGCCACCCTGGCGGTCACATCCCCTACCTTTGACATTGCGGCGGATGCTGCTTCAAGCAGCACCCGCCGCAAGGTTAAAAAATGCATGTTTACCTTTGCATGCACGAAGCGGCAGGCACCACGTGGTGCCTGCCGCTTCGTGCACGCAAAGGCAGGGGGGTACCATAGGTACCCCCCATGTGCAACCCCCACCCCCCCCTTCACCCCTGGGGGCCCGCAACGGGCCCCTAAACAAAAGACTGGATGCCTTTCCACAGCGGAAATGCTGCAGTGGAAAGGCATAGTACGGCAGACATCCTAATATGCCTGGCGGTGTCTGATAGACACCGCCAGATATGTTAGAGCTTTTCGGCCACGGGCGGAAGGCGACCGCGCGGAAAAGCTTCGGACTGAAAAAATATCCCCCCGCCATCCTAATCTGACGGGGGGTATTTCTTGAGTCCGCAGCGGATAATCCACATCCTCCGGCCCGGCAGTGGCTTCTGCCGGCCCGGAGGATGCGGATTATCCGCAATTATAATGGGGCCCTTAGAGTTTGATTATCACTTTCATTTCTTATGGGAACACTAAGGCCTAGATTTACTAAGGGTTGCACTGGCACTTATGCAGCATCACACAATTCAGTGCTCCTCCCTCAGGCCATTGTAATGGCAAGATGTTTCGCATTGTTTTGTGCCACATGAGCGACCATTCAAAAAGTTAGTATGATATGAGTAGAAGTAGAAGAATTTACAGTTATCTATCATAGGGATAGGGTTTTGGAAGAAACTCAGCCTATGGAATCTTATCCGCTGTTGCACCACTGAGTCGTTAGGGTTCTCTAGGGAAAATTGCATTGGGCCCCGCTTTTCCTTAAGTAAATGCTTAAGTGTGTAAAGTGCCTAATTTTTAAATGCGACAGATTGACTGCTGCCTTTGCTCCAACTTCTCCGAGAACCACATACAATATGTAGGACCTCCAGGGTGCTGCAGTTCTGTTCAGCCCTCGTATTTCCAGAATCTATTTTCAGAATTGGTGTGGCTCTCCTGTGTTGTGTTTCAAGAACTGATTCTGGCCTGCCCACATAGGATTTCTGTTGAGTACCTCTATTCTATCATATCAAGAGTTCAGAGTTTCTCAAGTTAATAGCATCACAGAGCTAACATATATGGGATTCAGGGATTCTAAATTGTCTCTTGGCCTTTGGAATAAAAAGTCGAATTTACCAAAGTTTTCTTCTCCTAAAATATGAAGCTCTATGGGGCACACACATTCTAACCTGTCTGCTCTCCAAACCCTGCAAGGAGATTAGCAGAAGGACAGGTTAAAATGATAGCATAGAAGTCTGGTCATAAATGGATCAGAAGTGATCCAGACCTTCTTGTTCTCTCCATCTCAGCCACAAGTCCTGTTAATCGCGCTCACCACCAACAAACTAACAATCATACAGGTCAAGTGTAGCACAAACTGACACCAGACATGCTCGTTTAAACATACTTGAACCAAGGAAATAAAGCAAACTGCTCATACGTTCTCAGGCATTGGTTTAGTACCCTCTTTTACAGGAATTCAATAATTAATATATAGAATCATAGATAGATAACAGTGTCTAACAAGGATGTCACTCAAATCCCATGTTTTATGGTGACATAATAGATAACTTGAGTTTCACTCTTATGTTTTTGATTTCACTCAGAACCTCTTAGCCCAAAACGTACCCGTTATTCATTTTTTACCCATGAATAACTTTGTTATTTATTGCCCCAAAATCATCTGCCCCTGCTTTCAACTACTATTCAGGAGTGGAGAAGTAGTGGAGAGACATCCATAACATGACATCTCATCCCTGCCTCAAATATAAAAATCTTAACTGGTCTCTAGCCATCCAACACACCACCCTCTATGCCATTCCACCTCCTCCCTTTCCGAAGTGGTGTCCTCTGTTTTCCACCTGAGCTCGTAACCAGTAACTCCCTACCAGGCTCTCAGAGAGGCCCATAACAGCAGCCTGGAATATTTTTATGATGTAAATATAGTGGATAGCAACTTTTATTCTCCACTGTAGTTACATCTTAGCAAAGTATAACCATATTTAGAATAACGTGTTCACACTAATGCCTCTCAGTGAGATCCATTACTAACATATAGAATTATAGATGGGTAACAGTGAATTACATGATGTTTTACATCAAGGGGAATCTAATTTCTGAGTTATTCATTTGAAGACCAATTCGTAAATTGGTGTAAAAACAGGACTCCTTAGTTGTGAGCTTTAGGCTTTGGAGTGGGTTACAATCCCATGATTTGATGCCAAATATTGTAGATGTCCAGAAGTTCTCCTCGGCCCAACAATTTCTCATAAAGTCTCCTGCCTGCCTATATTTTACTCTAGGAGATACTCCTACTGCCCACATTTAAATATGCAGGTTTGACCAGAAAAGATAAAGGTGCACCACTAAGTGTGGTGGGCACATGTAATTGCCCATTGAACTTGTTTCCTCCTCAGGGAAAATTATTTTCCTTGTAGAGAAACATGTTCCACTACACACCATCAATATCCTTTGGCAAAGCAAATATGTCTTACATTGTGGACTCATTGACTTTGCCAATGCTTTAAATTTGTTTTTGCTAATGCTGAGAAAGAAAAGAAAGAAAAGGCCTAATGATGTGGCCAGTGCTGCTGGTAATGTCATTCTGTAGTCACGTGCATGCGCAATGTCGTATGGACCTGTGTGCCAAATAAATCGTCATTTTCTTTTTTTATTGGCTGATCTAAGACAGCAGACACTAATGAGATTGGTGAATAAAAAGAATATTTGTGTGAAAGCACTTTTTATATAGTAGAGTGGCCCAGCAAATAAAAGTCAGCTGCTAGACCCTCCCCAAAAATGTTTTTTTTTTTTATTATTGCGAGGAGTGTGGGATTGGGTGTGTTTAAGTTGGAGGAAGCAACTGACATTCACTAAAGCAAATTGTAAAAGGTGGGGAAGCCTGCATGCAAATTTCAGCTTTTGGGCCTTCCCAAAACATTTACAACTACCGCAAGGGGTAGGGGAGCAACAGAAGTCCAGGTTGGGGAGGGCAAGTGAATGGGAAGCTGGAGGCTGTAGGTGGTATTTGAAGGGGGAACAGCACAATTTGAGAGATATCAAGAACACACATGGACTCTCATAGAGTGCTTCATGAAAAAGATAACGGTAATTCCCTAAATGTGAGCAGTGGAAGGATATAACTAAGCCAATTCTAAGGATGGTTAATAGGCAATGCTCCAGGGGAGGGGCCAACTCAAGAAAAAGGCATGCCAATGATTAAGAAGCAAGTAAATGAGAGTGGCAATAAAGCCGGTTACGATAAGCAATGAGTGGGCTATATTTTTTTGGATTGTCCATAAGAAGCTGTACACAGCTAAAATCTGCCTGGTAGGCATGGCCTAAAAAGTCCCCTCATTTCTGCCCCAAAACATAGACAGTAGAATATATTAGGAGTAACTTTACAGAGTTTACCAGGGTGGGAAGTACTGATGCAAAAATGTTTATGAATATCCACACACTTACGGGTTTGTGTTGCCAGTATTTTGATTGTGCACTACTTGGGCCCTCCCCTTTGCCAACTCCTAACTCTACTTTTTTGATGGCAAAACATTTATTCTAAGAACATTTTACAATTCAAAATTTTTACATATCCTGATTCTGTATATCAGCGCTTAGGTGCTCAAACCTTTTTTGAATACAGATGGCTAAATATGTGATGTTACAACGTGATCAAAATGATCGAGGTATGTAACATTGCAGTTTTTACAACGCAAGTCGTTTTAATGACTTGCGCTGGAGGGCGCTGGACTTAGGAATAGTAAGATTTACAATTCCAACCCCAGTCTACGTACAGTAGGGAAGGTGTTGGAATAGTAAATCTCACTATTCCTTAGGTTATAGCACCATCCAGCGCAAGTCGATGTAACGACTTGCGTTGTAACAGCTGCGTTCTAACTGCATCGCTGTGTAATCACCGCGATGTAAAGGATGTTTCCCCACATGGCTGTCACAGCTTGTACATATGAACTGAAATGGTAAAGAAACAATTAAATCTTCACTACTTTATTCAAATGATAGTATTTGTGGTGTTAAGGGTAGGTTCAGAATTGCTGCAACACTTAAATTCCCCGCTCGCTCACTGTCACAATCACTCACATGCATAAGTGGGCAACATACTAAAAAAAGAGTTTCTGACATCAATTCCCTTATTCCAGGGTTTGAGAAAATATGGTTAAGATTAGTCCACTAGTTATATTGTTAGTGGTAGTATCAGGAGGCCTGATTACTGTTCCTCACTTCCCTATTTTAAAAAGTTGTGTGATCCTAAGCAAATCCCTACATCTGCATGTGACTAAGGTATCTTTCTTACACAAAGCAGAAACGTGCACTGTAAGAAAGAGCATTCACGCAGGTGCAGTGTTACAGCATTCAGTGATTCATTCCTAGGCTCAATACTCCTGTGTCTGCTGTAAAGCTGGTGACTTCATTAATCACGTCAATGCTGTTTCTGTTGAAAGGATGGCTCATCACAGTGGTTACGATTAATCTTGCAAGATTGATGAGCGCAGCCCTTGATGTAAGCAACCAACAAAGCAGTGATGATGCCAATAAAGGGACCAGTTTATTGGTTTTCTGCTTTGGACATGAGTGGGTAGCATTGCTTACTTCTGATACACTGTTTTCAAATGAAATCCTTCGTCTCGGCTCATGCACGCATTTCAAACTTTTTAAGTCAAATGTTAGCACTACTCTTCTCGGCGCTGCTACTTTAATTGATGTCGGAAGCATGAAGGTATGGGCTGGCCCAACAGTGAACTGAGAGGGTAATAGGTCGGATATTCATAGGGGTTTATTTACAAGCCTATTGTGCCGCCAGTGCGTCACTTTTATTGACGCACCGGCAGCGAATGGGGTTCCCCATATTTACAAGGCCGTGTAAAGTCACCCTACGTGGCTTTTCATGACCTTGTAACTATGTTTCTGTTGTAAATAGAAGGTCCATGAGCCAGGTATACAAAACAGGATAGCGTTATTCAGGCTTAGTTCTAGGGTAAATTAGGTAGAAGAAGATAAGTAAATGAAAGAATAGCCCCACCAGGAGGAGCCTCCCTGCTGATCAGCCTGCATCCACCAACTGACACTTCCACACATAACCAAGCACCCAAGCATTCCATGACATCGTCACACATTCCAGCACTCATCCTGGCCGAGCAGTAGGGAAGATGTGGCTAGGGAAGAGGAAGGCAACAAGTAAGTTATAACAGTTTCCCTAGCATGCAGAGTCCATGGTTGTTGCTGTGGGTTACATTTTGTAAACCTGGGAATGCGTCAGAATCCTGCACCTCCCCAAGGGACGCGTAAGAGGTGCAACAAGCAGAAATATTTTTATTTCTCCTTGTTTTTCCTTCTGTGTTTATGTGCTGCATTCTGCAGTACGCATAGAAAGTGGAAAATGCCTTTAATTATTGTGTTTGATCAGGAAGGTATCCCTTCCTGCACAAAACAATCATCCCTGTAATGCAGGCACCCTTGCAACATGACGCAAGGGTGTCTGCGTTGGCACACGACTGTTGACGGGAATGCACTACATCTTGTAGATGTGACAGATTCCTGCCCTTTTATTTTGACGCACGTCAGCGCAGCAGGAGCGTTAAAATATTGTAAATGAGGCCCAACGTTTTCGGGGGCAAGTGTATTAGGCCACTAGGCAGTACAAAAGGGGGTGGTGATGGACGGAGCATCCGAACCAATCAAACACCCACACCCAATCAACAGATCTGGGTTTAATCCATCACCGTTCTTTAGCCCACTCTGCCACCCCAGTTCAGATATGGCCATATGCAAATCAGTCTGATCCTGTGCCTCATGGGAACAGTCCAGCCCAAACTGCCAACCCATGCCTTCCCTGGACCGGAAACAAGCTTCCAAGGACCGGTTTCTGACATTTCAGCCGTCTTCAGCCCGGCTTGCTTGAATCCAGTGGCAAAGTGAGCAAGGGACTCACGTCTGAGCATACCCTGCCAACTTATGGCGAACAAAGTGGTACAAAAGTGGGTGGTGATGGACGGAGCATCCGAACCAATCAAACACTCACACCCAGTCAACAGATCTGGGTTTAATCCATCACCGTTCTTTAGCCCACTCTGCCACCCCAGTTCAGACATGGCCATATGCAAATCAGTCTGACCCTGTGCCTCATGGGAACAGTCCAGCCCGAACTGCCAAGCCATGCCTTCCCTGGACCGGAAACAAGCTTCCGAGGACCGGTTTCTGGCATTTCAGCCGTCTTCAGCCCGGCTTGCTTGAATCCAGTGGCAAAGTGAGCAAGGGACTCACGTCTGAGCATACCCTGCCAACTTATGGCAAACAAAGTGGTACAAAAGGGAGTGGTGATGGACGGAGCATCCGAACCAATCAAACACTCACACCCAGTCAACAGATCTGGGTTTAATCCATCACCGTTCTTTAGCCTACTCTGCCACCCCAGTTCAGACATGGCCATATGCAAATCAGTCTGACCCTGTGCCTTATGGGAACAGTCCAGCCCGAACTGCCAAGCCATGCCTTCCCTGGACCGGAAACAAGCTTCCGAGGACCGGTTTCTGGCATTTCAGCTGTCTTCAGCCCGGCTTGCTTGAATCCAGTGGCAAAGTGAGCAAGAGACTCACGTCTGAGCATACCCTGCCAATTTATGGCGAACAAAGTGGTACAAAAGAGATTGGTGATGGACAGAGCATCCAAACTAATCAAACACTCACACCCAGTCAACAGATCTGGGTTTAATCCATCACCGTTCTTTAGCCCACTCTGCCACCCCAGTTCAGACATGGCCATATGCAAATCAGTCTGACCATGTGCCTCATGGGAACAGTCCAGCCCGAACTGCCAACCCATGCCTTCCCTGGACCGGAAACAAGCTTCCGAGGACCGGTTTCTGGGATTTCAGCCGTCTTCAGCCCGGCTTGCTTGAATCCAGTGGCAAAGTGAGCAAGGGACTCACGTCTGAGCATACTCTGCCAACTTATGGTGAACAAAGTGGTACAAAACGGGGTGGTGAAGGACGGAGCACCCGAACCAATCAAACACTCACACCCAGTCAACAGATCTGGGTTTAATCCATCACCGTTCTTTAGCCCACTCTGCCACCCCAGTTCAGACATGGCCATATGCAAATCAGTCTGACCCTGTGCCTCATGGGAACAGTCCAGCCCGAACTGCTAAGCCATGCCTTCCCTGGACCGGAAACAAGCTTCCGAGGACCGGCCACTAGGCAACCAACTGATAAAACATCGGAAAAAATGTGTCCTCATTTCAAGCTCATGCCCTTAAACCTTTGTGAAAGCTTTGCTTTGCTGCAGAAACTTGATCGACCCACCTGTGTGGTAGAGATAGCTCTTCCTCTGTGCACCACATTTTGATTTCACTGCCACGGCGACGGTACCTTTTTCCCTCAGGAGGAGCCCCGTGACAGGGGGATTCTTCAGATGAAATTCTGTCAATGCTCATACAGGATGGTGGGTCTTCTGACTCCTACTTATGGATACTGGAAATGTACCCAAACATGAGGGTACAGTGAGATTGTCCAATTATCTTGTATCCCTTACAAAATGGATGTTAGTTTCCTGCATGTTACACAGTATGTACTTACCTTTTTATGAAAGTATGTTACCCTTGTCATGATGGTCCTTCATGATGCTAACTGCCAAATATGGTGGTGGTTATTTTCCTGCTTCTCAACAATCGCAATCATTGGTTTAGTTCACACCCCTCGGAGGTGGATAGCGAAACCAAGGGTGTCTCAGACAGTGACACATCAGCCAAATTTAGATCACTATTCTGACCCTGGGTCACAGATAGAGAGACACCTGCACCAGGCTTTTCCCTTGGCCTTCCTCACTACTTAGGCCCTCAGGCCTTTCAACAATTACTTACTTTCCCTGTACAACCTTCTGTGGCTATAATCATCTCCATCTACAGACACCTGGCTGGGTAGCTTCAAGCCAAGCATAGGGTCAATACAAATTCCCTACTTTGGTTTGTTTTTAAATCCATGAATAATCTTACCTTTCCTTATGTGGTTGAGGTAACCTGCAGAAAAACTACTAGCTTGGCAATCAGATCCAACGCCTGTCTTTAAATCGTTCTGCACCACTTTCAAATTCAAATGACACTCCTTTCTTTTTCCCTACCACTAACCAAATGGGAAACGGCCAGAACAATGCGGCTTCAGCAACATGTGCCCGAACAACGCAAGCCCTACCTTGCTGCCTTAACCACGCACATGCCTTTAACCACGCAACCTAACCAACCTTCCCTTCGACCTGAGAGAATTGTTTCCTGCCCCCATCTATAAAGAGGACCTCAAGAGACACCACATCCAACAATGCAGTGAGATGCAATAGCCTATTGAGGCAGTTTAAGGTAATTTCGCACTCTAAAATCCTGTCTACTCAATCGTCCTCTCCCTGAGAATCTTTGTGTTCTTGTTATTGTTTAATCACAGGCACTAAATGTAAAATTTAGATTCATAGCTATCAATGGCAGGCAGGCACTGTGGTACTGGAGCCCAGAGGTTTGTGGGAGATTCTTACTTAGTTGTGGCCCATCTGCCAAGCTTTATTTGAGCCCAAGAAGCCCTTGTAATCTGATTGTTAAAAGCTGGCATGGCTGAAATTGTCAAGAGGGACACAGGAACACCCATGCGCATAATTTAGGTTTAGCCAGGGGTAACAACTTCTACACTACTTTTTGACTTTTGGTAACCCTGATAATGTATTTGTTACCCTAGCTCTCCAGATTTAAGAAGCCAGTGACAGCAACAGAAAGTAACAAGCGCTGGTAATGCCTGTAAGTCTAGTTTCTAACTGAAAGCGACTCTTAAGGCATTCAATACCTTATCATATGTACAATCTGACGCCCACTGACTCATTCTTGCAGTCACCCACTGACCCATCCTTAAAGACCTACTGGCTTTACCATATGCTTTTTTGAAAGAAAGACAACCAGCCTTTGCTGCAACATTTCATAATAAATTGAGCATTGCTATAACAGCAGATATAATTTTCCCAATCAACTAATCTTGACTGTATGCTTTATAATTGACATGGCAATCAATCAATCAATCAAATAGACTTTATTCAGTTTTACAGCTTTAAAACCATAAAAGTTGAATGTTAAAAAAAAATCCAAATTACATTAAAATACATAATTCCATAGACTGACAAACCGAATATGCACATGGTTGGAATACATAACATGTCACAGTACCCAACTCAGGCCATTTTATTGAGCATACACTTAACCACAAGGCAGACATCGGGGAAACAGAGATAACATTACTAATTAGCATAGAATAGCATTTGACAAATCTATATACAATCCCTCATTAGAGGGCCTAAAATTGAATACCACATTCTAAGTCTTCTGCCCCAGGGTTAGTCAGATGGGCTAACCAATATAAAAACCATTGCCTACTAAGGTAATCTGTGAGATTGTATGTTCCATATATGTGCCCTCAATCGTTGCCACAGTGTAATGACAATCCCCTCTTAAAGGCCTATTGCCTTTAATATATCCTTTTTACAGTATATAAGTAAGATCTACTGCCTTTTTCCTAACTTTTCATTATAAATAGATCATACCTATTGCATGTGACATCATTTTCCCAAAGAAAGAATTAGGCCTACAAAATTAATCTTGGGCTCGTCTACATAAAATTCTTGACCTAGTGTATTAAGTATAAACTTTTCTACAAAGAAACTATCAGGCATACAGTCTCTAATGTGCTTTATAAGAGAAAACTGGACATTGCTGCAATTACTGCAATTTTTCAATAGGTTGTGAGAAACTAAGTGGTAACAATGAACACCAATTTTGTGAAGAACTCTTGGTCAATATATACACTTGATTCTTCAAAGTACCTTAGATTGTTTTACTTCCTCACTTTCAGCACAATTTAATGTCATACGCTGGATTATTTGCAAAAAAAGCAGAACTATGCGTAGTTTTTGTTCTTTTCTTTCGAAATTATTCACACCTTTCAACATTATGTGAAATGATGAATTGAAAGGGGCTAATGAATATCAGCATTATATCTGTCCTCGCTTTTAAACCCATAATTTCCCCCAAAATGATCTGCACATGAGCTACATGATGGACAGGTGCCATCACAAAAGACACCAATGACATATCTGTCCTGATTATTCCATTTTAATATTGTCATTATCGATGACATCATTAGAGATACAGTATAATTTCTTTGTTTTGATGCTTATTAATTAAGGATCTCTGCTGGAATGAGGGAATATGGGCCAGCTGGCCTCATCTCAGGGCTCGACCTCAGTTTAGCGTTCCTCGTTGTGCTGTACTCTTTCTCTTTGTAGTGGCAGCGCCATGTTGGGTGCTCTGGTTGGGGCGGTGACACAGCTCTTTTTCCTCAAATCAAGGCTCACCCAGAATCAATGTCTGTGTTTGTGGAAAGGGGGGACCCCCTCTTTTACATAGGGAGCCAGTAATACGGGGGGCAATTAAGGCATGATTATTGTTCTTTCAGCGTCACAGTGTGCTGCAGCTTGGCTATATCACCGCCATCGCCATGCTATTCAGGCCACGCCTATCTGCACACTTATTTCTTTCTTATTTGTGCCAAACATAGCATAAACTACACAACCATGACAAATTCAAAACTAAACTTATCTGTTGAATTTATCATTAACGTACCACTTTCACCTTACTATAAGTCATAATTATAACTCACATTTATAGTTACTCACCACCTTAAAACTAATATCACTCACACACATCTGTACACAGTCTTGTTACCTCACTCACCACATCACATTAACTATAACTATGTAAAAATGTGTGTGGAACATAATTAACATAAATTGACAACTGTCACTTACACACAGAGTTACTCTTCGATACAAAGATTTATAACATGTTCAGTACCGCTACACACCTATGATGCATTAGAAGCACAAGCGTTTTGTAAACAGGTACGGGTACACCCATTTGCTGACACAAGCTGTACAAAATTTGGTCGAAATTTAATATGGTACTTACCCGCCACTGTGCAAACTATAAAGCAAGCAAGCACACTCATTGAATGATGTCATCAATGATGCCATTTTAGAAGTCATCAGTTATGTCATAAATGATGTCACAGAACATATCATGAGTGATGTGATATTTGAGGTCATGAGCATGGTGGTGCGCAAGGTATAGCTAGCTCTGTTGTAATGTAATGTAATGTAAAAAATATTTGTAAAGCGCAACTAACACCTGGCGGTTTCTTGGCGCTCGAGCATGGGGAGCCAGACAATCCGCAAGGCAAAAGAGCGTTAATTGTAAGCATTACAAAACAGGTGAGTTTTAAGGAGGGACCTAAAACGAGTGTAGGGAAAAGCAAATCTTATGCCTAAAGGGAGTGAATTCCAGAGGGAAGGGGCAAGAAATGAGAATCTCATTCCTCCCTGTTTCTTACGTTTAAAAACCGAAACCTTGAGTAGGGCCAGGTTGGAGGAACGAAGGTTGCGGGAAGGGACATAAGGATGCAGTAGTGAGGAAATGAAAGACGGGCCGTTCCGGCAATGGACTTAAAGATAGTACAACCTAGTTTGAATTTACAACGCTCAGAGACGGGAAGCCAGTGAAGGGATTTTAAAAAAGGACGGACATGTTGGTGCCTGGGTTGATGGTGAATAAGACGTGCAGCCTGATTCTGAACAAGTTGTAACCTCTTCAGTAGGTAAGCAGGGATGCCAGCATAGAGGGAATTGGCATATTCTATCCTCGAAATGACTAAAGCTAGCAAAACTAGGGTAAGGGCCTCAGTGGTCAGGAAACAAGCAATCTTACGGATTTTCCGCAACTGAAAAAAACTGGAGGAGACTACAGCATTGATCTGGGGCTTCATCGTAAGATCGTTGCTGATGATAACCCCCAGACTTTTTGCCGAGTCGACTGGGCTGGGGGGAAAACCCAACCTCGCAGGCCAAAAGGTGGATTTCCATGGGTTGGCGGCTCCCCCGACAACAACCAGCTCTGTCTTGTCGGGGTTAAGTTTGAGGTGGTTGGCCCCCATCCAGTCACTAATATGGCAGAGAGTGGATTGAAAATTGGCAATGGACTGGTCCGAGGAGTCAATATTAAAGACCAGCTGAATGTCGTCCGCGTAATTAAACGCGGTGACATGGTTACCCCGCAAGGAGCGGATAAGGGGGGTCAGGTATAGGTTAAAAAGAAGAGGGGATAAGGAGGAACCCTGCGGGACGCCACATGTCAGTCCGACCCTATCAGCAGAAAACTGAGAGAGCCGGACCGCCTGGCGGCGGTTGCTCAAAAAAGAGCGAACCCAGTCAAGGGCGGTACCCCGAATGCCAGCCTCCCCGACACGGCCGACAAGAATATCATGGTCGACCGTGTCAAAGGCGGCCGACAGATCCAGGAGCACCAAAACCTGACTGATGTTAGAGTCCGCCCCTCTCCGTAGTTCCTCCATAACTGAAAGTATAACTGACTCCGTAGAATGGGCGGGTCTAAAACCGGCCTGTTGGGAGTCAAGATAATGGGAATGTTCAATAAATGAGCTCAAGGTGTTAGTAACATGAGACTCAAGAACTTTACTGAGGTAGGGGAGAAGGGAGATGGGACGAAAGTTGCTCATAACCGTAGGGTCAGCCGTAGGTTTTTTTAGAATGGGCACAACCTCAGCCACTTTAAATGAGCTGGGAACCAGGCCAGAGGAGAGAGACTTATTCAGGAGCGCCAAAGGGAGGAGCGGGCAGGCTGTAAAAGCCTCGCGGAGGATAAAAAAGGGGCAGCAGTCAGTGGGAGACCCAGAGGCGACCTTATTTAAGAGAACTAAGAACTCCTCCTCCAAAATTGGAGGGATCTGAGTCAACCGCTGAGAGTTTGGGAAAGACAGGGAAGAATCAGGCCTAGGGGAGGGCAGAGGGACCACGAGTGAAATGCTATTTTTAATATTAGCAATTTTGTCCACTAAAAACTGGTTGAGAGAATCGTTAACTATAACTGGTCAATTTCCCTGTCTTTTTAAGTTCAAAACTGTCAGAACTGTCATCCTCAGGGTAGTCTTCCCCCAAACCCTTTGCCTGTTTACCTTCTCTTTTTGCTGAATCTTTTTGTTGACCTTAGGACTCCGAGCACTTTACCACAGCTGATCAGTGCTAAAGTGCATGTGCTTCTACCCTAAACATGGTAACATTGGTGTAAACACAACAGGTATATTTAATATACTTGCAAGTCCCTTGTAAAGTGGTATTCCATATACTCACGGCCAGTAAAGTTGTACTAGGGTTACCAGAGATAGGAATTTCTCAGATTTCTGACCCTTAATAACCTTGTGCCAGTTTGATGAATCTCCTTCTAACTTTCCAGATCTATTTCTTCTACATTGGTGGATGATGAAAAGTTTTCAGTGATTGGTCAAGGGGTGCAATATAGATTTTGACCCCAATGCACTTTACAAAGACTTTTTGTGTTGGATGTGGCCGCAAAACGGCTGAATGAATTGTAATGAAATTGCACAGAAAAGTCACTTTGATTATGTAGATGATCCTTTTTGTTATTGCAGGTGAAGTTATGAAATGGTTATGCAGTTATAAGGGCCAAAATCTTCTTGATATATGTAGCTCAATACTATTAAAAGTAACAAGGAAGCCCCAAAATAAACTAGACTGCATATGTAAAGTTTCAGATTTACTACATGAACAACTGAAAGACCCAAATATGGTCACATGCTAATGGAAACCAACAACCAAATACATTACAAATATAATACGTCTTAATCTACATAAGTTTTCTTTGCATGTTCTCTGGCTCACAAAATAAAACTGTGTGCAACAAGCCAAATTAAAACTGTGCCAATTCAGGGAACCAACAGTTGGTCCCCTGTCTGGAGAAGGTGGCCAACTCGATGTCGAACAGTCGCCTGAAGCTGAACGGAGACAAGACGGAGCTCATGATACTGGGAAACCTTGCCATACCCAGACCCCTGATTAATTGGCCAAATAATATGGGCAGCCCTCCCGATCCCAAATCGTCTATAAAAATCCTGGGAATTTGGCGTGATAGTACACTCACAATGGACTATCAAGCAAATAAATTGTTGGCGAATCTGCTTTTCGTTACTCAGAATGATTAGGAAGATTATCAAACTGATCCCAGATCACTTTAAAAAAGTCATGCAGTCCATTTTAGTCTCTTGCCTGGACTATGGCAACTCTCTTTACGTAGGCTTGCCAAAATATGTAAAAAAGCGACTAGAGGTGGTGCAACACGCGGCAGACAGACTCCTACTAAAAGTACCAAGCTACATATCAGTAAAATAATCTTCTAAACAGCTCCATTGGCTGCCATTGGAAGCAAGAATCACGTTTAAATCCCTCTTTATTGCTCACATGGCAATAAATAAAAAAGGCCCAGTAAAGCTCTGACAACTGATATCGACGTACACCCCTACTAGGCACCTACCATCCTCCCAACTGCAGCTCCTTAGGACAGAGTCAAAAGGACAAGATGGGAAGATCATTTGCCCATTTAGTACCGAAGTTGTGTAATGCCCTCCCACTCGATCTTAGATCACTGCCTAATGAAATCTCCTTCAGGAAAAACATAAAGACTTGGCTATTTCCACCTTTAATTTACGTGTGGTCGCAGCCCTCAGTCCAGTAGTCACAAGCTTGGGGAAGCCCTCGGGTAGCCATGTGCTTTACAAAACACGAATATAAACATCTTCCTTATGCACTCCTGTGCAACAAACTGGAAAAGTGACCTAGCAGTGAGCTACATAAACTACTATATGGAGGACATGATAATTGGCCACTAGGGAAAAAATGAACAACAATGACTGGCTATCATTCACTTTGGGACTTATATGTGGAATAATACCGTAAAAAGGATTAAGGAAGCCGACAAGGTAAACTAGACTGCATATATAAAGTTTCAGAATTCCTACATGAACAACCAAATGACACATTTATGGTCTCATGAATATGTAAATCAATGAACAAAAACATAACAAATGCAATAGATGAAAAGAAAGAAGTCACATTAAATCTGATAGCCACTCTGTAGTTATAGTTAAGATTCCCAGAGATAGGAATTCCTCATATTTTTGCTCCCTAATAACTTTCCATCAATTTGACGACTCACCACAAAACTTTACAGACCTATAGCATTTCCTACTTTTCATGATTGTGTGCATTTTTGTGGTGAATTGTTAAGGGGGTGCAAAGATAAAAGGAGGGGTACCAAAACGTGTTTTTACACTAATTTCTTTTCTATAGAATATTGTATGTGACGTAGCGAAAAACAGCTGAATGAATTTAAATGAGATTTGGCAGGACTATACATTACTGTGCAAAGATGATCCTTTTTGTGAGTAGGGTGAGTATTTGTTAAACGTAGTGATATCAGTGATCGCCGTACCTTTGTGGAATTTTCAGAAATTTCGCAAAACTACTGTGGTGCATGGCGAGTCAAGTCATTATCTGATTAGATAATGACAGCTTATACAAAAGTTTAAGTTAGCCATGCTGTTTTAAGGTCCCTTTTCCAGTGTTCTGGGTTAAAGCATTAGATATAGTTAACTATGACGTTTTAATTTTTTTCCCTACCTATTAGCACTTTAGTAAAGTGTAATAGGTAGGGGAAAATAATTATAAGTAAGGCTACCAGTTTTCCATTTCTACTGGTTTTTATATCTAAATATAGACAGAAAACACATTGTTTTCTCTCTGTTACTTCACTGTATGCCACTGCACTGTTTGCTACTCCTCTATACGCTAATCCACTGTATGCCACTCCACTCTATGCTATTCCACTATATACCACTCCAGTATATGCTGCTCTACACTATGCCACTCAGTGTACGCCACTCCACTCTACTCCACTCTACGCTGCTCCATTCTACACTAGTCCATTGAACGCCACTCTACTCTACACGACTCCGCTTCATGCTATTCCACTCTAGCCCACTCCACTGTACACCACTCCAGTCTAAGCCACTCCACTGTATTACACTCCACAGTAGACTAATCCATTTTACACTATTCCACTCTTCGCCACTCCATTGTATGCTAGTACATTGTATGCAACTTCAATCTTTGCCACTCTACATTATGGTATTCCACTCTACCCCACTCCACTGTATGCCACTCCATTCTGTGCTATTCCGTTGGAGGGCACTCCACTGTGCGATACTCCACTGTATTCTATTACACTCCACCCCACTCCACTGTATGCCAGTCTAGTCTACACCTCTCCACTATATTCCACTAAATTATATGCAATTACAATTACACCACTCCATTGTACAACACTCCACTCTACGCCACCTGAGGCTATGCTACTCCCCTCTATGCCAATACACTGTATGCTGCTCCACTATATACTATTCAACTCTATGCCACTCCATTCTAGGCTATTCCACTGTATGCCAAAACACCCTACTTTACTCCAGAGTACTCTACCCCACTCCAGTGTACACCACTTCACTGTACGCTACTCCACTACACGCTATTTCACTGTATATCACTCCACTGTACGCCACGCCACTCTACGCTATTACACTGTATGCCACTCCACTATATTCTACTCCACTCTACACCATTCCACTGTACACCACCCCACTATTCTCCATTTCACTCTACACTGCTCCATTCTACACTAGTCCATTGAATGCCACTCCACTCTACTCCATTCCACTTCATGCTATTCCACTCTAGCCCACTCCTCGGTACGCCACTCCAGTGCATGCCAATCCACTGTACGCCACCCCACTTGATGCTATTCCATTATATGCTATTCTACCCTACGCTACTCCACTCTACGCCAGTCTACTGTACGCTAGTACACTGTATGCAACTTCAATCTTCGCCCCTCTACTGTATGGTATTCCACTCTACCCCACTCCACTGAAAGTCACTCCATTCTTCGCTATTCCATTGGATGCCACTCCACTCTACACTAATCCACTGTATGCAATTACACTCCACTGTACGCCACTCCAGTCTAAATCACTCCATTGTATTCCACTTCACTGTCCACTACATCACTATCCATTATTACATTCTATGCCACTCCACGGTTCAACACTCCACTGTTCACCACTACACTCTATGCCACTCCAGCCTACTCTACTGTACTGTACACCAACCCTCTGTATGCTTCTCCCCTATGCACTATTCCACTCTAAGCCACTTCACTCTGTGCTATTCCACTGTATGCCTCCCCACCCTACGACGCTCCGAAGAACTCTATTTCATTATTTGCCTCCCAGTGTACTCTCCTCCACTCTATTTCATTCCACTCTACAAAACTCTACTACACTGTATGCCACTCTACTAAACTCTACTCCACTCTATCCCCGTACACTCCACTGTCCAAATTTGTCCTCCACTCTATGCCCATACACTCTATTGTACAAGACTCTCCTCCATGCTACGACAGTTTCCAACAATGTAGAACACAGCACCCCACTCCACTGTATGAGACGCCACTACAATTTATACGTTTCCTCAACTTTTTGTTATGCCACTTCAATGTACGTCACTCCACTCTATGCTAATCCACCATACGCTACTCCAATGTATGCCACTCCACTGTACACCACTCCATTCTACACAATCCCACTCTAAGCCACTCCACTCTTTTACATTCCATTGTACGGTGTTACTCTGTATGCTTTTCCACTGTACACTCATCCACTCTGCACCACTACAGTGTACACCACTCTATTTCATGCCACTATACTGTATGATACTCTCCTTCATTTTTATATAACTCCACTCTATAAAAGTGTACCACACTTTATGGCACTCTTCGACACTCTACTTTATTCCCGTACACTCCACTTTCAAACTGGACACTCCACTCTAAGCCCGTATACTCCATTGTACAACACCCTGCTCCTCTAATTATAACTCCACTCTTTAAATATTTACTACACTTTATGGCACTGTACTCCACTACCCAACTCTATACTCCACTCTGTGTCTGTACACACCATTGTACAACACTCTATTCCACTATACAAGACTTTTCTACACTCTATGACACAGCACTCTACTCTACTAAATGAAACCACACGCAATTTTATAAGTTTACTCAGTACGCTATGCCACTACACTACACTCCATGCCATTCTACTCTACGATAGACAATACACTCTATTATACTTTACTCTACACTATTATATGCCACTCCACTTGACTTTACTCCACTGCACAAGACTGTATGTCACTTTACTCTAGTCTACAACACCTTCCAGTACTGCATGACACACCACTACACTCTATTGTACAACACTGTACTCCAATTTATGACACTTTACATGACTGTATGCTATGCCACTTGGCTCTACTGCACTCCAGGCCACTATACTCTACAACATGTCACTATACCCTATGACACTTTACTCCGCTTTACACTACCCCACTCCAGTGTACTCCGCTTCACTATGCTCCACTCTTCTACAATTTATCACACACTACGCCACAGTACCATACTGTGCTCTATGCCTCTCCATTGTCTGTCACTCTCCTCCACTGTATGCAACCCCACTCTACAACACTGTTCTACACTTTTTTGCATATTTTTGTCCTCTGTTGCTATATACTTCCAGTAGCCCTGATAATCGTAAAGCCCCGCATAGTGGTTTAGATGTTAGTGTTCTTGTTAAACGCACTGTTACCCAAGGGCGTCCTAGTGCTATGAATAATACTGAAGCCATACTACTTAAATAACTATAGATTCTAAACAGTAGCAATTGTCAACTAAAAATAGAGTGAAGGCTACAAATTAGAGAGTTCTACAATTTTGGTGCAAAGACAGAGAAAAAGCAGCCATCCAATCTAGTGCTTTGGAAGTGTGAAACCACCAATCGGTTAACAGACAGGAAATAGTGCTTGATATTATGTTGGATTTAAACTGGGCCGTCCTTGTGATATGCATGAAAAATTAAACATGCCGCCTTAAACAAAATGCACTTATACACAGAAAGCTAAGGAAGTCTTCTAAGTGCAGCAGATGCAAAACTTCTTATAGGCAATTGGAAAGTTAATTTAGTTGCCATGTTTTGAATCGTTTTCAACCCATCCAATAGATACAACGTTGAATTGAGAAACATTTCATTACAGTAATCTAGGTGGCCCAGTATGATGGCCTGGACCACTCTAGCTCACTTTTCTGTTGGTAACAAAGACAGGATTTTCACAAAACTGGTAAGAGTGGCATAGAGGAACCAGAAACATGGCTGACGCGTTTTAAGAGTAAACTTGTTGTCTACATGGACGCCAAGGTTCCTGACGCACTGCACTAAGGTGGGAGGGGTGCCAGATATCATTGACCACAAGTTTGACAGAAACTTTGATCTGGGGTTTTGGCAGAATGTCAACATAATCTCGGTTGAATTTGAGCTAATAGTCAGCCATCAAATTAGACGCTGCCTTCATGCACTACCGAACCTGGCTGCGACATTGACGTTGTGATCTTCACAGGCAATACTGAGCTGTGGGTCATGTGCATAACATGATTTGGAAATTGAATGAGCAAATCAACTGTGTTAAAGGACAAATAAAGATATATTGAAGAGGGTTGGTCTTAGGGATGGCCCCAGAGCCATGCCTTACACTAGTTTTACAGCTTTAGATCGAAAAGGCAGCAATTGGAGCGCTTGGCTGGGGGCCTGTAAATATGACTGCAGCCACTTAAAAGCCATACCTCTGACTTCATCCTCTTTTAATCTTGACATGAACCATGAGTGAGGTTCTGTTTTGAATGCGGGGGCTAGGTCTAACAATATCAAGTCTACCGATGAGCCCTGATACATCAGCATTTGCAGAACACCCAGTGCTGCTACCAGTGCTGTCTCCCTCCCATGGGAGGGATGGAAACCAGATTGAGCCTCCTTAAATCTATTGCTGCGCTCAAGGAAATTTGACAGCTGTTTATTGCTATCCTTCTCCAGGATCATAATGGGGAAAGAGAGTAAAGAAACTGGTTGGAAGTTACTTTGAAAAGTTGGATCAGATGAACGATTCTTTAACAAACCAACAACCATACCCGTTTCCACTTTTGGCACATATCCCAATAAAATTGACAGGTTGCCAAAATGGTGCCAAAGGCCAAATAAAGCTGAGACATCAGAGTTCCAGATTGCAGGGGACAGAGGGTCAACGGGGGAACCCGAGGCAATAGAACTTGACATTGTGCGAAAATGTTAATCAGTTAAAAGTTCGATAGTATAGGGTTGGGGACAATATGAGCTTCCGATTCCAAATAAGTTTAGGAACCCAAGTCACCAGAGTGGTTGGTAAATCTCACCAAGATTTTCAGAATTGTTTCCTGAAAGAAGCTGAAGCTTGTCACACGGCTCCTGAGAATGAACAAAGGACTGATCAACACACGCAGGGGGCAATAGCGATTTAAAGATGGCAAAGACCTCTTTGATGCTATTTGAGCATCAAAAGAGTTAGATTTTGCTTGGCTGATTAGTTGCTTAAAATTGTTAAAAGCCCTCCTCTACTCTGGCTTGTCTAATGGATCATAACACTGCCGCCATTTATGCTCCAAGCATTTGCACGCTAGTTTTTCTTTTTCATCAGGAAGGTGTCATACCAGGGGACAGATGGAGTATCCCATCTGATAGAGCGAGTAGACAGAGGCGGGATAGAGTTAAGTACTTTACTGATACACTGGGCAGAGGGTGCAGGCTTCCTCTACTGCATCAAGGGGAATTTTCAGATTGTCCAAAGATCAAGCCCTAAGGGACATCTCTGGTGGAACCCTAGACCACTGACACGAGGAGGTGTGCAAATCACCCACACATGCTTTAGTTTGTCCTAAGTTTTATTTTAATCATACATTCAATTAGCATGTGATTAACACCATCCAGAATGATTGAGAAAAAGAGTGGGTGTTGAAAAAACACAAGGTTTATGGTGTGATGCTCTCATTATGATGATAAAAACATATTTCACTGGGATCTTTGAAATACTTTCCATATTTCACGTGTTCCCAAGAAATATGAGTTTTTAATTCACTGCAAGTTATTCAATTAAGAGTCCGATTTCCTTTCTTTTTAGTTAACAGACCTTGCAATGAAAATGCATTTTTTGATTTACTTATAATGTTAATTGCTATGGACAGGTCTGCACCAAATTGGTTTAATGAGCTACGGTCTGGCACGCAAATTTCATGAAGATTTGCACGGGGGAAAAGTATAGGGAGTGTTAAAAAAATGTGTTTTTCTCACTTTATCTCCCATTGGAAATTTGGATTGTACATACAGCCAAAATCGCTAAATGGATTTACACCAAACTTGCCATTAAAGTAAAAAACTACCCAGAAAGAGTGCGTTTGTTGGTTTGGAGTAAACTATGTCAATAGTTTTTGAGATAGGCATTTAAAAGACCTCCCCAGTGGACTTTAAAGGGTTAACACCCTTGTATATCTCAGCTGTTTCAGAACCACAAATCCTTCACAAAACAAAAATTCAAAAAAGAAAGGATGCTAATTGTGTGAGGGCGCCTGTTATCCCATTTGGATTAACAGTTCGGTACCACGGATCCATGTAAATTGATTGTCTGTCAACAAATCGAACATTTCTATTGTGGCTGCCATGTCAGGGTGTGAGGATGGCCCCTGTGCCCTGAAAAAACATGAAAAGGCCAAATAAGAGTGCAGGTTGGGTGCACCATGATCTCCAGGACATAGTGGGGTGACTCTCAAAGGGGCCTCCCTTGGTTTAAACAAAGAAAGAAAATCACAAAGAGTCGGAACCTGGACACCTTCATAGGCGGCAGGGATCTGCAGCATCATGATCGGTACCGCAGACCCTGGGTGACACTGCAGGTATCAAGATTAAATAAAAAAGACCAGGGCAAGATTTAGCAATGCATGCCTCACTGATTGAGGATTTGCAGACATGGATTCATAAACATGACCTCTGGGAGGGAGAGGTATGGGTCATAGGAACTTATCCTGGGTTTATGGGACTGAGTTAGGAAGCTTGTCCATGATTGCCATTCCAATTCAAGATCCACAAAACCAATAACATTTATAAAACGAACCACAGACTGATCAAAGGCAAAGCTCTGTACAGGGGTTGGCTGACTGCAGCAGTTTAGGTGGAGCAACTGGTCGGCCATGTGCAGTGGTGGTTGGGTGCTCCTTGCTGGCTGGGCACACAGGCTAGGCGCAGGCCAACCCCTGTGGCCAACCCCTGCTGACTCTGGCCAAAGGTTGTCTGTTCACAGCAGGTTAAGAGCTGGATTCCACACACTAGGGGTTGGCTGCCTGCAGGAGATGGAGAATAAGGCTGTACCAGAAGCCAGGGACTGAGGCCAACCCCGCTCCACACAGCCGGAGACCCTGCATAGGCCCTTCATAGTGAGGGCTGGCTGTCCACGGTGGGTTGGGCAAAAGGCCTGACCTTACGCCTGGCCATGCATCCAACCCCACTACACACTGCAGAAGGCAGTGCATAGCATAGCTTGTTTGGCCAGTTACAGCTGGACATGGCTTGCTTGCAGCTGACCAGCTGCACAAACTTTCTCACTGAGTCTCTCACTTACAGTCACTCAATGTCTCACTCACTTCCTTTCCCTCAAACCATCCCTCACAACCTTCTTCAACATCAACCAGTCAGCCCGTGCTGTGCTCTGTCAAAGGCTGTGCACAGTGGTGGTGGTTGGCCATCCACTGATAGATGGGTGCAGTGAATGGTCAGAGGCCAGAGACCAACCATGCTGCTCTTGGCTGAAGGTGTTGCCCAGAAGGGGTTAGCCATCCACAGTGTATTGTACCAGGACCTCGGCCAACCCCTCCTGTGCGCAGCTAACATGTACAGTGGACGATGGCTACCTGCAGAGTGTTCGACCGTAAGTCCAGCTTCCACTGCATTTTGCCCCAGCTGAACAAAATCTGAGACATACATTTTATCACTTAGTCTCTCACTTTCACACTTACCCATTATCTTAGTCACTTGCTCTGTGTCCTCCTTCACATCCTTCATCACTTTCAGACACTCTATGTTACTCTTTTTCTTACTTCCAGTCACCCTCTCACTCACTTCCTTACTTTCACACACTCTCTAACTCAATTTCTCAACCATTTTTTCATCCACCCCATCTCTTTTATCACTTTCACCCACTCTCTCTCCTTCTCATTCATTTGCAAAACAGACATTATATATTTTTAGCTTTTTTTATTCAAACTCGATCTAAAAAAAGAAATTATCTTATTTATTTATATTTTAGGAAAAACAAAACAAAAATACAAGGAACAATGGGAAAAACTGGATTAAAAAAGTCCAAACAAGTAATTTGTCCTTGTGCTCTGGTAGAGGAGCTGTCTAAACACACAGTTGCAAAGCATGATTACATTTCTTCTTGCTCCTCCTGATTGAAAACTTCAGGCAATGTCTGTCCTAAGGGGACGGCCTGTTGCAATGCTGAAGATGCTACCCATGCCAAGCATTAAGCTGACTGTGCATCAGTGAGGTATTGAAGCTGTATTTCCCTCAGTTGTCCCTGCTCAGATTTTTCTAGCACAGAGTTCAAGTCATGTACTTTGAGGACAATTTTTTTTGCTCCAGGAGGAATGGTGGAAAAAGTACAGACATTAGATTTTGGTGGCGACTTGAAATCTTCAGTCTGAACATATTCCTGTTCATCTTCTCTTTCTTCTTTTGGATTTCTCTTCTCCTGTTCTTCTTGTCCAGAACCCATCAGAAAAGTTGGAAAAGTTTAGCTTCTCCAAAAAAGTAAATTACAGTACCAAATGTTTACTGTCTCCTTTTCTGCAAAGCTATTCTGTCGCGAGGCGTGCAATGAACTGTTCCATTAAGTCAAGAACTGTTTGTGGAATAGTACATTTTCAGTAACCAGTCAAGACTCTGCAAAGTTCCATGAGGATTCATGGATTCTCCGTGGATCCTGAGAAAGGAGCTTTGTTGAATCTGGCACACCCTGGAGTCATAGTACCGTAATTGGTACTGTAAAGTCCAGAAGCCTAAAAACATGTACAAATTGAAATGTAACATTACATCTATGACTTTTGAGGTATACTTAGATAACTCCTAATTTGAAACAACATATTAAAGTTCATTTTCATACCAAACACATTTTTAAAAAGTTACAGTCTTTGCAGATTTCGTTTTTAGGTCGAGCAGACCTAAAAAGCATGCGAAGCATGCTTTTGTCTGCGAAAGATCTTTTGCTGGCGTGTCTGGGGGAATGTGAGACTGTGTACATGCACAAGCCTCTGCCTTCTCCGATTTGCTTTCGAGGGCGTGCACGGCGCCGTGCCCCTCTCCTGCCTCGGAAGCAAGCACCAACACGCATGCGCATACCCAGAGACACACACACACACACACGAGCACCCATGCACGCACCCATACATACAGAGAACCCACCCCCGCCGTCGCATACACACACATGCGCGCACACACACTGCATACACACACGCTCCCCCCTTACCTCACCAGAGACACACACACGAGCGCACATACACGCACGCATACAGAGAACCCACCCCCGCCGTCGCATACACACACACACTGCATACACACACGCTCCCCCCCCCCCCTCACCTCACCAGGCTCTTTTCTTGTCCTGTTTTCATGTGGGCTCCTTCTGCCCGGCTCCCGATGGATGGGCGGGCGGGTGCCGAAGAAGCGACCAAGAACACTCTGCGCCTGCGCGGAAGTGCACGCGCCCGCCTGACGTCACTTGTTTTGCTTGTTTGCTATTGGTAAGGTTCCTGCGCCCCGCCCGGCACGAGTGAGCCATTTTTGTGTAAGGAGATGAGTTTTCTGTGATGTTGTATAGCTTTATTTTCTAATATGTTGGCACAAGTGAAATTTTGTTTCAAGCAGTATAATCTCGCATAATTTCTGGTGTTTCACATTACGATTATTATGACAAATTCCCGAGATTATGCCATGTCAAGTAATTCCGTTTACATCCCGGTAAAAATCCAGTCCCTGGAGCCTGGGAAGAATGAAAACAAATCGAACACGATCAGCTGTTGTTCATGTGAACAAGAGAACACATTTTGCGTGTAATTTTTTTTTATAAATAAAAGTAGCACTATGGCAGATCAGTAATGCCCATCATTTTGCGTAAATCACGCGCTGACCAATTAGCTGAATCTGCAAGCATTGTGTGTAGGAGGGTTGCTTGAAATGGGGTGAGGTGAGTTTGTTGGCAGTGTCACAATGTGCTTGGAATTCATGTTTGTTTTGTGTATTTTTTATATATAGTATAAAACTCATACTTTTCAACCAAATGCTTTGCAAGTGAATGCTTCTGGATTCTGTATGAGTCGGCGGTGGTTTACTGCAGGCTGGGAATATGGATTTCTTCCTTGTAGCTTCAAAAGCTTTCTCTCTCGTACTGCACTCATGCCTGACGTGATGTGACATGGTCGGCCTAGAGGCATATATTTTAAGTGCGTTTTTTTATTTCTCATCGCACATGTTTTGGCCTGCTCTAATCTTTGTTTTTGCTAGGCATGACAATAGAAATGCATTTTCCAGGGTTCTCAATGTATGCATCGCTATAAATGTAATGCGGTACTTTTGCTTTTTTTTTCTATCTGCTCTTCAGGCAGTTTGGAATTGGGCTGTCATTTCATCCACTACCACCTCCCCAGTGGCGGCCAACACAAATAACAAGCATTTGCAATGCAATAGGTCTCGTAGTTACGCGAGTTTTAGCTATTGGCATTGTAAATAACAATGCCTTTTATATAGGTTGTTAAAAAGAAAACAAAAATAAAAGGCATTGTTATTTGCAATGTCAATAGCTTAAACTCGCATAACTGCGAGACCTATTGCATTGCAAATGCTTGTTGGATTTGCAGCACTTGAAACAGAAGTCCCACAATCGCACAAGTCTTGATCTGGGAATAAACTTGCAGTCCTGTAGTATTATGTCTATTGGTAAATCTGCAAAGGATCTGTGAATCCTTGTAAGAAATGAAATCTCTGGGAATCACACTGGATCAGAACCTAGACATGAAATCACACATCAAATCAATGACAAAAAGTGCCCGGTTTCACCTGAACTATATTAGAAAAATGAAACCACTCATCACTACAGCGGACCTCAAGCTTGCAGTCCAGTCCTTAGTTATCTCAAGGATTGAATACGGTTGCACAACTCTAACAGGTCTATCACAAATTTCCACAGCCCCACTAAAAGCATGTCTAAATGCGGCAGCAAGACTCATTACTGGATCCAGAAAATATGACCATATCTCCCCCACCTGAAAGCATTAAACTGGTTACCATACGAAGACAGAATTCAATTCAAGCTGGCATGTACCACTCATAAAGCGCTCCACTACAAAACACCAAGGTACCTAGCTCAGAAAATAGAGCGTTCAGGGGGAAGCAGACCAGCTAGGAGTGCCAGAGATCTGCTGCTGAAACCACCCATCTTTCGAAAGAAGAAAACCTATGACAGAGCTTTCTCCAGAGCAGCCCCTAGAATCTGGAATTCACTCCCTCCAAACATCAGAAAAATCCCAAACATAGCAACATTCAAAAATTTAACACGGAATTCCAAACATCAATCATGAACCAGTCTTGTGGTAAAACCCACAGAAAGCTCTTCAGAACCTTGTATACAAAACACTGTTGTTCAGCTGAAACGGATAAGAATATCTCGTACCAGAATGTTACGTGCGAATCGGATAAGAATGTCTTGTACAGGAACATTTATATAGGAAGGCTGACATGTGTTGAAAATGATAACAAAACATTGTACAGGAAATGTTTTTATACGGCCAATCAAAAATGTATCACTAATGTTCAATATGCATCTGTGAAGCGCTCTGATTCCCAAGGGTCAAGTCCACGCTATACAAAACTCTATAAATAAATACAATCTGATAGGTTACATACTCCACCCTTTCAAAAATCAAGAAACACATAATCCCACCCTTCTTCAGACACCATAGAGAAAGATACACTAAAAGAAAGCATCAGCTTTTTCTGCCAGTAAAAGGTCCCAATAAGAAATGCAGTAAAATGAGGATAAGCAGGCAGGTTTTCATACTCCATCCGCCCAGCTACTAGATGAAGACCTAGTTGAAATATAAACCACACCAATTGGAAATGAGCAATTTCCTAAAGACCTTCTGATGTAGAATTTCTTCACTTACCCACAAGGTGAGAAGATGGTGAATACTTGCAACCTACCAGCATCTTGTGCAAAAACGCTCTGTATTTTGGAAACAGTGGTATTTCTTCATTTGGAAAGCCAGGGATGATGAACAATCTCCCAGCTAGGTATGCACCCAAATGAATTTTCTTAGGCTGAAATGTAGCAGATGAGGAAAGTAAAAGGAGAAGAGGAAGGCGCAAGAAGGAGAGACTGATCCTAGCTCCCCGACATTTGCAAATTGTTGCACAAAAAATTATACTCATGAAGAAAACAGAAGAGTAATCACTTCACTTTTGCATCTTCATCTCAAGAAATATCACAAGAAATTATTTGCCTAGCTGAGGGAGTAGATTTGTTACAACACAATTGTGTGGGTTTGTAAGTGTGTGTTAGTGTCTGGTGTGTGTGAGAGTGGGTGTGTAAGGGGCTGTGAGTAGGTGTGTGTGAGTGCCTGTGTGGGCATGTGAGTAGATGTATGAGTGATTCTCTGGGTCTGTAAGTGAGTGTGTGAGTGGCAGTAGAGTGTGTACATGGGTGTGTGAGTGGTTTCTGGGTGTGTGAGTGGCTGTACAGGTGTCTGAGTGGGTGTGTGAGTGGTTTTGTGGGTCTCTGAGTAGGTGTGTGAGTGGCATGGGTGTGTGAGTGGTTTTGTGGGTCTCTGAGTAGGTGTGTGAGTGGCATGGGTGTGTGAGTGTGAGTTTTCTAAATGCCAAAGATAAACGCCTCTTGGAGGACTACTGGGGCATAATATCAAAGAGTTTAGATCGTAAGCTCTTTCACCAATTTAGAGCTGGTTCTCTGCCCGTAAGGGGATTAACCAAATCCTGGGGCGGGGGGGGGGGCAATAGTAAATGTTTGTCTTGTGTTGACCAGGATGAAACATTAGACCATTTTCTCTTTCTTTGCCCGTTGTATTGTGCTCCGAGGCGGAAGTGGCTGCGTCCAGTATGCTGTCTGTTGGGTACAAGATCTGCTCTAACAGCTAGTAGAATCTTGAAAACTGACACTTCCAATGTAGTAGTGACTGGGGTAGCCAAATACATTAGTTGGGCATGGATCATCCGGTGTAGGGTTGCCCGAGGATGTTCCCTTGCGCCTCGGGTGGAGAATAGTTTTTCGCTCTAGCACCATTGTGTCACCTGTTTTTATTAGCATTCATTGTAAAGTCTTTTCTGGATTTAATACTTTTTTATCTATGTTTATATATTTATGAATTTTATTAATATGTACATTACTAGCATCGGATTTTATTGAATGGATTTTATGGTGATAATATAATTGGGATGTTTTTATTAATGAAATTGTATTATTTGTATGCAAGTAGGTCTTTTATGATGAAAATCGAATAAAGACTTTTTTTAATTGAATTGAATGGCTGTGTGGGTGTGTACGTGGGTGTTTGAGTGTGTGACTGGGTGTGTGAGTGCCTGTGTGGGTGTGTGAGTGGTTCTCTGAGTGGATGTAATAGTAACTGTATGGGTGGGTGATGGCTGTATTGATGTGAGACTGGGTGAGTAGTTTTCTGGGTCTCTGACTGGGTGTGTGAGTGCAGGCGTGGGTCTGTAATTGGGATTATAAGTGGTTTCCTGAGTCAATGAGTGGATGTATCTGTGACGGTATGGGTGTGTGAGTAGCTGTATGTATGTCTGCCTGGGTATGTGAGTCTGTATGGGTGTGTGAGTGGTTTTCTGGGTCTCTGAGTGGGTGTGTGAGTGGCTGTATGGGTGTGTGAGTGGGCATGTGAGTGTGTGATGGGTGAGTGTTTGAGTGGGTGTGTAAGTGGCTGTGTGGGTCTCTGAGTGGCTGTATGGGTATGTGAGTTGCTTTGTCAGTGTTTTGCTATATGGTTGTATAATGGCTGTCTGGGTATGTGAGTGCATGTGTAAGTGTCTGTATGGGTGTGTATCTGGCTGTGTGAATGGGCATGGGACTGCCTGTGTGTGTCTGTGAGTGGGTCTGTGTGTGGTTCTCTGGGTCTCTGAGTGGATGTATCAGTGTCTGTGTGGGTGTGTAAGTGGTTATATGGATGTGTGAGTGGTTGTGTGAGTGTATTTGTATCTGTTGTTTTAATTGGGGTGTGGAACCATGGATCTGCCGTGAATTCATACGGTGGGCCGCGCTGAGCCCCGCAGTGGTTTTGTGGATCCTCGCACACACAAAACAATTCCCACAATTTCTTCCCTCTGATGGGTCCCTCACAGATCCCTCCATCAGTCCTATGTTTTCAAGATACATCTATCTTGACCTTCTACTTTATTTGCCCCCAGGAACTGTGTCCCAATTCACAAAATGGCAGCACAACTTTTATATCAGGTAGCAGTCAGCCAATCAAGACATTGCTTTTGGGGCATGGATGTGCAGAACCTCCGCGGTGGATCCACATCTCTAGATATACATAAATATTTTTCCTTTATTAACTCCAAAACTACTGAATAGATTTATACCAAATAAAAAAAACTCTTTCTGGAGCAAGATCTAGCTTTCTGCCAAAATTGATGTTCAGCGGTTTGGGCTGTAATCATGTCTAAAATCCCTATGGGAAATTGCACGAGTAAAATGTGTTTTTCTTGACCCCGCTTGACAAATTACCCTGAAACTTTCCACACAGTAGCTGAAGTGACTGGCACAATAGTTTTGTAAATTTCGTTTTCGATTCATCAAAACGCCACAAAAGTTATTAGCAAAATAAAATACTTGTACTATGGAAATTAGGTCCTAACTATAACTTACACCAGTAGGTTATATATATAGGCTTTGGAGAGTGTTGGGGTGACATGTGTGAAGTTTGCCAAGATCAGCATTGGAGTATCACTGAAAGTCGGATTGACAAGAGGCATTGTGGGATTTGGAGTCCGAGTGAAGCAAAGAAGTGCATACAGTTAAGGTGAACTCTTAAGCATAATGAGACCTTTGCACTAGACATTATAAAAGAATAAAACAAGTACTCATAACCCTTAACTAAACAAATGTTTTTGAAATGTGAAAAATGAAAAATGCCACAAAAACTCACTGCCTCTTTAAATGAATGGACATTGTCCTTCTTCAATGTTTTAGTTACGTTTAAAATAAGCCAACGAACCCACCATTGAAAAGAAAAAAAGCATATGATTAAGAGGTCTGTTACCTCGAAACGCGTCATGCTGTTTTTGCCCGGAATAAAGGATTCTTTGAAGTTCGCTTGTGTGGCCGGTTTCACGCTGCTGCATGCTGCGCGTGGACTTTGTTTGTCATATATATATATCACGCTTGAGTTTGTACCATAAACGGCGGGGCACTTGTGGTGGGTGCCGCTAACACGGTGGTACACCGTGTAACATGTGTCGCTCAAAATCTCCTCCCCAGCCGGGAAAGAAAAAGCAGCACTCACGGGGTGTTTGTCAGTCTTCCAAAATATTTAATAGTCCTTACAGACGCGTTTCGGGTCCAGCCCTTTCTCAATGTGTCAACACCAGTGTTGTACACGGACTCATTTTTAAAATGCAGCGTGAAAGTTTTCAGAGAAAGAGAGGTAGGACTGCTCATGAAATTTCCATGAGCGCCATATTGGAATGTGCAAATCGAACATAACCACATAAATACAATTCATAGTTAACAATAGAAACTATAAACCATAATAACTCATCAATATTTACAATTTGTACATATATATATATATATATATATATATATATATATATATATATATATATATATAGATAGATAGATAGATAGATAGATATATCCACCAAAGAAATGCCAGTAGTTCAGGGCTTACCTTTTGCGGTGGTCCTTCTAAAAAACCGGCGGTTTTTTTGTATACTGCAACAACCTTTTTAACTTCGAAAAAGGTACTCAGGACACTCCAGGATGTTTAATTCAATGTATTTGCAACAGCAAGTCACAAACCGATGCGTTTCGCCATAATGTTTGTGACTTGCTGTTGCAAATACATTTAATTAGGCATCCTGGAGTGTCCCGAGTACCTTTTTCGAAGTTAAAAAGGTTGTTGCAGTATATATATATATATATATATATATTTATTTTTTTTAACCAAATACCCGAAGCATTTCAGGAGAGCACACAACAGAATTCCCACCTTCCGGTTTTCACACAAACTTGCCTGTCATGTCACGCTGCATTAAGTCTGTGCCCAACGCGTTTCAAGGATGTGCTCCTCTTCGTCAGGGGCTTGCTTATTAAGAAAAAGGAACGGCCAATCCTTCTTTTATTTTCATGGCATCAGCATTTCTTCTATTAATTACAACCATCAACACCACTGTAGAACTCTGTGCTGCATCCAGCTGGAAATCGTTTCCTGCAGCAGCCTCTCAAATCTTTATGTGGATGGTGCTCCTCCCCAGGACAGGGCTGCCCTGCTGTTTACTTTTTAACCAAATACCCGAAGCATTTCAGTAAACAACAGGGCAGCCCTGTCCTGGGGAGGAGCACCATTCAGGCTGCTGCAGGAAACCATTTCCAGTTGGATGCAGCACACTTAGGGAATAGTGATGGACTCCATGTCCCAGCATGCCGCTTGATGAAGGCGGGCCAACTGATGGTTGTAATTAATAAAAGAAATGCTGATGCCATGAAAATAAAAGAAGGATTGGCCGTTCCTTTTTCTTAATAAGCAAGCCCCTGACGAAGAGGAGCACATCCTTGAAACGCGTTGGGAACAGACTTAATGCAGCGTGACATGACAAGCAAGTTTGTGTGAAAACTGGAAGGTGGGAATTCTGTTGTGTGCCCTCCTGAAATGCTTCTGGTATTTGGTTAAAAAAAATATATATATATATATATATATATATATATATATATATATATATATATATATATATATATATATATATATATCATGATAAAAAATACCATAGCCTAATTCGCTCGCTACAAAATAACAACCAAGTTATAATCAGAAGTACAGATAAAGGAGGCAATATAGTGGTATGGCCAAAAAAAGATTATCTAACGGAAGTATATAAACATCTCAATGGTGATACATGCTACAAGAGGGTCAATATACAACATATGAGAGAGAGAAAGAAAAAAATTAAAGATGAACTAACTAGGTGGAAAAAATAGGGACTGTTAACGAAAGATTAACATTTGTTCCTACGCAATTACCATGCCAGTCTTATATTTCATCCCTTAAATTCATAAACATTGTTCTGATACCAGGAAGACCAATCATTTCAGCCAGAAATAGTATTTTTGAAAGAACATCTCAATATGCTGACCCTTTTTTTACCAGAATATGTGTTGAGTGTTCCATCGTTTATTCAAGACACTGGCAATTTCTTCAGAAGAATATATGACATTCCGTGGTCCAATGAATACTTACTAATGACATTAGTAGAGAAGTGTGGCTCAATGGTTAGAGCGGCAGACCCTGATGCAGTAGTCTGGCCGGGACCAGGGTTCAATTCCCGCCTCGGCGGGTCTCGGGCTCAATTTCCTCGGACCTGATAATTCTCGCCTCGGTGCCTATTCTAATCATATGTCCCACTCTGCACCTCTGGGCAATAGCTTGCTTAATCTCTACAACGGCCCCAACAACGCTGAGGATGCCTGACTTCACCTTGGGGGTTCCCAGGAGTGGGCTCCTCACAGGGAAAGGCCAGGAAGAGTTTCCTTGGCGGTATTCGTACAAGCACCGAGATGCGCTATACAAGTGCGTAATCATTTCATTTCATTTCATCATGTTATTGACCATGAGCACCTGGTGCTTGAATAAAAATTTCTTTCATTTTAATAATTAAATTTTTCATTATTTGAGGTGAGTGGCCAGGGGTGCTTGCTTCTCCCCCATTTGTGCATGTTTACACATGGGCTGCTGGGAGGAGCATGTACTAATGGTGGAACATCTTGCAGATTGGGAGAACCATGTTGTTTGTTGGCTTTGCTATATAGACAATGTGTTTATCATTTGGAAAGTGTTGGTAGTGAGCGCTGAAAATGTTGATGAAAAAATCTATTTGAATACAGGGAACTTAGAATTTACGGCACACATCAATATACAAACAATTGATTTTCTAGACGTACAGGTCTATATAGAGAACAATGGAATCGAGTCCAAGCTGCATAGGAAAACAACAGCTGGGATTCAATACTCCACACCTCTAGTTTTCATCCTAGACACTTAAAGAATAGCATTCCTTATGGTGAAAGGCTTAGGCTATTTAGGATCTGTATTCAGGAAAGTGATTTAACCAAATTTCAGAATGAAGCTAAACAAAGAATCTTGGAGTGTGTTTACTCGACTAAGATCATCATTCAAGCTCCCAATAGAGCCAATCATGAAACCAGGGAGACTATCCTATTTAGGGGTAGCACAAGTGATAAGAAAAAAAAATGAAAATACAACAAAACAAGTGATGAGTCCAACATCAGATTAATTACTACACGTAACAAACAAAAAAAATAGATAAGGTCCATACTTAACAAACAATGGCCCATAGTCTTAACTGATCCGTCTATAGGACCTATACTTCCTCAGAAGCCTAATATTACATCTCGACGAGCACCATCTATGAGCAGTGCTTTGATCAAGAGCAGCTATGAATGAACACAAACCAGTCATTGGCTCACATCAAGAAAGGTATTTTTTAAATGTAGTTCATGTAGGGCATGCCGATTTTGGGTTAATACAACACGGCATTCAGTTAAAGACCAGTGAATTTAGATGAGCTATTTACATGTAAAATTGAATTTGCCGTTTACATTTTAGAATGTACCTGTAAACTACAATATATTGAGAGCACCAAACTACAGATCCACGTAAGAATTCTCCAGCATTTGAGAGCCAAAGCAAATTCAGATTCCTCTTACCCTGTTGCTCATTATTTCAAACAGCACCACAACACCAATCTTAATTGTTTGAAATATTTGTCATAGATGCAATACCAAACCTGAGGAGGGGGGGAAATCAAGAAATATTGCTTAGACAATTAGAAACCCGATACATATTAGATCTAGATACCAATCCCCTAATAGTCTAAACATTGTTGATGACCTACATAATTTCTTGTACTCACGGGTACAATTCAGTTTGGTACTGCAATCGGACTGCAACTTAGTATTGGTGTGTAACATGAGATGAACAGATTTGCAAATTCAAATTACACTATATATAACGTTTGCTGGTAGTACATTTTACATAAAAAATCTTAGCACTTTTTAGAGACAATATTGGTAGAAACATATATATTTGTTCAAATTAGAAGCACATGAAATATAATTGTCATTGCACAATGGAAACATCATACCATGTTTTCTGTTGATTATACAATAATTGCGGGGTACTTTACATTTTCATGAATACTACACAGCATGCCATCCGCTCCCCAAATGAAGCCATACGCGTTTCGAGCATGCCCATTACCCTTGTTCACTGGCTGCCAAAACACGAAGAAAGCGGACTGTTAGGAACAGCTGATTTATTGCAATCTAGTCTGGTTTAATGTGACTGTTAATGTAATACCTTGAGGTACCAACTTTAGTAGTCCCATTCAGGAGTAGGCAGTACAGCTGGGTGGTCAGCATGCAACCCTTTACTCACCAGTGGGTGATTTGAGTTTTGCCATTAGTTTAAGTGGCAAAGCCGAGGTAGAAGTTTAAAACTGCTCTGCCACTCTGCAGTTGCAGGCTGGGTGACATGTGTTTTACTTTGTCACCTCTAGGAGGACACATAAGTGCTACAGCCTGCTGAGACACTTAACTTACAGACCCAAATACTCCTGGTACCATATACTAGGCTATAATAAGTAAATAAAGTTATACCAATTGGATATAAGCCAACCCAACATTAAACGTTTAAGGGTCAGACCACTGCCACAGGTTTGATTAGTACGCTTCAGTGCAATCTCAGAGTCTAACACCTGCAGCATTAGCAAAGGGATGATCATGCAAAAAGAGTCATTTTGTTTCTATATATGTAAGGAAATACCTCAATCTATGCTTAATAACACGTGAGAAAGACTGGTTGAAAAGCATCGGTGGTGTTGCTATTGCACTAAAAAAAAGACAGGTGCAGCAATGCCTTGTAGATAAGATATGGGGGAAACACGGTCTGTTTGCCACGTCTGCACCAGCTAGGAGGCGCAGCAACAACAGAGACCGCATTGCTTTTTGGAGATATATATGTGCATGTGTATATATATTTAACATGCCAAGAGTGATTTAATATGTGAGGTCATAGCAGTGCATGGCAGACACCAGTTATAGTTAGCTCAGTAAACTATAACTGGTGAATTTCAGAGTGGTTTTGTTTTTTAAACATGGGTTTTTACCTTACTTCAACACCTAACTAAAGCATCACTTTAACCTTTGTTTTTTTCAATGATATTTTATATATATATATATATATATATATATATATATATATATATATATACACATATATACATATATACACATATATATATATATATATATATATATATATATATATATATAATATATATATATATAATATATATATATAAAAACGAATGTCTGTCTGTCTGTTTGTCCTTTATGCATTACTACACCATTCATCCGATCGCCATGAAACTTTGGGAAGTTGTTGAGTACACTCCCGTAAAGGTTTCTGGCATAACATTTTTTTAAATATCGGCCCCCAAGGGCCCTCATAATCTTTCGAATATTGATGTATGCACCAGACGGAAAAACAACAAGTCGTGTATCCACAAGCACTCAATTAAATAAATAGAATTAAAACACCATTCATCCGATCGCCATGAAACTTTGGGAAGTTGTTGAGTACACTCCCGCAAAGATTTCTGGTATACATTTTGTTTAAATATCGCCCCCCCAGGGCCCTCATAATCTTTTGAATACTGATGTATGCACCAGACGGAAAAACAACAAGTCGTGTATCCACAAGCACTCGAATAAATAAATAGAATTAAAACACCATTCATCCGATCGCCATGAAACTTTGGGAAGTTGTTGAGTATACTCCCGCGAAGGTTTCTGGTATAAATTTGTTGTTAAATTGCCCCCCCCCCCCAGGGCCCTCATAATCTTTCGAATACTGATGTACGAACAAGACGAAAAAACAAAAAATTGTCTATCCACAAGCACTCGAATAAATAAATAGAATTAAAACAGCATTCATCCGATCGCCAGGAAACTTTGGGAAGTTGTTGAATACACTCCCGTGAAGGTTTCTGGCATAACATTTTTTTAAATATCGGCCCCCCAGGGCCCTCATAATCTTTTGAATACTGATGTACGCACTAAACAGAAAAACAAAAAATCTTGTATCCACAAGCACTCGAAAAAATAAATAGAATCAAAACGACACTTTGAAATGTTTTCCATATTAAAATTAATAAGTTTCAATAAAAATGACACAATGTAAATTGAATGTTATCATAACGAGTTTCCTTAAATTTCCTTTCTCCGGAGATCGCAGCAACGCACGACGGGTAAGCGAGTATATATATATATATATATATATATATATATATATATATATATATATATATATATATATATATAAAATATAATATATATATATATATATATACACACAACAGGAACTCCAAAGAGGCAAAGCCACGAAGAAATTGTAAGGCTCACTCGTGTTATTAACAGCTTGCCAGCAGAGACCTTGTCTTGGAACATGCATCAGTATGTTGATACGCCAGACGCGTTTCAGGAGTAAAAAATCCCTTCTTCAGTGGCATGTTCATGACCAAATGAAAGCGCAGATCTGCGGGCACAGTTCAAATACACAAACCTGCCCCACTGGGCGTTGCCATCCTCATGGCCTTCTGGATGTTGTAGTGTGCACTTCGTATTCCTCAGTGGGTGGGCTATCCCAGTCAAAGTTAAAAAAGTGTTATCCAAGTGGGTTGATGCAACTGTCCAAGTGGGGACCTGCCCTGCTTTGTAGATGCCTGTAATGGCGCCAGCTCGCTTTCTTCCTGTATGATGCAGCACCAGCTTGGTGCCGTAACAGACCCCGCAGCCGCGGGTGGGCTTCTTCTCATGGCCGGATCAAGCCGAAATAAATCCACACAACATGAACCCCAAAGAGGCGAGGCCATGAAGAAATTTGTAAGGCTCACTCATTTTATTAACAGCTTGCCAGCAGAGGCCTTGTCTTGGAACATGCAAGTCGCCTTTCCCCATCGGCTTTAATTGGTATAGGCGTGCGCAGTAGGAGATAATTGGAAGCACCTGACTTGTGCCAACGCATTTCATGAATCTACTTCTTCTTGGGTATTTATAGTCAGGAAGGTGCATTATGGGCCTTGGAGTTCCATCGTTCGGCATATCACGTTCCCAAATGGGCTATTGCATTATTTTACGTGCGGCCTTAGGAATTCCAAAGTCCAATATAAGTCCTGGATGGATGCAGTTTAAAATTCAATGCTTCCAGTAGGCTCCACATGAGCCCCTCCAATGGTGCATCCCCTAAATCCATGCTTGCTGTCCACAATATAAGCTTTCCATTCCTAGCAGCTCCAAGGCTATATATATTAGTGCCTCTCTTCTTTTCTAGTAGAAGGGACACAATAGCACCGACCCTCTCTGTCCACACATCATTGACATGTTTTGTGCAAGTTTATACTTCCAGGCCCAGATTTACTAAAGAAACGCGCAACACAATGCAGCAAGTCAACTTGCTTCACTGCATGACAGGGAGACAGCAGGAGAGGCCAGGAATGCACCATATTTACGGACCTATGGCGCATTCCTGCGCTCTCTCTGCGCTGACGCATTTGTGATTGCCAAGCACCAATGCAAGCACCCTTGTGCCATAGTGCAAGAGTGCTTGCGTTACAGCCAGGATTGTTTTGCGCAGGAAGGCACACCTTCCTGTACACAAACAATCCACAGAAGCTTTTTCCTCTTTCTATGTGTGCTAAGATACGCAAAGTCACACAAGGTGGCTCTTTGTGGCTTAGTAAATCTCACTGAAGCCCTTGTATTTCCTTGTGCAGTCTTGCGTGACGCGATGGCAACTCAAGGGCATCGTAAATCTGGCCCAGTTTCTTAAGGCTCTCTAATTTCATTGTTTAGGATCGCTGAAACTTGCAATTTTTCTACCATGTTAAACATCTAAATAAATAACTAAGGATGATCCTGAGTCCTGACTTGTTAAAGACACACCGCTGCGGTAAAATGTTGATACAACAGTTGTCGTGCTTTGGTGACTCCTCCGCTGAGGCGGAAAAGCATCGCCCCAATATGTTGCAGCAGTGAAGGAAAGGAAAAATGAAATTATAATAACATGATGTTATTATCATTTTATTTGTTCCTGCTGCTGCAGCATGGGGGCGGGTGGGTTGCTCTGCTCGCAGGGCAGGGGGGGAGTAGTGCGCATGGCACTTTGGGCCGGCCGTTTCGTGCTTGCCAAACAGTCATGCGCACTTAGCATGATCTTCACCCAGGCGAATTACAGCCTGGGTGGAGAACATGCACAGGCCCCCGAACCTCGTCTGAGCGCCGAATTGAGGAGCTCAGACCAATCACAATGCTGCATTGCAGCGTTGTGATTGGTTCAGGGGAGCCTGACTGCTTCCTGTGCGGCCGACGAAGGAGAGACTACATGGGACAGTGCGGCAAGGAGGTAAGTGTATTTTTCTTTCTTTACTCTACCTTATCCCCTCGCCTCCTGCCACACCACCCCAGATCCGTGCCGGCTGCCACTGTTGCCGTGGCCACCAAATGATTAATCAAATCCCGCTTACTGACACTGAGAAAGTCTTTGAAGAATATCTGGGTTTGCTGGCATTTGTGATCACAGGCTTGTCATTTCGAATACATTTTCTGCTACTTTGTGGTCCCTTTGCTGATGTTACATGACTAAATGGGGGGTACACGTGCACCCGATTTGAGAATGTACTTCTCACACTTGCTTCCAGGTACGTGTCTTCTTTCCTACTGTTTCTTATTTGTCATTCCCACAGGCTAAGATTGCAGTGCATCTGTTCGGCCTCCCATTTAATCTGGGTCACTTTTCTATCACTTCCTACTTGCAGTTTGAAACATTTAAATTTCCCCAGGCCTCCCTCTGCTCAAGTCAACACCGCTTGCGGTGGCTTTAATTCTTCAACTATTGGCTATTTTATAAACACTTCATTCTGCCTAGCGTTCACAGGCAGGTGGCACATAACTCTATAAGGACATGTTGGGGGAGACATCCAGTTTTAATAAAAGCAATAGCAAGGGCTTGGAGTCCCTTAATTGTAAATTGTAAATAATGGAAAGAGAATGAAATAAACAATCACACTCCACTGAAATACAGCGAGATGTGAGTAAGGCTTCCTCTCGTAGGGCCCGATTCACAGAACTAATTTAAGACAAAATCCTAAACTTACTACCATTTTGTTATTCACAGAAGGCACTTACTCATTTTGGTATTCACAGAAGTTAGGAGTCCTAACTTTAGGACTCCTAAATGCCTTCTGTGAATACCGAAAGTCTTGAACTTAGAATTTGTCTCAGTTTAGGAGTAGTAAAGTTAGGACTACTAACTTTAGGACTCCAGAATAGCATGTTTGGCAATCATGTATATGATCGCATTTTTAAAACGGTTTCTGAACTTAATTGCAATTTTTAAATAAGTCTAGATATAGCTAAATATTGCCAGTTTAATAGAATCATTGTGAAAAATTACGAGGGGGTGCCCGATTATTATAATTCTTTCACATGGGGGGCGGGCGCAGCATTAAAAAGTTTGAAGACCACTGATCTAGTGTGTATATCCAGATGCTCTGATTCAACGTGGCAGCTACAGAGCATAACTTTTTTGTATATATGTTTTGAGTGTGCTTTGATTTTTGAATTTTGCTTTTCATCTGCATGCATTCATAAATGTTAAGATATTAGTAAATTGGTGTGCCTTTATAAAAACTGATAACCCTGGTAGACATTCATATCTGTTTTTGCAGCGGTGCTAAATGTGTTATACTGCACCTCAACTTGATCTTACAAAGCTTTCTTTAAGTCAGTGCTTAATTTGCATAAAATGAAGTGCCAGGGCCAAGGTATTTCTCATGGGGCAACTGCAGTTGGTTCAACTCACGTCAGTTTAAACTTCATGTTTAAGTCCGAGTTTTATAAATGAAACAATTAAATGCTCCACTAATGAACTTTGGGGGATATGTACTAGGAAGTGGCAGAGGGTGTCGTTAGCCTCCTTAGCTTTTCGGCACGCTCCGCCACTTCCGAAATGCAAGGCTGCACCATATTTACAAGAATGTGGTGCAGCCTTGCGTTTCCCCCTGCAATGGCGCTAAGTTTAACAACTTAGTACCAACGCAGGCACCCTTGCACCAGAGTGCAAGGGTATCTGTGTGCAGGGGAGGATTGGTTATGTGTAGGAAGGTGTCCCTTCCTGCACATAAACAATCCTAAAATGTCATTCTGTCACTTTCATGTGTGCTGCCTCATGCAGCATACATAAAAGTTATAAAATGACATTTTTTAAAAAGGTTTATTTATGTACAGAAGGGGCACGTTCCTGTACATAAACAAACCATGGCATTTTGCTTTATCCATGTTTGCTGCACAAGGCAGTACACATGGAAAAAGCAGAAACAAGGAGAAACAATGCATTTCTCCTCGTTTCACCAATTTAAGATGAGGATTTTCCTGGTCTTAATTTTGGCGCTGCCTCCTATGTACGTCCCCCTTTTACATAGGAGGCAGCGTCAAATACAATGGGTGTTGCGCCCACCACAACACCCACTGCATGCCCCTTTCACACTAACCATAGCTTGAAAGGGGGCCTTATGTACAAGGCAGCGCTAAACCACGTTAAGTGGCTTAACGCTACCTTGTACATAAGGCGCAGCCCCTATCTCCACCACAACGTCACTATAGGTGACGGTATGGTGGCGATAGGGGCTTGTACAAATGCCCCTTTGTTTATAAATTACGCACACAGTGCCACCATGTTGTGGATTTTAATCAGTAGGTGCTAGAGTTTAGAAATGAGTGTCAGTGCAAAGCACCAGAAAACACCTGCACAAATTAAGCACTGCTTTAAGTTGAGACTTGACTTCTAATCTTCAGCTACCTAGCACGAGAAGGCAGCTTGAGAAGCCACCTTTCTAATGTAGACCAAATAACCAGTGACCTGGTTAGTGCTGAAGACCAGCATTCTTACTTTTGATATTGCTTGATTTTCCTCAAGACCACTAGGCTAAGGGACATGCCTTAGAGCTACGAACATAGGGTTCATTTTTTGCAGTCACTTACAATTTTCCTTTTTTATTTCCTCTATGACACTTCTACTGACCTCCACTGACTCAATGTATACAAGAGTTAACCCAACCTCTCACTGCATGCTGTATTAATGTGAAGAAAGCTTGAGTGTTGTAACAACCTCCATGTCAGCCCCCCTCAGTACTCATATAGCATTGAAATGTTCCAAAGTCTCTCAAGTCTCCCAACAATAACTTCCACCTCTGCTTTCTCGCTTTAGGGCAGCTGGTTCTCAGTGTACACTAGGACATTCTGAAGATCCTCTTTTTGGTATTCTAGGCACTTCATAGCCTTTGATTGTTGCCTTGAAAATTAGGTAATTTGACATCCATGTTCTGTTGGACTGGAAAACTCTCCTATTAAGCCTTCAAATATTAACTCCTATACCAGCAACAGTCAAAGCATCAGTTCCATACAGAACTCACTATTTATATAGCTATCTGTTATCTATGGTTTCTAGATTGCCATCCATGGATAGCTAACATTTGACCACCTTGGTGAGTGCATCTTTGTGATTGTGAGTGCTCTCCCCTAGCCCTAGCTATTGCTTTCTTAATCTCCAGGGCCTTTGTTGTTGTTCCACTGAGATGTATTGCTTCTTACATTCACCTTACAACATCACTTATGCCTTTTCATTGGTTCATTCAAATACAAGAAAGATGTTGTGCTATTAGACCACCTTACACTTTCATTGTTATTCCTAGCCTCTGTTGTACAACGTTGTGTCGGGGTTTCAAGCAAGAGGCTGTTACTGTGGCCTCAACTCTTTTATACCAGTGAAAAAATGGACCTCAAAATGATTATTAGCAAAATTCTAAATGAATAACTCTATCAAACAAAACTGAATAACTATCTGTATCATCTTATTTTCAGATTCAAAAACAGGAAGAAAAGCACATGAAGATGACATTAATGAACAAGTAGCAATTGTGAACAAGGCAGACAACCCTACACGAAACACTACCACAAAATCCACTGCAAAGCACAAGATTCCTGGAAATAACAGCTACCGAGTTTCAAGTTCTTCTGTTTTTATGATTACAGTGTTAGTGTGCTTCTTCCAATATTTGGGATAGCTCTATTGCGTAGGAACAACTTTATGAAAAGTTATATTCCCAGACTTTTACTTGCAGCCTTGCAAACACAATGTCGAACTACTTTGCTCAATTTTTCAAGATATGTTAGGTTACTTGCTAAAAAAAAGAGTAATCTGCAATTGTTTTATAATTCAGAATTTAATGTAGATTGAGGAGTATCCCTTGATGATGTTTTTTTATCTGATGAAGATATGAAGAGGGGTAAGCTAATAAATCCTGTGACTGTGGTATACAGAGTGACTTATGTGACACTGACATTACTGGATCATGCCCACACCATCCTGATTGCTTCAATTTGCAAGAACATATGCTTAAAGTCAGAGAAACCAAGATTTTTTTTGAAGGTTATGAAGCAAAGTGGCCCAGGCTATATCAAGACCAAGATGTATGTCATGTGCATATAAAGGATTAAAATTGAAATCGAGGCTTGCAAATGGCTTCTATATATGTCATTGCATTATGTAATGGCCAAATATTGAGTGCGTGCACTCAAGGTAGGTAAGACGTCTTTGGATATAATATGCCCAAAAAAGGCTAAGTAGAGCTACAGTGTCTCTTGTACTCACCTAAACACCTCGGTGACACTTATAACCTGGAAAACCAGAGAATGCTTCCATACGTTGTGGGAGTTAAGACAGTGTCCGCTGCTGCTTTGCACACAGCAATTGGACCTAAAAACTTAATGGAAAACCTAGCCAAGTCTACAGTAAGCTACCAACTCGAAAGCCTTCTAGAGACAGATGGACCTTTGAACTCTGGGTTTTGGGGCAGGCTTTCAAACGCGGAATGTTTGACACAGCTGGAAGACAAAATGTCCGAGCCTGACTCTAAAGAATTCCACTACTTCTGTGCCAGAGAAAAAGTTTCCTTTCGGGGAATAGTGGTTCAGTTGATACTGAGTATGTATTTTTGAAGGCATAAGCAAGACTTCAAAACTAGTTTGATCTTTCACTGGGTGCCCATATGGCCCATCTGCTTTTCTGCTACTGAAGTTCTGAAACTGATCCTCAAGAAATAACTTTTGGGGTTGCCTTTTTGATGGCCCAAGGGAGGATCTGCACTCAGGACTCGAGAACTTGGAGTACATCACTCCCTCCATTTGTTTGTTGGGGGTAGAAAAGATTGCAGAGGAGTAAAAGCATGGTTATGTTTGTTGTATTTCATGCTTTCCTTAAATTTAGTAATCCACTTTAATAAAATAATTAACTTTTACCCAACAACCCAACTTCTATCCGGCAGCAACAGCAGTAGAGACCTTGTGGTTGGGGGTACAGTAACTCATTCACTTTTTTGGGGAGTAGACAGCTGTTCATAGGTTATCCCTAGAGACAACGCTGCTGTACCAAAATAGATGTTGTATGGTATTTTGTGCCAAAATCGTGGGAAATTCAAACGTTGCTGGGGGCGAAAAAAAGGAGAACCGGGTAGGGCACATTTCATTATTGTGCAGACCAGACATAACTGTGTTGCGGACTCGCAGGATGACCCTCAGAGGCTGAAAATGGCATTCAGCTCCCATACCAAGCAACAGAACACCGAAGTGGTGAGACCTTATTTTCAACCAGATGCTACTGCAGAGGAGGGTTGTATGACGATACAACTCAGGTAAATACATTGCATGCCTTTGACACGCATTTATTATCATGGATGTTTTTACTGCGAATATGCATTTACAGTGCATGCCAATATCACGCATTGTGTTCAGATTTAAAAACAATGTATTTGTGGGGGGAACCCCCTAGCTTACCTTAAATGCGTTGTAAATGCATATGCGCTGTAACAATATGCGTGCTAAAAAATCTGTGGTAAATGCACAACGAGGTAAAAAGCTCATTGTAAAGGCTGTTTCCCCAGAGGAGTTGAGCGAGTCTAGAGAAAAAACCAACTTACACCACTTTATAGACGTTTGTGCGATGACATAAGTATCATCGGGCACTTTTAGAATTTTGTATGTAAAATAGTTTTTTTTAAGTTCTTTAATTGCATTCGCTGGGGGCACATGAACTCAGATGTGATATATCGTCAAGCGTCTTCACTTTCCATTGATTCCGATGAGATACGGCGAAAACTTGTGCTGATCTTAGGGAACTCAGAGGAAAATGGAGAGTACAGCGCGCCCCTAAGATATAGCTTCCTCTACGGAGTCTTTCTTACTTTATAGACTAACAATTTGATTGAATGTGCGAGAATGGAATAAAAATTGAAACAATGTTGAAATTTGTATCCAACTGAATACAGTGATGCATGAATTATAATCAGGGAGTGGTGATGCCTGTAAAAGCTGGAGATGAAAAAAGTGATTTACAGATCCTTATTCATTTACCAAGGCAGGGATTCGGATTCCTACATTCAACTATGGTTTTGTGGACGATATGGGCATTAAATGTACTTGCTATGTGAAGAATTAAAGTACACTCATGGCGAATCTAAAAGTAATGTCCTGTCTGTTTTTATTTCTGTAATTTAATATAATGTGATCAAATATCTGCAGACTTTCAGAGCAGTGGATGAAACAGTGTGTAGTAGATTCGAATGTGGAAGCTATTTGGTGAGAGAGAATGCATGGTTGTGTCTATGTGTCTCTGTTCCTCTAAAAGGCTAGTGGAGTTTGGCTGCAGTTCTCAATTCCATAAGATTGTATTCACAATGTTAGAAGATGTATCAGATATCATCTACCTAAGAGTCAATATTAGACGCATTAGAATGAATCTTTACGTATTTGGTTTTTAATGGGGAAGCAAAACTCTTATCGGAGACCAATAGGAGAGTTGTTTGTTAACTCAGTGGCGGCTGGTGACCTTTGAAAGTAGTGAGACATAAAAAGTTTGGTATGACTTATGTAGTGAGCAGGCTTAATTATACAAACATGGAGTGCAGGGTGGGTCCTCCTACTGAGAAAAATGATTGACAAATGGTGCATTTGAAAGCAAATTCATTTAGTGAGAATGCATGGTTTATAAAGCAGTGGGAACGTATGAATTAAAATTTAATTTGTAGATTTATATAGCGCAGCTTTTCACCTGTGAGGGTATCCATGCGCTGTCCATGGGCATTGGAAGAATAAGTGATTTGCCCAGAATCACAGGATGTTGACCCGAAGCCGAGTCTCGAACCCAGATCCCTAGTCAGTAGCTCTGACCACTGCACAGCATCCTCTCCCGTATCATATAGTCTTGAAACATTAAACAAATAAAAAATGGCCCCATCTCTTACTGCATTGATATATTCAGCAGTCACTGTAACGTGCAAATTGTACAGCGTGGCAACTTCAGGCCCTTTAAAGTGTGTGCTTGCCAAGTGTTTTGCACTGCATGCAGTATCAACTTTGGAAGAAAATGCTGTAACTATGCTTTGAGAAGCAGTCACAGCTGCTGGTTGCAATCAGTCATATAGAAATATGTGCAGACAGGTCTTTAAATGGGATCAAAAAGTGGGGCTCTCTTACAATGTCTGGGATTCCCAAAGTGTGCTGCCCGACTGGTTTCTCTCTGAGTTGTTATTGCCTCCAGATATATTACACAACAACTGATATACACCTAAAACATGTGAGTACAATTGGCATTGTCAATGGTTATTAGCTGTTTAAGATAATGAGTAACAGCAATGATTTGTTTCAAATAATGAACATTGGAAATCTTTCAATTCTGAAATTGTGAGATTGTGAAATACGCTTTATTGAGTGAGGCCTGTAGGAGTATTGGCCTTCAGTTATATGTGCTTTATGCTAGCTATGAATGCCCTTTTTATCTGTAGATCACATCCATCTGCACATTTTCAACCTCCTCTCTTTCCTCTTCAGCACCCTCTTTTCACTCTTCCACGAATGTACTTCCTTGCATCACCATCATTTCACAACCCACAAACATACACTGCACTCACTCACATTTAAGCACTTTATTTACTTTTGCTTTTGCCATGTAAATATTTTGACATCTGTGTAGCCCTTTCAATTGCAACTGGAACACATGAGCATTGTTTTGTATGCTTTGCAGAGATGCCATTCCACTGACAGGCACTTTGCTTTGCCTTCAGACTCAGTCATTGCCAGAGCTCTCAATCGAAGTCCCTCATAAACACATGACACAACTTAAAGTATGCACTATGCAAGTATAAGATGCACACAAAAAATACAGAAACATAATATAATGAAATAGCTAACTCTCTTGAGGAATGCATATTAAGTAAACGTGAAATAAGAGAGGAACTAAATCACAGGCATGCATTACCTTAATGTTTTTAACATTCATTGTTCGTAAATCAATCAATGTTTTAGCAATAATGTTAGGACATGATGACAGGGCCAGTTTTAATGTCAGACAGCAGATAACTGTCTACTATAAGCAAATATTTCTCGCTTTGCGTTTGACTCAAATATTTGAAACAACTTTGCAAGGGTCCAAGAACCCTGCTTGTCTTTTGGATCAATTTCGCTGGTGAACAAATGCAGCAGCTCTACTTCTAAAGGGACCAGCAACCTACACCACGGTCTGGAGTATCACAGTAGGGGAGGTTATCGTGATACGGGTCTCAGCACAATATACATAACGCAAGATGAACATTCTAACATTTACCAATACGGAGGAAATGGCACCAAATCACATGTACTTTCATCCGCTCCGACTTGTGACAAATGGGAAAATATGGGATCCATGCCTGTGAATGCCATACATCTGGAATCAAGCAGGAATGAAATCTGAAATGACTGAAACTGTGACACTGATAGCGTCACTGGCCTACAGTGCATACCACCATAGACCACAATGGCAATTGAAGGTTTTTGAAAGATATGCCCTGCGTCATGCGTCACAGTGCAGAAAGTTGATTTACTGGCTGGCTTCCATCTCCTGCTTCAGACCGAGGAGGGGCGAGCAACCTGGAACATACAGCCCAGACTCAAATACATTGATTTGTATACAGATACAATCGTATCTCTAAATAAATCAACCTATTGAATTTTTTAATATAAATATGTAGGGATTTTAGAGGGGCACAGTCCCCAAGCCCCAATGGAGAAACCGCCCCTGAATATACATGTTTATATTTGCTCATGTTTCATTTCCAAGAGACAGTAACACATCGGGTTCCTAAACGAGGCTGCTTTTGACCAAAGAAGGCTCTGTCCTTCCCACAAATAAATCATTCCAAACAGATTTTCACCTTCAAAAGTAGAGGTCACTCCCTTGAGGATACCTCCAAAGGAGATATTTATTAGCAAAAAGAAACCTATGCATTTCAGCCTGATATGGTTTTCTTCACAGTAAGATGCCATATTTTTCGATACCATAAGAACACACTGTCATGCGATTATCGTCCATGAGCATTAACCTAAACAAAATATCTAATGCAGTTTGCCAACACCGACAGGATTCTTTTACTGCACTGCTCATCTAAATAATATGTAATGTTTTTTTTGGGGGGTTTTTTGTCCTCATTTGCCAGACCCTCGTTCCATGTAAAAAACGCCAACCACCTTGAGTGTCATTTGACACAGGGCAAGAACATGGTCTTTTCCCAAGCCCAAACAATAATATCAGACTGGCGGGAGATGTTTTCAGGAATTTTTACTCCATCAAGGCGTCTTTAGCCTGGTAGACCTAGTTTGTTCTCCTAATCGGGCGGAGCCACATACAGGACCGTGGAGTATATCGGCATAATCATCGGACCCGGGAAAAAAAAAAAAAAACCTGGCAGACCTAACAATCATTCTTACTCCACTGAACCAACAAGTTCCAGAAGGTGAGATTTCGTTTGCTACAGGACCTGGCCAAATCCACCTTTGATGTTTCGTACAGTGACATTAGCCAACCTGCATGCAATGGTGCCTTAGAATCGACCCAGAATTTGCAGATCTGCCGTCTCGCAAGAAGGATTGCATAAAACAGGAAGGTCCTTGCTGGCCCAGTAACATTGTCATCCAAACCAAATAATTAATAATAATAATATGTAATGTTGTTCAATCAATCCTTATATACTATAATATTGTAATTTAGTACCACACCTCAATAATCTTCATAGAAAGAAATACTTCAGTTAATTCCTATTTCAGTGCATCCAACGGATTTTATCCTGATAAAGCCATTGATATTAGCCACATATATATTAATATTCAAACTGTAATAGTGATTTTTCAAACAGTGCATTTGTTTTATCATCTCTAAAAATTGAAAACTACCCAATGTGACTGTGCAACTTAATAGTATAGTCTCTTGAATCCCATCTATAGTTTGATTCCATTTGTACATGATCAATAATTCATGATAGTCTGATCCAGTGGGCTCAAACTCTGTTTGTCTGCACTGTGAATGGGGCATTTTAGGGGATTGTTTTAACAAATACTTTTAAAATGAAAGGATGTGTTTAATCTGAGCATAAAGGGAAAACTCTTACTGCATTTTTGTTTTCATCTGGTACCCTCGGTCCGCCGCGGTTTCCGTTTGTGTGGAGGGGCTTGCAGACACTCCCCCCTCCACCTCAGGCGTTCTGGTGGGAGGAGCACAGCACACTGATCTCTTCCGGCCAGCAATATATTTCACAAGCTGAGCCGGATGCCAGCGGATGCGCGCAGCGGGTACGTCGCTGGCGTGCCCAAGGCAAGCACATCTGCGCCCGTCCGCGTCCCGAACGTGGCCAGGGCCAGAAATGCTGCCGGTCGTAATCCAAATTACTGCTATTCTAGAGATGAATTATGGTTGCTTAATGTGCAAGTTAGTGACTGACATCATCACCTGCATGCAGATAAAATAGTAGGCCTAGCCACATGCTTGAAATGCCGCTTTGAACTTAGATATGAAGCCAGTACTACACCTACCCTCGACCTAGTCCATAACAGACCTTAGACCATTACGCTGTGGTCTGGTGAATGTTAGGTCATTAGGAAAATATGCCCTGCATATTTATGATCTAATTTTAAATCTTAACCTAGGTGGCCTTTTTATCACTGAGACATGGCTAAAGGACTGGTCTAACCTCGACATTGTACAATCCCGTCCTCCATGATCTACTATATCTAGAAGAGACAGGCCTGTACAGAGATGGGGAGGGGTAGCAATTTTTCACAAGGACACTTTAAAATGTTCAAAATTTGATATTTCAGAGATTAAGGGAGCAGAAAATCTAGGCTTCTGTCTCCAATTAGCTAGCTCAGTTGTTTTTGCAGGAGCCTTGATCTATCGGCCACCAGGGGCCAGCCTTGACTTTCTAGACACCCTTGGTGAAAGTCTCAGTGCATTGATAGTTAGATACTCAAACGTCACCATATTAGGAGATGTTAACCTTCACTTGGAAGCAGATAACTGCCCAACTACAAAAACTTTATTGAAACCATAGAAACGTTAGGAATTAATCAGCTGATAACGACCTCAACACATAAGGCTGGGCATACCTTGGACTGAATTTGTACTAATTCCAACAAGCTCACAGTGGACACTCCGGCTACACTAACCTGGTCTGACCACTAGCTCATCTCTTTTAGGATTGGAGGCCCCACCACATAATACAAGTGATCCAGCGAGTTACCAGAAACAGGTAATCTAACACCACATACTCACCTGGGCCCATAAATTAATTCACAACACACTGGCACTAACCGCTGGGGTCATGTTTTTGTAATTCTTAAGATTAGTTATCTTTGGTGCCTAACTAATCTTTCACTGATCAAAAGTTCTTTCCTCTGGTCAATGGACCATTAGTTGGAACTAGTTGATGGTGAAATGACATAAGGTTTCAATATACTTTCACATTGGAAATGATCACAGAGTCGGGATGTCTTTTACATTTTTATCTTAGATTAAATTCATGTGAACCACTTACACAGTACAGAAAAAACTCCATCTCTCACAGGAAGGAAGTTTCAAATAATCAATCAAAAAACATTCATTTATACTTTACAATGACACTGCATGAAAGGGAGAGGACAGAGAGAAAGCACATAAGCACATACACAGATGTAGATTATAATTACCTAGAGTGGTCTGAAAACCAGCTCCCAGGCCTAGGAATTGGTAAGGGTCCCCCAGGAAAGGTCTGGCGAACAAAGGCTTCAGGACAGGAATCAGGACAGGACAGGACAGATGACCTCTCTATCACCGACGCTTGCGGAGCACCCCTCTTTGACACTCTCTTCCTCCTCGAGATTCTTCCGCAATCTTCTTCTAAATTAATTTGCTTAAGATAATTGGCTCAGTAATTTGATTCTTCTTCAGCATCACTCGTCACTCTGAAAGCATCCTGGTCTGGACTTCAGCATCTCCGTCTCCAGTCTCACTAACTAAGAACTACCTCAATTATACCTTTCTATATACTAGTGCCACCCATTAATGTTTCAAATTTATGAAACTCCTAACTCTGATTGGACAGGCAAGGGGAGGTGATCATCACACCATGCTTATTTCTCATTATTTTCTTACAGCTCTTTGTTTAAAATCCCACCCCTTAAATTTTATACATCAGTCTTTATTCCCACCCGTATTCACAATGTAATTGTCACATATTGGAGGAAAGAAACAGTAGTTCTCGTGCATTTCAGTGGACTGTCGTTCTGGTTCCCATGAATGTAACCATTTGCAGCCTTGGCCGATGTTCAGGTTGACATAGCGTCTTCCAGCTTGGATTTACTGCGCATGTGCGGTAGAACGAGAGGGAATAGACTGTGGTCAGGACTTTAGGCCCATAATAAGCACTATTGGAAAAGTCAAAAAGTCAAATGTTAAAATCAAAATTAAATGGTTTCACTGTATACCACCTATCTCTACTCTAATCCCATATACTTAGTATTACTCTTCCCGCACTAGCATTAGTATAATAGCTGGGTTTCATTTTTCAGCAAGCAGGTGGCAAGCATGTGAGTTTAAAGCAGCCATTTTGTTATCTACTGCGCAAGTGAAGAAAGTTCCCTCCAAGCTAAAGATACGTCATACTACGTAGATGCAGTAGACGCATGCGCACTAAAGAAATTCAGTTAGCGGCCATTTTTAGAATCACACTTGGGTTATTTATTTAATATACTTATAGAGCGCAAGCCTGTCACCCAGAGGGCATCCTGGCGCTTTACTGGTTAGTAAAACACATAGGCAAGCTTCAATCTTATGCTTAAATGTTGTATATTGCATATTATTTCCACAATACAAGTTTAGTACGAGGTTAGTGGTTACAGGAGAAGATTGCATACAAGCAAGTCTCTTTTTCACGAGTCCTTGCTCCAGCACAAGAAAACAAAATCCCGATCAGATCTGCAAAATAACCAGGAAATGGAATAAAATGTTAACAAATCCTAACCTGCACACCTGCACACCTTGGCAGAATTAGGTAAACCCATATTAACAGGGGATCTTTCGCTTGACACAAATATTTTTAATGATTGGATGGCCGCGTTATCCAATAAACTGGCGTCGGTGCCACACACAGCAGAACCTCCCTTGGTAAAACCTCGACTCCCTGGTTAACTCCTCAGCTCAAAGAGCTGCAAGGTAAATGCAGAAAGCTCAAGCGAAAATGAAGGGTGCACTATAATAATATCTTATCATCTTCAGAGCAGCACTTAAAGACTATCATACGAACATCAAACGTGAAAAGAAGATTCACTTCACCAACCTTATTAAGCAGGCAGCGTCTGATCAAAAAAATCTTTTTTAAATTGTAGAATCCTTTACCCACCCTAAGATGTTCGATCAGGAAATTTCCCCATCACAAAAATTATTATGTGACCAGATAGCGGACTACTTTGATGAAAAGGTTGGAGACCTTTAAAAGGATTTCAAATTAACGGATACTCCATCTACAGAAAGGTCAAATCAGGATCTAGAGAATAGACCGATGCTGAACCACTTTAAGGAGATCACCCTTGAACAGTCGACACATGCTATCATGACATACAAATCAGGTTCTCCATGTGATCCCTGCCCCCGAAATATTCTAAAGTATTGATATTATTAATCCAATAATTAATCGAATCATAAACTCTTCACTTAGGAAAGTAGTAGTACCGGAGAGTTGGATAATTGCCTCTGTTAAACCCATTCCAAAAGAAACACCTCCCAGATTCAACTACCTTGTCCAATCTCAGACCTATTTCTTTACTGCCCTGCTCAAGCAAAATAATGGAGAAACTTGTAAATAGTCAACTAAATGACGTTCTTCTTCTAAACAACTTTGTTACATCCCAGGCAATCAGGTTTCAGGGCCGGGCATTCAACTGAGTCAGCGCTGCTGCATACTTCAGAGACACTAAAATTCGCATTAGATCAAGAAAAGGTGGCAGTGCTGATTCTGTTGGATCTTTCGGCCGCCTTCGACACTGTCTGCCATGTTATCTTGGGTGAACAGTTAAGAAGAGTGGAGATCTCGCATAAAGCGTTGCTTGGCTAAGATCATTCTTGGGGAACAGAAGACAAACAGTAACATTCGACAATTACACTTCAACAGAGAAGCCGTTGCTCGTTGGTGTGCCCCAGGGCTCAGCTTTGAGCCCAACACTGTTTAATATATACATGGTGCCCTTATTAGCCCTGGTGTCATCTTTTGACATCGAGACTGTGTCTTACCCTGATGACACCCAGCTTATTTTAACCCTGGATAAAGAATCAACAGCAGCAGAAGAAAACTTCCAACAATGTTTCTCAGCTGTTTTTGAATGGATGAAGGCCATTCACCTCAAGTGCAACAGCCAAAAGACGGAGATTATGCTTGTTAGAAATGGGATTTCTGGTTGGCTAAGGCTTGTGCCAAAGCCCAGCAGAAACCACCACGCTAGTCAGAGCAAGGGAGTTACACGCTGAAGAGAACCCCTGCTCACCCCCTTGGTAGCTTGGCATGAGCAGTCAGGCATTTTCCCAGAGGCACTGTGTAAAGCGTTTGCTCAACACACGCACAGCAGCACCCCACTAGGTACACCACAAAAGCAACTCTTCACAAGGTCATATTTAAAATATGTATTATCATAAACACATTAGAAGCACAATCACACATTTACACTGTGCCAACTGGCACTAGGCAATATTCACAGGATTATATACAGGACCAGGCCAATCAGGCCCCGGTCAGGACCATCAGAACAGGTAAGTAAATATAAAACACAACGAGTAACTACTGGTACCATAATGACCTAAGCATTATCATATTAGCATTAGACACCCTCCTAAGCATAAACACATTACGCATTAAGCCTCACCAGTATAAACACATTATGCTTAAAGATCCTAAACATAAACACATTATGCATACACATCCTAAAGATAAACACATTATGTCATAGATATCACCAGCATAAATTACATTACACAATTGCCATCTACAATGAGCCCAGGCCATCTGGCCAGCCACTGGGGCTCAAAGGCTCTTTGTCCAGAAAGTCAGGGCGGGCTGCCAATACAGCCGAACCAAAGGGCGCAATTGCGCTGGCACCATGGTGCCTCCTAAGCCCTTAATGGATCTCCCCAAAGGAATTTGGCCTAAACGTTGCAGCTGCCGCTAATTGCGGTACAGCTGTGCAGGAAAATGTGGGCACTGGCGCTCACTGTGCCTTCTGGGCATCCACTGCGGCTCTCCCAACAAATGTGCCTCAACGTTGCAGTTGCCCGCTATGGCGGCGCCTCCGAGGAAAATGGCCTGAGCCCTACTTTGGGACTCGTCAACAGAAATGCAGCCAAACGTTGCAGATGTCCGTGCTGTTGCGGCACAGCTGTAAATAACATGAAGAGGCATGGACACAACTGTGCCTTCTGGACCCCCACTGGGGCCCTAAGAACAAGATGCCTCCTGTTGGAGTGGCCCGCTCTCCTGCGGGTCCGCTCAGGACACCAGGCACAGGAAATGTGCCTCGAAAGGGCCCTCACTACATCACATAGAGCCCCCACTCACCGGGGCTATGCAGGCTCTTCTCCCCCAGGCTATGTGACAGGTAAGGTGCATCCACAGGTCACGCCCGCCCTCACCACCTGCTCTGGGACTCAGCTGGTGTCTGGGGATTCCGGCAGACTCCTCTGGTCACTGGACTCCTCACCCTTCACCTGGGCATTCTCCTAGGGCTCAGGACTTCTCCCCACTTGGCCCGGTCACCAGGAACATGTGTGGCTCTCTTCTCCAGTCACGAGGGCCCCCGTGCAACCATCGGCTGCGCCTCTTCCAGCCCTCTACTCCCCGGGGGCAGGAGGGTGGAAACCAAGCCTGCGAGGCTCTTGCCCTCGTCAGCAGGCCCCGCACAAAGTCAGGCGGACATGCCTGCCTTATGCTTTTTGGGATTGGGCCACGGCGGTGACTTCCTCACCCGCCTTACGAAATCCCATAAGCAGGGTGGGCACCCGCCAAAACAGCACAGGAGCGGGGTGGGCACCCGCGAGCCGACTAAGCACAAAAATGCGGGGTGGGCTTCCACGAGCCAACATCAACGGCGGGGTGGGCACCCGCTCGATCGACAAAATGCTCCCGCTCCCCACACTGGGCAGGGAAATCTCCAGGTTGCAGCCCAGCTCTGCAAAGCACACAGAAGCGTTCCACGAGGCGCTAGGTCCAAGACACAGTCCAGGGGGCACAAGTCTGGGCCCAGGCAGGCAAGCACACAGGGCCCTCCAGCAGGAAGGCAGTCCCTCATGGCGGTTCCTCCTGGAGCCCAGCAGCAGCAGCCCCCAACACCAGAACAAGCACAGGAACAACAACACTCCTGGGGTCACAGCCCCAGTACTTATACTCCCCAGTCCTTTGATCTCTGAGGCTGAGAGGGTTTGCACCCAGCCAGAACCAGTTCTGCCTTCTCTAGTGTGACTTCCTGGCCGGCGGTGGAGAGGGCAGGGTCAGAGGCAGACCATGCCCTTTGAGGTGCAAGGAAATCTCCTCCCCCTTCCTTGATTGCAGCAATGGCCTATTCAATCCTTTCCTGACCCCCCCCCCCCCAGACTATCTGGAGCCACCCCAGCCCCCCGGCCTTCTGTCATCCAAAACCCAGGCAGGCAATCCACATTCCAGCAGCAGCGCTAAAGTGCCCAGAGTCCTAAAACAACCAGTACCATGTCAGAAAAAAGGCTAGGAGAAAGGCAAAAAGTTTAGGGATGGCCCTGCAAAAAGGGCCAAGTCCAACAATGCTGCTGGGAAAATGTAACATCTTGACGTCCAAATTCTGGTGGCCAACAGATACAGCCCCCCCCTAATACAGTGGAGACCGTTAAGAACCTAGAGGTTAGATTTGATACTTCCCTCTCCTTTTACCAGCAGGCACTGTCGGCGGCAGGAGTCTGTTTCCATTGGATAAAAACTCTTTTAAAATTCTGTGACCTCCTTCCAGTGACAGCTCGTAAGACTGTGACAGTGGCCTTAATCTTATCATGCCTAGACTACTGTAACAGTCTCTATGCAGGGAGTAAAGAAGAGTACTCTGAAAAAGCTGCAGACTGTTCAAACTGCGGCAGCCCGAATGGTACTGAAACTACCAAGGGGGTCATCTGTCTCTGAGGCCCTCGAAATCCTCCACTGGTTGCCAATACACAAGAGGATGCTCTGTAAATAAAAGCTTATGTACCTACACGCAACTTGAGATCCTCCACAGAAAATCTGTTAGTTCCCCCCATTTCTGTTTGACGTCCAGAGGAGGAAAGTCTATGTGTTAAACAAAGGGTTCAGGCAGATCAGGTCGATTACCCCTTTCAAGGTTTGCCCGGCGTCAGCCGCTTCTTACCCAACTCACGATTATCAAATAAAGAGGCAGGCGCTGGAGACTGGAAGGCAGGAAACAAGAGTTTATTTCCGACGGAGCAGAACACATCACATCAGATCAGATCAGACAACGAGGTATCGTTTCGAGGTGCTCTAACCGCATCTCTGAGGCCTGGCCTCTTATACACAGTTTTATGGCTTTATTACATTTGTACATTACATTTGTGACATCCGTGGTATTGCTTTGAAGTACGGAAAAGGCATCTTTGGAATCCCCGGTTCAGGCCCGTTCCCACACATATCTACAGTAGGAGTCCCCACCCCTAATCTCAGCATGATGGCTATCGCGCAGCTGGACATTCCGCTGGTAACAGAAATGCGGGTAATCGATCGGATCTAGGGGTGTGAGGGCATTGATTAATCCCCGCTCCTTTGAAGTGAGGCGAGGTCCTACTGTAGGGGCAATAAACTGCATCTGTTGGGCTAAGTGATGGCCTGGGATCAGGCCGAACAATCGGGCAAGGAGGAAGAGGTTATCAAAGGGCCTGTTTTATGAATGAGATGAAAGGGTGTGGGGGGTTCAGCACAGGATGTGGCTCAGAGGCAGGGTCGCGCTGGAGGTGCGTTTAGGGCCCAAGCTGGAGAGACCGGGGGCTGTCAAAGGGGGGGGGTGTGCTTGCGAGGCCGGGGAGTGAGGGGGTGAGACGCGCTGGCTATCGGCAGTAGGCAGAGAGGCCATGGCACCTAAAATGGCTGCTGTGCATATTTGTGCGTGTGTCTGAGGAAATGGACAAGATGGCGCAGATGATGTTCAGCTCACAAACTAGATTTCAACAGTCCTCCCTTTTAACATGTCTCGCCAACTTGTCAATTCGGATCTATCCCCATAAGGCCACGTATTTCTACTTCATAGAGGGGACTCATATGTTCAGTTCCAAAGTCCAAAGTCTTAGGGCACATGTAGTTGGCAATGAGTGAACACAAAGGTGGCAAGCATTGAATACCTAGGCAACACCCACACAGTACCACGACCGGTATCAAGATAAATGTAAACAACCTCCATCCCCAGTCCTTCAAAGCACCCCAGACCCAGCTCCCAAGCGACCATCCTTCCTGCTCCTGGTGAACCTCCGAGGAAAGTCTGTGGAGGTGCTCGATTGCTTTGTAGACTGAGGGCGAGTTATCTGGCACGTAGGTGCAACAGCTAGACCCGATGATGCGGCATGCTCCTCCACGGTCGGCTAGAACCACATCTAGAACAAGGCGGTTCTGAAGAGCCACCAGGCGGACTGCCTGAAGCTCGGCCGTATTGTTAGTGAGGATGCCAGCCGTGATGTTCATGGTAGTTTCTACTGCCTGGGTCAGGTGTCGGATGGCGCGGCTGTTTGCCATTGGGCCCCACAGAGGAACAAGTCCCTTCACTGCATCCAGGAACTATGCTCCAGTGGAGTCGGCTTGTTCAATGTCTCTTGCGCGCTTCTGCCGGTGATGGTTTGCTGGGGCCACGTACGTTGGAGGGAGAATGAAGGCGATGTAGCAAGTACCCCCCCAACCTTTTGGATGCCAAGTGTAAGCTTTGGTGCCACAAACGAAGTACATATTCGGAGAAGCAACAAAGGAGGGGGGATCAATCGAGTCCAATGTTCTGGTGATGCGGCAGGAACTGTGGCCCACCAGCTGTGTTCCCAGGCCTTCGAGGCACACGAGGCCCGTGACGTTGATAACAGACAGGGCCACAGTCAGTGTGGCAGCAGTTCGTTTCCGTAGGTAGGAGAAGGTGGGTCTGGCTGGATTATGGAACACCTGCATTTCGACTCGTTCTTTGGCAGGGATGTCCATCTGGAAGGAGGGACCAGAGGTCAAAGGACAGAAGGGAGCAGATGTTCTTCCGGTTTTGTTCAGCCAGAACCCATGGTAGAAGTGTGACACTGTTTGACCTGAAGTGGCGTTGTCCTTGTAGCTCTCTTGCAAGAGAATCAACCAGGCAAGGCAGGAGCCGTGAACTGAGAAAGGGGAAGGGATGAAAGGGATGGAGTGTCCGGTGGCATGCGGGAGCAACCCGCAGATCCAGCAGTTGGTGGTGTTGGCGGCAAGGTTGTGTTGATGCAACAGTTGCACGAAGGAATTGTTCCAGAACTCCTTACGCCTTTCTCGGAGCTGAGGCGAAAGGGAGATCAGGTGATGCTCTTTCATAGTGGTTGGCTGTGCAGTGGTCAGCAATATCTGATGAGCGGGTGCGCTCTCTTCCACGATCCAGAAGGAAGTCATGAGGAGGAGGCAAAAGAGGAGGACAATGAAAAGGGCAATTGTCTTTGATTTGTGTATACTGTCAGTCTTTGGGTTCCGGTAGTGGGTATTTCTGGTTGCTTCCATCATCTTCTTATCTGGCGCTTCCATCATCTTCGAGGTGCTCGGTAGTGGGCAGAACCGCAGACTTCGTTTAGCTTCTCTCCGGGTAACCCTTGGTTGTGTTTAGGCTACCGTTCTGAGGTTCAACTCAGTCTGTGGTCTACTTAGCCGAAGCTCCCTCCCTTCGACGCAGGAAATACCCTTCCCTGGATGGCACAGTGGGATCAGAGATTTTTGCAAGTTCAAGTGCCTCGGTATCAGGATAACAGTTCAGTGATGGCCAGTCTTTGTTCAGCAGTTCTTCTTGGGTGCTGACGTTTTCTGTCGTGGCCAGGGTCGAGGAGACCTTCTTACAGTGGTGTGCGTGCAGCCAGTGTCGTTTCCCCTCCACTCGAAGAGCCGTCCGGGTGGTGATCAGTACTTGCCAGGGGCCCGTCCACCGGGGTTCCAGACTCTTTGCCCGCTGGAAATTTCGGATCAGCACATAATCCCCCGGTTGGATATCGTGACCCGGACCCCTGGAAGCATCGGGGATGGCCTGCTGCACCTGCTGATGAATGACAGACAATGTTTTAGTCAATTTGCACAAGTAATCAGACAGTAGGACGTCCGGGACGTCATGAATGGAGGTCGGTTTAGGGGCAGTCCAGAGGTTTATCGGTCACCCAAATACAACCTCGTAGGGGGTCAAATGGTGCTTAGTGGGAGTGGAGCGCATCGATAGCAATGCCAGTGGGAGGGCATCTGGCCATTTAAGTCCTGTGGTGGCCACTATCTTCGACAGTTTTAGTTTCAGAGTGGCGTTGTGTCGCTCAACTAAGCCAGCAGATTGGGGGTGAAAGACTGCATGAAACCTCTGTTTTACACCCAACCCTTTCAAGATCAGTTGGATAACTTCAGCTATGAAGTGGGGGCCGTTGTCGCTCCATAGAATTCGACAAAGACCGTAGCGAGGGAAAAACTCTTTCAGCAGTACCTTGGCAGTGTTATCACGGGTTGGATAGGCTTCTACCCATTTGCTGAAAGCACACACAATGACTAATACATACTTCAGGCTTTGGCATCTTTCTAGTTGGATGTAGTCCATCTGGAGGACCTCAAAAGGATGGTCGGGGACCCCAAACCCTCCCCGGGGTACCACAGTTCCTTTCCCAGGGTTATGTTGCAGGCAGATAAGGCATTGCTGGACCAGGCGTCTGGCTGAGTCAGGGATTTTGTCGTTGTGCCAGACCTTGGAGACGAGTTCGGTCATGGGGGCAGATCCTATGTGTGCAGGGGAGTGAGCCATAGTCAGTATGGGGATCAGGTATGAATTGGGTAGCAACCATTTGTTAGTGTCCTTTGTCCGCCAGCAGCCTTCATCGTCTTTCATTCCCACCCGTGTCCATTCAGTCAATTCGTGTGGTGAGCTGGCCATCTGGATGTCCCTAATCGTTTCCCTGGCGTCAGTCCATTTTTCTGCTTGTGACCTGGTCACATACATGCGTGTCGTCGTCCTATTCTCAGCTGTGGTTCGGGCGGTGATGTCGGCCAGTGCGTTTCCCTGTCCGACTAAGTCTGTCACCTTCCTGTGTGCCTGGCATTTGATTACAGCTAATCGTTTGGGGAGGAGAACTGCTTCAATCAGGGCGGAGACTAGATCTCCGTGGAGGATGGGCGTGCCGTGGGACGTCAGGAATCCCCTTTCTCTCCACAAGAGTCCAAAATGGTGAACCACTCCGAAGGCGTACTGGCTGTCCGTGTAAATGTTTGCCGTAGTCCCTGTCGCTATAATACACGCTCGTGTGAGGGCAATCAGTTCTGCCGCCTGTGCGGATCGTTGCGTGAGGCGGGCGGTTTCAACTACAGTTCGGGCTGTGGTAACTGCATAGGCAGCTGAGGTGGTGCCGTCGGGGAGTTTTATGCAAGAGCCTTCTACCCATAGCTCTCCGTCAGGATCTGTGAAGGCGGTGTCTCGGAGGTCAACTCTACTCCTAGTCTGTTCGTCTGTGAGGGTCACACAGTCATGTATGGGGGGGACATTTGGGTCGTTTTCGGGCAGGGGCAACAAGGTGGCTGGGTTCAGTGTGGTGCATCTTTTCAGCGTGATGTGGGGTGCAAGCAGAGTCAGTTCGTATCCGGTCAGTCGTGCGCTAGTCAGGTGTTGCGTCTTAGTCTGGTTTAGGAGGGTGTCAACAGCATGGGGCACTAATACCGTGAGGGAATTCGAGAATACGATCCCCTCACTTTGTCGGATAGAGACAGCAGCGGCAGCTACGGCTCGAAGGCAGGCAGGCAAGGCTCTCGCTACGGGGTCAAGGGTGGCAGAGAAATAGGCACATGGTCGTTGCCTGGGGCCAATAGTTTGAGTTAGGACAGACAAAGCGCACCCCTCCCTTTCGTGAGTGTATAGAGAGAAGGGCTTGGTGTAATCGGGGGTTCCTAGGACTGGCGCAGAACAAAGGGCATCTCGAAGTTCTTTGAAGGAGGATTGGCATTCGGGGGTCCAAGGGAGTGGGAAGGGGACATCTTTGGCTAGTAGGGAAAGTAGTGGCTTTACAATGAGGCTGAAATTTGGCAACCACTGCCGGCAGAAGGAGGTGAGGCCTACCAGGGAGCGGACTTGTTTCTGGGTCTTTGGGACAGGGGTTTCTAGAATGGCCTGAATTCGATCGGTTGTAAGCTTTCTCCCGTCTTTGGACAAGAGGTGGCCTAGGTAGGTGACCTGGGGTTGGCAGAATTGCAACTTCTTCTTGGAGACCTTGTGGCCATTTTCCACGAGGAAGTGCAGGAGTTGGATGGTGGCTGTGACTGCAAGTGGAGTGGTGTCGGCCGCCAAAAGGATGTCATCGACGTACTGTATCAACACCACTCCCTCCGGTAGCTGAACGGCGTCCAGCTGTCTCTTGAGGGCCTGGCTATAGATGCTGGGACTTTCAGTGTAACCTTGGGGAGCTCTACAAAATCTATATGAGCGGGATTTTAACGTGAAGCCGAAAAGGTAGCGGCTGTCTGGGTGGAAGGGGATGGAGAAGAAAGCGTTCTTGAGGTCTATTACAGTGAAGGTGGTGGCTGTGGAAGGAATCAGGGTCAGAATGGTGGCGATATCTGAGACTACGGGGTACTGAGGTACAACTACCTTGTTGACCTCTCGAAGGTCGATGATGAAGCGGTACGCTTTCTCATCTCCCTCGCCCTGCTTCTTCACAATGGGTAGGATAGGGCTGTTGCAAATATTGCTGACTACTTCCTCTACCACTCCTGCCTCTACCAGGGACTGGATTATCATTACCAATGCCTTCTCACCTTCGGGCGATATCCGATACTGTGGGAGTTTTGGGAGTATCGCATCTTGGCGAACAGTTATGCGCACGGGGTCGATCATCATTCGTCCTACATCAGCGTCAGTTTTAGCCCACAGATACAGAGGTAGAGAGTCAAGTAAGGATGCGTCAGCGTCAGAGATGGAGAACATGTGTCGTGCGGGATGAGGTCTGAGCAGAGTCGGGTTATCGTACAGAATGACTCGAACTCCGTCCTGTGAACACCTGATAGTAGCTCGGAAATGTTTCAGTAAGTCAAGTCCCATAATGGCATCGGGGGTATTGGAGGAAAGCAGAAACGTCGTGTCAGTGGGGTTACTGTCCAAGTCGAAGGAGACCGGTGCGGATAAGGGGTTAGTGGAGGGCGTTCCATCAAAGCCTATTGATGTTATGTGTGAGCCAGACAAGGGTGCCCTTGGAATCAGTCGTTTAGATAACGCACTACGTGTCGCGCCAGTGTCTACCAGGAATGGAGACTTTGTACCTAGGACCTTAGCGGTGACATAAGGACCTTGCTTGTCAACATAGAGCTCGACTGGATCCCTTCCTTGCCCTTGGCAGTCCTATGCAAAGTCGCGGGCATTGTCGCAGTCAGACTGTTGGCACTGATTCTGCCGGGGACGGTCAAACGTGTTCGGTCTGCCAGGTCTGTCATTGTTGGTGTCGTGGGTGTGCCCTCGTCCCTGCCCTCTAGTCCTGGGGCCATTCGTCATGTCCCTTGTCTCTTTATTTTTAATCATTTCCAGGAGAACCGGACATTGAGACTTCCAATGGCCAAATCCTTTGCAAAACGCACACTGGTTCTCATCGAGGTCTGTTCGTGGAGCGCCGGGTGTGGGTGTGCGGTCTCTAGGGGGTGGATTTCTAGGGGCATTCGACTGGTAGTTTCCTCTATACTGTTCCCTTCCTGTCGTCACTCCTTGCAATTGAGCAATCATCACTCGTTCTTTCAAGTCCTTTTTCTTTTTCTCTGTCGCCCTATCGTTCTCGTTCTTTTGGTGTTCGTAGTACTGAGCCATCTGAAGGATAGCTGCAGGTTTGGAGGCTCCCCAACTACTCTCGCTCGTCTGTAACTTTTGGGAGACCTCTTGCGATAGACCCTTTACGTAGTTTTGCACGAATAGGTGTTGTCCGGTTGCAGTGGTCATGTCTTGACCACTGTAGTCGGAGAACACTGTCTCAAATCGGGAGAAGTATTCTGATACGTCTTCCTGGGGTTTCTGACGGCAAGCCGTGACTATCGACCAGTCTACCTTCTTCTCTGGGATCAATGTCTTTAGCTTCTGAACTATTTTGTCCGGGAGTTCCAGTATGTCTTTTACTGGTTTCTTTCCGGGCTCTCGATGTCTATCTAGTTCACTGAGTTGATTCCAGGTATGTCCGAACAGATCTGTGTGGTCGGTTTTCCGGATTTGCTTCCACACGTCAGCCGGCAGACATAGCCCGAAAAACAAGTCAATGTCCGCTAGAGTCATTATTGTTGAACCCAAGGCTGTACCTAGTTCGGTATAAAATGCTGTCGGGTTCTTTCTTAAATCGGGCAGGGTTTGCCTAAAAGTTAAAATATCTTGCAGATCCCATGGTTGATAAACCCAGTTGTACACAACCCTCCCCTTTGCATCTGCGTGGTTGATATCGTCGTTTGTTCCCTGACCTCGCGGGGGAACCCAGTAGGGGGCGGCTTCTCTGATAGGCATCATAGTGGTGACTACTTCTGATGAGGACCCAGTCATGTCAGGGACTGTAATCTTAACTTCTGGTTTTTGTTCCGTGAGGTGGCGGAAGACCTCAAGCGTTTGCATGAAGAGGTCCGTCACGTCATGGTCAGCCTCGTCTCCAACATTGACTTTTCTATATAAAGCTGTCAGTTTAGCAGGACCCTGATTCTGATACCTATCCTCATATGCGTTCAGAGTGTGGTAGCTAAACCGTAAAACGAAATGCCGTCTGTGACTACCGGCATGTGAATTGTGCATATCTATCGTGTATTCTTCGCTCTCCTTCCGTTCTACCAGTGTCTTTACTATCTTGTCAATTCCATCCCGCTCATCTTTGCTCAATCTACTCAGTCTGGCTGGTGGCTGCTTGCTAGTCTCGAGCTCATCTGATGTCGTTACTAATGCGGTCGGTGTGGAGGCCGTGAGGGCTGGGGTACCAGCTCCAAGGTCATTCTCATTTGCACTCGGAGCTGGCAGGTGCTGTACTAGAGGTTGGGAGGGGGCATATGGGTGGGGCATGTAGATGATCGGAGGACCTAGCAGTAACTCATCATTCGCCCGTTGTTTGGAGGGTAGCTCAGAGTAGAGCGTAGAGGGGGTCCTAACAGGGCATTGGCCTGCCGACTCAGATTCCTGCTTTTGTCTGGCCTCCCTTCTTTCTTTTATTTCTTCTTCTAGTTTCTTAGCGGTCAGGTGGGCTGCCTTTCGTAACTCTTTTCCTATTCTTGCTTCTTCTCTTTTCTTTCGTTGTTCTGTTTCTTTGCGCCACATGCCGAAACTATCAAGCATAGTGGGCGTTGTTTTATTGTTACAAAGGGCTGTTTCCAGCACGCTTATTTTTGTGTCATCGAAGGATCCTATCAGTGGCCACTGACTTTCCTGATCCTTTTTAGTATATTTATGCCATAACTTACTATAAGCTACGGCGACTAGTCCATACTTTAAAAACATGTCCTTATTAGGGGTGCCCTCCAGAGGAGCCGGATGATCCACCTCTTATAAGCGGTCCGGGCTGAACCAACTACTGAACAATGGGGAGAAGATAGGCATGACGGGTTACAATGGGGACAAAAGTCTGCACTACCTATCCTTCACTACTTTGCGAAGACTAGACAGAATATTTCTATTCTACAGTATTCGCAAATAGGGAATACCCAGAGAGAGAGAACCAATTCCAAACAGTCAATGTTCGGACAAACAATCAATCAATCAAATGAGGAATAAAATAGGCGCGACGGGTTACAACGGGGGCAAAAGCCTGCGCTACCTACCCTTTCACTGTTTACAAAGACTAGACAAAATATCTCTATTCCACGTTATTTGTAAGCAGAGAATACCTCCACAGAACCAATATCGAACAATCAATGTCCGTTCAATCAAACAATCAGTGGCGAGAAAGAAATAGGCACGACGGGTTACAACGGGGGCAAAAGCCTGCGTTACCTATTCTTCACTATCTGCAAAGGAGGACAGGATACTTTTATCCTTCCCCGTTTGTAGACAGAGAATTCTCGAGAAAGCAATCCTCGAACAAACAATGTTCGGGCAACCAATCAATCAGTGGGGGAGAAAGATAGGCACGACGGATTACAACGGGGGCAAAAGCCTGCGTTACCTACCCTTCACTACCTGCAAAGGAAGAGAGAATACTTTCTATTCCTCTCCGTTTGCAGACAGAGAATCTCCAAGAGAACCAACAATTCGGAGAGTAATACTAGTATTTTCCAATCAATCAATCAAATATTTCACAGTTTGTCGTGTTACACGACCTTACCCGGACCGCATGGACAGTTTCCTGTCTTCCGATTCCAGCGCCCGATCGTCCTCTATCTTCTGTCGCGGCACTCCTGATGGTTCCCAGTCAGGACCGTAGATCACTCGAGAGAGGTCTGTTCGGAACCAGTGAAGTTCGGATGATCGGCTGCCAGACGAGGGTCTATCGGGCAGGTGCACTTCCCGATCGTTGCAGTCGTTCACTCCGTCGTCAGGACCTCTCCCTCTGGATCCACGTGTCGCTGATGGGCCCCACGTTTGGGACGCCAATTGTTAAACAAAGGGTTCAGGCAGATCAGGTCGATTACCCCTTTCAAGGTTTGCCCGGCGTCAGCCGCTTCTCACCCAACTCACGATTATCAAATATAGAGGCAGGCGCTGGAGACTGGAAGGCAGGAAACAAGAGTTTATTTCCGACGGAGCAGAACACATCAGATCAGACAACGAGGTATCGTTTCGAGGTGCTCTAACCGCATCTCTGAGGCCTGGCCTCTTATACACAGTTTTATGGCTTTATTACATTTGTGACATCCGTGGTATTGCTTTGAAGTACGGAAAAGGCATCTTTGGAATCCCCGGTTCAGGCCCGTTCCCACACATATCTACAGTAGGAGTCCCCACCCCTAATCTCAGCATGATGGCTATCGCGCAGCTGGACATTCCGCTGGTAACAGAAATGCGGGTAATCGATCGGATCTAAGGGTGTGAGGTCATTGATTAATCCCCGCTCCTTTGAAGTGAGGCGAGGTCCTACTGTAGGGGCAATAAACTGCATCTGTTGGGCTAAGTGATGGCCTGGGATCAGGCCGAACAATCGGGCAAGGAGGAAGAGGTTATCAAAGGGCCTGTTTTATGAATGAGATGAAAGGGTGTGGGGTGTTCTGCACGGGATGTGGCTCGGAGGCAGGGTCGCGCTGGAGGTGCGTTTAGGGCCCAAGCAGGAGAGACCGGGGGCTGTCAAAGGGGGGGGGGTGTGCTTGCGAGGCCGGGGAGTGAGGGGGTGAGACGCGCTGGCTATCGGCAGTAGGCAGCGAGGCCATGGCACCTAAAATGGCTGCTGTGCATATTTGTGCGTGTGTCTGAGGAAATGGACAAGATGGCGCAGATGATGTTCAGCTCACAAACTAGATTTCAACATATGGCAGTCCTGGGAACAAAAACATGGAACCATCTACCCACTCAACTGAGACTCATACAGCTGGAGTCCATGTTTAAGAAAAGATTGAAAACCTGGATCTTAGCAGTACCAGGCAGTCTGGCTTTATCTCTTTATCTAATAACGATGCCATCAGAGATCACACTCCTTGACACTCAGCTTACCCGCTTTTAGCGCCAAGATGCATCTTTGGAGTGAAAGCCAGCGCTTTACAAATTACTTCATTCATTCATTCATTTGAATGTTTTTGCATCTCCTTTCAGCTTTTATTTCATAAACAATGCAACAGGTCTATTAAATTCTTTTAATTTGCCCAGGGATTATCTCTCTGTAATCTGCTCATTTATTAAGAGAACCATTCACACCTGAAATAATAAAATGACAGCTAAATCAGTATAAAACCCACTATTGGACAATATGGGTTAGCAGCTAATCAAAGGTGTATGTACATTTCTTCGTATGTCTAAATTTGTTTTTATTGTTGCATCAAGAAGCACGTAAACCGGATTGTACATTGTGCCATCACTGGGGTACAGTGGTCTGCCATTCAAAAAAAGATGAACCTATTTATAAACTTTTGTAAAATCATTCCCATCTTGCTATTAAAACACAATCATCAGTGTACAAGAGAGTGGGTAGCTTCAGTGGTAGCTTCCTAGGACCAGCCTTTGGGACGTCTGCCTCTTCTGCATTCAGAGATTCCTCATGATCATTAATATATAGGCAGAATAAGCAAGGGGCGAATACACAACCTTACCTGGGTCGCTAAATTCACCATTCTTCCCATAACTCACACGAGCCATAACTCCATTGTGCATGCTGGTGAGAAAACGGAACAGAGTAGAATCAAAACCCATATTCAACATCTTGGCCCAGAGCTTTCCCATGCTCACCTAGTCAAATGCGGAGGCTAATTCCTTGAAGCCAAGGTGGATTGAGGCACTTTTGGCCATGGTATATTTGGAGACAACCAGGTGGAGATTGAGGGATTGCTCCTCAGTACCCAAACCCTGCCTAAACCCATACTGTATTTGAGAAAAACAACTCTTCGCATCAACCCATGCTTACAGGCGTTTGAAAAGAATTCTGCCCATAGGTTTACTGGCAGTATCTATTAGGGAAATTGGGTGGTGGCATCAGGGGTCAGAATGCATGCCTTTTTTAAAGATAGGTATTATATTTGACCCCAGTCAAGATTTGGGAGGACCCTCAATCATCACACTTCTCAAGATATTAGTCAGGAGCTGGGCCCACAAGTCAGGGTTGTCTAGGAAAAGATGCCCTGGTATAACATCAGCACCTGAGAACTTTTCTCAGAGTGCAATTAAGAGCACATACTACCTCACTATTACTAGGCGGGTCAATCTCCAAACTGTCACCTGATGGAGTAGGAAAACCTTGTTCAGAATAGCTATCAGCTCCGTCGTTACAGCTATATATCTTGGTAAAGTGCTCAACCCATTCTTTGGGAGGGAATGACAACATCTATCTGTGTATTATGGGCAACTTTGAGGAAGGGATCATTAACCATCTTCCAAAACAGAAAAGAATCCTTCTTTAAGCTAGCTTCATATAGATTACCCCAAGTTTCACCTCTGAGGTCGTTCTTCCTATGAGCGAAAGCTTGTTTATACTTGTTTCTGCACAATCTCACCCATGCCTGATCTTGAGGGACTTGTTTTAAAGCATGCATAAGCTTCCTATGTAACTTAGAGCAATTACTATTGAACCATCTGTGAGACCTACTTTCACCCTCTTTCCTACTCTGGGTTGTAAGGAGATTGGCGGTTGATTGCCAGATTTCTTCAAAAGCCTTTAGCATAATCTTAGGTTTCAACTCATCCTCTAAACAGGCTAATACTGGACCCTCGTTTGCTTTTAGTAATTCCTCAAGAATGTAACAAGAGTCTATTGTGGCCCATTTGTTTGAGTTATATATTAGAGAGGTGTTAAGAACAGCCTGAGGTTGGTTAACCTTGCCTGTATCAAAATACAAACATAGGGGGTAATGGTTGCTTAAGCAGTTTTGTTGGGTTGCAAAGGCAATATTCTTTGGTCTATAGGACTGGGACAGTGCGATAAGATCGATAAGGCTGCCTTTGCCTCTTCCCGGGAAAGAAGTATGCTCTGTGTTATCATGGCTATTAATCTCTGTCATTAAATACAGAGACAACTTGCTCAGTATCTAATTGAATATAGCCCCACAAGGGGTATGTTCAAAATATTAAGAATCCTCTGGATCCATCCCTGACTGACCGAATCTGACACTGGACACAGTCTACAATTGAAATCAGCTCTCCCATTAAAAAGTAGTCTGAGCTAAAATCATCTATGGAAGATGACTTAATGCACATTTCAAGAGACTGCAATATTATTTTGGTTCAAAACAAATTTATTATGATAGAAATTCTCAATAACGAGAACCAGCTTCAGATTGAATCTAATACGTGTAATTTGAAAATGGGGAGAATCTAAATAGGTTTTTAATAATCTTCAATCTGAAGGATGTTGATATTAAAGTTAAAAGGCCACCTTCAAGAGGGCCACCTCTAGAGCTTTCCGCTTGGATATTTATTGAGAGAAGCCCATCAATATGTACTATGTTCTTTGACCAGGTTTCCTGTAACCACACAAAGTTAAAACCATTAATTATATCGTACAAATCAGCATTGTTCACCTTTCTTAGAATTCCTGCCACATTCCAGATACACATTTAAAATTAAATTGTTGCCCCATATTGTCAGGTCCAGCTAGTCAATCACAGTTGTTCAGAAATGACAAAGGTGCATATCTGTTGGAATAGCCCAACTCACATGGAACATGAAGACCTCTTCTGGGATGGCTGTAGGACTTGGAAGTTTCCACTGGTTTAACTGTAGGGCACTATTCAAAGAAGCGGGACTATACAAATAACCAAGGGGAAGAGCCATAATAGAGGAGAATGGAGCGCTAACATAGGGTTACCTATCTGAAGCAAGAATTTTCCTACCCACAAATGCCCTATTGAAATGTATAACTACACAGTCACCCTCGAAAGGGTTTCACATCTTTACCCAAGCTGGTGACCCATTGCACCATATTAATCTATCCGTCTACCCAAGGGCCCAATTATGAATTTAAGTCTAACCAATGTAGTACCTTGTTCTGCAGTTGGGAAAAACTGCCAGGGGTAAATGGAGGAACGTTTCCCAGCAGAACAACATAAGTAGTAACATCAGGTTGTAAATTGAGGGTAAGAGAGTGAGCTCGGGGAGCAAGGGCTCATGGCCAGTGTTACTGTTGGTGCACCCTTCGGGACACGCATCATGTCACTGACTGATTGGTTGGAAAACCCTCCCGCTAGGCACCCCTTTCACCCCTGAGACCAAGAGAAGAGTTGGGTCAGCTCCGGTAGCACAGTCAAAAGGACAGACCTTCTCAATTTGGTGCGTTTGTTTACTAGCTGGAGCAGTTTCAGTATTTTTCTTGGCAAATAAGGGATTTGCACCCCTTTCCGTTTGGTCAGGCCGCGAGCAGTCAATATTAGAAGAAATGAAAGTAGCTGGGATGTTGGACAAACATTGGTTATGCTGGTTATATTGTATTTCGATTGTGGCTTGGCGTGAGCAAATTGGTCCCAGTTTAGCATCCAAGATAGCAATTCAATTTACATACAGGAAATCTGGTAGGCTTTCTAGTGAGTCTGTATCCTGGGAAATGTTGACACCAGGTCTTTGGATACCACTGACCCTTGGGTGTTTAGATTTAGTAATGACGACAGTGTGCTTCCTTTTCAACACAGCGGGCTCCTTCATCTTCCTTCTCACTCCAGCAGCATCAGAAGAGTCCACCTGAACTACAGGCACCAAGGGTGAGGTCAGAGTAAAGCAAAAAGGTGGTTGGGAGACGGAGGGGGAATGGGAATCAGAAAGCTGACTGTTAGACATGGGTGTCTCTAGCTGGCAGAGGTAAGTACCTTTGTCCAAATAGGGACCCTTGCTTCTAGTCAGGCTAAGGGGTTTACACTTCTAAAAGAACCCTTACTCAACCCTTGGTAGCTTGGTAAGAGCAGACAGGCTTCTCTCAGAGGCAGTGTTTAAAGCATTTGTGAACACGTACAATAATACAGTTAAAACACTACAAATGGACACCACACCAGTTTAGAAAAATAAGTATTCTTTATCGAAACTAAACAAGTCTCAAAACGACAAAAATCCACAATACAGTAAAAAGATATGACTTTCAAATGGTAGAAATAGTTCAGTTCAAAGCAAATTGCAGATGCAACACTTTTCACACAAAGTACCTTGGATGCGTCACACACAAAGCAAAAAAGGGCCGCACTGAAGGTTATGCCTTGGTTCCTTACACTCAGGGAAGGTGATGAGTCGGTTCCTTGCTTCGGGGGAGGGGAACCGTCGGTTCCTTGCTCCGGGGGAGGGGAACTGTTGGTTCATTTCTCCGGGGGAGGTGATGCACCAGTTCCTTATTGCGTGAGGAGGTGATGCGTTGGTTTCTTACTGCGTCCCCCAACGATAAGAACAGACTTGCCGCCTCAATGCGATGATTCGGAACGATGCATGGATTCTTGCAGCCTCACAGCAGGCCTTGCGTCGAAATCGGTGCGGTGATCTGGACTTCGGAGATCGATGCACTTGATGCGGCGTGCGGGGATTTCTCGAGCCATGGCAGGCACTGTAACAGTTTCTTTGGCGATCTGTCGGAAATAGATACGGATATGTCACGCTTCTCTGTGTTGCTTTGATTTTCCAGCTCCCAGCAGAAACCAGTCTCTAGAGGTCCAAAACAACAGAAGGCACCTCTTTGCAGGTTAGAACTCCCAGCAAGGAAGTTCAGGGAAGCTGGTGGTGAAGTCTTTTTGTCCCTGAGACTTCAGAACAGGAGGAAAGCTCAGTGTCAAGCCCTTGGAGATCTTCCTCAAGCAAGGGACACAGCAAACAGCAAAGTCCTTTCTCCTTTCCTTGGTGGCAAGTAGCCACTGCAGGCCAACCCCAGAAAGCAAACAGCACAGGAACAGTATTGTTCCTCAGCTTCTCAGGCTCTTCTCCTTGGGGAAGGTTCCTCTTGATTCACAGAAGTGATCTTTGAAGTCTTTTCTATCCCTGAGACTTCCAACAGGAGGCAAGCTCTACTTCAAGCCCTTGGAGAAAACTTTAACAATAGGATGATGAAAGCACAGTCCAGTCCTTTCCCTACCCAAGACAGAAGCAACCACGGCAGGCAAACCCCAACAGCACACAGCATGGGGACAGTACTCCTCCTCCAGCTTTCCCGGTCCTTCGTCCTAGCACGTTCCTCAGGTCAGCAGTGATCTAAACTTCTGGGGTTTGGGCCCCAATATTCATAATACAAAATCCTTTGTTCTCTGGTGGCAGAGAAGCCTTGTGCTCAGTCAAAACCAGTCCTGTCCTCTCTGGTGCAGCTTCCTGGCAGGAGGTGGAGACACTATTGTGGAAGGCAGACCAGGTCCATTCAGGTGAAAGGAAATCTCCTCCCCCTACTCTAAATGCAGCCCAGGTCTATTCAGCCCTGACTCATCAGACTCTCTGGAGCCACTGCTCCTTCCCGACCCCTGTCATTACAAAGCCAGACATACAATACACAAACCTAGCAGAGGCATACTGGATGGCTCCTTCTCGCTTTCCTCTCCCCTAATTTTGTCTACTTTCCTTCTTTGGTCTTTGCGTGAAGTATGTTTAAATTTACTCTGAATCCGCATGGTCCAATGATTAACTATATGCTACACAGGCTGCTTTAGTGCTGGGGTCACCTTTTTTTAGCACCTGTTTCAGAGGAGCCAGTCGTACTGACCAGCTGGGAGGTATCTGTGCAGCCCCGGGACATTTCTATCCTCACTCCCTAGCGGAGAGACCGGGTGCCTCCTTGCCTCCTTTTTGGTGTGGCCAGGTTTGGTTTTCCTGAATTCAGAGCATATTTAATAAATGAGGACTAAAAAATAAAGTGCCTACTTTCTAAATGTTGTATTTTCAAACACAGAATGTAAAAATCACCCTCACTAAAAGATGCATTTTAACATTCTGAATTCAGGCATACTAAACTTTATTTTCCTACCTTGTTCCCAGGAGTAGTTAGGCTTATAAGATGCTATAAGCAAACTCCCCATTCTGTCCTATGGGAACAGGTAGCCTTGCAGTAGTGAAAAACTAAATTGGCAGAATTTCACTATCACAACATGCCACACCCGAATATGCAATGTTACATCACATGCGCTACATCGCATACGATTACAACGCGGTCGTTTCTTCAAGTTGCTGTAGTGGGCGTGCTGGATTTAGGAATAGTATAATTTACTATTCCAACTCCAGCATGTGAACAGTAGGGCAGGTGTTGGAATAGTAAATTATATTATTCCTTAGTTTAGCGTGCCCCCTACAGCAAGTCGTAGAAAGAACTTGCGATGTGATGGTTTTCGTTGTAACAACGCGGTCGTTGTAACGACCGTGTTGTAATCTCGTGCGTTGTTGTGCATGCGATGTAAACGCTGTTTTCCACCACACACACCGGGCATGTCCTACCTTTCACATACACTGCACCCTGCCCACAGGGGTACCTTGGGCCTACCTTAGGGGTGACTAACATGTAAGAAAAGGGAAGGTTAGGGCCTGGCAAGTGGGTGCACTTTCCAGGTCGACATGGCAGTACCAGACTGCAAACAGGCTCTGCAATGGCAGGTCTGAGTTACATTTACAGGCTGCTTATGTGGGTGGCACAATCAGTGCTGCAGCCCACTAGCAGCATTTGATTTACCTGCCCTGGGCACACACAGTGCACTGTACTAGGGGTTGACTAGTAAATCAAATATGCCAATCTTGGAATCACCAATCCATAACAACAATTTACAAAGGGAGCACTTGCACTTTGACACTGAACAGCAGTGGCAAAGTGCCCAAAGCATCTAGACCAGAAAAAACAAAGTCCAACACACAGCAAAAACACAGGAGGCAAAATGTAAAAAATGCAGGGGAGACCCACGCCAATGGTGCCAGGCCTAACACGTGTCCCCCTCTAGCTGAAATGTGGGGAGAACTACCCACCCTCTTGAGAGTTGTCGTCACTAAGGCTGAAAAATCTAGACAGACCATCAGCATTGGCTTGTTCTGTACCAGGGTGGTGTTCCACCATGCAGTCCATCCCCTGCAGTGAAATGGACCACCTCAACAGCTGTGGGTTCTCACCTCTCATCTGCATCAACCATCTGAGGGACCTGTGCTTGGTCTGAACCCAGAAGTGAGTCCCAAACAAGTAGGGCCTCAGCTTTTTCAGTGTCCCGACCACAACAAATGCCTCAAGCTCAATCGTACTCCACCTCTGTTCCCGTGGAAGTAACCTCCTACTAATGAAGTCTACGGGTTGGTCTAGGCTCTCCTCATTTAGCTGTGAGAGTACAGCCCCCACACCATGCTCTGAAGCATCTGTCTGCACAATTAATTCCCTTGAGAAGTTGGGCGCATAAAGCACAGGTGCCGTGCACATGGCAGATTTCAGGGCATCAAGAGCCTTCTGGCAGGTGCCAGTCTAGTTCACCTTCCTGGCTTACTGCATGAAGTCAGGTCTGTCAAGGGGACAACAATGGTGCCATACCTCATGACAAATCTCCTGTAATACCTGGTGAGTCCTAAGAAGGCTCTCCCCTCTGTCAGAGTCCTGGGGGATTCCCAAGTCAGAATGGTTTCAATCTTGGGCTTTAGGGGCGCCATCTGGCCGCTCCCCAACTGGTGTCCCAAGTACACCACAGAACCCTGCTCGATTTGGCACTTGCTTGCCTTGATCGTGAGGCCTGCCCTCTGCAAACCCTTCAACACTTCCCAGAGGTGGTGCAGATGCTCCTCCCAAGTGGCACTGAACACTGCGATGTCATCTAGGTTGGAGGCACTGAAATTCCCCAGTCCAGACAACACCTGGTTGACCAAGCCCTGAAAGGTGGCAGGGGCATTCCTCAACCCAAAGGGCATCACCCGGAAGTGGCAGCGCCCCTCTGGCATTGAGAATGCTGAACTCTCCTTTGCCCCATTGGTTAAGGCACTCTACCATTACCCAGACGTTAAGTCAAACGTACTGAGGTACCAGGCAGCTCCCAACCAATCTATGTGCTCATCAGCTCTGGAGATGGGTTGTGCATCAGTCCTGATGATCAAATTGAGCCCTCGGTAGTCCACACAGAACTGGAGTTCTGGCATGGCACCGGGTGCAGCAGCCTTTCGGACCAATACCACTGGGCTGGCCCACGGGCTGTTTGAGGGCTCAATCACCCCTAGTGCTAACATCTTGGAAACATCCTCCTTGATGCATGCCTTGACCCTGTCATCGCTCTGTAATTGTTATGCTTTACAGGAGGACTGTCCCCAGTGTCCAATCCATGAACACACCACTTCGTGACACCAGGGGACAGCAAGAACAGAGCAGCAAACTGCCCCAACAATTGGCGGCAGTTATTCTGCTGTTTAGGAGTCAGGGCGGGAGAGAGAGTTACACCATCCAATGATCCATCGTGTTCCTTCGCAGACAGGAGGTTAGAAAGAGGCTCAGTCTCCTCCTCCATTCCAGCATCTGTTGCTAGGAGCATGCCCACTTCGGACCTCTCCAAGTGTGGCTTAAGGCGGTTCACATGCGGGACCCAAGTAGGTCCACCAAGTAGGTCACTTTACTCTTGTGCTCCACCACCTTCAGTGGTCCGGTCCACTTATCCTGAAGCGCACAAGGCTCCACTGGGGCCATGACCAACACTTTCTGTCCAGGCTGAAACTCGATCAGAGTGGTATTCTGATCATACCAATGTTTCATCTCCTCCTGGCTGGCTAACAGATTCGCCAGAGCACATTTTATGGTTCCTGAAGGCCATCATGTAGCTATACACATACTGGGGAGGTATACTGGGAGCTTTCTCCCAGCCTTCTTTGACCAGACTTAGATGTCCTCTTACAGGATGCCCATACAGAAGTTCAAAGAACTGAACCCTAAGGACTTCTGTGGTACCTCTATGTAAACAAACAAATGGCATGGCAAGAGGATGTCCCACTTACACCTCATGGGTTCATCAAAACCCATAATCATACCCTTCAGGGTCCCGTTGAATCTCTCAACTAGCCTATTACCTTAGTGGTGGTAAGGAGTGGTGAACTTGTAGGTAACACCGCACTCCTGTCACAGGGACTACATATACTTAGATATGAAGCTGGTACCCATGTCGGACACCACCTCTCTGGGGAATCCCACACGGGAGAAAATCCCCATCAATGCACAACGCACCACGGGGACCGTCACAGTCCAGAGAGGGATGGCTTCTGGGTACCAGGTGGCATGGTCCACCAAGACCAGGATGAACCTATTGCCCATGGCGGTCTTGGGATCCAGAGGCCCCACAATCTCAATACCCACCCTCTCAAATGGGGTGCTGACCACAGGGAAAGGTTGGAGAGGAGCCTTACACTTCCTCTCACTCTTACCACTTGCCTGGCAATTCTGGCAAAACATACAAAGAGTATCAGAACTCTTACACATTTGGGGCCAATAAAAGTGGGTGACAAGCCTTTTAAAGGTCTTGTCTTGACCCAAATGTCCTGCCAAAGGCACATCATGAGCCAGACCCAGTAGGAAGGATCTGAAGTGATGGGGAACCACCAGCACACGGGCTGGCCCAGGCTCAGCAACCATAGGCTTGCCTTACAGGAGACCATTCTCCCAGTAAATCCAATGTGATTCAGACTGCTCACCTGTTGTCTGGTTTGCAGCCTGCTGCCACTAACCAGGAAGAGAAGGGCACTTCTGCTGCTCCTGGCAGAATTCCTCCCTGGTGGGTCCCCCTTCCTGCTGCCAATGGGTCAGCTCAGGCAGGTCTCACAGTTCAGCAACTTGTTCCCCTTTAGACTCCAGAGCATCCACCTCAAGGTTTGCCTCCTCCCTGGCCATGGAAACGTTAGTGGCCGGTTTGCCATGCCCCCTGCCTCTTCTCTTTCTGGCAGGCAACTGGGTCACTCTTTCAGGCTCCAGGTCCTCTTGAATGCCCTTACCAGCTGCCATAGGCAGACCCAACATCTTTAAATGAGACTTCTGCCCCACCCGTGCCCAAGGGGAGCTCTCAAAATCATTGCCTAGCAGACAGTCAACAGGCATGGCTGGACTCACAGCTATTCTCAAAGTACCTGAGACCCACCCTCCACTCAAAGGGAACCTGTGCCCCTTTGCAGAGGCACTCTGAGCTGTCAGCAGCAACTACTGGGTAGAATGTGTTGGGGACCACCTGCTCCTCAGACACCAGCCAACAACTGACAGCTGTCACACTGGCTCTAGTGTCTCTCAGAGCCTCCACACTATGGCCATTGATGGTAAATCACTGCCTGTACGTCTTAGTGATATCAAGCAGAAGAACTCTTGGGACCATCTCACTGTCTCCTAAAGAGACAAGGGACATTCCTGTGGGACCCGACCCCTCTTGGGCACCTGACTCCTGCCCCAAGGTACACTAGCCATTTCCCGGGGCGGTGCACCAGTGGCTGCGGTAGTAACCTTCTTGGGACACCTAGGATCCCCTTGGAAGTGGCCCACCTGACCACAACCATAACATTGGGACCCCTATGAACAGGCTTACCTGTTAGGACCCATGGCTTCTTTTCAATGGGTGGCCAGGGAACCCTTACCTTGGTTCCCTTGGGAATTACTTTGGGGCCCTTTTGGAACTCCTTCTGTTTACCCTCACCCCCCCACTCTTCTGCTGGGGACCTTGCCCACCTTTGGCAAAGTCTCCCACGGGACCCTTTTGGACCCTGGTATTGACCCAGCCTGCACAGCAAGCTTCTTGGGGTCAGTCAGCTTACTGTCAATCAAGCGCTGGCGTAGCTCTGGAAAACAATTATCTAACAAGTGCTCCCATGCAACCAGATCATAGGGCCCTTGCAAATCATTCACCTTGCTACCCTTCACTGAAACATCCAATGTTCTGCAAAGGTAGGACACATACTCCACCCAAGTACTTGACTCTAGCTTCTTACAGTTTCTAAAGTTCTGCCTGTACAGCTCTGGGGTCAGCCCATACATTGCTACTAAGGCTTCCTTCATGAGGGCATAGGACATCTGATCCTCAGTGGGCAATGCTAGCAATGTCTACCTTCCTTCACTGATAAAGCGGCCCCACAACCCCGCTCCCCAATCTCTTTCATGGACTCTGTGGGACCTTATTGCTACCTAATAGGCCTTGAAGTACTGACCAATGTCCTCATGCTTCATGAAATCCTTAATAACCTCCTTGGGGATGTATACCTTCCCTTCTCCAGGCACTGATGGTGCGCTGCCACCATTGGGATTGATCTCTAGACTTTTGGCTTTCAGATCCAACCAACCCTCTTTCATGCTCTAAGAGCATCTTCTTCTCTTCCGTGGCCGATTTCTACTTATCTAATTCCAAGCCTGAGCTTTGTAAGCTCCAACTTATGCATTCTGCTTCTCCCCCTGTCCTCCAACTCCTCTGGAGACAGACCCTTTAAAGACGCACTGCTTCCCCCCCTGGAAGGCACCTTCCCTCCAGTCAGGCCCAATAGCCCGTCCTGCTGCCCATCTAAATTCTCTTCCTCCACCATAGGCTCCTCTGTATCCTCACTGGCATTTCTTGATTCCAACCAGGCCCTCAGCGCCTTTTGGTATTCCTCCTTTATGGTGAGGCCTCTCACAGAGATTTTACATTTTCTCCAGACAGCTTGAAGTTTTGGCACAGTGTAGGTATCAACCCTCTCCTCTTCAAATTCAATATCCACAGATGCAAGTGATGCTGGTTTACTCATGGTGAATATTGGCAGTTCTCAAGTTGCAAAAAAGTCCAAGGACAAAAGCTTTACCAAATGTATGTGGTTGCATAATGGTCTGTACTATACTAGTAGTGTACACTGTACACTGTATTTAAGACACAAAATGCAAGTCAAGATCTTCACCACTGACTACCAATGTTAGAACTGGGGTCTCTAGTTGGCAGAGGTAGGCACCTTTGTCCAAATAGGCTCCTAGTAGAGAAGTGTGGCTCAATGGTTAGAGCGGCAGATCCTGATGCAGAGGTCTAGCCCGGGACCAGGGTTCAATTCCCCGCCTCGGCGGGTCTTGGGCTCAAAAATTCCACTGACCTGATAATTCTCGTCTCGGTGCCTATTCCAATCATGGAGTCCCACTCTGCAACTCTGGGCAATAGCTTGCTTAATCTCCACAACGGCCCCCACAACGCTAAGGATGCCTGGCCTCCACCTTGGGGGTGCCCAGGAGTGGACACCTCACAGGGAAAGCCAGGATGGGTTCCACAGCGGTATTCGTACAAGTGCCTTGAGACCCTTGCGGGTGAGTAGTGCGCTATACAAGTATCAATTTACTTGCTTCTAGTCAGGCTAAGGGGGATACACTTATAAAATAACCCCTGCTCACCCCCTTGGTAGCTTGGCACGAGTAGACAGGCTTATCTCACAGACAGTGTGTAAAGCATTTGTGAACACATATAGTAGTACAGTGAAAACACTACAAATGAACACCACTCCAGTTTAGAAAAAGAAGTCATCTTTATCTAAACCAAACAAGACCCAAATGACAAAAATCACCATACAGTAAAAAGATATGACTTTCAAATGTTAGAAATAGTTCAATTCAAAGCAAATTGCAGATGCAACACTTTTGACACAAAGTACCTTTGAGCTAAATTTTCTGAAATCTGCCGTGACAGCTGTTGAAAAACTGACCCCGTCCTGGCAAATTCGGGACGTCTGGTACCCCTAGGCTAAGGGCCTCCCCTGCAGGCCTGCAGCAGTATGGGACTCATGGTCCCAGTCCAGGAAGCCGTGCTCGTTGTCCCCCGGTGCTGGAGTTCCCTCTGAGCCATATAGCGCTGTTGATGCGATCCATGTGGTGCGGCTGCTAAGGGCCTCCCCTGCAGCCCTGCAGCAATTTGGGACTCGTGGTCCCAGCCCAGAAAGCAATGTTTGTTTTTGATGTTTCAAATCTATTGCTAGACAAACAAAGGAAACCCCTTCCCCAGCTCCCAGTGTTCTACTCCATACAATCCATCCTGAGTGTAGAACATCACTCTAAAGAGAGGACCTGTCAAGACAGGCAACCATTCAAGTACTTGAACTGACTAGGAATACACTAGGAAAAAAGTGTGTATAGCAGATGCAAGGTAGGGGTCATAGCCCTTCTTTCCCGCATGCATAGGCTAAAACCTCAGCCACATGATTTTGAGGCTGCTGCATTTCTCACATTATTATGGATTTGCCACATGATCCATCATCTGATGCATAATCTGCAGATTTTAACAAAAAAATGTTTTTCTAGCTCAAACTGATCAAAAGTTATTAACATGTATTGCCCTGCAGTTGAAGGCTCTTTGACAAGGTTGATTGACCACCTTTTGTTGCTTATTGCTATATTTAGATGTTAAATTGGTACTATTAGAGTAAAATCTATGTCCAGACAGTGGTAACAAGTGTAAAGATGATAAAATAATGAAGTAATACTATCACCAAATGTGGCGCATTACCCTGCACAACCACACAGGAACTTGAAATGACTAGAGACACACTAGGGAAAGAGCGTTTACATTGGGCTGATGCGAGGTCAGGTGCATGAAGGTTTATCTCTGCATGCACAGAAATACACTGATGATGGAATCAACAATGAGCAGGGCAGTCTTTGTTGCGTATGTGAGTGTCTCTTTCATTTTTAGCAATCACCTCCATTTTGACTCTAGATCAATACACGTGTTATGAACCAGACTTGGGCTGCTCTCAGATATCCTTAGAGCTCCAATGACAGGTGGAGGGTGGCATGTGCGGAGTAAAGCACTGGGTGCAGAAAAAGGGGTATTCTTAATTTGTTAGATTGTTTGAGTGGCGGACCCCCTTCCTCCTGTTTTCCCTCTCAGCTCATTCTTTGATGTTATGTCTACACTATTGATCACAATTTCAACCTTCCCATCGAGCCAACTCCAGTGTTGCCTTCCCAGGTTCTTTTTGGGTGCCCCGTCCCAAACATGGCACCCAGAGCCTTTTTTTTATTTGATGGTAGCACAAGGAGCCCCCTCTGGCGCTGCTATCTCTGGCTTTTTATTACACACAGAGCCTTCTAAACTGATGACAGTAGGGGGAGCCACCTCCCGTGCTGTCAAACCAATTCCTGCCTTCCAGCTCAAATTGAGTGGGAGCCAGCAGCTTCCTGCTCCCTGACTGGTACTGCGGTGAACACCCTGCTCCCCAAGTCATGGGGAGCGAGAGGGCACACCGTAATGTGGGGGGTTGCAGGTCAGCACCCCTCTTCTGTGATTCAGGGTTTTGTGGAAGGGGTCCCATGGCCTCCTCCAAAATGCGTCAGCCTCTCTGGGACATGGGGGCAGCAAGGGATGGTCATTCTACAGGGTGGGGGCCCCACTCATGCCTCCTCCCCGATGTAATATATTTTTTTAATTGAGCCCACCCCCTAGGCCCTGGCCCACCTCAGGTGGCTTTTTTATCAATAAAAGGCGCCATACCCTTTTAAAAAAAATCCTGCTGTACTGCGGTAGTACCACAGAACCCTTAAAAAAATGCCCCAAAGGAGTCAAGTTATCCCGACCTTGCTCCCCTATAGGGTCTTTCTAAGACACAAGAGCTGAGTCCCTCTGTCCTAAAATGTCTCCCAAACATCTGTGTTGCTTGACAGAAGACTATCAGAGCTAATCTTTTGATCTGCTGATACTGTCATAATACAGGGGTGTCATGGTTCTCACCTGATTCACACCTGCAGGAGTATCATGGAAAAAGCACAAACGAACCCACTGGCATTCCAGAGTCTCCAGAAGTTCACTCAACTTCATAAATGAACAAAATGACACTCAAGGGGGAAGAGAAACACACGCTGGCAGTTTAGCAGATTCTGATGTACTTCCAATTGTGGCTCATACAGGACATCTCACTGACAACCACCTTGGAAGCTGTAACATACACACAAACTAATTTAAGCTTTCTAATTAGAATCAGATTAAATATTCACATAAAAATGTATTTTAGTAGAGCCCTACTTCAATATCTGTCAGAATATTTTATCTAGCTCAGCAGGGGGTTTTCTGACATCTAATTTCTTTTAAATAATGCTACTAAAAGTTTAATAACACATTATAAGTCTGTGCAAATGCATATTGCTTTCAGTTGCAAAATTAATTTATAACATGATAAAATAAAGCACTAACCTAGCACACAGGATGGGCATCAGAAACAAACCAAGCCTTGAATGGTAACAAAGGGTTAATCTTTGAAAAAATTAGGAATCTATATAAGAAAACAATTGTTCAGCAACTTGCCATAGAGCTAATTTAGCTCTGTATAAACACAGTTATTTAGAGCCTTTCTCTCTCTGGCAGCTGGCTTCAGTAACTTGTGAGTGTTTGGGAAGCAGGAAATGTTTGTCTCTGAGCTGCTTGAATATCAAGAAGTGGCAGAAGTAATAATGAATTACATATTACACCTACTTGGAAGATGACTCATCAGTTTCATTTTCAAAGAATTAGAGCAAGTTAAGGTTTGCAACTTAAATTATTTTGAAGCCTGCTCTGTGCCACAACCTGTAGGCTAGTGTGAAAAATGTTAAATGTTGTAATGCCTCCTCTTGTTATGTTATGTTATATATTTGATAGAGCGCTACAGCTGCCTCAGCAACGAGGCATCCCGGCGCTGAAACCATAAAATAACCAGAACAGAAAGGAGGGGGGGGGATACAAAAGGTTAGGACAGTGGGAACAGATGGGTTTTAATTGCCTTCCTGAATGCGGACAGATTGGCCAGGCAGCGAATGAAAGGAGGTAAGGAATTCCATAGTTTTGCTCCCAAAACTCTGAAGGAGCGACCCCCAACACGGCAGAGTTTCGTACACGGAATCACCACCAGATGTTGGCCCGTGGACCGCAGGTCGCGTTGAGGGGTATAGGGTACTAAAAGCGGTCGAAGAAGTTCAGGGCCATCATTCTTGAGAATTTTAAACGCAGTGGTGAGGGTCTTAAATTGAATTCTAGATTCAACCGGGAACCAGTGAAGTCTTTGTATGGTGGCTCTAGCGGAGCACCTCCTGGGAAGACCCACAACAGCCCTGGCCGCTGAGTTCTGTATCCGTTGAAGCCTCGCTATTTCTGTTTTGTTGGCGCCTAAAAGAAGGACACTAGCATAATCCAACCGAGAGAGGATGAGGGATTGGATTATGAGCTGGCGCGTTTTGGAGTCGAAGAAGCCAAGTATAGGATTAATGCTTCTCAGCAGGCCCACACAGGTAGCGGCCACTTTTTTTGTGTGGGTTTGGTAACTCAGCGAGGAGTCCGGCCAAACCCCTAGGTTCTTTACCAGAGTTTTTGGGGGTGGGATGGGGCCCAGCAAGGAAGGCCACCAGTGATCGCTCCAACAGCTGGAGTTTTTTCCGAGGAGCAATACCTCCGTTTTCCTTGCGTTCAGCTGTAAGCAGTTGCCTGCCATCCACTGAGCAACTGCAGCCAGGCCATCCCTGAATCTCGAGGCTGAGATCGGGGGGCCCTCAGTGAGAGTGATGACAAGCTGAGTGTCATCGGCGTATGACACCAGCATGAGGTCCCACTCTCTGGCCACTTCCGACAGAGGTTGCACGTAACGGTTAAAAAGGGAAGGGCTGAGTGCAGAGCCCTGGGGGACTCCTTGGCCTATGGAGTGAGGTTCGGTAATGAAGGGAGGAGCTGAGACTCGGAAGGATCTGTCTGTCAGAAAAGAACGGAACCAGTCAAGGGCTAGATCGCTGATCCCTATAGCTTCCAGGCGTCTAAGCAGGATGGTATGGGAAACCGTGTCAAAGGCTGCGCTGAGATCGAGCAGAATCAGCGCCGCACTCTGACCGGCATCCAGTATCCTCCGAAGATGTTCCGTGGTGGACAGGAGGGCAGACTCAGTACTATGACCTGGTCGGAACCCATTCTGGGATGGGTCCAGGATGTTATTTTGGGCCATGTGATGTGACAGGACATTATTAGCATGAGCTTCTGCTAGCTTCGACACCCAGGGGAGAAGTGAGATGGGCCTAAAGTTTTCCGATTTTGAGGGGTCCAATGTAGGCTTCTTAATAATGGGGGTGACCCAAGCTTGCTTCCAGCAAGTGGGGACCACTGCTGAAGAAAATGAGAGATTCAGAAGCGTGGCCATTGAGGGCAGAAAGAACTCCAAAGATTCAATAAATTGAGCCGGTCTCATGGGATCTGACGGGGAGCCGGACTTAACCTTCCTACAGAGTTTGGCTAGATCACTGTGGGAGATCTCGGGTAGAAGTGGTAACTTGGTGCTTTTAATAAAAAGGTTGGAGGATATAATAGAATTGGAGGAGTCCTGTGGGAAGGTACTGTAGATTTTCCTCACCTTTTCGATAAAAAAGGTGGTGAGATCCTCGCATTGCTGTGCGGAGGTAATGCAAGAGGCTGGATTGCCGCCGTTTTGAAGTTTTTTCACCAGATTGAAGATGGTTTTTGTGGGGTTGGAGCTGGAGTTGATTTCTTTAGCGTAGAAAGATGCGCGGGCCGCGCGTATGGCTTTGTGGTATAGTTTTAATTTAGACAGGTACAGGGCTTTATCCCTGTCTTTAAACTCCTTTCTCCAGTTGCGTTCGGCTACTTTAGCTTCTTTCCGCAAAAGTTTCAGATTGTCATTATACCAAGGGTTAGAGGGGGAGCTACGTCCTCTAGTCCATTTAGCTGGTATAAGGGTGTCAAGTCCTTTAGTGATCCAGTCCAGAAATGCAGCATAGGACGTGTTGATGTCGTTAGAGGCTTCGTGATGGAATTCTCCAAGGGTAGTGAGGAGATCATCAGTTTGTAATTTATGCCAAGGTCTTTTGTAGCAAGAGGGGGGTGGAGTTTTATTGGACAGTGTGTTTACCAGTATCGTTAATTTAATGAGAAAGTGGTCAGTCCATCCCATGGGGTTAGGTAGGTCAGCTCTGGCCTCCTGGATGTTGGTAAAAACAGGGTCAAGTAAATGGCCAGCAGAGTGCGTAGTGGTGTGAATAAGAGGGGTCAGCTGTAGAGCAGATAAATCGGCCAGAAGATTTCTGATGGTGGGGTCCGTAGTGGAGTCAAAGTGGAGATTAAGGTCTCCCAGTATAGAAAAGTTGTCCGAGGTCACTACCAGAGCATGTGCTAACTCTAGGAGTTCCTCAGTAAACTTAGAAGCGGGGCCCGGGGGTCGGTAAATGTAAAGGCCGGAAAGGGAGAAGTGGGGGTCTGTAGTAATTTTAATCCGGGCACATTCACACCCCTTAATGTCTTCCTTTAGAAAAGAACAGGAGTATAGTGTACGGTAAATGACGGCTATGCCGCCTCCTCTAGTATCTCTATTAATAGATTTCATAGAGAAACCTTCCGGCAGCGTAAGACTCGGAATGCTGGTCATCTCTTCCTGGAGCCATGTTTCGCAAAGGAATAAGACGTCAGGGTTCTCATCGGTAAGGAGAGTGTTAACCTCCGGGTGGTGCTTAACAAGGGACCTAACGTTAAGGACAGTAAAAGGAGAGTGTTTAGGCATACTGGTTTTGTGCCCTGATAAGCACGGTTTGGGAGTGACAAAGTTGCAGAACTTACATTGTAGGCCAGTCTGACCAAGGCAACCAACTAACTTGTCACATCTTTGGCCCGAGTTGAGTGCATGGAGGCAATCTCTGTCATACCGAAAGTCAGTCCATGTATTTTGAGCAGGGGGACAGGCGAGAGGCGATGACTTGGCGAGGACGGGCGAAGACGGGCTTGCCTTAGGCGCGCCGTTTGCGAGCCGAGTCCTGTAGTGCCAGGGAAGGGTAAGTGCTCTGAAATCAGCAAGGTACGAGTGACACACAAATATTAAAATATAATCAGCTCCCGGCTTTCCGCCTCAGGAGTAAACAAGGTTTCTGGCAGAAGGCGCTTGCAGTCAGCGCTTTATACCAACAGGGCGGGGGGCGTGGCCTCCAAGGGGCGTGGCCTCGCGGCACGCCGAGAATGGCGGCGGGAAATGTTTGTGAATCAAAGTCCGCAGACAGCGCAGAGTCAGCTGTGCGGTGATCCCAGGAGCCGAGTCCTGTAGTGCCAGGGAAGGGTAAGTGCTCTAAAATCAGCAAGGTACGAGTGACACACAAATATTAAAATATAAACAGCTCCCGGCTTTCCGCCTCAGGAGTAAACAAGGTTTCCTGTTTAAGGTTATTTTGCCACACTATGGGCCCAAGGACGTGGGGTGGAATGCCACAGTCAGGCCGTGGGTGGCAGTCTGCCCGACAACCAGGATATCGATCTGACTGCTGTATTATGATGCGGTCGGTCAGAACTCAGCTGTCGGAGGGACAGACTGATGCCTCTGACAGGATCAAGGAGCCCGCCAGGGCACTGGTAAAAACCATAATCCCTACAATGGGGCGGTGCCTGCACAGGCATCGTCGTAGGGATTATGATGTCTCTTTCAGATAACCTTTTCATGGCAGTCCGACCGCCAAGAAAAGGCTGTTGGAAAGGGACATTGAAGGCCCCTAGCAGGCCCCCAACCCCGTAGGTCTCCGTGATGAGGCCTGGGGGGCACATGTGGTACCTCCCCCAAACATCAATGCACCGTGCGCAAGGCACCAGATGGTGCCTGGCACACGGTACATGGATGTTCAAAAACATCTGTTTTTCGATTGCGGCTTGTGCTGTGACCCTTTTCCAGGCAGCAATGGAAAAAGGGATGTTTATGATGACCTGCACAACAGCCATTTTGTAATTGGGCTGTCAGGACCACCGACTCCTTTTCGAATGGTCCTGAGCCCGAAACGATGGCGGTTGGATGCTCATCCGACTGCCATCGTAATTAGGCCCTATATTTTACAAAAGACTCCTTTATATTCTCTTCTAGTGTAAAGTAGGGCAGTGGGGTAAATATGTCTAAAACCGTGACACGTGGTGACAGATATCTACATATTTTTAACATTAATTTCTCATAAACTTCTGAACAGATGTACCCCAGATCACAAAAGGCAGTTTTTCTGGGTAAAGATCTAGCTTTCTGCCACATTTGGTGTAATTCTTTTCAGCCTTTTTTGCTGTAGCTTAGCCTAAAGCTCGAATGGGAAACTATAAAGGGGGGGGGGATGTTTTTTGCCCCTCCCCCCCTTTTTCTTGGCCCTTGCTTGATGGATCACCCTAAAACTTTCCAGGAAGGAGCTGAGGCGAATGAAGTTATTTTTTGGGCAAGTTTTGAGAAGATTTATCAAATGATATGAAAGTTATTAGCAAACAAACCAGATCTTTGTCCAAAATGTGTGCTTTTGTGATTTGGTGTAAATCCGTTTAGTAGTTTTTGAGAAATTAAGGTTAAAAGTGTATGTGTATGTACCGCCGCAGAGAATCGGCAGATACCACAGATCGACAGATCAGAATGATTGGCTGCCATTATAGCAACAAAGATGTGGAGGCAGCCATTTTAGTATTGGTTACTCTGTCCAGTGTCATACAAAAAGAATACAGGGGGCCAAATATGTATTTTTTTTTGTGGTATTGCGCATTCATGGAGGATCTGCGGATCTGCTGCGCCAATAAAATAAAAAGGACAGTCCCCTGCCCTTTGTCACTTTTGGCACCCATGGGTGGACCAGGGCCCAGGTGATCCGCACATTACATTCATTGCTCCCCATTCACTACTAGTTACCTCCCATATTACATCACTCATGACATGTTCTATGATATAATTTATAACATCACTGCAACATCTGAAATGACAACACTATGCATGGCGGTGGCGCGAATTATAGTTACTATAGGGCATGAGTTATAGATACTTGAGATAACTATAACTGGGGAATTTCTGTGGGTTTGTTCGTGTCAAATAGTATATTTTAGCTGACATTTTCACCCAACTATAACGTCCTTTTAAATTTTGTTATTTCAATGGTGAATTTCTACGTTTTTATTTTAAACGCAAAGATGTTATTACCATACCTAACTATAGCATCACTTTAAATATATATATATATTACCTACTGGCGATAGCCAGTAGGTATATATAGTTAGGACCTAGCTACCATAGGAAATCCACCACATTCTATTGGGAATAACTTTGGCGCCAGTTGAGGAATTTGCGTGTAATTTTCCAATATTTTGGCTAGCTCCGCTGCGCTCCTTCCATGAAAGTTTCGGGGGGGATTCGAGAAGTGGGGGCTGAGAAAAAAGGGGGGTCCCAAAACGTGTTTTCCCCATGTTAATTTCCATAGGACGTTCTGACAAGGCTACAGCCCGAACCGCTGAACGGATTTACACCAAACTTGGCAAAATTGTAGGGACTGGTACGCAGAAGCACCTTTGCTATATTTGGTGAAAATTGCTCCAGTGGTTTTTATGAAAAACCACTGGAGCAAAAACACATATATATCTGGGCGGAGCCTAACCACACATCTCATCGTGAGATCTGATTGGCTGTCAGCACTTCATCCAAGAAGTGTTGGCAGTCATCTTGGGACCAATATACATGATAGCACCTCATTAAAAAGCATTTTAGTTAATAGAGGGTTTTAGGACTGTAGTTACATTATAAATCATTTGTTGATGGTACCATACTCATTTTAGGAATTGTGGTGTGTTCTAAGGTGATTTTACCATGTGAAAAAGCCTTCTGCTGGGATATCATGAATCATGTTTGAAAGAAAACTATTATCTCATGCTTTTCCCACAGTGGTTTGGAAGGGGATCTATAAGCTAAACTGAAAGCATATTTTCTGTAAATTCACATTATCTTTCTCAGTCATGTGAGCATGACGTCTGACATTCTCAGTAAAACATGTACATCCAACAAGGACAGAGACTGTCAGTTGATTCCTTTGTGTTCTACTGCAGCCTCCTAGAGTGTTCTAAAGAACAACTAGAGCGCTAACAGTCCTACTTATTACAAAGGTATGGCACACCTGAAGCCATCTTGATTGGAATAAAGTGGTAACTCTTAAAACATTTAATTTAAAAAGAAACAAAATGAGGGCTTATATTTTGCCATAGAAAGTATGATTAGTGCTGCAGACAGAAAATTTAGGGCACATTTTGAGTGACTTCCCAAATCCTCGTCTATTTCATTAAAAAATTCTGACATGCAGTCTCCCAAGATGGCCACCAGAGACAAAAGAGCCCAAATGTAGCCCAAATATCACCCAGATGTAGCCCAAGTATAGCCCAATGACAGAATGTCCCAGAGTGTTCTAAAGAACAACTAGAGCGCTAACAGTCTTACTTATGACAAAAGTATGGCACACCAGAAGCCATCTTGATTGGAATGAAGTGGTAAGTCTGAAAACATTTAATTTAAAAAGGAACAAAATGAGGGGGTTCATTTTGCTATAGAAAGTATGATTAGCAGCAGACTTCCCTGGTGAGCAGTAGCTTTACTACAGTGATCTAATGAGCAACTAGAGTGCTAACATTCAGAATTTATGGCAAATGTGTGACACATCTGAATGCCTTCTTGATGGAACCAAAGTAAACAAGCACTGAAAATGCAATAGATCTCGCCCTCGTTTAAGTTAAAGCAATTCTGTTTGTAATGAGGTGGCTTTTTAGCTTTGCTTTTATTAGTGTTTTTAAAACTTTCATGTAAATAACATGCATATGTATGCATATATGTATATGTATGCATGCATTTATATTTGTATTTATATAGATATGCAGATTATATATGTTTATATATGTATGTATATATATATATACATATATATATACACATACATAAATGCATATGCATATATGTGTGCGTGTAGAGAGAGGCAGAGAGGTAGAGGTGTAGAGGTAGAGCGGTAGAGGTAGAGAGGTAGAGGTAGAGAGGTAGAGACTAGTAGAGAGAGAAGTAGAGAGAGGTAGAGAGAAGAGGGTGAGTAATAGAGTAGAGAGTGAGTAGTAGAGAGCAGTAGAGAGAGTAGCAGAGAGTGAGTAGTAGAGAGTAGTAGAGTGAATAGTAGAGTGAGTAGTAGAGAGTAGTAGAGAGTGAGTAGTGGAGAGTGAGTAGTAGAGAGTAGTAAGTAGTAGAGTGAGTAGTAGAGAGCAGTAGAGAGTGAGTAGTAGAGAGTAGTAAAGAGTGAGTAGTAGAGAGTAGTAGAGAGTGAGTAGCAGAGAGAGAGAATAGTAGAGAGTAGTAGAGAGTGAGTAGTAGAGAGTAGTAGAGAGAGAGTAGTAGAGAGTGAGTAGTAGAGAGTAGTAGAGAGTGAGTAGTAGAGAGTGAGTAGTAGAGAGTGAGTAGTAGAAAGTAGTAGAGAGAGAGTAGTAGAGAGTGAGTAGTAGAGAGTAGTAGAGAGTGAGAAGTAGAGAGTGAGTAGTAGAGAGTAGTAGATAGTGAGTAGTAAAGAGTGAGTAGTAGAGAGAGAGTAGTAGAGAGTGAGTAGTAGAGAGTAGAGAGTAGTAGAGAGTGAGTAGTAGAGAGTAGTAGCTAGTGAGTAGTAGGGAGTGAGTAGTAGAGAGAGAGTAGTAGAGAGTAGTAGAGTAGTAGAGAATGAGTAGTAGAGAGTGAGTATTAGAGAGTAGTGGAGTAGTAAAGAGTAAGTAGTAGAGAGTAGTGGAGAATATTCCAAAGTTTGGCACAGCACCACTTGCACAATAAGTCCAATCAAATCAAATAACTTAGAGTCCTTATTGAAGCGCTGAATCTTGGTGTATATTCAAATGCTTTTATTTTCCTTAAGTTTATGTACCACAGCCAGCTGACGCGTTTCGTTCTGTACAACAGAACTTCTTCAGGGCGTTCTTATTTCCTTCAAGTTATGTCGGTATCCTGTTGTCATATAACTAGATATTTCTTCCAAATGTTAGACGAGACGTAAGTACATTCTTATTCAAAGTGACTAGGTATCAATTTTACCCACACAATTCAGGCAGACTTGAGTAATTTATAGCATCCTCAAAGTCAGTCTTTCAAAAATTCCAAAGTATAGGACATGATAATCCAAATCCAAATGTTTCTCAAGAAAAGTCATTTTCAATCGTTCGGAATTTCGGCGTTTGGGCAGATATGACCCAGGGACCCCCAGTATGCAAGGGGAATTAGTCCCCCCTCTGCAAACGCATCAGTGGCCTGTGTTGCAGAGAGGTGTAAAAAGAGGCATAGCCTCATTACACCTCTGTGCAATGCAGCCCCCTGGCGCATACTGGAGGTTCCGGGTGGGCTAGTTGGCCCGCAGGGTCCCCCAGTATGCAAGGGGAATTAGTTCCCCCTCTTCAAACATGCACGGGGGCTGCGTTGCAGAGAGGTGTAAAAAAGGGTGTGGCCTCATTACACCTCTCTGCAATGCAGCCCCCTGGCGCATACTGGAGGCTCCTGGTGGGCTAGTTGGCCCCCAGGGACCCCCAGTATGCAAGAGGAATTAGTTCCCCCTCTGCAAACGTGCCAGGGGGCTGCGTTGCAGAGAGGTGTAACAAGGAGCATAGCCTCATTACACCTCTGCAATGCAGCCCCCTGGCGCATACTGGAGGTTCAAGGTGGGCTAGTTGGCCCCCAGGGGCCCCCAGTATGCAAGGGGAATTAGTTTCCCCTCTTCAAACATGCACGGGGCTGCGTTGCAGAGAGGTGTAAAAAGGGGCGTGGCTTCATTACACCTCTCTGCAATGCAGTCCCCTGGCGCATACTGGAGATTCCTGGTGGGCTTTCAGGTCTTATATAGTTAGGAATTAGCATTAAAAAAACCTTTGAAATTCACTGAAAAAAACATAGGTTTCAGGCCTTATGTAGTTAGGAATTAGCATTTAAAAAACCTTGCAAATTCACTGAAAAAACCATAGGTTTCATGCCTTATATAGTTAGGAATTAGCATTAAAAAACCTTTGAAATTCACTGAAAAAACCATAGGTTTCAGGCCTTATATAGTTAGGAATTAGCATTTAAAAAACCTTTAAAATTCACTCAAAAAACTATAAGTTTTAGGGGTGTTATAGTTAGCTGGACATTTCACTCATACAAAACCATTGAAATTGCTCCTATATAGTTAGTTGTACTAACTATATTTCGCGCACCCGCAATCCACTGCTGATGATGTCACATATTACATCATTCATGACATGGTCAGTGACATCACTGATGACATCTCAAATGACATCACTGATGACATCATCCATGTGACAATCACATACACCTTTTCATACACTAGTAAAATCTTTCATCACTGTTTGTAAAATAAAGAGTATCATATTTGAATCCATTATTACAGCAATACAAGTATCTAAAAACCCACTCAGTGATTTTAGATGTATACACACATCTAATCACTTACCTGTATATTCACTCATACATGCTGTCAATGAACAATAGAACACTAGCAAAAATACTTATACACCTAAATCGACATTACACACCAGCACACATCCTATTCACATATGAAGTCATCCTACTCACTTAGGCAAACAATGGATCATACTTACATATTTACTTAGCTACACACTTATACAAACACAACTTCATCTATTCATTTAGATAGTAAGTCATACTTAGTGAATTATAAAATCATTATTACAAGTATAAAGTTATCCATACAGTCACTCACACAATCATTGAGTCTTATGTATACTTATTAATATACAACAACTGACACATACACTGCCTATTATTTTTCTAGTTTGTTGGACACGTACCATTGAGAAATATATTTGCTCATCACCACACCCATAAAGATATTCACTCACCCAAACAACTGTTAGAACATGTAGTTTTAACTTCATATATCTAGTGAAGCAACTATTCACACATCTTTGGGCAGTCACACCCCCCCCACCGAACCACACACACATTCACTCTCCCATACAAATACTCTGTTAACTAATCAATAACAAATACAGACTTTCACATAGCTAGTAACCAACTGGAGAACCAGTTTACACAACAACTGACAAAGTGATACAGATATTCAAACAGTTTAGTCACTATCCACTATATTTAGTGAGACACTATAAATTGGTCAAGTAAACAGTCAATTACACTGCTACTAAATCCTCCATCCAAATATTTATTTTTATATATCCACTCATTCTTCAATGCAAATTGCTATATATATAATGCATATTTAAATAACGAAGCAAAGCACATTCAGTGGATGATGTCATCAGTGATGTCATCAGTGATGTCATTTGAGATGTCATCAGTGATGTCACTGACCATGTCATGAATGATGTAATATGTGACATCATCAGCAGTGGATTGCGTGTGCGCGAAATATAGTTAGTAAAACTAACTATATAGGAGCAATTTCAATGGTTTTGTATGAGTGAAATGTCCAGCTAACTATAACACCCCTAAAACTTATAGCTTTTTGAGTGAATTTTAAAGGTTTTTTAATGCTAATTCCTAACTATATAAGGCCTGAAACCTATGGTTTTTTAAGTGAATATATATATATATATATATATATATATATATATATATATATATATATATATATATATATCACTGAAAAAACCATAGGTTATAGACCATATATAGTTAGGAATTAGCATTTAAAAAACCTTATTTTACTCACACAAAACCATTGAAATTCCATATATAGTTAGTTGCACTAACTATATATCGCGCACCCGCAATCCACTGCTGATCATGTCACATATTACATCATTCATGACATGGTCAGTGACATCACTGATGACATCACTGATGACATCTCAAATGACATCACTGATGACATCACTGATGACAACATCCAGTGACTGTATTTTTCTGTAAAGTTAAAATATGTCTTGAGTGGATGTATAAGTGTCTGGATGAAGGATTTAGTAGGTGCATGACTGACTGTATGAGTGAGTGATTAAATGTGTCTCACTGAATGCATGGGTTAGTGACTAAACTGTCTTAATTTGTGCATCATTATGTCTGTTGTTCTGTAAACTGCTGCATGTGTTGATCAATAGCTATACGAGAGGCTATATGTGTTATTAATTGGTTGCCCAAGTATTTCTATGGGAGATTGAGTTTGTGTGGGGGTCGCTGGAAGGTGTGAGACTCTATGCATAGATGTGTGAGCAGTTTATTCACTAGGTGTATGAGTTCAAGAGTGCATGTGGAAACAGCTACATGGGCAGTTGACTGTGCGCATGAGTGTATTGATGAGTGAATGGATATCTCAATGCTACATGTCATAGTAAGTACATATGTAAAACACAGTACATGTGAGAGTTGGCATATATAAATAACTGTGCATGAGAGCCACTGAATGAGTGAGTGGTTGTATCGATCATTGTGAACTTGTATCAGGGATTGTATAAGAGAGTAAATATGTGTTAGTATATGTTTCAATAAGTAAGGTGTGTTTAACTGTATAGTTGAAGAAATGGAGGTGAGATTGTTTCTTTGCATGACTGACTGGGTGTGTGAGTAACTCCATGGATGAGTGGCAGTGTGTGAGTGTCTGTATACACTGAGTGTATCTAAGGTTATATTAGAGTCTGAAGAGGTTTATCGTATTAGCACAAGAATGATGTCAAATGACATGTCATCCGTGATGTCATCAGTGATGTCATTTGAGATGTCATCAGTGATGTCATCAGTGATGTCACTGACCATGTCATGAATGATGTAATATGTGACATGATCAGCAGTGGATTGCGGGTGCGCGATATATAGTTAGTGCAACTAACTATATATGGAATTTCAATGGTTTTGTGTGAGTAAAATAAGGTTTTTTAAATGCTAATTCCTAACTATATATGGTCTATAACCTATGGTTTTTTCAGTGAATTTTCAAGGTTTTGTAAATGCTAATTCCTAACTATATATGGTCTATAACCTATGGTTTTTTCAGTGAATTTCATTGGTTTTTTAACAGCTAATATCTGTAGCTGTAAAATGTATTCTTCTTTAAATCCAAAAATATATTTTATATGTTTATGAATAATTTTTTTTTTAAAATATTTTTTTTTCTTCGTTCCCGCTTCGCGAATCGGGAAGCTTCCCGTTAGCTGACCTTGATGCCGCGAAATAGACCGCGAGCCGGTAAACGTTTCTTTACCGCAACTGCCGCGTTAGAAAACAACATCGTGACGCCTCCCGTCCGCATGACGTTTCGCGTTGTCGCGTGATACGTCATATGACGTGCTACGTTAGCGAACTCGTACGCTTACCGAGTCGCAAAGCACAGGTTTCTGGAAGCAAACCGGGAGGCCCTGCAAAGCGCGTAACGTAAACACAGCAGGTCATGTGACTTGGTAATAACACTTTTCATTGGTTCATTTCACTTTCGGTTTCCTAATGATGTAAGACTAGGTCATATGATCTAAAATGAACACTTTTCATTGGTTGAGAACTATTTTTTTTCCCAAATGGTGAAAATCCCTCCTTCTTTCCTCACTCTGACTTTCATCATTGTGAGAGAAAGACCCTTTGTTACCAGTGAGCAATGGCTTCTTTACTAGCTTCAGCTGGTGCTTCCCCACCACCTCCACCACATCCAAGGAAGAGTGGACCACCTGCTAAAGTTATAATTCAGCAAGAAGAGGAAGAAGAGGAACAGGACGACCTAGATAATCTCCCTATTATGGCCAGAAGATCTGTTGTACCGGAAGTAACGGGACCAGAGGGCAGGGAGATGGTGCCAAATATACAAACGAGATTTCGTGAAGTAAAACAAGTCTGCGTACATTGCAGTGGAATCATTTGCTACGCAGAAAGTAGCATCACTCTGATCAACAGAGCTATTAACAATCATGCTCATGTTTGTCCGAAACTCCCCAAACAATAAATTCTTTTTTTTGTTTTCTTCCTCCTGTTGAGCCCTTTACAATGAATCGTTTTCGTTGCCCCCTCTGAAAAAAAAACAAAAAAAATATAAAACTGTTCAGAAAAATTCCAAAAAAGTAAAAAAATGTTCAGAAAAATAATAAAAAAAATATAAAACAACAAAAACAATTTAAAAAAAGTTCTTTTCAGAACTACCTCCCCGTTATAAAAAAATTGGTACAATATTTGCAACTGTGCCAACCTCTATTTCTCTTAGTTCGCTTCCCAGTTCGCTCCCCGGTACGCGAACCGGAAGCGAACCAAAAATTTTTTTTTTTTAAAAAGAACAGTAAGTATAAGGGAAGGAAACAGACAGTTATGTTAAAAGAAAGACAGCTATAGGGGAGTAAACTAGAGATACTATTACCCGTAATCCACTGCTGATGATGTCACATATTACATCATTCATGACATGCTCAGTGACATCATCAGCAGAGGATTGCGGGTAACAGTATCCCTAGTTTATTCCCTATAGCTGTGTTTCTTTTAACATAACTGTCTGTTTCCTTCCCTTATACTTACTGTTCTTTTAAAAAAAAATTTTTTAGATCGGTCAGAAACAGTGAAAGTAATGAAATATAAAAGACTACGTAGAATATGAGCACTGTATGCAACAACTTTGACACTGACAGAAGCCTCACCTTCTCCATGCCTCCTACACAGTTCTACATGTACATCATAAATGCAAACAGAACAGAATTAATTATACATGTTAAATGGTTTATTTTTGCTGTTCTCAGAATGTATCAAATTTCACTAAAACAGTGACTTGAAGGTATTCATCATATAACAGCGGGGGAAAAAAAACACAATCAAAATGATTGTGTTTAAAAAACCCATACATTACAAATCAGAATTCAGAACTCCTTAAAGTTAACTTACTTTCCATGACGGCCAAGGATGTCCTATGAACAGCTTACACTCTGTTGTGCTGTTATTACTTTCAACCCGCCACTTTCTGAAAGAAAACCTCCATCGTTTTCAAAAACATGTTACATACAATAAATGACTTCTCGCTCTCTACCACACGATTCCACAAGGCCAAATCGTGTCAGAGCCATGTATAACTCTTGGATTTCTTGTAAGCCAATCCCGTCTTTTCGCATTTCCGCAACTTTCAGAATTAAAATGTTGAAGATCATTTACACAATCCTGGACTAGTAATATCTTCCCCTTCTTGCTCAATCATGTTCTACATTTCCTATCACACTGATACTGCTTACTATGAAGCAGACTTACACTACCTTTATGCAAAAAACAACAAGTGATGGACTGAATGTGGATCAATGTCACACACTCCCCCAGTCAAAAGATCTGGGCCCAAATCCATCGTTTTTTTGCACTCCACACCACCCTGGGTCAGATAATGGCTTTATGCAAATCAGCTCTGACCCTGTTGCCCCATGGGAACAGTCCAGTCCTAACTACAACAGCCATATCTTTCCCAGACCGGAATCAAGCATCCGAGGACCGGACCGGTTTCGAGGTAACACCTCTCTTCAGCCCGGCTTGCTTGACTCCAAGTGGTGTGGAGTGCCTGGGACCCACGTCTGGGCATCCCCAGCGCACTTAGGGCGGCAATTGCAAAAAACAACAAGTGATGGACTGAATGTGGATCAATGTCACACACTCCCCCAGTCAAAAGATCTGGGCCCAAATCCATCGTTTTTTTGCACTCCACACCACCCTGGGTCAGATAATGGCTTTATGCAAATCAGCTCTGACCCTGTTGCCCCATGGGAACAGTCCAGTCCGAACTACAACAGCCATATCTTTCCCAGACCGGAATCAAGCATCCGAGGACCGGACCGGTTTCGAGGTAACACCTCTCTTCAGCCCGGCTAGCTTGACTCCAAGTGGTGTGGAGTGCCTGGGACCCACGTCTGGGCATCCCCAGCGCACTTAGGGCGGCAATTGCAAAAAACAACAAGTGATGGACTGAATGTGGATCAATGTCACACACTCCCCCAGTCAAAAGATCTGGGCCCAAATCCATCGTTTTTTTGCACTCCACACCACCCTGGGTCAGATAATGGCTTTATGCAAATCAGCTCTGACCCTGTTGCCCCATGGGAACAGTCCAGTCCGAACTACAACAGCCATATCTTTCCCAGACCGGAATCAAGCATCCGAGGACCGGACCGGTTTCGAGGTAACACCTCTCTTCAGCCCGGCTAGCTTGACTCCAAGTGGTGTGGAGTGCCTGGGACCCACGTCTGGGCATCCCCAGCGCACTTAGGGCGGCAATTGCAAAAAACAACAAGTGATGGACTGAATGTGGATCAATGTCACACACTCCCCCAGTCAAAAGATCTGGGCCCAAATCCATCGTTTTTTTGCACTCCACACCACCCTGGGTCAGATAATGGCTTTATGCAAATCAGCTCTGACCCTGTTGCCCCATGGGAACAGTCCAGTCCGAACTACAACAGCCATATCTTTCCCAGACCGGAATCAAGCATCCGAGGACCGGACCGGTTTCGAGGTAACACCTCTCTTCAGCCCGGCTAGCTTGACTCCAAGTGGTGTGGAGTGCCTGGGACCCACGTCTGGGCATCCCCAGCGCACTTAGGGCGGCAATTGCAAAAAACAACAAGTGATGGACTGAATGTGGATCAATGTCACACACTCCCCCAGTCAAAAGATCTGGGCCCAAATCCATCGTTTTTTTGCACTCCACACCACCCTGGGTCAGATAATGGCTTTATGCAAATCAGCTCTGACCCTGTTGCCCCATGGGAACAGTCCAGTCCGAACTACAACAGCCATATCTTTCCCAGACCGGAATCAAGCATCCGAGGACCGGACCGGTTTCGAGGTAACACCTCTCTTCAGCCCGGCTAGCTTGACTCCAAGTGGTGTGGAGTGCCTGGGACCCACGTCTGGGCATCCCCAGCGCACTTAGGGCGGCAATTGCAAAAAACAACAAGTGATGGACTGAATGTGGATCAATGTCACACACTCCCCCAGTCAAAAGATCTGGGCCCAAATCCATCGTTTTTTTGCACTCCACACCACCCTGGGTCAGATAATGGCTTTATGCAAATCAGCTCTGACCCTGTTGCCCCATGGGAACAGTCCAGTCCGAACTACAACAGCCATATCTTTCCCAGACCGGAATCAAGCATCTGAGGACCGGACCGGTTTCGAGGTAACACCTCTCTTCAGCCCGGCTAGCTTGACTCCAAGTGGTGTGGAGTGCCTGGGACCCACGTCTGGGCATCCCCAGCGCACTTAGGGCGGCAATTGCAAAAAACAACAAGTGATGGACACTACCTTTATGACTAGTACAATTATTTAATTCTCTACATCACTTTTAATCACAAAGCAATGTAAAACAGTAGACAGCATTGCAGACTTACATTCCCTCTACTCCATGTTTTGATTCGCTGCTTCAATTAGCTTATAAAAAGAAATAGTTTTTCTGAACTCATTCAAAGTGCACGTATTTCTCAATAACGTCCAGTGTTATGGTAAAAAGTTATGTCTCTGTACTACACTTATCCTCAAGGCCAAATAGTGTAGGAGCCATAAGAACTTCTTGAAATTCCTCAGAGCACATCCCGAGATTCTTTCCCTAAAATTTTGGTTTTAAAAACACCAGGTAAGAGTTTTTAAGGTCATATGGCAATTTTTTTGTGAAAATTAAAACAGAATCATTGCAGAATGACCAGCCATTTCTACACTTTAAATAAGCTGTATAATGTCCTGATGTTATTGAAGGACCATCATGATATATAATTGCTACAGTTACAAAAGTCCTTCCTGATATTGACAACTGTGAAGCCACAAAATTTTTAATTACATGAGCACTCTTTCTTGTCATGACTTAATCCATGATCAATTTGCATGGTAAGTTCGTCATATATTTTCCTCTGCTCAACGTTGAGTTGTCTTTCCAACTCTTCTAAGTTAACCGCATCCTCCTGAGCATGTGCCATGGCTCTTTCCACTTCATTCATAGCAGTGGCAGCTTCATTTTCGATAAGAGGTCCTCCTAGTGGATCCTGACTCAATGAAGCAGAACTCTGACTGTCCTGAGAACTGTCTCTGGCAATCTCGGCTGCAATCGTTGCTTCCTGCTCAATTTCCACATTCAACATTTCTACATATTTGGGAAAAGCAGGACATTCTATGGTCTCCTTGGCAGCATTGAAAGAGTCTTCGTAACAGAGGAAATCTCCAAGCAGTTCCTCTTCTGCACGCCAAGGCTTAAAAAGTTGCAAAAGTGCTAAATAGAAAAACTCCTTTTTTTCAGGAGATTCGCCACTCAATTTTCGATGGTTTATCAAGTGGCATTTTCTTTGCTTGACCAGACATCCCTCACTTCCTATTACTATTTACAACAAGGGGTGGTGATGGACAGAGTCTCTGAATTAAGCAGAGTACTCTCACCCAGTCAAGAGATCAGGGCTAGATCCAACACCGTTTTTTGGCTCATTGCACCATCCCAGTTTCAGAACCTGGCTGTATGCAAATTAGTCTGTCCCTGGCCCAGTGCATCATGGGAACAGGGCAGACCAGACTACAAGAGCCAATTCTTACACTGGGAAGGAAACAAGCTTCCGGGGACCGGTTTCTGCCATTTCAGGCGTCTTCGGCCCGGCTTGCTTGAATCCTGATGGTGCAATGAGCAAGGGACTCACATCTGAGTATACCCTTCCACGCTTAGGGTGGACAAAATTATTTACAACAAGGGGTGGTGATGGACAGAGTCTCTGAATTAAGCAGAGTACTCTCACCCAGTCAAGAGATCAGGGCTAGATCCAACACCGTTTTTTAGCTCATTGCACCATCCCAGTTTCAGAACCTGGCTGTATGCAAATTAGTCTGTCCCTGGCCCAGTGCATCATGGGAACAGGGCAGACCAGACTACAAGAGCCAATTCTTACACTGGGAAGGAAACAAGCTTCCGGGGACCGGTTTCTGCCATTTCAGGCGTCTTCGGCCCGGCTTGCTTGAATCCTGATGGTGCAATGAGCAAGGGACTCACATCTGAGTATACCCTTCCACGCTTAGGGTGGACAAAATTATTTACAACAAGGGGTGGTGATGGACAGAGTCTCTGAATTAAGCAGAGTACTCTCACCCAGTCAAGAGATCAGGGCTAGATCCAACACCGTTTTTTAGCTCATTGCACCATCCCAGTTTCAGAACCTGGCTGTATGCAAATTAGTCTGTCCCTGGCCCAGTGCATCATGGGAACAGGGCAGACCAGACTACAAGAGCCAATTCTTACACTGGGAAGGAAACAAGCTTCCGGGGACCGGTTTCTGCCATTTCAGGCGTCTTCGGCCCGGCTTGCTTGAATCCTGATGGTGCAATGAGCAAGGGACTCACATCTGAGTATACCCTTCCACGCTTAGGGTGGACAAAATTATTTACAACAAGGGGTGGTGATGGACAGAGTCTCTGAATTAAGCAGAGTACTCTCACCCAGTCAAGAGATCAGGGCTAGATCCAACACCGTTTTTTAGCTCATTGCACCATCCCAGTTTCAGAACCTGGCTGTATGCAAATTAGTCTGTCCCTGGCCCAGTGCATCATGGGAACAGGGCAGACCAGACTACAAGAGCCAATTCTTACACTGGGAAGGAAACAAGCTTCCGGGGACCGGTTTCTGCCATTTCAGGCGTCTTCGGCCCGGCTTGCTTGAATCCTGATGGTGCAATGAGCAAGGGACTCACATCTGAGTATACCCTTCCACGCTTAGGGTGGACAAAATTATTTACAACAAGGGGTGGTGATGGACAGAGTCTCTGAATTAAGCAGAGTACTCTCACCCAGTCAAGAGATCAGGGCTAGATCCAACACCGTTTTTTAGCTCATTGCACCATCCCAGTTTCAGAACCTGGCTGTATGCAAATTAGTCTGTCCCTGGCCCAGTGCATCATGGGAACAGGGCAGACCAGACTACAAGAGCCAATTCTTACACTGGGAAGGAAACAAGCTTCCGGGGACCGGTTTCTGCCATTTCAGGCGTCTTCGGCCCGGCTTGCTTGAATCCTGATGGTGCAATGAGCAAGGGACTCACATCTGAGTATACCCTTCCACGCTTAGGGTGGACAAAATTATTTACAACAAGGGGTGGTGATGGACAGAGTCTCTGAATTAAGCAGAGTACTCTCACCCAGTCAAGAGATCAGGGCTAGATCCAACACCGTTTTTTAGCTCATTGCACCATCCCAGTTTCAGAACCTGGCTGTATGCAAATTAGTCTGTCCCTGGCCCAGTGCATCATGGGAACAGGGCAGACCAGACTACAAGAGCCAATTCTTACACTGGGAAGGAAACAAGCTTCCGGGGACCGGTTTCTGCCATTTCAGGCGTCTTCGGCCCGGCTTGCTTGAATCCTGATGGTGCAATGAGCAAGGGACTCACATCTGAGTATACCCTTCCACGCTTAGGGTGGACAAAATTATTTACAACAAGGGGTGGTGATGGACAGAGTCTCTGAATTAAGCAGAGTACTCTCACCCAGTCAAGAGATCAGGGCTAGATCCAACACCGTTTTTTAGCTCATTGCACCATCCCAGTTTCAGAACCTGGCTGTATGCAAATTAGTCTGTCCCTGGCCCAGTGCATCATGGGAACAGGGCAGACCAGACTACAAGAGCCAATTCTTACACTGGGAAGGAAACAAGCTTCCGGGGACCGGTTTCTGCCATTTCAGGCGTCTTCGGCCCGGCTTGCTTGAATCCTGATGGTGCAATGAGCAAGGGACTCACATCTGAGTATACCCTTCCACGCTTAGGGTGGACAAAATTATTTACAACAAGGGGTGGTGATGGACAGAGTCTCTGAATTAAGCAGAGTACTCTCACCCAGTCAAGAGATCAGGGCTAGATCCAACACCGTTTTTTAGCTCATTGCACCATCCCAGTTTCAGAACCTGGCTGTATGCAAATTAGTCTGTCCCTGGCCCAGTGCATCATGGGAACAGGGCAGACCAGACTACAAGAGCCAATTCTTACACTGGGAAGGAAACAAGCTTCCGGGGACCGGTTTCTGCCATTTCAGGCGTCTTCGGCCCGGCTTGCTTGAATCCTGATGGTGCAATGAGCAAGGGACTCACATCTGAGTATACCCTTCCACGCTTAGGGTGGACAAAATTATTTACAACAAGGGGTGGTGATGGACAGAGTCTCTGAATTAAGCAGAGTACTCTCACCCAGTCAAGAGATCAGGGCTAGATCCAACACCGTTTTTTAGCTCATTGCACCATCCCAGTTTCAGAACCTGGCTGTATGCAAATTAGTCTGTCCCTGGCCCAGTGCATCATGGGAACAGGGCAGACCAGACTACAAGAGCCAATTCTTACACTGGGAAGGAAACAAGCTTCCGGGGACCGGTTTCTGCCATTTCAGGCGTCTTCGGCCCGGCTTGCTTGAATCCTGATGGTGCAATGAGCAAGGGACTCACATCTGAGTATACCCTTCCACGCTTAGGGTGGACAAAATTATTTACAACAAGGGGTGGTGATGGACAGAGTCTCTGAATTAAGCAGAGTACTCTCACCCAGTCAAGAGATCAGGGCTAGATCCAACACCGTTTTTTAGCTCATTGCACCATCCCAGTTTCAGAACCTGGCTGTATGCAAATTAGTCTGTCCCTGGCCCAGTGCATCATGGGAACAGGGCAGACCAGACTACAAGAGCCAATTCTTACACTGGGAAGGAAACAAGCTTCCGGGGACCGGTTTCTGCCATTTCAGGCGTCTTCGGCCCGGCTTGCTTGAATCCTGATGGTGCAATGAGCAAGGGACTCACATCTGAGTATACCCTTCCACGCTTAGGGTGGACAAAATTATTTACAACAAGGGGTGGTGATGGACAGAGTCTCTGAATTAAGCAGAGTACTCTCACCCAGTCAAGAGATCAGGGCTAGATCCAACACCGTTTTTTAGCTCATTGCACCATCCCAGTTTCAGAACCTGGCTGTATGCAAATTAGTCTGTCCCTGGCCCAGTGCATCATGGGAACAGGGCAGACCAGACTACAAGAGCCAATTCTTACACTGGGAAGGAAACAAGCTTCCGGGGACCGGTTTCTGCCATTTCAGGCGTCTTCGGCCCGGCTTGCTTGAATCCTGATGGTGCAATGAGCAAGGGACTCACATCTGAGTATACCCTTCCACGCTTAGGGTGGACAAAATTATTTACAACAAGGGGTGGTGATGGACAGAGTCTCTGAATTAAGCAGAGTACTCTCACCCAGTCAAGAGATCAGGACTAGATCCAACACCGTTTTTTAGCTCATTGCACCATCCCAGTTTCAGAACCTGGCTGTATGCAAATTAGTCTGTCCCTGGCCCAGTGCATCATGGGAACAGGGCAGACCAGACTACAAGAGCCAATTCTTACACTGGGAAGGAAACAAGCTTCCGGGGACCGGTTTCTGCCATTTCAGGCGTCTTCGGCCCGGCTTGCTTGAATCCTGATGGTGCAATGAGCAAGGGACTCACATCTGAGTATACCCTTCCACGCTTAGGGTGGACAAAATTATTTACAACAAGGGGTGGTGATGGACAGAGTCTCTGAATTAAGCAGAGTACTCTCACCCAGTCAAGAGATCAGGGCTAGATCCAACACCGTTTTTTAGCTCATTGCACCATCCCAGTTTCAGAACCTGGCTGTATGCAAATTAGTCTGTCCCTGGCCCAGTGCATCATGGGAACAGGGCAGACCAGACTACAAGAGCCAATTCTTACACTGGGAAGGAAACAAGCTTCCGGGGACCGGTTTCTGCCATTTCAGGCGTCTTCGGCCCGGCTTGCTTGAATCCTGATGGTGCAATGAGCAAGGGACTCACATCTGAGTATACCCTTCCACGCTTAGGGTGGACAAAATTATTTACAACAAGGGGTGGTGATGGACAGAGTCTCTGAATTAAGCAGAGTACTCTCACCCAGTCAAGAGATCAGGGCTAGATCCAACACCGTTTTTTAGCTCATTGCACCATCCCAGTTTCAGAACCTGGCTGTATGCAAATTAGTCTGTCCCTGGCCCAGTGCATCATGGGAACAGGGCAGACCAGACTACAAGAGCCAATTCTTACACTGGGAAGGAAACAAGCTTCCGGGGACCGGTTTCTGCCATTTCAGGCGTCTTCGGCCCGGCTTGCTTGAATCCTGATGGTGCAATGAGCAAGGGACTCACATCTGAGTATACCCTTCCACGCTTAGGGTGGACAAAATTATTTACAACAAGGGGTGGTGATGGACAGAGTCTCTGAATTAAGCAGAGTACTCTCACCCAGTCAAGAGATCAGGGCTAGATCCAACACCGTTTTTTAGCTCATTGCACCATCCCAGTTTCAGAACCTGGCTGTATGCAAATTAGTCTGTCCCTGGCCCAGTGCATCATGGGAACAGGGCAGACCAGACTACAAGAGCCAATTCTTACACTGGGAAGGAAACAAGCTTCCGGGGACCGGTTTCTGCCATTTCAGGCGTCTTCGGCCCGGCTTGCTTGAATCCTGATGGTGCAATGAGCAAGGGACTCACATCTGAGTATACCCTTCCACGCTTAGGGTGGACAAAATTATTTACAACAAGGGGTGGTGATGGACAGAGTCTCTGAATTAAGCAGAGTACTCTCACCCAGTCAAGAGATCAGGGCTAGATCCAACACCGTTTTTTAGCTCATTGCACCGTCCCAGTTTCAGAACCTGGCTGTATGCAAATTAGTCTGTCCCTGGCCCAGTGCATCATGGGAACAGGGCAGACCAGACTACAAGAGCCAATTCTTACACTGGGAAGGAAACAAGCTTCCGGGGACCGGTTTCTGCCATTTCTGGCGTCTTCGGCCCGGCTTGCTTGAATCCTGATGGTGCAATGAGCAAGGGACTCACATCTGAGTATACCCTTCCACGCTTAGGGTGGACAAAATTATTTACAACAAGGGGTGGTGATGGACAGAGTCTCTGAATTAAGCAGAGTACTCTCACCCAGTCAAGAGATCAGGGCTAGATCCAACACCGTTTTTTAGCTCATTGCACCATCCCAGTTTCAGAACCTGGCTGTATGCAAATTAGTCTGTCCCTGGCCCAGTGCATCATGGGAACAGGGTAGACCAGACTACAAGAGCCAATTCTTACACTGGGAAGGAAACAAGCTTCCGGGGACCGGTTTCTGCCATTTCAGGCGTCTTCGGCCCGGCTTGCTTGAATCCTGATGGTGCAATGAGCAAGGGACTCACATCTGAGTATACCCTTCCACACTTAGGGTGGACAAAATTATTTACAACAAGGGGTGGTGATGGACAGAGTCTCTGAATTAAGCAGAGTACTCTCACCCAGTCAAGAGATCAGGGCTAGATCCAACACCGTTTTTTAGCTCATTGCACCATCCCAGTTTCAGAACCTGGCTGTATGCAAATTAGTCTGTCCCTGGCCCAGTGCATCATGGGAACAGGGCAGACCAGACTACAAGAGCCAATTCTTACACTGGGAAGGAAACAAGCTTCCGGGGACCGGTTTCTGCCATTTCAGGCGTCTTCGGCCCGGCTTGCTTGAATCCTGATGGTGCAATGAGCAAGGGACTCACATCTGAGTATACCCTTCCACGCTTAGGGTGGACAAAATTATTTACAACAAGGGGTGGTGATGGACAGAGTCTCTGAATTAAGCAGAGTACTCTCACCCAGTCAAGAGATCAGGGCTAGATCCAACACCGTTTTTTAGCTCATTGCACCATCCCAGTTTCAGAACCTGGCTGTATGCAAATTAGTCTGTCCCTGGCCCAGTGCATCATGGGAACAGGGCAGACCAGACTACAAGAGCCAATTCTTACACTGGGAAGGAAACAAGCTTCCGGGGACCGGTTTCTGCCATTTCAGGCGTCTTCGGCCCGGCTTGCTTGAATCCTGATGGTGCAATGAGCAAGGGACTCACATCTGAGTATACCCTTCCACGCTTAGGGTGGACAAAATTATTTACAACAAGGGGTGGTGATGGACAGAGTCTCTGAATTAAGCAGAGTACTCTCACCCAGTCAAGAGATCAGGGCTAGATCCAACACCGTTTTTTAGCTCATTGCACCATCCCAGTTTCAGAACCTGGCTGTATGCAAATTAGTCTGTCCCTGGCCCAGTGCATCATGGGAACAGGGCAGACCAGACTACAAGAGCCAATTCTTACACTGGGAAGGAAACAAGCTTCCGGGGACCGGTTTCTGCCATTTCAGGCGTCTTCGGCCCGGCTTGCTTGAATCCTGATGGTGCAATGAGCTCCATCAGGATTCAAGCAAGCCGGGCCGAAGAGGCTGAAATGCCAGAAACCGGTCCCCGGTAGCTTGTCTCCTTTCTGGTGAAGAATTGGCTTGGTAGTTTGGTCTGCCCTGTTCCCAAGATGCACTGGGCCAGGGACAGACTAATTTGCATATAGCCAGGTTCTGAGCTGGGATGGGGCAGTGAGATAAATAACGGTGATGGATCAAGCCCTGATCTTTGGACTGGGTAAGAGTGGTCTGCTTAATTCAGACACTCTGTTCATCACCACCCCCTTTTCTGTATCGTTTTTGGCCACTATAGGTGTGGCAGGGTATACTCAGACATGAGTCCCTTTCTCACTGCTCCATCAGGATTCAAGCAAGCCGGGCCGAAGAGGCTGAAATGCCAGAAACCGGTCCCCGGTAGCTTGTCTCCTTTCTGGTGAAGAATTGGCTTGGTAGTTTGGTCTGCCCTGTTCCCAAGATGCACTGGGCCAGGGACAGACTAATTTGCATATAGCCAGGTTCTGAGCTGGGATGGGGCAGTGAGATAAATAACGGTGATGGATCAAGCCCTGATCTTTGGACTGGGTAAGAGTGGTCTGCTTAATTCAGACACTCTGTTCATCACCACCCCCTTTTCTGTATCGTTTTTGGCCACTATAGGTGTGGCAGGGTATACTCAGACATGAGTCCCTTTCTCACTGCTCCATCAGGATTCAAGCAAGCCGGGCCGAAGAGGCTGAAATGCCAGAAACCGGTCCCCGGTAGCTTGTCTCCTTTCTGGTGAAGAATTGGCTTGGTAGTTTGGTCTGCCCTGTTCCCAAGATGCACTGGGCCAGGGACAGACTAATTTGCATATAGCCAGGTTCTGAGCTGGGATGGGGCAGTGAGATAAATAACGGTGATGGATCAAGCCCTGATCTTTGGACTGGGTAAGAGTGGTCTGCTTAATTCAGACACTCTGTTCATCACCACCCCCTTTTCTGTATCGTTTTTGGCCACTATAGGTGTGGCAGGGTATACTCAGACATGAGTCCCTTTCTCACTGCTCCATCAGGATTCAAGCAAGCCGGGCCGAAGAGGCTGAAATGCCAGAAACCGGTCCCCGGTAGCTTGTCTCGTTTCTGGTGAAGAATTGGCTTGGTAGTTTGGTCTGCCCTGTTCCCAAGATGCACTGGGCCAGGGACAGACTAATTTGCATATAGCCAGGTTCTGAGCTGGGATGGGGCAGTGAGATAAATAACGGTGATGGATCAAGCCCTGATCTTTGGACTGGGTAAGAGTGGTCTGCTTAATTCAGACACTCTGTTCATCACCACCCCCTTTTCTGTATCGTTTTTGGCCACTATAGGTGTGGCAGGGTATACTCAGACATGAGTCCCTTTCTCACTGCTCCATCAGGATTCAAGCAAGCCGGGCCGAAGAGGCTGAAATGCCAGAAACCGGTCCCCGGTAGCTTGTCTCCTTTCTGGTGAAGAATTGGCTTGGTAGTTTGGTCTGCCCTGTTCCCAAGATGCACTGGGCCAGGGACAGACTAATTTGCATATAGCCAGGTTCTGAGCTGGGATGGGGCAGTGAGATAAATAACGGTGATGGATCAAGCCCTGATCTTTGGACTGGGTAAGAGTGGTCTGCTTAATTCAGACACTCTGTTCATCACCACCCCCTTTTCTGTATCGTTTTTGGCCACTATAGGTGTGGCAGGGTATACTCAGACATGAGTCCCTTTCTCACTGCTCCATCAGGATTCAAGCAAGCCGGGCCGAAGAGGCTGAAATGCCAGAAACCGGTCCCCGGTAGCTTGTCTCCTTTCTGGTGAAGAATTGGCTTGGTAGTTTGGTCTGCCCTGTTCCCAAGATGCACTGGGCCAGGGACAGACTAATTTGCATATAGCCAGGTTCTGAGCTGGGATGGGGCAGTGAGATAAATAACGGTGATGGATCAAGCCCTGATCTTTGGACTGGGTAAGAGTGGTCTGCTTAATTCAGACACTCTGTTCATCACCACCCCCTTTTCTGTATCGTTTTTGGCCACTATAGGTGTGGCAGGGTATACTCAGACATGAGTCCCTTTCTCACTGCTCCATCAGGATTCAAGCAAGCCGGGCCGAAGAGGCTGAAATGCCAGAAACCGGTCCCCGGTAGCTTGTCTCCTTTCTGGTGAAGAATTGGCTTGGTAGTTTGGTCTGCCCTGTTCCCAAGATGCACTGGGCCAGGGACAGACTAATTTGCATATAGCCAGGTTCTGAGCTGGGATGGGGCAGTGAGATAAATAACGGTGATGGATCAAGCCCTGATCTTTGGACTGGGTAAGAGTGGTCTGCTTAATTCAGACACTCTGTTCATCACCACCCCCTTTTCTGTATCGTTTTTGGCCACTATAGGTGTGGCAGGGTATACTCAGACATGAGTCCCTTTCTCACTGCTCCATCAGGATTCAAGCAAGCCGGGCCGAAGAGGCTGAAATGCCAGAAACCGGTCCCCGGTAGCTTGTCTCCTTTCTGGTGAAGAATTGGCTTGGTAGTTTGGTCTGCCCTGTTCCCAAGATGCACTGGGCCAGGGACAGACTAATTTGCATATAGCCAGGTTCTGAGCTGGGATGGGGCAGTGAGATAAATAACGGTGATGGATCAAGCCCTGATCTTTGGACTGGGTAAGAGTGGTCTGCTTAATTCAGACACTCTGTTCATAACCACCCCCTTTTCTGTATCGTTTTTGGCCACTATAGGTGTGGCAGGGTATACTCAGACATGAGTCCCTTTCTCACTGCTCCATCAGGATTCAAGCAAGCCGGGCCGAAGAGGCTGAAATGCCAGAAACCGGTCCCCGGTAGCTTGTCTCCTTTCTGGTGAAGAATTGGCTTGGTAGTTTGGTCTGCCCTGTTCCCAAGATGCACTGGGCCAGGGACAGACTAATTTGCATATAGCCAGGTTCTGAGCTGGGATGGGGCAGTGAGATAAATAACGGTGATGGATCAAGCCCTGATCTTTGGACTGGGTAAGAGTGGTCTGCTTAATTCAGACACTCTGTTCATCACCACCCCCTTTTCTGTATCGTTTTTGGCCACTATAGGTGTGGCAGGGTATACTCAGACATGAGTCCCTTTCTCACTGCTCCATCAGGATTCAAGCAAGCCGGGCCGAAGAGGCTGAAATGCCAGAAACCGGTCCCCGGTAGCTTGTCTCCTTTCTGGTGAAGAATTGGCTTGGTAGTTTGGTCTGCCCTGTTCCCAAGATGCACTGGGCCAGGGACAGACTAATTTGCATATAGCCAGGTTCTGAGCTGGGATGGGGCAGTGAGATAAATAACGGTGATGGATCAAGCCCTGATCTTTGGACTGGGTAAGAGTGGTCTGCTTAATTCAGACACTCTGTTCATCACCACCCCCTTTTCTGTATCGTTTTTGGCCACTATAGGTGTGGCAGGGTATACTCAGACATGAGTCCCTTTCTCACTGCTCCATCAGGATTCAAGCAAGCCGGGCCGAAGAGGCTGAAATGCCAGAAACCGGTCCCCGGTAGCTTGTCTCCTTTCTGGTGAAGAATTGGCTTGGTAGTTTGGTCTGCCCTGTTCCCAAGATGCACTGGGCCAGGGACAGACTAATTTGCATATAGCCAGGTTCTGAGCTGGGATGGGGCAGTGAGATAAATAACGGTGATGGATCAAGCCCTGATCTTTGGACTGGGTAAGAGTGGTCTGCTTAATTCAGACACTCTGTTCATCACCACCCCCTTTTCTGTATCGTTTTTGGCCACTATAGGTGTGGCAGGGTATACTCAGACATGAGTCCCTTTCTCACTGCTCCATCAGGATTCAAGCAAGCCGGGCCGAAGAGGCTGAAATGCCAGAAACCGGTCCCCGGTAGCTTGTCTCCTTTCTGGTGAAGAATTGGCTTGGTAGTTTGGTCTGCCCTGTTCCCAAGATGCACTGGGCCAGGGACAGACTAATTTGCATATAGCCAGGTTCTGAGCTGGGATGGGGCAGTGAGATAAATAACGGTGATGGATCAAGCCCTGATCTTTGGACTGGGTAAGAGTGGTCTGCTTAATTCAGACACTCTGTTCATCACCACCCCCTTTTCTGTATCGTTTTTGGCCACTATAGGTGTGGCAGGGTATACTCAGACATGAGTCCCTTTCTCACTGCTCCATCAGGATTCAAGCAAGCCGGGCCGAAGAGGCTGAAATGCCAGAAACCGGTCCCCGGTAGCTTGTCTCGTTTCTGGTGAAGAATTGGCTTGGTAGTTTGGTCTGCCCTGTTCCCAAGATGCACTGGGCCAGGGACAGACTAATTTGCATATAGCCAGGTTCTGAGCTGGGATGGGGCAGTGAGATAAATAACGGTGATGGATCAAGCCCTGATCTTTGGACTGGGTAAGAGTGGTCTGCTTAATTCAGACACTCTGTTCATCACCACCCCCTTTTCTGTATCGTTTTTGGCCACTATAGGTGTGGCAGGGTATACTCAGACATGAGTCCCTTTCTCACTGCTCCATCAGGATTCAAGCAAGCCGGGCCGAAGAGGCTGAAATGCCAGAAACCGGTCCCCGGTAGCTTGTCTCCTTTCTGGTGAAGAATTGGCTTGGTAGTTTGGTCTGCCCTGTTCCCAAGATGCACTGGGCCAGGGACAGACTAATTTGCATATAGCCAGGTTCTGAGCTGGGATGGGGCAGTGAGATAAATAACGGTGATGGATCAAGCCCTGATCTTTGGACTGGGTAAGAGTGGTCTGCTTAATTCAGACACTCTGTTCATCACCACCCCCTTTTCTGTATCGTTTTTGGCCACTATAGGTGTGGCAGGGTATACTCAGACATGAGTCCCTTTCTCACTGCTCCATCAGGATTCAAGCAAGCCGGGCCGAAGAGGCTGAAATGCCAGAAACCGGTCCCCGGTAGCTTGTCTCCTTTCTGGTGAAGAATTGGCTTGGTAGTTTGGTCTGCCCTGTTCCCAAGATGCACTGGGCCAGGGACAGACTAATTTGCATATAGCCAGGTTCTGAGCTGGGATGGGGCAGTGAGATAAATAACGGTGATGGATCAAGCCCTGATCTTTGGACTGGGTAAGAGTGGTCTGCTTAATTCAGACACTCTGTTCATCACCACCCCCTTTTCTGTATCGTTTTTGGCCACTATAGGTGTGGCAGGGTATACTCAGACATGAGTCCCTTTCTCACTGCTCCATCAGGATTCAAGCAAGCCGGGCCGAAGAGGCTGAAATGCCAGAAACCGGTCCCCGGTAGCTTGTCTCGTTTCTGGTGAAGAATTGGCTTGGTAGTTTGGTCTGCCCTGTTCCCAAGATGCACTGGGCCAGGGACAGACTAATTTGCATATAGCCAGGTTCTGAGCTGGGATGGGGCAGTGAGATAAATAACGGTGATGGATCAAGCCCTGATCTTTGGACTGGGTAAGAGTGGTCTGCTTAATTCAGACACTCTGTTCATCACCACCCCCTTTTCTGTATCGTTTTTGGCCACTATAGGTGTGGCAGGGTATACTCAGACATGAGTCCCTTTCTCACTGCTCCATCAGGATTCAAGCAAGCCGGGCCGAAGAGGCTGAAATGCCAGAAACCGGTCCCCGGTAGCTTGTCTCCTTTCTGGTGAAGAATTGGCTTGGTAGTTTGGTCTGCCCTGTTCCCAAGATGCACTGGGCCAGGGACAGACTAATTTGCATATAGCCAGGTTCTGAGCTGGGATGGGGCAGTGAGATAATAACGGTGATGGATCAAGCCCTGATCTTTGGACTGGGTAAGAGTGGTCTGCTTAATTCAGACACTCTGTTCATCACCACCCCCTTTTCTGTATCGTTTTTGGCCACTATAGGTGTGGCAGGGTATACTCAGACATGAGTCCCTTTCTCACTGCTCCATCAGGATTCAAGCAAGCCGGGCCGAAGAGGCTGAAATGCCAGAAACCGGTCCCCGGTAGCTTGTCTCCTTTCTGGTGAAGAATTGGCTTGGTAGTTTGGTCTGCCCTGTTCCCAAGATGCACTGGGCCAGGGACAGACTAATTTGCATATAGCCAGGTTCTGAGCTGGGATGGGGCAGTGAGATAAATAACGGTGATGGATCAAGCCCTGATCTTTGGACTGGGTAAGAGTGGTCTGCTTAATTCAGACACTCTGTTCATCACCACCCCCTTTTCTGTATCGTTTTTGGCCACTATAGGTGTGGCAGGGTATACTCAGACATGAGTCCCTTTCTCACTGCTCCATCAGGATTCAAGCAAGCCGGGCCGAAGAGGCTGAAATGCCAGAAACCGGTCCCCGGTAGCTTGTCTCCTTTCTGGTGAAGAATTGGCTTGGTAGTTTGGTCTGCCCTGTTCCCAAGATGCACTGGGCCAGGGACAGACTAATTTGCATATAGCCAGGTTCTGAGCTGGGATGGGGCAGTGAGATAAATAACGGTGATGGATCAAGCCCTGATCTTTGGACTGGGTAAGAGTGGTCTGCTTAATTCAGACACTCTGTTCATCACCACCCCCTTTTCTGTATCGTTTTTGGCCACTATAGGTGTGGCAGGGTATACTCAGACATGAGTCCCTTTCTCACTGCTCCATCAGGATTCAAGCAAGCCGGGCCGAAGAGGCTGAAATGCCAGAAACCGGTCCCCGGTAGCTTGTCTCCTTTCTGGTGAAGAATTGGCTTGGTAGTTTGGTCTGCCCTGTTCCCAAGATGCACTGGGCCAGGGACAGACTAATTTGCATATAGCCAGGTTCTGAGCTGGGATGGGGCAGTGAGATAAATAACGGTGATGGATCAAGCCCTGATCTTTGGACTGGGTAAGAGTGGTCTGCTTAATTCAGACACTCTGTTCATAACCACCCCCTTTTCTGTATCGTTTTTGGCCACTATAGGTGTGGCAGGGTATACTCAGACATGAGTCCCTTTCTCACTGCTCCATCAGGATTCAAGCAAGCCGGGCCGAAGAGGCTGAAATGCCAGAAACCGGTCCCCGGTAGCTTGTCTCCTTTCTGGTGAAGAATTGGCTTGGTAGTTTGGTCTGCCCTGTTCCCAAGATGCACTGGGCCAGGGACAGACTAATTTGCATATAGCCAGGTTCTGAGCTGGGATGGGGCAGTGAGATAAATAACGGTGATGGATCAAGCCCTGATCTTTGGACTGGGTAAGAGTGGTCTGCTTAATTCAGACACTCTGTTCATCACCACCCCCTTTTCTGTATCGTTTTTGGCCACTATAGGTGTGGCAGGGTATACTCAGACATGAGTCCCTTTCTCACTGCTCCATCAGGATTCAAGCAAGCCGGGCCGAAGAGGCTGAAATGCCAGAAACCGGTCCCCGGTAGCTTGTCTCCTTTCTGGTGAAGAATTGGCTTGGTAGTTTGGTCTGCCCTGTTCCCAAGATGCACTGGGCCAGGGACAGACTAATTTGCATATAGCCAGGTTCTGAGCTGGGATGGGGCAGTGAGATAAATAACGGTGATGGATCAAGCCCTGATCTTTGGACTGGGTAAGAGTGGTCTGCTTAATTCAGACACTCTGTTCATCACCACCCCCTTTTCTGTATCGTTTTTGGCCACTATAGGTGTGGCAGGGTATACTCAGACATGAGTCCCTTTCTCACTGCTCCATCAGGATTCAAGCAAGCCGGGCCGAAGAGGCTGAAATGCCAGAAACCGGTCCCCGGTAGCTTGTCTCCTTTCTGGTGAAGAATTGGCTTGGTAGTTTGGTCTGCCCTGTTCCCAAGATGCACTGGGCCAGGGACAGACTAATTTGCATATAGCCAGGTTCTGAGCTGGGATGGGGCAGTGAGATAAATAACGGTGATGGATCAAGCCCTGATCTTTGGACTGGGTAAGAGTGGTCTGCTTAATTCAGACACTCTGTTCATCACCACCCCCTTTTCTGTATCGTTTTTGGCCACTATAGGTGTGGCAGGGTATACTCAGACATGAGTCCCTTTCTCACTGCTCCATCAGGATTCAAGCAAGCCGGGCCGAAGAGGCTGAAATGCCAGAAACCGGTCCCCGGTAGCTTGTCTCCTTTCTGGTGAAGAATTGGCTTGGTAGTTTGGTCTGCCCTGTTCCCAAGATGCACTGGGCCAGGGACAGACTAATTTGCATATAGCCAGGTTCTGAGCTGGGATGGGGCAGTGAGATAAATAACGGTGATGGATCAAGCCCTGATCTTTGGACTGGGTAAGAGTGGTCTGCTTAATTCAGACACTCTGTTCATCACCACCCCCTTTTCTGTATCGTTTTTGGCCACTATAGGTGTGGCAGGGTATACTCAGACATGAGTCCCTTTCTCACTGCTCCATCAGGATTCAAGCAAGCCGGGCCGAAGAGGCTGAAATGCCAGAAACCGGTCCCCGGTAGCTTGTCTCCTTTCTGGTGAAGAATTGGCTTGGTAGTTTGGTCTGCCCTGTTCCCAAGATGCACTGGGCCAGGGACAGACTAATTTGCATATAGCCAGGTTCTGAGCTGGGATGGGGCAGTGAGATAAATAACGGTGATGGATCAAGCCCTGATCTTTGGACTGGGTAAGAGTGGTCTGCTTAATTCAGACACTCTGTTCATCACCACCCCCTTTTCTGTATCGTTTTTGGCCACTATAGGTGTGGCAGGGTATACTCAGACATGAGTCCCTTTCTCACTGCTCCATCAGGATTCAAGCAAGCCGGGCCGAAGAGGCTGAAATGCCAGAAACCGGTCCCCGGTAGCTTGTCTCCTTTCTGGTGAAGAATTGGCTTGGTAGTTTGGTCTGCCCTGTTCCCAAGATGCACTGGGCCAGGGACAGACTAATTTGCATATAGCCAGGTTCTGAGCTGGGATGGGGCAGTGAGATAAATAACGGTGATGGATCAAGCCCTGATCTTTGGACTGGGTAAGAGTGGTCTGCTTAATTCAGACACTCTGTTCATCACCACCCCCTTTTCTGTATCGTTTTTGGCCACTATAGGTGTGGCAGGGTATACTCAGACATGAGTCCCTTTCTCACTGCTCCATCAGGATTCAAGCAAGCCGGGCCGAAGAGGCTGAAATGCCAGAAACCGGTCCCCGGTAGCTTGTCTCCTTTCGGGTGAAGAATTGGCTTGGTAGTTTGGTCTGCCCTGTTCCCAAGATGCACTGGGCCAGGGACAGACTAATTTGCATATAGCCAGGTTCTGAGCTGGGATGGGGCAGTGAGATAAATAACGGTGATGGATCAAGCCCTGATCTTTGGACTGGGTAAAAGTGGTCTGCTTAATTCAGACACTCTGTTCATCACCACCCCCTTTTCTGTATCGTTTTTGGCCACTATAGGTGTGGCAGGGTATACTCAGACATGAGTCCCTTTCTCACTGCTCCATCAGGATTCAAGCAAGCCGGGCCGAAGAGGCTGAAATGCCAGAAACCGGTCCCCGGTAGCTTGTCTCCTTTCTGGTGAAGAATTGGCTTGGTAGTTTGGTCTGCCCTGTTCCCAAGATGCACTGGGCCAGGGACAGACTAATTTGCATATAGCCAGGTTCTGAGCTGGGATGGGGCAGTGAGATAAATAACGGTGATGGATCAAGCCCTGATCTTTGGACTGGGTAAGAGTGGTCTGCTTAATTCAGACACTCTGTTCATCACCACCCCCTTTTCTGTATCGTTTTTGGCCACTATAGGTGTGGCAGGGTATACTCAGACATGAGTCCCTTTCTCACTGCTCCATCAGGATTCAAGCAAGCCGGGCCGAAGAGGCTGAAATGCCAGAAACCGGTCCCCGGTAGCTTGTCTCCTTTCTGGTGAAGAATTGGCTTGGTAGTTTGGTCTGCCCTGTTCCCAAGATGCACTGGGCCAGGGACAGACTAATTTGCATATAGCCAGGTTCTGAGCTGGGATGGGGCAGTGAGATAAATAACGGTGATGGATCAAGCCCTGATCTTTGGACTGGGTAAGAGTGGTCTGCTTAATTCAGACACTCTGTTCATCACCACCCCCTTTTCTGTATCGTTTTTGGCCACTATAGGTGTGGCAGGGTATACTCAGACATGAGTCCCTTTCTCACTGCTCCATCAGGATTCAAGCAAGCCGGGCCGAAGAGGCTGAAATGCCAGAAACCGGTCCCCGGTAGCTTGTCTCCTTTCTGGTGAAGAATTGGCTTGGTAGTTTGGTCTGCCCTGTTCCCAAGATGCACTGGGCCAGGGACAGACTAATTTGCATATAGCCAGGTTCTGAGCTGGGATGGGGCAGTGAGATAAATAACGGTGATGGATCAAGCCCTGATCTTTGGACTGGGTAAGAGTGGTCTGCTTAATTCAGACACTCTGTTCATCACCACCCCCTTTTCTGTATCATTTTTGGCCACTATAGGTGTGGCAGGGTATACTCAGACATGAGTCCCTTTCTCACTGCTCCATCAGGATTCAAGCAAGCCGGGCCGAAGAGGCTGAAATGCCAGAAACCGGTCCCCGGTAGCTTGTCTCCTTTCTGGTGAAGAATTGGCTTGGTAGTTTGGTCTGCCCTGTTCCCAAGATGCACTGGGCCAGGGACAGACTAATTTGCATATAGCCAGGTTCTGAGCTGGGATGGGGCAGTGAGATAAATAACGGTGATGGATCAAGCCCTGATCTTTGGACTGGGTAAGAGTGGTCTGCTTAATTCAGACACTCTGTTCATCACCACCCCCTTTTCTGTATCGTTTTTGGCCACTATAGGTGTGGCAGGGTATACTCAGACATGAGTCCCTTTCTCACTGCTCCATCAGGATTCAAGCAAGCCGGGCCGAAGAGGCTGAAATGCCAGAAACCGGTCCCCGGTAGCTTGTCTCCTTTCTGGTGAAGAATTGGCTTGGTAGTTTGGTCTGCCCTGTTCCCAAGATGCACTGGGCCAGGGACAGACTAATTTGCATATAGCCAGGTTCTGAGCTGGGATGGGGCAGTGAGATAAATAACGGTGATGGATCAAGCCCTGATCTTTGGACTGGGTAAGAGTGGTCTGCTTAATTCAGACACTCTGTTCATCACCACCCCCTTTTCTGTATCGTTTTTGGCCACTATAGGTGTGGCAGGGTATACTCAGACATGAGTCCCTTTCTCACTGCTCCATCAGGATTCAAGCAAGCCGGGCCGAAGAGGCTGAAATGCCAGAAACCGGTCCCCGGTAGCTTGTCTCCTTTCTGGTGAAGAATTGGCTTGGTAGTTTGGTCTGCCCTGTTCCCAAGATGCACTGGGCCAGGGACAGACTAATTTGCATATAGCCAGGTTCTGAGCTGGGATGGGGCAGTGAGATAAATAACGGTGATGGATCAAGCCCTGATCTTTGGACTGGGTAAGAGTGGTCTGCTTAATTCAGACACTCTGTTCATCACCACCCCCTTTTCTGTATCGTTTTTGGCCACTATAGGTGTGGCAGGGTATACTCAGACATGAGTCCCTTTCTCACTGCTCCATCAGGATTCAAGCAAGCCGGGCCGAAGAGGCTGAAATGCCAGAAACCGGTCCCCGGTAGCTTGTCTCCTTTCTGGTGAAGAATTGGCTTGGTAGTTTGGTCTGCCCTGTTCCCAAGATGCACTGGGCCAGGGACAGACTAATTTGCATATAGCCAGGTTCTGAGCTGGGATGGGGCAGTGAGATAAATAACAGTGATGGATCAAGCCCTGATCTTTGGACTGGGTAAGAGTGGTCTGCTTAATTCAGACACTCTGTTCATCACCACCCCCCTTTTCTGTATCGTCACTTCCTATTACAGCATACACTCCTTTCTCAGTATCTTCTTTGATGTTCCTCTTGAATATGTAATTTTGCAGAACCTCATACAGACAAACATTCTCGAGGTGACTGCTTCGATTTGGATAATATGTATCCAACATGTTGCTCTTCAAAATGTCGGTACTGTTTGGCTCCTTTTCCGCCAAATACTCAATTTCCCGCACAGGTTTCAGAACTCGATTACGCGTTGCAGCAAGACCAACACTCGCCCAAACGATACTCCTGGACTTGGCATAGAGACTTGCTGAAGACAACCGGTCAGAACATTCGTATGCTCCGATTTCTCGATGCGACAACATCTTCAGACTGAAACTGTACAACTTCTTGCTGAGGCTCTTTTCATGGGAAATGTCCTCCCACATATCCTTCAATTCTGTCTTCTCTTTTTTGGTGATGTAAGATGTCACATACCTAGCCACAGCCATACAGTTATCAGCCACAAACTGTATATCCATGTTAGCATTCCACATGGACAAAATCACCGGGTTGTAGTCGTTGATGTACTTAGACTCTTCGTTCCTCTTCAAATTGTATGTGTTTTTAGGTGATTTCTTCATCACATTATGTCGCAGCGAAGACATCAAACTGTTCACTCTTCCTTTAGAAATCACCGATCGTGGAAAGCCGAAACGACATTTGGTGTAGAACTTGTCTTTGTTCCGGAATTTACGACGACAGTACTTTCCACATCGATGGCTTTGGAAACGTAGAACTTTTTCTCTTAGGCTTTTTTTCTCCTTTGCGTTTGGAACAGCACACGTAGAATACTGTTCTATGAAACTCATCACTGAGTCGTCTGCATCCGTTCCAAATTTAGGTGCATCCTTGATCCACAGCAACATATGTATATGAGGAGCACCTCTTGCTTGGTACTCCTTCCTCCAGAAGAAATCCAACACCTCTCCAAGAGGTGGATTCTTCTTATTCATGATGAAAGACATCATACCTTCAAATCTATGATTGAAGTACCTACATACATTGACTGGATCCAAAGAGCACAGTTCTCCGGGTGTCTTGAATTCGATGTTTTCTACGTTAGCATTTGCCTCTCGTAGAAATTCAAGTAAGTCTTCCCAGCCATACTCAGCACAGCTCAAAGTGAGGAACCATGTGGGAGTTCCTAAGTTCCTCAGCATACATTTTAAATCACCATGACGACGGTACCAGTACTCATTAGTACCACGCTGACACGCCATGAGATTAATCAGGTGAGAATCCAAAATACTGTCTTGGACATTGACTTTATCCATAAAGTCACTTGCCGAGATGTTTTGCATGTGTATACCACTTTTCAAGATGTGGTTCACTGCATATGACAGTCCAGACAGATCGCTTTCAAACAGGAGATGAAACAAATAAGGAATGCATTGTCGAAACCTAGGATCTCCTGCATACAATCGCAAAGTCCGGTATTCAGAAGCAGGAATTTGATGAGGTCGCTCATCATATCTTCCTCCCTGACCTGTTGGAAAAAGCTGTGGGAAACACCGAGCTTCCAAACTTTCCTCCCAAACACTAATGGGACTCCCTTTCGCTTGTTTCATTTGAAACAACTCAATAGCATTCCCCATGACTTCCTTGGAATGCAAAGGATGAACACTATAATGTTCATATATTTCTTCACTAGTAGAGGGTTCTACTTTCTCAATTTGACCAGCACACAAATCGCTATCCTCTTCCTCACTTACTTCCTCTTCTGCAACATATACATTTTTATAGTATTTATTATATTTTTTCAAATACAATGTTGCCCTTTTGACTTTCCTAACATCTACTAAATCTTGCCATATTTTCTTATTCTTTGTCGGAACCCCATTAACTAAGATAACCAGAGGTTCCTCTTCCACTTTTTCTACTCCAATTGTGTTAATGTTTTTCTTCAAATCTAGAGGCAAATAAACAACTCTTCCCTTTAATCCTCTCTGTAAATCTGATGGAGGCAATTTCCCTGTCTTTGGCTCCATTCTTACAATAGCCTGAAAGGGATGGATACTTTGAATCAAAATAGATTCATAAGTATTTAAATCCTTCAATTCAGAAGGAATTTCAACCAATTCCAGATTATTATGAACTGCTCTAGCAGGCATCTGGTTTTGATTTAATTTGTTACAACAATAAGTACACACACGTTGATCCAATCCCAAATCAAAACAATTTTCTACCATCAAGTATGTTGTAAAATCCTTCCATTCACTATTATTTTCCCTTTCACTTTTTCCATATAAATCCACTAACTTAGTCTGATTCTTATAATAAGTGCGTCGACAACACACACAAGTGAAATTTGGCCTCTCACTTGATTTCACCTCAAACGTCGCAATTTCCCTCTGGAAATTATCTGTACTGGAAACCTGTACACTATCTTCCACATTACTCTCTTCTTCTTGGTCAATTTCAACATTCTCCTCTTTACTTCCAAAGTAACAAAACTCAATTTCTTCACATATATTCTTCACATCTATTTCAGAACCATGCAAAAGAGCAGCGCATAATTGTTTAAGCATAATTGCTGGACTCTTAGCATAATACAACATTCTAACTAATTTCCTCACTTTATTATGATGCACTGCTAGCATCCTGAAATGATGAAAAACACTCTGGCATACTCTCCTGGAAAGACAAGCCAGTGAATGACCATGCAAACCTATCACTTCTCTCACTCTGCAAGGATCTAATTCTTGCAACAACTTCATTTTCTGCTTCAAACTTTTCTTACTAAATGACCGTATAAAATCACAAAGCAAATTGATGGAATCCTGTCGTACACTGCAAATACTACTACACTTCCAGGTGTACACAGGACCCTTAGGACGTCTCCCTAAAACCTCATTACCTAACACCTCTTCTATCTCTGTTCTCACAAGTTTTTCTTTTTCAACTGGACAACCATCTTTCACTTCATAAGCTCGACCACTGGTGTCAACTGCATGCACCAAATCATTATCCTGGAAATAACTCTCCTCATTAAAAAATGCCTCAGAGCTTGAACTATGCATCCATTCTCCAGAAAAAACTTCACAAAAATTACTACGATTAACTATTCTCTTCCATCTACTATTTCTTTTGAAATCATAAATTACCTTGTTTAGCTTCCTAATTCTATTGATTGTCAAAATAAATAACTTACGTTTAATTTCAAATGCCTGATCAATAACTTTCTCAACTATTTTTTTTCTCTTATAAAAAACCACTTTCTGCTGACCTTTCTTAATATTTTTTAACAAATTCCCAATTATCCTGTTGCGGAACATTCGTTTACGAATATCCCTAAACTGTTGTTTCCTTCTACTTTCATGCATAGAGTTATCTCTTACTCTAGCAGTAACATTTCTCATTGGCCTTTCCTTACCATTTGAATTCATTCTCCTTTTCTGGAGTGAAACATTTTCTGTAGTAATATTTTTTTTACTACACATATTTCTTATGACTGTTTTTCGACTCTTACCCGGTGCTTTCTTGGTGACTTGACAAATCTTTTTGTTAGAGGACTGCTGCAATATTCCATGCTCCTGCTGTCTTTGACGTTTTCCAGCCTTTCTTACTCTTTCTTTGCTAGGCATCCTAAAATCTTGAAATAATCTGCAGTTGAATCTGTGGTAAAATATAATAAAAAATGTTATTAACCACTATTACCCAACAGTAAATTAATAACAGTCATCAAAAACTTAACACACTACTTAAGTATATAATATACTGAAGCCTATCTCCAATTTTTCACTGAACAGGACTCATCTCTTCTTAACCTTGGATAAACCTCACCTACTCTGTGTCCCCTGCACATAATTAAATGTAAAGGGGCAGATTTATATTAACTAGCACATCCCCAGGGATGCACCAGTTAACGTGCACCGCTGCTCTGCCACCCACGGTGTGCCGCATTTACAATCAGATAGGACAAAGCTACATCAAAACCCTGCGCCTGCTTGAAGCAGGCATAGATCTTGACGCAGGTAGGCTGAAAGCTAAAGCAACAACTAAGTGTCGTGTGCAGAAGTTACAAAAAAGGAAAAATGGCGTTTAAACCAGTAATGAGACCATGCTAACGTAATACAGAGTAAAAATATCCAGGATCTACATCAGTTTGGGGTTCACGAACCTGGCAGGTACAAGGCACTGAGGCTTTCCACCGTGCATGTCTCATCCCAAAACATATGTTGTTTGTGAATGAAACAATTTCCCAGACCAAATGCTTTGGATTGGCTACTTCTAAAAAATTAAACACCCCTACTATCCCGGAGTTAGAGGAATACGATGGTTGGAGTAATTTTACTCGTTGTCTATTAAAGATTTACAGGCCCTACTCCGTAATTCTTCCTTTAACATTTCCAGTATAAATCCAAAAGGTTGACTGCTTTGGCAACGTGCCTTATCCACGGTTTAATAACGCTGCCTTTTGCTTTATATAAGTTTTCAAATTGTATGAAATATATACCAATAGGTCGTTATTAACCTTTAGGTAGTGGTTTTCTTCATCAAGTCTGGTCGCTTCCATACACATACAGATTTTCAAAGATGATCAAGAACTTTATCTGAATGGAGAGGAATGCACTGAGACGCCAGATCATTCACTAATGTGTAGGCACAGACAGTTACACGGTTCATGCAACAAACACCGACCAAATATGGCTTGCGTGTTGCAAGACACGCCAGTTCCTGCTATCATCCCCACGTTCAAGTTCTTGGAAAATGGTAGTTATTTGATGCTCAATAATGAAGATTGTTCTGGGTTAATTAAAAGTATTCATTTTATCGTAACAGTAAATGAACGGGTTATTTGCTGCAGAAATGTTCTATTTCCTCCCACACATGAACATAGGGAGTTTTCAATCTGGCCACAAATACCAACCTTGGGAGCACATTTCAACAGCATGGCAAGAATAAGAGCTCTTTTGTCTCAGAGAGAGGTGGCCTTGAGTTCGGCCCGTGAAACTTTCGTGCTTCACATAGCGAACACCCGTACAGAGGTGCAGACCCTTTTAAATACAGATTCGACTTTGCATTTCAGCAAGATTACCCATTCATTTCCATGCAGGAATGAAGGTGCAATTTGCGATTAGCAATTACCTCATCGCAAATTACGAATTTTTCCGACGGTGCAGGGGTATCTCAAGAACACCCTGCTGCACCCCTGAAAAAAAAATTTGGGGTCATATGGCGCACATAAATTTTGAAAACATTCCTTTACCTCAAAAACGATTTTCAACTCATAATTTGAAAACACTGCACATGGGGAAATGACTTAAAATGTCCTTAAGACACATAAAAGCATTTTTTGATTGCCTTTGCAGCATGTTTCAGTCACCTTTAACATGCCTATGTAACGGAAACATTCAAAATCTAAATTTGCCATGCACAGGTGGGAGCATATTTACAAGCAATTTGCTCCACAGACAAACTTCTTACATTGAAATGGGAAAAATAACATCAGAGACTCTCAATTACCTTATAAAGAAGCAGACACCATTATGTCCTTCTCATCAATATTAAAACCATTGCTTTTTCTCAAAAACGATTTACAAGTCATAATTTGAAAACACTCCACAGCTCCTATGCACATAAAAGCCCTGTCAGTACTAATACTTCACATTTTCTCCAATTACAATTTCTCAAAGAAACAAAATCTATTTGTGAAACACTTGAGACAAAGCAACATTTGAAAAACACAACTTTCTTCATAATTTTCTCCTTAAAGCACACTATTTTCTATCTAAATTAAAGAAATTTTTTCTCACCTTAGCAAATACTTTGAGTTTCAAAACAGTCTCAGAAACACACCAATTTGTCTTCAGCAGAGCAAAAGGTATGCACTCCAGAGTCTGCAGCTATCAAAAGCACAGAAATGCTGTAATTCCTCACACAGATATCTCATGTCACCCAATCAAAACTCTTCCCTCACTTTTTTTCAAAGCAAAACCCTTCCCCCCTCTGCCCCCTCTCTGCTTTTTCTGCATAGCAACCACCTCTTGCAAGACCTCTCACACAACAATGTTGCAATTGAACTCTGAACTCTCAGTGCACCTGCATATCCAAAGCATTCTTTCATTTAATGATTTTTTCTTCGCCACTCAAAATACATCTTTCAACGAACTCATCCATGCACACTAACTTTCTGTTTTCAGCAATCAAAATCCACCAATCACTCTTACTGCTTCATTAACACAGAAACTCCTCAGTTTTTTTCATTTTACACTCTCATTTTTTCAACTGCCATTTCATTGCCACACTTCATCTGACTGCAGGAGAACCTTCTCTCGCCATGTTTTCTGTCTGGATTGTTGGACATAGCTACATCTATTGGGCTCAAAGGTACGCTGAAAACAGGAATTTACCTAACCTCAATTTACAAGATGTGGAAATTAAGTGGTTTGGCCACAGAGGATTAAAATGTCACCAATTGATACCATTGGTGAAAACCTTTATGCATTTGCCAAAACCTGACCTGTTAATTGTGCACTGTGGAGGTAATGATTTGGGCACTTTGACTGGGGTAGGTCTGGAAATGCTTTTAAAGGACACCTTTGAGCAATTGATGGCACTTTTTCCTCAGACTGCCTTGGTATATTCAAATATATGCCAAAGACAGAAATGGAGGTGGTCGAACCAATTTTGTCCACAAATTGAGAAATCGAGGAAGCATGTAAACAAATCTGTTTCAGCTTACATGAGAGACCATGGAATGGGCTCCCTGTACAACAATAACTTGCGTTACTACATGCAAGATATCTACAGAGGAGATGGAGTTCACTTCTCAGATGAGGGCAACAGAGTTTTCACTCTGAATTTAAGAATGTGCATTGGTACCTACTTATAAGTACCTAAATGTACCATAAACCCAAAAGCTCTTCTCAGAGCTACCCTACATCTGATCACTCACAATTATTATTGTACTCTAACTTTTTTCACTAATTTTCAAGAAAGTACGCTCCCCAGAACGCTTCCCGGTTCGCGAACCGAGCGCACTCCACGCAAAAAAACTAAAAAAACGGTATATATTTTTTTGCCCTGCGAGAACCTTTCAAAGCCTCCACATCAAACCTAGGGGGTCAGGGACGATCTACTATGCCCCCTTATGGTCATTTGCCCCTTCGCTTTGGCCTCCTCTTGTCTCTCGATCCTACCGAGAGACAAGATGGCGGCCGCTACGGACTGTTTGGAATGTTTACAGACGCCGAAAAACCAATCAGCTTCGCAAACCTCCGTAACGCGAAAAGTACGCGAAGCGGAGCGCTGTTACAGATATATATCTTTTTTTGAACGTTAATTTCTCAAAATCCACTGGAGCACATATATTGAGACCTAGCAAAGGCACATCGGGCTACCAGTCCCTACAATTTTGCCAAGTTTCGTGCAAATCCATTCAGCTGTTCGATTATTATTATTATTATTTTTTTTGCCCCGCGGGGCCCTTTTAAAACCTCCACATCAAACCTAGGGGGTCAGCGAGGATCTACTATTCCCCCTTATGGTCATTTGCCCCTTCGCTTTCGCCTCCTCTTGTCTCTCGATCCTACCGAGAGACAAGATGGCGGCCGCTACGGACTGTTTGGAATGTTGACAGACGCCGGAGAACCAATCAGCTTCGCTTCACAAAGCTCCGTTGCGCGACAAGGACGCGTCCTGGGCCGCTGCCCGGTCCGCTGTTACAGATATATATCTTTTTTTAAACGTTAATTTCTCAAAATCCACTGGAGCACATATATTGAGACCTACAAAAGGCACATCGGGCTACCAGTCCCTACAATTTTGCCAAGTTTCGTGCAAATCCATTCAGCCGTTCGGGCTAAAAGTGAGGCCAACCGCCCTATGGAAATTAACATGGGAAAAATGCGTTTTGGGACCCCCCTTTTTTCTCGGCCCCCCCTTGACGAACCCCCCCCAAATTTTCAAAGGCTGCTCAGAAACAAAATGTGCCATTTTCCTGAAAATTTCAGCCAATTCCGTCCACAAACGGCAAAGTTATTAGACATAGAATTTTCAAAAAACCCATAGAGAAAAAATCCTAACTATATATACCTACTGGCGACCGCCAGTAGGTAATACAATTAACATTTCTTTTACTGGGGAAAAAAAGGTTACAGGGGCGTTATAGTTAGGACATAGAATTAAAAAACAAACCTTAGAAATTCAGTGAAAAAAACAAAGGTTACAGGGACATTATAGCTAGGCTGACATTTCACTCCCTGAGAAATTCAGCAGTTAAGGACAACTGAGCTAACTATAACTCTCATCCCTTAAATGCACTGCTTAAGACCTCACATATTACATCGCTCATGACATGGTCATTGACATCACTGATGACATCTCAAACGACAACACTGATGACATCATCCGGTGGCTGTGATAGTTTCTAAAAAGTTAAATATATATATACAACAAGCTGTATTAATGAATCAGTGGGTATAGGAGTGCCTGTATGGATGATTTAGTGTGTATGAGACTGACTGTATAAGTGAGTGATTATAAATGTCTCTGTGAATGTATGGGTAAGTGACTAATTTGGGTGAACGTCTGTATCAGTCTGTCAGTTGGTGTGTAAGTGGCTGTATGGGTTGGTGATTAGGTACATGAGTGGCTGTATGGGTTATTGATTGGTTGTCTGAGTACCTGTATGGGTGTATGAGTGACTGTGTGGGTAGGGGGGTGTGACTGACTGCATGGATGAGGGAGTGGTTGAGTCAGTGGCTGTATGGATTCGTGAGTGTGTCTGTGAGGGGCTGGATGGGTGAGTGAGTGTGCACATGGCTGTGTCGGTGAGTGAATGGTTGTGGCAGTGGTATAGGGGTGAGTAACTGCATATGTGAAAGGCAGTACAGGTGAGTGTTGAAGTATATGTGACTGTATGTGTGAATGAGTGATTGTGAGAGTGGCTATATGGGTGAGTGTGTGCTTGTGTCAGTGACTCTATAGGTTAGTGAGTATGTGTTAGTATCTGTATAAATAAGTGAGTTGGTGTGTGTATAACTGTACAGGTGAGTAAGTGGCTGTGTGACTGACTATGGGTGAGTGAGTAGGTGTGTGAGTAGCTCTATGGGTGACTGAAAGTATGTGAGTGGCTGTGTGGGTGAATGAGTGGACATATCAGGGGCTGTATTAGTGAGTGAGTTGGTGTATGACTGGCTGTATGGGTGACTGTGTGGATGTGTGTGTAGACCTATGAATGAGTGAGTGGATGTGTACATACTGATATGGTTGTGTCAATGGTTTTGAGAATGGTAGTGTGGAAGTTGGAGTGGGTGAATGAAAGGTTAGATTGCAGTGTGAGTGGGTGTGTGAGAGATTCTGTGGATGATGTAATTTGAGATATAATCAGTGATGTCACTGACCATGTCATGAGAGATGTAATTTGTGAAGTCGTAAGAAGTGCGGGGGCGCGAGCTATAGTTAGCTCAGTCAACGATAACTGATGAATTTCTCTGGCTTTTGAGTGAAATGTCAGCCTAACTATAATGTTAACGTTTGGTTTTTCACTGAATTTCTAAGGTTTTTAAATTGTATTTTTTATCTAAAATGGCTCTATGAGTTATTTTTGTAAGCTTGTATTTTCTTCAGTGGATTAATAAGCATTGTTTTTTTTTCTTTACATTTTTTATATTCGAAATGATGTTGCGATCCCCACGGACACGTCGTGAAAATGGAAAACAAAAGCAGATATTCAATGATCACCAACACATCCAAAAATATAGTGTAAAAAAAATCCATTCCGAACATTACCCTACGCATATTACTATATACATGCTTTTTTTAAAAACATGTTTAAACTATTGTTTTTTAACTAAGTTTCTTTAAAATCCATCTTTCAGACCTATTTTCCATTTTCGCCATTATTTGGGACGTTGCAATGGCGCAGTTAACCAAGACGATTGCGCCTTTTTCATAAAGGGTAAAACACATATCAACACATTCTACAATATTTTACAAACTAGGGTTTTCTTGCAATATTCTCTAAAGTCATGTTTAAGTAGAGAGATTCTATAAAAACCATCCCATAAACCTATTTTATCTTTTTGCGGTGACGCCAGAGGCCGCGATGACTTGGTAATCGCGATCCCTATGGATACGTCACGAAAACCGAAAACACAAGCAGACTTTTAATGACCATCAACACATCCAAAAATAATATGTAAAAAAATCCATACTGAACATTGCCGTACACATATTACTGTATACACACTTATTTCAAAGCATGTTTAAACTCATATTTTTGTACTACGTTTCTTCAAAAACCAATTTTCAGACCTATTTTCCATTTTCATGGTTATTCAGGATGTTGAGACATTGCCGTTAACCACAACTGTTGCGCCTTATCCATAAAGTGAAAACACATATATGAACACATGTTATGTTATAGTCACTTATAGAGCGCACGTTCACCAAACAATTTCATGGTGCTAAGTAAGGAGGGGAGAGAGGAGCCGCAGGGTCTAAATTAGGTCACTGTATGCTTGAGTAAACCACAGAGTCTTAAGCAGTTTCCTAAACTGGACATAAGAGGACACCGACCTCAGCTCCACTAGAAGGGAGTTCCAGAATTGTAGGGCCAGTGTAGCAAATCTGGAGCCACCATACTTCTTGCGTTTGAAAGAGGGCGTTACTAACAAATTCAGGTGGGAGGATCACAAGTCTCGAGAAGGGATGTAGCGTTACATCCTGGAAGAAATGAAGGTTGGGCTATTGCCGTGAAGAGCTTTAAAAATGGTGCATCCCAGTTTGAAAGCACTCCTCTTGGCCACAGGAAGCCAGTGTAGCTTCTTCATGAGAGGTCTAATATGCTGCCACTTGAGTAGATGAAAGATATGTCTGGCAGCTTGATTCTGGACGAATTGGAGGCGTCTCAGTTGGTAGGCTGGAATGCCAACATATAATGAATTCAAAAACAAGGGGAGTCAGGCCCAAAGAGACGAAGAAAAGTCAGGCCGTTTTGAAAATAAGAGCAACTAAAAATGCACCTATACCTCGATTTTTCAGGAAGCATGAATAATTTCCGCTCTGAAGACAAACACTTAAGATTTATGTTTATCCTGGTCTTTTTATTTTTCCTTTTTCTTCATAAGTTTTAGAATTTTTTTTATATTATCACATGGAGAGTGAAAACATAGTCAAATCATAGCCACATAGCAAAATATTTCATAAAACATTTCAAATATACGAAAAATAAATTGTGCTCTACAAAAGACATCACAAAATTTTGATTAACATCTGTGACAAAAATAATATACAAAAACAGAAAACAAGTATCAGTTGTTTGTGGTAAATGATCCAACTTATTCAATTGTTCCTTATTGTTTTTCAATAAAGTTTGTGCAAAAAGGAAATTTAGTCCTTATTTGACTAGGGGAATTTAACCACAGATCCTCGAAATTTTCTAGGAATGTGCCGACGCGTTTCGAGTACTGAGATCTCTTTCACAGGACTCTCATCAGGGCTTTCTCATTTACATCTGTAAGAGATTTATGTGACATCAAGAAATTGTTTTAGAATCTACCTCTGTTTATTTTTCTAACTATGATTACCTCATATAAGCCATTGTACCTGAGTGCTGTTGTTTCAATTGCCCAGGTTCCAGCTGGCTGTTCAAAGTGATGTGTTTGCGGTTTGAAGACCTTTCGTTTTTCTGAAGGCAATGGTATGCAAGTTTTAGTGTTTAAACATTTTGGCCATACCATTTTGTATCAGTGATGTTTAGTCGCATAGGCCTACCTTCAATGTGGCAGCACTTTGTTCTGTTGTCCTTTTACGAGAAAAAAGAGGCTCCTATAAAAAATGTGCATATCCTATTTTAATATTCAAATCGTAATCAATTCATTGTTTTTCAACAACAATTTTGAGGTGGCAAATTTGGGTACCTGGTTAAAGGGGGGTTCTCGCCAGCCGTTTTGCTTTTTGTTAAATCTCCTGCGCACGCCTCGTGTCTGCGGGAGAAAGTTATTCAGTCAACATCTAATGCCGCAACATTGTTGACTACCTAACTGTTACATTGTTGCCAATAAATACCTTTAGGCTTGATTAACACGGACGGCGCTGCTTCTTGATCCTCCCGGTTAATTTATCTCACTCGCATTCCTCTGAAATTAAAAGTGCGAGTGTGATTACAGCCTGCGTTTAAATTTTCTGGTTTTAGCAACCTTTAATACATTTAACCAGGCACTCACCTTTAGCTCAGTGTTTAGCAATTTATATCGCAGCTTCCCAGCGCATTTCGCTCTGGTAGCCATTTTGCATCTTTAGTTATCTGAGTCAAAGAAGGAGGAGGGGCGTTCTCAACTCTGTGCACCAATCACGGCCGACGAATTTCTTACACAATAGTGGTGCATTTTAGGTTTTGTGGTTTTAAGCTCTATTTAGCTCACTCATGTTGTTGAATTTAGTGACATTGCTGTTGAACTTATTCTTAACACCACAATGGTGCATTCTAATTTTTGTGGTTTCATAATTTACTTAAGAGAGACATTCTCAACTCTGCACCAATCACGGCGGACCTATTCCTACCACCTTAGTGGTGCATTTTGGGTTATGTTGTCTTAAGCTCTGTTTGGCTCACTCATGTTGTTAAATTCGACGACAAAGCTGTTGCACAACACCACGATGGTGCATTCTAATTTGTGTGGTTTCATATTCTGCTTAACTCGCTCATTCTGTTCAACCCACCCGCGCGGTGCCTGCCACGGTGTGCATGGAAGTGCACAACATGCCTTCTTGGCATTGCGGCGGGCGGTGCTGAGAGCACCACCCGCCGCAATGGCAAGAATGCAGGATGCGCCCGCCATCCTCATGACCCCCTAAGTTCCTTTTTAAGCTCTTTCTGGTTACTGCAATTCCTCATAGTGCAAAGACATTCACCGTAAGGAATACTTCTCACCAAGTTTCTCGGATGGAAACCTGTTGCATGAAGCAATGCATTGCCCGCTGTAGGCTTACAAAACAATTTGGTTTCTAGCTTTCCCTCCTGGATGTATACGGTCAAGTCTAAAAAGTTCACACTAGTTGCACTTACGGTACTAATGAATCGTAAATTAAGATTGTTGACTTGGAGTTTCTTTATAAAATGTTTTATGCTTTTTTCTGGGCCTTTCCAAATGATGAATAAGTCGTCAATGTATCAGATTCTGTTGATACATACAGTGAACTTGTGAGCGGTTACATAAAAACATCAATGAAAAGAAGACAATATTATCGCAGAGAGATAAAGATTACTATGCTTTGGTAGACAAACTTGCATCTAACAATGATTGTATTGTACGCAATGCAGACAAGGGTGGTAACATTGTTTTATGGGGGAGGCAGCAATATCTAAGTGAAGCCTACAAACAATTGAACAATCGCTTAAATTATATAAAGGTTGATATACAAATAATGTTTAACAGCTACCAAGTATAAAATATGCAATTACAAGAGTGGCACAGTCAATTTTTGATCAGCCATGAGGAGCATTTGTTCTTCAAAATAACTAGTCCAGTCACCCCAGTTATGTATCTAATACCTATGGTGACAATCAAAATAAAAAAAATTCCTTTGGACACACCAATGTTAATTCACTTCATTCAATCACAAACTTAGTCAGGAAAACATATAATATGCTTGGAACACCTCTATAAGAAATACAATTAAACAAAGGTTAAAAGAAATATACATTTAATAAAAAAATCAAGCTAAAAACTCACAATATCAAGACATTAAATTCAAGACATTAATAAAAAGATTTGGCTAAACTCACTCTAATAGTGATGGACATACAGTTTTGACTGGACAAATGTCCTATATGGGACAATACACAGTGATGGTGAAACCTAAATCTTGAGTAGAAGGAAAAAATGAGGCATGTCAACTATGCCTTCCCAAGGTTAATTTAAAATCGTTGTAAACAAGTCAAGGGGCAGAGGAATCTGGCCTCCGTATTTCTTGTCCAAGTTCGAATTTAACACTATATAGAGCGTCTACGCGTTTCGGTGTACCAAATTGATAATGCCACCTTCTTCAGGACTTGGTAACCCAAAGGAGTTAGATCCGTATTTGGATGTGGAGTAGGCTGGACCCTTTATAACTACAAAAACACAATATGCCTAGACCACTATTTTCTTTCACAAAAACACGAATATTGAAGGTACAGAAAACTGTTTATTGAATTCTGACCAGGTATTTATTTTTATATACCTATGACTTTCTTTTTACTTCAAAGATTTTAAACATTTAAATACCAAAGCAGGACATTGTGTCCGTGTATGATGATTTACATTGGCAAAGCAACCCAACAAGTAAACATGCGAATCAGCCAACATCGCTCACGTATTAAAAGGAAAGTGATGACAGCACCCATGGTAGAGCACTTTGTAGAAAAAGGTCATGGCGAACATGATTTTAAATGGTCTATCTTGTTCGTGGTTAATCGAACTAACCAAGGCCTGGATGTAGAACGAGTCCTACTGCAAAAGGTAGCTTATCTGATTTTTAAATTTAACAGCACTCAGACAGGCTTGAATAACTTTTCTGAAGTCTCAAGATTGTGAATGCGGTTTTCACTTGGAGCTTCTTGGTATCCAATGACCACCCACCTTCATCTTAGTTTGGAAACTTTGGGCTTGAGCCCTTCCATAAACTAAAAGAATAAATAGCGACCGCTAGCTTATGTTGGAATAAGACATCAGCCAGTCTATATAGAACCTGCCTATAAGGCCTATGTTGCATTGAGCTACCGCGCTGACACATCATGTGAAAATAAAAAATAAAATACGTGTCTAGGCAGAATGATTACGAACAAGAGTAGCCTGGGGCGTTATTCTAGATATACAGTTTTCATCCCACACTCACATCGTTTCTTGTAATTGAAAAGATACCTGTGACTACAAGTACCACAATCCCTAGTTTCGAGTTGTGACATAAATCTCGCCCAAACAACGAGCGGCCATCTTTGATGAGATCGACAGGGACGTGTTGGATTTTTCAGAGAGACTTGAACATAAGGTATGCGATTTGCCACAATCTCGGCAAGATTAGTTTCACTAGCACGAAAAAAAGGGATTACAATGTTTCCCTCTTGTATTTGACAGCTTTTGATCGTGTGCGGTATAAAGACATCCCACAAAACATGGGGGACGAGGAGGTAGGCGTTTGAATGCTCCAACGGAGCCCAAATAGAGTGACAACTGCCTAAGAGATAAGACAGCAGTATTTAAATGCCTTCTCATATATATTTTCAGCCCCGTCTAGAATTTCATTACATGGAATAATGACAGTGTGAGTTTGATGAGTAAACACAACAGACAATGCGAGGAAGCTAATGGAATCAGGCAATTACGAATAAAAGGTAGGATACATAGCGGTTTCCTCTGTTGCAACTATGCTAGAGACTGCATATATCGTGATTACTCACACACGGCATATTTTTTTGAACAGCTCGTGAACAGCTCTGCTTTCCGCACACTTCTTGAACATTTGCGATTACTTAAGAAAGAACACTTCTCGAATAGAACAATAGAGAGTCTCCACAGTCCTGAGCTCAAATTTGGTACGTAGTCTAAGTCAGAGACACTCTGAATAGCTCTTTGTACAATTGCAATGGAAATCAATATTTTGTATACAAAACTTTATTGTTTTGTGTTTTTACATCATATAGACAAAAGAAAGAAAGGCCCTGATGAGATTTCAGGAACTGGTTTCCTGTAATCGAAACGCGTCGGCATACTTGAAGGCACATCTGGAGGATTAATTGGCGCATAAAAGCTATTTGTTAGCTTAGGCATCATTAACTGGTTGTATTAATTTGATTGTATTCCTCAAACTTTCTTGTTTTTCTTTTCTCCTTATTTTGATTTTGTCTTACATTCATTGAAATTAAGTACACATCAATTCAGTATGTGTTTTGTTGTTATGATGTTGTCCATTTGATTTTTGTAGATATATTGTGTCATGTATTGTTTATATATTGATATGTACAGGATTGTAAATATATGTACAGTTTGTCCTGCTTTTGCTATTTAAATGTTTAAAATCTTTGAAGTAAAAAGAAAGTCATCTATACTACTATTATAAATCGAGAACTGGGAACCTTTGAGGCGGGTAAACTCCAGAAGTACACCACCAATCACAACACCCAATATAGCGTTGGAAAGGGAGGTCGACGAGATGGACATAGGCTATACATTTGTACAACATATACATTACAAAGAGCAAACAACGTTCGGGCAAAAGTAGTTCCATGTGGGCGTTGTTCTGCTGTTAGGGAGTAGCATGGGCGTGCCAAAATAAAATGTGGGCGGTAACATTGGCAGAGGGGCATGTCCCAAAATGCATGACACTTCACTCTCTTACAGGGGCTGCGAGCTTCAAACTCACATAAAACACAGCACCTTCACAAAACACAGCGACTTCACGAACACAAACTCAAACCTTTACACATAAACACCGTTTTCTAATCAGCAATTTAAAAAACACAGCGTTTTTGGCATCCATGGGCAAGTAAACACATGGCGGCGAATACATTATGATAGAGGCATGCCTAAAAACATTAAAAGTTCGCAAAGTGGATCAGGAGGCAAGATGGCCGCTAGGCTGCTGTAGAGAGCAGTCACACCTACTCCCTCTCCTGACCTACGGAACATGTGGCTGGCAGATTGAATAGGCAGCTTGAATAGGCATGCCGATTTTGCAAGTGCTTAGCAAGATCCAGGACGAAGGAAGCACTGGCGTAATACGGAAGACCTTCTCGGCGATTTTCATCTTCCTTGGGAGGCACTGGAGAAAGTTGTGCACTCGAGGGGTCAGAGCCAGTGCAATCACGGAAATGGCACAACGCTCAGGAGCAGTCTCGAAGCTCCCAAGCGTGAATAAACGATCTACCCCGGCGAACAGTACCCTCCAAAAGAACCAACAGCTCAAGAAGGGGGAGAAGTCAGAGAAAGCCGGGAAAGAAAAGACGGAGCTCAAGACAGCAGCACAGGCAGGCACTCCTGGCATCAAAGGGCAGCAGCAGCGGCGCTCGCAATCAGACAGCGGATCACTTTTCAAAGAAAGTAAAGGGTCAAAATATGCGATCGCTGCTCCCAGCAAAGACTCGAGGCAGCTCACCGTTTCAGAGGCCTTTGCAGGTAGAACTCAGCCGGAGATTCAGGCTTCCGAGGCTTCCGCGGAAACAAACGCTGATGCTGCATTCACTGGCCTCGAGGACGCAAGCACGGCGGTTGCTAAGCAACAGGAGCTCCAGCCGCATACACATCACGCGGGAGCCGCGCTGGGAAGGAAAGACGCTGAGAATACGGACACGGTGAGCGGAGCAGACACGGTGAGCGGAGGGAAGCTGGAGGAGCCGGGGGCAGGCTTGGGAGACTCTGGAAATTACAATAATGCCCAAATGTTAGAAGCCCTGATGCAGGTAAATGTCGCCCCCCCCCCCGGAGACAAAAATACATTAACGCAATCTGCTACTTGGGGGAGTATGAGAAGCGTGGAAAGTCATGAATCAAGGGGGCATAAGGGGGCCAAAGGAAGGAGAGTCCGTTCCCCAGAAGGGGAGAAATTCTACTCAGTAACTGAAGGCTCTGACTCCTCACAAGTGGGTACGGAAGAGGAGGGCAGTATTACAGATCTGTCGTCAGAATCAGAGGGATCCTGCTCTAGCACCTCCAGAGGCAAAGAGACACAGAAGAAAAGGAGATCAGTGATAAGACGGGATAGAGACAGATCGGCATCTAGTACAAATAGGAAATTGCTTTGGGACTACGGTACTACCTCCAGAGTGTATCAGGAGCACTACATAGAAGAGGGAGCTGTTACTCATGCCACTCACGTCTCTCAGGATGCTAACACTGAACCACCACCACAAGCAACCCTAGATGGTATGTTCGCTATGCTAAAACAAATGCATGCAGAGGCTAGAATTGAAAGCCGGAGAGCCAGGCAGGATACTAAAAAAATCCAAGCGAGCATTAGGAAAATGAATAAGAAATATGAAGAAGTGGAAGAGAGAGTTGTACAGGTGGAAGAAAGGACTGGCAGGCTGGAGGATGAGGTAACGGACTGGCAGGCGTACAAAATGGAGCAAGGGAAGGTGGTCGAGGACTTACAGTGGAAGCTGGAGGACTTTGAGAAACGCCAGCGGCGGAACAATCTGAGACTTCTTGGCCTGGAAGAGGGGTGGAAGGGAAGGACCCAAGAGGGTATGTGGTTAAGTTGTTGAGAGGTGCATACCCAGAGGCGCAGTGGCAATGGGAATCCGAAGTCCAGAGAGCACATAGATTTCCACTTACGCAGAAAAAGTCAAGAGGTGGCAGTCAGGACTCATTGCCGAGGGCCATGCTAGTCTTTTTTGGGAACTTTTTGGCTAGGCAGGAGATCATGGAGACAGCTAGGCCAGACAAAAAGAAATCATTTGATGGGGTTACTTTCTTCGCAAGGCCTGATTTCTGCCACGCGACCGTTGAAAGGAGATGGAAACTTAGGCAGCTAATTACTCCCTTTCAGCGACAGGGCTCCGAAGCATACCTGATGTTTCCCGCAAAATTAAAAGTAATTACAGGGGGTCGCGTCAGAATGTTCTTCTCAGAAATAAAGGCAGGCGAGTATCTTGCAGAAATCACGGAGAATCAAAAGGGAAGAAAGAATAGGGACACTGAGCCAGCCAAGGACGCATAATGCAATACTCGGAGAGTATTGAATATGTCAGTAGATTGGGTAGAGATGGGAAGGAGAGGGAGGCGACACTACAGTAGTGAGCGGCCACACATAGGTCATGTCTGACCTATTTGCCTGTAGTAGGGGGGTAGGTAAGGGGAGGTGGCTCACGGGGGGGTGCAGGGAGGGGGTTGGGGGGTGGATATAAGTCATGGACATGTACAGCACAAGAAAGGATGACATACAGGAAGAAACAAGTGTTAGTTATTCTAAGAGGATGGCGACTGGTTAGTTCAATCTTTAAGATCAGATGGCGTTAAGGATTGCCACTATTAATATTTGTGGGCTAAACGAGGGCGGGAAAAGGTAGAAGGTGGCAGCTATGCTTAAATTGCTGAAATTGGATGTCATATGCCTTCAGGAGACACACTTGAGGGGAAAGGATAAATACCTTATGGATCAGCTTGGTTATGAGGTCTTAGCACACACGCAGCAGGAATTTAAAACAAAAGGAGTGGCTATAATTGCTAAAAAGGGAGTTATGCAGGTGAAGAAAAAGAAGGAAGATGATGGGGGGAGATGGGTTATGATAGAAGGGGAAACACCTGGGGGGCGCTACACTATTGTCTCAGTATACGGCTCAAATGACGATGAACCTGAAGTATTTGACTTTCTAGATATGGAATTGGCCCTCTGGCCAGAACCTGTGATCTTTTGTGGGGATTTTAATGTTAACGGATTGTCGGGGTTGGGTCTGCTGGGAGGGGGGATTCAGGGTGATCGCAAAAAGAGAACTCGCAGGGCCATTGGCAACTTAATGTACCACAATGCACTGGTAGATGCCTGGACAGCAAACAATCCTACTGGGACAGGCAGTACTTTTTATTCTGCTCCTCATAGGGTTATAGCGAGATTGGATTATTTTTTGGTTTCTAGCTCTTTAGTATCTGGCTTAAAAATAGAGAGGCTCCCCCGTGTCTTTTCAGACCACAATCCCTTAGTATTAACTATCCCCCAAAACCCAGAGGAGCCCACAAAGAATACAACTGGACGTTTGAGAGAGGGCTACTTAGGGAAGAAGATTATGTAGCTAGAATGAGGTTATGGATTAGGCATTTCTGGGAAGTAAATAGAGGTACGGCACCTGCGGGGTGGTCTGGGATACCTTTAAAGCAGGGGTAAGAGGGGAAACACTGGCCTACACACTGCATAGGGGTAAAAGTGAAAAATTTGCATTAGCCAAAAGATTGAATGACCTAATGGAATTGGAAGAACAACTCATTCGAGCAGTCACTAGCCAAGATCCACTCGAGGAGATCTTATTGGAGATTGAGTTGAAAAGAGCTGAGGCTAGTGAAAGCCTGGCAAGGAGCTGCGAGCAATTATTTAATGAAAAAGGAAAAATGCTATGAATTTAATGAGAGGGTGGGTCACATCTTAGCAGTCCGTATTAGACAAAACATGGCAGCTGGTGAAATAAAAGAAATTAAGGATACAGGGGGGAGGGTCGTGACCAAGGTAGATGATGTGCGGGAAGTGTTTAGGGAGTTTTACTCTGATCTATATGATCAAGACCTGGGTAATGTAGATGCTGAGATAGAGGGTTATTTAACAGGAATCCCACACGAGGAGCTGAGTGATGAGAAGAAAGAGGCACTGGAGCTCCCACTGACACTGGTGGAAGTTCAAAGCGCAGTAACCAAACTCCCTTCAGGGAAGGCAGCAGGGCCCGATCAAATTCCGGGGGAATTTTATAGAACCTTTTGGGATACCCTGGCTATCGATATGCTGGAGACCTTAAGACAAGCACAGAGGGGGGAAGCTATTCCACGATCTTGGGCCGGAGCAAACATCATAGTAATTCTGAAAAAAAACAAATCACACTTGGAGCCGGGTTCATACAGGCCAATAACACTCATGAATACCGATGCAAAAATCTATTCCAAGACACTCTCACAAAGGCTAAGCAAGGTGATTGAGGGATTGGTCTGTGCAACACAGCACGGCTTTATACCAGGGAAAGGGACTACACAACATACAAGGCAGATGGTTACTATACTGGATGCAGCAGGTGCCACGGGGGACCCTGTCTCGGCCATTTTCTTGGATGCGGAGAAGGCCTTTGACAGGGTCTCCTGGGGCTACTTATGGAAGGTTTTGGAATGGTTTGGCATAGGGGTAGGTTTTATAAAGGCCATTCAGGCTCTGTATGTGGAACCTATGGCAAAAGTGAGGATAAATAGAGGGTATACTGCCGAAATACGAATAAGGCGCGGCACACGGCAGGGCTGTCCGGCTTCGCCACTTTTATTCGCACTATACTTGGACCCCCTTCTGCGCAAACTAGAAGGAAATACTAACATTTGCCCGGTAAAACTACACAGCTATGAGTATAAAACACTAGCTTATGCAGACGACGTGGCGGTGGTCACCCCAGAGCCGGAGTCGGCAATTATAGAAATAGAGCAGGAGGCCGCAGTTTTTGGGGAAGTGTCAGGTTACTCCCTAAATAAAGGAAAGACACAAATTGTACAGAACAATTCGGTCAATTACCAGGATACAAGAGTGGCTCCAGAAGTTACGTATTTAGGTGTCAAAATTACAGCCGACCTAGACAGTCTAGTGGAAATAAATATGGGCCCCCTCCTCACAAAAGTAAAAGAGAATACGGAAAGAATTAACAATCTGCATCTGACCCTGATGGGCCGGATCAATGTAATAAAGATGGTAACATTCCCGAAGCTTCTCTATCTCTTTAGGGCCATCCCGCTATTTTTTGATAACACATGGTTTATTAAACTTGAAGCGATTTTGAATACGTTTATATGGGTTAAAGGGAAGACAAGGAGAGCCTATAGACACCTAACGGTATCCAGAGAAAAGGGCGGCTGGGGGGCACCAGACTTTAGGCTTTACTATTGGGCTGCCGCCTTGCAGTATTGTCAGGGGTTGATAGGAGGGGGAGGTACAGATAACATAGCGGAGGTTAGTTCGGGATTCACCAATGTTTATACCACACTATTGGGCGAGGGGGCAGAGAATGGGTTTTTAAACACAATTGATTTCAGCTATTTTAAACACACACGGTTCAAGACATTAAAGGCGGCCTATAGGGTCTGGAAAGGGATCACAAAAAAAATTGGCCTAGGAAGGTACAATAACTATACACAACTGTATACGAACTGTTCACTACCTAGGGATAGCTTTAGGGATGTTACTATGAGGGACTGGCATAGCAAGGGGATAGTGACAATAGGGAATCTTCTGGATAGCCAGGGGAACATGGCACAGTTTGGGGAGCTACAAGTAAAATTTGGGCTAGAACATCGCAGCTTTTACAAGTACCTGCAAATTAGAAGTTTTCTAATGCAAAAGCAGGGCGGCCCTGCAGGGCTGGGTCAATGTAAAGTTATGGAGTACATAGAAGGATCCAATATGTGTACTATAAGACAGTTGTACGTGGAGTTGAAAGCTAGTAAAACTGATGACAGGGGGAAATATGCTCTAAAATGGACAGAAAAACTGGGGTCAGAGCCAGAAAGCGTTCAGTTATCCCTGGATCTGGGAAGAACGGTGTTATGCGCAGCCACTTTACAATCACAATATTTTAAGACTGTATACTCATTGTATCACACTCCGGCCAGAATCGCCCAATGGGGCGGTACAACTGGAATAACATGCCCCCGCTGTGATTCAACCGATGCAGACATTGTACATATGTTTGCGCGATGCCCTCAATTGTACACCTTGAAAAAGGCTATCGAGGAGTTTTTTGATAATACGCTCAAGATTAAGATAAAACTCACAGATGAATTAATCATTCTGGGGGTGGGGGATATGTCAGATGGACTGCCAGTAGAATTCATGTTTGTCTCCCTTGCGGTGTTTCGTATATGCATAGCAAGAACTTGGTTGGACAAGGCTCCCCCCCCGTTTCAAGCATGGATTGCAAGCCTACTTGCTATGTATAATCTAGAAAAGGCAATCTACGATAGGAAAGGTAGGAAAGCTAAGCTACTAGGTCAAAGGATATGGCAGCCTATCGCAAACTGGAAAAGCCGTAGGTTAGGCATAGGACAGGCGGCGGAAGATTGATTTTGCTGTAAATTAGGCACATAACGCGGGATAGGTCAATATGCAAGCTACGTATATCTCTCTTATCTTTATAGATGTTTATTTCTCTTTTTCCGTTTTTTCCTTTTTCTGGAATGTTTAGAGATATTGTATGCTTATTTTGGGGGACCTATTATGATGCCATGTATTAGAAAAATGCTGTAATTTGGTTATCCTGTACAATCACTTGTGGAACTATTGTGTGCTGTAACACATACAGGAATTGTGCGGTAAAAAAAATTAAAATAAAAAAAATATATATAAAAAAAAAAAAAAAGTTCGCAAAGTGGCATGGGCTGGGTACTCACTTCAGTGTCTACATCGCTAACCCATTCCGCGATACATTTTGCAGGCTTCGGATCAGACATAAACAAAGGGGCGCGGCTTCATCAACAAAAGGGGCGCGGATATAGGGGCGCGGTAACAAACGCGATCAGTGTCACTCAAGTCAGACCACACCAAAGGGGCGCGCCTTACGAAAACAACCAATCACGCTACATTTTGGACAAGTTGCACAGTAATTCACAAACAATGTATGCTATACTTTCACACATTGATCCGAAATGCATGTGACTCTAACAAAAAAAAGACAAGGATTGGTTGACGCACTCGGCACATTATTGCTGTCGTACAGACAGACGCGATTGAGGAAGGGAGCACAACATTAGCTGAGCAAAAGCAGAGACAGTTTCAGAGCCAGAGACCACATTATTAGCGTCGTAAGGACAAAGCCGTTCACGGACGGCTCAATGAAATTCGTGCAAAAAACCCGAAGGCACATTATTGCTGTTGTACAGATGCGTTTGAGGAAGGGAGCACGACATTAGCTGAGCAAAAACGGACACAGTTTCAAAGCCAGAGACCACATTATTAGCGTTGTGACGACAAAGCCGTTCACGGACGGCTCAATGAAATTCTGGCAAAAAAAACGAGACATTTTCACAATTTAAAGTACATTAAACTTTCGTACAGGGGGGCGGCCAGGAAAACAAAAATTACTCCGAATTGAATAAGCCTCATATACATTACCGAAAGAGGCATGGTAATTGACGCCGCTTTCCGGTGCCACAATTAGGTCGCAACAAGCCTCAAACTTGATTCCAAAAGCACAATCACTGCTTTAATAAGTGCACCCATTGTTTAAAGAATAAACACAAACACGTTCAAACACTCTTCTGTGGCATTGCAGCATAAACAATAAATAAACACTTTCACACTTAAACATACATCAGAGGCCTCGCTGTAATTGCTACGTAAAGGCGGACAGACTTCCACAATTTGCACTACGTGAAAGCTTCAACAAGGGGGCTCCCAATTTAAATAAGGAACATTATAGTTAAAGAAAGACACGTCACTGATGCTCATTCACGGAGCTTTCCATAAAACCACTGTTCGCTCCAAACAAAAATTACAATTGATTCACAAACCACAAAAGACAACATTAACCGCTACGAGCCCGTACCAACGCTGTTTGGGGGACAACGTTTAGCACTTCTCTCTTTATAATAGTAGTAAACATATTGCTTTTGTAAAGGACACACCTTTAACGTACTGTACTCTACTGGTAACAGCCACTGTACTATATTTACTACATTCAACTGTTTCATTACACTTTCACAACATATATAATGCTCAGTTCGCCATGCTCACAAACATAACTATTAGCCTGTAACAACGCTGTTTGGGTGGGAAACTTTCGCACTTCTCTCTTTATAATAGTAGTATACATATTGCTTTTGGAAAGGATACACCTTTAACATACTGCACTCTACTGCTAACACCCACTGGACTACATTTCATACATTCCACAGTTTCATTACACTTTCACACCATATACAAAGAACACTTAGCGTATTCCAAAAAAGGTGCACAACATCAACATTCAATACCAAATACACTATTGGAAAACACAATTCAAGTTAACTGAAATATCAATGCACATTTCACACCAATTATACTCACTTTGGAAAAATGGTCAAGAGGAAAACACAACTATCAAGGGCAACATATAAAACACGGGCTCAAAGGAATAAGCGCATACGACAAACACAGCTACATGATCACGAACAGTTAACAAACATCACTCAACCATCTACTTCAGAGGTTTCACATGCTATTCAGCACAACAGTGACCAGTCCTCAACATCCACTACTATACACAATAACACATTTGAAACACGCATACCTCACATTTATCATCATCCACCACAACTAAACAATGATGACATACCTCACACTTCAACTTTACACATGACAACAATAACACCTCTAACACAAGTTACACAACAACCTTTACTCCAGCTTCCACAACCAGTACATACCCTCAATCAGCATTCAACTACAGACCAGTTATTGACTACATCAACAATGCACATGTTATAATTGGCAACATGGACAGTGTCTGTAGCAAGTGCTACGCACTGAAATGGAAGGCCGAACCTAAAGGCCTTTGTTGCTCATCAGGAAAGGTATCTATAAAAAACATACAAGAACCACCTGTAATCATTAAACAACTACTTGGTGGCACTCATCCACTTTCTAATCATTTCTTAACAAACGCACGCCATTATAATACTCTATTCCAAATGACATCCTTCGGTGCTAATGAATTCAAAGAAGGCAATTTCATGCCTACTTTTAAAATACATGGACAGTTATACCACTTAATTGGCAGCATGCTTCCACAAGAAGGAAAGTCCCCACAGTTTCTACAAATATATTTCCTTTCTCAAATGCAACAACTAGATGCGCACTCACACATGATCCCAAACTTAAACAGAGACCTTATTGAAGAACTACAAAACACATTGCACACTCATAACACCTACATTCAGTCACTTAAATACAACTATGAAATACATTCACATGATGAAGATTTAAAAATTATCATCCACGCAGATCAGCGCCCTCCAAATACACATCCTGGGAGACATAATGCTCCAACAACTGATGAAGTTGCTGTTCTTTTAATAAATGAAAACAAAGGCCCACGCGACATTGTCTTACATACCAAAGAAGGAATATTACGTAAAGTCTCAGAATTGCATAGATCATATGACCCCTTACAATACCTCATTCAATTCCCTAGAGGGGAAGATGGTTATTGTCTAAACATACCACAAGCAAACTGCGCTAAGAACAAAACTGTTACATGCATGCAGTACTATGCCTATACTCTAATGGTTAGATACACAACTTTCAATACCTTACATTGGTTCAGAAATCTCAATATATTGTGGATATGATGGCAAAAATTATCACCGAAAGGCTCGACTTCATTCGCCGCAATCAAACCCAACTACATGCAGAAAACTACATAAATTTAAAAGATGCACTCAATTAAGATCACCACCTTCAAGCGTCGGCTATAGGACAACACGTCATTTTACCGGCTACCTTCACTGGCTCACCAAGCTACATGCACGAAAAGACACAAGATGCAATGACATACGTTAGGCACTATGGGAGACCTGATTTGTTCATCACTTTCACATGCAATCCAGAGTGGCCAGAAATTAAAAATGAATTATTTCCTAAACAAAGATCATGCGATAGACATGACATCGTTGCACGTGTGTTCATTTTAAAAGTTAAAGCACTCATGAAAATATTAACACAGAAACATATCTTTGGATATGCAAAAGCTTACATATTTACAATTGAATGGCAAAAGAGGGGACTGCCACACGTGCACATCCTATTGTGGCTTCAACCTAAAATACAAGCAGACGAAGTGGACCTCATTATATCTGCTGAACTGCCACATCCTGTCAACGATCAAGAACTATTTATGATTGTTAAAAAAAACATGTTGCATGGCCCATGTGGTCAACACAACGCTCTTTCACCATGTATGAAAAATGGTATTTGTAGTAAAAAATACACACGCACTCTCACTAATGAAACGGAAACTGGTGTTAATGGTTATCCCATTTACAGTAGAAGGAGCCCACAACATGGCGGACATACAATCACAATGACTGTTAGAGGACAGGAAATTACTGTCGATAATCAGTGGGTGGTTCCCTATTCACCTGTACTGTGTCGCACTTTTAATGCACACATTAATATTGAATACTGCCAATCTGTAAAAGCTATCAAATATATTTGCAAATATATAAACAAAGGCTCGGATCAAGCAACTGCTACTATTGAAAACAAACATAATGAAATTGAAACATATCTCAATGGCAGGTATATTAGTACTTCTGAGGCTGTTTGGCGCATTCTTCAGTTTAACATCCATGAAAGACATCCGACGGTCACACAGCCGTACATCTGCCAAATGGACAAAGAGTATATTTTAATCAATATACCATGACATGCGTAGCACGAAATTCAACACCCACAACATTTACTGCCTTCTTCCAATTGGGTGCCACCGACACTTTTGCTAAAACATTGCTATACCAAGAGGTTCCACAATACTATACCTGGGGGAAATCTACATTTATACGGAGGAAACGTGGTATTGACGTATTAGGCCACCCTGGTGTAAAAAAGGACTCGGCTCTTGGGAGAATGTACACTATTCACCCAAACCAATCAGAGTGCTTCCATTTACGCATTCTTTTACAACATGTTCGCGGACCTACATGCTTTGAAAGTCTTTCAACCATTAATGGACAAATTATGCTTACCTACCAGGCTGCATGTAAATCACTTGGACTCATTGAAGACGACCAACATTGGAAACATACTTTAGGTGATGCTGCACTTTCAGATTGCCCCAATCAACTACGCCAATTGCTTGTTACAATTCTGTTGTTTTTTAACCCGTCGGATCCTATGTCTTTATGGGAGGAATGCAAAGAACATTTATGTGAAGATATACTACACAGTAAACGACAACAAACACATGATGACTCAATACCATTCACTAATGACATTTTTAACCAAGGACTCATTGCAATAGAAGACTCCCTCTATGAACTAAATGAAAAATCTTTAAAAGATTTCAAACTGCCACAAACTTATCGAACTACACATACCTCCAACAAACACACTGAAATACTACATTCAAATTATAACATCCATCAATACGTTGAACAACATTTACCAAACTTAGTTCCGGATCAAACTTTTGCATACAACACCATTGTTCTTAGTGTGGAAAGTAAACAAGGTAAAATATTTTTCTTAGACGCGCCAGGAGGAACAGGTAAAAAATACTTAATAAACCTCATACTAGCTAAAGTAGGCTCTTTGGGACTTTTGGCTCTTGCTGTTGCATCTTCGGGAATAGCTGCTACTTTACTAACTGTTCGTAAAACTGCACATTCAACTTTTAAACTGCCTTTAAATGTTTCCGTTGAAAAAGAATCTACGTGCTCTGTACGCAAAAATGGACCCTTAGGAACACTGCTTCAAAGGGTCTCTCTTATCATATGGGACGAATGTACTAAGACACACCGCGCACATATAGATGCCGTCAACAGAACTCTGCAAGACATTAGAAATGTCAATACCATAATGGGTGGCGTAACTGTTGTCTTTGCTGGAGACTTCAGACAAACTCTTCCTGTTGTTCCAAGAGGGACACGTGCCGACATACTAAAAGCATGCTTAAAAGCATCACAACTCTGAAACTGTGTTCAAACTCTCACATTACGCACTAACATGAGGACACATTTGGGAGGTGGAGATGGTCGCTTTGCTGATCTTCTACTCCAACTTGGTAATGGTGAGGTACCTAACAATGATGGTAATATTGACAACTTTGGAACGGCAGTGTCTACCTTACAGGAACTCATACAACATGTATACCCGGACATAGAGCATATTCTTACAAAAGACTTCCGGTGGATTTGCGAAAGAGCTATAGTTGCACCCAGAAACTCAAGTGTCAACCATATCAATGAGCACATACTACTACAAATACCAGGAGACACACAAGTCTATAAATCCATTGATACAGTATTAGAAACTCAAGGCGCCGTGCATTATCCTCAAGAATTCCTAAACTCACTTAACCCATCCGGACTTCCACCTCATTTACTAAAAATTAAAGTTGGGATTCCGATCATGTTATTACGCAACCTATATCCGCCAGATCTATGCAATGGGACACGACTACAAGTTATAAGTCTTTTACCCTATTTCATTAAAGGAACTATTCTCTCTGGGCCTGCCGCAGGACACTTAGCTCACATTCCACGCATACCCATGATCCCGAAAGATCTACCATTTCAATTTAAACGCTGCAGTTCCCTATTAACATTGCTTTTGCTTCTACTATTAACAAATCTCAAGGACAAACATACAAAGTTATAGGCATTGACTTACGAGAAGACTGCTTCATTCATGGGCAGTTATATGTTTCTCTCCCTAGGTCTGGAAATGTGCTAAACCAATTTATTCTACGTCCACAATCAAATGAAACCAAAAATGTTGTGTACCGAGAAATATTGAAAGCTTTATAATTTTTTTTCCCACATTACTTTTCTCCCCCGAACAACGTCGGGACGGGCTGCTAGTAGGTATATAAAAATAAATACCTGGTCAGAATTCAATAAACAGTTTTCTGTACCTTCAAAATTTGTGTTTTTGTGAAAGAAAATAGTGGTCTAGGCATATTGTGTTTTTGTACCTTCTTCAGGACTTGCATAAATAATATTCCTTCATTTGATTCAAAACCGTATATCTAACAAAACAGATATGAGATAGTTAAAAAACACACACAAATGTCACAACACAGATATAGTAATATTCACTTAGTGCACAATGCTACATCTCAACCTGTTATCACAGTATGAGATACTGCTTTTTTCACATATTGCATTGGGGTCAGAGCCAGATATATGGCACACAACAATTAAACACAGTAGTAACACAACTTAGATGTAAAAAAATCACTTTGTGCGCAATACTATATCTCAACATATTGCCACAGTATGAGGCACTAATATTTTACATATTGCATTAAAATCAAAGCAGTATATCACACGCAAATTACCATGTCAGCAACGAGATTGTATGTGACAAAACAAAAACGTGGAAAAAAAAGATTTTTCTTTTGATTGTCAATATAGGTGCTCTGTCTCTTTGGACTGTTTGAGCCCCTCTCCTTGTTTTCAAGGTCTAATACCTATGGTACACAAGGATCCTGTGAATCCTCCGGGCTGCCCAATAATTTCTGCAAGTGGGAACGCCCTGGAAAAGACGTCAAAATATGTAGATTCCTTCTTTGCCCCCTTGTGAAAAACCTAGCATCGCACATACAGGACACAGGGGATTTCCTAAGGAAAATCTATGATCTTCCCTGGGAATCTGATTTTCTATTGGTGACAATAGATGTGACCACCTTATATACAAGAATCCAACATGAAGATGGTCTCAATGCAATAAAATATTATCTAGGAAATCGTCCTTTGAAACTATGGGCACCTACACAAATGATCTTGTCAATGATTGCTTCATGTCTGAAAAATAACTACTTTCTTTTCAATGAGGATCTGTTTCACCTGACGTGTGGTACAGCGATGAGCACCTGCTTCGCCCCCAGCTATGCTAATTTGCATATGGGCTGGTGGGAGGAGCAGGTGGTCCAAACACTGTATCACGAGGAATGGCAGAATCATGTAATGCATTGGAGCCAAAACATTGACGATGTATTCATCGTTTGGAAAGGCCGAGAAAAAAGCATAAACGATTTTATAGAGAAACTCCAAGTCAACAATCTTAATTTACAATTCACTAATACCATAAGTGTAATTAATGTGAACTTTTTAGACTTGACCATATACATCCAGGAGGGAAAGCTAGAAACCAAATTGTTTCATAAGCCTACAGCAGGCAACAAGTTGTTTCATACAACAAGTTTATACCTGAGAAACTTGGTGAGAAGTATTCCTTGCTGTGAATGTCTTCGCACGGAATTGCAGTAACCAGAAAGAGCTTAAAAGGAACTTAGTTGTCTAAAAACAAAGTTTTTAGCCAGAGGTTACTCAGAAGATAGTATTCAATCGGCTATATACAAGCCCAATAAAAGATCAAGAGAGGACATTCTTTTTAATGAAAAATTGTGTGAGGAAGGAAAAGAAGAAGAAAGAAAGAATAAGGCCATTAATCAATGCAGGATGATTACTACATACAATAATCAAGAGAGTATTCTGAGAAACATCCTGTATAAACATTGGCACGTCATAAAAAATTACCCTGTATTAGGAAAATTAGTACAGAGGAGGCCTCATATAACATTCAGACGAGACAGATCTTTGAAACAATCCCTTGTAAACAACATGGTGACCCCACCAAAAATTAAAAACAAGGCAGCAACCTAGCTTAACCGTAGGGATGGTTTCATTAAATGCACTAAGTGAAAAGCTTGCAACCATGGTAAAAACACTACAGTGTATAAATCAAGTCTTTCAAAGCAAGAAAAGAAAATCAGGGGTCAGTATTTTTGCAATACTGTTTTGCTGTCTACATGCTTCAGTGCCCTTGTGGCCTGAGGTACATGGGCAGCACAATTTTACCAGTACATAAAAGGGTGCTTCAGCATCTAAGGGCCATAAAGAACGGCAATAAAACTTCTCCAGTGGCGCACAAATTTGATCAACATCATTGTAGAAATGTACAAGGTCTGACAAATTTTGTTATTGCGGCAATCCCACCAAATTCAAGGGGTGGGTACCGTGAAAAGAAATTGAGACAATTGGAATCATGTTTTATTATTGAACTCAATACAAAAATTCCTGAAGGTCTCAATGTGGAAGAAGATTTCCATACACATCTATGAATTATGAAATGTAGTTGAAACTTCCCTTCACTCTCTGGGTTTTTAGCTTGTTTATAGGATTTTGTTTTATTTATAATTTATGCACGTGCACTTTATAGTTGGCAGCTGAGTAAAGGAGACTTGAATCCCTTATAACATGGCCCACTTGGGCAGGATTAGATTTACAAATAAAATAAATTTGTTACAAATTGCCTACTGGTGCAGGATACGGTGTTTGGTTTTAAACAGTTGTAAGCATTTGTAATAAATTATGAAATTTTGCTATTAATTTTGATTGATCCCATTGAGGTGAAATGTTATTAATTTTCAAAGCAAAGGTGATTTTACAATTGTTGCGCCGTTTTACGAATAGAGCAGCAATTCGATAAACCAAACAATGTTGAATAGTTTTAAGGCACGAGAAACTACCAGTTTGTCTTCAGTATTCATTGTTTTGTAGTTCACATGTGACACGTAATGTGGTGTGTTTAAAAATGGTTGAAAACTTTATTGCTTTGTTGGTGAGCAAGCTTGCTGTGCAGGCAAAACGCGCCCGACAACAACAACCGACAAATAAATCATTGTTTTGGCGAAAGACATAGCGTTGTCATCCTTGTTCTACAAGGGATTTGAGATATATATATATATATATATATATATATATATATATATATATATATATATATATACATATATATATATATATATATATATATATATATATATATATATATATATATATATATATATATTTCCTCCAATTCTTCTCAAAGAAGCACTCGCACTCAGAATAGTACCAAAGTTTTAATTCGCCGTGACGCGTTTCGTCAGTGAAACTGACTTGATTACACAAGTATACCGGCATGATATATATATATATATTCACTGAAAAATCCATAGGTTTCACACATATTATAGTTAGCTGGGCATTTCACTCATACAAAACCTTTGAAATTCGCCCGTTATAGTTAGTTCAGCTAACTATAGCTCACGCGCCCGCAATGCACTGCTGATGACATCACATATTACATCACTCATGACATGGTCAGTGACATCACTCATGACATCACTGATGACATCTCAAATGACATCACTGATGACATCATCCAGTGAATGTGTGTCTTTCTGAAAAATAAATATTTTTTATATATGTATATCTAAAGGTCGATGGAAAAATAAATGGGTAAATAAGTGTCTAAATCGATGTTTTTTTTGTAAAATTGATTGTATAACTGACTTATTAAGTGTATCTTAGTGAATACATGTATTAGCAAGTAATGTTTAAATATGTAAATATCTGTATCAGTGTCTCAATTTGTGTATAAGTGGCTGCATGGGTTGGTGAGTAGCTACATGAGTGTGTATATGGGTTATTAGTTGGTTTTTTGAGTATCAGAATGAGTGTCTGTATGGTTTGGTGGGGGGGTATTACTTAGCGCACAGATGCATGAATGACTGACTCACTGTTTGTATGTGTTTTGAAGACAGCATGTGTGCAGGACTGTATGGGTAGATGAGTGTGTGTGTGGGTGTGTTAGTGAGTGAATGACTGTCTCAATAGTATCTTTATGAGTAACTACATATGTTTTAAACTAGTATATGTGAGTATTGATGTATATAAGTGAGTATATGTGAGAGTGAGAGATTGGAAGAGTTTCTGTATAAATAAATATGTGTTTCTATAAGTGATTGTTTATGAGAGTAAGTATGTGTACGTTTCTGTAAAAGTAAGTGTAGTGGTGTTTGTATAGCTGTATATGCAAATAAATGGATGTTTGATAGTTTATTTGCATGCATGAGTATGTGTGTGAGTAACTCTATGGATGAATATCGGTGTGTAACAGGATGTATAGGTGTATAAGTACATATGATGAGTGAGTACATGTATGAGTGACTATATAGAACTGTTGGTGAATGAGTGGATGTGTATGTAGATGTTGGAATTACCTAATAGGTTGTTGTAACTGGTATTGGTATCTCCATTTAAAAAAATTATAGTTTCTATTTTTGAATGTGTGTATCAAAGGTTATATTAGGGTGAGAGGAGGTCTGCCACTCTTTCACAAGGATGATGTCATGAGTGATGTCATTTGATATGTCATCAGTGATGTCATGAGTGATGTCACTGACCATGTCATGAGTGATGTAATATGTGATGTCATCAGCAGTGCATTGCGGGTGCGCGAGTTATAGTTAGCTGAACTAACTGTAACGGGGGAATTTCAAAGGTTTTGTATGAATGAAAGGCCCAGCTAACTATAACATGTGTGAAACCTATGGTTTTTTCAGTGAATTTCAAAGGTTTTTTAAATGCTAATTCTTAACTATAACATGTGGGAAACTTATGGTTTTTTCAGTGAATTTGCAAGGTTTTTAAAAACTAATTCCTAACTATAAGATACCTAAAACCTAAGTTTTTTTCAGTGAATATATATATATACTCTAAAAGCCCTTATGGATTGAATATTGAAGAAGATCTATATACGCACTTATAATTATCGATTGACATTGCATTGTTGATTGAATATTATTATTCATACTATTGCTTCCTAGACAGTGGCATCCAGTTTCCTTTTTTAAGGTTTTTGTTTGGTTATAAAATTTTATTTATTTTTTCACTTTATGTTGAACTGAACGTTCGGCCCACTGGGGCTGCACTGTTAAGCTGTAAGAGCTTTTAAAGTTGCTGTTTCTTAAGGCATTACTGTGGGTACAATTCCTTATTGCGAACGGAATGTGGAAAGTAATATTTATTCCCTAATGGGAGTATTTTAGCTACCAGGGTATCAATTTTGTATACGAATGAAGAGCATGGTTAGGTCTTGAGGTTTATATTGTGTCTATGCCCACTGGGGCTTAATTGACTATATAACTGATTATAAATTCTTTATTTATATAACATCAAGTGACAACCACCAATGCGACCATTTGTATTTGATATTACATTATTTTTCATGGAGTTTATTTACTTTCTAAAACTATAAACAATTTTGGAATTATTAATTTAATTTAGCCGTTCAGCATGAAAGAATTGTTGACAGAATTCAGCAACTTACACAAATCGTAAAGAAAGTCTTTTGTTCAGTTCTATGGATTTTATGGGCCATGTGATAAGTCACATGGTACCAGTGCACTTTAAATGTTGTTTGTATCTACAAAACTTTATTCGTGACCAAGCCTGCTGGGTCAGGCGAAACGCGTTGAAAGCGGCAATAAAGGAAATATATTTTTCACCACATTGGCGTCGTCTCCTCTGCATATCCTGTGTCGAGGTTGAGTTTGGAATATATATATATATATATATATATATATATATATATATATATATATATATATATATATATGAACAAAGAATCCAGCTCCCACAGACACATCCATGGAAGGAGGCACGGACTCGAGGCAGTCAAGATACGGCAAAAATTTATTTTCACAGGTCCTCCTTCAACCCTTGAGATAAGAGACGCGTTTCGGCTTGCAAGAAGCCTTTGTCAATCAATATATATACACTGGAAAACTAAACACCCACTTCCCTTGCAAAGAAATGGAAAGTTTGCATCTCTGCAGCCTTTCTTATTTTTCACCTTATTCATTTTCCGCTCAATCAACACATCATCCACTAATACACACACCTACTTACTGCCTTTCATGGCTGGGCTTATCAATTATTCTTCTTTAATTCAAATTAAAAGTCAAGGCCCTTTGGTCAGCCTTCTTCGTAACTACTACCCACCAATAGCAGTGGATAATTTCCACACTTCCGTTCTTTCTTCCGTCCTTACTACCGCACACTATGTGTACTTTATGCACTAGCTTGCTTCCTTAGATGTGCTACTCGTTTCTCTTGCTTCCACTGCGGAATTCAACACCCTATCTGTGTAATGAGCTGGAAATCCAAAGATTCTCTTCACTGAGAAGGCAGTGGGTAGTATGCGTGTCTCCAACTTTTCTTATTTTTCACCTTTTTCATCTTCCACTCAATCAACACATCATCCACACATACACACAACTACTTGCTGCATACATTAGCTGTGATTATCAACTATTCTTCTATTGCATATACTTATTCAAAGTGCAGGCCTTTATCGAACATTTTTATTGTAACAAGTACCCCAGCCGAAGACATTGTAAATTTGCACACTGGCTCCCTTTCTTGGCTGGGGTTATCAATTATTCTTCAATTTCATATTCTGATTCAAACCCAGGGCCCTTTATTGAGCCTTTTTGTTGTAACTAATGTTGCAGGAATTCTGCTCCTACACAGAACTGTGCATAAAGACTTAGGACCTCAGTGAATTACGGTGTACCAAAACCCACCTTAGTACCCAAACCCCCTACCAGACTAGCAATCAGTGACTCATTGGTTCTTCTTCCTATAGCAAAAACAACAATGACTAGTCATCCCAGAGCATGTGACTTAGATTACCTCAAGTAAGGTAGATAAACGGTGGCAGAGTTCCCCGACCCGCTAGTTCTACTGAGGTGCCTATTTTACGCTCTATGCTGTGCTTGTGTATTTTAAAGTACTATCATTTAAGTTGCTGCAGTTTTAAAATTGGAATTGAATCGAATTGCTGCTGATTTTAAAAATTGAAAATCGGAAAACTGAAACTGGTAGCTTGTTAGCGCTAGCCTGCACTTGAGTAGCACCAGTGTTTATATCTTCTCCTTAACCTGATTCAATAGGGGGGGACGATACCTGCAGGGCAGCTAGGGAAGCCTGGGCTCGATCCTCATTCCTGACCGCCCCGTTCCGACGAGGTAGCTAATACCTTTGTGTGGAGGGCGGGTCAGGTGATAGCCAGGCACTTCCTGTGGATCACTGGAGCGGTTAGCGCTCTAGTGGTTGTAGTCGAAGGGCTATTTAGCCCTCGCCTATCCCGAGCGTGCAGCGTTCGCGCGCAGGGTAGCCGAAGACACACCGAAGAGTAGCCTAAGAGTAGCCCGTCTGCGACAGGACGGGGCCAGGGGCTATGAGCTTTACTCAAATGGACCTGGATGCTCCCAGGAAACATGGTATCTGGTACTCAGCCCAATCATTAAAAGATCTGCAGCCAGTACCTTTGGTAGGTTGTGCTCAGAGCTCCTGGCCATGCCCCGAAGGCCCTTTTTCATGCATTCACTGTCACTTTCAGGCATCTCTCACTACTCCCTCTATTGGCAGCAAAACAGGAGAAACTGTAGTACCCAATGGCCTAAAAAGTTTTCTTCTAAATATCCGGTCCCTCCCCAAACACCATCTTGAATTTTGGGACTTGGTAAATACAGTGAAACCAGATATTTGTTTCCTTACGGAAACCTGGTTGAAGCCACATACAGTTCCTGTTATCACGTTGGGGGTCCCCTTGGGATACAAGGTCCTCAAACTTGACCGTCCAATTAAAATGGGAGGGGGTATTGCCTTGGTTTATAAAGAGGGTCTGAAGATCTCTCTACTTGAACAAAGAAGCTGTTTCATGATGGAAATGATGATTTTTAAGATCAGTTCCTCCTCGAAAACTCACTGGAAGGGAGCACTAGTTTATCGTCCTCCGGGGCCGAGTGCGGGCTTTTCACTTTCCTTAATGGAATCACTGGCTCCACATTTTAAATCTAAAGAAGATTTCATCCTTTTCGGAGATTTTAATTTTAATATCCATGTGGACCTTCCTAATCATCCAGATACGTTGTCCCTGCTTTCTGATCTTTCACTATTGGGGCTAGCAATACAGAATCGTGGCCCCACACATATAGGGGGACACACTCTGGATTAAATTTTTTCTAACTGCCCCAAAATTAAATGCCGGTTAACGACCCAAGTGTGCTGGTCAGACCATTTCATGGTTGAATTCTCCCTTCTAGGCCTTGACAAACCTAATTTAAAACCCCTTCCTGCCGTTTTGCGAAGACAGTGGCACAAAGTGACATTGGACGAGCTACAGAGGGTATGGAAGGAACCCATCATCTTAGGGACAGATAACGTGGAATCTGGTTTACCTAAGTTTAACATAGCCCTCTTAGTAGCAGTTGAACTGTTGGCTCCCTTAAAGCTACATAAACAGTATCCCACATCTAAACAAGAGGTGTGGTATACTGAAGAGCTCAGAGTGGAGAAACAGGGGTGCAGAAAGCTCGAAAAAAACCTGGAGAAAGTCTCACACGGAAGAAAGCAAGAAAGTGTACTCAGACGCTTTGGCCACCTATCATAAAAACATTAAGGTGGCCAGGAAGAACTGTCTCACTTTACAGCTGGCTGAAGCAGGTAACTCCTCCAGAGAACTTTATAAGATCTTACAGTCCTTTGTGAAATCTGTGGCCTGTGAGAGCCCTGATGACTTTTCCCAAACTCTGTGTGATGACATCTCCCTGTTTTTCGAGAATAAAATAGAGCTTATTTATGGAAAAATTACAAAGGCCGAGAAATTCAGCAGCATTGTTGCTAGCACCCCTCCAATATTACCAACGTATAAATGTAGCCTATTGACTGTGTTTCCAGAGGCCAGCCAATCTGATGTCAATTCTCTGATCAGTCATATCAAAACTGGATCCCCTATGGATCTCTTGCCTGCAAAAATGGTTGCCTCTTTAGGTAATCTGCTTCTGCCTGGTATTCAAACCGTGATTAATCTCTCCCTTAAGGAGGGGCAAATGCCCCGAGAATGGAAGAAAGCGGTAGTGAACCCTATTCGAAAGAACGCAGCCCTGCCATGGTCAGACCTTTCCAACCTCCGCCCCATTTCCCTTCTGCCATATTTAAGCAAGATGACCGAGAAGCATGTGAACACCCATTTGTCTAATTTCATCGAGGCAGCGGGAGGTCGTGACCACTCTCAATCTGGGTTTAGACCTAATCACAGCACCGAATCAGCACACCTCTTCGTGACAGGTAACATCAGGATGGCACAGGATAGTGGGGGCTTTATGATTCTGGTGCTGTTAGATTTGTCCGCTGCCTTTGACACGGTGTCACATGATATTCTTCTCAGTCGTCTGCAGAAGGTGGGGATAAGCGGTTTGGCTCTGTCCTGGCTTGAGAGCTTTCTCTCGGGCCGCTCACAAAGTGTCCGGTTGGGCTCCCATCATTCCATCTCTAGGGAGCTCACCAAGGGAGTCCCAGAAGGCACATGCCTAAGCCCTACACTTTTTAATGTGTATGTGGCCCCCTTGGCTGACATTGTGAGAGAATATGGGTTCACTCCAGTACCGTATGCTGACAATACTCAGCTTTTGTTTCCATTCCAGACCCTCACACCAGCAATTAAACATGCCTTCACCGCAGGTATGAGGGCAGTGTACGATTGGATGGCCTCCAATTGCCTACAATGTAATGTGGGCAAAACGGAGGTCATGCTCTTTGGGGAGGCTCCCCTCCTGTGGCCCCCTGAATGCTGGCCGCCGGATTTGGGACCAGCTCCCTGCCCCAAGCGGCTAGTGAAGAACCTAGGATACGACTTGACCATGCGTTGCTACTAAAGGAGCACGCAAATCAAGTAGCTGGTTCCTGCCTTCGGGTTATCGGACTCTTGAAGAGCGTGTTCCCGCTTCTGGCCGACAGCTACAGGAAAACGCTGGTTCAGACACTTGTGGTCAGTAGGCTGGATTACTGCAACGGGCTTTTTATATCTGCCAATGAAGAACAGTTTAGTAGATTGCAGGTAACCCAGAACACGGCGGCCAGACTGGTTCTTAATGCTCCAGCCAGGTCTCCTTCACGACCCCTCCTGGACAAACTTCACTGGCTGCCCATCTGGCAGCGGGTCAAATTCAAAATCTGCTAATACATAAAAGCCTTTATGGCTCAGGTCCCAAATATTTGGCAGAAAAATTTAATCTCTATAAACCTGGCCGTCTCCTGCGCTCTAGTAACCAACTGCTGCTTCAGATCCCACATGTCAAGAGGGCAAGACAGGGTGGTCGAGCATTGTCCTACAAGGGCCCCACCCTCTGGAATACTCTGCCCCTCCCTTTGAGGCAAAACACCAACCTCCAGGCTTTTAGGAAATCCCTACAAACACACCTGTTCTTGACATCTTAAAATTTGCGCACCTCATGCTTTTGATTTAGACACCCTGGAAGAACATAAGCGCGAGTCCTGCGCTATATAGGCACATAAATAAATAATCTTACACCAGTCCAAAACAAGGAGTAAATAAAGACACGTGCAAGTTTGAAATGTTTATTTCTAACGCCGTAATCTCATGCACAGTACCTTAGATAATACAACCAAACATATTATCAGAAACAAGGTTGTCAGCATTGTTGCTATTCCATAAAATACAAAGTGAGAAAGCATCTTATATTGCTAACGGGAAAAAGGTTTAAAATACACCTACATTTCACCCTCCCTACCTACCAGGTTAGTTTATAACTACAGAAGGTCTCATAGGATTACATGGACGGTCCCATACCTCTGGTACCCAGCAGTAGTGGATCACATTGAGTTCTGCACAAACTGTCAGGATACCAATGTTCTCCAACTGTGTCTAATTATGCCTCATCAATGCATTATTAAACACGCCACTATCAGATGTGGCCACACCTGCATATGTGTTATAGGTCGAACGTGCGAGGATCATTCCAAATAACAGACACAGTATCCAAGATAATCTTGATGTTCCATGCTCTCACTATACACACTAAACTAGCGAGGCAGTCTAGAAATGTAGCATGACAAATTATTCTCATGTGAAACAAAATACTCAGCCTTCTCTAAACAATATCAAAATTGCTTGGCGTGTGCAAAGCAGAGCAGGAAATCAAAAATGGCGTTTAAGCTTCTAATGAACCCATGCTAACTTAACACGGTGTGAGTGCAAGGTTCAGCCCACGACACCCTCTCTTGATAGAACCACGTGATATAAACGTGGGCGAACTAGGAACGCAGAGTCCAAGCCTGAAAAGCAGAGTCAAGTTCAAATTTGCATAAAAAATTATTCGCTGTTTGATAGAAAACAGTAACTAAATATAAAGAATAGGTAGAAGAGTCATAATCCAACAGCATATAAGCACAGTATGTAGCAACAGCCTCCAAGAGGAAGTCATTGTTCTCATCTGAAAACATTTCAGCCATCCAATTCAATAGTGAGAATGAACATACATGTTCCTCAATGACCGGAGCCTCTATCACCATCGGAGAAAAACTCGGGTCATCTTCAATGCAACTGCATGCCGAGAAGTCATGCGCCGCTGCTAAAACATTCCAACGTCCCATTATTCCATGTATCACTGCTAAAGCCATAATCCCGCCGCCAGAACAGAGCAAGTCATGAACCACTAAGGGGCTCATCAGCTGGTCATAATCCGCGTTGGGAGACACCGTACTGCAGGGACGCAAATCCAGGGCTCAGTCGAAATCACAGGACAGGCAATGGAAGACAGGTTGAACACATGTGAAAAAGGAGAATCGAAACGATAATCCATAAACTGCACTCAATGTAGCCAGAGGCAGTGCTCCGTAATAACGAAGCATTCGGTTGCGCAACAGCAACAGCCGGGACATATTGTCGGGTGCTGGAGGATGTGCATCTATATTTAAGTAAACAAATTAATAGAAGCACACCGGCAACTAATGCGACTATTAAGGGGAATCCACCAAAGATGCTGGAAAACATCTAATGAAAAAATGCCGAAAAGACACCAATTATAGTTTGAAAAGAAATCACAAGACCACTGCTTCTAACTTTAAAAAAGTAAGAACCCCGTAGTCAAGGACGCATTAAATATACTCTGAATTAACTCCCCAAAATACAAAGGCATGTCTGTATTTAATAAATCATACACTTCTGTGCGGGTTTTTACTACATGAAGGACAAATGTTTCTCTAGCAGATGTAAGAGCGACCTCTTTTTGAGACAATAGCGCTCTTATACGGCTCACTTGGTTGACTCTGCTTTCAAGGTCGGAATCGACGGCCAGATGGAAACATCCAGCTTCCCATGCAGAGGAGTAAACACAACTTTTTTTTAGCAAACCACACGCTCAGTTACCGTAATCATGTAACCCATGCCTGGTAACATTGCACAACAATCTGCATTATTTCAAATTAAATAACTCACCTTTCCAGTAAACTGAACGATGGTATGATAGCAGGTGTCGCAGTGCCTTTCAAAACTCACACCAAATTAGGCGCATCTTGATTACAAGAGCCATGCAATTGTATGTGTCTACAAATTAAGGAGTGATGTGGTGCTATTGTGCAATCCTCGCCATTCACATAGACTTCTTTTCCCTCCCTCAGACACCTATATGTAAATGATAATAACCAATGGAGATAAGCGCTGCCTAAACATCCATATCTGCCTATACCATAGTATTACATGCAAACCTCAAACTTAAACAAGCTAAAAAGTAATGTTATGATACCGTGGATAAGCCACACAGCTGAATCGGATTTCCAATGAGTGACCACTTCTAACAATTCTAATAGCGTGCCATGTGCTCTGATTTGACAGTGAGAGAGTGATCGCACCATAGTTTGTACTGCTAATCATTCTCACCACACGCTACGAATACGCTTTCACGTTACGTGTCACATCAAAGCTTCCGTGTAACGTCATATACGGCGCCCCGTACGCAAAGACACTAATGTTTTTAATTGTTTAAAAACATATATTTATGTATTTATTGAACATACTAACAGAACACATTATCTAGGATAATTATGAAAACATTTTTTTAAGTTCCAATATTCCTACATTACTTTTAAAAGCAATTACACAAATCGCAGTGAAAAGTCATGCGTACTCGCATCCTAAGAACACCGTAATAACAGTGTAACCGTACGCAAAGCCATGTGACTTTAAAAGAAGAAATTTCATTGGTTCATAACACTTCCTATTACAACTGTTGAAACTTCCGTCCCATTTTAAAAATTCTACTTTGACTTTCTAAAAAGAAACATCTCTTCTGAGAATCTTGTCAAATAGAACGAAGTTTACCATATTAACAGCAATGGACTCTTTCAGCCATTCTTCAGAAGAATATTTCATTCCTAAAGAAACTCCAAAGAAGAGAAAAGAAGATCTAATTTGGCAGTTTTTTACTTTTCCAGAAAGGCAAAAAAAGGTTAATGCTCCAAAAGTAACCTGTAACATTTTCCAAACTCTTTCAAGGGGTGATCCATCTCAAAAATACTCCTTTAGCACAGCAAATATGGAGCGACACAAAAAGAACTTACACCCCAACAACTTTGCTCGAGCTGCAACACAGAGATTGAAGGACAACCCACCTGCTACTGCACCAAGCACATCAACTGCTGCACCAGCATTTTCAGCAAACAGTCCACACACACAAATTCATCCTGATTTTGCTCAAGTTAAAATTCTATTCATTTATTGCAATGAACTTTTGTGTTATGGGAAACAGTCTATTGACCTGATAAAACGCAGGAAGCAGGAGCATCACTGTCCTCGACATTACTTATTTTTTCCATTCTTTTCTTCCTGTTAGACACTACCAAGCCCCCAATTATAGAAAGGATTTGCCCCCCCCGGGAGCTAATTAGGAATAAAACGAACTCCTAGTTTTTTTTCCTTTTCCACCACGTACGAGTACAATACGCGTACAACGCGGTTTTTTTATTTAAAAAAAATAAATTTGCGCCTAAACATCCATGTGAGACCCCCTGAGCAGGCCTAGAGGGTCAACATGTTGCTACCCTACCCCCTTTCCTTATTTTTCAACTTTGTTTTACTGTTTTCTTGGGCCTCGGGGCTGCCAACACTTCCTGGTTTGAAGTGTTGACAGACAGTTGACATCCAATCAGCATGCAGCTCGTGCTCGTAATTGTACGGATTTTCGTACGTGTGCTATACTTCGTCTCCAGATATCACTATGATTTTACTTTTGATTTTCTCAGGAACTACTGAACAGATTTACACCATTTAACAAAAAGCACAATCTGCGAACCAAACTCTACCTCTCTGCCAAATTTGGTGTAATTCCGTTCAGCCGTTCAGGCTGTAGCCCTGGCTAAATGTCCTTATGGAAAATTGCCTGGGGAAAACACCTTTTGGGACCCCCCTTTTTTCTTGGTCCCCGCTTGACGAATCACCCCCAAACTTTCAGGGAAGGAGCGGAGCGGAGCAGGTCAATTTCTTGGAGAAATTCGTGAAGATTTGTCCAATAGAATGTTGTGGGTTTCTTATGGAAAGTAGGTCCTGACTATAACTACCTACTGGCGACCGCCAGTAGGTAATTTTTTTTTTTTTTTTTTAGCGATTTGTATAGCGCCTGGTGACCCAAGGGCATCCCCGCGCTGTAAGGAGATTGTTTATCCTGTAAGGAGAGGGAGGGAGGAGGAACAGTTATTTCGGGAATAGGTGCGTTTTCAGTTTTTTGCGAAAGGTCAGGTAGCTGGCTTCCAGTCTGAGGGTGCGTGGGAGGGAATTCCATCTCACGGCCGCTTGCACCGAGAATCGTCGGCCTCCGGTGCGGGTCCTTTTGAATTTGGGGACGTTGGCCAGGTGCTCACTGTCTGAACGGAGGGATATGGATGCTTTGTAGGGGGTGACCAGGCTGCTGAGGATAGTAGGGCCAGATCCGTTGATAAGTTTGTGTGTTGTACACATGGCTTTGAATTCCACCCTTTGGCGAACAGGGAGCCAGTGCAAGGCCTTGAGGGCTGGTTTTGCTGACACTCTCGAAGGAAGGTTCGTGAGCAGACGGGCCGCAGCGTTCTGTGTCCGCTGTAGTCTAGTCAGGGTGGCCTCTGGGGCGCCCAGGTAGACCATATTGCTGTAGTCAAGACGGGACAATACTAGCCCCTGGATAAGAAGTTTCCTAGAGGGAGGAGGTAGTAATGGGAGGATCTTACGGGTGGTGCGCATGAGCCCAAAACAGGTGCCAGCAGTTTTGGCCGCTTGCGTCTTCATGGTGAGCTCCGGTTCGAGCCATACTCCAAGGGTTTTGATTTCACGCTTCGGGGAGGGGATTTCTCTGAATACGTCGGGCCAGACTGTTGGGGGGATGGTTGCCCATTGTTTTCCCAGGAGCATCACTTCGGTCTTAGACCCATTTAATTTTAGTGATGAATCACTCATCCAGCTGTGTATTTGGGTAAGGCAGTTCGCCAGTTTCTCTGGGTGGTCGGCTAGTTGGGATAGAGAGACGACCAGTTGAGTGTCATCAGCGTAGCTTACCATTTTTATGTTAAATGGTGTCACCACGTCTTCCAGGGGAGCCATATATGCGTTAAACAGCGTCGGGCTCAGGGAAGATCCCTGAGGGACCCCGCTTGTGAGGGGGAGGGTGGCTGAGTGGTAGATGCCGTCCCATACCTGGAACGTGCGTCCGGTGAGGAAGGATTCTGTCCAACTAAGTGCCGTCCCGGTGATCCCTGCTGCCGCGAGCCGATGGAGGAGGACACGGTGGTTGACTGTGTCGAAGGCTGCGCTGAGATCCAGGAGGATCACTGCCACTGACCCTCCTGAATCCAGTATGCGCCTTGCCTCCTCGATGACGGCGAGGAGGGCAGTATCTGTGCCATGGCCCGGGCGGAAACCAGTTTGGGATTCCCGTAAGATGTTGTTAGTTTCGAAGAACTGGGACAATTGTCTGTTGACCAGTTTCTCAGCTAGCTTGCTGATTGCCGGTAGGAGAGAAATTGGTCGATAGTTTCCCATGTCTGCTGGATCGAGCTGAGGTTTTTTAAGGAGTGCTTTTACCACCGCGCTCTTCCAGCTGGCAGGGACAGATCCCTGGGTAAGTGAGCTATTAATGAGCTCCGTGACCGTGGGAACGATGACAGGGGCCACGGTTTTGAGGAATCTGATGGGAGCCGCATCAAGTGGTGAACCACTTCTCATTTTGGTCATGGTTCGCTCGACTTCCAGACATGTTACTGGCCTGAATGTCTCAAGTTGAGGACGAGGATGACTTTCGGTTTGACTGGGGGGTGTCGGATTGTCCAAGTGGCTGGTGGGCCCGGGAGGGGGGAGGGAAACTAGTATACGGGCGATTTTATCGTTGAAGTACGTGGCTAGGTCATTACTTCGGTCCACCGATGGGACACTGGAGGACGGGGAATGGGGTACTTTGAGCAGCTCCTTTACGATTATGAAGGATTCCCTGGCTGAATTAGAAGATTCTGTAATCCGCGTGTCATAGTGGGAGGCTTTGGCGTGCCTGATGGCATCTTTGTAGAGTCTGACTGTATTGTGGTATGCATCCTTGCTGGAGTGCTGCCAGTCTTTCCTCCAAAGCCGTTCGGCTCTTTTACAGTTTTTACGGAGGAGTCGGAGGTCAGTGGTATACCACGGGGCGGACCCAGGTTTTCCGTTTTTATCCTCCCTAGTTCTTAGTGGGAGTACGGAGTCCAGGGAGGTGGTGATCCACTCTCTGAAATTGCTGTCAGCGACAGCCGGATCGTCTGCGCGTGCCGGGCTGGTGTTTTTAAGAATGCTGGCCCACTCTTCGGTAGGAAGTCTGGACCAGGTCCTGTCCCTGATGTAGGTGGGCGGTTTTTGAGGTTTCCTGAAGAAACCTGGCAGTAGGAAGGAAATTAGGAAATGGTCTGTCCAGGGTAAGGGGGAGGAATCCTTCACTTGCATCGATGGGGTGTTAGTGAACACTGGGTCCAGCAGGGGACCCTTGGTATGTGTGGGTCCGGAATTAAGGAGGTGGATGTCAAGTGCTGCCAGATCAGCGATCAGGTCAGCTGCTGTCTGGTCGGTAGGGTCTTCGAGATGGATGTTAAGATCTCCTATTATCAGGAAATTCGATATGGAGTGGGCCAGGGTTGCTACAGTGTCCAGGAGAGCGCTCGCGAAAGGGCCTGGATGCCCGGGAGGGCGGTAGACAAGGACTCCTGTCAGAGAGTTGGTCGAGTCTAGTTTGATTGTAAATTGCAGGCTTTCAGAGTCAGGGATCTGTGCATCCTCAGATTTGCAAAGAAGGTGGTCCCGGTGGATGATGGCGACACCGCCACCTCTGCCTAGGGGGCGGGGTAGGGACTGAATGAGGAAGCCTGGAGGGGTTGCTAGCACCATGTCTGCCTCAGAATGTGGGGCGAGCCATGTTTCCGTGAGGAAGAGGATATCAATCTTTTGGTCTTCAATGAGGTGGTTGATCTGCGTCGCATGTTTGGGGAGCGAACGGCAGTTAAGTGAGGCCAGTATCAGGGCAGCAGGCTTGTGAGGTTTTATAAGTAATTTGCGTTGTACTGGCTTGCAGAGGGTACAGCGGATGAAGGGTCCATTTAGGTCGTGAGTGTATTTACAAGAGGGGGTGGGGGGTCTGAGACTTAGTAACTCCCGACGTGAGTATCTTACCTTAGGGGCAGCTGTATCCGGCAGGGGTAGTGGCCCTAGGTCCGGTCGTGCGCAGACGGGCGCAGACGGGCTTGCCTTAGGCGCGCCTTCGGCACGCAAACGGCGCTCCCGCTGCGCTCGTCCGCTGCGCTGGTATGGCCGGCACATTTGTAGTCTCTGGGGGTGGGCGTGGCCTCGCAGTGGGCGTGGCTACCGCCTTGGGCGTTTCCTGATTCAGCGCTGGGGTCGCTGTGTCAGGGGTGGTCGGGGGGGTCTGTGAGGGCGCGTTCAGGTCAGCGCTTCCAAGCAGGTGAGCTCTAAGGTCTTTAAAATTCTAACACAAGTGAAAATGGTGCAGTTTTTAAAAACAGATGAAAATACAGTCCTCCGGCTTCCGCCTCAGTTCTAACACAAGTGAAAATGGTGCAGTTTTCAAAAACAGATGAAAATACAGTCCTCCGGCTTCCGCCTCAATTCTAGCACAAGTGAAAATGGTGCAGTTTTTGAAACCAGATGTAAATACAGTCCTCCGGCTTCCGCCTCAATTCTAACACATATATATATATATATATATATATATATATATATATATATATATATATATATATATATATATATATATATATATATATATATATAGAGAGAGAGAGAGAGAGAGAGAGATGTATATATAGTTATATATATATACAATACAATAAACTGGAGAGCTTTTTTGAGGAACATTTAATCACGGTTTTCTCAGCCGGGGAGGATGCACCGCCTGCGAGCAGCGGAGAAGCAGGTCTGCACAGCCGGCCCACATTCTGGCTGTGATTAACAGTGGAGGCAGTTTTGGAAAGGGAAAGGCACCACAGGTCCGGAGTCCATTTGAGGTTGAAATGAATTTAAAAGCAACTTTAATCACTGGTGAAAGAAAACACGGACCCTAATGGAGGGGATTGACGGTCACATCTACCAGCATGCATCATTAGAGATAAGCATGCATTAAAGGGAAAAGAATAGTTGTGACGCCGTGATTCACCGGATGCTGCCCCCCCCTGAGGAAGAAGCTGGTGTGCTTTGAAACGCGTTGGGGAAATGTAAAATCGGACGTTGTGTGCAGTTTCCCAAATAAAAGGGTTTGAAAACCAACTTGCCTGTGGAGTGGCGTCCTTAAACTGGAGAGCTTTTTTGAGGAACATTTAATCACGGTTTTCTCAGCCGTGGAGGATGCACCGCCTGCGAGCAGCGGAGAAGCAGGTCTGCACAGCCGGCCCACATTCTGGCTGTGATTAACAGTGGAGGCAGTTTTGGAAAGGGAAAGGCACCACAGGTCCGGAGTCCATTTGAGGTTGAAATGAATTTAAAAGCAACTTTAATCACTGGTGAAAGAAAACACGGACCCTAATGGAGGGGATTGACGGTCACATCTACCAGCATGCATCATTAGAGATAAGCATGCATTAAAGGGAAAAGAATAGTTGTGACGCCGTGATTCACCGGATGCTGCCCCCCCCTGAGGAAGAAGCTGGTGTGCTTTGAAACGCGTTGGGGAAATGTAAAATCGGACGTTGTGTGCAGTTTCCCAAATAAAAGGGTTTGAAAACCAACTTGCCTGTGGAGTGGCGTCCTTAAACTGGAGAGCTTTTTTGAGGAACATTTAATCACGGTTTTCTCAGCCGTGGAGGATGCACCGCCTGCGAGCAGCGGAGAAGCAGGTCTGCACAGCCGGCCCACATTCTGGCTGTGATTAACAGTGGAGGCAGTTTTGGAAAGGGAAAGGCACCACAGGTCCGGAGTCCATTTGAGGTTGAAATGAATTTAAAAGCAACTTTAATCACTGGTGAAAGAAAACACGGACCCTAATGGAGGGGATTGACGGTCACATCTACCAGCATGCATCATTAGAGATAAGCATGCATTAAAGGGAAAAGAATAGTTGTGACGCCGTGATTCACCGGATGCTGCCCCCCCCTGAGGAAGAAGCTGGTGTGCTTTGAAACGCGTTGGGGAAATGTAAAATCGGACGTTGTGTGCAGTTTCCCAAATAAAAGGGTTTGAAAACCAACTTGCCTGTGGAGTGGCGTCCTTAAACTGGAGAGCTTTTTTGAGGAACATTTAATCACGGTTTTCTCAGCCGTGGAGGATGCACCGCCTGCGAGCAGCGGAGAAGCAGGTCTGCACAGCCGGCCCACATTCTGGCTGTGATTAACAGTGGAGGCAGTTTTGGAAAGGGAAAGGCACCACAGGTCCGGAGTCCATTTGAGGTTGAAATGAATTTAAAAGCAACTTTAATCACTGGTGAAAGAAAACACGGACCCTAATGGAGGGGATTGACGGTCACATCTACCAGCATGCATCATTAGAGATAAGCATGCATTAAAGGGAAAAGAATAGTTGTGACGCCGTGATTCACCGGATGCTGCCCCCCCCTGAGGAAGAAGCTGGTGTGCTTTGAAACGCGTTGGGGAAATGTAAAATCGGACGTTGTGTGCAGTTTCCCAAATAAAAGGGTTTGAAAACCAACTTGCCTGTGGAGTGGCGTCCTTAAACTGGAGAGCTTTTTTGAGGAACATTTAATCACGGTTTTCTCAGCCGTGGAGGATGCACCGCCTGCGAGCAGCGGAGAAGCAGGTCTGCACAGCCGGCCCACATTCTGGCTGTGATTAACAGTGGAGGCAGTTTTGGAAAGGGAAAGGCACCACAGGTCCGGAGTCCATTTGAGGTTGAAATGAATTTAAAAGCAACTTTAATCACTGGTGAAAGAAAACACGGACCCTAATGGAGGGGATTGACGGTCACATCTACCAGCATGCATCATTAGAGATAAGCATGCATTAAAGGGAAAAGAATAGTTGTGACGCCGTGATTCACCGGATGCTGCCCCCCCCTGAGGAAGAAGCTGGTGTGCTTTGAAACGCGTTGGGGAAATGTAAAATCGGACGTTGTGTGCAGTTTCCCAAATAAAAGGGTTTGAAAACCAACTTGCCTGTGGAGTGGCGTCCTTAAACTGGAGAGCTTTTTTGAGGAACATATATATATATATATATATATAGATAGATAGATAGATAGATAGATAGATAGATAGATAGATAGATAGATAGATAGATAGATAGATAGATAGATAGATAGAGATAAATATATATGTGTGTGTGTGTGTGCCAAAATAATGTCAAATTAATTCCTACAAGGGCTTATTTTATTTGTCTGTCTTCCTTTTTTTTATTGGAATGTGCACTAGTGCCAGTGATTAGCCATGTGTTGTGCTTGTGTAACCCCAAGTTTTGGAAAGAATACATGTAAGCCTGTTTTGACCCCATGAGGTCTGGGTTGTAGTAATCTTAGATATATATGTTGTTAATGTATTTTGTGAATTGAATGGCCTTACCCTTTTGTAGGTGTGTGTTTTCATTACTAAGTCTCTCCCAAACTCCTCCTTGAAATTCCCTTAACCTCACTCATTTGGAGTTTTCATACCATACCAATGTCATTGGGGTGGAGTGTTAAGATATCTATAAGTTATAACCCATTGATAAGCCAGGCATAACAACATTTTAGTATAATATTAAATAAATGCAGGGAGACCAAATACAAACTCCTCTTTTTCATGTAAAATGTATTGTTGAGTCCTCTCTCATCCACCTTTACACAGATGATTCATGCCTGTTCTTTTTTAAAGTAATCTCTTTTTTCTAAACATCGGTACTGCGGCATTTTCTTTCAACTCCCCCTCAAACCAACGCACTCCTAGCATGGTCCTTCTTTGAACTTAATCATGGGATGTGCACCAACACTTTAACTTTTTTTTGCAAAATATTGAACATTTTTCAATCCCCTCAGTAGTTAAAGGCTAACACATTATTATATTTCTCTTTTTGAATGCCCACCTCAGCTTCGGCTTCCAAGACTGTGTCTATGCCAATTTGATATTAAAATAAATACCTGTATTCTGATGGCCTCTGGTACATTTCCATACATAGCTGAACAGTTTTGGTGTATTTGTCTGGGAAATTGACCCTTTGATTGGCGATGGAGAAAACCTCTTTGCATATATCTGACAAACCTTTCCACAAGACAGCTAACAGATGGACCCACTTTCAGAACAACTATGTATATAAATGCACACCAACATCATCTACCTGAACACTACGCTTATACCATGAGCTTTTAAATCTGTGATCCCATCAACACTGTATTATATAGCAGTAATTCTCCTCTTCAATTATAGTATGCATAAATGAGCTCCATGCTGCAAACGTCAAAATACCTGGTATTACCTCTTTGATGTGGTAATTGCCCTTCTAAATCCACCATGAGACTCCAACTGATGTGATTCAGGGTTTCAGGTCACCTATGACTCACAGGTATGTTCAATGACCAAACAAAGACACGTACCTATGAGTACACATTACTATCCATTACAAAGACAATATCTGGATTCCCTGAAATAGGACTTTGAGGACATGCCAAGGATTACATGCTCTGTGGCTCCTTGTGATAAATAAAACTTGATTGAATCCTTTTATGTACCATCACCATCAAAATCAAGAATTCCAAAGGGTGTCCTTGGGTTAGTTGGTCTGTTGGTTGGGGCAAGGGGAGGGGGGTTATTCTTCTTGACAGGTATTCTTGATGCATTCTTTAATCTCTCCAGTTTCGAATGGCCTCACACATTCTTTAGATCTGCATTTGGATGCTGGTGCTACAAGTTAATGATTTCTACTATTTGATCAAATGTGGCTGTGACCCGATTAACAATGTTTTGACAGTGTGAGTAGACTACTCGCATTACAAATAATTACTCCTTTACCTCTTCTGGCTGGCTAGCAGTATAATACAGACCTCTTCTCCTCAGTAGGTTCGAACCTCAGAAGATTCTGAATGGTTGTTTCAGTCTAGGAAGCTTAGTACAATAGAACATGCCTCCAAGTGTCTCTTTATCACCAAAACACCAAGGCAACCAAATCACCTTTGCATTTATGGCCGTGTTTCCACCTAAGAAAATGTGGTCATCTCGCTATTTCAGTTTCAAAGGTCCTCCATGACACTCCAATTCTGGGGGATACTGGGCATTATGATTTCACGAATCTGTGGTATCTGTCTTTTCTAACTTGCCTCACCCAGGTTAGTGAAACTTAATTTTGAAGAACTCAGAATGTGAGAAAAACCTTTCTTCTTGCACAAATTGAAGCAATTCAGCCATAGAAACCCACCAATAGAAGGGTAATGATAGGCAATGGCACACCTGCACAAAGTAACACTTAAGAAGAAAACATTAGTGCAATAAATAGAAAAATGAGTGGGGAAAGATATCAAGTATAGGTAAAAATCAAAGTACAAGGGCTTAGGAATTGGGCGTGGCATGGAGATTTAGGTAATCATAAAAGTATTAGGGTATGGATAGTGGTAGAGGAACAGTGTTATTGGCAAGGGCAGGGATGCTCAGATATGCATAGAGATAGCAGTAAAGGGACATGGTAGTGGAATGAGTAATATGATATGGACAGAGGTAGAGGTGTTCTATAAATAGGTAGGTGTAGATATATCATGGTAAAGAATATCGTCAGTATAGAGAAGCTAGAGAATAGATATGATACACTTGGGTTAGGGAGGTTTAGGAGTATGAGGGGTACAAGTGTATAAATAGGGGTAGAGGTATCAGGTTAAAGGCAGTAGTCGAGGTACAGGGCTATAGATAGGGCTAGAGCCAGTAGGGTATAAAATGGGGGAGGTACACTTGCATAAATGCAGAGATAAACAAGTGTATAGTGGGTGCAGAGGTACTATGGTAAAGATAAGATTTGGTTTGATGTGCTAATATATGGTATGAGGACTCGTAAAAGGGTATAGCTAGGGTTAAGGTAACAGGGTTGAGGTATAATTATCTAAGTAGAGGTAGAAATATTAGGGTACCATTAGAAGGAGATCTTGTCGGGTAAAGGTAGTTATCAATATACTAGGCTATAACTAGGGGCAGATGCTATAGGGTGAAGGTACAAAAGTATGGGCAGAAAATGGAGAAACTACAGTTTATGTGAGGAGTTGAAGAACAAGATTATCGATGGGGTAAAGGTAGGATGATATAGGCTGGAGTAGATGACAGTTGACAGATAAGTATATGGAGGGTAGAAAGAGAACTTTATAGAGGAAGAAAAAAAAGAGAGTGGAGTGAATGGTGAAGGAGGGTAAACAAGAAGGTAAAAGAGAAACAAGTGAACTAGGAAAAACAGACTCTGGGTCTTTTTTCAATGCATTCACGAAGATGGACCAGACATCTTGAGGATGCCATTCATTTGCAAAAATCTAAAGAGATAGCTTTTTGAAGAAACCTGTTCTCCAGAACAGGTTTCCTTAAAATAGTTGTTTTTTTCCAGAATCAGATAGAACAATCCCAGGGGCACAATAGGCGTTTGCACCTGTTTGTAGCACATCCCATGCACTTTTATATTACACGAGGGGCCACAGGCACTTGTGCGTCCCCTTCCGTAATACTTACTGGTGAGCACACTTTTTGGCCTCTATGATGTCATTGGATGTTCTCTCATTTGCATGAGGTTATGGGCCCATGCACCTTAAGCAAAGCTTTTGCCCTAGATTTTGTATTACTGATGCACTGAGGAAAACCTAAAAGCAATGGTTGAATTGCTTGAATTAAACACCGCCACTAGTAATCACTCTGGGTCGCAATCCAGTCAGACATGTTTTGCCTATCATGAAACAGACATTTGCAAATCAGCCTTAGTCCTGTTGTAAAATGAACAGTCCTGCCCTAAATGAGAGACTGTGTCCTGTCTGAGCTGAAATATAAGGTTTTAGCCTATTTGGGCCTCAACAGTAAAGTGCTGCTTGACTCCTACAGCACAGTGAGCACAGGATCCTTGTCTGGTCACACCCATTGCACTTAGGGCGTTGCACTGAGGAAAACCAATAAGTGGCTGCTGGGTTGCAATGATTAATCTCAACTACTGGTAATTACTCTGGCCCATAATCCAGTCCACCAGCGGATGAAAAATAATGAACTGGAATGTGTAGAATTCTCTGGGTTGGGAACAGTGAAAGGCAGGTCATTGGCAGCTTGTGAGATTTGTAACACTGGACTATTAACTAGCTGAATTCACATCCCAATTTTCTGATCTTAATGTTACATCTGGGTAAAAGAAGTGGCTGACTCCTCCTATTGAAGACCTTTCAGGAGTCTGAATCTCTACCTGACCGCATGTCACTATGCATATTGGCATTCTCCCTTTATGTACCAGCTCACACTGGTAACCTTTCCTTTAGTTTGTGTTTTCCCTATCTGGTTCCTTCTATCCTTCCCCTTCTTGTTTTCCTAGTTCCTGTGTGCCTTGCTACCTTCTGGTAGTATCTTGCAGCTTACTGCTGGATTCCTGCTTGATTGGAGGGGTAACATGGCTGCTGAAAACAGTAAGCTTCTACTTTTATTTGTGTTTTACATCTTCCCACTGGCTGGCTTGGTATACTCGCCTGTCCTCTGATTCACCGCTGGTGACTGTAAACTATCATGTAGCACACAGGGGGTAGCTGTTTCTAAAGAAGTGACATAATACAGGAGGAAAGCTGATAATGGGGAGAGGGTCATTATTACAGCCAAACGCCTTACAGAGGCTCTCCTTATCAAGATAACCACCGCCGAGAATGGCTTGAAGGCCAGGATCAGTATATCAGCATTTAAGACCCGCCTAGCAGAAATCAATGAAGAAATGAACAAAGACAACAAGTATCTGACATAACAAAAGACCACTAAACTCCAAAACCATGTCAACCAATTTGACAAGGAAATGTTCTATCCCTATATCAGAGAGGACTTCCAGGCACCAATGGGCAACACTTTAACTGATGAGGGCGTATCCTCTTCCTATAGAAAGACAGGCTTATTTAGTAGTACCTCCAGTAATGACAATAGGAGTAGTTATAACATGCCAAAAGGAAACCAACCTCTTCTCCTATCTAACTATCTAGTACAATTTTGTCAGCAGAACCAATATGGGGGACCATGGATGGGGCTGACACCTATATGACATCCAATGCACCAGATACCATCCCAACCACAGTTTCCACTATCTCAACAATTTCCTCACCCCCTTTTATTCAACAGAGGGAGGGGCAGAGGAAGAGGCAGAAGAAGAGGTCACAACAAAAGGGTACAGTGGCAGGAACCAGAACCCCAGATGTTACTGAGGAGGCACACAACTTCAACAAAACACTAGTAGTCAACCTGTCCTCCTGAACCTTAAGCAATGATGAGACCAGTGTTCTAGAAAAAGGGCTAGGTTTTGTCCCCACCCCGAAGGAAGACTCCTTCCGTTTGAATTTGAAACTTCAACAGTTCTTTCGTAAAATCAGATTCCAGGCATTTTTTCAAGATAAACCTCTTCGAGTATCAGAAGACTCAGGGTTACACAATCGTTATAGGTTCACCCCACCTTCTGGGGTGATGCCTAGTGAAGTTTTAACTAGGTGGGTAGGACTACCCTCCTGCACCTTACAACAACCTATCCAACCTAGACAGGGAAACTATATGAGGAACCACAGAGGATCTATCTATTGTAATAAAACCTGTTGACAAGAGAGGAGCTATTATGCTACAGGACCTCATGGCCTACGAAGAAGAATGCCTACGACAACTAAACAACAACCAATATTACTGCCTGATAGATACTGATCCTACTCCCAGGCTTGCAATAAAGATCAAACTATTAGTGACTACAGCTAAATTAGAAGGGTGGATTACCAAAAATGAGGCCATTTGTTTTTATCAATCTGAAACCGAGGAGCCCATATTTTTACACCTTTCCCAAGTTCCACAAGGCCACCATCCCTACCCCAGGACAACCCATAGTCTCTGGCATTGACTCACTATTAGAACCACTGAGCAAATTCTGTGATCATTTTCTCAGACCCATAGTGATGAAGACATCTACATATTTGAAGGCCACAACTAAAGTGTTGAATCTAATAAAGAATTTAACAGAGCCGTCGGGCATCAATCTCCATGTCACACTCGACGTAGAAGACTTGTATACTAATATTCCACAAGATGCTACTATAGAAATGTTGGAAACCATCTTGATGACAGATACAACATGGACAACTCCATTCCCCCCCCCCCAGTTTCATTTTGGATTGAGCCTCCGTAGCCTTGAAAGAGAACTTCTTTCAATTTAAACAGCTATACCACCAGATACAGGGCACTTCCATGGGGAGCACTTTCGCCCCAAGTCTAGCCTGCCTCTATATGGCAGGATTTTAAGGTCAATATATCCTCACTAATGATAATCCATACAAGAAGAATATCCTTACCAGGAGAATATATATCGATGATATACTCATCCTATGGCAAGGAGACGCATGTATTTGTATATTGTTCTGCAAGTGGATTAACACACTTAACCCCTTCCTAAAATTCACCAGCACAGTGTCAGAACAACCATTTTATTTTTTGGACCTACTGAACTCAAGTGAAGTAAGCAGGGTACTGATCACTAACTACAAAAATCCAACAGACAGGAACAGTGTGTTACTTTACGGCAGTTATCGTCCAAAAGCCCTCAGAGACAACCTATCGGTGGGTCGGTTCCTCCGCCTATGCCACAACTGAAACACCATGAGAGAGTACGACACACAGGCCTCCACACTGAGCTTTAACTTGATCACCGGACACTACCCTCACAGGACAGTCAATAAAGCCTACAAAAGAGCGAAAAGCAACCATCGAGATTCCCTCCTGGAGACCAAGGTCAAACAACCAACAGACACTCTTACCTGCATTACATCCTTTCACTTTCATCCAATAAAATTCAGAAAATCCTAAAAAAACATTGGTCCATTCTAAAACCAGGCACCTTGGAGATGACGGACCCTCTTTTTGCATATAAACGTACTAGCAACCTTATAGAAATGCTTGTCCATACATGCCCCACCCCTCCCAAGGACCTCCAGGCCACCCTCTGGGGCCTTCCACAGGTCATTAGCCCAGTGGGTTATGCACAGTGTGGCCTTTCACAAAAGTCATCAAGGAGATTGACGTGGGCTTAAATGGCAACAGAGGCACCATACTAACTACAACACTAAGAACTGCATCTACCTTATTACGTGTCTAAGGTATGTGGGAATGACTACAAGGATTGTCAAAATCAGAATTACTGAAAATCGGAGCACCATCTGCTGTAGGAAGGCTAGTACAAAAATGTCCTCTCACTTCGTGGAACTGAACCACACAGCAGACAGTATAAGGTGGACAATTATTGAAGCTAACAGTAGATGGAACAGTGAATTCCTCCTCTTCTCTAGAGAGCACTGGTGGGTTTTTCATCTCAGGACTCATGTCCTTGGGCTGAACAACGACATCCCCTGGTCCGAGTGTACCAGTTAACTAAACATTCCTTACTATGTTTAGGACACTTGATACACATATATCCACTATGATAGCCATTTAGAGGTACATTCTGAGCAACACCCCACCGGATTCAACTGGACCAGGCTTCGCATTAGTTCAGCAACTAGTGTAACTGAATATAGCCTGGCTATATTTCTAGAGTCTTATCCTATATAACTCTACCAGTTCCCACACCATTCTAACATGGCCGTAACTTCTGTAGATACATCTGTCTCTTTGTGCATACATATGAAAAGTCTCTTCTGCGGTTTTTCTGCCTCTGCACCTTCTCTGGCATTGTGCACATATATATTCAAAATAGTTTTACCACCTTTTTAATTGACACCTTCTTATACCATCCTAATATGGCCGCAACATTATGGACATCTCTGACCTTGCATTTATGTATCAAATATTATCAGTGGATTTCCCTGCCTTTGTGTATTCATATGAAAATCTCGTTTTTTAGACAAATTAAATGTGATACACCTATAACAACAACAGTTAATATTGGCACACAGACTATGTCTGGTTTTTGTACATTACCCTTAAAAACACATACCGTTTATAGCAGCATATAACTTCGAACAGCCGTTTTCAGCATTTAAAGATGGCTGCCCTGGGAACTCGCATGCAGCATATACAACAACCCTAGAAAGGGAAACCATACGAGGAATCACAGAGGATCTATCTGTTGTAATAAAATCTGTTGACAAGGGAGGAGCTATTGTGCTACAGGATCTCTTAGCCTACGACGAAGACTTGACAACAAGCCTCTTATTCCCCCACTCTCATATATTTTATGCCATAGTCTTGAATCGGGCACCCGCTTCAACCTAAGGGGCACAGTCCTTACAATAGGAGGGTAAGAATATAATCCCTCGCACCATTAGGATGCGTCACAGTGCGCACATATCATTATATCATTATGTCTGCGACTCTATGTGTATGTGTGTCAGTCATGTATATATGTTTTTAATTGCATGTAACTGAATGTCACTCCCTCTATACTGAGGAATGAGTAACACCACCCAATTTAGAAGTTCCATATTGTACCTCAAGCATGGTTTTTCTCACCAATATGTCAAAATATGCATAGTGTAAATCCCTGTGGGAAATCCCAGGGACCCTCTACTTATTCTATCTTTTTTCCCCTCTCAAGTTGGATTTCCTTAGAAAAATAACCCCAAAAGGTTTACCCTCCACTATTCCTATCATTCTCACTACTACAAGTGTGCGGGTCGGTAAACAATTGACACTTGCGCCTTGTTTCTCCCATCCCTTAGGGTAGGGATAGATTTTCTTTTTTAATAAACCACCCCCGGGTCCTGATGAAACACCATGGATCCCTCCTGGACCATTAGGGAGTAAAACATGTCAACCCACACCACTTGCACTTACCACTAAATTGTGTTCCCTCATTGTTGGGAATATCCAATTTAGACATTGCTTTTATCTTTTCCAGGGGGACCCAGGAATAAACTCACCCTCAGGGTACCGTTGTGGTATTTTTAACCCACCAACTCACTTGTTCCACACACCTTCACTCGCCATTATGGCATTCTACTAAAAGATCTCTGCCAAAGAGCCCTCTTGCGGGGTGCGTGGTGTATTGCAGCGCTGACCCCATGAGGAGCAAAACGTCCAATGATGAAGCATGACCCCTACACAGGTGTGTGCGGGCACAACTTCCAAATAAGGAAGATCCTCCCCCCAGTATCAACTTTCCTGCTGTATTATGTCACTTCTTTAGGAACAGCTACCCCCTCGTGTGGTACATGCTTATTCTTGGGAGCAATGGCACTGGACCTTTATTGGCTCCCAGTCTCCCTCTATAGTAGTTTTTGTTGACTATAAACTATCTTCATAACATAAGGTTGCATTGTGCTGTCCTTTGACTGAGACAACTGCATCTGGGGCAAGCTCCAGTCTGATGTTTTTCTTCTCGCTTTCCCTGTCTCAACTAAGATTCCTGACATGTCCACCTTTGCTTGCTGATAATTAAGAAACAGAAAGGGTTTTCGGAGGGTCTACGTACTCAAAACCTGACAGTTTGCCAGGTTTAGCATGGACCCAGCAGCAAGTCCCCTTCAGGTCATGACCTAAGACATAACCAAAATTCATGAAGAATTAGAGGTCGGTTGTCAGAAACGAGTGTTGTAGTTAAAACGGCTTAATTGACTTAAATTTGGCTCTGCTAATCCGATTTCCCCTTCACATGCAATTGCCAATGCAACGGCTAGTAGTAGCCAGTTGCATTGGCCAGTGAATAATGGTGGCCGCGCAGCCATGGAGTGTAATATTTTGAATTACAATGATTTGGATTTTAGCACCCACGAAAAAATTTGGTGGAGACCCCCTCCAATTTCAAAGCTTCATGGCTCAATGTTAATTATATTTTGTCCAACCCATAGTTTTTTGCTACTGATACTACCAAAATAAAAATAATTGCATACTTAAACAAAGATGCATTGGTATGGGCCATGCCCCATAGTCTATATCAATATCCTGGGTTAACTAATTGGGTTCACTTCTTTGCTCTGTTTAATGCAATCTTTGACAAGAAGCCCACCACACATCCTGGTCATATAGGTTTATTAACATTATATTAGTAAATACCAACAGTTGGCTAGCAAAGCCGCATGGGACACTGAACCTGCAGCAGCTGGCTTTTATCGAGGGCCGCAAAAGGAGTTAAAAGACATCCTCTCTGGTAGTGAATTAGCCCACTCCTGCTGCCTTTATAAACATAACCTCAGAAATAGAAGCTCAATAGGAAATCTGTTACCAGAGCACAGGAATGTATACTGCTGAATATGGGTTCCATAGTTTATAGAGAATAGTGATGTGACAACCTTACCTGAAGAACTTATACAAATAGGAAAAACATGAAAGACACTTACTCCTGCGGAAGAGAAGAGATAGAGAGAAGCAAGACTTTGCCTCAAATATTGCAAATTGATACTATTTGCTTGGACTTGTTCACAGCTGCCGAGAAATGATTTAGGTTGTCCCTGAAAGATGGATCATGAACGAGCTAATTGCCTACTGGTGTCTCTTGGCAAGAGAGCATACTACTGCAACTTAATACTGCAACCTGTTAACAGCACAATATGAGGGCAGCTCAAAGTAAATGCTTTGGTAGATTCAGGCACTTCTGGATATTTTACAGGCAATAGGTTTCAGGCAGAGATTGAGGTGTCTACTACAGAAAACCCTGTAAAAGTGGACATTCTTGAAGTAGATGTCATCCCTTTGACTTCAGGAGCAGTGTGTAAGGAGATTTTACCACTTGTGATGGCCATGCAAAGGGACATGCGGGGAAATCTGTTTTGACTAGATTTGCTACCCTTTCCTTCTCAATCATACATGGTATTGGCTGAGACTTCATAATCTCCAAATTGAGTGGGATTGACAGGAGATTACTTTTGCTTCCCTTTTTTGTGCTAAACACTGTTTCTAGACACACCTAAGGACTCAGTCATTGACCTGTTTCGCCCTGCAACAATCTTGGCCCGCTTACCTTGAAAGACTTAAGAGGGATAAATGTACTATCCTGGTACAATTCAAATAATTCACCAATGTATTCAGTAAGAAAGGGGTCTATTCTCTTCCTCTTCAAAGACAATCAACCTAATTCTAGGATAAGCAATCCTGCATGGTTGAATGTATCCCGTAACTGTAAGAGAAGATTAGATTTTGCGACAATATCTGAAGAAGAATCTCAACAAAGCATTTATACAGTACTCATCTTCATTAGCAAAGCACTGACATTTTTGCCACTCAAGCAAATGGGGAATTGGGACCTGTATCCCACTCAGGGAACTCAATGTCATCACAATTCTTAATCAATACCTCTTCTTCTCATTTCCATTCTCCACAATCAGATCAAGTCAGCCACGATCTTCACAAAGTTGGATCTCAGAGTTGCTTACAGCTTAGCACAATTAGGGGGATGAGTGAAAATGGCTTTCAACAGTCGTTATGGCCTTTTTGAATACCTTGAAATGTCTTTCGTCCCTTGCACTGCTCCTGTTGCCTTTCTACACTTGATGAATGATATAGACAGAGATTTACTTGATGTTTTTATGGTCTTATATCTGGATTATATATTAATTTAGTAGCAGACTTTAAAAGAACAATGAAGGCAATTAAAATAAATTCTCACCAGACTCAGAAAGCATTTACTTTATGCCAATACCACAGAGTCTTTATTTGAGATACTGAATATATATCACCTTTCTATGTTTTGAGATCTCAAGTCAAGGTATCAGTATGCATCCGATAAAAGTTAAAGCTGTACTGGAATGGTCTTCACCACAGATACTGACCGAAATACAGATATTTAATTGGATTTATCAGTTCCCACAGACAGTTTATACAGACCTTTTCCATTATCAGACAACTCATAGTTCAATTGACCCTAAAAGGACTGAGATTTGTTTTGGGAAGTCACATGGACAAGCATTTGCTCGATGTAAGACTGTGTTCACCTCTGCTCCTTTTATTATCAAAACAGATGCCTTGTTTTGTCGACATAGGAGCAGTTTTCTCACAACATGCATCAGATACTAAAGAAGCTCACCTTGTTGCTTAATATTGTCAAACCTTGACAGTTAGTAAAAAGAGCTTCACAATCTATGACTGGGAACTGCTAGCCATTAAAGAAGCTGTCTCACACTGGAGACATCATTAAGAGGGGGCATAGCATAAGACAGCAGTATCTAGTGACCAAAACAATCCTAGCAATCATGAAGCGTACCAATGCGAGACATGCCCCGCGGACACATCTTCTCTTGATACATGGAAATACGTATGGTAAAGCTCATGCCCTCCCCTACAGATCAGAAGAGGGAAGCGACGTGGAACACATAACGTCTCAACTTATAAATTGGCCCTTTCCTCAAAACAAGCAATAAATTCATGGACGTCATTAAGAAAGCACCAGAGAATGTTTCACAGCAGGTGGAATGCGGTCTAGAGAAGATATATTGTATATTCCCAAGCAACATTTACAGTCTAAAGTTTTGAAATGGCATTTTGATTATCCAGCTGCAGGGCATTGCTGGGCAAGAACAGATGATGGACTTGATTACCAGAGATGTTTGGAGCCTGATCTAATGAGATTTGTCAAAGAATATGTTGAAGGGTGGGTAGTGTGTGCACAAGTCAACACTTGCCATATAGCAACAGCAGTGGAGTTATAGCCACTTCACACACACTGCATCAACAATGGAACATTGTTTCAATGGATTTTATAGGCAGACACCTTCCTTCTAATGACTGCACCACATTTTTTGTAGTATTTGACTATTTCACAAAGATGGAACACTTCATGACATTCAAGAAACTCTTAACCACTGTTGAATTTGCAAGCCTCTCCATTGTTCACATTATCCAAATTCGTGGCCTCATTGAAATCCTCATCACTGATAAAGGGACCAGGTTCACAGCACTTTTCTGGAAAAAGAGTAGTGAAAATAGTAGGTTTCAGGCATTCACCATTTATCATCCACAGACTGATGGACAGACAGGGCAATTACATCAATCTTGAGAATGGTACTTGCAATGCTTCCTCATGAACCATCCAAATGCCTGGTAACAGTGGATCGCTTTATCAGACTATACCTACAACAACTCCTTGCAGTCACAATTGGAAACATCACCCTTACTTTGCTTCCTACCTGCTCAGCCCCCCCTAGTGCCTGCTCTTTTGCTTCAATTGCAGTACATATAGATAGCCATACACCAACATCTGGTGCAGGTAAAAGCAGCATATAAACACTTTGCTACAAAGCACACCAAATATTTGACCATCTATAGATCGCCTACGAAATTCAGTCCTCTTTTTATTGGGCTCATCATAACTGAGGAGAAAACAGTCAAAGTAAAAAAGATCTTTATTTGGATTTCGATAGTTCATAAAAGTTATATAAAATGCATTTCATACATAAAAATCCATCATAAAAATCATCATAAACCATCATAAACCATCACAACTTAGAGACCGATTGTGAGTTTCCGACTGAATTGGTTTCGGAATCGTGCCTGACCGAATCAGGTTCTGCAAATTGGGCCTACCGATTTTGATGCTTCCGAACATCGTTCGGTCGGACTCGCATTGACTTCAATGGGAGCCTGTGTTCCGAACGAGAACACAAGCTCCCATTGAAAAAAGGGTGGTTGGGGGAAACCTTGCACCCTGTGACGGGCACCCCATGGGGCCTGCCACACTGTGCATGGTTGTATTGGTGAACGGGGGACTGCTACGGACCCCCAAAGTCAGATTCAACAGCCTTTTTGTGTTGGGTAGACCAATTCGAAACGTCTGTCAGAATCGGACACCGTAATCGCTCGGTTGGAAACTGTGTCCAAAGAGCAGTACGATTCGCCTCCAAACGACTTTAACTGTCCGAATACCGCTTGGAACCGAATCGGACAGCCCAAACAGTTTCCTTGCATCGTAATCAGTCAGTCGGAAATGTATCCGATTCGGTTGGAAACATAGGTTCCGAATCCGATTCTCTGAATCTGAATCCCGTTCAGAGCCTTTCTGATCGTAATCTGCCCCTTAGTCTGGCCATGGTTTATGTAATTTACAGATAATAGTATTCAAGTACTGATACATGTGCAAACAGCACAGATAACATCCACTAAAACAATGATCAAAAAAGGCTCTTGGCCAAATCACATTCAATCATGTTTTAACATAATCTTCATATCTTACGTTGCATAGAGCTGTCATGGTTTTCCTTCTCTCTATTACACGCACAATATAGGTGGAGACAGTGTAGCAAATCATATTGTTCTCTAAATTGCACAGAAATTTGAACGCATCTTGATAAAATATTATTTTCTGAGGCAAGAATACTGGGCGTAACAAGCTTTTCCTGAGGTCTCTATATAACCAACAAAATAGCATAAAATGGGCAGTTGATTGGGTTGTCTTCCGATCGCAGGGGATTTAGTGTGCATGCATCTCTTTGGAAGTGCTATGAGATGATGCAGGATGCCCAACCACATTCATGTAAGATAGAACCTTTGCTGTGTATTTGTTACCTATGTCAGGTTCACGGGTAGACCCTGATGTTCCTGGTCTGACAAATATCTAGATACTAAAGACTTGTGTCAATCTCTTGTTTCTCTCACGCCTCTTCTTTTAATGTTAACAAGGTTTTCAACTTCTTCTTACTTGGTTGCAAGATACTGTCTGGATGTGCTACAGAAATACCCTCAAATGATTCTGTTCGCAGCCCATATATATAGGCTAACCATGAGATCTTGTAGGAATGTTCGAGTTAAAGAAAATTGTGTATAAAATCTTTTGAAAACTTTGAACCTGTCTTACTCCAGATATTATACCAGCAGATACTCGAGTTCAAGCTTATTAAATCTTCAATATAAGGCATGCCCAGTTCTCTATGGATGATAAATGAAGAAACAGATCGTGGTATAACCAAAATCCAGCATAAGAATTGATTTTCCTGAGCTTGCAATAGTGAACTCCCACTATGCCCCATACAGAAGCCCCATATGTGACAGTGGGTATGCATTTGCACCGATAAAGTTTAGACAACTCTCTTATTGGCTTATTACCTATTTTACTAGAGAATCTAAACAGCTCCTCAGTGGAACTGGCTGTTTTTATTTTTCCAGTACTTATATGGGGTCCCGATGTTCCAAAATGTGAAAAGAGTATACCAAGATAAGAAAAGGTCTGCACCTCCACCAATTTGCAGTCCTTTACTTAATGTGTCTTCTTTCTAGGTTTTCCCCTCTCTTAGACTCTTTTTGACACTGCTGGTGCGTCACAAAAAGTGAGGCACCGGCTGCGGCAAAGTGATGCATGGCCTCATAAATAAGGCCCTAAGGGCTTTTTGTGATGCACTGGCAGCGTACAAAATGTGCCATGTTGCGCCCTATTTACAAAGTAACGCATCTAGGCAGATGTGTCACGTTGTAAACCCTGCACCACATTATACCTGCGTCAGGTATAATATATGCAGGGTGGGTGTTGCCCCAAAAAATGCCTCGTAGAAGTGGCGCATTGAAATCTTTGAGAATTCAGTGCACCACTTCTAGGACGCCATTGTATCAATATCTTACACCTACTTCATAGCAGGCGTAAGACTGATGCAGGTCCTTTCACACAGGGCTTGCCTCATGTGAAAGCACACATTGCTGGAGTTGCGTCTATTTTCAGACACACCCCAGGAATGCATCACTTTTGCACCTACAAATACGTCAGAAATACTGACTTATCTGTAACTCCTTGCGACATAATCCGTCATACAGTAAATATGACACATCCATCATGTCACAAGGAGGGCGCACTAAGAAGTGACGCATCCCTGTTTTCACACAGTAATGCATCACTTCTCATAAATAAGGCCCTACATTTGTTTAAATCTAATATTCAGGGATAGTTATGCGTGTTTTCAATATTGTAACAGAGCAGCAGCTCACCAATATTACTGCAAATCATCTCTGTGACGCCCTTCCATTTCTTATATGTTAGGCTTTGTTTTGATCTAAAAGAAACTTTTTTAATGTATATTGCATGAAACATAAACACATTTCTCTGCAAAATGGCTGTCCTAAACTCTCACACATCAGGTACATAAAAAATAAATTAAAGGAAAACAGTATGTAAAACAAACTGTTTACGAAATATTCAAGGTAATTAGGGAAAACTCTGGAGAAAGGAGCTGACTCTGTCAGGGGGCCCCCTGAAAGGCTGGGGCCCTGAGCCAGAGCCCACTTTGCCCATGCATTAAAACGTCTCTGCCCAGCAGGACGGCTCCTAGGTAGCCAGTTAGGGCTAGACTGTTCCTATCTCAGTAATACAAAGATTTATTTGCATGAGATACGTTTCTGTCTAGAGTGCCACAGTGGACAAAACAAAACGTTGGACTGGAATGCAGTCCAAGCGCACACCAGTAGCTGGGAATAATTGAGGCATTCTTTGTATCACTTTATTGCTTATTGCAGTATTATCGTTACAGGCACAAGGGTAAATTGACAGCCAGGAGGTGCCGCTCGCAGCCGTAGACTTTCTTTCTGGGATGCCAGCATTAGCGGGAGAAGGACTCAGACTCCCAGGAGCCCTTGCCACGCTCACCTGTGACACGCAAGTCCCGCCCACCAGCGATTTAAAACGGCTCATGGCCCCCGCTTCACGGGAGCCGCTCGCAGCCGTAGACTTTCTTTCTGGGACGCCAGCATCAGCGGGAGAAGGACTCAGACTCCAAGGAGCCCTTGCCATGCTCACCTGTGACACGCAAGTCCCGCCCATAATGCTACTTAATTACACACGGATGCCGCTGCGCGGGATGCGCGCTGCGCGCGCCGGGCGATGCTCTGGCCAAGGGCGGGCCCGTTTAAGCCCGTTCGAGACTTTACAAGGCTGGGCCCCCCCTCTTGGCTCCTGCCATTTCGAGCATCCGCCATCGTGCCACAGTAAGTGATCACCTATTATATTTTTCTTGCGCTAAAAAAAATGGCAACACATACGGGGCGGACAAGGAAAAACGCTGGAGTAGGCTATGTGGCAGGAACACTAGACCAGTTCATCACTAGGGCTACATCTGTGTTAGCCCATGAGTTAGCAATTACGGTAAGCAGAATCTCGATGGACCCGATATTTGCTAAGAGGTCATCTTTAGGGGGGATAATGAACGCTCGTTCTCCGCCGAACACTTTACAATCTGCCTCGCTCTCTGTGCCCGAGTCGTCGAGTCCAAGTGCACATCGGAATGATCCTTTAAGTATCATTGAGGAGCGAGAGGGTGCTGTCCAATCTCTGGTCAGGGTGACGTGTTGGGATCCCATTCTAGCAACACTGTATTATGTACGGCCTCTGTGCATGATTAACCCTCTAATTTTAATCAGTACACGCAGGGTGCAGTTTCGAAAAGGAAGAGAGGAGGACCCCATCAGAAGGGGAAGAACTCTAAGACTTCTAAACGGAGAAAAAGGATCCAAGTGCAAATGTGTCTCCTGAAACGGAGGATCCACTACCACCATCTGCAGCTACAAATGTACGGATTGCAGAAGAGAGGAATATTGGACTCCTAAATTTGGATGAACAATACTGGTCAAAAAAAGTGCCCTAATAGAAACATCTTTAGAGCCCATATTATCGAGACTTCGATTAGTGGAAAAAAAAAGCTTGTGCAACTTGAGTCCTCATTAAGTAATGCTGTTGAGGATATTAAGACTAATTTAGTGGGTGATGTACAGGACACGAATGTTTTGAGGGAGGAAGCTGGACGGGTGGCTGAGGGCCGACTGGGTATTAACCCAACTGTAACCATGGGTACTGGCCCCTTACCACCACTATTGCCTTTTAATAATAAGAGGCCAGAAACAAGTAATAACGGAAAATCGATGGTTGATGGGTCAGGGCCAGTGGGTGGGGATCTAAGAAAAGCTAAAGTAGTAGAGAATGTTGATTATCAACACTTGGATCTTCCCCCTGAGTGTAGCCCCTATGGCACTGTGTTGACTGGTGTCCCTGAACTCAAACAAGGACACTCGGAAACATACGACCAGCTAAAAAGCAAGACAATACATTGGTTAAACATCAATAGACCATTACCTCCCCAGGCACAGTTCAGGATTTTATTTGTAAGAAGGGTGTCCTGGGTAGGAGCAAGGCAGAAAAATACACAAGGAGATTGTATTGTTATTAACTTTAATGACCTAAGGGCTGTTTTGCATGTCTGTGGGGGTCCATCGTCAAACCCGCAAACTCTTATACAGGCAAGGGACCTGAGGTACTTTTATGCACCATTAGATAATTTCTCACACCCATGGAATTTTGGGCATGCAGAAAGTATGAGGGCCCAATTTACTGTTTGTTCAACCAGCGGAGAAGGTGTTCAACCGCCAGCAATTTCTCTCTATAACAGATTCAGTGTACTTGACTCTGTGGATTGACTGACTGCAGTCCACAATGAACAAGCACTTAACTTGGGCAAAGGGAAAGGTACTGATGTATCATTACAGGGTGACAGAGAAGAGTTGCTTAGACCCACGGGTGTAGTGGGGGGCAATAAGGTAACAGTCCTTAGATTGGGAGAAAAGGACAGGGAGTGTGTAGAGACAACCTGCTTAGAGCTAAACGGTCACAATAGCAGAGAAACCACTTGTCATGCCATCAAAATCCCACAGTTTACTTCTGGACATAGTAATATAGTGATTGCCCCCGAAACTGATGAGAGGAGCAGGGTATCATCTGCAAACATTAATGTAGGAAATTTACGTGAACCGATCTTTGGGGAGTCTAGATCTTTTGCACAATTCAGGTCGTCCACAAGGCCATTGAGGAAGAGTGAAAAGAGGGTTGGCGCAAGGACACAGCCCTGGCGAACACCCTTGTCAACAGAGAAGGGGGCCGTCAATTGTGAGCCCTTTCCATATCTCACTCTAGCATAATTACCCTCATGGAGGCGTTGCAATTGTGAACAGAGGTAAGGTGGAGCCCCCATGTTTAATAGGATATTCCACAGTTGATCACGATAACGGCACCCTCACAGTAGGCCGCAAAACCTAACTTATATTTAGATTTGTCACCCTACCACTATTCGCAAAAAAAACCAAGTGGTTTGATGATGCCCTGGTTGCCATGTGGAGGAGGAAACTGAAATCCACGTGGTCCTTTTCTGCCCGGCCTACAAACAGGCTAGGAGGAAATGGATCATTCAATTGTGTAGGAATCTGGGCATAAGGGACTACTCTGCCATATTCAGGATTTTAAAATCTGATATGGACCCATTGATTGTGACTGTTATCTCTAAATTTCTCCAGGCAATGTGGTTGAAACGAAGGTTCCTTCTAGAAATTGATGTCTAATCTTAGAACTGTTGTCCTGAGCAGTATATTTTCTGAGTGTTTTTTTATCCATTCCCATCCAAATGTTTAATAACTCTCTTAAATGTTTTTTATATTAACTTATTTTTTTTAAAATAATTAGGATCAAAAACGACTAATGTATTTTACTTTGTGATTATTGATGGTATTTCTGTACTACAGTGTAATTCCCAACCACCAGAATTTAAGTTACATATGTATGAATTTAACCTGTGTGCTTTTATGACTGTAAAAGTCGAAATAAAGTTATTATGAATGAATGAATGAATGATTCATAATCTAGGAAGTGGCACAGGAGTGGTCTCCAGAGGGTACTTTTCAATTGGGCATAGGCATTCTCCAGGTAGTTGTAGCCATGCTGCGCCTACCCACAGGGGTTCTCTATCAACTCTTTGAAATGAGCATGTGGATCACCTCCAAGTGAAATAAACTGCTTCATTGTCTTTAACGATAGCGCTATCCCCAGCACATGTATGAATTTGCGAGTTTTCTCCTGTACTGGGAACAACATATTTTTTGTAAGACAGTGCAAATTTGTATTCCACCCTGAATTAATGTGAGTTTGTGTCAACAATACAAGCAAAACCTTATCTTCACACAAGAGTCAGGGTAATATTACTAATCATACTAATAATGCTGTGGGACTCATTCATCACTATACCGCTCATGTGACTCCAAGTTATTAAATGTAATTGAATCATTCATTATTTATTAAATAATGACAAAAACGTACAATGCACTTCTCTCTTTTTTTATTCTATGTATACTTTATAGGAACTCGTTATATACAGTGTTAAAATAGAGCAGATGACGCAGTGCTCAAATGGTCAAAGGGTGCAAAACATATGTATGTATGTTTGTGTATATATATATATATATATATATATATATATATATATATATATACATATATATATATATATATATATAAAACCTACTGACGGCCGCCAGTAGGTAGTTATAGTAAGGTCGGCATTTCATATAAAGAGCATTTTTTGGTTTGCTAAGAACTTTAGCCTGTTTGATCAATCGTCACAAAACATTAAGATAAAAAAGTTCATCCACCTTAGCTCCTTCTTTGAAAGTTTCGGGGTGATTTGTCAAGCGAGAGCTGAAAAAAGGGGGGGGCAAAGCGCAAAATCGCTGAGCATTTTCCATTGACTTTTTTATGACATGTTTTAGCTAAAACTGCTGTACGGAATTACACCAAATTCAGCAGTAAGCGAGATCCTGGTCCGTAGATTGTGCTTATTGTAATTTGGTGTCAATCTGTTTAGTAGTTTTTGAGAAATTAAGGGTGAAAAATAATTGTATATTTTGGCAAATTGGGCTTGTGAGAGTCCTGCGGACTTCCTGCGAGAGCACAAAATAAAAAATGGAGCCCTGTGATTTGTTGGGAGGCATGTTTATCCTGTGAGCCTTCCCACTCTCACGGAAGTGAAAGGCTCCCATGAGTCACATGAGAGTGAACGCACTGATTAGCTGCTGTTGGTATATTAGAAATATTAGAAATGGAATGGCTGCCATTACTGTTTACTGTGAAAAATTTGAGTTGTTATTAAAATGAAATAAAACAGCTATATAAGGAGGCAGCAGAAAGGCATTCTGGATATCCCCCATATGTTAAGAGGGGAGGTGTCCAAGGAAAAACTACTGTGAAGAAAATTAATATGCATATATATTAACTCTGGGCGTAGGACTACGCTACGCTCATGTAGTTTGCGTAGTTTGTGCAACTACGCGCTATGCGAATTGCACGTAGCACAGTGCAAAAACGCATAGCTGTCATTTTTTGCTTGCTCGCGGCCCTCAACATCAAGTTGGCGACCGCGAACAAGCAAAATAACATCCCGGCGAGACTTTTTCCTCATTCGCTATCAGCAACATCAAGTTGCCGATCGCGAGCGTGGAAAATAAACCTCTCAGCAAGAGTCTCAACGCGGGGAGGTCAGGTTTCTCATTGCCAATGGTCGCATATGCTCACGACCGCTCACGATGAGAAACTACAAGTCCGCGTTGAGAAAGCTGCCGCTCGAGTACAAATCTATTCGAGCGGCAGAAAACGACTGCTTGCACTCTGCAAGATGCGGTTTGCAATGACTGCACAGTGCGGACAAGCATCCGGCACTGTGCAATCAGTGCGAAAAGCATTTTGCACAGTGCACTACGCAGTTCGCGTAGCTTGTGCAGTGCGAAGTGCACTTTGCATAGCTACACGTAGCTCTAATACACAAACTATGCCCAGGGTTCATATATATATGTTTTAACAATTTTTTACAATCTTGCGGGACTCTTGCGGAGATTGCAAATAGTAGAAAGGGGTAGATGAGTCCTTAATACACTCCATCAGTATGAATGCATATTGTGGTGTCTTGTTTTTGAAAGTGTGTAAGAGTACTGTGCTGAGTAGATGGTTATTTTTTATGGAGTTTATTTGATCTCGTGAGCATCCAGTGAGACTCGCATGGGAAAGTCTGTCTAAAGTTAGTTGCGATCCCATTGTCCTCTCGCAAGATTTGCATGGAAAATTGCTAGGCCTGCCATGAGGTATTTTGCAAACTTATGGTAGTCTTGAGAGATCAAATGGGGAGAAGTGAAAACAAGGGCCAAGACTCAACCAACAGTTACCATTTTTAATGCATGGTTGAAGAAATGCTGCGATCAGATTGGGTGCAGAACCAGAGATAGCTCATTTTGTCTTTGGTACTTTGAATGAGACTGAAGTCTTTTTTAGTTGTGCTCAGCAGTAGTTAATTTATCTGGAGTTGAAAGAGACTGGTGTGGTCACTTGCATTTAAGAAAGAAGTGCAAGTTCAGGTATTTAGCAATATATTTCAAAACCTTTGTTGTGAAGTGTTAGTAAGTGTACTAATGTACACTTCTCGTACTGTATGTTTACAGAGTGAAATGTTGTATGGGGAGGTGCAGATGTGTTAATATAGGTTTTGAGAGGTACAGATTAGAATGTAGATAGATGTGAGCAAGGTTTGCAGATCATTGTAAAAAAGGAAATGAACAAACTGTGTGTATTTGTAAGAAAAGGAAGCAGTGTTTCTGAAATTATAAAACAAACAATTATAAAACAAAGAATATAATAATACAAGCTGTACTGTTATGAACCTCATAGTACAATTGCTTTAGTCCTGTGAATTGTCTGATTGGTGATATTGCTATTTCTAGAGTGAAAAGCTGTGGTGAGTGCTAGCAAAGGTGGCTCAAGAGAAATGTGTTACTTTATATACTTTTATGAGATTTGATGGCATGTTATAATTTCTTTGTGATAAAAAAGTACACTGAGTGAGGCTGTGGAATTTTTTACGAGAAAGGAACAACAAGTTATTGGTGCATTAGATGTAAATATGTGAAACTGTGTGAGAAATGTAGAACGGTTTAGAAAATATATCACTGTTATCAATTATTGATCAGTATGTAACTTTTATGTTTTGAGTTATTTTGTCTTTTCTAAGATGGAAAATGGAAACTTGTCTCAGTGAAAATAATTTTCGGCTTACATAAGAAGCAAAAAAGAGCCTTGTTTAGAGAAGTAGGATTATTATTCTGTTCAGCAATAACTACTTCAGGCATAGTGTATTCTGGTTTGAAGGATGTGCAGTCGCATGAACAGTTGAGTACTTCAGCAGCACAAGCTAACTCTGGATGAGCTAGGCTTAGTGATTGTATATATAGATATGCTGCTTTGCTAAGACTTTATTGCCACCTAGCCTGTCATTAACATAGCATTAATCTAAAGGCTCTTGGGCAGGCTGGCGAATGCTTATATTAGTACAAGCACTAAAGCGACCCTTAAAGTATGGGATGAAGTGAACCAGTCCAATCGATGGGCTACTTTTCCCTCTCATTTTACCCCAATACACTTTTATACCTGAGCTTGCACCAGGCGTTTTGATCTCTGACCTATTCTACAGGTGGGACATCCTCAACTTTGAAAATTGTCAGTGGGATTTTGCTCTTTGGAGCTCTGAGAGATACCTTTAAACACAATTGAAACATTGGGTACGTCACCCAGAGCTAAGGTCGCTGCCATTAGGAAACTCTCCTCAATCAAGAAGTTTGCAAGGCAAGCGGTTGGGCCAAGGGGTTGTATTTCATTCCTCTAAATTCTCTTCATTACTACCACCCCCACAACCAGGACTTTCCACATAGCTTTTTGGGAATGAACACTTGGGGAGACGATTGCAGATGAGTAATGGGGAAAACTATGGCGAGACATCCCCAGATTTAATCACTCTATGGGAATGAGGGAGCCACTACAAAGTGCTTTTTGACTGGTATCGGTACCCTACCAAACTAAAAACTATTTACACGGTGGCAGCAGGGTGGTGATGCAGGTCTTAATGAGGCGCTATGAGGTTGGAGGCTTAGAAGCCCCCAGATTGGACTTTTATCACTTTGCGGCACACCTACAGCACGCAGTTCGATAGCTGATGAGGAAGACAATTGAGAAAGTGCCTGTTTGGAAGCGCAGCCCAGTCGTAGAGGCTTACGGCTGCCCTGATGGAAGGGTCGGGTGCTTCAGATGACCTGCCATACGTGGTCAGGCAGACTGCGACTGTGTGGAAGGCATTTGTGGAGTGTGTAGAAGGCATGCACCGTTCCACCGGGAGCTGAGTGTGTGGTCCCTGGCTCTGGTACGAAAGATGATGGGGAACATGTCATTCCAGGCCTGGAGGGAAGGGGGATGTCAGATACTGGCAGATTTGTACCCGAATGAGACCTTTATCTTGTATGAACAGGCAAGCGAGATGTTTGTCCTGGGACGGGCCAATACCTTCAGCATACCGGCCTCATGAATCTAGCAAGGTAGACTTGGCTCACGTTCCCCAATGCTCCACAGATGACTCAAACTCTGGACATTATGCTCACATGTGGCGGTGGACGCTGATTGGTCTCCTTAATGTAAAGGGCCATGAGGTCCGATGCGGCAACCCCCCTCCCAGGGCACGGGCGCTTGAGATTCAGACATGTTGGCTCCCAAGGATGACAGGGCTTGGAGGGCTGCATGCACCCCGACTCACAAGGTATACTGCGATTCGCATTTTAAATTAATACACTTTAATTATCTGCACCATGTCTACATGACCCCTGGGAGACGGTCTCGTATAGACCCAGACCGAGAAGATGCCTGCCCTAGGTGTGGGGTGGAGGGGGCGGACATCTTGCACTTAGCCTGGTGGTGCCCCGAGTTGTCCAGATCCTGAATGCTAGTAGGGGAGCGGGTGAGGGGAGGAACAGGCCACTGGATTGAGGCTACTCCCCTCCACTGCTTACTGGGGCAGGTTCCAAGGTCTAAAACTCGCACACTGGCCTAAGAATTGCTGCAATTACTTGCGGTTTTAGCGAGACGTAGGATTGTCATTGTGTGGATGGGTAGGCATACTTCCTTGATGACTGATTGGTGGAGAGACGTGCAAAAATGGTCGATTGCTGAAGAAGTATACATGAACGCTAGCAGAAGGGACGAGAAGCTGGCTGAGGATCTCATGACTTGGAGAGCACTCCATAGGGACTTCCTAACACCAGAAATGGCTGAGAGCAAACAGAATGACTCAGAGGTGGCAAGTAGTGGGTCGGACCAGGATCAATAGGGCATCCCCTGATGAAATTAGCCCCAGACCCCTAACTCTGAAACTATGTATGATTGGAAGTCTATTGCTCTGTTGTCTCTTTTTCCATTGTGTAAACTGCTGTGTTTGGTCTCTCGCTGCCCGCCTGCCAGACAATGTGCACCCGTTTTGTTTTTATTGCAAAATACAAATAAAAGTTATTTTAAAAAAAGAGTCTTCGTGTTTGAAGTCTCCTTCATGTCTGGGAAATTATTTACAGAGGAGATCAATTTAGAAGTAGCTGAACACTGAGCCCAAGGCTGCGTCTTCCTTATGCAGATGTGTTCAGTGCAAAAGAGGCAAAAAGGCAACCTTTATACTGAAAATATCACAGTGAATTTGATACAAGGAAATGTAATTTGATGTGGAAAATTATGTGTATTATCCATAAAGTAGTACACTGAGAAAGGTTCTCAGACATTGTGATGAGCCCTAACTGGGATGAAACCGGTCTTGGGTTGCTTGTGTTCTGGTTCAGGGAGGTCCTGGCCTGGCAGTTCGGGTTGAACTGTTCCTGTTGGAGAAGGATCAAGGCTGATTTGCATATGGCTGGGTCTAAACTATTGTGACATGTTGCGCAAAGTCACAATGGACTGTGATGCAGCCCGAGTAATTACTCAAAATTAATTCAAGCATTCCATACATCACTTTTTTGTATACTTTAGGTCGGACATTGTGCATTTAGTCATCTGTACCACTTGCTGGAGTGTGTTTATTTGTATTAAGGCAAATAATGGTGCTCTCTGTCTGTATAGAGATTAAGAATGGGCTAGGGGACCAATGTAAAGAATGTAAAGGATCAGTATTCTTCATCCTTCAATGGGAAGCTTCAAGTCCATCAGTTAGACGTCATAGGTAGGACATACAACCTAGGACAGATATACGATGGGTAAATATAGAATGCCATGGTAGAGAGGACATAAGTCCATTCTGAAAATAAAGAGGGATTTTTGGATAATCTAATGCACCTTTGGACTTTACCGTGTTTTGTTGAAAATGAGTCTAAGGGCAGTCTTGATATTTACCCTATTAATGAAGTCCAGAAGAACATCTGCACCTGATAAGACATATTTCAGCAGCTTTGAGACAATCAATTGTGCACCAAAGGTGACATTCTGGATTCCAAGTGCAGGCTGCTACTTTTCTTTAGGATACGTGTTTTCTCCTTGTAAGATCGCTAGGAATACATTTAATATAAATGCAGACCTGGAGTGGCTGCTGATTACTTTTTTTAGACTAATTAGGCCTTAGTATATTCTTCAGACGAATATGCACAAATTAATTAGCTTTGGTGTCACAACAGATTTGTTTCACCAAGAAGAGTGCACCAAGTCTTCGGAAAAAGTTGAAGAGATTGCTTATCTGAAATTAGAAATGTTTTCTACTGCACCCATCCAACACTGACAGGGGCTGCTCTAAAAATGGAAATCTGGAGACGGATACTTTAAACGTTACTGTGGGATATATGTTACTAAAAATGTATTTTAATACAAGTATGCATGAAGGGCTTATTTATTTTAGAAATGTTAATACAGCCTAATATAATTAAATTATTGTTGCTGTCCAAGTAACATGTAGACATTGGAGACAGTACCAGGGGTATTCTGAACATCAATCTGCTATAAGTGAATTCTGGAGTGTCTTAAAATCATTAAATGTACGACTAGGGAATGATCAATATGGGTGTTGTTCTTACCAAAGCTCCAATTTGTGATTTATTTTGGCCTAGGAGAAAAAATAGTAAAACTGATTACTTATTTAAACCAAAATCAAAGAATATCTATAATGATGACACTTTAACTAGTATGCCACAGGAGAGAGATAGCTAGTCCAGATAGGTAGTGGGTCATGATTTTCACCCTAATCGTGTTCCATTATCTCAAGAGGCGGCTAATAAGATAAATAAAGATTATGAAAAGTGGTAAACCGAAAGAAAACGTATATAATGTACTACAAGTTTCTATTCTAATGTATTACAGTTGCATCCTTCCTTGGTAATTGAACAAAATAGAAAACTCTCTACATCTAATCCCTCTCAGTTCCACAAAAACATCACCTAAGGCTCTATCATCTCACCTATTCCCTTTCATCTGTACGCTGACCCTCTCATCTCCCCTTTTCAAACATTCCAACATCTTGTACCACTTTTGTATTTTTAAACGATATGTGCTTCTACGAAGGATATTATACCCCCTGTCCAGACTTTTAGGAACATTCAGATTTGGAGGACTCCTCCCATAATCTGAAGCTAAATCCTTTCAAACCAGATTTCCATCTGATCCACCAAAAACGACTTCTTCCTGTTTAACCCTGGGTCAACTCACTTACAGAGCTAGACTGCAAACCCTCTCTTGATGAACCTGTGAAATTCTTAGGATTAGTTTTGGGTATGAACTGGACCGTCCAGCACACTTCAAATATTTTCTAAGGGGGCACAGTTTTGTCTCACGTTCCTGCATGGAATAAAATCTTTCATTCCATGAGTTTATCAACTAAGTTTCTGCATTGAATAAAATCTTTAATTCCATGAGTTTATCAACTAAGTGATACAGGTCCTCGTTACCAAGGTTGCAGAATGCACACACGATGCTCATAGTGTTGATGTTAATGTTAATGTTAAAACGACTTTTAAAGCGCACGAATACCTTACGGTGTATTGGCGCTGAACTATAGTAGGCCTATTAAACGTGGAGAAGGGGGAGATTATCATGAAAACAGCCAGGTCTTTAGCTTTTTTCTAAAAGCAAGGAGAGAATTTGCATCTCTCATGTCAGCAGGGAGAGTATTCCATAGTTTAGCAGCACAGTGAGAGGTGCTGCGGCCTCCCCAGCACACAGTTCGAATTATAGGGATTGACATAAGTTTTGTATTTGTAGACCTTAATTGTCTGCCTGGGTGGTACCATGAGAAAAATTGTTTCAATGGTACCTGTCCTGTTCCATTCAGAGTTTTATAGGCAAGACAGAGTACCTTAAATTTAACACGTTGCACCACAGGCAGCCAATGTAGCTTACGGATTCCTTTTGTAACAGATTGGTGCCTAGGAATATTCAATAGGAGCCTTGCCGCTGCATTTTGCACCATCTGCAATTTCCTTAGGTGTTGCTTCTGTAAACCGATATATGAGCTGTTACATAATCGAGTTTAGGCAGCACCAAGGTAGTCACAATTGTTTTCCTAAGATCATCTGGAATGTATGGTAAGACCTTTTTGAGTTTCTTCAGTAAGAAGAAGGAGGCTGAGACTGTAGCATTAGTTTGTTGCGCATAGTTAAGTTTATTATCTATCAGCACTCCGAGGTTTTTGGCCTCTTTTACTGGTTCAGGCGTCTGTCCTAATTCAGTAGGCCACCACAGTCTAGGATTTCTTGAGCTATACTTGATCCCGTTCAAGGCAGCTCTACATACAGCTGTCATTCTAGAACCAGGAATGAGAAGATTTAACCACATCACTCTTATTTTAATCACTCTGAAATAGCTTCCTAGCATGTGAAACGAGTGACATAAATTGCAAGGTGATCCTTTCAGGTGCTCCAAACTATAGGGCTTAGAAGTGTGTTATCTCATGTGGACAATGCTATATTCAGAGCTCTGAAACACTTCTGTGGGACGATCCTTCCTACAAGCGATTACTCCCATAGTCAGGAAACTGTTCTACAATATAATGTGTAGAAAGTATGGTAGAGGTAGATTTTTATTCCCAAAAATCTTTATTCCAAAATTGATCATTTTTTTTTGCATTGGAGTATATACCTTCTGCAATGAGATGGGGATCTGTCTTTTTTAATTAAATTTATCACTTCATGAAGCGATCAAGGAACTCCATTTACCTCTTAATTTTGGAAGGCTTTTATTGATCTGTTAAACATTTACTTAAAAGAGGCTTTTAATGCTCATTTGAATGGTTATGCACAGAGAACAATGTAACTGAAATTGTATTTAACATGTATCATTAATTAATATCATGATATTTGAATGGAGATGTTCATTTTAGCTGATATTTTTAACAGTGATACAATACCTTCTTTTGCAATAGTCCGTCAATTTTTGTTTGCAGGCTCAAAAAACTACCATGTCTTCCACTAAGCGTATTCACGGGGGGTTGAGTCACCCTGTTGAGAGTACATCATGTACACAGTGAAACAGAAGGTAACATACAAAATGTATGCAAATAATAAAGGTAAACTGGCATGTGTTGCCATACCTAAGTTAAAGGATGACTCACTGCAAAGAATTTGAGTATACCTGGCACTCATAGGAAAATATAGCATGAATTTCTCTGCCTTTTTGATGTTTAAGGGGGATTAAATCTATGGCTATAAAATCATAAATGTCATGTTGTGTATAAGTATAGGCCCATTTCACGATCTCCCGATAAAGGAAATTCTGAAGGCATCCCTAAGTTTGGAGCCTTAGAAACTTTAGAATTATTTCTCACTCTGGTTAATTATGTTAGCTGATTGACTGAAAAATGTATTGACCAAAGACGTTTGAGAATAAGCTGAGGGTGTTTAAGATGACGATCAGGGACTGACCTTCAGTGAGGAGGATATCGATAGAATTCTTGCTGATGTTAATCCCTTTGAAGGCCTTAGCAGTAGCGACCCAAGCCCAGCAGTAGCAGACTGGGATGAGCTAATGAACACTAGAAAAATTCAAATAAGAGCAGCCCTACATGGCCTCCTGATGAGGGAATATTTAAGAAACAAAATAGCCCCTCAGGGCTTGTTGGTTAAAAATGAACCTTTCATTTTTCAGGACGACATGGTTTTTAAAAAAGCGTGGTCTCTTATTTCGTGGCATTGCACTAGGGACTGGCTGGTCTTGATAGTGCATACTGCTACAAGAAAATCCTTGGAACTTAAAACTGAGATCAGCAGACTGGAGGTGAAGTTGAAGGCTTTCATTTCACCAGCTGATCTGAAGAAAGGATTAGATGAACTCAACCAGCAAATGATGGATTTTGAGGCAACTCTGAAGCAAAGTAAATTTAACAAAATGAAAAAAGATAAAGATCGCTTTACCCCTGAATGGGCATATCCCTACACAAAAGCAGACTATGTGATGAAAGATAAGGGGAGTGACTCAGATAATGCGAGCTCCGATGGGAGTACTACCAGTACAAACTCAGGTGGTTTCCAAAAAAAACAGAGGGGAGGTTACCGACAACAGAGATCCCAATTCCCTCGCCAGCGAGGGTGGAGAGGTTTTCAGGGACCACAGTTCAACCCCTACCAGAACCATTACCAGTTCCCATCATACCAATTTGTCCCCCCACCAATGGGGCAGATGTATCCACAATGGGTTCCGGAACAATCATACGTAGCCCAAAATGCTCAGCCTTTTTTATCCTGGGGCCAGGGATCGAACAGAGGAAGGAACGGGAAGGGCAACAATGTGAACTGGCAACCCGGGGACGGAACAGACCCCAGGGTCCTAACCAGGAGTATGACAGCGAACCAAGCATCAACGAGCAAGAGGGGGACCTAGTTATCAACATAACTCCGTGGCCACTCACTGAGGTACAACACAAAGTCTTGAACAAAGGCTTAGGGTATGTCCCAACCAACAAACCAGACCTTTTTTTGTTGCACAAAGAAATGCAGGACTTTATAAGAACTATCAAATTGAGGGTTTTTTTTCAAGGATAAGGAACCACCCCCAGAGACCTCAGATACAGGGTTAAGACCTAAGTCTAACTTTACACCACTAGACAGCCAACTTCCGGTAGAAGTATTGGCTTTTGAAAAGGCGATCATGCAAGAACTAAAGAATTTGGACACTAAACAAAGGGTATTCCAAAACATCAGCAAACTGGAAAATGAAGCTATTAGAGAACTTGGACAAAACAGGGATCTAGTCATCAAGCCAGCAGACAAAGGGGGAGCCGTGGTTATACAAACCTCCGCTGCCTACGACAGGGAATGCAGAAGGCTCTTAGCTGACAACAGAAACTATCAAGTCCTGGCTGTAGATCCTACAGAGTCCCTTAGAGTGAGGATACAAGGAATGATTGAAGAGGCCCTTGCACATGATTGGCTATCCAAAAAAGAGTCAGAGTTTCTGGTTCAAAAGAACCCTCGCACGCCATACTTCTACACCATACCTAAAGTGCATAAGAACCTTGAGAACCCGCCAGGACGCCCAATTGTGTCTGGCATCTCATCCATTCTGGAACCACTATCCAAGTTTGCCGATGCATTCTTGAGACCCCTTGTACAGGCCACAGATACATACCTAAGGGACACTAAGGCAATACTCCAATTATTGCAGAATCACCCATTTGACCCTGAGTCCCAAATGCTACTGAGCCTGGATGTGGAGAGTCTCTATACGAGCCTCCCTCATGATGAGACACTTGTGATTATTGAAGAAGTACTCCACTCCACCCATTGGAAATACCAAACCCCTAGAGGGGTTGTAATGGAGTGCATCTCTTTAGCTCTCACCAAGAACTTTTTTGAATACGAGGGAACTCTGTATTGGCAAAGCCATGGGACCAGCATGGGGAGCACCTTTGCTCCAAACCTGGCAGGACTCTATGTCCATCATTTGGAGTCCTCCAAAATCCTCCATCCCAATAATCCCTACAGAACAAGGATACACACGTGGCGACGCTATATTGACGACGTCCTGGTGATTTGGGAGGGGGACGAGAATTCCATCACAGAATTCATGCAATGGCTGAACAATCAGAACATTTTCCTCAAGTTCACCCACCAGATGTCAAACAGGTCTATGGTTTTCTTGGACCTCAACATCTACCATGAGGCTGGGTTTCTTAAGACAGAGACCCATTTCAAACCGACGGCCAGAAACTGTCTCCTCAGGTTTGACAGCTTCCATCCGCGTCACCTGAGGGAGAACCTTCCATACGGACAGTTCCTCCGCCTGCGTCGGAATTGCAGCGACCTGGCGAAATATAAAAGTCAAGCAAATGACCTCTGCACTAAGCTAAGAGAAAGGAAGTATCCCAACCCTGTTATTCAGAAGGCTATGAAAAGAGCTAGAAATAACAATCGTGAGGCCCTCCTGGAAGACAAACCCACAAATGATAACCAGATGAACAGAACGGTCTGTGTCACCACCTACAGCCCGGTTACCAACCAATTGACGAAACTGGTGAATAGACATTGGCGCACACTCACATGTGGCACACTATCCCTTGAGAAACCAATGTTCGCCCACAGACGTGGCAGGAATCTGAAAGATATTCTAGTCCACACAAGACCACAGCCAGAGAAAGTGGAGCAAACAAGACTACAAGGGATAAAGGGCCACCATCCATGTGGCAATTGCAACTGCTGTCATCTCACGAAAAAGAGTCAGACCCTCTCCTTCACCAATGGGACGAGCTGGCAACAACGGACGTTCACAAACTGTAATAGCAAAAATGTGGTCTATTTGATCACATGCCCCTGCGGCAAGGAGTATGTGGGAATGACCACGAGGCAAGTCAAAGTCAGGATTAATGAGCATAAGAGCAACGTTAGATGTAAAAAGGCGACCACAAAAATGTCAGCTCATTTCCTGGAACTTCAACACTGTGTCAATGAATTACAATGGACAGTGATCGAACAACTTCCCTCAGACACAGGTCTGTTGGAAAAGTCGCAGCGCTGGGTGTTCCGTCTGGGCACCGACATCACAGGGCTTAATGATTCAATTCCCTGGAGCCAATTACGTTAACTTTTGAAATACTGCATGAATGGTATGCTGAGTGACGTAAGAACATCCAATATTGCACCTTTTTTCTGTCTACCAGCGCTTTCACGGTCTTAATGGCATGATGAGCGCTTATGTAAATTGATGACATTTTTTGAGGCCTATTGTACCCTTGCGTTATACCTCCCCTTAATGATGGTAAAAGTTATGGTTTACTTGACTACCTCGATTGAACCACCACAAATGCTACACTCTCAAAAATCCCTTTTGGATTTAATTCACCTCTACTCTGTCCTTCCATATGGAACGTTGCTAAATATGATCACCGATTGAGGGAGATAGAAAAACAAACACTGCTGTTTTGCCCCGATCATCAGCACTTGACATTGTAGGATTACTCGTTTGCGCATGCGCTGGCCGTTCGGGCTTGACGCATGCGCAGCTCTCGAGTTATGAATACTGGGTCTGCGCATGCGCGTCCAGTGATTCACTACCGCAGAGCCAGCGCGACCATGCCCAGCGCATTCCGGAAAGGAAACGAGTACTTTTACCTTATATGGGCTCCTTTCCGCTAGTGATTATCCAATTTACTCCAACTAATTAACCACACCACAGAGTATAAAAAGCGAGCCTTTGCCTTAACGGCTCACTTTCAGCGGAGCAGCGTTGAGGGGAAGGCAGGCGATCGTTCCATGCAGTCATCGTGAGTAGGGCGAGTTGAGACGGAGGATGCATCTCACATATCAGTAACCTTGTCTTATTTATTCTCTACTTCACCTCCCATAATACAGCTATTTACTATCTTTTAGGTTGTTTACTGGGCAACGAGGAGTGATACCCCCAATACTACGCTTAGGCTCATGAGGCCTTCCGAGTTTTGAACTTAAGTAAGCCTGTACCATCGCTAAAATCATTCTTTTTATTCCCATTTATATCAGGGAGATTGCATGTATGTATGTGCGTATGTGTTTAGGACTGTGTGTCCCCCTATAAGTGTCTTTCTCTCACAAGGTACCAGAGCCACAGTTGAGTTCTGTTTACTCACCTTTACTACAAAAATAATCCTTTTTCCTCATGTTCCCGGACATCCGACTAGCATGTTGACTATGTTCCTGGACATCCGACTAGTATATTTATTATGTCTTTCTTTTTCAGATTTTTTCAAACGCCAATTGGGCGCAACGAGCATACCTTCACTTAAAACATTGATAGGTATATTACACATTGTATTTTTATTAAATAGTTTTTTTGAACACTTTCACATTTCATGTGAGTAAGGTGAGGATAATAGTGCATATCCTCGTCCTGAAGAAGGAGCCTTGTGCTCCGAAACATGTTGACACTGTTGTTGGTTGATATACTCTAGTACGTATTCTTTCAACCAGTCTTTGCACTTTTTTACTAATACCAGCCAAGGACGGAATAAATTTTTCTTTTATCCTTAGTGCCAGGTATTTTTTATTCACTTTTTTCACCTCACCTCACTCACATCACTCAATACACACCCTCACATAGCTCACTATCAAGTGCTCCTACGTAGTCGTTTAGTCGTAGCACGCCGCATCCCGTAGAGGGGTGCGAAGGCACCAATGATGAAGCATGACACCAAGGGGCCTGTTGGTGTGTGAGGGGCATTTAAACAACACTGTGTGCTCCCCATCCTATTAGGGACCCCTGCAACCCACCTAGTGGATTCTATTTTGTTTATTCATGATGCCTAGGGAGACTGGATCCACTTTTCTCTCTCTCCCCCCTTTTGTTACATTTCCGGTGTTTAAGATGAGACATCTGGTAAACAGTGTCATGTGTGGTAACTAATAATCCCAGCTCTAACATGTCCCAGGAGAGAAGGCAGGAGTCCAGCTAGTAGAATGCAAAGCACCACCCTTTATCTGAGGTTTCATAATAGAAAGGTCTGGAGGGGATTATGTGCTAAGAGAAGGATATATAGCTACAAACCATAAATTCTTTATTCGTCTCATATTAGCCAAAAAAGCACATAATATTAAAAATACATATAAAGTTGCTTTGCAATTATGTGACCATGCAATACAATATTCAGTTCCAAATTGTATAAAACTAGCAGCCCGTCCCGACGTTGTCAGGGTATGAATTGCTGCCGGCCAGTAGTATATTGTTTTGTAGGATTTCGTTTTGATAGCATTTCTTATCTGTGACAGGCCTGTGAAACGCTCCGATTCACAGTGCACTGCTGATGCACTTAAGAGTGCGCGTTCAGTAGTGTGTGAACTCGAGTTTCCCTACTTTATTTTTCCTTGCAATATTATATAGCGCGAACTCGACAACATGGCATGAGCACAATTTACATTACAGAAGAACACATTCATTTGTGGTAGGCACGGGGAGACAAAGCGATTTGCCTGGAATCACAGGATGTTGAGCTGATGCCGAGATTCGAACGTAGCTCCCCAGCTCTAAAGTTCGCAATTCTAGAACTTGTGGCGGGAGGTGTGTCTAAAAGTGTATGTCGGTGCTGGCCATCAATTCAAATCGGTGGTGAAAAAAATATGAGTATGTTGCTGGAGTTGTGGGCCGCCGTGCCACCAATGTACTTACCGGGGGAGGGTAAACACCCATTATTCCGCAACTTTCTTTCCGCATACCAACACTCCGCATACTTTCATTACGAAAGTACCATGACTCCGCAATGCCATTATAACGCATGGTGTTACATTTTATATGCTTTTACCACACATACATTTACAACAAAATTCGTTGCAAATGCATGAATGGTAAAAGCATGTTTTTTTTTAATGTTTGGATAAGGTAAGCATGGGTATAGGGGTATATGTTTTGGGGTACTGAGGTATATGTTTTGGGGTGTTTGGGTATTTTAAGGGTTCAGATATAGTTTTGGGTTATGGGGTACAGGGGTAGTTTTAAGGTTTAGGGATAGGTATGGGTTTTGGGGTACAGGGGTATTTTTAGGGTTCAGGGCTAGGTCTGGGTTTTGGGGTATAGGGGTACTTTTAGGGTTCAGGGGTAGGTTTGGGTTTTGGGGTACAGGGGTATTTTAAGGGTTCAGGGCTAGGTTTGGGTTTTGGGGTACAGGGGTATTTTTAGGGTTCAGGGCTAGGTTTGGGTTTTGGGGTACAGGGGTATTTTAGGGGTTCAGGGCTAGATTTGGGTTTTGGGGTACAGGGGTATTTCTAGGGTTCAGGGATAGGTTTGGGTTTTGGGGTACAGGGGTATTTTTAGGGTTTAGGGGTAGGTTTGGGTTTTGAGGTACAAGGGTATTTATAGGGTTCAGGGCTAGGTTTGGGTTTTCGGGTACAGGGGTATTTTTAGGGTTTAGGGATAGGTTTGGGTTTTGGGGTACCTGGTTAAGATGGGTTAGTGTTTAAGGGTGTTGGGGTATTTAAAGGAGTAATGGTGGGTAATGATTATGGGGTGCAGGGGTATTTAAAGGGAGCAGGGTGGACAACCGGAGCTGGAATGTACAGAACCTGGGAAGAAAAAACAATGAAATATTGGGCACAACGCTCGCTTTTTTCCGTAATCCCACGCCCCGCACACGCCCACGCCCCCAGCACATGCCCACAGCACAGGATATGAGACATGGCATGAAGGGCGGAATGTACCACACGCCCCCAGCGTTTGTCACGCCCCCAGCACCCGCCCACAGCACAACGCAGACACGCCCACAAGGGACTACTTTGCTGGCACGGTTCTTTTACATTTTAAATGTATATGGTGGGTGTCTGCATAGCCGATGTCCTTCTGCTGCAACTGCCCTTTCCAACGCTGTATTGGGTGTTGTGATTGGGGCTGTGGTTCCTGAGATTACCCGCCTCAAAGATTTGGGCTCTCTTCTTATTATATTAGTACTAGCAGCCCGTCCCGGCGTTGTCCGGGAGCAATTAGGCTTCAGGGTCCCCGCCCGCCCCGACGTTGTCCGTTGGTCCCCCGGAGCCTTCCTCCATATATTGCAGTATTATACCTCTATGTTTACTTTGTACGCTTTTGTAGCAGCCCGTCCCGACGTTGTCCGGGAGCAATTAGGCTTCAGGGCCCCCGCCCGCCCCGACGTTGTCCGTGGGTCCCCCTGGAGCCTTCCTCCATATATTGCAGTATTATACCTCTATGTTTACTTTGTACGCCTTTGTAACCTGCACACATAACTTTTTCCTCCTGTAATGCACCGTTTGGCTCACTTTTTTAATGCTCTGTTTGCTTCCTTTTGCTACTTGCACACGTCACTTTTTCCTCCTATACCTCTATGTTTACTTTCTACGCTTTTGTAACCTGCACACGTAACTTTTACCTCCTGTAATGCACCGTTTGGCTCACTTTTGTAATGCTCCATTTGCTTCCTCTTGCTCACGATGTACGCTTTTGTAACCTGCACACGTAACTTTTTCCTCCAGTAATGCACCGTTTGGCTCACTTTTGTAATGCTCCGTTTGCTTCCTCTTGCTCACGATTTTCATTTTTGCTTCATTTTTCCGCCGCTCACTGCTCCGAAATAAATAAATAAATAACCTACCTCATCCGCCGCTCACTGTTCCTCTCCGCCTGTCCGCCGCTCCTCACCGCCTGTCCGCCCCTCCTCACCGCTCCTCCCCGCACCATGTCCGCCGGTCCTCCTCGCGCTCCTGGACGCCACTCCTCCCCGCGCTCCTCACGTCGGGCACGCACGTCGCGGCCGGGGCTTCTTCCAAGGGACTACTTTTTTTTCGGTACATTTTTTAAATAACGTATATTTATTACGTTTATATAGCCTATGTCCATCTGCACACCCTGACGATTACAACGATGTATCGGGTGTGTGGATTGGCGCTGTGGTTCCCGAGTTTACCCGCCTCAAAGGTTCAAAGTTCTTCCTTTATAATAGTAGTATAGATCATCGCAAAAAAAGAAATACATATAAAAGTCCAAAATATAAAAATAAAACAAGGCATTTAAACTTCAGGCTGAAGTCTTGTACCACTTCCTAGTGGCCAGAGCACACCAGAGGTAATTCAGGGCTGCAATAGAAACACTGTCATTGCTTAACTGTGGCAAAAGGAACAGGGTCAACTTACATTGTCTCATGTTAGCAGAGCGCAAAATCGGAACCAGAAACCATCTGCGATGACTAGTGTAAAGGTCACAGAAGAACACGAAGTGCATTGATCAGACAGATTATCACATGGGCAAGTCGGAGAGTTGTGGACCAAGAGCCATGTTGTGGAAATGCAACTAAAAAGTGAATATTATTAAAGAGCAAGCGAGGCAGATAAAATCTCTGTTCAGTACTAAAAACATTCTGTAAGTAATCTCCAAATTAGGAGTAAGCTTAATAAAACCATTAGAGATTCAGGACATCAGTTTTTCAGAGTCCTGCAAGAGACTTCTCATCTGTCACTGAAAAATAGACACTTTCACCAGAGTTTTTGAGCGTGCATCAATGGACCTTTGGTTGAGGTACAGCTCAGAAAGACCTAGTTAGCTTGATGTGGCCTTCAAATAATATATCCAGGAATGGCTAGTGCATTAGCAAGGCAATGACAGTTTGTTAGGAAGGATCTCCATAGAGATTGCAGTTTCTGGGTTGCCCCAGATCTTTGATCACAACAGTAAAAGGCCTTATTTTAACATTGTCTTCCAGGTAATCAAGCCCAACTTCAAAAATGGCACATAAAATTTAAAGAGGCTTGTGGTGAGGCCAAAATCCTTCTCAAGATTTTATTTTCAGCTTGTTTAATTTTTTCTGAGTCCTTATAATCCTAAATTCCTGCCCTAAAGCTCTCTATTGCTATACATTTCGTTTTGAAAATACTAAGAATCTCCTTCACTGGTTTGTGTCCCGGTCTGTATCCAAAGTTGAAAACAGACTCTTGGCCCTTTGGAACAGATTAGCCCTAGAGGCTAAAAAACAAAAATCTGCCGGACGTCAAAAATAAGCCCCAAATATGTAGAATTTGACACTTTAACAAGGACAGCCCCTCTTAGTTTAAATTTCCCGGGTTTTAATATTTGTGTCCCGATTTCCATAATATATGATTTGTTATGATTAGTTTAAGGTCTAAATCATCCATAAAATTTGCAAAAGCATCCAGAAGAGATTGGAGGCCAATTGTGGTTCTAGAGATTAAAGCAGCTTCAGCCACATGGAGTAAAATGGGTACAGCCCTGTGTCCTACTATAGAGGCAAGTCCCTCCCTGAGCGGCATTCCATTTATTTAAAATATGTAGAGAGCCTTCCCAGGTGGAGAAAGATTAATTGATGCAGTAAATTCCCTTACATCAACAGAAAGCCTGAATTGTAAGGCAGCCTGCTCATCATAAGGTACTTCTCCCCTAAAAATAGGGATGAACTCAGAATTGCCTGGGTTAAAAATGTTTGTAAAATTATATACCCATGTCTCCATTGGTATGCGAGAGACCATGGAAAGTTTTTGATAACCCTAGATAAAGGGATTATTTATGACTTTACAAAACTAGACACAGTCTCTTTGGTTCCCTGTAGTTAGCAAATCATCCGAGCATTTACTTCTAAGTTCAGCTTTCCTTTTATCTAGACTTTCATTGTATTCCCTTCTGGCATAGTTCATTTCTTCACTGGGATGAGGGTTTTTTGATAATGACGTCTTGGGGCATTTATGGGCATATTTCGGTGGATGGGATATCCAGCACTTTTATGACGAGGTAACCCGTCCGCCAAATTCTAAATTAGGCCCAAAGTGCCTGTGGTGTTGGAAAGTAAATGTCATGCACCATGTTGCCTTGCTCTATGCTTTTGGAGGGCTTTAGTATACCTAGGTCATAACGTCTAGCAAGCATCATACTGGACCATTTTGCTTTTAGTATGTTCAGAATGGGTGGAAGTGTTAGTGGACAGAGCTATCTGTCTGCTCATGCTTCAGAGGTTACTGCAGAATTGTTCAAGTTCTTGGCATGCATAAGGTAAAGCTTGTTCAGCATCTTTGGCTTGCAAAATGGAAACGTGTGTCTTTGTCAGCTGTTCCCGGTTCTGTTTACTTCTTTGAAGTTCCTGCTAGAAGAAAATTTGCTGCATGGAAAGACTTTAATAATATCGTGTTATGGTTTAGAGCCAACACATTGCTTCACTGACTGTCAGCTGTTCGGCTATGAGATCCCCTTTTCAAGCAGGTATTAATTTACAAAGACTATGCCTTTTTACATTTCACAAATTTGTATCCATTATACAGGAACAAGGCCCATTTTATAGTATCTGTGTCTGCATAAATCTCTCACGAGTTTTGTGTGATAAGAGTGTGCGTAACAAGTAGCAAATTTCCAGGAGCGATTAGGGGTTCTATAAACTGTACAAAATGAGGTATGGGGAAAAAATTTAGATTACAGTATCAACAGGGTGAGACATTTGGAAAGAGTGGATATAGAAGCAACTGGACTAAACGAATGAGCCAAATGTAATATAATTTAAGTAGCATTGTAAACACGGTAAATCTCAGTAGGATCTCCATTTAGAGGTCCATGCTACTGCAAGCCCTGTGCAGCCCACACAGAAAGGCCAGCATGAAAGGTGTTATGAGCAGACAACTTCTGCTGCACAATTTACTGTCTAACTTGCTTGTTATTAAGGTTCTTATAGGGTAGATTCAACCCCCACTCTCCCAGAGTAAGCAAGAAGGACAGATTAACTGAACACAAACCTGAAACGAGGACCAAATGAGGTGCAGGTAAGTCAAGTGGATTTATTTACAAGCCATCAAGAACACCAGGAGGGTGCTGCCAGCCAGCTCCGCAGCTGTCCTCCCAACTCATGACATTTCCCCGCATTCCAACTTCCCCCACATTCCATTAGAGTATAACTACGACATTGGGAAGCACCGATTCAACAAAACCCTAGGTGGAGTGGGTAGAAAGTGTTTTCCTCTGCTTTCTGTGGGTACAATTGAGTATGCGAGTGGGCTTAGCAACTCATTTTTAGTGTGAAAGAGCAGGTTTTGGAAGTGCACGAAAGCATTGTTTAGTAGTTTAAAGTGGGTCTTACCTTCAGATTTTGAAGAGGAACTGGAAAGTGTGTATTAGACTAGTCTGTAACCAATGAGATTGTGAGATTAAGCAGTAGCCCCTTCTTCCTCTGCACACCTAATTCATCCCTAGTGATTGGGCCCAATGCACCCATTTTGCACAGCCAATCCAGTTTGATGTTACATTATCTGTAGACAAAGGGTTTTTAGTGGCTTCTGTACCTGTTTTCTGATTCGCCTCTTGGGGCTTAGGGTTTGGTTGCTGAACAAAAAAAAAACACCATTAACCCCACACAACATATCACAAACAATACAACTATTCAATAACTACAAGCCAGACAACTTACTAACACAAAGTCACTTGCCTGAAGGAAACAAAAACTTAAGGCAAGGCATGAACATATTATCACAAGATTGCTTAATCGCACCTTCCCACCGCAATTAACCACACTCTGCCCAAATAACCAGACTACACAACTGTTACAACACCACTACCCACCACAAAAGCCCCAACACACACAAACATATCTCAAAATTCTCAACCTACCTTTCACCTCCACCAAAATTCACAACTACAATACACCCCCATGCCCCTCCACCTCTGCCCATACTACACCACACATCGCCTCCAAGGCACCAGGACATAAAGAAGAAAGAAACACAACTAAAATGCCTACTCTTCAATGCAAGATCCATGTATAAAAGTCACTTTAACATCTTTGACCTGCTCTCAGAGACAACACAAGACCTGACCTTCATTATAGAAACAAGGCTCAGAAAAGATTTTGAACCCACATGCCACAAAGATATCCCACCTGATGTTGTCATCATAAAAAAAATATGGACACGCTAGTCCCACTGGGGTTTTGAATTATCAAGAAAGACAGGAAGGATCATTATGGTGGAGGCATCGCCATTATCCACAAGAATAACATCAAAGTGGTTAAAACAGACACCTTAAGGATGAACGACAACAGGACTATAAACTGCCACTTATTCTAACACCCAGCAGGTACCATATGCTCCTTCAGTGAACACCTAGCAGATCTGATACCACACTGCGCACTATCACATGCCAGATACATAATCCTAGGGGGTCACAACCTTCACTGGAAGGACTAGAGCAATACTCTAATCCATTCATTAAAGGACCTCTTACTTATTAAGAATCTCTCTCAGCTCTGAAAAGGCAAAATACACAACAAAGGCTCTACCCTGGATGCTGTCATTGCTCAAGAAGAAACGCTAACTATTGACAACATCCTCCCTGTCAACTGGTCGGATCACAACATCATTCTGTTCCACATCAACAATATGTTCCACCACCCAATTCACTTATAAGAAACTCTTTGGTGGACGAGAAACATAAGGCAAATTTCCCTAGCGGACCTCGTAGAAAGAATGGAATCACTACTCCCCTCCACATCAGACAACCTCTCAACAACTGAACACACTACCCACTACAACTCAACAATATCCTCCATACTGGACTAAGTAGCCCCTCTGAAACTGAAAAGTGAGAGAAACACACCCTCAAGATCCTGGTTCAATAAAGACATCAAAGCTGAAAGAAGAAAGCGCAGAGTGACAGAAAGACTATGGTGAGCAAATCCATCCACAGCCCACCTGGCCCAACTCAGGAGGGAATGCATGAATTACAAAAAACATACCATGAATGAAAAAGCCACCTTCTTCTTCAATACTCTAGACAAGGCTAAAAACTACCCCAAACAGCTTTTCAGTATCATCAAAAAACAAACCTCCAAGCCTTTCCTGATAAACCCTCAGACCTCCAAAGAATGATGTGAAAACCGCCAATTTCTTCAACGATACAATCGTAAAGATCAAGCTCTCCCTTTAAGATCACAACCAGTCATCCAAGGGGAACCTCCCACCCAGAAAGGAAGATAACAACCCCCTTCTTAATCCATGGCCACCCTACCAATGGCCACTCCACAGGACAATAACAGGAGCAATCAAATGCATGGGCCCTGCACATCTCCTTGAAGCTGGACAGTATTTAACCCAGTCTTGGAGGTGGATATATTTGCTTCTGTTGGCTATGTCCAAACCCGAAATCCCACTTTGCTCCCCTTAGAACCACTGTCAAAGAAGCAGCCAGAATGGTCATAGGAATAAAAAAATATGATCATATTACCCTTGCCCAGAAAGAACTGAACTGGCTCCCAATTGAAGCTCGCTACTGCTTGTCTCACTCACAAAGCCCTTCACACTGGGAACCCAGCTTACCTTGCCTCAAACCTCAAAAAGGCATATCAAGCAAGCAACCTAAGTAGCTTTAACACCCTGCTCCTCATTTCCACTGAAAGCCCAAAAACAAAACAAGCATTGGAAATGCAATAGGTCTCGCAATAGAATAGTTAGACATTTTTCTTTTTGCAAATGGAAGAGTGGCGTTGCGTGGATGAGTGGCGTTGCGTGGATGAGTGGCGTTGCGTGGATGAGTGGCGTGTGTGAGTGGCGTTGCGTGTGTGAGTGGCGTTGCGTGTGTGAGTGGCGTTGCGTATGTGAGTGGCGTAGCGTGTGTGAGTGGCGTTGCGTGTGTGAGTGGCGTTGCGTGTGTGAAGGATTGGTAGTGCGGGCACTGCTGCTTGGGGTATCTGCGAGATTTGTGTAAGTAAATGGAGAGGGGGGAGAGAGTTGTAAGAGAGAGTGAAAGAGGCAGAATCGTTGAGAGGAAAAGAAAGTGCGAATCTGTAAGCTGAGAGATGTGGCATAACAGAAGGATTGGTAGTGCGGGCACTGCTGCTTGGGGTATCTGCGAGATTTGTGTAAGTAATTGGAGAGGGGGGAGAGAGTTGGAAGAGAGAGTGAAAGAGGCAGAAACGTGGAGAGTAAAAGAAAGAGCGAAGGAATATGTAAGCTGAGAGATGTGGCATAACAGAAGGATTGGTAGTGCGGGCACTGCTGCTTGGGGTATCTGCGAGATTTGTGTAAGTAAATGGAGAGGGGGGAGAGAGTTGGAAGAGAGTGAAAGAGGCAGAAACGTGGAGAGTAAAAGAAAGAGCGAAGGAATCTGTAAGCTGAGAGATGTGGCATAACAGAAGGATTGGTAGTGCGGGCACTGCTGCTTGGGGTATCTGCGAGATTTGTGTAAGTAAATGGAGAGGGGGGAGAGAGTTGGAAGAGAGAGTGAAAGAGGCAGAAACGTGGAGAGTAAAAGAAAGAGCGAAGGAATATGTAAGCTGAGAGATGTGGCATAACAGAAGGATTGGTAGTGCGGGCACTGCTGCTTAGGGTTTCTGCGAGATTTGTGTAAGTAAATGGAGAGGGGGGAGAGAGTTGGAAGAGAGAGTGAAAGAGGCAGAAACGTGGAGAGTAAAAGAAAGAGCGAAGGAATATGTAAGCTGAGAGATGTGGCATAACAGAAGGATTGGTAGTGCGGGCACTGCTGCTTAGGGTTTCTGCGAGATTTGTGTAAGTAAATGGAGAGGGGGGAGAGAGTTGGAAGAGAGAGTGAAAGAGGCAGAAACGTGGAGAGTAAAAGAAAGAGCGAAGGAATATGTAAGCTGAGAGATGTGGCATAACAGAAGGATTGGTAGTGCGGGCACTGCTGCTTGGGGTATCTGCGAGATTTGTGTAAGTAAATGGAGAGGGGGGAGAGAGTTGGAAGAGAGAGTGAAAGAGGCAGAAACGTGGAGAGTAAAAGAAAGAGCAAAGGAATATGTAAGTTGAGAGATGTGGCATAACAGAAGGATTGGTAGTGCGGGCACTGCTGCTTGGGGTATCTGCGAGATTTGTGTAAGTAAATGGAGAGGGGGGAGAGAGTTGGAAGAGAGAGTGAAAGAGGCGGAAACGTGGAGAGTAAAAGAAAGAGCGAAGGAATATGTAAGCTGAGAGATGTGGCATAACAGAAGGATTGGTAGTGCGGGCACTGCTGCTTAGGGTTTCTGCGAGATTTGTGTAAGTAAATGGAGAGGGGGGAGAGAGTTGGAAGAGAGAGTGAAAGAGGCAGAAACGTGGAGAGTAAAAGAAAGAGCGAAGGAATATGTAAGCTGAGAGATGTGGCATAACAGAAGGATTGGTAGTGAGGCAGCTTGGGGTATCTGCGAGATTTGTGTAAGTAAATGGAGAGGGGGGAGAGAGTTGGAAGAGAGAGTGAAAGAGGCAGAAACGTGGAGAGTAAAAGAAAGAGCGAAGGAATCTGTAAGCTAAGAGATGTGGCATAACAGAAGGATTGGTAGTGCGGGCACTGCTGCTTGGGGTATCTGCGAGATTTATGTAAGTAAATGGAGAGGGGGGAGAGAGTTGGAAGAGAGAGTGAAAGAGGCAGAAACGTGGAGAGTAAAAGAAAGAGCGAAGGAATCTGTAAGCTGAGAGATGTGGCATAACAGAAGGATTGGTAGTGCGGGCACTGCTGCTTGGGGTATCTGCGAGATTTGTGTAAGAAAATGGAGAGGGGGGAGAGAGTTGGAAGAGAGAGTGAAAGAGGCAGAAACTTGGAGAGTAAAAGAAAGAGCGAAGGAATATGTAAGCTGAGAGATGTGGCATAACAGAAGGATTGGTAGTGCGGGCACTGCTGCTTGGGGTATCTGCGAGATTTGTGTAAGTAAATGGAGAGGGGGGAGAGAGTTGGAAGAGAGAGTGAAAGAGGCAGAAACGTGGAGAGTAAAAGAAAGAGCGAAGGAATATGTAAGCTGAGAGATGTGGCATAACAGAAGGATTGGTAGTGCGGGCACTGCTGCTTGGGGTATCTGCGAGATTTGTGTAAGTAAATGGAGAGGGGGGAGAGAGTTGGAAGAGAGTGAAAGAGGCAGAAACGTGGAGAGTAAAAGAAAGAGCGAAGGACTATGTAAGCTGAGTGATGTGGCATAACAGAAGGCTTGGTAGTGCGGGCACTGCTGCTTGTGGTATCTGCGAGATTTGTGTAAGTAAATGGAGAGGGGGGAGAGAGTTGTAAGAGAGAGTGAAAGAGGCAGAAACATTGATAGGAAAAGAAAGTGCGAATCTGTAAGCTGGGAGATGTGGCATAACAGAAGGATTGGTAGTGCGGGCACTGCTGCTTGGGGTATCTGCGAGATTTGTGTAAGTAAATGGAGAGGGGGGAGAGAGTTGGAAGAGAGAGTGAAAGAGGCAGAAACGTGGAGAGTAAAAGAAAGAGCGAAGGAATATGTAAGCTGAGAGATGTGGCATAACAGAAGGATTGATAGTGCGGGCACTGCTGCTTAGGGTTTCTGCGAGATTTGTGTAAGTAAATGGAGAGGGGGGAGAGAGTTGGAAGAGAGAGTGAAAGAGGCTGGGACTGGCTGTATGTGGTATATAGGGGAATTGTGGTGTGTAAGGGAATTGTGTTGTGGAGTGCAATGATCTGGTCACTTGTGGTCAATGCGATAATAACTGTATAAAAGACAGCTGCAGCGTGGGAGAAAGGCAGCATTTCACAGATGCCTGTGTGTATTATATACATCTGGGCAACAGGGAAAAACAAGGCTGAATCACCACTCAATCAATAATGCAATAGCTCTGCCGCTGCATTGTCCCCTTCAGACTCCTGAGGAAATCCTGGGGCAGGTTGAATCCCCGGTAGGGCTCTGGGCATCAGCCACATCACGCAGCCTAGTGTGGATTTCCCCCACAGGATTCTGGTATTGGGGCTGGGGGACTGCAAAACTGGTTGTCCATCTGCTGAGAGAACTACAATGTCCAAGGACAGACGGCACAGTCAGGGAAGGAATGCAAAGAATTCACAGGAAGAGGAACTAGGAAAGGCGGTGGGAGAGAGAAAAGGAAGATGGGGGGGGAGGAAGAGGACAAGAGAGAAAGGAGCAGAAGAGGCGAAGAGGAGAAGCATTAGGGAGAGGAAGGTGGGCAAGAGGAGGAAGAGGAAAGGAGAGAAAGGAAGAGAAGAGGGGAGCAGCGGAAGTGAAATGGGGGAAGGAAGAATTAGAGCAGGAATGGGGAGAGGGGGTGAGTGAGTGCTGGAGCATAGACAGAATGAGAACAGAAGTAGATATTACTAGAGTGGGGGGTGAAAGGCGGTGGAGAGCAAGAGATCACGGTAGTAACGAATGAGTAAAGAAAGGACGGGCGGAGAGAGCTGCAATAAATGCAAGCAAGAAAGAAAGTGGGGCAGATGCAGGGTACGGATCTGGGACAGGCAGGAGACTGCAAAGTCTGAGAAGAAAAGAGAAGTGTGGAGAGAAAAAAATTGTACACGCCAACGTGATGTGTAATTGTAAAGCACATGTCCCCCCTTTGTGGTATCTTGGTGCTTAAAATATAGGTGTTCAATGAAACATAAGGTTGATTAAAAAAAAGGAACATTGAGGTATAAGAATTAAAGAGTCAGCGATCTGACTAAGACGTGAATCTGTGGCACTGGGAAAAACATTCCTGAGTTTGAAAATTAGGCCACTGAGCCATCAGACATCGGGAAAGATATACACAGAAGCGAGACAGGAAGAAGAGACCATCAAACGCATGTCACTGAGAGACTACCATCACAAAACTCCTCAAGCAAGGACACATGAGGTCACTTACGAGCGCCGAGATGGACTGCGGAGACTGGCACTCAGTGAAAATTGTCCTGCTTTCTGCTGCATGACCACTAGTCACAATCTCACACCGTGTAGACTCCACAGCAACGAAAACAAGCCAGAAACTAGAAAGATATTTGTAAAGACAATGTGTGCATTGCAAACATGTAATTTGCATAAAGCACACCACACAGCAGTTTTTTTTCTGAGCACTGTGTACTGCAGACCCCTTGAAGAAAGCCCTGGGCATTGAAGAACGCACAGGGCAAATGTGCCCTGTCAAGCGCAAGCCTTTAACTCTGCCCTGGCTAAGCAGAGTCGGGTAGGTACCGCAGAGAGGGAGCACCGTCAATGAATGGCGAGTGTCGCCCTGCTCGGATGCCACCAGCAGTGAACCGGGTGCAAGCAGCGGTAAACCGGTAGCTTACAGTGGCTTACTTATCTTATCTTCGTCTATGCTGGGGTGAGACCTTAAAAGCAGAGGTAATTAAAGAGCGAAAGATGGGTAGCTGCAAGCAGGAACGGCGTGAAGAGAAGTTGTGTGATGATGCAACATGCACAAGGCGGGCAGGGGAGGGGGTGGGTAGCTGCAAGCAGGAACGGCGTGAAGAGAAGTTGTGTGCTGATGCAACATGCACAAGGCGGGCAGGGGAGGGGGCGGAGCGGGGAGAGCGGCATGTGGGTGTTAAGAAGCAAAAGGCGGGCAGGGGAGGGGGTGGGTAGCTGCAAGCAGGAACGGCGTGAAGAGAAGTTGTGTGATGATGCAACATGCACAAGGCGGGCAGGGGAGGGGGCGGAGCGGGGAGAGCGGCATGTGGGTGTTAAGAAGCCGGGCCTTTGAAGTGAAGCTAAGCTTCACTTCAAAAGGTGTCAGAGGAATGCGGCTGAGGGAACAGACGGCGATTGCGGCTGTGCACGCGCTTTTAAGCTCAATGCACATGCGCATTGAGCTTAAAAGTCACGGGCACTGCAAGGAATCGCCACGATTCCTTGCTTCTTAGTTAAAGGTTGTTTAAGCCGCAATAGGCTCGCAAGCTCGATGCGCATGCGCATCGACAGGCGAGACCTAAAAAACAGGCACACTCCTTCACGAGTATTGCCCCAAAACTCTGGAACACCATTCCATTATATTTCAGGACAAGCCCCTCATTCTGGAGTTTCAAAAGACAGCTAAGGAGCTCCTCCTCAACCAACATCTCAAAAAGCAGACATCAATCTCCCATCAAGACATGACCTTACCCCTAGCTCTCCTTGTGCTCCTTCCCTGTTATTTTCCTCCATCATGCTCAACCCATGGTATATCTTGATTCGATTCTGCTGCTCTGTTTATAGGCGTTATCTGTTGAACATGAACTGATGCAAAGTGCTCTGATACCCTCAGATCTTGCCAGCACTATATAAAACTCTTACATAAATAAATAAAGAAATATAATGACAATTGTGTTGTAGAATGCACCATTTTTCTCCAAATGAGGGAGCTCCCACAAAACCACTCTTTGTAGAGCTCAGGCTCACTCGCTGCACTTGTTATGCACCGTACGGGGCAGGTCTGCCACAATTTTCCAGGTCTGTTTTAGATTCCCAGTCCAGCCCTGGCTGCATGTATGTATTTACAACTGTCCCTGTAAGCCAAATTCCATTTCCCCAGGCTGTAGGCAGATTCTTGCTGTTGACTCTTGCACATTTTTGTTCTAGAAATGCTTTCAGAATTATCTGCATACCTGTGCTTCACTCTTCCGTGTGATTCTATCTGCCTGTGCCTAGGCCCTGCTGCTGCACAAATACTTTTTCTGTGCTGTATGTCGCTACTTTGGGTGCCTCCTTCCTTCTGTATGTAGCTGATTCCAGTTCCTTCTGACTGCCTGTGTCTCTCATTTCCTGATTTGTGCAGGTGTTTCCCTTTACCCACGTTGGCTGTGCCTGGCCCTGCTGTATGTCGGTCTTTACAGCTGCCTCTTGCTCCTGCTTCTTGTGTACCTTTCCTTGTTTTCGCAGAGGCTTCCAGTTTCCTCTAACTATGTCTCTCTCCTGCTTCAGATAGACAGTTCTACTTGTTTCTGGTTGCCTACGCTCCAGCTCTTCTACCTACAGCCCTCTGTCCAGAGACGTTTTAAGGCATGGGCAAAGTGGGTTCTGGCCCAGTGCCACAGCCTTTCGAGTGGGGGCCTGATGGAGACAGTTCTGTTCTGCAGAAAGCCTTATCCTAATCCTGACTTTGCCTGATTCTTTAGCAGACTGTTTTAAATTCCATTTTTCATTAAATTATTTTTAATGTGGGTGATGTGTGAAAATCTGCTATAGGCATTTTGCAGAGAAATGTGTTTATGTTTCATGCAACATCCATAGAAAAAGGTTTCTTTAGATCAGAGGTCTTCAAACTTTTGGATGCCGAGACCCCCTGTCAACATTTTGAGGCGTAAGGACCCCCTCCTGACAAAAACTTCTAAACCTGTAGGCAGGACTATTAGAATTATGAGGCAGGAGAGGACCAAATTACACGACAGGCTTGACTAAATTGTGTGGGAGGAACATGTAAGTAATGTTATGTGATGCCCCGTATTTTGGGATAGCATTGCTTCTTTATTTTGACATTTTTTACACACAGTAACACTTAGGAAAGATTTCACCCCATCAGTACCCGTTTATAACCAAAATACAGCAATTACCATCAGAAAGATTTCTAGTCAACCTTTGAGAAGGGCCTTCCACTCCGCAGAAATACGTGCTGCCACATTAGACGCTCACCTGGCCAGGAGAAGCAGAGGTCCCTTAAAAATCTGCCGGTTTTGTGCAGAGTTATGCAGTTTACCCATGCAGCTTTCCTCTCACCCCCTCTCTCCCACCCCTCTCTCCTCTCCTAACCCCGGATCCCTCTCTCACTTTGCAGGCCATTTTCTTTCACCCCTTTTTACAACTTCTGAACTCTCCCCATTCAACTTCTCACTTCACCTTTAATCACCTCTTGCCTTTCTGTCTTTTCACTGCCCTCATCTCTAACAGTCTCTCGCATTTATCTCATGGCCTCTCTGCCCCCGTCACCACCTGTGCCCCTCAGCACTTCTCATTCACCTCGTCTCTCCATTCAATTTTTTGTCTATTTGTATCTTACACCTCTCCAGTCCCCCCATTCAACTTTCACATCTCCCCTTTGTTCTAACAGAAGCCCTCACCTTTGGCTCACACTCACTTCTTGCGTGTCCACACTTCTCTTCAGCAATTCACATTTCTCCTCATCCCTGACCTTTTCAATCGAATTCTCTCACTCCCTTGATGTCCTCTCTTATCCTCATCTCTCATCACCAAGCATACGGGCCGGACCCGTATGCTCCTCTTGGCCCGTGCCACTCTGCTTATTGTTCCCTAATTCAAGAAGGCATGGGTTGTCCGTCTCGCTGTTTTGGTGCAGGCCGCGCAGTTATGGAATTTGCACCCTCCTTTGCTTCACTCCACCAAGAATCTATTATCCTTTAGGAAGATATAAAAACCTTTCTCTATGCTCAGTAGGTTACCCCATTTGGCTGGTTCTCCTTCTCCTTCTGTGTTTCTCATTTGCCTACAGGCAGCAGATGGTTATTAGCCCCAGGACATCTTTTGGTAACAGTAGAGCACTACAAATGTACATAATAATAATAGCCAGAAGCAGGGGTCACTAGATCAGAAATTCGGAGGGGACTAACACTCCCAGCCAGGGCAGGTCCTAACACTGGTCGCACACGGTGCAACAGTCTTTTTTGGTGCCCCACCCCCGTTTCCTTCTCCTCCATGAATTCCTTCACTGCCACTCACCAACAATGCACCTCATCTCTCTATAGCACCTTTCTGACAAAAATTTCATTTTTTATAGCGCTACTCATAATTTACTCACATTCAGTTCTGTGAGCTGCATGGTACACGTTCTTTGTAGCAGGCACATTAACCCTCTGCGCACTGTGTGGGTGACAAGAGTGCCCATGTGAGTGCACGGTGAGCGATGCAACAGTGCGAGATTAGGGTAAGAGGAGTGACGCAGGGTGAGTGAGGTGGCGTATGAATTTATGAATTTAGGTGCGAATGCAAGTTCAGAATGGGACGAACGAATGTATGATTACTGATGGGCTTGTTTGAGTGAGTTGCATATTGAGCAGTGAGGGGGTCAGGTGAGTGAAGTGTCACAGGAGTGCAGGATGAGTAGTGTATTCGTGTGACTGCAGGGTGGGGTATAGGGTGAACATCGCAAGTGCATTGTGAGTGCAGAGTGATCACTGTGAGTGCAGGGTGAGTGGGTAAATGGTGTGAGTGCATGGTGATCAGTGTGAGTGCAGGGTGATCAGTGTGAGTGCAGGGTGAGTGTGAAAGTGAAGGGCGAAAATGAGGAGCGAGTTGTCTAAATGCAGGGTGCATTCCCAGACACTTGAAGTAACTCAACATGTTATTGACGGCGGCGTAGGGTTTAAGATCTAAGTTAAACTATTGCGGCATTAATCAAGGGTGGAGGAAATAAATAATGTGCTGATCCTGCAACAAATTTACAGCCCTACGGTTAGGGTTGCCAGCAGATTATTTTGATGGCGCAGTCTGTACAAAATTAAGCAGTCACCTAAAGCTGTATTTTCAGCACTTATCTGTGCCTACTTTGAACAGCAAATATAAATAGAAAGCACTTTTAATTGTGTTCTAGGGCTGCCTCAATGATCCATGACTGACAAAGAGAAAAAAGACAGAAAAGTCACATAAGGACTGCATAATCAATCAATCAATCAATCAAGAAATTTGTATAGCGCGCTACTCACCCGGAGGGTCTCAAGGCGCTTGGGGGAGAGGGGTCCGCAACTGCTCGAGCAGCCAGGTCTTGAGTTGCTTCCTGAAGGAGAGGTGGTCTTGGGTAAGACGGAGGTGGATGGGGAGGGAGTTCCAAGTCTTGGCTGCCAGGTAGGAGAAGGATCTTCCTCCCATGGTGGCTCTTCGAATGCGTGGAACGGCGGCGAGGGCGTGGCTGGTCGATAGTAGCTGGCGGGTGGGAGTGTAGAAGGTCAGGCGGTTGTTGAGGTACCTGGGGCCCAGGTCGTGGAGGGCCTTGTGTGTGTGGGTGAGGAGTCGGAACGTGATTCTCTTGCTGACGGGGAGCCAGTGCAGGTCTCTCAGGTGTCCGGAGATGTGGCTGTGTCGGGGGATGTCCAGGATGAGTCGTGCGGAGGCGTTCTGGATGCGTTGGAGTCTTTTCTGCAGTTTGGCTGTGGTTCCGGTGTAGAGGGTGTTTCCGTAGTCCAGTCGGCTGGTGACGAGTGCCTGGGTGACCGTCTTCCTGGTTTCGGTGGGGATCCATCGGAAGATCTTTCGGAGCATGCGTAAGATGTTGAAACACGATGATGAGACGGCGTTGACTTGTCTGGTCATCGAGAGAGAGGAGTCCAGGATGAAGTCCAGGTTGCGTGCGTGGTCCGTTGTATTTAAAAGTCTATTAAGTGTCAAGAGGAGGTCTTTCCAGGCTTTTTAAACAAAAAAGGCAGGCTTTTTTCTTTTGACAACCCTACTTTATATACCTTTTCATTAAATGCATTCTCACAGTACAACAGTCATTGTAAAATACAAATGTAAGGAACAGGCAGAGTGGGGGCCCAGGGGGTACTGGAACCAGGCAAAAAAACTAAGCCTCTGTAACCAGTTTACAAAGGCATGTAAATATGCAAATGGTCTTTAAAAACCTGTGAAAAACTCGGGTGGCTGGAGATGACTCCAGACACTGCCCAGGCGAGCCCCCAGCAGCTCGAGTTTCACTGCAGCAGCAGCCCGGCTGAGACACACGATGAGGGAGGAGGGGGACTGAAGCCCTTGGGCCTGGGCAGAAGTGTAACTGTGAAGGCAAGACCCCCTTTCCATCGCTCCACGGCCCCCCTGGGGGTCGCACCTCACAGTTTGAAGACCCATGCTTTAGATCAAAACAGGACCTCACTTATGAGAAATGAGAGGGTGTCACAAGGTTATTTGCAGTAATATCAGTGAGCTGCTGCTGTGTTACAGTATTGAAAACACAGGTCACTATCCCTGAATATTAGATGTAAACACATTTAGAATTTGGGCGAGTGTGTCTGTACACTGTCAGTGACCTAGCCAAAGTGGGCATGATAATGCTGAAACTGGATCATAAATTCAATGCTGTTCCAAACAGAGGCCCTGAAAATATGTTTGGCCCAGGGCCCCCAAATTCCTTAGGATATCTGTCTACCAGTTGTTGCTGTTCTACGTCATCAGACCCTGTCCTAATTCCTGCTGTGTGCATGTGTTCCCTCTTTTCATTGGATGCTGGTGATTCTCTGCTTCGCTGTGCCCCTGTCCTGCTTCAAAGGGACATCTCACTCTGGCTCCTGCTGTTTCTTCCACTGTCGCTGCACTGGGTTCTTGTATGCAGGTGTTCCCCTTTGCCTCATGCTGTCAGTGCCTCAGTCTTGCTGATATATGCAGGTCCGGCTGTTTTGTCAAGGAGGAGCTAGAAATGCGTGACCTCACATTTTTGTGCGGTGATACGCACCATTGCACACAAAATGCGCTAGTGTCACGCCAGATGCGTGGTACTTGGCATGGCTGGCGTGTTTGCCTCGGATTGGCTGTGTCTCTGTCCAGTTGCATTAGGACACCTCCGTCTTGCAGCTGCGGTTTCCTGTGCCCCTCCCTTGACTCTCTTGTATGCAGGTGTGTACCCCATTGCCTCAGTCTGGCAGTGCCTCGCTCTTGCTGACATATGCAGGTCAGCCATTCTCTTTGCCTCGGATTGCCAGCTCCCCTGTATGTTTGCAGGTGTTCCCCTTTGCCCCCGGCTACCGCCGTCTCTCCCTCCTGATGTATGCAGGTGGTTTCGTCCTGGCCTCCCACGTGCACATCCGCGCCTTTTGCTGTTACCCGTCCCCTCAGGTCTTTTCTTTTTACTTCTGCTGTATTTATGACGCTGCCTGCACTGTGTTCAGTTCAGGTTACAGCCCCATCATTCTCGGATGTCGCAAACCTATTGAACATCAGCGACTGAGCGTTTTCCCCTGGTTTCAGGGGCTCTCCCGCCACTTCCCACCCACCCCCACTCCCAACAAGACAAAGCATCCGACTCTCTCACACCACTTAATGTATTTGGTTTGGACTTTCTGGAGCCTAGTTTTGCATGAGCCGCCGCCCCTCAAAGGAGGTGAACAGTTTTGCTTCTAGAACCAAAATTAAAAATCATTTTCGCTATACATATTTTTATGCTACATACTCGAGTCCTCTATCTTTAAAGAGTTGTATTAGCGATTAGGGCTGATGGGGCGTCACTAACAAGCAACACCTGCGCACAAAGGGTTAACTCGTGAACTGACATCAAATCTCACTTCATAGACGTGCCTTGCGGGCATCAACCATAAATGGGCGGTGTTTGCGGCTTGTGTAAGTTGAAAACATACATCCCGTTTACAATTTGTGACTGGTGCCCTGAATATGACCCAAGAAAAAAAATTGCTCCAAAGCTTCCCCTAGAATCGCTTTTGTTTGAAATCCAACCCCCTCCAGTCCGTATGTCTGAAGAAAAGTAGGTCTCGCTGCTCTTGATGGGGTGTCTGTCTGTCTCTCTCGCTATGCAATCGCTTTTGTTGGGGTTGGGGGAGACAGCTTGGTTGGTTAATGCAACTGCTGCGGGCACCATGCTGTACGGACACGGGTGACCGCCGGGCATATTTAATTTTTATCTTTTCGAGGCCAATAAAATCGATCCGATTGCGATATGTAACAAAGCGTTTTTTTACAGCGCTTTGAAGCCGAGCAACTTTATAGAAGCACATTTTTTCATGAATGAGGCTGACATGTCTCCCAACTAGCCCAGCAATAGTGGTGCTGCTCACCGCCAATGAAAACGGATGCAGGTGCTCATAAATTGACACAAAGCTGGTGCTCAAAATGGTCCCCCTAAAAAAGAGATGTTTTCATTACATATCGCTTCCATTTAAAAATCGAGTACAGGGTGGCTATTAGCGACTCTATGTTGGGTTAAGTTTATTAGTCTAAAGAACGAGCGTTTTTTTATTGTTAACGTTTGTCACGTACCACGAATCAGCACAAAACTCAAAAAAAGATATTAACGTCCTAAATTGATAACGGGAAGTGTTTTTGCAGCTTAGACAGAGATGTGACTTGGATAAAATGTTATTTTCTCATTCAAACTCAAGCACGCAGCAACAACAACCAGCCAGATGGATATTCATCAAACTTGGACAAGCAGATATCACGTACTAAGTAATGTCAGGGAGACTGCTTTTGGGAAAGCGGATGGGGAACATGGTGCAATGTCTTGTTGGTGGGGTTTTTAAGCTGCCACCTGAGTGAACATTTGCTTGGGTGTGTTATTGCAAGTTCAGAATAGCCCAACACCAGAAGGACTAGGATGCACCCTAGAGCAGTGGAATAATAGATTTTTCACGAAAAGTCATAGTTAACATATACAGGTTAGAACCTACATCAACAAGCTTGTAAACCAGCTGAAATAAGCATTGGCAAAGCCAATGGGTCTCGTCTTTGTACCGATTGCCGTTGCCAATTCTCTTGGCGATGTTGTAAGGCATTGGCACAAAGCACTTCTTGTCGGTGCTGTGCAGCATGGACAAAGGTAGGAACAAAGTGCGAGGTATGACAGTGTCATTTTGTAAGCATGAGAATGCGTAATGATGTAGGAGCGTATATGCGTTAGAACATATACATGTACCTACAAAATGGCATTGGCACCATTTTTTATTTAATGATCTATGATGGATCTGTAAATTAAAAAATTAAAGAAAACGAAGTTGTGCACAAGTGCCTTTTCTTTTTATTTGATATGGAGGTACCAGCAGACCACCTAGGTTGGGGGTAGCAATGGAGGAGTAGGTTGACTGAGCAAGTGGAGGGAGGGCGTAAAGTAAAAATAAAGCCTGGTGTGGGAGGAAGGGAACAACATAGATGGTGGGGAGAAGCACATGCATGAGAGCGCAACAAGGAACCTGGGGGTTGAGAAAAGCACGCAGGAGACAGCTGGAGTACATACACTCTCATTGAGTGTTTAAGAAAAAAGAAGTTCCCTAAAAGTGATCAGTGGAAGAACACACGTCAGCCAATCAGTATAGTGATAAAGATCTATGGGCCGAATTACGATGGGGGTGAGACCACCACCGACAGCACGTCGGTGGTGGTCTCACCGACATCGGTGACTGTATCACCTCCCACCACATTAGGATGGTGGGCGGTGTGTTCGCGGTCGGAAAGACCGACCGCCACGCATCCGATGGGCTCCTTGAGTCCTTGAGTCCGCTGGTGCAGTAGAGGGGGTTGTAGTCCCAACCATGGTGGCGGTGCCTACAGGCATCGATGTAGGCATTGCAATGTCCCTGCCCACCCGCCTTTTCATGGCGGTTAATCCGCCATGAAAAGGCTGGTGGAAAGGGACTTTGCGGCCCCGTACCAGTTCCCCCCTTCCTCCCTGGCCCTCTGATGTAGGCACTCTACACATCCCTGAGCCATGTGTCAGGCACCACATGGTGCCTGCCACGTAGTGCAGGGATATGTGCAGTGTCAATATTTTGCAGTGCAGCAGGCGCTGCAGTCAGCAGCACCCACCACAATACAAAATACAGGAATTGCGACAACCGTAGTGGTGGTCGTATTGTAATGCCTATGTCGGGACCGCCGACAACCCGTCAGGTGGTCCCGATTCCCGATAGGGTGGCAGGCGGACGTTCTGTTGAGACAAAAATATCACCTACTGGAATATCCTCAAAAACAGGTAAGTATATAGATTTGACTATTCTGCCTGTCTTTTTTCAAATAAATCTTTGTTGTTAGAAAAGTCCTACGTGCGTCCATGGCTGCTGTGTCCTGAGTGCTGCAGCATTTGTCTAGATTTGACTATATATACACCTTTATATTTAAATGAATTCATATTTTAAAGTTTAAAAAAAAAATGAAATTGCAAATGAATAAATATGTTTAAAAAAGAATATAAAATAAGATTCAATAATAAAAATGCACACTTTGAAAACCCAAAACATTTTTAAACAATGAAAATCTATTACATTTAAAAGATTAGTAATAATGATATAACCATGTATACATAACAAAACACAGAGCAAATTATATAATATAAAAAATAAAATAAAAAATAATAAGCTTAAAATAAAAAATACACATAATTGAATTTTTTTTCATTTGAAACTAATTTTTAAAAAGCTATAATAAAAATATAAAATAAACATTACCACTCCTAATTAGCAGAGGTACGGAGGACTTTGCAGTAGACAGATTTACTCTTCCCCCTCCAAATATATCAAAAGTAGAGCGAGTTTTGTACTTCGGTTAGGGTAGTGAGATTAACAATTTCCACTTTAAAGTAAGCAAAAGTAGGGAAAGTGTTGGACTTTGGAGGGATCACACTTACTAATCCCACTAATATGTAAGCAAAAGTATGGAAAGTGTTGGACTTCAAAGGGGTTAGTTTACTATAGCGACTCCTAACTTAACAAAAGTAGGGAAAGTGTTGGCCTCTGGTGGGGTTATTATTATTATATCTACTATTCCCACTCCAATTTAATCCACAGTAGGGATATTGTTGGACTATTGGATATTGGGGTAATATTTACTGCTTCCATTCCAACATAAATAGGGAAAGTGTAGGAATTGGAAGGGTCAGATTTAATGCTCCTACTCCAATCTAAGCAACAGTAGAGAAAGTGTTGGACTTTGGAGGAGTCAGATTTACTATCCCCACTCCAATGTAAGCAAAAGTAGGGACAGTGTCGGACTTTGGAGGAGTCAGATTTACTATCCCCACTCCAATGTAAGCAAAAGTAGGGAAAGTGTCGGACTTTGGAGGAGTCAGATTTACTATTCCCACTCCAATGAAAGCAAAAGTAGGGAAAGTGTTGCACTTTGGCAGGTGTAGATTTACTATACCCATTCCAACCTGAGCTGCAGTAGGGAACGTACTGGACTTTAGAAAGGGTCAAATTTACTATTCCCACTCCAACATAAGCATAAGTAGGGGAAGTGTTCAGCTAGGAGGGGTTAGCTTTAGGATTCTCACTTCAATGCCAGCAACTGTAGGGAAAACGTTGGACTATGAAGGAGTCAGATTTACTATTTCCACTCCTAATTTTTCAACTAAACCATTAAAATATAGACTAAACCTTTCAAACTTATTTAAAATAAAAAAACGTGTTAACTAAATAAAAGAAATCAATTACATTTAACCCGTTGGCTGCTGCTGTCGGCCATTGGCCAACGGCAGCACTACCTCGCTGGTGCTGCCGTCGGCCAATGGCCGACGCGACTTCGCCCGTTTTTTAAAACAGCCGCACTGCCGCAAAAAAGCGGAAACAGCCAACGGGTTAAAGAATACTAATTTTATATTACAAATAAAAACAAATACCATTTGTTTTTTAAATAAAACACATTCCTCCCATCAAAACAAACACCAACAATTAAAATAACAAATAAAAATGAATGACATTAAATTAATTGTTAAACACAATTAAAATTAAAACAATTAATCAAATTAAAATTAATTAATACTAATTAATAAAAATATAAACTATTTAACAACTAAATAAAAATCAAGGAATAATTTGAAAGCTATTGATCAATTAATTAATTTATAGAGTTAATTAACAATTGCAAAATGAAGTTCATAAAAATGGATTATAAATGAAAACAACAATTTACATAATTAAAAACATACCTCCCTAATTCACTACAAGTCCAACAGCCTGCTACTAAATTAAGAATTTCTAATTATTTTGTTTTTAAAATATATAACAACTCACAAGCTATAGTAAAACAAATTAAACACAAATGTAAGAACACTAATACTTTATAATACTAAAATAATGAATAGTTATCAAACTAACTAATACTTTATAATTCTAAAATAATTAATAGTTATCAAACTAATTAAAAAAACTATAGTTATTTAAACATAGTAAATACAACAATATTATATACAATTACATATTTTTGGAACGGTATTAAGGGCCTCATTAGGATGGAGGATGCCGAAAATCCTCTGCGGACCCACCAAAGACCCACCGCCACATTAGGATGGCTGGTGGGTCCCGGTTTCCGTCCGCAGCTTTTCCGCCGCGGTTGGCTCACAACAGCGGCGGAAAAGCACTAATATGGTGACGGTGTCTCTCAGACACCGTCAGCCAGATTAGGATGGGCTCTGAAACATGCTTTTCCGCGGCGGCTTTTCCGCCGTGGAAAAGCATGTGTAACTTCACTGCGGGGGCCGGTTGCGGGCCCCCTAGGTGAAGGGGGGGTGGGGGGTGCACATGGGGGGTACCTATGGTACCCCCCTGCATTTGTATGCAGAAAGCGGCAGGCACCGCGCGGTGCCTGCCACTTTCTACATACAAATGCAATGCGTGCATTTTTAACATTGCTGCGGGTGCAGCTTGAAGCCGCACCCGCCGCAATGTTAAAAATAGAGGATGTGACCGCCAGGGTGGCGGTCACATCCTAATAGCACTGGAGGGACCTCCGCAGGCCATGCGGAGGTTCCCTCCTACTCTATGGTGGCGGACGGACTCAGGTCCGTCCGCCATCATAATGTGCCCCTAAGTGCCTAAAATATTATTCCTACTTTCCAATATTTTTGACTTCATGATATTTTGGCCACGATATTTGTGACCCATGGTATTTAATCAATATTTTGTAAAACATCGTGGAAGCCAATAGAGATATCACCAATAACAGCTTCTGGTTCACAAGCAGCATTCTAGAAAAATGTGCTTGATCCAAGTGGGGCAATTGTCAATGGTTCTTAACCCCATAAGCATGTGACTGGGGTAGGGTGTGGGCAAAGGTCATGCTGTGCTCTCAGAACCCTCTGGCTTTGTGATCAATTGGACCAGGTGACGGATATCACAAATGGTCATGTCCAGCAACCAAAAACCACTAGACCAGGGCAAAGGCTGTGACTGGTGTTCTGTGGTGCAAGAGGGAGAGGGTGCTGCACATAGCCAAAAACCGCATACTGAGCCCACAGAACTCTGGTATCTCTTAACAAGGGTATCGTGATAACCATGTGGCCAAAGTCCACTCTCTCTTAACAAAGCTTTCTGAATTATTCTGAAAGCCCTTCTCAATTGTCACTTGGAGCACCACACTAAGCATAAAGCCTGTTGGGCATTAGCAAATCCTATACAAAGCAGATTCTGGAGATGGGATGCTCTATATGAAGAGTCGAACTCAAATATATATTAATAATGCAACAACTATTTTTATATGGACTAAATTATCTTACCTCCATTTATAAATTCATAATCAATATTTTAGAACATAATGACTTAAGCATGATAATTTAGCATCCCTTTCCCCATATATTGTCTGTTTCATGCCATACAGAACTTGTCCTTCTGGGCTATTTAGTCTCTATTTGCTCAGTAGTTGTAAATAGGGGTCACTTTTCTTGTTTGTTTATTAGTAGGGATGAATAGGGATTATCGAATTTCCCACAGCCTGAACCTGAACTGATTACGATGTTCGCGGTCAGACGTAAACTGCACGGTCATTCCGAATCGATTCACACCGGCTCTCAGAGTATCTGTGTCGGTTTGAACAGCATTGTACACCCCTATAGACAGCGTTTCCGTCCTTTGGATTATGAAGTCGGTTTCTAACAGCCTTTCCCTGCCTGCCTTTCTAACATGAAAAGGCTGTAGGAAAGTGACTTTGGGGGCCCCTAGTAGGGCTCCCTACATCCTGCGGTCTCCGGTTGGGGGAGTACCTAAGGCACCCGCCTGTAAAACCCTGCACTGTGTGGCAGGCACTATGGGGTGCTGGCGACAGGGTGCAGGATTTTCCGCACACACCCCATTTCCCCATATGAGCCTGTGTTACGGCTGGTTGTCGGGGCGGAAGATGAGCTCCCAATGATAACAATGGGAATCCGACGAACAGTGTTCGGGTGGGCGAAACCGCCGACCATGAGTCATTCAGTCCAGATTCCGAGATGGTGTTAGGTGGAGGCTTTCTGCCCGACATCCTAATCGGCCCCATAGTGTATAACTAGGTTCTGTCCCATTCATTGTTAAGTCTTTATCGCTCCAAGATGTCTGGCATGTCTCTTATCTAAGTAGGCTCTGGTTATCACTTAGATCCCCTTAGTTGGGGGTTGGAGGTTGTCTCCTTTTATTCAAGGAAGTCTATTTCTGAGGTCTATTCCCAGGCTTAGGTCATTAGTTTACATGTATAAGGATTCTCATGTTGCTCAGATTACGGTATAGTACACCTTTTTAAGATGGCCGCCGATACTTAGATTGGACTCAGCCACAGGTGTTACATATTTATTTCCATGCAAAAACAACAGTTGATGGACAGAATGCAGAGCAATGTCATACATTCACCCCAGTACAGAGATCTGGGCCTAAATCCATCGTTTCTTTGCTCACCACACCACCCCAATTCAGACATGGCCATATGCAAATCAGCCTTGACCCTGTGCCTCATGGGAACAGTCCAACCCGAATTGCCAAGCCATGTCTTCCTTGGACCGGAATCAAGCATCCTAGGACCGGTTTCTGGCTATCAGCCGTCTTCAGCCAGGATAGCTTGACTCCAGTGGTGTGGAGAGCACGGGACTCACGTCTGAGCATACCCGTCCCACTCGGGGTGACAAATGCAAAAACAACAGTTGATGGACAGAATGCAGAACAATGTCATACATTCACCCCAGTACAGAGATCTGGGCCTAAATCCATCGTTTTTTTGCTCACCACACCACCCCAATTCAGACATGGCCATATGCAAATCAGCCTTGACTCTGTGCCTCATGGGAACAGTCCAGCCCGAATTGCCAAGCCATGTCTTCCTTGGACCGGAATCAAGCATCCTAGGACCGGTTTCTGGCTATCAGCCGTCTTCAGCCAGGATAGCTTGACTCCAGTGGTGTGGAGAGCACGGGACTCACATCTGAGCATACCCGTCCCACTCGGGGTGACAAATGCAAAAACAACAGTTGATGGACAGAATGCAGAACAATGTCATACATTCACCCCAGTACAGAGATCTGGGCCTAAATCCATAGTTTTTTTGCTCACCACACCACCCCAATTCAGACATGGCCATATGCAAATCAGCCTTGACCCTGTGCCTCATGGGAACAGTCCAGCCCGAATTGCCAAGCCATGTCTTCCTTGGACCGGAATCAAGCATCCTAGGAACGGTTTCTGGCTATCAGCCGTCTTCAGCCAGGATAGCTTGACTCCAGTGGTGTGGAGAGCACGGGACTCACGTCTGAGCATACCGTCCCACTCGGGGTGACAAATGCAAAAACAACAGTTGATGAACAGAATGCAGAACAATGTCATACATTCACCCCAGTACAGAGATCTGGGCCTAAATCCATCGTTTTTTGCTCACCACACCACCCCAATTCAGACATGGCCATATGCAAATCAGCCTTGACCCTGTGCCTCATGGGAACAGTCCAGCCCGAATTGCCAAGCCATGTCTTCCTTGGACCGGAATCAAGCATCCTAGGACCGGTTTCTGGCTATCAGCCGTCTTCAGCCAGGATAGCTTGACACCAGTGGTGTGGAGAGTACGGGACTCACGTCTGAGCATACCCGTCCCACTCAGGTGACAAATGCAAAAACAACAGTTGATGGACAGAATGCAGAACAATGTCATACATTCACCCCAGTACAGAGATCTGGGCCTAAATCCATCGTTTTTTTGCTCACCACACCACCCCAATTCAGACATGGCCATATGCAAATCAGCCTTGACCCTGTGCCTCATGGGAACAGTCCAGCCCGAATTGCCAAGCCATGTCTTCCTTGGACTGGAATCAAGCATCCTAGGACTGGTTTCTGGCTATCAGCCGTCTTCAGCCAGGATAGCTTGACTCCAGTGGTGTGGAGAGCACGGGACTCACGTCTGAGCATAGCCGTCCCACTCGGGGTGACAAATGCAAAAACAACACTTGATGGACAGAATGCAGAACAATGTCCTACATTCACCCCAGTACAGAGATCTGGGCCTAAATCCATAGTTTTTTTGCTCACCACACCACCCCAATTCAGACATGGCCATATGCAAATCAGCCTTGACCCTGTGCCTCATGGGAACAGTCCAGCCCGAATTGCCAAGCCATGTCTTCCTTGGACCTGAATCAAGCATCCTAGGACCGGTTTCTGGCTATCAGCCGTCTTCAGCCAGGATAGCTTGACTCCAGTGGTGTGGAGAGCACGGGACTCACGTCTGAGCATACCCGTCCCACTCGGGGTGGCAAATGCAAAAACAACAGTTGATGGACAGAATGCAGAACAATGTCATACATTCACCCCAGTACAGAGATCTGGGCCTAAATCCATCGTTTTTTTGCTCACCACACCACCCCAATTCAGACATGGCCATATGCAAATCAGCCTTGACCCTGTGCCTCATGGGAACAGTCCAGCCCGAATTGCCAAGCCATGTCTTCCTTGGACTGGAATCAAGCATCCTAGGACTGGTTTCTGGCTATCAGCCGTCTTCAGCCAGGATAGCTTGACTCCAATGGTGTGGAGAGCACGGGACTCACGTCTGAGCATACCCGTCCCACTCGGGTTGACAAATGCAAAAACAACACTTGATGGACAGAATGCAGAACAATGTCCTACATTCACCCCAGTACAGAGATCTGGGCCTAAATCCATCGTTTTTTTGCTCACCACACCACCCCAATTCAGACATGGCCATATGCAAATCAGCCTTGACCCTGTGCCTCATGGGAACAGTCCAGCCCGAATTGCCAAGCCATGTCTTCCTTGGACCTGAATCAAGCATCCTAGGACCGGTTTCTGGCTATCAGCCGTCTTCAGCCAGGATAGCTTGACTCCAGTGGTGTGGAGAGCACGGGACTCACATCTGAGCATACCCGTCCCACTCGGGGTGACAAATGCAAAAACAACAGTTGATGGACAGAATGCAGAACAATGTCATACATTCACCCCAGTATAGAGATCTGGGCCTAAATCCATCGTTTTTTTGCTCACCACACCACCCCAATTCAGACATGGCCATATGCAAATCAGCCGTGACCCTGTGCCTCATGGGAACAGTCCAGCCCGAATTGCTAAAGAATGGTGATGGATTAAACCCAGATCAGTTGACTGGGGGTGAGTGTTTGATTTGCTCAAACGCTCCATCCATCATCCTCTTTTGTATCGCAACATATTTATTTCCATCAGAGGAAGTCTCTCACTCCCATTGGCCATGGTGGAGCTTAAAGGTTGTAGCAGCGGCACTCTTCCCCAACATTGTGTTCTTAATGGCAGCGTTAGCGTCTGACAGACTGTGGCGGTATCCCACCGAGGAGTTTATGTGATTTAGACTTCTTCGACCCTGATAAGTCGATGCAGAGCCTCTATCGCTCTACTTTTTATGCCTCAATCTGGGATGTATGCAATTCCTGTTCCTTGATGAGTCAATCCCTTGACAAGTAGCTGTGTGATTTAAAATCCAAATGTGGAACCTGTGTGATCTCTGTCCATGTTCTTATTGATTATGGAACTAATATTTGGGTTTACTTTCCTTTTCCAGTGGGGACTGCTTTTTATCCCGCTTTCTCCTCTTCAAGGAAACCATCCACATTTAGCTAGAGCGAAGACAAATATGACAAGCCTTTATAGGTATCGTTTTCTCTATTATATTGGTTCTTTGAAATCTTGTAATCTTGAGCACACCTCAGTTTTGAGGTTCCAATTTCAAGGTTGGGGGACTTAATCCCCCAGCTTAAAATGCGCCACAGGGCGCGTTTGGACAGTGGTGAAAGGAGGGGGCGGGGCCTGAGGTGACATATGTGTAAACACACCCTGTGGTGCATTTTAAGTTAGGGAATTAATTCCCCTTCAATCCTGAGGGCCCCTGGGGGCCAACTAGCACACCAGGTACCTTCAGTAAGCGCCACAGGGCTGCGTTGCAGAGAGGTGGTCCAGGCCATGCCCCTTTTTACACCTCCCTGCAACGCAGCTTTGTGGTGCTTACTGGAGGTACCTGGTGGGCTAGTTGGCCCCCAGGGGCCCTCAGGATTGAAGGGGAATTAATCCCCCAATTTAAAACGGGCCACAGGGCGCGTTTGCACAATGGTGAAGGGAGGGAGCAGGGCCTGAAGTGATATATGTGCAAACAAACCCTCTGACGTATTTTAAGTTAGTGAAATAATTCCCTTTCAATCCTGAGGGCCCCTGGGGGCCAACTAGCCCACCAGGTGCCTCCAGTAAGTGCCCCAGGCCTGCGTTGCAGAAAGGTGGTCCAGGCCATGCCCCATTTTACACCTCTTGGCAATGCAGCTCTGTTTCGCTTACTGGAGGTGCCTAGTGGGCTAATTGGACCCCAGGGTCCCTCAGGATTCAAGGGGAGTTATTCCCCCACTTGCAACGTGCCAGGGGGCGTGTTTGCAGAGTGGTGGGGAAAGCGGGCATGGCTTTTTTCTACCTCGCACCAATCCCACTGCGTGGTGCTTACTGGAGGTAAAAGGTAGGCTAGTTGGTCCCTAAAGGACCCCCAGCAGTGAAGGGGACTTCATTCCCCATCCAAGAGTGTGCCAGGGAGCGCGTTTGTAGAGTGGCTGGCTAGGTGGGCGTGGCCTGGTACGATAACTTACCAATGCTCCTGTGTGGGACTGACTGGAGGTAATAGTTTGGGAAGTTGGCCCCCAAGGATGTCCTTGGGGGCCAAATACCCCTCGTGTTACCTCCAATAAGTCCCACACAGTGGGATTGCTAAGACGTCTTCGGAGGCCATGGTCACCTTTCTCTACCACTCTGCAAACGTGCCTTGTGGCAGACTACGGGATGGGGGATGAAGTCCAATTTAGTCCTGAGGGAGTTTGGGGGCCAAGAATCCTTGCTGGTACCTCCTGTAAGTCCGCCAACAGAATTCCTGAGCATTGGTTGGACGCCCAGCAACCTTTATCCACCACTCTGCAAATGCGACTACTAGTTAAAGTAGCATTTTTCTGCACCTCTGACTTAGAGGTAGTTTTAATCCCCCTGCCCTATTATGTACTAGGGCCTTACAGAGGAGGTATTGCTAATCACAGGGGTACCCCAACACATAGTGTTCCCTAGTGTATGTAAGTGTTTTCACTGTATTCTAAGTGTCTTTTAGTATTGCACTGGCTCTAGGGCTGGTTAGTCAGAGTCAGTTGCAACCAGTACCCGTCTGAAAAAGTTGTGGGCACAGGATGATTTTGCAACAAGGCATCTTTCTGCTCCTCTGTTGGTTCTTTCTGCACATGTCTTGCTTCTTCCTGCACTTTTCTTCGTCTTTGTGGACTTCTGTTGCTTCTTTCTGCATTTCTTTTGCTTCTTTCTCTGCGTTTTTTCTTCTTTCTTCAGTGATGTCATTTGAGATGTCATCAGTGATGTCATCAGTGATGTCACTGACCATGTCATGAGTGATGTAATATGTGACGTCATCAGCAGTGCATTGCGGGGGCGTGAGTTATAGTTAGCTGAACTAACTATAACGAGAGAATTTCACTGGTTGTTGTTGTTGTTGTTTTATTTTGGTTTGAATCTCCAATTTGTACTCTGTAGAAGTAGTGTGGTAGGCTGGCCACTTTACAACAAAAGGCACATCAGCACCTGCACTTCTGCCTCTCTGACATGGCAATGGAATACAATTAACCAAGACAACATACATTATTATATTGTATACATTGTATTAATGTATGCCTCAGGGAGCCCTGTAAATGTTTTTCAGGCTGAATAGTATTTCCAAATATATAATGATTAACTTCTTGCTAGGCACTGCATTTTGATACAATGTATATTTTCTCCTGATCTACGTTGTTTATATGTCGAAGAGGCATGGTACAACAGAGTTTTAATGAGTCATAGTATGATGCGTATGGTATGAGTGATATGTATGAACTTTTTGAGTGTGAGACGGTTCTCTTTTGCTAAATTATCCTGCTTAAGTCATAATGTTATAGAATATTGAATAGGAATCTATAAATCAAGACAAGAATTTGATTTATTCCAAATAAAAAAAAGTTGTTGCGTTGTTAATTTTTCTGTTTGTCACTTCAAGTAAAGCATATGTTTGGAGGAGGTTTGTTTTGTTCTTTTTGCGAAATAGCAGTGAAAAAAACAAAGTTCTGTGCTCCATGGTAAGCAGAGAAAGAAACATGCTGTTGCTCTGCACAAAAGCTATGTAGTGTAAAACTGCAAAAAAAGCTGCTCAATGCTTTTAAAAACATGTACAGAGATAAAAATACACCAGTCTCAGAATGGTGTGCAATTTCAACTAAAAACCCACACTGCTAAACACAATAAACATCACAAAACACTGAAGAAAACTGATGTCTTAATGTCTATGAAGATGCTGTGTTGTGAATGCCAATACAGCAGCCTTTCTCCTCTATAAATCATCAACAAGGGCAACTGGATGATGAACGTGGTACTCCAGCCTTTTTAACATCTATCATTAAGCGCATTAATTGTGAGTGACACTGCAGTGGCCTTACATTGTCATATAATATAAATTATGTTGCTATATGAGTGATGTCATTGAATGTGCAGGAATTATGGCGGTGTAATTTCAGTCGTGTTTAGATTGTTCATGGTAATCATTGTGTCTCTTCAACTGAAGTTTTTTTTAAGAGAATTGTGTAAGTGTGAGCCGGTGCTGGTGGCTTAGTGTACTGGTGCATACACAGTAGGGGCCTGTGTTTGACTTCATGGTCACAGGTTCAAATCCCGGTGGGTCGACTCAGCCTTTTATCCTTCTGAGGTCGCTAAATGGGTAACAATAAGCATCTGTTATTCAGCACTAAAATACCCTTGGGGTGAATTTTCGCTTTACAAATTCACATGTTACGTTGGTGGCTTTTATATTAAAGTCTAATTTAGCTCTTCAAGCCACCAATCAAACCTGGAACCAGATTTTTGAGTCTTTTTTTTTCTTTTAAATGTTGAATTTTGATCTTTCTCTACATTTTAAACCGTTTTAAGTGGCCCTATGTCAAGTGTGAGTAGGCTATTCAGTTCATTTTTAGGACACCTATAGCTAATCGCTGTTGAACTTATGTTACCAATGCATATACACATACATACAATGCAGCAGAGTAAACTTTTAGTCAGACCCATTCAGCCATTGGCTGCTGAAATGTTTTAAAAGCCATAGCATGTTCTGAAAGGTTATATAGGGCTTTAAGAAATCCCAAGTGGTAACTTGTTCTCTCGGAACACAACAAATGTCATTACCGAATAGCTGCTATGCATGTGTGTGCATATTGGCAGACGCCATCTTCCAATGTGTGCACGCGCACAGTGGTCATCTTCTAATAGAGTTTATTTAAAAACTCCCACACAAGATCGCTACTTTGCATGCCCATCCACACAAGGCAGCATTTCTGGTACAGGAGAAGTGGCAACATCAGTACATCAGCGCCTAGCAAATGCGAGACCTACTGGCTTGAATGCGAAGGTATCAACCCAGGCCAAATTACAAGACAAACACTGGCTATTTAAAGACAAAAATTATGTAAAAAATATGAACTATAACACAGGAAAATATACTGTTATAAAAAGGTTTTTTAATTATATTGATAAAAATAGATTAAACACATAGATCACGTATACATGATAAATTGATACAATAAAAAGATTTTTGTTAATGATAAAAATGAAACATTTGTTTTAAAAAGGCTCGAGGGACAATATTGTAGTTCTATATATGTTATTGGCGTGGCTGTAGTCTGTCAACGCGTTTCGACACGTCGTGGTGTCTTCCTCAGGACAATTTTTTTTGCAGCCAAATTTTCTAGAAATAACAAAACATCTTTAGCTTTTCTCAACATATAGTATATTGTGTTATAGTGCATTATTCTCTTATATTTTATATAAAAATGAACTTTTTCATTAATTTCAGGTATTCTTTTTTTAGCCAGGTACAAGAGTCTGATCAATGATTTTTCCACTGAAGATAGCCAAAAGTGCAGTCCTGACAGGAGTCTCAGAACACAGTTCCTATAGTGAATCTTGGCATCAGAAAGAAATTATCTAGAATTATTCAATACATCTGATAAAGGCAGTTAAACACATGTATAGTTAGTAAATAACGTATAGATGCAGATAGTAACATTTTAAGGCTTTCCATCATATTAGCGCTTTCCATCATGTTCAAATGCAAATAGTCATATCTTTGGATTTTACATCGTACTTAAAAAAAAGGAGAGAGAGAGAAAAATAATAGAAAAAGGTAAAGTTGTTAGAGGTATAAAACCATATTTCTGTTCTTGTAACTGGTGTATCTCCTAAGGATAGTCTGCTTACTGGTTTACACATTCCCTAATATCTATTGTAAAATTATTCCACATTCATTAATCTGCAAAATATTATTAATAGAAACGACCTATTTTGTATCTGCTTCCGGTAGATACTTTTTCTGTTCAGTATAAATTTAAAAAGTAACTCACCATTATATATATAGGATGAACTCAAAATCACTTAGATAGCTGTAATTTCTGTGATATCAGGTTAAAAAACAGTCGATATTCATCGGGCCTGAAAGGTTATAGTGAAAAAACAGTTGGATATTATTTGTTTACTCATGATTGTTCTTTTTTTCCCAATCGCTTATTAATACATATTAGTACCATGATCCTAACTTTCATTGACTGATTTGTTTCCATATTCTTTTTTTGTTACAACCAGTTATCCTTTGTTCTATTACTTTTTATTTTATCACCTAATGAGATTGGAAGCATTTTTTACCTGGAGTGGCTTCTTATATGCCTTCAACAGTAACCAAGAAGAATGAGGCACCTCAAAAACTCTTTATTTCGGTATGTGAAATCTACAAAGACAAAAATGTATCTGTAGCTATTCCATCATATCGCTGTACACTACTCTAAAGTGAAATTCTTAATTTGCATAAACGCGATATAACATTTGCATATTCACGCGTTACCTTTTCCTGAAGATTTCACTGCTCACTTCTCATTCTTCGTTTCAGAGATACATAACCACTTTTTTCTTTAAAACCAATGTTCTATAATAGAAGAAATATTGGAAGATGCAATCAAGATCTAGAAAAACGTTTTCAAGTCGAGTTTTGAAGAGTAAATTCCTGGTTTCTTACCGCCACGGACGATATTTTAGAAGGGAGTTCGTATAAAATGCTGATACAGGAGAAAACGCTCAGGACGCCATGATAAGTCTGGATGTATCCCCTTACACCTAGACCATAAAAACCGATATTAACAGTCTTTTAGTTTGAAGATATTTCTTTAAATAGTTTTGCGTGGAAAAAGCAGGGGGTCTTCTTACCTTTTGGAATCACGCTATAAATATACGAATGATGATTTTCTATTGTTGATTTTAAAATGTGAGACTACAGCAGATTAGCTGAGTCTTTCTTTTGGCGTATGGCTGGCAGGGGACACAATTTCTAAGCGTCAAGATGCGAAGACGTTAAGATGTAAAGACCTTCCCAAAGCGTAGGGTTTGAGAAATCTATGAGAGTAAGACAACAACAAATTGACATTGTCTTAGTATTTTAAAGTTTTAAGGAAAGAGAAAAAGAGTTATTCTCTCTTTCTGTTTATTATTTAAATAGCGTTTTCCCGGTCTTAGTGCGCTTACCTCTAAGGATTCTCCTGCTCTAGTACTTCTGGCGTCTGCTGGCTGGTTCGAAAAACGAAGGGATTTGCAAGCCACTTCTCCATTGGTATTTATACAGAAGTGTTGTGATGTCATAATTTCAGAGCCCTGCCCCAATATTGTCCTTCGAGCCTTTTTAAAACAAATGTTTCATTTTTATCATTAACAAAAATCTTTTTATTGTATCAATTTATCATGTATACGTGATCTATGTGTTTAATCTATTTTTATCAATATAATTAAAAAACCTTTTGATGACAGTATATTTTCCTGTGTTATAGTTCATATTTTTTACATAATTTTTGTCTTTAAATAGCCAGTGTTTGTCTTGTAATTTGGCCTGGGTTGATACCTTCGCATTGAACTAATTTCCCTGACCCAGGAACTTTATCCTTACCAGGGGGTCCTTGATATATCACATAAATAGACCTACTGGCTTTGCCATTACCCAACTCAAATAGGCTCGTTTTATGGATACCAGAGTTACAATAAAACACTACAGAACTAAGTTGTATAGATCACAGAATTGGGCACATTACCTCACTGGCCTGTTTCACCGTATTTGGACGCGTCACTTGCAAACTGTACCCAGATTTCTGCAGCAGAGAAATCATACCCACAAGTATCTTACCTACTTAGTAACATGTGACCGGCAACTCTACACATAGATCACTGCAGAGCGAGAGAGAGAGAAAAAGAGAGAGAGAGAGAGAGTTTGTGCATGTCGGTGTGTGTGTGTGTGTGTGTGTGTGTGTATATGTATATATATATATATATATATATATATATACACATATATATGTATAAGGATTGAGTGTAAGCTGTAGGTAACAATGCTCAATGCAACGATATATATATAGATAGATATATAGATAGATAGATAGATAGATAGATAGATAGAGATATATATGTGTATATATATATATATATATATATATATATTACCTACTGGCGGTCGCCAGTAGGTATATATAGTTAGGATTTTTTCTCTATGGGATTTTTGAAAATTCTATGTCTAATAACTTTGGCGTTTGTGGACGGAATTGGCTGAAATTTTCAGGAGAATGAAACATTTTGTTTCTGAGCAGCCCCTGAAAATTTGGGGGGGGTTCGTCAAGGGGGGGCCGAGAAAAAAAGGGGGTCCCAAAACACGTTTTTCCCATGTTAATTTCCATAGGGCAGTTGGCCTCACTTTTAGCCCGAACGGCTGAATGGATTTGCACGAAACTTGGCAAAATTGTAGGGACCGGTAGCCCGATGTGCCTTTGCTAGGTCTCAATATATGTGCTCCAGTGGATTTTGAGAAATTAACGTTCAAAAAAAGATATATATCTGTGACAGCGTCCCGGGTAGCGCTCCGTTTCGCGTACTTTTCGCGTTACGGAGCTTTGCGAAGCGAAGCTGATTGGCTCTCCGGTGTCTGTAAACATTCCAAACAGTCCGTAGCGGCCGCCATCTTGTCTCTCGGTAGGATCGAGAGACAAGAGGAGGCCAAAGCGAAGGGGCAAATGACCATAAGGGGGCATAGTAGATCCTCCCTGACCCCCTAGGTTTGATGTGGAGGCTTTAAAAGGGCCCCGCAGGGCAAAAGAAAAAAAAACGTTTTTTTTCGTGGGGTGCGCCCGGTACGCGTAACGGAAAGCGGACTGGGGAGCGTACTACAAGGAAACAAGAATGATTGACTTTTAACTTATTGTATGTTTATAGACTTTTTTTGATTTTTTTTTTTTTCTGCCGAGTGACGTCTCGGCCTATCCCCACGGGATGCAGTCCCTACCATCTCGGCGTTTAAGCCCAGGGGGACCGGTAGTGTGGGAGAGATAACGTCTGTTAACGTTTGATTCGAAGGAAATCAGGAAGTGTTGAAAAACATTGTCTGCGCCATCTTGCCTTTTTTCAAATGCCACACTTTTGTCGTGCACGGCAGCCATTTTAGATGCCTTGACCAGACCCACTCTCTGCACGCTGTCGATCCTTAGCATGGCTCCCCACACTCGCAAGCATCTCCCCCAGGCACTGGTCACCCCCGCTCTCTGTCTTATGCATGGGCAATAAACCTCCCCCCATCTGCGCTGCTCTTCCTTGAGAATCACACCCTGTGCCCGCCCGACACCTCCCTTTCGCCCTATTCACTACCGCACCCTCTGACACTCCTCTTCCTCTGTGTCCGATTGTCCAGGCCGGTCCCAGGCTATCACCTAGCCCTGCAGATGTAGTTTATGGCCCCAGCTGTAAAGAATCACCTCTCTTCAAAGGAGTTACAGTAGATCAAGGCCCCCACCCGATGAGATCCGTCACACCACACGCGTTCCTACTATCTGAAAACCATCCTGTATTGTGATTGGGGAGGGGACCAAGCCTGAAGCGGAAGATTCCACGGATGCCTCTTTGTACATCAAAGTTTTTACAATTATGTGTCACATTAAAAATATATAGCACTCCAACAAAGTAGTAGGATTATAAAACTTTAATAACTTATAAATATATACAACGCAACAAAAACAGTAAATACATTTATTTAAACATTTTTTTGAAAAAGAAGCAACAATGGTCAGTAGCTGTGTTTTGTGCGAATAGTCCCAAGGCAGCACAACGTGCTGAGTTCTGGACGGCACCCAGGTGATGTTACCTGGGTGCCGCACTGGTTTTTGGTATCCTACAATGCAGCTTCGAAAAACGGCGTGGGGCGTCCTGGGGGTTGCGGGGGGAGGCCTCGTCAGTAGCGGTCTGTTGTGCGAATAGTCCCAAGGCAGCAGAACCCGCTGAGATGTGGATGGCACCCAGGTGATGTCCAGTAAGTTGCCGCACTGGTTTTGGTATCCTACAATGCTGCTCCGAATAACGGCGTGGGGTGCCCCGGGGGGGGGGGGGGGGTGAGGCGGCGTGAATGGGCCTCCCCAGGTGGAGGCTCGTCTGCTGTAGTGGGGCGCCCCTTTACCGTTTCAGTTGCCATTCCGCCCGCTTTTGGTACACTGTGCCAAAATCCGCCATTCAGCTGAGTTGCGCCCACTCTTGCGGTGCAGCGATAGGCGGCTGCCACAGGACTCTCAAAATGGCGGCAGGCTCTTTCCTTTTTGGGCCTGGTCCACTGAAATGGCCCTGGGACACCTTGGAACTCGGACGCTTGTCTGCTAGGTCTTGGACCCCATTCTCGGAAGCGTCCCCTCAGCCTTGAAGATTCTACAAAAGTCTTGGGGGCCCCCGACTCCTGCAGGCTTCCGGTGGGGAGCGGCTGCCATGATTGCTCGCGGAATGACCACGACGGAGCCACGAGATGGTGGTGCTTTCATGCTGACGCCAGCTTCAGTCTGAAACATCCAGAAACAAGGTGGGGCTTTCATCGTTTGGGAAAAAAAAATGTTTTAATCCAATGAAAAGTGTTATTTTTAGGTCATGTGATCAAACCTTCCATCATTAGGAAACCAAAAGTAAAATGAACCAATGAAAAGTTTTATAAACAAGTCACATGACCTGTTATGCGGCATAGGGCTATAAAAAGCGTAGAAAATCCGTTGGCACGTGAGGCGGCGTCAGTAGCGGACCGATGTGCGAATAGGCCGAAGGCAGCACAACGCGCCAAGATCCGGATGGCACCGAGGTGGTGTCCAGCAAGTTGCCGCACTGGTGTGGCCATCCTACAATGCTGCGCCGAAAGTCGGCGTGGGGCGCCCCGTTGGCCTGTGAGTTCGTGTCAGTCAGTGGGGGCTGTTTGAGGATCTGACTGCATAGGAAAGCAATGTGATGCTGTGCGTCGCCCCCAAGATGGAGGTTCCTCGGCTGCAGTGGGGCGCCCCTTGGTGTTTCACTCGCTATGCAGCTGAGTTGCGTGCGCACTTGCGGCGAATAGGCCGAAGGCAGCACAACGCGCCGAGATCTGGATGGCACCGAGGTGGTGTCCAGCAAATTGCCGCACTGGTGTGGCCATCCTACAATGCTGCGCCGAAAGTCGGCGTGGGGTGCCCCGTTGGCCTGTGAGGTGGCGTCAGTAGCGGACCGATGTGCGAATAGGCCGAAGGCAGCACAAGGCGCCAAGATCCGGATGGCACCGAGGTGGTGTCATAGTTGAGAGTTCTGAGCAGCGCTTGTAACACTGTCTGAAGCTTATTTGCACCTGCTGCAGCTTCACTATTGCCCTGGTGTGGCCTAAGATCGCCCATGACATAGGCGGCCGCCTCCCGGGGTCCGGCGGAACTTTTTTCCTTTTCCTTTGTGCATCTTGTCCCACAATCCGTTTGACCTGAAGACACGACCAGGTCCCTGAATGTGTGCAGGGGGACGCTATTGCTTGAATCAAAATGGCGGCTTCACACAAAGCTGACTCAAGCGTTGCTGCTGATGCTATACAGACAAAAACTGGTTTTCAGTTTGTACATTCTTCAGGATTTTTCCATCCAACGCTGGTTGAGAGTTTGTAGAACAATGGCTTCAGATTTTCAACATACTACTCTTCAACATTCTTCCTAAATGTAACACTGTGAGACTCACTAGGAGAACGGTGTAGTGAGGGCCACAAACGGCTGTTTATCTTTCCTTTCAAAATGCTGCCAACAATATTTTCGGAATGGAAGATACCACAAAGCGCTGAGATTCGGTTGGCACCGAGGTGGTGTCCAGCAAGTTGCCGCACTGGTGTGGCCATCCTACAATGCTGCGCCGAAAGTCGGCGTGGGGTGCCCGAAGGGGGGCGGGGGGAGGCGGCGCAAACGAGCCTCTCCCGCTTCTCCATGTGGAGGCACTTCATCTGCAGTGGGGCGCCGAGATCCGGATGGCACCGAGATGGTGTCTAGCAAGTTGCCGCACTGGTGTGGCCATCCTACAATGCTGCGCCGAAAGACGGCGTGGGGTGCCCGAAGGGGGGGGGGGAGGCGGCGCAAACGAGCCTCTCCCGCCTCTCCAGGTTGAGGCACTTCATCTGCAGTGGAGCGCCGTCTAGCTGAGTTTTGCCCGCTCTTGCTGCTACAGCGACAGGCGGCTGCAACAGGACTCTCAAAATGGCGGCCTGTTCTTTGGATTTGGGCCTGGTCCACTAAAATGGCCCTGGGACACCTTAGAACTCGGACGCTCGAATTTTTTTTCCTTTCCTCTACATGCAAAAAAGGTAAATGCCCGGTACGTTACCTGCCTCATCTGCCACGATGTACTCTCCAGAGGAACCGAAAAAAAATATAGTTATGGTAATTATACCATGCATCGTCATATGGAGAGGTGGCACCGATTAATTATAGTGCTGCACAAAAGAGAGATTTGGAGGACAACCCCCGACCTGCCAGTACATTCACCAAAGAAGTGGCACTGACAGCATCAGAGGCAAGGGAAACGGTCCCAAATATTCAGAAGAACTTTGGAAAGATTAAAATGACATGTTTAGATTGTGGCAAATTAATTTCATGTGGACAGATGAGTGTTACTCTAATAAATACAGCATATGAACATCATCATAGTCGATGGTTGGTGGAGACATTTTGACTATATCCTGGACCTGCCCGTCCTCGCCCAAAATGGCGCCGGAATAAATGGGACTCGTAACTCCTTGTTGTGTACTGGTTGCACAACCTTGATATCACGAGATACGTATGCAGTTTTGAAGCACATGGCGGGCGGGGACGAGAATTGATTGAATATTTCAACATCCCTATTGATATTAAGTTCTGATGTGTTATTGATTACTGTACTATTGAAAGTTCGAATTAACGTCACCCATGGTACTTGCCCGCAAATGTATATCTAGATAATTTTATTGTAACTGGCCCTGTCGTATTTTAATTATAAAATGTACGTCCACCGATTCCGCAACTGTTAGACACCTTAGTTCTTGCAACCTAATGGCCCGCCCGTTACGTTCCTCTACAGTGTAAATGTCTCCTCATCATATACAATTACAGTTTGCTCCGTGGCCGGCCCACGTGGTTATAGGCCCGTATTTGTATACTGACATTTTCACAATAAAGGTTTTTAAAAGAAAACATGGTAGTAGTATTTACATTGGTAAAGTTTTTAATAATAGTCACTGTTTTCGAATCAGTAAAAGGCAAGTGAAATAAAGCAGTCCAATTACATGAAGGGTAAAAGGTATAATACGCAGGAACGCAGTAAAGATAAATGGTCAAGGGCTGTTGTGTTTTCTACTCCTGCAACATAAAGTGATCGATAAGAATCTGATATTCAGGCGTATCGGCGACTAAGACAGCAGGCCGAGCCTCTTTTGCTCAACGGCTCCGTCATGGGACGAAGAAACGCCCTTTTTCTCAAAAAAGGAATATATTTTACTTGCAGGACAGTTGTAAATTTTCCGGGAAAGTACATTAGCCTGGAACATTATAACATATATGTTTAAGAAAAAATAATGTTCGAAAGTAATAAAAAGCGTAATTTTTAGGTCATATGACCAAGCCTTTCATCATTAGAATAAGAAAAGTAAAATGAACCAATGAAAAGTTTTATTAACAAGTCACATGACCTGTTATGCTTACGTTACGCGCTGCGCGCCGCGCCCCGGATCGCTTCCGGGAAGCTGCGCTTCGCGCACCGGAGCACTTCCGGATGCGCTAACGCGGCGCGTCATATGACGCATTACGCGACAACGCAGGTCCAGAATATAGTCAAAATGTCTCCACCAACCAGCGGTCGGAACACAACCCCTTTCAGCAGGCTAAATAGTTCTGTTAAATGACAACAGAAGGGACAGGCAACAAGAACCATCAGTCAAAGAGGGGAGGGCAAGTTCTTCTCTACCGGGTCACTTTGGGGCGCTACCGGAACTGATCGAATTGGTAGTCTACAGTGTTTCTGGATGTTTCAGACTGAAGCTGGCGTCAGCATGAGAGCACCACCATCTCGTAGCTCCGTCGTGGCCATTCCACGAGCAATCATGGCAGCCGCTCCCCACCAGAAGCCTGCGGGAGTCGGGGGCCCCAAGACTTTTGTAGAATCTTCAAGGCTGAGGGGACGCTTTCGAGAATGGAGCCCAAGCCCTAGCAGACAAGCGTCCGAGTTCCAAGGTGTCGCAGGGCCATTGTAGTGGACCACGCCCAAATCTGAAGAGCCGGCCGCCATTTTGAGAGTCCTGTGGCAGCCGCCTATCGCTGCACCGCAAGAGCGGGAGCAACTCAACTACATGGTGAGCGAGACGCTGTAGTCGCAAGAGCGGGCGGTAAACAGCTGAATGGCGGGAGAGGCACAGTGTAGCAAAAGCGGGCGGAATGGCAAGTGAAACGGTAAAGGGGCGCCCCACTACAGCGTGTCTTTAGGTCAAACGGATTGTGGGACAAGGTCAAGAATGGAGGAGTCACCAAAAGGCAAAAAGTTCCGCTTGACCCCGGGAGCCGGCCACCTATGTCGGGGGCGATCTCAGGCCACACCAGGGCAACACGACTTGGGGAGGGGGCCGGAGCCAAGCGCCCCCTCCGAGTCCGCGCCATCACACCGTCCCTCGGGGGCCTCCGTCAAGCGGTTCAGGGAGGCACCGCATCACATTGTTTTCAAATGCAGTCACGTCCTCAAACAGCCCCCACTTACATTGAGAATAGTGAAGCTGTAGCAGGTGCAAATAAGCTTCAGACAGTCTAACAAGCACTCCTCAAAACTTTGAACTATCAGAGTGCATGAGTTTCATGCTCGATCGATTGAGCTAGCCGGATCGGGCAACAAAAAGTATAAAATAGTTATGTAAATAGTTATTTAATAAAATGTTTTACCCTGTTACTTTGCTGGTGTGTTGTATATATTTGTAATATTTGCATAGAGTTTATCGTTATTTTTGGCGGGGTGGGTGGCGGAGCCGAGCTGTCTTGCAGCCATCATGGTGTGGAGCTCAGTTCATCTCACTAGTTTCGTATTTCTCATGAGGGGTTGTTCCTAATGTTTCTATTTTAGCGAGGTCAAAAAGAGATCCCATTAGTGGCCTACTGATTTTGCTCGATTCCTTTTGTTTTTTTACACGATTTTTCACTATCTGCAAAGACTAAACAGAGTATTGCGACTCTGTGCTTGTTTGTAAATAGAGAATGAACCAAAGAGAACCAATTCTAAAACAGTAAATGCTTGGATAACAATCAATCAAATGGAGAGAGAAGCAGGCACGACGGATTACAACGGGGGCAAAGGCCTGCGTTAACTACCCTTCACTATCTGCAAAGAGAGAGTACTCCTAATAGAAATGAGGGGGGGGGCAGCATTCAAAGCAGATCAGTGTGCATAAACACGAAAATGTTTTTACTTACCACGTACTTGACATTCGACAGCTTATGATATTTGCTATAAAAGAACCATTGAAATTCACTGAAAAAACCATAGGTTATAGACCATATATAGGGGCCGATTATGATGGCGGACGGACCTGAGTCTGTCCGCCACCATAGAGAAGGAGGGACCGTCCGCAGGAGCAGCGGCGGTCCCTCCGTGCAAATTAGGATGTGACCGCCACCCTGGCGGTCACATCCTGTATTTTTATCATTGCGGCGGGTGCTGCTTGAAGCAGCACCCGCCGCAATGATAAAAAAGTAAGTTGTGCATTTGCATGCACAAAGCGGCAGGCACCTCGCGGTGCCTGCCGCTTTGTGCAGGCAAATGGAGGGGGGTACCATAGGTACCCCCCATGTGCACCCCCCACCCCCCTTCACCCCTGGGGGCCCACAACGGGTCCCCAAACACAAATCCGTATGCCTTTACACGGCGGAAATGCCGCCGTGTAAAGGCATCTTTCCGCAGTCATCCTAATATGGCTGGCGGTGTCTGATAGACACCGCCAGCCATGTTAATGCTTTTCCGCCCGCGGCGGATTAGCGGCGGACAGATAGCAAGACCCACCAGCCATCCTAATATGGCGGTGGGTCTTGCAAGGCTCCCCGGCGGATTTCCCGCATCCTCCGGGCCGGCGGTGGCTTCCGCCGGCCCGGTGGATGCGGGAAATCCGCAATCGTAATCGGCCCCATAGTTAGGAATTAGCATTTACAAAACCTTGAAAATTCACTGAAAAAACCATAGGTTATAGACCATATATAGTTAGGAATTAGCATTTAAAAAACCTTGAAAATTCACTGAAAAAACCATAGGTTATAGACCATATATAGTTAGGAATTAGCATTTAAAAAACCTTATTTTACTCACACAAAACCCTTGAAATTCCATATATAGTTAGTTGCACTAACTATATATCGCGCACCCGCAATCCACTGCTGATGATGTCACATATTACATCATTCATGACATGGTCAGTGACATCACTGATGACATCACTGATGACATCTCAAATGACATCACTGATGACATCACTGATGACATCTCATTTGACATCAATGACCACATCACTGATGATATCATTCATGTGACAATACAATGCATCTCCTCACATTTTAATATAACCTCTGTTTCACCCAGTGTTAAATACAGAGTATAATTTTTGAAACCATTGACACACCAATACTAGTTACTACATACGCACTCACTGATTCCTACGTCTACACACACATTCACTCATTCACCCATACAATCATTCATACATACAATCACTCATCTTTACAACACTATCATATGCACTCATACACCTATACAGACACTCACACTCTGCCACTCATCCATGGAGTTACTCACACACCTAGTCAGTCCTGTAAAGAATCAATCACACTTCCATTTTCTTGTCTATACAGTTAAACATAGAGCACCTTACATTTTCAAACATATACTAACACATACTTACTTTCTTATACAATCATTGATACAAGTACACATTGATCTGCACAGAGTCACACACCTCCCAGCCAGCCACACACACACTCAGTCTCCCATACAAATACTTGGACAATCAATCAATAACCCATATAGTTAATCATATAGCTACTGATCAACACATGCAGCAGTTTACAGAACAACAGACATAATGATGCACAAATTAAGACAGTTTAGTCACTAACCCATGCACTCAGTGAGACACATTTAATCACTCACTCATACATTCAGTCATGCACCTACTAAATCCTTTGTCCAGACACTTATACTTCCACTCATTCTTCAATATGTAAGACACATTTTAACTTTACAGAAACATACAGTCACTGGATGTTGTCATCAGTGATGTCATCAGTGATGTCATTTGAGATGTCATCAGTGATGTCATCAGTGATGTCACTGACCATGTCATGAATGATGTAATATGTGACATCATCAGCAGTGGATTGCGGGTGCGCGATATATAGTTAGTGCAACTAACTATATATGGAATTTCAATGGTTTTGTGTGAGTAAAATAAGGTTTTTTAAATGCTAATTCCTAACTACATATGGTCTATAACCTATGGTTTTTTCAGTGAATATATATATATATATATATATATATATATATATATATATATATATATATACATATACATATACATATACATATACATATACACAGTGCTTTAAATGGGCCGGTACTCACCGGTACTGAGTACCGGCACTTCCTAAATTTATCACTTTGAGTACCGGCACTTCTCTACTGCCCGAGGAGAGTACCGGTACTCATGAAAAGGTCTGCTCGTGGCTGTGCTTGTGGGCCGGAGTGGGACATGTCACTGGCAGCCGAGTCGCCGCTTCTGCAGCCCCCTCCCGCCCATCAGAGCCCCAGCTGAGCTATTCAGCAGGGCTCTTTTAAATAATGTCCGATGCTCGCCGTCATGCTGTGCTTGACAGAGATGGATGGAGATTCATTTTACCTGCTAGTGTGCGCGCGTGTGCTTTTCAAAGCGCAGCACTTCAGGTAGTGAAAGAAAGTCAGTGCAGGGTAAACGGCGGCGGAATTTCACACGTCCTTTCTCTTGATGTGAGTGTTAATGCCCTGTCTGGGCATTAACCCTACAGTTAGATTGACGCTCCAGGGGCCTCTTCGATCGCATTGTCTATGCGATCGAAGAGGCCCCTGGAGCGCTAATCTGTTTTCTGCACTGAGCGCCCACCTTCCTAACGCCAAATGCCTCAAGGTCTGTTTCTTATATGCCCAGGCTGTGGCAGGATGTTGCCTTTCCTGCCAGCCAGCCGGCCCCAGTGCACCCATGAAATTCCCCTGATGCATGGAGTTGGAATTTAATGTGCAAAATAAAGGCTACGCCCTGGTTAAAACACCACAAGTGCTTTTCTTTCCTGAGAGCCCGCTGGTGCCTGTTGTGGTGGTGGATGACGACTTGCACGTTGTGCTCCTCGCACTATATTTATACTGTGTGAGGAAGAGCTGGCAACGAAAGACTGCCTCCTTCCTAAAGAAATGTAAATGTGGTGAATACGTTAATTAGCAAAGCTAAAGGTCTCCTGGAGGACACTGTATGGCTTTGGTTTGGAATGGAAACGGTTACAAAAGGCTTACACTAGTTTCCAACCATGTTTGATAATGTGTTTGTGTTCTGGATTTTACGCGACACAGAGCATTTACCATATCAGCAGAAGAGTACTCTAACACTAGGATACTTGCAACCTGCAGAGGGTCCGGGTTCAGCACCTGCACACCTCCTCCTGACCTCTGCCCCAGACTCATCACGCCATTGTGAGTCTCATGGTGGGAGCAGAGGGCACAGGCAGAGACACTGCACCAGGGCTCGCTGTCTGACTCCCTGAGGAAGAGACAGGCCAGAGATCCCCGCGGTGCCAGCCAGCAGCTCCTTGGTGGATCGTTCTGACAGCTGTAAAGAGATAATTTAATATTCTCCTGCTGCTGACATTTAAAATGTTTGTTACGAAAATTATTATGGGGCTCCAGCACGGCAGGGGGCCTTGCAAATGGGCACATTAGAGTCTGGGCTTAATATGCACTACGTTTTGTCTAAACTAGCAGTTTTGGCAATCCCCTGGCAGTGGCAATTAAAAAAGCCATATTGAAGAGTATAACATGGCTTTTAACATACCGAAATCTTTTGTGTGTCTGCTTATGTTTGTCTGTTTGCCTGCATTTGTAAGCCTGTTTTTTTAAAGCAAAAAAAGTGAGAGAGAAAGAATCAAGAAACTCTCAGGAGTTATTTTAAAGAAAATGGGTGGCCCTTTGTGTGTACATGTCTGCTCGGCGACAAAGGTTCATAAATAACAGTAGGGAGGGTTGGTGAGTGAGTGAGTGGATGGGTGGATGAGTGAGCCAGGGTGGATGTGCAGATGAATAGATGGATGGATGAGTGAATGGATGGGTGAAAGAGGGTGGATGATTGGATATAAGGGCCGATGATGGGTGGGCAAGTTAAATATTGGATGGATGAATGAAAGGTAGAGAGGATGGATGAAAGGGGGGATAATGGATGAGTGAAAGGAGGGATTGGTTGAAAGGGTGGATGGAATGAAAGGGCGGATGGTATTAAGGAGTGAAAGGGTTGATGGATAGATGAGCGAAAGGATTGATGGATGAGTGAAAAGGTGGATAAAGAGATGGATGAGTGAAAAGATTAATGGATAGGTTTAGGGAAGGATGGATAGGTTTGGATATGAAAGGTGGACAGACGGAATGGTGAAAATCAACTGAATGATGGATGAAAAACTGAATAGACAACAGAATGTAAATGGTGAACATCAGCAGGTAAATGGTTGGATGAAAGGATGAATGGATAGATGGATGGAAGAGACAAGAGATATGTTCTGGGGAGGGTCATGATGATTTGCTTGGTGCCATAAGAGCTTTGGTTCGAAGTGGGGATATTTTCAGTTTCTTCCTACTCACTTGCTCAAAAATATATAGTATTGTGCTAAACAACAGCAATTGACAGTATGGCATTAAGAAGGTGTAACTATTGCAAAAAAAAAGGAAATGTTAACATATTATTGCATTTCTCTTTCATTTTGTGTAATGAGTTAACCTGCTTTGTTTATATAAACACATTTATCATGTGTTTTGCTGTGTGATGCAACTATTATAGAAGTCGTTAAGTAGCATCATGTCCTGCCCTTAGCCCCGCCCCTAGCACCGCCCACTCACTACACCTCTTGCGCATTTTAATGAGTACCTGCACTTATTTTTTCCCATTTAAAGCACTGCATATACATATATATGTATATATATATATATATATATATATATATATATATATATATATATATATATAGATTCCAACCGGAAAGTTGATGCGGCGCTTCCACACCAAACCCAGTGCGCAGACACAGATGAATGAATCCACAGCCAGACTTTCTTAGGATATTTCTTCGTCCTTTATTGCATATAAAGTGCAGAGGTGCAACACACTGCCAAACAGACGCGTTTCGGGCGTGAACGCCCTTGCTCACTGTCAGCGGGTAAGCGGTACATGAATCATTTAAATACATTGGTTAATTGATTAAACGCGCCAAAAATCCCCTGCAGTTGCATTGAACTAAAAAGAGGACTGAGGCAGAAACCCAATTGCATTGTACGTAATTAATAGTACGGCCATTTTACAACGGAGCCAAGTTGGAAGTTTTGCATGACATTGATTGGTGATAACATGCATTCAGAGGTCTTCCCATAATTCCAGGGATTGTGGTATAGCTTTTAACAGCTAGAGCAAGGAATTCTTTTTATAAAGTGCAAATACTTAGCAGCCATTAGTATAAGCATACTACAAGTGCAAATACGCAAAATTGCTGACTGTGCAAATACATAACACATATATATATTCCCCTGAACTATTTCCCTGCATTAAAAATTGTTACCTGCAGCTCACACTCAATTATTGGCAACTGGCGCCTTAACCTCGTGGGCTGCCTTACCCGCGTTGGGGTGTTTGTCTATCACCAGATTCTTACAAGTAGCTGTCTATGACCGGGGCACACCTTTAGAATCACCAGCTTAAAAAAACACACAATAAACGTCGAGGAAAAAAAACTCCTCAAAATCGTCAATCCACTGTGAGGCGGTGAAGAGAGCGCCGCATTCCAGGCTCCCTTGATGAGTGGGAATAAACGGCGGCCAATGGGGACGCGCGCTCGGCGGCCAATCGGCGGCCGCCGCCAGGAGCCCGCTGGCCCTGCCAGCCTCAGAGCGAGCGTCGGCGCTGCCCCGAGAGGAGCGGAGGAGGAGCGGCACCGGGACCGGTCTCTGCCAGCACCCGCCGCGCGGACACTGCACCCCGGGCGCACGGAGCCCTGCAGCTGCCGCAGTCTCATCCACGCCGGGGTCGGAGGCGTACACCAGCTGCCAGGGCTGCACCTGCAGACCCGCCCCGGGGACCACCGTCTGTCCAACCTGGACGCATACACCGGGACTACCCGGGGTCGGACGCGCACCTTGAGGGCCTCCTTTGCCTTGGCATCGCCGCTCGGGACACCTCGGGATCACGTCCCTCCCTCCGCGCCGGTCCGCCTCACCTGCAGCCCGGATCCGGACGGGAGGCCGGCGCGGTCCCTCTGGAGGATGCTCTAGGCGGCGGGTACCCGGAGGCAGCGGCGGGATGGCGGTGTCCGAGGGGCTCTGGGTCCTCTGGCTGCTGCTGGCCTCGGCGCGGAGCGACGGGACCGGCGGGGGCAAAGCCCGGAGCTGCGCCGAGGTCCGGCTGGTCTACAGCGCCGCGGGGTTCAGCCTCACCGGGGTGCCACAGGCGGAGATCTCAGGTGAGTCACCTGGCGGGCCGCTCGGGGGGATGCAGCAGCTCTACACATCTGTATAACATCCAAGTTCAGCAAAGTGAAACAGCTGGGGGGCGCGGGCAGCTTGTATGCGGCAGACCCGCGCTTAACTTGCAGGCACGGCTTTTGATTTCCCCTCAGCTCGGTGGGGAGGGCTGGGATTAATTGTTTTCTGACATACCTTCTTCAACCATCCATGTGTGAGTTGCAGGTTCTAACCGAAGTGTGTTCAATCAGATCGTATGCGCTATGCGACCTACGACGCGCTAAAACTCTATACCGGATCCTGTGTAACCCGCAGTTTCTGATCCCAAGAAGAGTCCACGGATGGATGAGTGCGTGTGGCCGTGGTTTATTTTTAATCTGCATCTCACAGACCTCTCGACGTGGTGTGTTAATGCTGGCGCTGCTGTGAATATGGGTGTCAATGCATCTGAGGTGGCTCACAGGGGCAGCAGCAGTTTTTTCCTGCTGCAGAGAGGTCGGGTGTGTGCCTGCGTGGGCATTAACATGTAAACCGCCTCGTGTGCAGAGGTTATAATCCCTCCAGCAGAGAGATGTGCGTGTTAGAATGCCAGTGCCTGTATGACCTGCAGTTCTTATTCGCGTAAGGTAACTCGGCGGGTTTCTGGTGTGTGGTGGAGTTCTGTTTGCAAGTAGCAGGTCCATTAAAACAACATTGTGGATTGCTTGTGTAACCTGCAGTCCATAGTTTCCTATGCGAGTGATTTAATGGGTACCACTGAGTTGTGTAACTATGGTATCTGGTGTTTAATTGCCAATACACCATTTAGTATATGTTGCCCGGAATATTAAAGAGTGGTTGTAAGTGCTCACTGGCTTTAAAGAATCTCAATATCAAATTTATTTTTTAGTTAATAAAACCCATAACAATTTTTGTACATATCATTATGGATAACGAGAAACATCATAGTCCAGTTTTACGGAAAGAATACATTTCACACTACCAATAACATTATTTCTTGAACTGAGTGCAACTCAGACAACCAAGGAATGAAATCGGATTTAATATACAATTTTACAATACTAAGTGCTGAAACAATCAAAGATAAAACCCAGAGTAGTGAAAGTGCAGTGGTGCAAGATACTGGTCTTAAGCATAAGTAATAATTAGAAAGTACTGCATGCAATAAGTGGGCTGTAGGCCATTTGCCATGCGGCTAGGTGCTTCCAGGTTTCTAAGCGCAATAATCAGTTATACTTTTTTGAGAATAGTTAACGAGATGACAATCAGTCGAAATCTAAGGTCTTTGAGGTGTTTCCCACACCTTGATAAAGATCTTACGTCAGGAAAATTGGATTTAGTAGGGCCACCTTCTAGTGACGTAGAGAGGGGCAGCCATAATTGCACTTGAAATTGATTAGTCTGCATGCCCCCTCCTTTCCTGGGTTGGCCCATGCCAAGTTACAGTCTGCTACTGGTAAACCAAACAATCGCATATACATAATATCTGCACACTCGGCTGCTGGTGGCCTCTGAAGGTAAGGCTGGGGTCTCCCTACCAGATATGAAGTGTTTAGGGGAGCAGGCTATCTGAGGACTTTAGGGAAGCAGTGTCTTGCTGAAATTAACTTAAACACAACTGCCTACTGACTGACATTTTCCAGGTCAAAAGGAGATGGAGTTGAGTGTTGGTGCTTCAGGTTGGAAAGATGTAATTGACTTCTGTAATTGACGATGCCACGGTTTCCCTGGGCTCTCGGATGTGTCTCTCAGACAGGCCTTGAGTGAGTTCCCTGGTGCTTTCAATCTACGTATATAGTATTTCAAGGTGTCAGCCTCGCAGGTTAGCATTTGATTTGATAGGCTAAATTCCAGACGGATTCTTGATCGGCGTAGATGCCTGGGCAATTGAAATAGGTGCCTGGAAAAGCCTGGTGCCCATATTGTAGTGTTGGGTGGAGGGGTGCCTTTATGACTTTGAGAATTAATGAAGCAGAAGGACTTTTTCGTTTCTTATTGAGGCAGGAGAGACCGTTAAGTGATGACTGCATCTTTCTTTTTTTGCTAGCCTTGGTGGTCCGAAGGTTGGGAAGTCTCTGTGCACCAAACCCCCAAGTAGTCGTATATTGGCGCCGTTTTATTGATCTTGGTCCCCATATGCCTCGAAAGAGTTTTCTTATTCTTACGACGGCCAAAGATTACGAATTTGGTCATATCCTGATTAATCATAAGAAAGTTATTTTCATTATATGTATGAAGACTGCTCAGTGCTCTCTGTAAGCCCACTTTCGTGTTATCCATTATTACAATATCATCTGCATATTGAGGAATGTGTAGAGTCGAATGGCCTAGTCATGGAAGGATGGCACAGTTGTTCGCCAGAGCTTTAGCCAGATCTGATGTGTTACAGGGACGAGAGCGAGGATGCAGTCTTGCTTCAGACCGCCTTGGGTGGTCATTTTGGAGGTGACTGTTTGTGGCCCAGTTCTCACTGGCCTATGTGTCTGATTAAAGAGAAATTATAGCCTCTAAGAGATTTGAGGGAATGCTTAGGTCAGCCCACCTTATGGAAAGCAGCGCTGTAATCGATAAAGTAGCAATGAAGTGGTAGCTGCTTTCTTTGGGCTGCTCAATGGCTCGGGACGGCAAGTGTGGTGATGTTACCAATAGTGGAAGCTGCTGCACGAAAGTCTGTCTGGAGGAATGGGAGAACATCATTGTCCTGAACCCAAGCCTCTAGCTGTTTGAGTAGTAACAAGCATACGCTTTGGCCTCTAGATCTCATAGGGCTAACCAGCGATAGATGGCTTTGTTGGGTGCCATTTCTCAAATACGGGGCACAGGGTGGAGCCCCTCCATTTGTCTAGAACTTGGGCCGAGAGGAAAGTTTGATTAAAAAGAGGAGTTATAACCTTTGCCCAGTCCTCCGCGGTGCATTTAAAGATTCCACCGGGAAGGCCGTTAGGTCCAGGTGCCCTGTTATTTTTCAGTGCCTTAATGATTTTGCAAGCCTTGGCCGGCATGGTTAGAACGTTTTGGTTTCCTGTGGACTGGTCTATGGGCCCCAGTTTGTCCATGTCGTCTGGCTCAGCTGGATGGCTAGAGTAAAGCGCTGTTACATGGCTCACCCAGGCTTCTTCCGAAACTCGTTTTCCCTAGTTGAGTTTGGGGCTTTTAGTTTGTTAATGTAGTTCCAGAAGTCAGCTAGACTTCTTTCCTGGAACATCTGATGTATGTTTAACCACTTGTTTTCTTCTGAGGCTGTCTTCACTTCCCATACTGCTTTTTTTGTATTCAAAAGATCATTCATTTTTCCAGTTCCTTGACTTTTCGAAAAGCGATGCTGGTGTTTCCCAGGTCCCTGATGTTAAAATCCCCTGTGAGCAGGACTTCATTTGAGGCATAATCCAGAAGAATGGCTTCTAGCCAATTGCAGAGGTGAGGTCGTCAATTGCTCTTGGTTTTTGTGTTTTCTGTGCATTATGGTAGCAGTTTGTCGGGAGCAAGGGAGTCTTTTTATGACACATTGTTAACCCTGAGATTATTGCTGCTCGTAAAGCCGGGGAGTTTTGATTAAGAGGCACAACTTGAGTCTTGCTGGTTTGCTTAATGAAGATTGAGAGACCTCCCAATGACCAGCCAAATAAGTTGGTGCATTTTGCTGGCTTAAAAAGCTCATAGAAGCAGCGTAAGACTGTTGGGGTAACCGCCCATGTTTCCTGTAGGCTGATGATGTCGCTTTTAATGCAAGAATGCCACTGTAGATTAACTTGTCAAAATTGACCTCAAACCTGCCACATTCCACAATGTGATTATACACATACGCTCCTTTGTGGGTTTCTGAGATTGAGGGCAGCCTGGTTGATGGTGGCTTGGAATAATCCTCTCGGGTGTCACAATGAAGGTTGTGCAACTGGTTCCACCCGTCGTTGTTACTTCTTGTCATGTGTCTTGCGCTTCTTTGATCATTAGCACATAATACTTGTAGAGAGTTTGCAGCTTTGGATGCACTTGAAAGCCAGTCGTGGGTAGTGCTCTACGCCCCTCACAAGTCACTTCTGTGCAGCATAAAGGGCTCCTGCGGCAGTAAAAGTTAGGATGTGTGGGTGGATGAAGCTTTAACAACTCAATTCCTCATTCCTCAAAGATCCTTTATTCACTCAGGATGGTGTCTCTGAGGACAGCCCTTTTCCATGTGGCTATTGTGGCAACCGAGGCTTCTTTTTCTGGGATCTGAATACACTTTACAGAAGTTAGTTCCGCTGATGTAAGATCCTTCAGTCCTGAAATGTGTTGGAACAGGCGTAACAAATTGCCTCTATTTAATATATCATGAGTACCCTTAGGGGTGTAGTGAGGAATAAACGGCAATTCAAACTGGTGTGTGGTGCCTGCGTGTACGGCTTCCCCAGGTCTGGTGGACTGAGGCTCCAGTGCCTGTTGAAGTTGGAAAGATGAAGGGCTAAGTGCACCTAGGGGGCAGCTCGGTTGAGTAGGTGAGAGCCTGCTTATTGGACCACTTTGTGTGAATCAATCAATCATCCATTTGAATAGTGCTCTGCTCACCCGTGAGGGTCTCAAGGCGCTGAAGGGGGGGGGGGGGAGTAACAGCTACTGCTCGAACAACCAGGTCTTGAGATGTCTCCTGAAGGTCAGCAGGTGGGTGGGGAGGGTGTTCCACATCTCCAGTTACCGGGTGATTGGTATTGGCTGGTTGTCATAGTCTCTCCTGTCACCGGGTGGGAGTAGACGCATTGATTAGGTGGGCCTGTTTCAAGTTATCGTTCAACACGCCGTATACTTGCTTGAGCTAGATTGCTGGGCAAAGTAGCACAGGGCCACTAGGTATTTTGGCTGCTGCTTGCAAGGCCAGGAGGACCTTTGGTAAGAGATTATCTGTTGGCTACATCGGTGCAAAAAGGGGTTGCATTAGTACTTGATTCTGCCATTATTGCCTTGGGAGCAGTTGTCGATAAAGGAGCCCTGAGCCCCTGCCCATTAAGTGACTGCGCCCCATTGATTCCATGTGTGGCCCCTGTGGGTTTAATTGGTACAAAAATTGGACTCATGGGAACGGCCTCTGTGCATGATCTCACCTGCCCTATGTCTGGGGGGCATTGGTTTCCATTGTTTCTGATGTGCCGCTTAATGTACAGGTGCCTTCCTGGGTTTCCTTGTGTACCATTGATGGCTCGGGTTCAAATATGGGCATCAGTGTGAACCCAGATGCATAAGTACAGACCATTGGTGCCTGTGCCATGTTGATCCCTTGGGCAGTCAGTTTTGGTTTGTTTTGAGGACTGGAAACAGAGACTGGAGCAGCACTACTTTTGGTAGGCCATCTGGTGCGTCTCTAGATGGGTGTGATTTATCGGTGGGTCTTGCAAGCAGCTTCCATGTGCCCCATACTTGCTTTGGAAGCTGATTGAATATAGGATGAAGCTTAGAAGACCCATCACCTTGGACCTTGTGATAAATGGTGGTAGACCCTGCGATCAGAGATCTCTGTTTCATAAGGCGCTGTTTTTTGACTGGTACCTTTGTAACTCATGAAGTAGATATTTTACAATGCTCTTATGCATGTATAGAAATGTTTTAATCCTTTTATGATTTTTAAAAAAATCGAATAAAGAGTATTTGACTGACTGACTGATTTGTCAATTTCCTTTTCACCCTTTTCGAGAGATTATGGGTTTTTGAGGGGCCTGGTGGTGCTAATGGTTCAAGAGGTTGGACTTGTGCGCTCTCTTCGATGAGCTAGGGGAGGGCGGTCGATAGTGATGATAAAGTTGCAATTGGGCTGCTTTTCTTGGAGAGTAAGGCCCATGTTCTGTCCCTGGTGAGGCCGATATTGCCACAACCAGGGAAGGATTGTCGTTGATATCACTTAGTTTGACTGTGGAAATTCTGTTAGAAGGCGGATTACTTGTGTTTTTTCCAGAGGCGCAGATCGAACTCTTAACACTTTCCACAAGGACCCATAGTAGTTCAGGCAGATAATTAGATTATTGATCAGTGGGGAACATGAACAGAGTCGGTCTGCCCCTGCCTGTCTAAGGAGATTTTCCAATGAGCTTAGCTTGAGTCCCAAATCCATTAGGCTTGAGGCAATGGATTGACTTAGGTCTATCTGGAGCTCCATCTAATCTTGCTTAATACTGATGAAGGCCAGAGAGGGTCTGGGCTGCCCTATAAGGGGAGAGACTGGTGCCCTGAATTAAGTAGGCCTGATGGTTCTGCGTTTCTGCTCATTTCTAAATACTGAGGTTTGTGCCAGTGAGGCTTCAATTTGGGCTTTCAATGTGGCATGGAAGCGGTCAGATAAGTTTCCTAGTTCCTGATCGGATATACTTTCCCTTCTAGACTTTTTGAGGGAGATTGGGTGGAGTTTGCCTCTGAGATGTTTTTTAATAACTCAGTATTCTGTGACTTTATTCGTGACAAAGGGGCAGTCTCACTGACATGCACTTGCGTGGTCACCATAACCGTAAATGGGCGGTATTCGCTAGGCAGAACTTCTCTTTCCAGTCCCCAATTGTCTATGCGCGACTGATTCGGGGGGAAATTGTCTCCCTCTGTTGCTGCACTCTTCGGGTCAGTTCCGTGGAAGCCTGATGGAAGATGAGATGGCGGGCTCTCCTCACTGCACTGAACTCCCCATTGTAGCCCTGGCAAGAATTTAACCAACAGGATTTTGGCCCTGTATCCGACAGCTCTAGTCCTATGCTATATGAAGACGCTGATGGCTTGTTCAACTCCCAATGAGCCCAATGAGGCTGGTGGATGAAGTTCTTTAGGGGGCACCTTAAAACAATATTTATTAATCAGCCCATTTGGTGGCAATTGGGCTCTTTGTGCCTGGGTCCTTTTAGAAAACACGTTGGTCAACCCCTGGGGTGTCTTTGTGTCAAATGTTGTGGACGTTGATTGGGCGCTGGGTATGGCTTCTTGATTATGCTCACCAGTCCCTTGCTTTCTTGATTTTTTTTTACTAAAGTAGAGTCATAATTAGAGTATTGGGAGGGAGGCACCAGAAATGGAAGGAGGAAGTCGTCTGAGGGTTCATTGTTTTTTTTCCTGGGTCAAAATTGACCTTTTTTGCCAAGAATTTGTTTGCTGGGTTCTCAGAGTGCTTGAGATACTGTTCTGTAAGATTTTGGACTTTGGAAGGCGGTGTGTAAGTAGCACTGCCTTACCTCCCGATCGGCGAGCTTGCCCCGTTGGGCACCAATGAGAATGAGGGGAGAGGCACGGGCATACTACTCACAAAGGAGGTCGCACTCCCTCAGTGCCTCCTTGCCTTATTGACTCTTTTGTGTAATGGCGGCTAACCGCTATTTGCCTCGCTGGTTGCACGCTACAGGCTCCTGAGGCCTCCTGCAGTTCCTTTGACTCCCAGTGGCCACCTACTTGGTTCTAAGGAGCAATACTAGGACACTTTTGGGCACCTGTCTTCGGGAACGCGGGCAACTCAGCAGGCACAAGCTGCACCGACCTATTGCCGTCTGCTTCCGTGGACCGGCAGGCACCTTTTCTGTATTAAGAGCTATTTGTGTTCAGTGAATATCATCCAGAACTACTGTTATTGCTGTTGTAGTAGTGACCATATCAGACAAGATTACATTAGTGGCCACCCCATGTAAGATTATCAGCAGTGATCACCTCAGTGCCTTAGAGTTGCCACCAGTAGTGCAAAAAAGGATGTATCAATTTAGAATGCCTCTAAATGGGTAATCCATAATAGCCATTGGTGTAATGCTCCTGATACTAAGGTAATAATGAGTAATAAGTCTCCCCAGCGCCATATTATTTATCATTCAAATATAGGCCTTAAATATATTTTACAAAGTCCACCATTTTTTTTAAAATATCAGCCTAAGAGTTCTTAAAATACAAACATTTTCATCTTGAATACACATTTTTCAAATTGGTATGCATATATTAAATTAACCTAGCAAAAGGTTATAATTTAGTAGGCTGGTCAGCACGCAGGAGAGCTACTTACAGGTAGCTGGAGAGCTACCAGTAGCTCATGAGCTACTCGTTGGAGAAACCTTGCCTAGAGCTCGCCGTCAATTCCCCGCAAGCCACACCGGGATCAGAGTGAGCCACAAAGTTATCAGGAGCTTTTCTGCTGAGTTTCTTCACAGTCGTCGCAGCTTGCGGACTCACTTGCAGTTTGCAGGCACACTTAACTAAACTGGAAGAGCCATAGGGGTTAAATGTCACTCGGCCCACCACTCGGTCGCCACTCAGTCCTTAGCGTTCACCCTTCTGTCAACCTCGGCGTCCTGCAGCAACCACACCAGCACCACTGCTCGGGTTTGATTGCAAGCCCCGCCTCACGTTCCCAGTGCGATTCTGAAAATAAATCCTCAAAACACCGCACCGAAGTGGCGTGTTACCATCAGCGCCTGGCTGCGGCACACCACTTAGAGGGATATGTGCAACAGAAGTGGCGGAGTGAGGTGTTAGCCATCATGGCTTAACTCCTCACTCCTCCACTTTAAGAAACGCAAGGTTGCACCATATTTACAACAATATGGTGCAGCCATACGTTTCCCCCTTCGCTGGTGTTACACTTAGCAAGGTAGCGCCAACGCAGGCACCTTTGCACCATAGTACAATGGTGTCTGCGTGCACTAGAAAGATTGTTTATGTACAGGAAGGCCCTCCTTCCTGTACATAAACAATATTGAAATGCCAATGTGTCACTTCTATGTGTGCTGCTTAATGCAGTCAACACCCACTTGTTAAAGCGTGGCGTGAACTAGTCAAAAAATGCACATTTGGAAGTGTGCTTTCACTGCATGACATTTACGGTTCTTCTTATTTGTGGGTTGTGGGAGGTGTCACATTGCAATTTTATTTAAAGCACCTTGGTACCTAACAAAATAATTACTTGCTAACAGTGCCAACTTACTCTACATATGTGCTTTTTGTCGATCTTTTGAGATTTCTTTGACTGCCTAACAGAGACCCATTCAAATTAAGGCTTATTTTGGATGTACATGCAATGTGTTTCAGGAAGGATGCGCACCTTTGATTCTGTTTGTAACTATTTGTGAATAAAAGAGAGACGCGGGGAGGTTATAATGTTAATGACATGTTAATAAGGGTTTTTCGTGTGTGGAACGTCTAGGGAAATGCATCCATGTTTACGTATATTTATTTTTCTTGTGTCTTTCTTGTCAACGACCGCATTCTTTAAACTCACGCCTATGGGATATCAGTTCAAGCCATTGTTTAATTATGCATTTGTCACAGGGCCGACCACATGTCGCCTTTATTGTCGATTCACATTAGTTTCATATGCTTTGAAGGCACAGCATATAGGCTGAGATGTTTCACCTACTCGAAATCCCTTATCCACGCCCCCCCCCCCCCCCCCCTCCCCCCCCCGCAATGCTCATCCATATCATAAGAAAAGCTTCTTGGAGTGCGAGGCTACGTTAAAGGACCATACGTTTTTGTTTTTTTGGCGGGAGGAGGGGATTGGTCTAAATTTACAACTGGGTTAATGCCACCAATAAAAATGTATATTTTAGTAGCGCTTGCTTCATTAGCTCTGTTGATTCAAGGCACTCTAAATAGCACACGATGCGGTTATGCAGTGTAACAGTACTCATTTGCTCGATCTCGGAAGGATGAAAGGCTGAATGATTGATGCACTGACACTTGTGATCCAGGTTGCATATGGATTTCTGCAGTAGGCACTTTAATATCCTGAGCTATCTCGCTGTTTTTTTAATCTATTTTATTTTTATTTAATGCGATTTTATATAGCGCGAACATTACCCGAAGGTGTCAGAGCGATTTACAAAATAACCAGTTGCGTTACTGAAGGACTTTGGATTACATGAGTTACATAAGAGCTATAAACAGGGGAAAAAAATTGCAAATGTACAAGTGGAGCGAAAGGACGGAAAAAATGCAAATGTACAAGTTGTAAAGTCAGTCGAGGAAGAGATACAAACAGTTAAACTCTAAAATCACATAGGAATGGTAGTAAGTACAAAGGTCCAGGGCTCGAGTCGGGGTACCACGCGGGTGGACGGCGTCCCCCCCACTTATTTTACCAGAAGCTCGATTACTGGAGCAAATGGAGCCACACATTCACATTTTGGCCTCTCTGGGGCGAGATCGGAGCTCCTTCAGAACGCTGCTCACGCGCTGGCTTCTCTGATCTAATTGCATCTAAGGGGTGAGCGAGGGGAGGCAATGAGTCTGATGGTGCAAGCCACCTTTCGTGACGTCACTTCCTGTAGTGGCGTCAGCGTCCCCCCCACCCCCATTTCTTTTTTTAGGACATGTGCCCTGCAAAGGTCTTCTAAAAATACTAGCGTTTAGAGTTATATATACAAGTGGAGTGAAAGGAGGGGAAAATTGCAAATATACAAGTTGTAAAAGATGTGATTGGAACCTGTGACTTGCGGGCGCACAAAGCCCTCTGCAGAAGTCGGCATCCGCACAGACGTACGCCCTCTCTCTAAACCTTAAAAAAACGCCGTTTTCTCAGAGTAATGAGGCCTATTTACACGGCTTCACATGTCACTAGAGGGAAGATGAACCAGCCGCTGGCGTGTACAGACAGGTCCCAGCATTCACCCTCTGCTCAAAAGAGATGATTATCTTTGCTGTCATTCAGCAGGAATGTCATTGATTCCTACTGACATTTTACATAGAAAAAAGACTCGTTTAACCCGTTAAAGCACTTCTGTACACGACTCGCACATGGCAAAAAAACAGGGAAGATTTTATCCAAAAAGGTTATTTGCTTTTGTGGGTGTTAGCCTGTTAGAGGGTGTTTGAGGATCTTTTGGGAGCTGCCTGGGAGTCTGTTGAAAGTTGTGGGAGTGGCTGCCTCGTGCTGTTGGGACTTGAGTGCAGGTTAGCTGGGGACTTCTTCCAAGGCTTGGTGGCTGTGCAAGGGTCTGTTGGGGCCTCTGTACAACCTGTGCGAGCATCAGTTGTCCGTATCTGCACATGGGCATGTGTTGTGGGGGAAATTAGATTCTGTTGGTGATTTTGCTGGTTTTATTTGTTGTGTGTTTGGAATAGCCTCGGTTGGTGGCGGGTGCACATGGGCATGTGTGGGAGTCTGTTGGGAAGCTTGTTCTGTTGGTGCTTAGTAATGGTGTGTTGATGGGTTTTTATGGTAATTTTTTGCATGTATTCAAACCTGTTGTGGGTTTTGCGAAAGTCGGTTAATGGCTGCCACTCCAGGGTGTGTTAGGGAATTGTGTGAGGAGTTTATCTGGGACTATTTATTGGAGAGTGTTTTGGGGACTTCGCTGGGGTCTGTTGGTGACTGTGGGATGTTTGTTGGGCTAGTACAAGGGATGCTTCTGGCCTTTATGAGCATTCGTTGGGTGTTTTGCCGGGGTCAGTTGGAGGTGTCTGTGCAAGCATCCATTGGAGAGATTGCTATGGTATGTTAGTGGCAATGTATCATTTTTTGAGGTATTTCATGGTATGAGAAAGACTGAACCCCGGCACTCTAAGTAGTATGTGTACAATTCATAAACAACTTTCGTTAGCGAAAAAGAACAACATATGATGATGGAAGAAAACTTTCAAAGCCAGGTTTAAATAGGCAAAAAGCAATCAAGTGATTGGCTTGGTAGTTCGGACTGGACTGTTCCCATGAGGCACAGGGTCAGAGCTGATTTGCATATAGCCAGTGTCTAACCCAGGGTGGTGTGGAGTGCAAAAAAACGATGGATTTAGGCCCAGATCCTTGTACTGGGGTGAATGTATGACATTGTTCTACATTCTGTCCATCAACTGTGTTTTTTGCAATTATTACAACAAAGGCATCTAAATTGAATTTGAAAACAATCCAAACATTTGGAGAAAACGCAGCTTCATTAGGTGTAATGGAGGTTTCAAATCTTGACTTGGTTGCACAGAAACAGCCAACGCGCGTTTCGTCACCACCGTGACTTTCTCAAGGCTGTAAGGAGTGAACATGAAATACACTAGTTGTCACATAAAATCAAATGCACTTAGAATTTTTTAATTATAACCTAAAAAGGAAAGAGAAAAGGTGTGCAAGAAAAAGTGGTGTCACTTAAAGAAAACCGCAAAGAAACAGACCCAGAGCAAACAAAGCTACACACAAGTAAAAAATAATCTACCAAGGTTAAATAGACCAAGCAGTTTTAGAAGCACATGACTCCAAGCTTGTGTCATGTGTTTCTGAAACTGCTTGGTCTGTTTAACGTTGGTAGATTCTTTTTTACTTGTGTGTAGCCTTTGTTGTAATAAATTATTGTGTAATCACTTGATTGCTTTTTGCCTATTTAAACCTGGCTTTGAAAGTTTTCTTCCATCATCATATGTTGTTCTTTTTCGCTAACGAAAGTTGTTTATGAATTGTACACATACTACTTAGAGTGCCGGGGTTCAGTCTTTCTTGTATTTCGAGCAAGCCATTTGACTTGCTCAAATTGATATTCTGGGTAGTGGGATATCTCACCCTGAGTGGCACCTACTAAAAATCGTTTGAATAAGACACTGTGACAGCCGAAGTGTACCCCTATCTGTTAATACTTTGCCTGTTTGAAGTGCGACATCATAACCCAACGCTACAGTGTGTGGTTGCTTATTTCATTGTATGCTTGAGTTGTTTGTGAGCATTTGTTCCATGTTTTGCGATGGTCTTCTGGTTGTTGCGGTACGATGATCTGTTGGGAGCCATGTCAGAGTCTGTTGGGGACTTTCCTGTGGTGTGTTTGAGGCTGTGTAATATTTATTGAAAAAGTGCATGTTATGTTTGAGATATTTGTAAGCAGCGTTTGACTGCGACAGAGAATTGTCAGTGGCACCAAACAAAGTGATCCCCTTCAATAAATCGGAGAGCTAAATTAAGTGGTCTACATTTGTGCATGTGGGCATTTTTAGGTCTTGCCTGAGCCAGCGCGCATGCGCTGCTCTGCGAGACATTTAGTAAGGGCTTTAAACTTTGGAACACACGCTCGTGCATGTGCTTTTGTTTTCTTCACCCGCTATTGGCCTTTGCATGCTTCTTTCTAAGAAAAACAGCACACAATTGGCCAAAGGCCGGTGCATGTCCCGCCTTCTCTCTGCCCTGGCCTAGAGTCCGCGGGATAGAGTGCGGCTTTCCTCCCTCGTCATGGCATATAAAGCACAACGTGCACTTTCAGCTCCAAACGCTGTCGTTTTCACTTTCGCGTACCACGCTTGTTTTATTTATTTATTTATTTACTAGAGCGTCGTAATTCCTTAGTGCATAGAACTTACCTCCCAAACATCAACCAGGGTGATGCTGTGGCTTGTTTCTAATATTCAGCCTCTTTCTGCTCTCCCATGTGCCCCCTTTGATATCCTCCTCTCCTGCTGCATTCTGCCAGCACCCTCCTACCCAATAGTTGTCCACCACCATGTCCACCACCATGTCCACCACTACCACCACGTCCAACACCACGTCCACAACCACATCCATCACCATGTTCACCACGTCCCCCACCACCACCTCTACCACCTCCACGTTCACCACCACCACCACGTCCATCACCACCCTGTCTACCATCACCGCGTCCACCACCACATCCACCATGACGTCCACCACCACATCCACCACATCCACCACCACCACATCCACCACCACATCCTCCACCACCACCACGTCCCCACCAACACCACCACCATGTCCACCACCCCATCCACCATCACCACGTCCACCACCACCACGTCCACCACCACCACGTCCACCACTACCACGTCCACCACTACCATGTCCACCACTACCATGTCCACCACCACCACGTCCACCACCACGTCCACCACCACATCCACCACCACCACATCCACCACCACCACCACCATGCCCAACACATCCACCATCACCACGTCCACCACCACATCCACCATCAGCACCACGTCCACCACCACCATGTCCACCACCAACACGTCCACCACCACCACTATGTCCCCAACCACCATGTCCACCACATCCATGTCCACCACCACCACCACGTCCACCACCACCACGTCCACCAACACCACGACGTCCACCACCACATCCACCACCACCATGTCCACCACGTCTATCACCATGTCCACCAAGTCCACCACCACCACGTCCACCACCATGTACACCACCACCGTGTCCACCACCACCACTTTCACCACCACGTCCACCACCTCCATGTCGTCCACCACCATGTCTACCACCACCACCACAACCACCACATCCACCACCACCGCTACATCCACCACCATGTCCACCACGACCACGTCCACCACGACCACGTCCACCACCACATCTACCACCACCACATCCACCACCACCACCACATCCACCACCACGTCCACCACCACTACATCCACTACCACCACCACTTCAACCACCACGTCCACCACCACCACCACCACCACCACGTCCACCACCACCACGTCCACCACCACCACATCTTCCTTCATCACCACATCTTCCTCCATCACCACGTCCTCCACCACCACCCTGTCTACCATCACCACATCCACCACCACCACCATGTCCACCACCACCACCACGTCCACCACCACCACGTCCACCATATCCACCATCACCATGTTGACATCCCCCTCCACCGCCACATCCACCACGTCCACCACCACGTCCACCACTACCACATCCACCATGTCCACCATGTCCCACACCACCACGTCCACCACCACCACCACGTCCACCACCATGTCCATCAACACCACCATGTCCACCATCACCACGTCTGCCACCACCACGTCCACCACGATATCCACCACCATGTCTACCACCACCACATCCACCACCACGTCTACCACCACGCGTCCACCACCACATCCACCACCACCACGTCCACTACCACCACCACATCCACCACCATGTCCCCCACCACATCCACCACCACCACCACATCCACCACCACATCCACCACCTCCACCACATCCACCACCACGTCCTCCACCACCACCATGTCCCCCAACACCCCCACCATGTCCACCACCCCGTCCACCATCACCACATCCACCACTACCATCACCACGTCCACCACCACCACCACGTCCACCACCACCACCACGTCCACCACCACCACCACATCCACCACCACCCCCACATCCACCACCACCATGTCCACCACCACCACGTCCAACACATCCACCACCACCACATCCACCACCACCATGTCTACCACCAACATGTCCACCACCAACACGTCCACCACCACCACCATGACCCCAATCACCACGTGCACCACATCCAACTCCACCACTACCACCACGTCCACCACCACGTTCACCACGTCCACCAACACCACCACGTCCACCACCACCACCTCATCCACCACCACCACCACCACATCCACCACCACCATGTCTACCACCACCACACCCACCACCACCACGTCCACCACCACCACATCCACCACCATGCCCACCACCACATCCACCATCACGTCCACCACCACCACGTCCACCCCGACATCCACCACCACCATGTCCACCACGTCCACCACCATGTCCCCCAAGTCCACCACCACCACGTCCACCACCACCACCACGTCGTTCACCACCATGTCTACCACCACATACACCACATCCACTATGTCCACCACCACGTCCACCACATCCACCTCCACCACGTCCACCACCACATCCACGACCACCACGTCCCCCACCACGTCCACCTCCACCATGTCCACCACCACCACCACATCTACCACATCCACCACCACCACCACGTCCACTACCCCCACCACTTCAACCACCATGTCCACCACCACCACTACATCCACCACCACATCAACCACCACCACGTCCACCACCACGTCCACCACCACCACCTCCATCACCACCACGTCCTCCACCACCACCACGTCCTCCACCACCACCACGTCCTCCACCACCACCCTGTCTACCATCACCACATCCACCACCACCACGTCCACCACCACATCCACCACCACATCCACTACCACCATGTCTACCACCACCACCTCCACCACCACATCCACCATCACGTCCACCACCACCATGTCTACCACCATGTCCACCACCATATCCACCACCACCATGTCCACCACTTCCACCACCATGTCCACCACCACTTCCACCACCATCAGGTCCACCACCACATCCACCACCACCATGTCTACCACTACCACGTCCACCACCACATCCACCATCACGTCCACCACCACCACGTCTACCACCATGTCCACCACCACATCCACCAACACCATGTCCACCACTTCCACCACCACATGCACCACATCCACCACCACTTCCACCACCACCAGGTCCACCACCACGTCACCCACCACCACGTCCACCGCCACATCCACCACCGCCATGTCTACCACCACCACATCCACCACCACGTCCACCACCACCACGTCTACCACCACATCCACCACCACCATGTCTACCACCAACATGTCCACCAGCACATCCGCCACCACAATGTCCACCACGTCCACCACCACGTCCACCACCACCACATCCACCACCACATCCACCACCACGTCCACCACCATGTCCACCACCACCATGTCCACCACCACATCCACCACCACCATGTCTACCACCACCACGTCCACCACCACATCCACCATCACGTCCACCACCACCACCACTTCTACCACCATGTCCACCACCACATCCAACACCACCATGTCCCCCACATCCACCATGTCCACCACCATGTCCACCACCACCATGTCCACCACCATGTCCACCACCACCACGTTCACCACCACCACTTCCACCATCACCACGTCCACCACCACGTCCACCACCACCTCCATCACCACCATGTCCTCCACCACCACCACATCCTCCACCACCACCCTGTCTACCATCACCACATCCACCACCACCACGTCCACCACTACCATGTCCACCACCACCACGTCCACTACCGCATCCATCACCACCACCACATCCACCACATCCACCATCACCATGTCCACCACCACCACAACATCCACCACCGTCCACCAAGTCCCCCACCACCACGTCCACCACCACCATCACGTCCACCACCACCACGTCCATCACCATGTCCATCAACACCACCACGTCCACCACCACCACATCCGCCACCACCACGTCCACCACCACATCCACCACCACATCCACTACCACCATGTCTACCACCACAACGTCCACCACCACATCCACCATCACGTCCACCACCACATCTACCACCATGTCCACCACCACATCCACCACCACCATGTCCACCACTTCCACCACCACATCCACCAGGTCCACCACCACATCCACCACGTCCACCACCATGTCCACCACCACCCCGTCCACCACCACGTCCACCATGTCCACCACCAGGTCCACCACCACGTCCACCACCATGTCCACCACCACCACGTCCACCACCACCACGTCCACCACCACCACGTCCACCACCACGTCCACCACCACATCCACCATCACGTCCACCACCACCACGTCTACCACCATGTCCACCACCACATCTTCCACCACATACACCACCATGTCCACCACCACCACGTCCACCACCACTTCCACCACCACCACATCCACCACCAGGTCCACCACCATGTCCACCACCATGTCCACCACCACCACATCCACCACCACATCCACCACCACCATGTCTACCACCACCACATCCACCATCACGTCCATCACCACCACGTCTACCACCATGTCCATCACCACATCCACCACCACCATGTCTACCACATCCACCATGTCCACCACCATGTCCACCACCACCATGTCCACCACCACCATGTCCACCACCACCATGTCCACCACCACCATGTCCACCACCACCATGTCCACCACCACCACGTCCACCACCACCACTTCCACCACCACCACATCCACCACCATGTCCACCAACACCACCATGTCCACCACCACCACGCCCGCCACCACCACGTCCACCACCACATCCACCACCATGTCTACCACCACCATGTCCACCACCACATCCACCATCACATCCACCACCACCACGTCTACCACCATGTCCACCACCACATCCACCACCACCATGTCCACCACTTCCACCAACACATCCACCAAGTCTACCACCACCACGTCGACCACCACGTCGACCACCACCACTTCCACCACCACCATGTCCACCACCACGTCCACCACCACGTCCACCACCACATCCACCACCACCACGTCCACCACCATGTCTACCACCACCACCATGTCTACCACCACCACCATGTCCACCACCACTATGTCCACCACCACCACGTCCATCACCACATCCACCCCCACCATGTCTATCACCACCACGTCCACCCCCACCATGCCCACCACCACGTCCACCACCACGTCCACCACCATGTCCAACACCACCATGTCCACCACCACCACGTTCACCACCACCACGTCCACCACCACCATGTTCACCACCATGTCGACCACCACCACTTCCACCACCACCATGTCCACCACCACGTCCACCACCACATCCACCACCACCACGTCCACCACCATGTCCACCACCACCACCATGTCCACCACCACCACCATGTCCACCACCACTATGTCCACCACCACCACGTCCATCACCACATCCACCCCCACCATGTCTATCAATACCATGTCCACCACCACCATGCCCACCACCACGTCCACCACCACGTCCACCACCACATCCACCACCACGTCCACCACCATGTCCAACACCACCATGTCCACCACCACCACGTTCACCACCACCACGTCCACCACCACCATGTTCACCACCATGTCCACCACCACCACGTCCTCCACCACCACCAAGTCCACCACCACCACATCCACCATGTCCACAACCACATCCACCACCATGTCCACAACCACCAGCATGTCCACCACCACCATGTCCACCACTACCATGTCCACCACCACCATGTCCACCACCACCACATCCACCACCACCATGTGCACCGCCACCACATCCACCACCACCATGTCCACCACCACCACGTCCTCCACCACCACCACCCGTGTCATACATGGGACATTTAAGGATGCATTGGGTGCGAGAAGACAGGAATAGGGGCTACAAGTATTACACCAGACCCCAAAAAGATTTTGAAGAAGCGCAATTTCACAGGGGCTCCTGTAAAAGCACACGCAGCATCTCTACCTCACAGTGGCATACCTGCACATGCTACTCATTCAAAACAAGCATTGGCATAGCCAATAGGTCTCACCTTTGGGACCTTATAAGTGTTTAGCCATGCAACACTTTATGTTGTTGCACCAAGGATATTGTGGTGGACAACTAAGCACTGATAAGGTCCCAAAGGCGTGACCTATTGGCTATGCCAATCCTTGTTTAACTTGCAAAGACACACTATGTGGTTTTCTTTGCAAGGTATGGGAGGCAGCATGCATTTCTGCTTGCTTCAGGCAATGTTTGTGGCAATATCAGGGAATTTAACACTAAAAACCTGCCCACTAGACCATAAAACATGCTCACAACCAAACCACAATAGCGGGCTATCCTCTGTCATGTCAGAGCAGCCCGTCTGGCACTGCCTAGTTCGCCTGTACATTTGTCCAACACTGCTTGTTAGCATACGATATATGTTGTGTGCAGTTCCAGTGCATCTTCCCCAAGTGTGTATCTCCACCCACTCCTCCCTAAAAGGTGTCCCACATGCCACAGCCTGACTTTATCAAAGTACTGAACAAATACGACCATATCGGCCCACCAAGCAGACCGCGACTGGTTGCTCCCCAATTGAATCATCTCATGTAGCTGCGTCACCCATAGACAGCAAGGATCTGTGCACCAACACACCACACTGAAAACTAGTCTTGTCATGCAGCAAGTCATAGGAGCAAACATCGGGGAGGGCTCAAAACCCATAAGTGCAGAAAAGAAAAAAAACCAGGAGCAAATTCTACCTCTGTTCAGATTGCTTAGAGTTTTAGGAGGTTTAGAGCCAATGTTTCATGGAAGATCTCACGGACCTTAGATGATGACCATGATGGCTCCTCAATCCCTGCTAAAGAAATGACTGATACTATTGTACATAATGCCAAATTATTCCCCGCTGTCCTCTACACAATTCCTTTCCTCCTCACCCCGACGTACAGCACTTCTTTCCCCCCTGGCTTCGTTTGAGCTACATAAATACCATCTGATGCACTGCATTCAGAATTTTGCAACTATTTGATTGTAGGATCCACGTTGGAGGTCTTAGTGGGGGTCTGTTGGTGTCTGTGTGAAGGTGTCTTGGGAGATGTCAGGGCCTTTAGTGGGGATTCTACACGTGTCTGTTGAGCGCTATAAAACGCTCAGCCCGCATCTATGCTATGGTTCTTTAGGAGTGTTGTTTGGGTCTGCTGGGTTTGTTGTAAAAGTCTTCAGGTAGCTGCTGTACAAGGATCTGTTGCACACGTTAGGGAGATGTGTGAGTCTGTTGGGACTGTGTGTGAGTCTATTTTGGGTTGTGTTTGCGCCTTTAGAGGAAATGAGGTAGTTAGTGTAGGGGCTATTCCAGGGTATGTTGGTATATGTGCGATAGGGTTAGTGGCTGTTAGTACTATATCACAGATTGTTGTTGGCTGTGTGAGGGTCTGTTAAGGACTGTGGAAGGCTTTGCCAGTGGTTGTGTGAGGTTCTGTTGGTGCCGTGTGAGAGTGTGTTGGTTGCATGGCGCTGTGTTGGTGGCTTCTTCGTAGACCTGTTGGGTTGTATCACTTGAGGGATTGTTGAGGGTTTCGCTATAACACTTGAGTGCCTTGATAAAGCTGTGTTCCCATCCTAATGTAAATACACATTACCGGAATTCACATGCACGCACATAGCCGGAACGTCACGCACAGGCACATGTCTGGACGTGAAGTACAGAAACATATATAGAACTTCACATACAGGCACATATCCTGGGGTTCTCTTACAAACGTGCCCGCTTTCAAATGCAGGAACATATCCCTGACTTCACATAATAGACACATATCCAGAAATGTGCATACAGGCACTTATCCAGGAATTCACATACTGGCCCATGTCCAAACCTTCATAAACAGGCATGTGTTATGTTATCTTGGTGCCTGCTGAGAAGATAAAATATCAACTAGAAGGGGGAGTGGTGAGGAAGTTACTAGTTAAACAGCCAGGTTTTGATGGTTTTCTTAAATGTAATAAATGAAAGTTCTAACAGATATGCACCATATTTCCACAACTCCCAACAACATCTAACATCCATTGCTAATTCACTTCAATTAATCTATTCCTTTCAAAACATTATAGTAAATTCATGAAATCGCATAAGCAAAAACTAAACAAGTGTCTTCCAAATGATCAACAATGAGAAAGGAAGCACATTTTACTATTCTACTACCGATTTAACTCTAAGCTTGGGTTATGAACTGGCTTGCTACTCACCGCAAAGCATGTCAGCGCGTCGTATGGGGTAGTAAGCTCTATCTAAATACAATTTACAAGTACAGTAGCTAGGAATGATTTCCACATCTTAGCTGTCGCATATGAAAATGCCCTATCACGATAAGAGACAGCTTTGGTAGGGGGGACCAATACCAGAAACTGATTAGCAAAACGTAGGGCTTGGTTAAGCTGGTAGATTCGGAACTTCGGTATCAGATAATGTGGGTGATGGTGGTGCACTGTTTTATGAATTGTGAGCGCTTTAGGGGCAGTTCTCAAGTGGTCCTGGAAACCGTGCACTGCAATACAAGAATCATCCTGTCACGGCTTGAGATTCACAATGAGGTGTGGAGCTGCAGCATTTTGGACTAGTTGGAGGCAGTAAAGAAGGGTTTACTGGGCAGTCAAATATATGGCATTTGGCATAATCCAGTCTAGCTTGGGCCAAAGCATTTACGACTGGTGTATTCCAATGTACGGGAGTAAGGGCTAGATGTATGAAGAAAACGTTTTGCGATTCCCTAATTGTGAATCCTTGCAATTAGGAAATCGCAAAACAGTATGTATAAAAGTGTTTTGAACACTTTCTGTGATTCCCAGTGGATCGCAAATGCAAATGCAAATGACCTCCCAAACTTTTGACTCCTGAGGACCCCCACTGAATCACTACTGGAAGCCAGGGACCCCCAAGCAATTTGTACAATTTACATTTCTTTTTAAAAACGCCTTTTGAAGCAGAGGCAATTTCAAGAGGGAGACAGCCTGAATTGGGTCTATTGGCATGGACATGTATGCATACAGCAGTGTATTACTTAGTGGTACAAGTCTCTTACTCTCAGCCATAGCAGCACCTCTACATTCTCATTCCAGAGCCTTGGAGTGGTGACCCTTCCTTACAGCAACAGGTTGAATGATTGTGAATTATTATCATTTTTACCTATTCACAGTTTAAGCAGGTCTAAAATATTATACAATTATGAAGCATTTTATAATAAAGACATGCCCCAAGGAGCAACAAATATTGTGAAAATTCTAACAAGATAGTGCACAAAGTGATGAGTCCAGTGTACAGAGCAAATTCAAGGTCTATATTAGGAGTTCATCATGGAAGTGCAAAAGAAGGCAGGAAGGTATCTGCACAGGAGGCATATTGTTTCAGCGAGATCATGGAACAATGTTATGCAATTACCATAAACCCCTGTTAGACATAATCTTTAGTCACAGACAGCAGAACAACATTTTACCACCAAGGGGTGAGCAGTGCAGTTAAGGCATGTTTCAGAGAGGCCTCGCGTGGCACCTGATATGACCCTCCCCTGTTAGGATGCCCACTGCCCCTTCCCTTGCCAACAACAAACTGCAAAGGCTACACAGAATAAGAGCTTGATATGTCTGAATATGAAAGCTTGACAGCACACATAATTCACCCAAGGGCTTGTGGAAAGTGATCAATCAGACAGCAGCACGAAAATCCTACTGCTGATCCTGGCTGCATCTATTTTTACCTGCCTGCCAAGTAACGGTAATCTATACACATGTGCCTTTCACCGCTTTATTGCTTTTATTGTATTGCCGTGTTTTCATTGTTGTGTCTGTGACTGCTGTTGTCTGTCTTCCCCCGCTGCCTGTATGTGGTCCGTGCCCCTTTTTCTTCCCTCTGTTCCCCTTGCTGTCCCTGTGCTCTCTCTGCCCGGTCTTTCCTTCTGTACCTCTCGCTGCCCCGTGTCTCTGCCCGGTTTTCCCTTCTTTTCCCCTCGCTGCCCCCGTGCCTCTCTGCCCATTCTGCCTTCTGTTCTTAGCTGCCCCTATATTTCTGTGTTCTGTATTTTGCCTCTGTGCTACTCGTTTTTTGTGCCCCTATGCGCCTCTCATTTTTCCCTCGTTTTTATGCCCCTTTTGCCTTCTGTTCCAATCATTTTTCCCTTGTTTTTAGTGCCTTTCTACCCTCTGTTCATCCTAGTTTTTTGTGCCTTTCTGCCCTCTGTTCCACTCGATTTGTGTGCCTTTCTGCCCTCTGTTCCACTTGTTTTTTCGTTTTTTGTGCCTTTCTGCCCTCTGTTCCACCTGTTTTTTGTGCCTTTCTGCCCTCTGTTCCACTCGTTTTTCCCTCGGTTTTTTGCCTTTCTGCCCTCTGTTCCACTTGTTTTCCCTCGGTTTTTTGCCTTTCTGCCCTCTGTTCCACTCGTTTTCCCCTTGTTTTTTGTGGCCTTTCTACCCTCTGTTCCACTCATTTTTCCCTCATTTTTTGTGCCTTTCTACCCTCTGTGCCACTCTTTTTTGTGCCTTTCTGCCCTCTGTTCCACTCATTTTTCCCTCATTTTTGTGCCCTTCTGCCCTTGGTTCTACTCGTTTTTTGTGCCTTTCTGCCCTCTGTTCCACTCGTTTTCCCTCGTTTTTTGTGCCCTTCTGCCCTCTGTTCCACTCCTTTTTTTGTGCCCTTCTGCCTTCTGTGCCACTCGTTTTTCCTTGTTTTTGTGCCCCTTTTGCCTTCTGTTCCTCTCGTTTCCCCAGCTGCTGTGCCCCCTGCGGCCCTGCCCCCCTGACTGCCCACTGCCCATTCGCTGCTCCCGCCTCCCGATTGTATTGTTGTGGTCTTGCCGTCCCTGCGCCAACATTCACAGCTCTTGTGTGCTGTGAGGACGCATGGGCGTTTCATTTTTCACTACGACGATAGGCACTCGAGTCCTGCGGACCCCCTGGGAGTGTCTCACGGACCCCTGGAGGTCTGCGGGCCACAGTTTGGGAAACGCTGACCTACCTCATGAATAATATTACGGTAGGTCTCAATTTGCGACCCATTAGGAATCACTAGGATGGGGGCCTGCTGAGATCAGCAGACCACCATGTCTGTGATTGCTTTTAAATAAATCTTTTTTTTTGTAAAGCAGCCCGTTTTCCTTAAAGGAAAACAGGATGCTTTACAAACAGAAAAATTAAAAGTTTTCCTTTCATTTTTTTAGAGCAGACAGTGGTCTGTGCGACCACTGCCTGCTATTAACATTTTTTTTTACAAACATTCACGAAGGGGAAGGGGTCCCTTGGGGAGCTCTTCCTATTTGCAAATGGGTTACCACCTACTTAAAGTAGGTGGTAAAATGCAAATGTTTGGCGACTGCATTTAGGTTGCAAAACATTCATACGTACAGATGCGATTCAGTATTAGGAAGGGACGCCCTAAACAGACCCCTTCATAATACCGAATTGCGGACCCAAATTGAGATTCGATAACAGGTTACTGAATTGCAATTTGGGTTTGATACATGCGAAAAGCCTTTTTTTGTGTTCGCAAACAGGCCGATTCTGAAAAACGGCCTTTAGCGGCCTCAAAAGGGCTTCATACGTGTGGCCTATAGTTCCATACGATCTTAAGGTGACAGTAACATATATCAAACACTTGTGTCACTTGAGCTTCTAGTGTTAGATGCGAATCTGCGGGGATACTAGGCCGCACAGTGTTGTAGCAGGGGAAGGAGGTGGTTGCTTGACACCAGGCCCAACCGCTTTGAAGAAGCAAGAGGTATTAGGAGTAAGTTGCACTTCTTTTTTGGCTGGGTAACGTTTTAAAGAGTGTGCAGACATCCACCGGCCTGTTGTAGCCAGGCAGTGTGTCAAGCACGAGGCGTCCTGTTCCTAGACAGAGAGTTCCTTACATAGAACAAACCACATATGATTTGGGTGACATCGGGCACATGCAGAAAGGGGCCTCTATGTGTTGAAATATGTTGGCTGCGGTTGCATGTAGAGGTTGTACATCAGTGGGACTGGGATCAATGCCCGTGGGTTGCCATGCCAGAGATTTTTAGGTGTGGGTAGCAAGGGAGGCAAGGAAGTCATCTGCTGGTGGTCAGTGAGGAAGGATGTGAGCCAAGTGATAGTAATACCGGCCTGGGGGTGGGGCATCAGGATTCTCAAATACAGGGACGTATCCATTACTTCACATGTAGATATACATCCAAGAATTCGCGTACAGGCACATAGAACATCACATACACGTGCGTATCTGGGACTACACGTACAGGCACATAGCTGGAACATAACATACAGACACAGAGCTGGGACTTAACATGCATGCACATATCCAGGTTTTCGCAAACAGGCACATATCTACGCCTACACAAAGAGGCACACATCTGTGCCTACACAAACAGACTCGCATCTGTGCCTACACAAACAGGCACATATATGTGCCTACACAAACAGGCAAACATCTGTGCCTACACAAAGAGGCACACATCTCTGCCTACACAAACAGTCACACGTCTCTGCCTCCACAAACAGTCACACACATATCTGTGCGTACACAAACAGGCACACATTTGTGCCTATACAAACAGGCGCACACATATCTGTGCCTACACAAACAGGCTCACACACACATATGTGTGCCTACACAAACAGGCACACATCTGTGCGTACACAAACAGACTGGCATCTGTGCCCACACAAACAGGCACACATCTGTGCCTACACAAACAGACTCGCATCTGTGCCTAGACTAACAGGCACACATCTGTGCCTACACAAACTGGCACACATCTGTGCCAACACAAACAGGCACACACATATCTGCACGTCCCCAAACAGGCTCACACACATATCTGTGCCTACACAAACAGGCACACATCTGTGCCTACACAAACAGACTGGCATCTGTGCCCACACAAACAGGCACACATCTGTGCCTACACAAACAGACTCGCATCTGTGCCTAGACAAACAGGCACACATCTGTGCCTACACAAACTGGCACACATCTGTGCCTACACAAACAGGCACACACATATCTGCACGTCCCCAAACAGGCTCACACACATATCTGTGCCTACACAAACAGGCACACATCTGTGCCTACACAAACAGACTCGCACCTGTGCCTACACAAACAGGCACACATCTCGACCAACACCAAAAGGCGAATATCTGCGCATTCACAATCACACAGGCAAATATTCATGCCTTCACATACAGGAAGTTGCTCGGGCCTCATTATGAAGGATGTGGGCTGGGCTCTCCGTTCTATGAACGACCCGGAGGCCTTCCCAGCCCTTCCAGCTGCACAGATAAACACACGCTCTTTTTTTGGGGCGGGGAGAGACATTAATGAGGTCCGCCTTGGCTCGCGCACCCACCGCCAGAGGGAGATTATTATATAGTGCGCGCGCGGCGCTGACAGCGAGAGAGAGGCGCGTTGTATCTAAAAGAGGCCCATTTTCTTCACACAAGACCATTCATTGAGAGAACATTGGACGTTTAAGAAATCGCTTTACATGAATGGCAGGCGTATTTCGCACATTCATCACGCTTTTACTACTTAAAGCAATGCGGTATTACCATATTACATATGATGTAACACCGCACAAGTAATACGCATGAAAGACCAGCCCATTGGAACCAGTAAAGAGCTGGTGCTAAACCCGGACCTTTAAATGCAAAAAAACTAACGGAAATAACGGTTCAGGAAGTTATTTACCACTTTACACAAAGTGAGCGGTAATAACCTGAACAATTTCCCACCAGTGTGCAGGCAAGGACCAAAGAGTGGACGATGGCTGGGCGTGTTCTCAAGCAGACGAACCATGGGGCATATTATCAAGGGGGTTCATGATGGTTCATCTCCGCTTTTTTGGCTTTAAAAGCCAAGAAAGCGGAGATAAAATTATCTCCCTATTACCTAGCTGTCGCTAACACCAGTTAGCGACAGCTAGTAGGAGATAGCGACCATCTTGGGCCCCACTTTGCATGTCAGTGATATTTATCACTAATGACATGCAAAGTGGGCATGCCAAGATGTTAGCGACTGGAAACAGTCGCTAACATCGCTATCTCCTATTACCAACTTATGGAGATATTCGCGCTAAGCGCGAATATCTCCAAAAGCTAACACCTGCCCTAAGCAGTTCTTAGCCATGTTATCCAATGGGAGGTGGATAACATGGCTAAGAGCATTAGCTCGGTAATGCATGAATATCGCTGACTTTTCAGCGATATTCATGCATTGCAGCCGATTTTTATCACATTTGCGATAAACCTTGGTAATACCAAGCTTTATTTGCGATAAAAATCGCCGCAGCTCAGCGGTAAATTATTGTCTCTAACCAAGCTATAGCGATACTTATCGCTATTGCTTGGTAATATGCCCCCATGTGCTCAGGGCCGGACTGGGAACTCAAAGCAGCCTGGCAATTTTGTCAGACCAGCCCCCCCCCCTCCCCTCTCCCCCAGGGGAAGGGGGGCTGCTTCAAGTGTGAAGCACTTTTGTGACTGGGGGGGAGGGGGGGCGATATTGCAGCGCCCCTGCCAAACCGGCCACCAGTAGCAAAACCGGCCCCCACCACTGTAAAACTGGCCTCCCGGGGAAATCCCCGATGCCCAGTCCGGCCCTGCAAGTGCAGAATGAAAAGAAGAATGTAGAAGGACTGGGGGGAAGACGGCGGAGTCATATAGAGTGTGTGACACAGAAAGAGCAGGGGACTAAGGCCTTCATTCATATTTCCTTAGGACCTTAGTTGCACTACAATGATTCAGTAATTGCGTGACCATAACAATATTGGTGGCATTACCCATCATCTGTGTCAGTGTTTCTGCCTCTATGTCGCTGTCAGTCCTTAGGTGGTTAGTTACGTATTTAGACATCAGCCTCCCTTAAGAAGTCCCTAGAGCAGGGGTCTCCAACCTTTTCTGTGACTAGAGCTACTTATTTTCAATGAAAATCATCTCGAGCCTCTAAACATATTAATATTGTGATAGTGACAACACAGACAAGGTTTTATTAGTAGTCATCACATGCACAATTACTAGCAGTGATATCCTCAGTACACCAGGCCGGCAGTAATTAAGGAAAAAAACGTTGTCAATTTAGAATGCCTCTACATGGGTAAGACATAACAGCAATAGCTGCATACCCCTACACCAAGATAATATTAATATGTCTCCCCAATGCCACCTATTTTATCTCTCAAATATAAACTTTGAAAATATTTCTGAAGTGCAGCAATTATCTTCAAACATTTGAACTTATGAGTTATGAAAATACCCATATTTCCATCTTGAGGACACACTTCACGTTTTTGGTATACATATATCAATTCAACAAAACAAAAGCTTCTAATGTATTAGCTGAGCTGCAGACAAGAGAGCTACTTATATGTAGATAGAGCGCTACCAGGAGCTCACGGGCTACTCGTTGGACACACCTGCCCTAGAGCTAGTTACTTAGAAAACATCTTGTGTGGGATGAATGTTATCCAGAATTCCTCCCTTCCTTCTGAACCTCTGAAAACTTATCAGAGAAAATGTCGTGGTGAACATAAGTTTTTCAGGAGCTCTGGACGAAACATCGCGTACGAACTGTTGAGGTTTGTGCAACGCCGTGTCTTGTGGCCCTCCGCCCCTCCCATTAGTTTGATTTTTGGTATACATGGCAATAGCTGACATGGACATTTATTCACCATAATACCAGGGGTATCAGAAATTACATCACATAGCATTTGATCCCACAGACCTCAGACGTTTAGCTGCTTTCCCCGTTAGTTCCGAAACAATTTACTACTTGAGGTTGAAGCACCATTGGAAGGGCAAGAAGTGGACACTATAGAAAGTAAGCACATCTCGTAGAGCACTACGCTGCCTTCATGGCCACTGAGTATGGGGAAATAAAAACAAAGGCCCCCTGAACTCTGATCATGCGATTCCCAGGACAGGGAATAAAACGTATGTAAAAAACAATTCCTGGGCAATCATATTAGATACAAAATATATAGGCGGAGGGTATCACAAAAACCAATGACAGATAACAATGTACATAAAGTAAGGTTTCATATTTTAATACATCACCAGTTAAAATTTATAATACATTCCAATAATAACTCAAAGTCTCAATTCATAAAATCAAGTAAAAAAATACACAGTCAATAAGCAATAAAGTTATACAATCAATAATAAATCAGACAGTGGTAATCTAATATGAAAAAACAATAAATTATACAAAAAGGGGATCAAGTAGTAATAATTCATGACCACTGAGACCAGGATTTGCTGGGGTGATGTCAGGCAAACCAAAGGGCAACCCAGAAGAAGAACAATACCCAGCAATACTTCTACACCATGGTTCCAATGTAGTAATTTTTAGAGCTGGCTTAGAGACTGTTTCAGCTGATTCGCCAGCGTATCTTTTTTTAAAATCATACTAATATACACACATACATGTATAAATACAGGCATTCAGCCATCTCCATCCATTGGTCTGTTCTGCTATAATTCACATTTTCTTTCTGCTAACCAAAGCATACAACAGTGGGCAGCGGGTTAGCCCACTTCAGCTAATGACTCTCTTCCCTGTGAGCGACATTTTTAAGTAGTCCACTTATGTACCAAGGCTGGTGGCCCAAACTCTTCTTTCTTTCATTCATGCATTCATTTAAATTTTTTACTTGTTAGTTGCAAACATATGTACACCACTGTTGGAACTCGTACTTTCTGGTTGGCTGAGGATGTCCTAGCCAGGCAGAACCTACCACTCCCATCAGGGGTAGGCGATTACACTCACTGTATAACCCGCGCTCAACCTTGGGCAGCTTGGCACTGAGCAGTTAGGCTAATCACAGAGGCAATATGTAAAGAATTGGCACAGCTCTCGCGCACAATAAATACACTAAGTGTCACAAAAGAGACTTCACACTAGGTGTAGGTAAATAAAGTATGTATTCAACACACACACACATTAATGAACACAACATGCACATCATGTACTTCTGTGCATAAATCACACCTGAAAATATTACTAAAAGTACTAGACCCAACCATGTTAAAATGACAATAGAAGTAAGCACACTTGGTTGGATAAGATTCTACTTTACCCTCCAGCACACGTATGCGGTGCAAAACATTGTCAAACCTAGGTCTACCCTGGCAATCATTATAATTCAATACCACACATTTAAAAGGTGCATGCTAGATCAAAACAATATGAAAAATATGTACATACAACGAATTACAATACTTTTAAGCTGCATCGTGGGCCGAGGCCGCATGGCTAGAACAATGTCAAATGTAGTATTCTTTTGCCAAGGAATCAATGTGTCAAACAATACCGCCAAGTGGTGTAATGAATCCCGGTTAGTCAGCCGGCAGGCAGACAGGCACTTGCACTCTCACACTCCGCACAGAAACACACTGCCACAGATATCAGGCAGGTCTGTATGGAATGCACTCGCACCCATATGCACATACAAAGTACTGTAATGTGGTTCTAATTATATCTGGCGGGGCAATGTATAGCACTCTGTAGACCCTGTGGCCCAAGCCTCTCTCCACCTCACCCAGACTACATTACACCCACTGGGTGGAGCGTATCAGCCCTCCCCTCCGATACTAGGCCGATCATGGCCAAAGTCACACTTAGGGTCCCAGGGAAGAAGGTGGGCGTAGGTAGCAGGACTAATTAGGAGGCACTCATCAAATGGGGGTTTGGTCACCACCAGGGAAGTTCACCCACAAGATGCACAGCAGAAGTGAGCTGAGGGTGATAGCCGGTCAGTTAAAAAAGGTTTTCACAATGTGCCTTCTGGCACCAGCCCCAGTTCTGTGAAGCACAGGGGGCATGCGTATCTTGAAGAGCCGAACCACAACCCCTATGTAGGTAAAATTAACATGGGGGTGCTTCATTACCCGGGCAAAAAACATGCATGTGTACCTACCCAGCCGCTCACCTACCCCGTGCTGTGCCCCTCAGGACTTACCATAGGGGTGCTCTGGTGATGGTGACAGGCCCACTCAGGGTTGGATAATGCGTGAGAAAGGCTAACCTGAGCATGATACATGCTTGACAGGCTATTCTGGTGGGTGGTGCAATCAGTGCTGCATCCCACTGCAGTACCCGCCCTAGGTATGTGGTGTACCCTTTTACAGGGCACTCACAGGTACAACACCGAAACCAAGCAAATAAGCCCTTATTTCTGGCACGTGTAGGAAGGGTGAGCTGCAGTACCCGCCCTAGGTATGTGGTGTACCCTTTTACAGGGCACTCACAGGTACAACACCGAAACCAAGCAAATAAGCCCTTATTTCTGGCACGTGTAGGAAGGGTGAGCGTGTTTCTCACTGCAGTACAGTAGGAAAGTGTCCAGCGTACTAAGGCCACAAACAGAGAGCAAAAACCAGGAGGACAAAAAGCAAAACGTTTTATCGGAAATCCCCTAAAAGGGGCCATGTCCAACAACCTTGTTTATAAAATTTCATTTCTGCTTTATATTATGTTTAAACTCTTAATGCCTATTTCATAGGTTTACAATAAATACACATTACAAAATCTCATGTTTGTCAAGGCCACAACCACTGGTTTTGCAGACTTGTTCTCTAGTGCCTTCACATATTCACCAAGAAAGGCAATTGCGAAACTTCAGAGGGTATAAAAACATTACAAGTCTATGGGACACAAACACACCATCTTGGGCGACACACAGCTTTCAATTATTTGCCCACCCATAAATATTCGTTCTATCTTTACTGCATACTTTCCACATAAATTCAAAAGGCTAATGCGAGATCCTAAAATTAAAAGCAGTATATCAAGGTGAATCCTCTCAAATGTTTTTTTATGCCAGACAGATCCCTGGGGTGCAGTTTAGTTGCAACTTATTATTGGAACACCAAATCATTTATCAATATTACATTTACCTTGTCTCAGAATAAAGTCTAATTTTAATTTACGAGCGGAGGTTGACATATATTGGTTCGTGGGAAATCCTTTCTTGTGCAACCTTCTATTTTCAGTGAGACTCTCACATTTTCACATCAGAGACACTTCCCCGCCCTCAGGGAGAAGGCTAAGCAATGTGCTGAAATAAATTAGAATTTACCCTAACTGCTGTCAGCCGTGACACATAGCTCCCAGCGCCATTAGTGGCTGACTCATACCTGCCCTGCTGCAGCCTGTTGACTCAGATTTATAGTTTTGATATGAGGACAATAAACTTTAGTTGTCACGAGAAGCTTACTTCAACTCTTTAGTTTCTAACATTTTATTTTATTTTATATTGGTCACAAAATTAGACACCAGCTCCAGTTTCCAGGGTGTTTGAATCCTCAGTCCTTAACACAGCCCCCCCAGACCGGAAGTCACTTATAAAGAGCTCCACTCATTCATCTCCATTCAGCTTCTTGACCCATTCTCTGCTAACTGGCAACTGCTGCACAAAATGGCTTCCCCGCAGCTACCTCATCACTCGGCCAATCAGGTGATAGGTCTATCCATGTTGCTATGGAATACACCACATACAGCAACAAATCACACACAGCCAGAACATATTTTGGGTTCTGTCCTGTCACGTGCACATCTCTAAACAACACGCCAGTAGTGCCATTTATTTATTTATGTAGGATCATTTTTGTTGGACTATGAGGCAGCTACAGAAATCTGGTAATAAGTCGCAAATAAAGTTCTGCTTCAGTTAAACACTCCTACGATTGGATTTCAACTATCTTGACCTGCTGGACACTGGGAAAAGAGTACTTCCAGCCCTGTTGGACATTTTGAAAAGTTCATACTTGCGATGCAGCAATAGAATGGAGTAGCAAATAGGTGCTCCCAATCCTTGCAGGCCGAATCAAGTTGGCATTGAGAAAACATAAAATTAATATTCATAAGACATAATTCCATACAATGGACCTAAATGAGGGTCATTTCACAGTCACTGTTTCTACTGAGAACATGAAACCTGGAAGACACTTATTGAGTAACCAGGTTGAAAATATAAGTATTCTGATGTCTGTTTTGCATTTGGATGCTCTTTAAAGAATATTTCGAAAAAATATAGATAGCAAACTCATGTTATGACTTTTAAATGGAGTATCTATCTAGGTGCACGTTGTTTTAAAAATACTGCATGGGTTTCGTTTTTAGAGCAAAGGATTTCTTTTCAAGTATTTGAATGGTGTAAGCTCAGCAAGCAAATACACTTTAAATGTTAAAACATTCTCGTATCTATAAGAGTTTGGTTAAAGTCTAAAAGCAAAGACTAAGTTGGAGACTGGCGGAGTTATTTAGAGATTGGTAGATATGGGGCATCCACCAAAAATTGGTGGATATTTCATCCTTCTTAATTAGAGTGTAAATGCGGGTGTACTCGCTAAATAGGGTGGACGTGTCATCTGACAATTTTCAGCAGATTACCACATCTTTCAAACTCTAAATAACCCTGTAAGATGAGTCTGTCAATCCGTCAATCAGGGGTCTATATAGCGCAGCTACTTACCCGTGAGGGTCTCAAGGTGCAGAGGAGGGGCTGCTGATCTGTCGGGGCACAGGGGTTCACTCGAAGAGCTAGGTCTTGAGAACCTTCCTGAATTGGGCCAGCGACGGTGATTGCCTGAGGTTGAGAGGCAGGGTGTTCCAGGACTTGGCGGTGAGGTGAGAGAAGGATCTTCCTCCGGTTTTGGTCTTGTGGATCCATGGGACGGTGGCCAGGGCCAGTTGGTTGGAGCAAAGGTGTGTTGGGTACGTGGGATAAGAGGCGGTGGTTCAGATAGGCTGGTCCTGCGTTGTGGAGAGCTTTGTAGACATGTCTGACGAGCTTAAAGGTGATTGTTTTGTTGACTGGAAGCCAGTGGAGTTCTCAAAGGTGTTTTGTGATGTTGCTGCGGCGGGGGATGATGAGGACCAGTCTGTCTGCGGTGTTTCGAACATTCTGTAGTTTCCTGAGGAGTATCTGGATAATGCCGGCGTAAAGTGTGTTGCCGTAGCCGGGTCTGCTGGTGATGAGTGCAGTCTGTGTACCCACTTCACAAGAATGGCTGCAATGCAGAATGTGTAAACACACGCCTAAAACTGCTTAATTTATCATGATTTTAAATTTATAAAAGTGACTGGAATACCCCAGAAAAAATATGATTTCCATAGTTTCCCTGGCATGTTCATGTCAACCCTATCCCATCAACGGCAGGTTGTCCGTAGAGGGGCACACCGCTCCGTTAGATTCATAGCTTTAGATAGAGCTTAAAACTAGGTATTAAGGTTCAGGGGAAGGTAGTAAATTTAGATGAAAAGCAACACACAAACTATATAACTGAAACAAAAAGCTAATAGGCTTTAAGTTTTACAAAGCACAAAAATGAACGGTTATCACAATCCCTGATGCCATAGAAATATTTCTGATACAATCTTATTTATGAACATATTCCATCTAAAGCATCCCCCTTAATCTGTATCAGAGAATAATCAGTATCATTCAAAAACCTATAACAAACCGATTCTTCAGGGCAATGCCTCTTGTATAAAATGATTTCCTAGCAAAGTCAATGTTTTCCAATGTGTGGTCAGCTGATGAGTGTTCAGAAAAATCAGCATATCACTTTTCTGTGATCCAGGGTGGTGCAGATAACACATTTTGGGTACACGTGACTCAGTCAAGAATGGGCCGCACAGACCTTAACTGGGGTTGAGTTTATGGGCCTTTAATCATGCATGTAATCACAGACCAGAAGGAGTGAAACAGCTGGAAGGTGCAGATGACACATTTTGCACACAGGTCAAAAGTTAAGAATCGGCCACAGAAAAGGCCTGCAAGGGGGTTGAGCACATGGGCCTTTAATCATGCATGTAATCATACACTAAACGAAATGAGCCAGCTGGAAAATGGGACAAGGGAATGTTGAAGAAGGCAGGAAATGGGACAAAGTCCATGGGTCTGGTAGCTTTATCTACCATCATTAACTATTTACGCCAGTATGTTGGGTTAGCATTGATCATGCACTCTTTAGACAGCGGGAGGAGATCAGACTCCACACTGGGCTGCTCTGTGACATCTGAGCCCCAAGGCATCGAGCCTCCGACATAACTCGCAATGGTGGACGGGATCTACCGCCCAACACGTGGTGCTCAACAGGACCCGAATTACCGATGCATTCGGTAGTGAAAGCAGTGTCGCCGCATGTTCCGTGCTGCTCCGCCCAGATAGCGAGCCTCACAGCATGCAGTCCACCACCCACACTGCATCCCAGCATAAATGAGTAGCAAGTGCTCGATGAGCATAATTTTTTAAACGTTCCAGAGCCAAGCACAGCGGCCCAACCACACACCTCCACCCTACGGGACTTGGGAGCAAGTGGTAGCCAGCAACAGGCATACTTTGCAGAGACAGGGAACCAAAGGTAATGCAGAATCCCTGTCCGGACCCCAAGTTACCAAAGGAAGAGACCTCTGCATGACCACCAGCTGCGCAGCTGCAGTTATGCACCAAAACAGGAGCGGGGCAACCAGGAAGATCACCACCCCACCCTAGGGAGGCCTAACATCAGCTATCAGAAGCATCCCCGGCAGCTCCATGAGCCCCAGATATCCACACCATAGAACCCTTTGTCATAGCTGGTGCACCGTCATCCCAAGCCACAAAATGGGCCATGTGGTGGACCACCTAGAGACGTACTTCGCAGCATTCTGAAACAAGGAGGAGAGACGAAGACCAATGCTTCTTCACCTGGGAGGCGCCCCTGTTCACAAGCTGTCCAAGAAAGTATGTGAAGCTGGACCCTCCCCCATACCTACAACAAGCTCAAGACAGCTTTGACGGCTCACTTTGCACTTCTAGCAATGCCAGACTATGAACGACTCTTACTCAGACAAGCCTGGCAAATTCCAGAGGAGTCGGTGGATGAATTCTATGCCAGGCTCTGTGATTTGGTGACCATATATACCTACCCCGATGAGCAGGATGAAAGGTGCCCCCAATTAATCTGGGGCTGTGCATCAGCCAAGCTGTGGGACCCATCTTGCAATTGTGTCAAATGTCAATGGATGACATCCTTACCATGGGCAGGTCAAAAGAGCTGTCTAACTCACGGGCAGCCTACATGGAAGCCACGCACCAACAGGCTATTAAGTCCGAGCATGTCAACTAAGTAGGTATCATCTCCTCACCCCAAAAGAAAAAGGATCACCCCAAAACATTGCAAGCAGCTAGGCCATGAAGGTGGTGTGGCCACACATGAAGGAGATTGCCCAGCGAAAGGATGGAAGTGCTCAGTATGCAGCAAAATTAATCATTTCGCAAAAATCTACAGATCGACACCCACAGCAAAAGGGCAAAAAAGGAGGACCACCTATCAGGTGAATACTAAATCTGTGACAGCCAAAGATGACGACATGGACAAAAACGAGTCGAAGGGAACCGTCCAAGCCGTCCATGTGGAGGAACCTGATCCAGGTTGCCTCCACCGAGTCCCCCACTGTCAAGTCATGGTCGAAGGGCAACTAATAGTGGCGCTCATCGATACATGGGCTTCGATCAATATCCTACTTCTGACACAATATATCAAGGTATGGCATCAGCCCAAGACTGCGCCCTACCACCACTAGGGTGTACGCCTACAGCAGCGCCTGGCGTCCCAGCAATAGAGGGCACAAACACCAACACTATCTGTGGGAGACTGGGTGATCATCAAGGACCGACACCCGGGGAGCAAATTCCACCTGCCTTTCGAACTAAGACAGCGGAGAGTCTCCAAAATCAACGGTACTATCATATCTGTGGCCAGAGGCTGAGAAACTGTAACGCAACATGTGTCCCACTTCAAACAGTTCAAGGGGAACTCGGACAATCTACCTGAATCCTCAAATGAGCATGCCGCTGATCGCGAAGATGACCTAAGCCGATCACAATGCTGCAATGCAGCGTTGTGATTGCAGACTGAACAATGAGCCTGTGCATGTTAGAAGGCTGTGCATTACAGCCTGGTGGGGAACATGGAAAGTGTGCATGACTCTTTGGCTGGCCAAACACAAGGCCTAACAGTCATGCGCACTTAAGCTTATAAACCACTCCTCCCATCGTGGCACCAGCACCGCTCGCCCTAGCCCAGCCCCGTAACTCTGAAAAATATAAATATAATAACCATGTTATTATCATTTTATTTGTCCTTTTTCCAGCTCTGAGAGCAGTGGGGCAACGCACCTCCGCCTTAGCAGCGGAGACGCCCCTGGATCGATGTACTGCCACTGGCTTCAAGCACTCCTGAGAGACTGGTTTCTTCGTCACCATCTAGAGCTGAAGCAGACCCCTCTGGTCACTCTGCTACGTGCGTGGAGAGCTAGTAGTCCCACTCTGAACAACTGATACCATCCCAGCAGTTCCAGGACTACGTGATGGGCTGATAAGCGAAGAAAGGAGAGTCAGCAGTGGAGAGCTGATATGTGATGAACAGTATCATTTTGATTTCACCATTTGATCTGTAAAGTGGTGTTCCAGTGTTTATGCATATGCTGTGTTTATCTTTCCTTGGGGAAGGCCATGGCGGACTCTTAGTCGTATTGCATTTTCATCACTTAATGCCATGATGGCAGTTTTCTATACCGTTCCGTTGGTTCATTTTATGATAAAGGAGGAATGTAATGTTTGGTGCTGAGCAGGGGTGTTCCCACACACACCCCGGCGCTCTTGGCCCTTTTGGTTTGGCCTACGGTCATGTGACCGCGGATATAAATAATCTGAAGGGCTGCGCAGAGGCGGTCCCAACACCCGACGGCATCCCGTGTCTCCCTCAGCACCCATGCTGTGCAGGCCTCACCACGACACCTATGCCCAGCACCTGGGGAGGAAGCCTCCGACATAACCGGTCCCAAGAAACAAGCTGGTACCCGGACTGCTCATAAAAGACTACCCTTAGGGACTGTTTCTCCAAGATGGCCCCACCAAGGGTCAACTGTGCAGTTCGATAAAAATGCATTATCCACCTAGAATGGAAGTGTGCATCTGGCTAGCTCTATGATGCATAGAGGAGGAGAGTAAAAATGTAACCTTTAAAAGAATATATGTTTGAAGCTTTAAAAATGAACCTGACAGGAACGTATTGCTTTAGATGAACTACAGAGGGTGTCATATGTCGATTCTATTAAGTTTGTTGCCAAAATATCACAGGAGTGATAGTATTTCAAACACAACGTGTAACACATTAGTAGAATATAAATAGTGCATAAAGTGCAGACACAAATCAAAAAGTATTTTGTTGATTAGGTGTGATTACTAGGTAAGAACCTAACAGAATTCATTTTCTTTGTTTCCCCCCCCGCACTGTATATCATATGAGAGGTGTGGCCATATGCTGTCATCTGTTTGGAGACACAGTATCAAACTAGGATATGAAGCGGTCATGGCTTGGGGTGAAAGGGGCATGAGGATGGTATCGGACCAGTAGCAGCTGGCGGGGAACATGGGTGGCGGGGGGAGTGGCAAAATATACATTTAAAAAAACACTTATGTCCTCCCGGCCACCTCCATCTCTTCTCCATTGTTGCTTCACTGACGAGTCCCGGAAGCATAAAGGCTACCCTAAGCCGATCACAATGCTGCAATGCAGCGTTGTGATTGCAGACGGGACAATGAGCCTGTGCATTTTAGAAGGCTGTGCATTACAGCCTGGTGGGGAACATGGAAAGTGCGCATGACTGTTTGGCTGGCCAAAACACGAGGCCAAACCATCATGCGCACTTAAGCTCATAAACCACTCCTCCCACTGTGGCACCAGCCCCGCTCGCCCTAGCCCAGCCCAGTAACTCCCAAAAATATCAATATAATAACCATGTTATTATCATTTTATTTTTCCTTTTTCCAGCTCTGAGAGCAGTGGGGCGACGCACCTCCGCCTTAGCGTCGGAGATGCCCCGGGATTGGGCAGAAATGGTTATAAGGAACAGGAGGGAGAAAAACCTGTTACAGGGAGATATGTGACATTGTCCCTTAAAATGGACAGGAGGATTTCCAGTTGTGTAAAGTAATTAACTTAGTAGCTGCATGTTTCTTAAGGAGGCAAGTACAGCGTTCCAGAGGTGGCTACCACTCTGAAGGAATTTCCCACCTCTAACTCGGATCAACTTGTGTTGTAGCTGCCCACTGGTGCCCGTTTGTTGGTCAGCTAAGAAAGCTGATTTTTGTGTAGATGCTGTTACGCAGACAGATTTTTTTTCTTCATTTCAACAAATTTTGATTGATTTTACACATATAGACATCAACGCTTTGCCGTTACAGGGTGGTAGCCCAAACTGGCTGTTTTTGTCGAGGATTCAGTTACACAGTATATATGCTTGGCTGCCGCCCTATCCACTGTCCCGCTAAGAGAATAAGGGTGGGTGAAAAGGAAAAGGATAGCGAATAAGGGAGAGAAAGCTGTACTAGCCATGCAGCTAGACTTTGGGCTAGCTGAAGTAAGCAATAATCACTGTCACACATTCACAATACCAGTGAAATACAGTTGTCGAGACAGGGAAAGGACACAGGCTTGGACTGCTACCTCAAGTGAGGTGAGGGGAATAGTTGCATCCACTTCTTCAGCAGAATTCAGGTACATATCGTGGGCTTGAGGTTTTTTTGGTGCGTTCCGAAAAAAGTGTTTGCTTTTCTGCATAGTTTTGAGGCATGCATGTGGGCAGGCAGCAGTTTCTGGTTAGCTTGCTTTTGTTACAATGTTGCCGGCAGGACTAATCAGCAGGACTTTTGACAACTGGAAGCTGCGAAAATTGGATTAGAAAGAAGTTTGGTGAACAAGCAAGTATGGCTAATAACTTGAAAGTCAAGAAGGTGTTGACTCGCCTTGATAGATATTTCCAGGGATGATCACATTATAACAATTCTCTCTTTTTATTGCGTCAGGTTTTTAGAAGAGCACATGACTGCACTGACGAATCGCAGTGATATCTGATTTTTGAGCAGGTGAATGAATTCCAGAAAAAATATCAATAGGGCCTCATGATGTCCATTCAATTGTTGTAAAGTTTATATAATTTACCAACTTCCCAAAAACTGGAATTAGAAGTGAAGGGTTGTGTTGTAGCTGAGGCAAAGCTAATTTGTTTATGTGCACCCACAGCTACCATATGGCATTTGGCATCCCTAGGCGCAGGTTTGGTTCAATGCCTGGTAAGGGCTTGACCATAACATATTGGTGGCCAGATTGCTTGGATAAGCCGGCGGCCTCGTGCTCAAATGCCACTCTGAGTGAGAAGCCCCCCTTCAGCCACACCAGATCTTTTCTAGTGATACAATCAGGCTCTACGGACAGCTCTGGCCTCCCAAGATTCTTAAGGCTCGTCTTGATGTAACGCAACCATGGTTTGTGCAACATCTTATCTAGGCTTATACAATCCTTAATAATGTGTCTGATTAGACTGATTAGAAGTAACTCATCCTTCACCCATGCTGAGACCCATTATAAAAGTGGGCATAGCCGTAAGAAATCTGAGCGATAGCCCATGCCCAACCCCTCATGAACATTCATAGAGGGTGTACCTTGAGCAACACTTAAGAGACCTCTCATGAAGGTGTTTTCTACAACCTGGAGTAGGGCAATTGTGTTATAGCCCCAAATGTCACTACCAAAGCTGGCTGTAGGGACACATTTAGCTTAATATATGCCTAGAAGAATCTGTAACGGCTTTTGCCTCAGCTTTATGCACTTTCATCGTAAATATTTTTCCTTTTTTAAGGGCGCAGAGGTAATCCGGTTGGAATTTGCTCTGTCTGGATTTGATATGCCAGAGATCGATGATTCCAGTTGCAGGAATTTCTCCCGATTGCGAGTTACGTTCCCGGAAATGGGGAGTATCTTTGAAAATTGGAGTTTCTATATATATTTAAACAGCTATAATGGTAATATGGACACTATCCCCATTAATATTTCCTTTTGAATGCACAAGCCTACAATTGGATGGGTAGTGACTGCCGGCCCACTGCTGTTTTCTCTATTTCGGGTTGCGTATTTTTCAAGTTCCAAGAAACAAGTTTCGAAATTGGAGGGCTAAGTTACTTAGAAGCCACACAATGCAGCACACAGTCAGAGTTGGTTGCTGCATGGCATTGCTTGCAAGCCAGTGAGAAAAACAACACCAAAGGTACTAAAATATGGCGCTGTTGCTCTCTCCCCCAGCGTCGACACATGTTATACTGTCCTGTGGCATGCACACTCTCATGCAAGAGTGTCTGCTTGATGTCTAGCATATGTTTTATACCAGAAGGGAAACCTTCCAGCACAACAAGCTATGCCTAGACATTCTTTAGAACTTTCCCAGTTTTGTATGAGTACAGTACAGTTTGAAAAGTTTCTCCAACTTTACGCATGCCTCGAAGAGGCTTACATTGATGGCACAAAGCCCTGTCTGCCAAGGTTAGTAGATAGGGCTTTGCAAGTTGATAAGTCCAGCCCTGGATGTTGGTAGAAATCAACTGTTTATAGGAATGGGCCTTGGATAAGAATATTATAATCCCCTGTCAGTTTGGTTTTAGAAAAGGGAAGGCACTGTTGACCAGTGCCTGAATCTGAGCCTAATTATAGCGAAATATACTGTAGCTAAAAAAGGCCACCTCTATCTTGCCTTCATGGGTCTGTCCGCAGCCTTTGACCGCGTGGCACAGTCTAGGCTTATAGCAGATCATGGGGGCGATGGGGATTGACGAGAATATTATTAACATCATTTGTGACCTATATATAGGTGCTTCTGCTTGTGTCCAATATGGAAGGAATGGTGAATGCACTAGACATTTTAAAATTATAAGAGGTGTTAGGCAGGGGTGCCTTCTAGCCCCTTTCCTATTCGCACTTTAAACTAATAATGTAGAAGCTGCTCTGAGGGAGTCCACCCCAGATGTTCCTTATATAAACTCCAAACCGATACCTATATTACTTTATGCGGATGATGCAGTGCTCATAGGACGTACTAGTAATGCACTGCATCATTTGTGCTGGATTACACACAATATATAAACTCCCTGGATATGAAAGTTAATTATTCCAAGTCCTTTATCCTTGTGACCGGTCCGAAATTGCGGAAACAACCCCAAATTGTCACTGAACAGGTAAAAATGGGAGTCGTTGACTCTTTTAATTATTTAGGGATCATGTTTGATAGGCAAATTAATTGGCAAAATATGATTGTAAATAGAGCGACCCAGATGGAAAAGAATATTGGGGCTTCAATTAAGTTTATTAAAAAAACAGTCTAAAACTTCTGGATGTTATAAAAACAGTGTATGAAACAAAGACGGTGTCTGCTGCCACTTATGGAGCGGCCATCTGGGGAGTCAGAGAATGTACAAAACTCCAATCAATTGAAGATAATTTTTTTTAAAGTTACTCTCTACCGAAGTCTTGCGCCAATTTTAAATGCCATATGGAAATGACAGCCCCCTACATTTCTGATAAAATCTCTTTGGCGCTAATATTACTGTGGCACTCAATATGGCGAAAGGAGACCCTCACACTGACAAGAGATGTTATAAGTGATGTCCAACTTGATGGGGTGAGTAACATAACCTGGTTACGATATGTTTAATCTACTTTAAAAGGTAACAGGCTACATCACCTTTTTTTAGATCTATAAGCTGCTGTTCTATTTCTAAGAACGATCTGAAAGCCCAGCTATTATCTAATATGCAGATTGGTAGGGAGATCTTAAACGCCAAGTTGTCAACAGTTAAAATATATCTAACTGTACCGAGTATCTCACAAATGGAAAAAAAATCAACGTACCTAACTTTTGTAACTAATCTACAGCATAGGTACATCCTGGTGAGATTCCGTCTAAACTATATTCCTCTGATGTTGGGTATCCCTGGTAATGTTTATGTTGCTGCCGATCTCACACTCTGTACTTGTGATAATCAGTCAATACAGAATGATATGCATTTTTTGCTCTTTTGTAAACATTACCATAATGAGAGGAAAAGGTTTATCATCCCCATTTTGCGCACAATTAACTTTAGACAATGTCAAGTGGCCTTTTACTATTTACAGCTATTGTCTGACCCGTTTATCTGTTTCTCTGTGGCATCCTTTCTTTTAACTGCTCTAAAAAAGAGACGTTCAATCTGTGGATCCAATTAATTGTAATATGAACTTAATCAAGTATGAATTTTTATCATAAATGTTGAAATTGTATAGCTATTGTATCTTAACAATTATCATACTGTAAGGATGTGGAATGTTTTTATCTTTTATTCTTTTATATATGTAGTATACTTTTATGCCTTCATCATGTCGGCGAAATAAAGTTATTCTGACTGACTGACAACTGGTAATATACATTTTAAAAGACACTTGGATCCATCCATTATTATTGTAACAATCCTTTGTTATTGAATGCTATTTTCTTAAAGATATTAGGATCATTAATATTTTCATATCATGTTTCAGTGCATTGCAGGGAACACCCGTCTTCATGGTTAACTAATCATGCTCAATAATATAATATTAAACAATGGTGTTTCTGAGTTGTTTCGGTGAACCGAAGAGCTGAATTCTCCATGCATTTTTCTTGACAAAATATCTAAGGGGTAAATACAGAAGTGCGGGTACTTCAGCGAAAATAGTACTCTTGTGTTGGCCTCTAACTCTTGTTACTGGACACATTGGAATTTTAGCTGTGTCCAGGACAGGGGTTTTTGTGTTCCATGGAGCACCAGAGTTGAAGCTTCAGGGTTTTATTAATGTGTATTCAGTGGCACGGAAAGTGAGAGTGGTAGCTTGGAAAAGCAGTCATGACAGGCATTTAGTTTGAGGTTGGGCTGAAGAGATGGTGTGATCAGTTTCCATTTTGTGTATGAATTAGTTGAGGGGGAACATGTTGAGGGTGTATTAACTTACAGTGTTTGGGAGACTTTATCAAAAGTTGAATTTAATCTTATAAGAATCAAACAAGTAACCGGAGGCTGCATGGGGACCTCTGTCTTAACTCACAAGCTGTAGTCATGGCATCCATGTTGAAAATGTAGTATACCGAGCCACACTGCCATTTTAATGCAGTGGCCTCTCTTTATTCTTTTTCTGATGTCACTGGATAACACAATTTTGGGATATTCATCCTGGCCGAAAGTAGAGGTACAGGTGTATGGACCATGCAGGGACATTTCAGATCAAGGACATCGCATCCCTACTCATCAATTCATGATATGAAAACCTTCCATCCCTGAAATGGACGAAATTGGGATGCTGATTGTATCAGGAGAGAAAAGGATGCCCAGGATGTTTAGCAGTTTCTCAACAACTTTTCTGACTGACAAGCCTAGTAAAGGTAGGGGCAAGCCGGGAAACATCCTTTACAACGCAACTTTTACCACGCAGTGCCTTTACGACGCAACTTTTACAACGCAAACCATTACAACGCATTGCGCTGGGGGGCGCTCTAGGATAGGGAATACGTTTAATTTACTGTCCAACACCTTCCCTAGTGTCCACGGGGACTGGAGTTGGAATAGTACATTAAACTATTCACTATCCAGCGCCCTAAAGCACTATGCGTTGTAATGGTATTCATTGTAAATACCGCGTTGTAAAGGCATGCGATGTAAAAGTATGCGTTGTAACATCATACATCCGGGCAAGCCTTGTCTTCAGCATCTGGGATGTGATATGGCGTAGGTGAGCTTGTGAAAGTTGCCGATGAATGCATCAACATACAGCCGTAGCATGGAGTGGGAATCACTTTTTATTTGGGCTCACAATATGCTTCAAGTAGGTGCTTAGGCCAACAAGAACCAGAGAGCAGTGGTCTGTGGATTTTGTGTTTGGTAGTATTCTGGCAATTTGTGGATTTGATCGCCCACCAGGTGAAGCAACTTTCATTTTTTCTGCTCCATTAGTTTATTTCACAGCTACCAGGGCTTCCAGGAGGGGACACCCAGCATGTCAAACGATATTATGTTGGGATGGTGGCAAGGCTTAGAGCTGGGTGCCAGGATTCAGGTTTAGAAGATTCATGGGGTTAGTCACATCACCAGTCATTGCCAGTGAAGTGCCCACTTGATGGTTGCACATACAAGAAACGAGAACACTTTTTAGCAGCACGGTGGGCTGGAGCCACTCTGGTAACCCCAATGTCAAATGTATTGTGCTTTTGGCATGAAATCAATGTATAAATTGGCACTGCTGCCAGTATCTTGAATCACAGGTAGTTCACAGATGATCAATTGCACACACTCACTCCGCACCGCTACACGGCGCGAAGGGTACCAACCCAGTCTGTACAGAATGATCTCACACACATACGTACTCAGTACCCTAATGCAGTGCCAAAGGTAACCAGCAGGTCAATGAATAACACCCTGCAGACTTTGTGGCCCCAGTCTCCCTCCACCCTCTTGTTCACCCGATTGTTCTACACCCCCTGATGGAAGATAACCAGCCCCTCCTCCTGGATACTAGGCAGCACCCGGTCAAAGTCACACTTAGTGTGGGTCCTCGGGAAGTAGGTGGGGATATGTAGCAAATTTTAATTAGGAGGTAGACGTTAACAAGGGGAGTTTAGCAGCCACTCTGGTAGTTCACCCCCAGGTCTGAAAACTCAATGGAGTCACACAGTCTCTTGTCCCGCTTCCGACTGTCACAGAAGCGTTCTTTCCACCCAGTCAATCTCACTCTTTACTATCTAGCGCCAAGATGTCTATAGGAGGGACAGGTGTGGAGAGGGCAGTTGGTCCGCTGCAATGAGGGTCAAAGGGGAACAACCGATGAATGGGGAGTAACACAGAGGAGCCTCTCAATAGGAGTAGATACGCCGACCGGTACACATTGATCATGGTCGTGCCCAGCCAGTACGTGCACAGTGTCTGGTGTGTGTTGGTATAGGTCGCACCAGACACTTCAGGTCTTGAACACGAAGAGTTACAAATTCCGTACCTCCCTGGAAATTAGGCACAATGACCGGTGCACATTGAAATGGGTTGCACTAGGCAATTCCAGTCACATACAGCGAAGAGATGCAAATTCTGTACCTCCCTGGAAATGAGGCACAGCATCCGGTGCATGATGATACAGGTTGCACCAGGTTACACACACAAGTTCAGCAGAGCCACATGAGGTAGAATGAGGCACTACTACGGGTACACCCCCACATCTGAGGGTTTCACCCTGTTAATCGGACACCGCATGCAATGAGTATGCAGTAGGCGTGTAGCACGAGATATGTAGCACGATCAACAAAACATACCACATGGGATCCTGCAACCAGTGAATCCGCTCACCACCAACAAAACCCTTATGAGTGTCAGTGTCCCTGCAGTACAGGAATCACACGCCTGAGATGGGGGCAAGATTTCTGGGGCTCAGCACTAGACAATCCAGTCTCCAGACTCAAGACTTAGTTCCACACTCACGACACACGTTCGGATTCAGTAGCCGGTGTGAGCACTTGAGAGGGGACGGCTCTCCAGATGCCACAGGTAAATGGTGTAGATCCCTCATGGGAGATCTTTGATGTCCCTGAGATCTCCGGGAGAACAAGAGGCTCAGCGACGGACCCTTGGAGAGCACCATTCAGGGTGCCACACTTCAGCAGATCTTCGGCCCAGGCCACCTACTATTCGGAATGGGAATGTAATCCCCTGTGAGGGCAGTAATCCTTCATGTGCACAACCAGAGTCCTCTGCAAATAGAAGATGAGGCAGGTTGGGAGGCAGTCACGGACAGGCTAATGTGCTCAGGGTGGAACAAGGGAGGAAGGCGCTTGAGCTGGGGAGGATTTAACCGAGAGACAGCAGTGCAGGGGGCGAGGGGGAGTATGGTTGGATGCGTTGTTGGGGCAAGAAAGTGGAGGGTTAGAGAAGAATATAATGCAAGATTTCTTCCTTTCGAACTGGAAACGAGTAGATTAGAGGACGAGAGCAATAGCATAAACCCTTTGGGTATGTAATTGACTTGACATGAAGTTAACGGAATTATATATGAACTAAATGCCAATAAAATATGTTAAAAAAAGCAGAGTCCTCTACAAGTGTGCACCATACAGTCTGGGTTCTCCTGTTCCATTTCCCCACAAGCATATCTCACCCTTTGTTGGAGGATGGCACTGCTAGTTATACTGTCGTGTGCCTTTGAATTTAGGGGTGGTTTTGGGTGGTTTTAGGGGGTTTTCCTTTGAACCACGGATGATTGCCCTAAATTGTAAAAGACACACAAATGATGGATGGAATGCAGAAAAAAGCAAACATTCACCCCAGACGTGAGCATCATTCTTTTGGTCACCATGCTACCCCAGTTTAGACCCAGCCATATGCAAATCAGTCTTGACCCTGCTACTCATGGGAACAGTCCAGCCTGAACTGCCCGGCCAGGTTCTCCCTGGACCTGAAACAAGCGTTCTGGGACTGTTTCGGAGTATCACAACTAATCAGCCGGGCTAGCATTAATTCAGTAGCATGGTGAGCACGGGACACATGTCTTGGCATACCCGTACCACTCGGGGTGACAAACGCAAAAAGAACAATTGATGGAAGGAATGCTGAACAATGGCAAACATTCACCCCCAGTACAAAGATCTGGGCCTAAATCCATCATGTTTTTGCCCATCTAGGCCTAGAGATAACTGGTCGCCTCTTAAATCCTATCTGCTCACTGCTTCGACCTAAACCCAGCAGATGTTAGCCCCAAGACCTGGGCATATTGTCTGTTACTCATTTGCCCAAAGTGATGTGAATTACCTTAGCCATTCTATTAACTCACTGTTATTATTATGTATATTCACTATCTGTTATATATCATTATGTTTTGGTCACCCTCGGTGATACACTGACTATCTTGGGATGATCTTTTGTATAGATACTGATTCACTAAAAGTTCCACATCGCAGGGAACATATTACCAAAGGGAATAAAAACAGCACAAAAATCTGCACTGTAATTCTTAATGTTGCCCCTTTTTATTACATACTGTTGGTATATGTTTTAGAACTTTGCTTAAACTTTAATAAAAATACATTAAAAAAGGATGGGGCAAAGTCGAGTTGGGTTACTGCCCCATCCCACAAGCCTTACTACTGACCAGAGAGCTGTTGTAAGAGAGTATGGAGAGAATTGTGTTTGCCTCCTTGCCCTGAATTTGCAATTTAGTTACATGAAGGGTCAGAATATGAAAACATTTGTATGACAATTTCTGTGCCCTTATAGTGCCTTATCAGCTTTATTTACATTTTGATTCGTTAGACTTGCAGAAAAGCATAAATGCATTTTTAGGCCTGGTGTTAGCCAAGAGCTTTTGATTATACTGAAATTACAGTTAAAATATACGTGCAGGGACTTTCAGCGGGCCCTCTTTAACCATTGGACTGTTATTGTGTCTGTCATTCGTCAGTACCCACCAATGCTTTAGGGAGGCTGAACCAGTGCCCCATGCTGTATGCTGTAGGGCCTACAGCATACAGCATGGGGCACTGGTTCAGCCTCCCTAAAGCATTGGTTAACTTCACTGTGAGTGATTTATTTATTTGAGTGATGGCTTTCTCGAACTACATCCATACATACAGGACTTCCCTTCAATGCAGGTATTACTATGCCAATGCTTGCTTTTTAAGATAAAACATAGTTGTACTTTTAGCAGTTCTTTATCAAGATTGACAAGGGCTTGGCGTCTTTCTCAGAAATAGTCGTTTGCTGAAACCATGACAAACCAAGAGTTGGCAACACCAGACCTATTGGATTTGTCAATGCTTGTTAATCTATGTAGTTTGCATGAGTACTTCATACTAATTTTGTAACTTTGATTAAGTCACATCCAATTTAGCCAGTTTGTTTCTAGAGAGATTTCTAATTTGGCACTATGTAGATTCAGTATGTAATATGTATAATTTGCAAAGCAGTATTAATGGACAGATTTAATAAATAGAGTATTGTATAAGAGAAGTATGCACAAATCATGCTAATTTGTTGGCTGGGCCCGAACTCCATAATAGGAGAAACAAAAATACAATCAGTCTGTCACTTAGGTAGTTGACAAGACATATTGTTCAATTTGAAGGTGATTGTTTTATCTTTTAAGTTCTTTATTTCAGTCAGATGCATAGGTCCACTAATCAGAAGCATTTGTATAGCGCACAAGACAAACTGCATTGCTTATTGACACTTAACTCTTTATTACTATCCAATGGAAGCCATTTTATCAACTTTGGAAAAACCAAAGATTGAGTTCAAATCGGCAAGATTTAAAACCTATGCCTCGCAGGCTACATGATACTCTTGCATAATGCACTATGGTAGTTCAAGATGATTAGAATGCTTGACCTGCGTATTGCATAAGGATCTCTGTAACAACCTCATTAACCCACTGAGATCTCTTAGATCTAATAATAATCTGTGACCAACATGTTAATCACGATGCTCTTTAACAGGCATATCAACCCACCACCCATCACACTATACTATGATGCCCAGGGATTACACGCAGATCTCTACAGGAAGTGCACTAGCCACATGTACTATTTTACCAATATTATCAGGGCCACTGGAATTGTGTGGCAGGAGAAAGCCAAATTATGCATCATTGTTGAGTAAATTATGCAACAAGAAAAGGCAACTTATGCCACATAATACTGTATCATTACATTATGTCGCCCTTTTTACAATTCGTAACGCTATCTGTGCATTGGTTGCACTTCATTAGTACCACTTTACTACCCAAATGTCGCAATAAGCAGAAGAAAAATGAACAATCCAACTTGCCAAAGGGCCTTATACTGCACGACCACGCGTTTTAAATTATTTTTAGTAACTTTTGATCGTTTGAGCTAGAAACACATGTTTTTTTAAAGATCTGCAGATTATGCTGTGGATGATTCTATAATTATGCTAAAATTATCGCAGATGCACAATTGCTGAATTCAAGTGGCCTTGAGTAGAATACCCTAAAAGTAGCTGGATGCACCAGATGCTTTGAGTTCCCAAGCTATCTCAAAGTGCAATGTATTTGTGACCTCTTAAGTAAGCCAGAGCAGCTTTTCTAAATTTTCTATTGGTCTCGATTTCATTGGTAGCAGAGTGTTGTGCCTGCCCAGGATCACACTAAAGAATTACAGAGCCTTCCCCAGGATCACACATGGTATCAAAGACTCGTAATCACTGATTGTGTCACCGAATACAAAGCACTAAGTAGTCTTTAGTGCAAGCCTAGCGGCAGTGCGAATGCGCTGATCGCTCTGCGAGACTGCTGTAGTAGAGTATGGGAGAGTTGCTGCGCTGACTCTCCTCCCATATTTTTCATTGGCATGTGTCATTGTCTTTCGTAAATGGTGCCTTCAGATTCGTTAATAGGCTTGTTAGCCTCTCCTTAGTACGACCTTGTCTTCATTTGTAAACCTCCCATGGCTACTGGCCCCTTTACTTCGGTTGTTGCCCAGGACCTGTTATTTAGTCTGTAAGCACTATTTACTTTATTGAGTTTCTATTGATGCAGGCCGTACATGCGCTGCTTCAGCTGAAACCGCTTGTGTGTTTTTAAGCAGTAGAGCTGCCCCGTAACCCGGGCACTCGCTTTCAAACACTTTAACCTGGCATTACCTCATGTCTGTTTCAAACCCCTCCCCCTCCCAAGTAAAATGTATTTGAAAAGCTTAGCGAATTAGGTCATGAGAATTCCAGGTAGCACATAATCGTGTGCTAATGGGCTGAAGCTGACAACTGACAACAGCACATCTGTGTTACATGGCATCTGCACTAAGCCACCTGATGGGTTGTTTTCAAAATCCTGTTTTATTAACAACAACAACACTACCACCACCACAACCATTATCAATACCACCACCTTCACCGCCACCTATACCACCACCAATACCACTACCAATACCACTACCACCAATACCACTACCACCAATACCACCACCACCAACACCACCCCCACCAATACCACCACCACCAATACCACCACCAACACCACCACCACCATCAATACCATCACGTCCACCACCACCAATACCAACACCACCAATACCACCAACAATACCACCACCAATACCAATACTACCACCACCACCAATACACCACCACCAATACCACTTCCACCACCAATACCACCCCCATCAATACAACCACCACTAATCCAACACCACCAATCCAATACCACTGAAGACCCGGGTTTTAAGACCCAGCGGCGCCAGGGGCAGGCCCAAAGTCTTCGGGTATCACCTGTCTTAGAACACAGAGACACGGAAACTTCTTGGTGGCGTCAAAGATCGAATTTATTGGCTACAGCCAGTAACAGAAGTCCTAGAAGTCAACACGGTATGAGTTCTCAGGAGACTGCTCAATTTTACAAAGCAAGTCATCCCTTTTTATGCCAAACATCACATTCCAGACAAATACCTTACATTTACAAACTGTCCAATCACATGTATCCACACCAAAAGTATCGCATGACGGTAAAACCCACTTTTCAGTTACCCGGCCCATGATCAATCATTGGTCAAACCCAACATTCTTCTTAAGACAGCTCGAACGAACCCATAATAAAAAAAGGCACATCCCCGTCGTAAACAGACCATAAAGAAAGGAGCAGAAACAGGTGTGAGTAGGATAAGGCATATTTGTGTGCAATAAAAGTTTTACGATGTCCTGTGCTCTGATCCTTAATCTTGATCAGCTAAAGGGCAGGAACTGGTTTAACAAGGTCAGCTTCAGGCAACAGGGTCAGTTCACTCAGGTCAAACAGGAGTCAGCACGAACTGGAGGTACATGTACTTAAAGGACTTGTTCAGCCACAGTCATCGGCCTATGTGAGGGCAACCACAAAATGGCTGCCATACACAAAATGGAACGCAAGGGTTCAGAACGAAATCCCTAAATACGTAGTGAATCCATCAGTCTAACATGACGAAAACACACATACTTGCCGCACTAACTAGTTACGGTTCGCTAATATCAAATTCATAACAAAACCATGACCTTTATGAAACGGGTTCAGAATTCACGGAACCTCACCACTGCCAATACCAGTACCACCACTAATACCACCACCACCCATACCTACACCATCAATACCAACACGTATACCACCACCACCAATACCACCACTACCAATCCAATACCATCAATACCACCACCTATACCAATACCACCAGCACCACCTCCAATCCCTCCACCATCAATCCAATACCACCACCACCAATACCACTGCCAATACCAATACCACCACCACCAATGCCACCATCACCACAAATATCACCACCAATACCTCCACCACCACCACCAATACCACCACCACCAATACCACCACCACCAATATCACCACCACCACTACCACCACCGCCACCAATATCACCACCACCATCAACACTATGAATACCAATACCACCACCACCAATACCACCAGTACCACCACCACCAATACCACCACCGCCACCAATATCACCACCACCATCAACACTATGAATACCAATACCACCACCACCAATACCACCAGTACCACCACCAATACCACAACCACAATACCAATACCAACAATACCACCACCAGTACCACCAATACCACCACTAATACAACCACCACCAATACCAGTACCAACACCACACCACCAATACTGCCACCACCACCAATACCACCACCAATACCTGTACCACCACCACCAATACCAGTACCACCACCACCAATACCACCACCAATGCCACCACCACCACCAATACCACCACTATCATCACCACCAATACCACCACCAACAATACCACCACCCATACCAATACCACCACCAATACCACCACGTCATTGCCTCTCGCCCACTAGTAATAGCAGGAGCACTGTACAAGGCCGGAGCTGCAGCCAAGACCATCCCTCCCTGCCTCCATGCCTGCCATAAAGCACAGCCCGCCCTGAACCAGGAGGTGAAGCCAGGGCCCTTCTACAGCTAGAGTGTTTTTTATTAGGCCAAATATAGCAATTACATTATGCAATGCCACGCTGCAGACTTTAATCACGGAGAGGGCAGGAAATAGCTCCCCCCTCCCGCTCTTCCTCCTGAGCCGTGACCGTGTAATCACACAGCAAAAGGTGTTGGATCGCTTTGTTAGTGTTTCTAGCTCGGATCATATGTAACTCTCACATCACACTTTGTGTCTTTGTAATTTACAACACTTACACATCTTCTTCACTGCATAATTTATTACTACCTTGAAGACGTCGCAGGCCGGTCTCTTTCCCTGATATTTACAATCTAACAAGTGGTCGAGAAGGCCCTTTATTGCAATGCAATAGGTCTCGCATTTGTGAGAGTTTAGGCTACTAGTATTGTAAATGATAATGCCTTTTATTTATGTTTCAAAACTCAAAACATAAAAAAGGCAATGTCATTTACAATGCCAATAGCTCAAACTCGCATGAATGCAAGACCCATTACATGGCAAATGCTTGTTATTTAACAAGGCTTCAATACGTTTTTAATTAAATATTATTTGAGTGCAAGACAAAATTGTATTATAGGATCCCAATACTTGCTGTAAGAACATGCTTCTAAGACAAATTGGTCGATAAAGGATAAACAGGAAATATTAATCAGAGATGGGAGGCTTGGAAGAAACGGTTATTAAAGCGTGAAAGGAGAGGGGTTATTTAGTACTGGCATAGCCCAGCACTGGAGAAGTAACGCCATGACTGTTGTAGGAGGGATGGAGGGAGGGTAAGTTGGGGTTTAGAGAGAAAAACAGTACACAGTATATGTGGGGGGGGAGGTCCATGTCCTCTGCACCAAGTGCCAAAGAAGAAGTAGCACAAAGGTAGTGATTTGTTTGCCATACATGCCCCAAATGAGGAACATGTTTTCGCAGCTCCCATATTCCTTTCCCGGGTCGTGAATTTTGAAGTATAGATTAGTCTTTTACAGGGCTTTAAAGGGTACATAGCCTACCTTGCTGCCCACCTCTCTATAAATGATAACCATTAGCTAATTGCAATTATAATATTCACGCCTGTCCGTCACACTTTCTCCTCCATCACACTGAAAGGTGCTGTCCAGAAGACACGAAGAGAGCATCTCTCTAGTCATGTGCGTACAAGAACAAAAAACACAGCTCCTAAACGCAAACTAAAACACAGGATCACAAAAAATAAATTCTCAGCACAAAGTACTCCTCCACAGTGTAGCATGCCACCTGTCCCATAATGTACTTCAACGGCCCACTACAGGGCAATATACGTTATGTAAATGCTGCACTAACATAATTATGTGCTGTTGGGGTTCCTTACACCAAACCTGACTGGCAAACAGAGGGGCAGTTGTGATCTTGTACTATCTGACTCGGGCCCGTCCTAGGACAACTGGAGCCTCGGGCGAAACAGAAGATGTAAGGCCCCTCTAATTTGCATGTAACATCACAAGGATTGCATCACAGAAAGTGACATTGCAGGACTATTGATCTTATTTGGCATCACTGTCAATACCTAATGTGGATATCAGTAACATGTACAAAAAGATAAATATACAAATGAAATAAGTCCATATATTTTAAAACCGTATTAAATGGATTACATTTGTCACATTGGATGGAAAAACTAGGTTTAGGTCCCACAAGGATATATATTTTTTACTCCAAGTTAACTGATTGTTTCCAGATGAAAGCACGATAAAAGTTCCAGAGCATTGTGGAAAATAAATAGAATGGCATCACCGGGAAAAAAATATGCAGAAGGGAATATAGCAAGATAAAGTTGAGTTTAGATACATGTATTGTTCATTTTACTTTGAAAGCTATGTAACTCACTGGCCAGTACAAAAAAGGGCAGCTGAGAACCAAGAACCAGTGCTTTTGGATTTAGAATACAGAATGATTCAATTTTCCTGTCAAGGCTTAAGGGGATTAGGGGATGGGAAACAGATGAGCAAATATACATTTCGTATAAAAAGCAGATAAAAGGAAAGATTGCAATCAAACAATGAGAGAATGAATACATAAAAAATGCAAATCCAGTGAAAAAGGAAATAGAAACTCCAACGTTCTAGATTATTCTGTTTAAGTGGCTCCCTGGTATTGAATTATTATGGAAGGTCTAGTATCCGGGTGTGTTTAAAGTGAAGGTAAGCTGCAGATTCAAGGGGTTTTCAAATCAACGTTTTTGATTTGGTATTAGAAATGTAGGAAGTGGTACTGGCTGGCATTAGTGCTGGTGGAACTGTGCAACAATGTTCGTTAGTGCCCTCCAATGACTCCCTCCGCTATGGATTCCCTCACTAACACCCTTTAACAGTGCCCCTTAAGTCTCCATAACCACACTCTTGCTCAGATGCATTTAATTTGATTTACAGCTCCACTGATACCAGTGTAGGGTGTCAGAGCACTTTACATCATACAGATTGCACAGAGACAATCAATCATAAGTGTGTGAATCACTGTATAGGAAATGTTACATAAGGCAAAGGACTACAAGGTGTAGGAGTCACATGACAACCATACTAGTAGGAAGTATAGTTTAATAGTTATTAGTGGAGAGAAACAAAAACTCAGAATTGAGCACGTGACACCATGGTCGGGGGTTCTCTTTACTAACCAAAATTGATTTCTATCCAGATGAAGCCTTTTTGCAACACTAGGATAATCAAAGCCTGGGGAAAAACCCATAACGCTCCAATTTATACCTTGCAGTTTGCATCCAGCTCTACAATGACAGTTAAGAGCTCACTGCTCTATGTTAGAATTTTGACTTAGAAACTGCAAGTAGCAAAAGGATCTCACTGACAAAAGCAGTAACCCACTGACCTTTTTACATTGTGTTATGTTAATGTTATGTTAAATGGGCTTGTAGAGCGCGCAGCTGCCCCAGCCAAGGGGCGTCCCGGCGCTTACTGTAAGAGGAGTGGACAGGAGATGGGATCAGGAGGAAAGGGGGAGAGGAGTTTAGCAGAAGAGGTGAGTTTTTATAGCTTTCCTAAAGGACTGCAAGTCCTGTATCCCTCTGATAGGGTCAGGGAGGTTGTTCCAAAGTTTTGCGGCCAAGTACTTAAAGGAGCGGCCGCCCATCCTGGATAGTTTGATACGAGGTACTATTGCCAGGTTTTGACCTTCTGAACGTAAAGAACGTCGAGGGACGTAGTTAGACAGAAGGGGGCTGAGCATGGGTGGGGAAGCCATTTTTAGAATTTTAAAAGCTAGGCACAGTGTTTTGAACTGAATTCGTTTCTCCAATGGGAGCCAGTGGAGTTTGGTGAGAGTACTGGTTACAGACGCATGGCGGGGGATGCCTACCAACGCCCTGGCGGCAGCGTTCTGTACTCGTTGAAGTCTAGCTTTTTCAGCTACGTTAGTCCCTAGGAGAAGGGAGTTGGCATAGTCCAATCTGGAGAGGATGGCTGCTTGTACAATCGTCTGTCGGGTTTGGTTGTCAAAGAATCCAAGGATGGGTCTGAGATTTCTTAAAATACCGAAGCAGGTTGCTGCCACTTTTTTAGTGTGCTGAGTGAATTTAAGGGCAGAGTCTACCCAGACTCCCAGATTTTTAACACAGTCCTTGGGTTCCGGTGGTTGTCCTAGGTCTACTGGCCACCAGTTGTCCCCCCAAGCTTTAGTGTTTTTTCCTACCACCAGCACCTCGGTTTTACCGGCGTTGAGCTGAAGGTAGTTCGTTGTCATCCATTCTGTAATGTCCACGAGGGTGCGTTGGAATTTTTGGGTACTAAGTCCACTTTCATCATTCAGTGCCACTACCAACTGAGTGTCGTCAGCGTAGGAAACGAGCGACAGTCCATGTCTTCTGGCAACTTCAGCCAGGGGCTGAACATACACATTGAACAGGGTAGGGCTAAGGGCAGAGCCCTGGGGGACGCCCTGTTCAATGGGACATTCCCTGGAGAGGTGGGGGGGGGTGGAGACTCGAAAAGACCGGCCCGAAAGAAAGTCTCTGAACCATTCAAGAGCTAACCCTGTTATCCCGACCTCTTTTAGCCTGAACAGCAGAACCTCGTGTGACACTGTGTCGAAGGCAGCACTGAGATCAAGGAGAATCAGTGCTGCCGTTCCACCAGAATCTAAAATGGTGCGGAGGTGTTCAGTCACACTTAGTAGGGCTGTCTCAGTGCTGTGGCCAGCCCGGAAGCCATGTTGGGACCAATCTAAGATGTTATTAGATGTCAAATGATTGGTCAAGATGTTATTAACATGAGCTTCTGCTACCTTGGCTGGCCAAGGGAGGAGGGATATTGGCCTAAAGTTTTCGGGTTTATTGGGATCAAGTGTGGGCTTCTTGATAATAGGTGATATCTGGGCCTGTTTCCACTTGGAAGGGACTATACCAGTGGAGAAGGATTTGTTAATGATCCCTCGCAGAGGGCCTTGAATGATTTCATCTGCTTCTCTAAAGGTTTCAGGTTTGAGAGGGTCTGCTGGTGAACCGGACTTGATTTTATTACAGATTTTAGGAAAGTCTTCTTGGCTGAGGGCCGGAATGTTAGCGAGGTTGGATTTATTAGGGTCATCAGAAGGAGTGAGTACTGGGGTAGGGGGAAAAGTCCTATAGATTTTCCAAATTTTTTCTAAGAAGTAGGAGGCCAGGTTGTCGCATAGCATAGGTGAGGAGTTTGGATTAGCCGTCGTTTTTTTGGTGCTCAGTTCTTTAAGAATTTTGAAGATGGTTTTTGATGCGTTATTGCTATTTTTGATCTCCATGGCGTAGTAGGTTGGCCTGGTCTTGCATATGCTACGATGGTAGGTTTTTTGGGATTTTGTATATAGGAACTTGAGGGCAGGATCATATTCTTTTCTCCAGCATCTTTCAGCTTTTTTGCATTCTTTTTTTTAGTGCTGCCAGTTCTTTATTATACCAGGGGCTAGATTCATGGGTACGTGCTTTGATCCATTTAGTAGGGATTAAGGTATCCAGGGCTTGGCTGATCCAGTTGCAGAATTGGTCGTATCCATGATCAGGGTTTTCACTAAGTTGGGGAGGACACATAGTGAGGAGACCGTGGAAGTCCTCCAGGCGGAGCTTCCTCCAGGGTCTTTTCTGGACCTGCTGGGAGGGTACATTGAGCAAGAGGTTTTTACAGGGAATTGACATGGAAACTAAGTAATGATCAGTCCAGGTCATGGGGATGGGCATTTCGACCAGTGCGTTGGTGATGTTTGAAAGGATTGGGTCCAGGAGGTGACCACCTATATGAGTGGGGCCCTTTATGAGTTGGTCTAATTGTAGCGCTCCTAAGTCCGCTAATAGAGTGTTAATTTTAGAGTCTCCCGTCTGATCAAAATGAATGTTCAGGTCTCCGATAACCGTGAAATTGGCAGTATCCGTAATCTGGGAGCAAAGGTTCTCAAGGAGTGAGGAGATGAATTTACCATCGTTTCCTGGGGGCCTATAAATCAGGAAACCTACCAAGCTGAGCTGGGAATTAATTTTAATATTGTAGCGCATGCATTCGCTATCTGAAATGCCAGCTTTAGTTAGCTGGCACGTGAGATTAGCTTTGGTCATCACAGCGATCCCACCGCCTCTGGAATTTCTATTGAGAGTGTGAATAGTATAGCCTATAGGGGTTGCCAAGTTCAGTACAGAGTCCATATCATCATGGAGCCACGTCTCAGTAAGAAATAATATGTCCAGGGCATGGTTAGTGACCAAGTCGGAGATTTCAGCGTGGTGTTTGGGCATGGATCGGACATTTAGATGGCCGATTTTAATTCTTGAGCATTCAGCTCTAGCGTGGGGGGTTTGCTGGTGGGGAATCGGAAGGGAGAACCCACATGAGCATACTTGGGGGGAGTCTGTGAGGGAGGGGTTGAGGATAGCGCATCCTTGGCTGAGGTGTCGTAAGTTAAGTAGCTCAGTTCTAGAGTATATAGGCTTACCACGTTGACGAGTGGCATGGTGTCTGGCGTCTGGCGCTGCCTCGGCGCTGACGAGCGCAGACGAGCTTGCCTTAAGCGCACCTTCGGCGCGCCAACGACGCGCCCGCTGCGCTCGTCCGCTGCGCTTCCGGTATAGACACATGCTTTATAGTAAATGCTCGAGCGTCGGAGTGGGGGCGTGGCCAGCCGAGGTGGGCGTGCCTCGTGGCTCCCTCGAGCGAGGTAATGGCGTCGGTAAACAAGCGTTTTCACCCAAGACAGCAAGTAAATTAGCTGCTTGGCGTTGTAGGGGTGGGTGCCAGGGTCAGTGCAAAGTGTGAAAGCAATTTAAAAACACAAGATACAATTTTTAAAAAACGAGTAGTTTCACTGTCCACACTCCCGGCTTTCCGCCTCAGGAGTCTCTCTATCAGTATTGTGTGCATGGTACATGTTCTTTGCAGCAGGCCCATTAACCCTCTGCACTACATTTCCACGAGTCAAAACTTCCTCTTGACAAAACTCCATCTCTCTCTAGGAAGAACATTAATTACTGGAGTTATCACATTTTTATTGTTGCCGAAAATTGCAGGAGGCCAGGAAGGAGGCAGTAAGTGTTTTTAAAAACATAATATACTTGCAAACGTTACGCTCCCACCCGAAGTCAGCACCCGGTGCGATCACACTGGTCGCACCGCCCTAGAGCCTCCCTGCTCAAGTGTCCTGTGACCTCAGTGACAGAGTCATTGTCGCTCTAGGGTGTGCTGCTTCGTAAGCCTCCCTGCAAGACTGGAGGTGAACTTCAGTATGGATTGTGGTGGACAGGCCTTCAAGGTTAACCCACACTTGCCACCGCTAGTGTCCACTTGCTGGTGCTAAGACCTCAGGGCTTCTAAGGATTTGCAGGGCCTTCTAAGGTCGAGTATGGGAATGTTCTCCCTCAGGAGAGTGGTCTAGTGGACTGGTCATGAAGGCTGAACCTGGTTCCCCAATTCCAAATTCAGCAGCTCTGGCCATAGTGCCACATCCTCACCCCCCCTGAACACCATACTGCCCCACGGAGAGAAACTCGCACTGCCTTCAGCTACAACCCAATTGCGCCCGCTATAAACACCTGATTGTGATTTAATTCAAATTAGGCACTAGACAAGAGTAATATGCTACCTGAAAAAAAAGTAACATCATCCTGGAAAAAGCAAACACTAAAAGGAATGCAAGATTAAGTAACACATGTTAAATTTAAGAAGGAACAACATTGTAACCTTAACCCTTTTGCACTTATTATTCAGAAATCATTGAGTGTGTTTGCCTGAAAAGTTAAGGACATGACTACAGTGCCCACAAGGGACCCGTTTTAATGTCTATTACTTATATCCCCGCAAAATGTAAGCAGATGGTTTAAAAAGATCACAGCCGTGAACAGAGAGCTGTGGTACACATTTTGTTTTCCAACCCACCCATCAAGTAGGTATATCAGTACATTCAGGAATGGTGTACTTCCCCACCAGGGAAAACAATGTTGTTCAAAGAAAGACGAGAAAATAAAAGTAGCCCTTCACTGGCAAGCAATGCAAAGTGGCGCTAATGCGTTTGGGTTTGAATAAAATCAATCTGGCCATTTGTGACTCACTCTGTCTTGCTTTATTTAGTTATCTTCCACATTTTGAACCTTTTATTTCTCTCCATCCTGAGACTGCACTTTGGAATAGAAAATTGTGAGAAAAAGAAGACATTTCCAGCAAAAGTGATTTTCTTTTTGGATTCATTTCACGGAGGAACAAATATAAGAAAGGAGAGGAAAGAGGGAGTAATAACCATTTCTTGAAGTCACGGTTTTCAGTAAGTGAGGAGGAGTAAGACAGAAAGAGAGGGAGGAAGAGTAAGAAAGGGGGGGGGCAGCTGCCAGCGGCAGCGCAGTAGAAGTGGACACTGTCCTTGTCCTCTCTGGGCAGGAGGGAAAAGACAGAGTCCTTTTCTGTCTCTGCCCTCGCCGCCCCGAACAGCCAAGTCTTATCTGTAGGCTTTGGCTATTTCTACCGTCCTGGGAGGTGTGTTTAAAAGGAAATAGTAGGGGAACGAAATAACCATTTCTTGAAGTCATGGTTTTCAGTAAGTGAGGAGGAGCAAGACAGAAAGAGAGGGAGGAAGAGTAAGAAAGGGGGGCGGCAGCTGCCAGCTACAGCGCAGTGGAAGTGGACACTGTCCTTGTCCTTGTCCTCTCTGGGCAGGAGGGAAAAGACAAAGTCCTTTTCCGCCTCTGTCCTCGCTGCCCCGAACAGCCAAGTCTTATCTATAGGCTTTGGCTATTTCTACCGTCCTGGGAGGTGTGTTTAAAATGAAAAAGTAGGGGAACGAAATATATATAATTAAAGAAGTAGGGCATGCCCCCAAGACTCTAGGCATGAGACTTAAAGACAGGTAAAATATTTCTAAGTAAATCTATAGGCCATCTTGACATACCTGGGGCCCATCTGCCCTGAGCCTAGCAGCACTACATAATGGCTACAAGGCCCAGGGAAGGGGGGCCCCCACACATGGACCTTGCTGTTTACTCCTGTGCTTTGAGGCCCAGGGAAGGAGGGCCCCTCTCCCCTGGGCCTTGAAGCAGTAACAAGGCAATTCACAAAACACTGCCCTAGCACGGCGGTTCAACATACATTTTAAATGCACATTCCCATTAAAAGAAATCTTTGGTATCGGTGATGCAAAGGTAAACAAAAGCCAGTTGATCCCTCCTCCCCTCACCCACCTCTCCTTACCTGTATCCGGCTGGTCCTGGAAACAAAGGGGCCTTCTGTCACCTAGAAACAAAAAGCAGAAAGGGCGCCTAGAATGGCTGAGCTAACATAATTGCTGGCCTGGCTGCTGTGCCATTCCCAATATGGTTGTCTCTTCCCCCCACGACACCTCCGGGAATGCCACCACCACCTGACCAGCAGGGTCAAGACACCTCATATTTGTAATGTGATAGTGTGGGGCAGGGGGCCCTGGAGGAGCAGGTGGGCCTTGAAAGTGTGGCCTTTCACAGTGAAGCGGGACCCCCTGTTTTTTAGCTGACTGCGAGGCCCTGGGCAGCTGTCCATACTGCCCATCCCTTGTGCCAGCCCTGCTCTGGCTCCCCAACTCCACCTGCTACCCACCTGCTTGCCTTCGACTACGCAATCTTACTTGAGTCACATGGTTGTAAGGCCATAGACACTTCTCGCGAGAGGACGTGATATTCTTAATATGGTCATGTTTCGATCCTTTATTAATTTTAATGGGAGCTTGTGTCCTGCGTTGGGCTGTATCTTTTAAAATGTAGGTCTGAACATCTGTTTTTGTTTGCATTAATTACCCAGTACAGATGGATTGGAGCTGTTTAGTTTCAACCCTGGCTTCCCAGTGGAGTGGTCATTGTGATCTTGGCCTTCTCTGCTCCTCCTCCATCTGCTCCTGGAGTTCTCTCCTTCCATTGCTCCACGGTAGCTAAGTCGCATATGGAATATACGTATTTGGCTGGATCTGCTCACCTTTCCCTAGAAACCGAGATGTTCTCCAGATGGTCGGCTTTTGGCTACTTTATTAATTATGATAGATGCTGTTTACCTCGTGCGAGCTGTATTTATAATTCATGTCTGCATGTTTGTGTTTTGTGTGAGTGGAACTGCACTCTACAAAAGGAAGGCATTTGAAACACTAAAATACAGTAGAAAACAATAAAACAATTGAGCCATAAATGCTAAGACACTAATACGATTACCCCCAACATAGCACACCCATAGTGGAAGTTGAGGGTGTGTAAAGTTAGTAGTTGGCATCAGAGTCGGTTCTAGGATTTTTAGGGCCCTGGGCAGAAGGGGAATGTATGAGGCCCCAATAATTTGCAGACTTGACGCATTCAGTGCTGTCTGCATCCAAATAGATGCCACTGCTCCTGAAGCTGCAGCCCCTCCCTCTCAGCCATCTACAAGCACATCTTAACAGCTCATCAAGGGCTGAAGGTGTGAGGGTTGCTTATCTCCACTGAGGGTTAAGACTGCCAGGAGCAGGGCAATAGTCCTCCTGCTGTGCCTCTGCGTGGGTGGGAGGAGGAGGCCTAATTGCACGACAAAACTGAGGAGTGTGCCTTCTTGCAACTGGGGCTGCCCCCCACCCCTGTGTTTGCCTCGCTACACCAAGCAGTGAGGCCAGGGGAGGGGGGCCCCCTAAGGGGATGTATGATGTTACAACGCGATCAAAATGATTGCGGTACATCACAACGCATCTTTTACAATGCGAGTCGGTACCACGACTTGCGCTGTAGGGTGCTGGACTTAGGAATAGTAAGATTTACTATTCCAACTCCAGCCTACGTACAGTAGGGATGGTGTTGGAATAGTAAATCTACTATTCGTTAGTCTAGAGCGCCCTCCAGCGCAAGTCGTGGTACTGACTTGTGTTGTAAAAGATGCGTCGTAATGGCACCGCGGTGTTTTGACCACGTTGTGAAGGATGTTTACCGCCTAAGGTGGCGCACTTGCAAGGTGGCCCCTATCATGCCGTGACCTGACTGTGTCGCATTGGTGCGAGGCCCCAAGTTAGAGGGCTGACTGTGGGGCCCTGGGCAGCGGCCCACACTGCCCATGCCCAGCCATGGTTGGCATGGCATGGGATGTTTTTCAACCTTAAAATGCAGATAAAAGCAAGTTCCGGATGTTATCACTTCAATGGTAAGAGTCAGCCGCGTGGGACCAAGTACCCGGGAATCAGGAACGTTAGCCTGAGACATTTTGACCAGCCTTAAGATGGAGGTGTTATTTTTCAATAGAATGCTCCCAGAGTGCCCCAAAGCCAGAGTTATTTGATGAACAAGGGGGGAAAAGAGTCCTTTCTCCCAGGGCTGATGTGTGGCAGTCCGCTCAGTCCGCCCACTTTGCAGACTGGTGCCGGCTTACACAGAAGCTCAATCATTAGGTGTCTAGAAAAAGAAATGGCGCCTGTTTGGCTACAGTTTCTAGAGGTGAGAGCCAAGACAATGAGGTAGTCACAGGAAGAGGAGAATGAGAAGGGACGAGACAGAAGAGAAAGGAAGGTTAACCTGTGGAGGCATGTATAAAAGTTGAGTTTTCCAAGGTTCACATGGCAGAGGAGAGGTGAGTTGTCATCGTCTACCAAATCTACCCCATGCTGCTGCCCTTTCAGAAATAATGGAAGCATGGAAAGACTTATTTCACCACAATTATCTTTTTACCCCGAAATATCATGCCCTACTAATAATGAAAGTCAAGGTTGCCTGTTTGTAAATTCTAGGAGGGCCTCTTCATGTAAACTAGAACGAGCAAGGGTCTTTTGAATCCAAGACTGGTAGAGAAGAGCGGAGAAAAGGAAGGATAACACAGAGCGGTCAGGGTTGATCTTGTTCTGCTCTTGCAGCAATTTTCCAAGCGTGTTGCCTCTTTACTTTGCACATTCAGGATGCTACTAGTATGGTTGCAACCCTTCCCAGAGAAAACTATTGGCCAGTTGGGCATGTATTGAGAGTTCTGGGAGGGCCAGGAGCTGACAATTATAAAACAATTGGTGCAACGTTCCCTGTTTTCTATTTGAAATCAGTAATTCTGTCCCTCTTTGATACCAAAGACTTTTAGGAATAGACTATCAGTATTATATTTTTTGGGCTCGTTTAAAACGTGTAATTGCTGTTGTAAGTTCATACTGATAAGGATAGAAATGCCTGGTTTTTAGTGCTTTATCCCTCGTTTTTACCTGTTGTGACATGAAAATACCTTCCAGGTTGGTGAAATATTGGTCAGGTGGCAACCCTAGGTGCTAGTCCAGCTAAGGTTTGAGCCATGATCCATATAGGGCTCCCGTACAGACCCCCATCTCCTCTGGGAGCCTTCAGGAGCATGAAAGGGGCTAGAGTCTTGAACCACTTGTGAACAATGTTGGCTATGTTCAGCCTAGCAGAAGCAGGTGTACTGTGAGCTTTCAAAGATTGTGTATTTTCTGCTAAGGTTTCTAACCTTGATTGATCTTCCACTACCTGTTTACTTTTACCTATGCTGCATGGTATCTTGAAAATGCAGTACAATATCTTCAAAAAGCACTGGCAAAGCCAATAGGTCTCACGTTTGGGACCTATCGGCCTTGCCAATGCCTTTTTTGGTATACACACGCAAAACCTCGCTGCCCCTCTGGCTATGTTGGTGCTATGGAGCTGTCTTCATGGTTTAGTCTTCCTACCTCCTCCCCCACCCCACATCCCAACTGGACTACCTCTAGCACACACTATTAAGATAGATATCTTCTTGCAGAGTAAATTATAACATTCATCTAATTGCAATTCCAGTTTTGTACGTCTAGCTTTCACACCGGCTCCTCTATCACACTACCACACGATGCACTCCAAGACAGGATAAGATCACTTCTTGAATTACTCACACTTGACTTGAAATGACTTCCATATAGAAGCCCAACACATACAGCACTTCACCGCCATGCACCTCCTCACGTTGTAGTGTGCTATCTGTCTGAAATTTGCATTTCAACCAGGGCCGGACTGGGAACCACAACCGGCCCTGGCAGAGTGCTCGGCCGGCCCCCCCTCCCCACTCGGGGGGGGGGGGGGGGGGGGTTGGAGGTACCGCGGAGCTCTTTGCCGGGGCGGTTTTCAGCTGATTTTGGTACACGGCCCTGTAACAAAAACAGCCCCCAGGGGCCCAAAACTGGCCCACTACCCGTGCGGCGCACCGGGCGGTTTGCCAGGTGCCCGCTATGGCCAGTCCGGCCCTGACTTCAGCGCCACACAAAGGGGTATGAAATTAATGTAAAGCCTTCAAAACTCAGGATTACACAAGAAAGTGAAGGTTTGCACAGAATCACACATGATATTCTAGAAGACAGAACCCTGGTCAAGATCAAACCAATTTGTTATTTGCGGGGTCGTTAAACCATTGCAAAATATGCCAAGTTAAAACATTCCACATACATGACACTGCTTTAAAAGAGTGTTAGTCACAGAGGCACTGTCTTTCATGATAAAATATAGTATGATTGTAAAATTAAAACAGTGCACTGCTAAAAATAAAAAAAAGCCAAGCTGGTGTTGCTCGAATATGAATTTATCTTGACAAAACAAAGACAAGAGGCCTTTGGCAAAACAGGAACAGTTGGTTTAATTAAACACTGCAGCCGGGAATACAGCATACAGAAATGGTTCTGAAGACTGACTCAAAGTACAATCATTTTGAGCGCCTTTATATACCTTTCTTAGAGCATCATAAAACAATTCATAGATCCTCTTTAGGGAGAGAAATGTGGGCTTTGTCATGGAGCCATAAATTACTCCCACCTGATGACAAATGCAGGTGGGTCTCGACCCTGCGTGGACACAATGAGGGCCAGTGGGTAACGTGTCCAGAAGTTCGGCATGGGGAGCGCATGATCACTGCATGTGCTGTGTCCTGAAAGGCTGAATATTGCTAACTTCAAGTGGCATCTAACTTTATCATGTTTTGGAAATGCGGGCCTCTCCAGCCATTGGCATTTTATTGCGGCCAGTCTCCCCAGACGATTGTGGTGTCGCTGCCTATCTGTAGGACTAATCTGGGTTTTTCGTGTCTGCGCGTTTGTTCTGTTGGTTACGTCCCACCCCGCCTGTGATCTGTCAATCAGTTACCTCAAGCCTATGTCGCAGGGCCTGCCTGACCACATATTTCTAACTCAGGATTCATGGAGACGTCATCTTGGGTAATTTTAACGACAGTGATTCGATTTCATTTTAATGCACACCAGTTGTATCATTGGGTATATCAATATCAATATTAACGCTGACCAAGATGGCTTTTGCTAAAGCAATCTTGTTGCAGCTTCAATTAATTTTACAAATCTGCATGCTAACTGTGGATCCGCTCTAATCATGCAGTGTGAGACTGTGCTATGCCAGAGCGCACCCCATATTTTGTTAATGGTGGTGAAGTGGTTTTAACTACAACCTGTATTCTAAAATTCAGGATGAAGAACAACAGACAATGGAGGCCAATGACCAATGTTTATTTATTTATTAATTTATTGATTTCCATGAACATTGGCGCATTTTTAACAGAAACATCTTACATAAGGCCTCAAGAAGGTGGTACACAGAGTCATTGGTTGAACAGTTGAATAACATTAACCAGGTATTTGTACAGAGATGCTGTTTTCAGTTGGTGGACAGCAGACGAACACAGCAATACAGGCACAAAATACCCTTATTAAAGATAGACCTATTTACATATAAAGCAGTGCATCCGTTATGTCTCTTTAGATTAGATTAGAGGACATGTTAAGAAGGTTTTGAACCCAGTGAGCGAGGGACAGGCTTGACTCACAAGCAGGGGGACAGTTCCAGTGGCAGGGGCCTAGAAGGAGTTGAGAGTAGTATCTGGATGGGGCGGCAGTGGATTCGGGTGTTGGCATCAGATTCTGGTTGGTGGACCTCAGATTCCCAGTAGTTGTGTAACTAGTCAGTATATTGGCATGATAGTCTTGGGAGATTCTGTGGACTACCTTCAAAATAGCCGTCAGCAATTTAGAGATGACCCTGTTTTTGGGAGAGACTGAGAGACATCCCACCTTGTGATGGAAGGGAGTGTTCCTGGACATACTGAATAGTCTCCTAGCCACCAGGTAAAGTAGCAGAGGTGGTGTGAGTAGAAAGGGAAGCAAAGTGACATTGTTTTCAAGGAGTTCATCTTAAGAAATGCCAGGGCCATCGAGCTTCTGATGGTGGACAGAGAGATAGAGAAATTCGTGTTTGGACATGACGGATGGGAGTAGGAGAGAAGGCGAAAATGTAAGTGTCAGCAGCGTGTAGGTGCTAAAAGGAGCCAAATGGTGAGATAATGCCCCATAGCGAGGTGGTGCACACAATTGACAAACTTTTGAAGCCGGGCAGACTTCCAACATGACTTGACTTCACAGGAAACAATTGCAAACTTGTTTTTTGGGCATTTGATAATAGGTATGAACCCACAGAGCCTCCTCGCTGGGAAGCAAACACGTGCACTGCAGGTAGCACACAGTAAAGTGCCACAACACACCAAATCTAAGAATACTTTTATGATGATTCAAAACTGTGATCAGCAAATTGCGCATAGATTTCTTTTCTGCGAGCAAGATTAGCCACCAGGGCTAGGTTGCCGCTATTATACGGGAATGCTAAGCGGATAACCATAAATCTCGGCAGCAAATGAACAATATTAAATGTAAATGTAGACGTACTTGTAAAGCGCACTGATACTCCTGAGTGTCCTGGCGCTGTACTCATACCGCAAGGGAACCCTTCCTGGTTTTTCCCAGTGAAATGTCCACTCCTGGGCATCCCCAGGGTGCAACCAGGCATCCCTAGCGCTGTAGGGGGCCGTTGTGGAGACTAAGCAAGCTATTGCCCAGAGTTGCAGCGTGGGACCCATGCTTAGAGTAGGCACCGAGGCGAGAAATCAGGTCTGAGGAATTATGAGCCCAAGATCCGCCGAGACCAGCCAAGGCAGGAATTGAACGCTGGTCCCGGACCAGACCTCTGCATCAGGGTCTGCCGCTCTAACCATTGAGCCACACTTCTCCACACCATTGAGCCACACTTCTCCACACCATTGAGCCACACTTCTCCACAAAATAAATCTCCATTAAAATATGGCCTCTGTATAACACTTCACAGAACAGCTTTACTCTTTCATTGTCTCTTGCATTCAAATCCTATTGAGGGCAAAGTTTGGAAGTAAGCAATGCTGGCAGGCCAAAGGCAACCTGTGACTCTGCCCTTCATGTCTGCACCTTTCCTGACACACGCCGCTTCCGCATTGGCCTCCCCAGTCAGGGGCATGGCTACCATAAGTGCAGCTGGTTCAGTCATACCGGGCCCCAAAGATGGCAGGGGTCTACTGCAGCCCATTAATGGCTGTTTTTACTACCAATCCAGTGGATGTAGGGGGGGGGGCGTGAATTGCTGCTTAATTTGCTTGTATTAGGACCCATGGCATCTTTGGTGCAACCCCTCTAATTTGCAGTTCCCCAAATAATGTATTTCTCCATTTTCAGCCATGTACAGGCAGGCCAGTCACGCTTACGGCATCTCACTGAGGTCAATTGAATCGAAATTTGCCTAGCTTATGTAACGGTAAGTTTCAATTCTATTAAGGACACGGAGGCGAGGATTATGCTATTCTTCCTTCGCTTTATTACAATTAGGAAAACACAGCAGCCTTAGAAAAGCTCAAAATCCATGTCCAAACTGCAGGAAAAACTTGGAAACAAACAGCTTTAAAGTTTGTGAATCCAGAACAAACTACAGCTCCCATGAGCCTTCCAACATTAGTCCTTCTATTATGTCCAGTCCAGGTACTAAAGCCAGTCCCCTCTCAACCTTCTTCCTCTTTCTTCGCGCTGGTTACGCACACTCCTCATTGGTCCTGTTCGGAGCCGTCATTTCCTAGCGGAAAAAAACGACAACGTAAGAGAAGTACCGAAAACATAACTGACAGCACGCAAGTTGAGAACATCATCAAGACTGGCAGTAGAAAATTCACCACGCAAAAATGGAAAACAGTTTACTTACTGAGATACGGGTGGGTTCGCAACGCCGAACTCCAGGGTGGGATAATCCTCGCCTCCGTGTCCTTAATAGAATTGAAACTTACCGTTACATAAGCTAGGCAAATTTCGATTCTATGTCAGGACCGGAGGCTTCGGATTATGCTAGTTCAAAGCTTACTCACCACAAAATGAGCCAAATCCACCACCGGTTTAAAGGAAAACCTTGTAAACGAGGAATCCGAGGACCAATCAGCTGTTCGCATCAAATCCTCTAAACGAGCTCCCACTGAACGCCTTAGAAGCCATGGCCTCCCTGGCTGAGTGAGCTCCAAACATATAGTAGCAATGCCTGCTTCTCGCATGACCCAACGCACCCACCCGCAAGAGTGGGGGAAGAGACAGCTCTGTGTGGTTTTCGCAGGGCAATTAGCAATTGTAGTTAGCCCAGAGGGCAGATGTCCAACGTCATATTTCATAAGCCTGCAAAGACTGTACGACACACAACTTGGGAGTGTCCACAAAGGCTGGGTACGAAATAGTACGTGACGCCGACCTTGTGCGACGTCCCACTATAAAAGTGACCCCCGTCAGGGGAAAAAAACCAGCGCCGAAATGGCCAAGGCGCACACCTCCGACACACGCTTGGCAAGAAACCAAACACAAAAGCACAGCCAACGTAGCTGAAAGTTCCATTAAAGATAAACAAGCGGTAGCTTGCCAGGAGAAAGTAGGTGCAAGACCACAATGACGTCCCAATGAACCGAATACCGAGGCACCGGGGTTAAAGAGAGACGAACGCCTCGCAAGGGCCAGTAAACGAAAGGGTGTCCCCCCACTGGAGAACCTTCCCCAGGTCGGTGTCCCGTTGAGACTGCGGGACGCATAGCAGCAATCGTCCTGATTAGCCAGGCGCGTAGTTGCCAATTCGGCTAAAATCTAAAACTGAAACGAGGGAAGCGACCACGGGATCCAAGTCCTTCCGAACACACCAACGCAGCCACTTAAGCCAAGCGGGTTTGTACCGATTCGCCGTACTGTCGACCCAGGTTGTGGATAGCGGGCTCCCAGCCGATCCCGAAAGGCCCGGGAGCGACCAACGTCTCCAGAAAGCCTCCGTGCCATGAGGCGGAGAGAGCCCTGAAGGACAAGGGAATGTGGCTCCCGAATCTGGATCGAGCAAGAGATGAGGAAAAAATAGGGGGAATAGGATTGGAAAAACCCAAGAAAGGACCAGAAAAAACGTCAAACCAGACTTGAGACCCCCAGAGCGGCGTAATCAACACCATCTCTACGTCCTGACGGTGAACCTGAGTCGCCGTCTCACCACCATTGAGAACGGAGGGAACGCCAAGGCGGCCCCCGACCCCAATCCTGGGGGAAAAACATCCATGGCAACTGCCAGAGAATCCGGCCTCCAACCGAAAAATCTTGGGAGGTGGTGGCAAAGCCAGGACGCAAAACAGATCCCACGAAAAACAGACCCCACCGGGTACTCAGCCATTGGAGAAAACTGGGACGTCCAGCAACCGCCGACTGGCAACCTCTATGTAGCGGGAGAGCCAGTCCGCCACCTGAGTGGCTCGGACCGGCAAAGAGACTGCCGCCACCGATATGTGACGTGCAAGGCAACAGTCCCAGAACTCCCTTGCCAAACCCGCCAGAGCTCGGGGGCGAGGTCCACCCAGGTGATCGACGTATCAGACAGCCGAGACGTAGCCCATCACCAAAGGGATGCAGGACTACACAGAATCCTTGGCTCAACCTCGGATCGCAAAAGACCCTGCGAAGAGCCCCAAACAGTGTACATGTAACCTTGGTCGTCGGAGGACCAGCGCCGCCTGTGGAGAACTCCCCGCAGCGGGTACCCCCAACCCGACCTGCCGGCATCGGAGACCCTCACTAGGTCCGGGACCGACCCGAAGGTCGCCCGGCCACACCTAGCCGCCATACGGGAGAGCCACCAGGCCACCACCACCGTCACGCCCTCCGAAAGGGCGCATCAGGTCGTAGGACATGCTCCTTCGGAGGTGTCGGGCCCGGAGGCGCCGGAGCGCTCTGTAGTGTAACGGCCCTGGGAAAAGATCGCCGGAACGGCGGACGACAGGAGTCCGATCCCTCGAAACCGTCTGCCGTAGCGTATGTTTGATCCTAGCTATCTCCCTCGAGGGAAGACTGAAAGAGGCCCCGACTGAGCTTATGACAAAACTTAGGAACACGATGTCCTGACACGGAACCAGAAACGACTTGGATTCGTTGAGGACGAAAAAACCCGTCTCTGGGGAAACAGAACCTCTTGTTGAAGGGACCAGCCAGAGTCCTTGGAACACTGGGCCATCCAAAGGATGTCGGCAAGGTAAGCGATCATCCGAATACCTTGTCCCCGCAGGAACTCCACCACCGGGTGGAGCACTTTTCGTGAAGCCCTAAGGGCCGAGGAAAAATACGGAAGGGAAGGGAGGCGAAACCCGAACACACAGTCCCAGCAAAACTGGAGGAACGCCGCCATCCGTCTTGTCCACCAGGAAGGTATTGCTGAGAAAAACATCGGGATGCCGCGTTGATAGGCGGATGGCCCCCTTCCGGAGTAACTCCGAGACCTCCCCGTCTATCAAGCGCGCGCCGGGCTCGGAAACACCATCGGCCGTGGGCCCGAAGCCTGAAAAGGCTGGTAGCAGGCGGCTATGCGGAAACCCCGCACGGTTCGCGAACCCAGGCGCCCGTAGGAAGCGACGCCCCTTCCCCGTAAAAGGCCGCGAGCCTGCCCGCCACGAGGACCCGGTCCGAAGACAGGACACTTACCGTGGGGACCGTTGGGTCCAGGCGTCTAGCGGTAGCCTCGACCGCCAAGCGTTGGCCTCTCGTGGGGTAAAAAAAAAATCAACGAAGTTCGCGGAGGTCTGGTACCGGCCCCTGCCGGAGCCTCGCCCCCTACCGGTGGCCTGCTGCCCTGCATGGTCGAATACAACAAGGAAAAGGCTCCCCAAAGAAAGCCGCCCTGCACCACCGACCCTGCTTCCAAAGAAGCCAAGGCAAGAAACTTCGGGTTCAGCTTACTAAGCAAAGACCTCCGCCGAGCGGTGGACAGGGAGCAGGTAGCGTCCCCCAAAAAAGGATCACTCTCTGAGCCCAGTTAGGCAAACTCAGGGGGAACGACCGTGCCATTGGCTCACGCCTCCTCCGCCATGTCGAGGATCTACGTTGCGGCCCAACCGCGCCAATGTGTCTCGGCACGACCGGCAGGAGCGGGCAATGCCCTTCCGCGAGGAAAAGGTGGCCACTTTGCGCGTAACTCTGGTGCTAGGGACACTTTACCCTCCAAAGACATACGCAGGCGACCCTGCCACGAACCTCGCCACCGTGTCAACCGGTGCCCAGGCGGCGGACCGTGGATGCCGAATCTCACCCGGGACCAACATGCCGGAACTGGCTCGGGTAGCGCAGCGGGCGAGCCTGAAGGGCGCCAAAAGCTCATTGACCCACCAGCGTCCCCGCGTCAGGGAGGACCGGTCCCGGGGACGGAGGCGCGGTCCCCAACCCGCTGCAGGCTCAGGGCCCGAGAGTGGCGCAGGGGGACCAGGGTGGCGCATTCCTTTACAAAGCGCGCAGACAGGCGATCCTCCATGGGACCCACCGCCTCCGTCGTACAGCGACATAGGAAGCTGTTGACCGCATGATAAAGTGCTCCTCTTGTAAATAGGAGAGAAAGAAATAGCCATCTTGTATGTGAAGCTGATGATCGCTTGCCAAAAGGTCCCATCATGTAAATAGGAGATAGATAAAAACCATGTAGACAGTAAAGAACCATCAAACTACTATGAAAACAATCATCAAAAGAACCATCATGGTGAAGCTGTTGACCGCTTACTAAAAGCTCACATCCTGCAAATAGGAGATAAGTAAATAACAAATAAATAAATAACCATCTAGGCAATAAGAACCATCAATGTAGAAAATAAGTAAATGTAAATAAATAAGCATCAAAAGAACCATCTTGTTCCCTGGCTGCAAAGCAGTAAAAGGCAGCCTATAGCACAACAGCGCTGTGAACCTTACCCCCCTGACAGAGGGTGTCAGACAACCAGAATATGGGCAGACCATACAGACTGCAATAACGTTTTGGGCCAACTAACTGGCAAGGTAGGGTAGCACGACACCCCCCCCCAACGCGCTGGCCCTCCACACAGGGACCGGGCCTAACCACCCCAAATGCGCATTGCACCACACAGAAATACAAGAGAAACGTGCACTCGCCTACCGGCGTCACCGCGGTCTCAGCCGCCAATACAGACCCCGTTGGGCGTCAGGGACAGGAATGCAGGGCCAGATACCGACCCGGAGCACCGGGCGTAGAAGGGGTGGAGAGGGCAAAGCTCCGGGCCCGACCTGCTCCGCAGCGCGGCCCCCCCAGCAGGAAGGGAAGCGCGCCGAGGAGCAGGCGAGACGGCCGAGCGCCCTCTGGCGGGCGCCTCAATCACCGCACCGCCGCTGGGGCTAACGTCGCGAAAGGAGCGAGAGCGCTCCCGCGACAGGGCTCTGCAGGAGGAAAATGACAATAAAAATCATCAACAGAGCCCCACACACCCCCGCCAAACCGCCGACGGGAAATACATCGCCCCAGGCCCCAAATCCAGAAATAGGGAAAAAACACTTAACTGACTGCTGCGTGAGCAGCGAAGAAAGAGGAAGAAGGTTGAGAGGGGACTGGCTTTAGTACCTGGACTGGACATAATAGAAGGACTAATGTTGGAAGGCTCATGGGAGCTGTAGTTTGTTCTGGATTCACAAACTTTAAAGCTGTTTGTTTCCAAGTTTTTCCTGCAGTTTGGACATGGATTTTGAGCTTTTCTAAGGCTGCTGTGTTTTCCTAATTGTAATAAAGCGAAGGAAGAATAGCATAATCCGAAGCCTCCGGTCCTGACATAGAATCCCCATATTTACAACAGATTGTCTTAGCTGACTAAAAAATTCGATTTAGCACGTTTTAATCATTTTTGCTGGACAAATGCTCACTGAAAATGTAAAACGTACCCACATTTGGAAATGTTGCACAGTCTCTATGTATTACTAATGGTTTAAAGTTTTCCATTTACCGCTCCTTTTAATGCAAAGTTACAAGATGACTGTCACAATCAATCTCTGGACAGTCCCGGCTCCTATCATCACTCTTAGTCGGTGTCAACTTGTCACCCTGAGAGACAGCTCTGCTGTTCAACGTGCAGCTTTGAAAAATCATTGCTCCCTGACCTACAGGCCTGCAATCTTAGCTCTACGCCGAGCCCTCTAGGTAACCTCAAGGGTGACTTGACTCTCAAGATGAAGGATATTTTCATGTGTGGAGCAAGCCTGTGACAGCTATTCGTTCTGGGTGATAGCTGTGCTGTTTGAAATGCATGGTTTTATGATCTCTGTAACTTGAGGAACAGCTCTGTTGTACAAGGTCAAACAATAGATCTGCAACCCTCTGTGCAGAAAGGGGCAGGATATTGTACACTGCTCATAAGCAGAGGTGTAACAGTGGCCCTTTAAGAACCTGAGGCGCAGAGGGGACCCCCTGTACAGCCTAAGGACTAAGAACAGCTCAGAGATATGCCCTCACCACAGTCGACAGGGGCGCGCCATCATTTTGTGTCACGTCACTGCTGGTACACACACTTTGCACAAGGAAGCATGCCTATTTACTTGATTGCACAGTGATGCAATGTCTGATTTTTGTAAACATACATCTGTTCGGTTGTCCTTGCGAATAATCGCATTCATGCTTCCTGTGATCTTCCCAGATAATCCTGGCAACATATGTTGCTGAGCCGCCATCTTTGCCTTCACTGCAGTCCTGTCTCGTGCCTGCGTGGCAACGCTCTGAAACTCGAGATCCGTTGTAAATAAAAAAAATCGCTTGCTCTGAAATTTTTTTTATCTTTTCAGTTTTCCTTCTTGTGTGTCATTGAAACTCGGATTACACCTCCAAATAAACCTGCTGGTCGGATTCATCATTCTCTCGTTTTTTCGGGGATAAGGCTTTAAGAGTGGCTAGTTTGAGTTGGTTGTTGTGGATAAAGGGGTGCAACGTCACTCCTTTTTCGGGACCGGATTTTGTTTTCTTCATGAAACTCAGTCGGCATGTGAGGGAAAGGGAGAATAAGCACTGGCAACGCCAGTAGGGCTGACTTGCTTTTTCGGTTACAAACTAGACCTATTGGTTTTGCTAGCGCGGCCCCGTGACTGGTGCTTAATTAATAAAAGAATAACTGCTGTAGCCCACAGTTTAGCTCAGAATCCCAGAGCCAGAGCCATCAAAGGATAGGAGGGCCAAATACCAAGGCTGCGTAGTTTTGATTCCACCTCAAACCTCTTTAATCCACAGGACACTGACTGCCACTTTATCTCACTCTTGCGGGGCCTTTTCATCCCTGTTTTCTCCCTCTGTCACTGTTTTCCTGTCTTGATCTTCCTCCTGCTTTTTCCCTTCTGTGTTTTTCACTCTTGTGCTCTGGGTTACAGTCTGATGAGGAAGAATAAGTGCTGATCCCCCCAAAAAAAGAGTCCTGGTGGGACACACCTGCAACCACCAACTCAAAATAAGCACTGCCCATAACTGACTATAATAATTCTGGTGACGGAAGGCAGCACTGCTCTATTCCTATATTTTAAGAGCAGGTCTGGTCTCAGTTTCAATCAAGAGGAGGACTTGTTTCCTGTGATAGGCTGGGCTGGCTCACCTTTCGCTGTGGAGAAGGGGCAGAACTCTGCTCTCACCCAGAATGAAGTGCATTGTTGGCTCTAAGCCAGGAGGGCACGGCTACAGGCGGGGCTTCTCTGTTGGAGCAGAGGAGCATCATCCCACTGAAAATCCACCCCAAAGCCACAGAGATGAAAAGTAAAATGGTAGTTCATAACCATTATACTTTTCATCCCCTGTCCCGAGCATCAGGAGGGGGCGGGCCGCTGCTGACTGACAGCAGCAGGGAGGAGGGTGGGCTGTCTAATGAACTGTTAAATGTGAGCATGTCATTGTCACATGCACACTTTAAACCTCTCAACCCAGCTATCTTAAGACAGCTGGGTTGAGAGTAAGTGCAGGCCTCCAGTGCACTGTGGAGCGCTAAGTGAGGCTGCTACATCCAATCAGGGCGCAGCTCACATGATCTGAATATGTTTACAACATCTCTGTCATTCACAAAGCTGATTTGAAGCTTTGCCTTTAGGCATGTTTTATAGGCCGACTAGCACACCTCCATATTGTCCCCTCCCTCCAGCGCACCTTACCCCTTTTGCTGTATAAACTTTGAATAGATTTCAACCTGTTGCCCATTTGGACCAAATACATTGACTTGGCACACTTTACATTAAAATCCCCTTCCCACGTGAACTCTGTTTTACGCTGTGTCCTTTGGAAAAGGATATCACAAATTCTGTGAAAGGACCAAAATTGCACGGGCCAAACATCAAGAGGAATACAAAGTAAGAGAAGACCATACTTTAGAAACTTTTGAGGCAGGGATCAGAAAAGTGTAGTTAGCTCCTCTTTTGCCCTGCCTGTTGGAGAGGGACATGCAGGCTCCCAAAAGACATGATACCCCTTTAAGTGCACAACTTCTTGTATCCAAGTTTCTTGGAAACAGATAATGTCCCAGTTTTTTTTATAGAGTTAGTTCAGTGCAGATTGTTTAATTTAGCCTGAAGGCAGGTGATATTCCAAGAATCAACATCACATCCCACATCTGCTGGAGGTTCCGGCAAACCATCTAGTGTTAATCCTGAAAGTTGGCTGGGAGTGGACCTGTCAGGTTGTGTGCTAAATTATTAAATTTCAAATATTTTAACCAAGAGGTTATTGCTCCCTTCGAAGAATTTGTGATATCCTTTTCCCAAAGGACACAACCTAAAACTGAGTTCATGTGTGCAGAGGATTTTAATGTAAAGTTATGTAAATTAAATGATAAGTGGGTATGTGGTTTAACGAACGTGGAGGAAGAAAATGTAACTCACTTTGCTCACTGTGTGTATGGGGTCACATAGAGTAGCCTTACTTTAAGCCTTTCCCTGCTTCCAATGAGTGATCTGCCCAAAAATTTAAATGAGGAGTGTGTATTCCCTACTTTCATGGGTTGCATTGGGGGTAGTACCATTGATTACATCTTTATGTCACATGGTCTGGCTTCTATAGCAAGGATTTTGCAGTTGTACCAAATTGCTTGAGCGATCACAATCCGTTGGTTCTAGCATTGAATATTGAGGTAAAACCTGCAAACATGGATAAACAAAAAGGCGACATAGTAACAAGTAGGAAGTGATTAATAGTGAAAAGGGCCAAGGTAATCCCTGACCTTTTTTGGAAGCAATTCATTTGCGACCATTCATCTTCAATTGCCACCTGCCTCGCGGAAAATCCTACAGGGCAGCACCAGGGGCGGCTCTAGGCTCATGGCGGCCCTGGGCAGGGAGCGTGGGTAGGGGGCCACCGGAGGAACGCAGGTGCGGAGGCCAGTTGGGGGGTCAGGGTGTTTGGAAGTGGAACAGAGCCGGAGGCCGCCAAATCCCTGCCAGGGGCCACCACGTAAATATGCATCCATCCTCAGAGGATTATTATATTAAGGATATATATTGGCGTGGCGGCCCCTGGGGTTTGGTGGCCCTGTGCAGGTGCACATCTTGCACATGCCTAAGGCCGCCCCTGGCAGCACCTACAACTAGGTTTTGAAACAATATGCAGCACCATTTCTAGAACCTTCACCGTGAATATGCCTCAAGGAGAAAATCCCTGTTTAGGTGGTATAACTCCGCATGCTAGGCAGCCCGTAGAACAGTGAAAACTCTTTTGCAAACATCCCTGCGTCAAGTACAAGAAATTAAACTTGCCAGATGGCAATACAAAGAAAAGTTAGAAGAGAGGAACGGGAAATTAGAACGGAAGCATGGAATGACATACAAAAAGCCAGCTTATTAAGAGATAGTAGGCTCTTTTAGAAAATAGTAAATAAGCCCTATTTTACAGACTATTTTAATGCACCCAACATCAAGATAGTAATACCCGCAGATAAATGGGTGATGCATTTCATGCCAATTTTTCATCCTGAATCCATGCCCCCAGATATTTCCCCTGCAAATACCGATATAGTAAATACAGATATGCTGCAGTTTAGACCCCGAATTCTGTATGACTCCTTGCTTTTCAGGGTCAAGGAAGTGGAGGAAGCAATTAATCAATGAGAGCGGGAAAAGCGCCAGGACTCGACGGCATTCTAGACGATGTTTAACCGCTTCCGCGCTACCGCGAATTCCCGCCGTGCGCTGAAATTTCAAAAATGGCTTGTTTGTGACAAAGCCAGCTCGTCATGCGCGCAGCGCAGCGCAGGTAACGCCCATGACGAGCTGGCTTTGTCACCCGCGCTGAAGGGGTTAAAAATCAAATAAATATTGGTGGGCCCCTCTTTAGCCAATGTTTTTAGAAATGTAGCTAGAATCATGGGAAATGGCCACCGTTGTCGTCCTGATTTACGAAAAAGGAGGTAGGACTTCCCCGACATGCTACTGGCCTATTTCATTAATTGGCTCCAGCATGAAGACCCTGGGTAGAGTCATATTGTGGTGATTGAGCCAAAATTGGGCCTTGCCTTACTACCCAAGTTCAGCTATGATGGACTTTTATTTGCCTGCTAAAAGTTGTTGAGGGGAAGAAACACATCAACTTTATACCTTTAATGTAGTCATGCTTTAAAGACCACAGATTCTGGATTCTAGTTATGGGTTTTTATTATGAGGCCAAAAATATTTGGATATATACACACCGCAAAATCAGCGAATATAGGTACAGGAAAATCAATACAGAGTCAAATCTATGCATATAATTGATTCAGCAAAAGAGACACAAAACAATAAACTCCAAGATTTGTACACAGCCCAAGATGGAGGCGGAATTTGAATCCCTTTACATTAGGAAAGAAAACATGAAATATCTTTCCCTACACTACTCTCATGAATGATGGTTCTGGTGGGTTTCCCTGTCTTAGTTCTCAAAGGTGTCAGCACGTGTAGACTTCCTTAGAAGTACTCACGTCAAATGGGTCAAAATAGCTTAAAGCTATGGAGCTCGCTCTTAAGATGCTCCTTCTCCTCTGAAAATCTAGAAGTCTGAATGTCCCTGCGCACAATACAAAAAGAATAGATTCAGCCCCCCACCCTCCTAAATGTATCATGTGACAAATTATTTCCCTTCTCCAGGGTTTTGGTGATTTTTCATGACTTCTTCAATTAAATCTTCCTTGCTTCTTGTGACCTTGGAGTGTAGATAGGTCAGGCACAGAAGATATCCTCCCCTCTCGCTTCTCAGACTGTTCAAAGACATTCCAGTTAACCCCTTAAACTTAAAATAATGAGGGTAGATTCCTTCTACCTACAATATGATAAGAGCATACTATTCTAGCACAAATAAAGATACATTCAATTAATTTTTCAATAGCTGAGGAAGTGACACAGTAAACCACTTCTAACTTTGGGCCTACAGTGCAGTCAACTTTTAACACATACGATTACATGAATATGAATATAGCGTCTTTCTGCACCTGTGTATACAATATAATGGTGTCTTCTAGTATATGCAAGTTCTACGTAAAATATATATTACATTTCTTGTTAACGTGTAGAATAAATGCATTTAACAGACATAATACATAATGATACTGAAAACATATGTGGGTGCGTTTAAACTAGGCGTATGATGCACCCCTACAATTAGAGCGCATGAAAAACTGGGTTACAGAAAACAAAGTATTGTCAAATTTGCAATTTGGTTTTAGGCCCAGAGTAAGTACAATAGACCAATACCTAAACCTGTACTTGATTGCTGACAAATATGTCTCAGCTAAAAACAGGAACTCTGCACATGGCCTTTATTGATTTATTTACGGCCTTCAACTTAGTAAATCGGGCCAAGCTATGGCCATTGATGGAGGAGATGGGGGTAGAGAACTATCTTTTACTGCCACATCAGGATTTAAATGTGAGAGTGCCATGATCTCCCAGTGTAAATTAACGGCCCGATAAAATCTACATGTGGAGTCAGGCAGGGATATATTCTCACTCCAATCCTTTTCCTGCTATATATAAATGGCTTTGCCAAACATTTAGCCACTTTCAGACAAGATATCCCTGTTATGGGGGCTATCAAATACCCATTTTATTATATGCAGACGATGCCGTGCTAATCACACGAACCGCAGATGGCTTGCAAATATTACAGGATGGCTTTGTAACTTATATGTCCACGATAAACCTTAAAGTTAACTATAGTAAATCTTTTGTAATGATTTGGGGTCCACGAAATACAAAAACTAAAATGTATACTATGGGAAGTGTAATACTAAAGAAAATTCACACTTTTAATCTATTTGGGAAATGTATTTAGCTCGGCACTGTCTTGGAAACAGCTACTGACTATCAGGGCAAATCATTTCAAAAGTAATGTTGAAGCAATCTTTAGATTCGCCCAGAAACTAGGACAAAAACCAGTTAAAGAGCTCATTCATCTCTATAAAACAACATGTGTTTCAGCAGGATCATATGGAGACGGCCTATGGGGATATACAAATGTTGACCTTTTACAAAAGGTGGGAAGCTCTTTTTTTAGAAGACTATTACAGGTCTCCCAAGGCACAGCAAATGTACTATGCCATGAAGAGCCTGGCCTCTCATACTTAACAGATCTCCTGAATCTTACTCCTTTATTGTTATGGGTTAAGGCTTGCTCTAACCCTGAGATCTCCCTTGTGCACGCTTGCATCTCAGAGTGCTTGGGTCTAACAAGGGCGAGGGAGATCGTTTGGTTGTCATATGTAATGAAGTCTTTTGTAATGTTAGACATGAAAAAATTGTATGCAAATCCATCTACTATTACTGTGAGCACAAAAGAGATAATGAAACGTAAATCCTTAAGTTATTGTATTGACAAAAGGTTAGTGAAAGCGCAGAGTATGTCAGCCCTGGCAAGATCTGTCCCATTGGTCACAGCAAATGAAATGGAACATAATTTAATTTGGGCAGGGCTTAATTTGTGCCGGTGCTTTCTGGTGCTCAGTTCCAGCACTAAATTGCCAGCACCGGGGCTTATGACTGTCTGTCCTATGGTAGTGGTGTCTGCCAATTTAGGTACAAGCACAACTTCTTTATTATTTAAATTTCCAATTATTAGTATTTGCCTCAAAACCCATTCTTATATCTTTGGGGCCTGTAAAAGTATGAATTGTCACACTTTTAAGAGTGTGATGAATAGTAGTGTGTTGGTGCTGTCATTGGAAGTGCTGCCGGTGGCAACAGATGGTGCAAGATCTTGTGTCCTCCTGTGGAGAGCTTCGGCACAAATTAAGCACTGAATTTGGGCAAAAAATCCTGCTTACAGGCATTATCCCTCATTTGGCTTATGCTATTTACAATGTATGGAAAGCAAAGACGTTTGCTGGGCAGTTCTTCATTTTCTGAGGATGTGCTATGTACGTAGAAAGAGATATGGACATGTTTTATGTAGCTAGCTGCTTATGTCCACACAACAGCTTTTAAGCTAAAGCTTTGAGATGAAGAAATCAGGGATATTTTAATGCAGTTTGTTTATTAATTTTACTTTCAAGCTGAGGGCGAAGTTATAGCATAAATATTGGTTTCACTTTTAAACAGGAGGATCACTGACATAATATCGACGTCACAAATATCGAGATACACAAATATCGAGTGAAAAATATCGAGTGACAAAATATCGACTCCCTATCTACAAACAGGTAAGTACCAAAATATCGACTCCAAAATATCGACTTACAAAAATATAGACTGTCAAAATATCGATTTTTTTAAATGTCTTAAAATTAAGTTAAAACTAATATAGTAATAAATATATTTAATATAAACTTAGAAATAATTATTTTAAAATTTTAATTTTAATAAATAATTTCTATAATTCAAAAAATTATATCACCAAAAATAACACATATATATATATATATATATATATATATATATATATATATATATATATATAAACATATTATTAAATAAACATATATAACATTTTTAGCGTAGCATAGAAAATGGTTAAAATTTATTGTAACAACTATAGTGAGTTCAACATTAGCAAAAGTGTTGGATAGCGTAAAGGTAAAATTTACTATTCCCACTCCAGTGGGTGCAACAGTAGGGAAAGCGCTGGATAGCGTAGGGGTTAAAATTACTATTCCCACTCCAGGGATGTATGACGTTACAACACATACTTTTACAACACCTACCATTACATCAAAACTTTTACAACACAAAAACTTTTACAACTCATACATTTACAACGCAAGATTTTACAACGCATATACCTTTACAACGCATACCATTACAACGTAAGTATTGGTAAGTATATAATATTTTTTTTTATATAAATGAATTTAAAATATTATAATATAATTTAATTTTATTTAATTGTATTTAATTAATGTAATTTAAATGTAATTTTACTTTATTTTTACAAAGTACCCCTGTACCCCAAAAACCCTAAACTGACCCTGAACCCTAAAAATACCCCTTTACCCAAAAACTGAAAACTGACCCTGAACCCTAAAAATACCCCTTTACCCAAAAACTGAAAACTGACCCTGAACCCTAAAAATACCCCTTTACCCCAAAAACTGAAAACTGACCCAGAACCCTAAAAATGCCCCTTTACCCAAAAACTGAAAACTGACCCTGAACCCTAAAAATACCCCTTTACCCCAGAAACTGAAAACTGACCCTGAACCCTAAAAATACCCCTTTACCCAAAAACTGAAAACTGACCCTGAACCCTAAAAATACCCCTTTACCCAAAAACTGAAAACTGACCCTGAACCCTAAAAATACCCCTTTACCCCAAAAACTGAAAACTGACCCAGAACCCTAAAAATGCCCCTTTACCCAAAAACTGAAAACTGACCCTGAACCCTAAAAATACCCCTTTACCCCAGAAACTGAAAACTGACCCTGAACCCTAAAAATACCCCTTTACCCAAAAACTGAAAACTGACCCTGAACCCTAAATATACCCCTTTACCCCAAAAACTGAAAACTGACCCTGAACCCTAAAAATACCCCTTTACCCCAAAAACTGAAAACTGACCCTGAACCCTAAAAATACCTCTACACCCAAAAACTGAAAACTGACCCTGAACCCTACAAATACCCCTTTACCCAAAAACTGAAAACTGACCATGAACCCTAAAAATACCCCTTTACCAACTGAAAACTGACCCTGAACCCTAAAAATACCCCTTTACCCAAAAACTGAAAACTGACCCTGAACCCTAAAAATACCCCTTTACCCAAAAACTGAAAACTGACCCTGAACCCTAAAAATACCCCTTTACCCCAGAAACTGAAAACTGACCCTGAACCCTAAAAATACCCCTTTACCCAAAAACTGAAAACTGACCATGAACTCTAAAAATACCCCTTTACCCAAAAACTGAAAACTGACCCTGAACCCTAAAAATACCCCTTTACCCAAAAACTGACAACTGACCCAGAACCCTAAAAATACCCCTTTACCCAAAAACCCAAACATATAACATTTTAAAAATAATTATATACTTAGCAATACTTACGTTGTAATGGTATGCGTTGTAAAGGTATCTGCGTTGTAAAAACATGCTTTGTAAATGTATGCGTTGTAAAAGTTTTTGCGTTGTAAAATTTTCGTTGTAATGGTAGTGCATAGTAAAAGTTGCGTTGTAAACGTTGCATACCCACTCCAGTGGGTGCAACAGTAGGGAAAGTGTTGTATAGCGTAGGGGTTAAAATTACTTCAGAGAGTGCAATAATAGGGAAAGTAAATACTTCACAAATAGATATAAATAACATAATAGTAATACCAATTACAAATAAATAAAATATTTTACTTGTGTATAAAAATATTAAATATTTATTTATAAATACAAAATAAAATTATTTAATTATAAAAATTGCCTACTCATAATAATTAATTACCTATTAACAATAAATTAATTTACAATTTCAAAATTAAGAAATTAATTTGAATTACCAATTATACTTCAATTAATTACCTATTAAAAATTAATTAACAATTAATTCAAAATAAATACCAATAATTTAAATGACATATTTAATTAATGAGAATTAAATTATTTCCCACCCTATTCCCCTATAAACCCACAACCGGCTACAGAAAATAAATGAATGAAATGAACATATTTATCAATTAATCAATTAAAATTATTTACCAATCATATTTTTATTAATTACCAATTATTATTTAATTAACAATGTATTCCAAATAATTAAGAATAAATAAATTAACATATTTAATTAATTATAATTTAATTACTTCCCACCCTATTCCCCTATAACCCCACAACCCGCTACAGAAAATAATTTAATAAAATTAACATATTTATCAATTAATCAATTATAATTAATTACCAATTATATTTTAATTAATTACCAATTAATACATAATTAACAATTAATTCTAAATAAATATCAATAAATAATTTTAAAATTTTAATTAATTATAATTAAATTACTTCCCACCCTATTCCCCTATAAACCCACAACCCGCTACAGAAAATAAATTACTAAAATTAAAATATTTATCAATTAATCAATTATAATTAATTACCAATTATATTTTAATTAATTTCCAATTAATAAATAATTCACAATTAATTATAAATAAATATCAATAAATAATTTAAAAAATGTAATTAATTATAATTAAATTACTTCCCACCCTATTCCCCTATAAACCCACAACCCGCTACAGAAAATAAATTACTAAAATTAAAATATTTATCAATTAATCAATTATAATTAATTACCAATTATATTTTAATTAATTACCAATTAATAATTAATTAACAATTAATTCTAAATAAATATCAATAAATAAATTAACATATTTAATTAATTATAATTAAATTACTTCCCACCCTATTCCCCTATAAACCCAACACCCGCTACAGACTTATATTACACAAAAAATAAAAATTATTATTAACTTACCTTAAATTCGATATTTTTGTTGGCTATATTATGTCTAGTCGATATTATGTCCATTCTATATTTTTGATTCGATATTATGTCCATTCTATTCGATATTAATTTTCTCTAGTCGATATTTTTGTTGTCTATAATATGTCTAGTCGATATTATGTCCATTCTATATTTTTTACTCGATATTCTGTCCAGTCGAAATAAAAGACTCGATATTATGACTGCACACCTAAACAGGAGGGCGAAAGTGTTATGTAATTGCAGTAAGGTTTTCAATGATGAAAGCGCTGGTATTGTCTGCATACATATCTTAATGAATCACAACATTTATTGAATGGTGTTTTTCATGTGCAATGAAATTCTGATCTGCGACATGTTTGATGCTTTTATGGATTCAGGCAATCCGAATAAAGATTTTATGCGGTGACGTATAGAAACAACAAACTTTGAAACTGCAATGAAATAATGATGAATACCTAAAGTCAATGTGATTTTGGAAATTAAATTCAATCAAATCTGCATATCTTCTGGCCCTACTAACACAACAGTATACTGCGAAACACGTGGTATGCAATATCTTACACGTGTTGGGCAATATCTTAAAATAAAAACCTGCACTGTTTACAAAAAGAAATTGAATGAGAGCATTGAACTGTCAATCAAAAGGTTTGGAGTTGATTGTTATTTGAGGAATACCTGACAGGCCAAGTCGGTATAGACTAAGGGCGAAGAACTCTGATGTTGTTTTTTGTAATTGCCCTATAGTGTGTACATTGTTAATTTGTTTGCAGTTGTTTGGCCTTTCTATTAAGAGCTAATTAAGGGTTGCTGTTCTAGGAATGCACCCTACACACTCACAGTACTGCACAGCATAGCCCCATGCATATCCCAGTGTTCCTCTTTCTGGGTACAAGCTCTCTCTCTCCTGTCCCTATGCACTGTGCCTTCAACACATCATAGAGGGCACCGCTGCATAGCAGCAAGCGGCCAGTGATCTGCTGTCAAACCTTGGAGCACCATTTACATACTGGTTACAAATACCTTGTCTGTCCAAAATGTTAACAAGCAGCACATCCAATCATTTAAGCAGGGGCACACATACCCTTTGAAAGGATCCAGCACTCCTCAAAGCAAACGCAAGGAGGGGATGGACGGAACGCTGAAACTTTTCAGACACTCACCCCCAGTCACAGATCTGGGTTGAATCCATTATCATTCTTTAGCTCACTTCACCACCCCAGTTCAGACCTCATCAGCCAGGCTAGCTTGAATCCAGTGGCAAAGTGAGCACTCCTCATATGTTACTATCACCAATGTCATTCTTTGGCGATACTTAATTGGCAGTGCCATGTTACCACGATGCTTGCCCACCACCAAGAAGGGCAGTGATCGCTGAGCCGGGCTCAGGCTTCTGAGCGGGAGGCCCATGGTCTGTAGTTGATGAGGTGGTGATTCGCAGGGTGTGTGGGGGTGTCATGTAGTGCCAGTGTGAGGTGTGGTGCTGTTGCGCATTGTGAGTGATGTCATTTAGTGTCAATAGAAGCCGCCTTTTGTGTAGATGGGGTGTCGTGCAGTGCTGGTGTGGGTCAAGAGGGGGTGTCCTGCAGCGTGTGGTTGTGTCATGCACCGTTAGGGGCTTCTGTGCAGTGTGAGATATTTCTGTGCAGCGTGGGTGCATGTCAGTGCTCGGTGCTGGTGTAGGTGATCAGAGGATGTTGTGCAGTGTGAAAGGTTTCCATGCAGAGCGATAGTATGTTGTGCGCAACACGCTCCGTGTTGACTTGCTTTTAAGGGTAGAGGTGATGGAGCAGTAATACATGAGTGATTGGGGTGAGGGGTCTCTAGCACTCAGACTGTGGAAGTGAGTGGGGAGTCTGTTGGAGTCTGTGAGCATGGGATGTAAGTTTGAGGGGAGTGTGAAGCAGGTCTACTGGGAGTTTGGGTTGTGGGAACTAGGGCGACTGATCTCTGCGGGGACTTGAGCACGACATCTATCCAAAGGACACATGGACAGCCCTGGGATGGATTCAGAGACAACTCACTTAGCAGTGGGGAGTCGTGTAAGGTCCAGCCCTGGCTCAAAAGGGGAGAGACATTGGGAGGAAGTGTGAGACCAGAAGAAGAACCTGGAGATCAGCAGTGTAGAAATGGATGTGGGCCAGGAGTTTCCAACTTGGTCACCAAACATGCGTGTTACTGAGTTCAAACAGATGTCAGCCAAAATTGTATGGTTGTAAAAACTATGGAGCCTTGTACAGGCAGCCAGAGGCTCCATGATGGGGAAGGAGCCGTAGAGTAGCCAGGGCCTGCGATATAGACTGGGAGAGGGAAGATTAAGCTACTGTAGCAGTTCTCCTCAAAGTAGCACCAGGTTAACTTCATTGCAAAAATACAATAAAAATTTTGACATCAGTAATATGGTGTGGCTGATCCAAAAATATCATGGGCAATCCAACAAGCCAGTGCCTTAAAATAACTTGCCCAAAGAAGCCAATGGCTAAAGCTGGAAGACCAAAAGCTTTCTGTATATTTTTTCAGGTTATACTTATGTGTGTTGTATGGCGTGGGATATAATTGGGGAATGAGGTCTGCCAAACAGTTAAAGCTGTCTGTTTGTCTCCTAAAAAGGAGAAAGAATGAATAAGAGAAGAGAGGAAAACAGTGACAAAGGGAGAAAGCAAGGATGAAAAGCAACCCGGGAGAGAGAGATAAGGAGACATGGGGGACAGATTGCGAAACATTTTTGACTAGTGGTATTGTATGTCCTTGGTGGTACATAGGACAGTAATTGGTGCTAAACCTTTCACTAACATTTTAAAAGTAAATTTGTTGAAATGGTAATATGTAACAAAAAAATGTGTGCATATGTAAGTAGACAGATTGTACTTGAGGTATAGTCAGTTCAATTTTCGCTCTTTTTAAAATGGCAGGAAATTCGAGCAACTTAATATATTTCCAATGTGTTTTTTCAGGAAGATGTGACTTAATTGTCTTTCTGATCAAGCATAGGGTTGGTTGACTCTTCAGTGAGAAATTAATATGTTATCATCTCTGTAACTTGAGGGATAACCCGCATACATCAGCAACATGTTTCCAGATTGCTAATTCTGCTATATGAGGCATAAACTTTTTTTAGAATTGTGTAATTTGAGGGGTAGGGCAGCTGTCTGATTCGTGAATGGGCACTCTCTGAGGACCAGCACTGATGTGAGAGAAGCACACCAATAACATTTGATTAAACCGAGGGAAGCACTAAAAATGGCTCTGATGTTTTATCAGGAGTAAACTTTACAACTGTTATAACTTAAAGAGTTAATGGAAGTCATTTAGGGTTTTTTCTTGAAGCAAATTAAAAGGGTCACTATAGTCTAGATTTTAACAACGACCTATAGGCATATTTGCATACGCGCAATTGATGGGAACTTACAAGCAAAAACTTCTGAACTTTGCACATTACTAATCAAACCTGACAACTTTCTCCTCACCTTATAGAAGCAAACAGTAGTTCTAAAAGTAAATAAAATAAAAGAATAGGAAGCATACATTTCTCAGTAGAGGTCATGCTAGCCTAGAAAGATCTTATCCTGGATTTAAGAGCACTGGAAGGTCATTTCTTACAAAAACGCATGAAAGCACCACTGTTGGCAGTCTATCTGGAGGTGCAGACAGTATAGGGGAGGTTGGCTGAGCGCAGCTCTCTTTTGGGTACTTGGAAACAGACTCTTTCGTTTAGGTATTTGGGCCCCAGGATGTGGAGTGATTTGTAGGCGTGGGTGAGTAGTGTGAAGGTTACTCTCTTCTCAACCGGGAGCCAGTGGAGGTCTTGCAGGTGTTGGATCAGGTGCTCATGTTGTGGGGTGCCGAGGACGAGTTTGGCCGCGCTGTTCTGGATTGTCTGGAGTTTGTGTAGCAGGGATTTGTTGATTCCAGCATAGGGGGTGTTTCTGTAGCCGAGTCTGCTGGTTATGAGTGCGTGGGTGAAGGTCTTTCTAGCTTCAGGTAGGATCCACTTGAAGGACTTGCGGAGGGAGTTGAAGCAGGTGGAGGCAATGGCATTGATCTGGAAAGTCATGACGAGGGAGGAGTCGAGGATGATGCAGAGGTTCCGGGCGTGGTACGTATGGGTGAGTGGGTTTCCCAGGGTGGGGGGCAACCAGGAGTTGTCCTGAGTGGTGGGGGAGGGTCCGAGGATGAGGACCTTAGTTTTCTCCGAGTTGAGCTTTAAGCAGCTGTTGTGCATCCAGGCTGCTATGTCTTTCATTCCTTCCTGGAAGCTGAGTCTGGTGTCTTCAGGGTTTTTTGTGAGGGAGAGGATGAGCTGGGTGTCGTCGGCGTAGGATACTATGCTGAGTCTGTGCTGTCTGATGATGGCAGCAAGGGGGGCCATGTAGATGTTGAAGAGTGTGTGGCTGAGCGATGATACTTGGGGTACTACACAGTTGATTTCTGTGGGTTGGTAGAGCAAGGGTGGGAGTCTTATCCTTTGGGTTTTGCCAGCGATAAAGGAGCGGATCCAGTCGAGGGCGGTTCCCCTTATGCCGGCGCTATTGAGTCTGGGTGCGAGAGTGTGATGAGAGACAGTGTCGAAGGCTGCGGAGAGGTCTAGCAGGATGAGGGTCGCATTGTGACCCTGGCCGAGGAGTGTGCGGATGTCGTCGGTGGAGACAAGTAGAGCAGTCTCGGTGCTGTGGTGCTGTTGTGCTGCGGAATCTGGACTGGGGGAAGTCTAGGATGGCATTTTCTTCGATGAAGGTGGTTAGCTGGGCGTTGACGAATTTCTCGGTGACCTTGGCTGCGAAGAGAAGGAGAGAGATGGGACGGTAGTTCTTCAAGTCGGTGGGGTCAGCAGAGGGTTTCTTGAGGAGGGGCTTTACATCTGCCTGGTTCAAGCTAGTTGCTCAGCGTGAAGAAGTTTAACGGTATAGTACCAGAATATCTTGGAAACTGACCTTTCAAAAATATTGTGACTTAAATATCAAGTACCAAAATATTGTGACGGTAAGTAAATAGTTTAGAATTGGGTTATCACACTTAACTCCACATGTATGTACCTTGATTTTATGTACCAGTCGCCAGTATGTGGTGGTAGTCAATACCTAGTTTCCCTAGGAAAACCACTTTTTGACTTGCCTATATCTTTGGTGTCCCTTGTCTAATTCTTGTTGCGCATGGAAAGTGTCTGGGGGATCCTTCAAGAGGAGCCTGAGAAAAAGAGGGGGTCAAAACATTTGCATTTCCCATGTTAATTCCCATAGGACCTTTGGACAAGGCTACAGCCTGAACTGCTGAACAGAATTACACCAAAGTTGGCAAGAAGCTAGATGTTGGTCCAGGGAAGTGCCTTTCTGTGACTTGGTGTAAATCCATTTAGGAGTTTTTTAAATATTAGCTGCCAACACTTCAAACCAGGAAGTGTTGGCAGCCATCTTGGAACTCGACAGAAAACATAGAAAAAGAAAAGGTGGCAGGGTAGAAATACTCTGAACCCCTAGGCCTCTTGGGGTGATCCCACAAGGAACCTCAAGGCCCAAAAAGGGATTTGTAAAAAAAATTCAGCGAGATCCATGGATCCTGCCAAAGATTTTTACAAAAACAAAGCGCAGACTCCAGCGCTTTGTTAGTTATCGACCCCTGGTTGGGCCAAGTTCCAGGGGCATTTTGGAAATAAGGGAGAGGGCGCCGGAGCCCCCCCGCCGGGGCTTATTTTTGCCCTGGTGTCCACCACCACCGCAGGACCACTTGTAACAAAGTAATCGGGGAAGCGCTTGGACCCCTGTGCCCCAGGGACCACCACCTTCCTGGGGGCACTATATTTTTTGGTAGGGCCCTCTTGGACCCCCCTGGCCCGGGGACCACTACTTCTCCAGGGCCAAATACTTCAAAAACAATAGGAGAGGGGCCTAGTGGCCCCCCTCTCTGGCTATTCCCCTCTCCTGAAACCATAGATCGCCTTGGGGACCACCACCCATCAGGGTCGGCTCCTGCTATGTTCTGTGGTGCCCACCCCGGGACATAGCTGTTTGCTGTGGCTAGACGGAAGCTTTACCATGCCCGCCAAGCTAAGCAAATGCTCCACTTCCAGCAAGCGAGAGCATTACATATGCTCTTGCTTGCTGGAAGCAGAGCAGAATTGCTTTCACAGAAAGGGAACTGCATGTTTAGTGGCTCCTTCTCTGTGAAGGCAATTCAGCCTCCCGCAGGAGTCGGGGAGCCGGCAGGGGCCCCAGCGTTCTTGAGGCTCCCCCCACGGTCCACAACAGTTGTAAGTGGGTGGCTTGGGTAGGACAGGGCATCAATAATAGAGACCAGCCCCCAGGGATGGGGTCCCCGGGACCAAAATCAGCCCAGGAGGATGGCAGCATGGCCCCCTCCCCTTATTTGTTAAAATAAAGAGGCCAGGCCCCGGGGATGGAATACCCGTGCCAAAATCGCCCTGGGAGAGGAGCTGCTTGGCTCCCTCTCCCATTCAAAAAAGTCCTGGCCCCGGGGGATGGGGTCCTTGGGGCTGAAATAGGCCTAGGGAAGGGGGGCCACACAGCCCCTCTCCCTTAATAAATTGAGGAAAAAAAACAGACCAGCAAGTTGCCAGAGGCCCCGCCCCCTTTCAGCACCACTCTGCAAACTCTCCTCCTGGCGCACAACTGGTTGGGGGATGAATGTCCTCTTGGCTGTGGAGGGTCCTTGGGGGTAAGTCCCACACAGAAGGATTGCTGAGAGGTTGTAGGCAGCCACGCCCCATTCTCCACCTCTCTGCAAACGCACCTCCTGGCACACTACTGTTGGAGGATGAACTCCACTTGGCTGCTGAGGGTTCTTGGGGGCCAACTACCCCTCCTGTTTCCTCCAGTAAGTCCCACACAGCTGGATTGCTGAGAGGTCTTCAGAGGCAAAACCCCCTTTCTCCACCACTCTGCAAAGAGGCCTCCTGGTGCACTACTGGTTGGGGGATGATGTCCTCTTGGATGCCGAGGGACCTTGAAGGCCATGAAGTCCTCCTGTTATCTCCAGTATGTCCCATACAGCGGGATTCCTGAGATCTGGTCGGAGGCCCCTTCCCCTTTCTTCGCCACGCTGGAAATGCAACTACTAGTTAAAAAAACCTTAGAAATTCACTTAAAAAAACCAAAGGTTACAGGTATGTTATAATTAGGAAAAAGAACTGAAAAACCTCAAAAATTCACTTACAAAACCAAAGGTTACAGGGACATTATAGTTGGGCTCAGATTTCAGTTGTACAAAACCAGTGAAATTTAACAGTTGCAGTTACCTGAGCTAATTATAACTTGTGCCCCCGAAATGCGCTGCTTATCACTTTGCATGCCGTGCTGGAACTTTATGGCTGTTCCCATTGCGGTCTCTGTTTTCAAGGCACCGCAATGGGAAAGGTCAAAGGACTGCCGATTGTATTACGAGTTTATTTTACAACTCGTAATACGGCTGGTGGTCCATGCGTGGGTTTAGAGCAGTGGAGCCGGAGTTGAGCTCGCAACCCTGCACCAAGCTCTTATTCAGGCCCTAAGTGATTTACACAGAATTACAAGATGTTGACCCAAGGTCAGTACTCTAATCTGATTCCCTAGTTCCTAAATTGGCAGTTCTGGCCACATTTTCTCCTCGGTCTCTCATACTATCTGCACTTCTCCTGCTCCTAGAGTCCCTGAACTGCACACACATACAATGTCAATATTTTCTTCAGTAAAACCCCCTCCACAAAAACGCTCAACACATTCACACACTACTAAGCCCTCTGTCAACAAATTCACACATATGTTTCACTTAAGTCATCGTTCACCATATTTTATAACCCTCATCCTACTCACACAAATAATGTACTCATTCAAACTGTATGTGGTGGACTTTACTAAAAACACAACAGAAAGATGAAAACTATTGGCTCGGCCAGAACTTGCTTTTCTGTCCTCACCTCTGCAATGTGATGAATGTTGTTTAATGGCCTTGAATTACACAGACCTGCCACTTTCCTCCTATGTTATCGGTCAATAGTAACACTATCAATTCAAGGAAATGAGTATTGATTTCGCCCAGATCTATCTTATAACATTGCATTGCACTTTGTATTTTCCACACTGTTTTCAGTGGTCCATGGTTTAAATGTGGTATAACGTAGAGTATTGAAGTATAGTGAATATTGTACTTATTTATTAGAATGGTCGTTAAAGAAAAAACGTATCATAATATATAGAATATGTAATAAGTAATTGTGTATTATGGAACTATAATGCCATGGAGGGGTTCTGGTGACATTTATAACCACAAGGCCGAAGGTCGAGTAGTTACTAAATGTCATCTGAACAATGAGATGCCATTTTAACGTTACATGATTCATACATTAATTCTAGTACTCCTTAGAAAGATTTTGAGCCTCTGCAAATTACCCCTTCTGTATTCAATGTTTGCCTGAGAAGGCAAATCTGTGTTTCTGTTGGGGATTATGTGCTAAAATGTAGACATGTTTTATGCAAGAATGTGTGTATTATACATCAACATTTAACTGCAAAGCACATTGTAAGCAAATTCAAAAAGAATTCTAAAATGTTCCTTTCTTTTCTAGTACATTCATTTATTGAGGGAGTAGGTTTAACAATACATATATAAAGAAAGAAAATAAAGTGCAAATTGTGACAGTACGTTTTGCTGACAGAGTTCTATGCTTATGATATTTATTTCCGCACACCGTACAGGATTCATTGGTAGACGCTTGAATCACAGATGGTCATGCAATGTAAGCTTGTCAGGTCAGGTGTGGTAATAATTGCTCTCTGAGCAGCATTGTTATTGCAAACGTGTTTTTTACCAGCACTGACAGAAAGACAAATTGCTATGTTAATTATGTTAATTATCTATATCACTTTGTATTGGTTTAGTGAACCTAGATATCCTGCAAATGTTTGAACTGATATATAGGCTCACTAAACCAATACAAAGTTAAGTTATATAGATAACTAACATAGCATTTTGTCTTTCTTTCAGTGTTGGTAAAAAAAACAATTTTGCAATAACAGTGAACCAAGATCCATATATGTGTGTATGATATATATATATATATATATATATATTCACTGAAAAAACCATAGGTTATAGACCATATATAGTTAGGAATTAGCATTTACAAAACCTTGAAAATTCACTGAAAAAACCATAGGTTATAGACCATATATAGTTAGGAATTAGCATTTACAAAACCTTATTTTACTCACACAAAACCATTGAAATTCCATATATAGTTAGTTGCACTAACTATATATCGCGCACCCGCAATCCACTGCTGATGATGTCACATATTACATCATTCATGACATGGTCAGTGACATCACTTATGACATCACTGATGACATCTCAAATGACATCACTGATGACATCACTGATGACATCTCAAATGACATCACTGATGACATCACTGATGACATCTCAAATGACATCACTGATGACATCACTGATGACATCTCATTTGACATTACTGATGACATCACTGATGACATCTCATTTGACATTACTGATCACATCACTGATGACATCATTCATGTGATAATACGATGAACCTCTTCAGACTCTAATATAACCTTAGATACACTCAGTGTAAACACAGACTCACAGATTGTTACTCATCCATGAAGTTACACACACACCTAGTCAGTCATGCAAACAATCAATCACACCTCAATTTTCTCAACTATACAGTTATACACACCTTACTTATTCAAACATATACTAAAACATATTTACTCTCTTATACAATCCTGGATACAAGTTCACAATGATGCATACAGCCACTCACACATTCACTGGCTCTTATGCACAGTTACTTATATATGTCAAGTCTCACAAGTACTGTGTTTTACATATGTACTTACTTTGACATGTAGCACTGAGATATCTATTCACTCACCAATACACTGATGCACACAGTCAACCGCCCATACAGCTGTTTCCACATGCACTTTTGAACCCATACATCTAGTGAATCAACTGCTCACACATCTATGCACAGAGTCATACACCTCCCAGTCACCCACACACACAATCAGTCTCCCATACAAATACTTGGGCAACCAATCAATAACCCATATAGTTACTCATATAGCTACTGAAGAACACATGCGCTACGAGGCCTCCGGGTAGATAGCGCTATACAAGTGCAATTTCAATTCAATTCAATTCAACATGCAGCAGTTTTCAGAACAACAGACATAATGATGCACAAATTAACACAGTTTAGTCACTAACCCATGCACTCAGTGAGACACATTTAATCACTCATTCATACAGTCAGTCATGCACCTACTAAATCCTTCATCCAGACACTTATACATCCACTCATTCTTAAATATGACAGAAAAATACAGTCACTGGATGTTGTCATCAGTGATGTCATCAGTGATGTCATTTGAGATGTCATCAGTGATGTCATCAGTGATGTCATTTGAGATGTCATCAGTGATGTCATAAGTGATGTCACTGACCATGTCATGAATGATGTAATATGTGACATCATCAGCAGTGGATTGCGGGTGCGCGATATATAGTTAGTGCAACTAACTATATATGGAATTTCAATGGTTTTGTGTGAGTAAAATAAGGTTTTGTAAATGCTAATTCCTAACTATATATGGTCTATAACCTATGGTTTTTTCAGTGAATTTTCAAGGTTTTGTAAATGCTAATTCCTAACTATATATGGTCTATAACCTATGGTTTTTTCAGTGAATTTCATTGGTTTTTTAAAAGCTAATATCTACAGAAGTAAAATGTATTCTTCTTTAAATCCAAAAATATATTTTATATGTTTCTTAATAATTTTTTTTAAATATTTTTTTTGTTTCGCTCCCGGTCCGCGAACCGGGAAGCTTCCCGTTAGCTCAATTCGATTCCGCGATCCGGTCCGCGAACCGGTAACAAATCAACATAGTGACGGTATCGCGTTGCCGCGTAATGCGTCTTATGACGTACTGCGTTAGCGCACCCGGAAGTGCCCCGGGGCGCGGACCGAGGCGCGAAACGCAACTCCCCGGAAGCGATCCGCGGCGTGAAAGCGCGACGTATCGCGTTGCCGCGAAATGCGTCTTGTGACGTACTGCGTTAGCGCACCCGGAAGTGTCCCCGGGCGCGGACCGAGGCGCGAAGCGCAGCGAACCGGAAGCCAACCGGGGAGCGTTCCGCAGCGCGTAACATGAAAGTTAGAGTCATGTGACTTGTTAATAAAGCTTTTCATTGGTTCATTTCACTTTTAGTTTCATAATTATGGAAGGCTAGGTCAGGTGACCTAAAAATAACACTTTTCATTGGTTGAGAAGTATTGTTTTTTCCAAATGATGAAAACCCCTCCTTCTTTCCTCACTCTGACTTTCATCATTGTGAGAGGAAGACCTTTATTAATACTTGAGAAATGACTTCAGTACTTGCTTCAGCTGGTGCACCCCCACCACCACCTCCACCTCCTCATGGGAAGAGAGGACCACCTCCCCAGGTGATCACCAACACAGAGGAGGAAGAGGAAGAACTAGAGGAAGAGGAGAGAGAAGAACCACAGTTCTTGGAAGAGGTGCCCCGGGTTTCCCATAGGAAAGCCAGTTTCATCTGGCAGTTTTATTCAATCCCTCCAGGGCAAAAGAAAGTGAATGCGAGGTATGTCACCTGCCTCATCTGCAAAGAGAAATTATCAAGAGGGACTGATAAAAAGTATAGCTATGGGAACTATACCATGCATCGGCACATGACCAGGAAGCATCCACTTAATTACAGCCGGGCGGAAATACGGGATATGGAACAAAACCCAACAGCAACTCCTGTGGCCAGGTCAACATCGTCAATATCATTGACACCAGCAGAGGCACGGGAAACTGTGCCAAACATCCAAGAGAATTTTGGGCACATGAAACATACTTGTATGCACTGTGGTGCGTTGATATCATGTGGTAACATGAGTATTAATGCCATCAACCTGGCTTATGACAATCATAATTGCCCTAACCGCCCCCAGTAATTTTTTTTTGCTCCTGTTGAGCCCTTTTCAACGCCTGTTTTTTGTTGTTCCCCCCCCCCAAAAAAAACAAAAAAAATATAAAATCGTTCAAAAAATACAAAAAAAACAAAAAATGTTCAAAAAATACAAAAAAAATATAAAACAACAAAAATATAAAAAAAAAAGTTCTTTTCAGAACTACCTTCCCTTTCCAAAAAAATTGCTAGAATGTTTAGCACTCTGGCAAGCTCTATTTCTTTTGGTTCGCTTCCGGTTTAGCTTCCCGGTACGCGTACCGGGAGCTAACCAAAAAAAAAACTTTTTTAAAAAAAAGAGTAAGTATAAGGAAAGTAAACAGAGAGTGATGTTTCAAGAAAGACAGCTATAGGGAGTAAAGAAGAGATACTATTTAATAGATCTATTTACCAAAGAACAGACAGAAGATGGTATAATTGTGAAAAACAAAATAGATAACGAAGTGAAAGAAAAACAAGCATTGGCATAGCCAATAGGTATCGACTTTTGGACCTTCTAAGTCTTTAGTTATGCAGCATAATATCCTTGGTGCAGCAACATCAACTGTTGCATGGCTAAACACGTATAAGGTCCCAAAGGCGAGACCTATTGACTATGCCAATGCTTGTTTCTTAAGTAGAATTGCAATACGTATGGCTCTTCCATGTAAAAAAATCTTATCTTGTGCTCTAAAGATTGCTAAAGTCTCGACAGAGAACAGGCTAGATTGTAAGTAGGGTAAATTGCGCTTGGTGATCTGTTTGAGGGAGCGTCTGCTTTGCCTGGTGTCTTTGGAGAGCAATTTTGAATGTTATACTGGACAATATAGCCCTAATGTAAATAACATAGGGGCATATTATCAACATAGGCAATAAAAGTTTTGCAGCTTTTATAGGCAGAAATGTGTCGCTAAAGCTGCTTTTGCGGCAGAAAACTGCCGCTAAAGCCGCTTTTGCACCAGTTTTCTGCCAATAAAAAGAGCAATAATTTTATTGGCTGCATTCATAATATGCCCCTTAGTGTGCTTCAACTACACAGAGAAAGCATTATGAACAAATAGTGATACAGTGATCAGTCAAAGACACTAAGAGTAATAGAGACGGAGTGAGTGAACAAGAGTGAGGAACTATGAGAAGAGAGGGACTGAGAAAAAAAGTGGAAGGAGTTGAGTAAGTAGGTAATAGAGAAAGGAATGAGGGAAGTAGCAAAGGCAGGAAACTGAGGATTAAAGAAATGAAGCAGTGGAAGTAATAGTAGTTCAATGTGATAGAAATGTAACGAAAAGAGTACAAAATACTTACCTTATAATTGTCGTTAAATTCCTCACTTTTTATTTTTATACTTTCAATCTGTGAAAGAGAGAACAAACATTTGAAAAATATAAAAACATGTATAGAAAAATTACAAAAGACAAGGGCAAAGATTGAAGGACAAACAGTTTTTCAATAACTTTGACACTTACAGAAGCTACACAGTCCTAAAGATATACATTTTAAACTAACACTATCTTGATGCAGATGAAGTGAGGCCTATCTTAAAACATGGTGCATCTTTTGCATTGCTGTTGTCTCAGAAAAGTGTCGCAAGACACTAAAATTTAAAATAATTGCTTCAGGATGCCAATAAGATGTCTACTATCCAGAGTTTTGTTTCAGGTGAGGCCTACTCAGGGTTGCAGATGAAATTTCGAGTTGTTGAAGAGAATAGAAGACATAATACATGTGAACGTCTACCAATGAAGTGAGTCATGTCCACTGCAATCTTCAACAAAGTCCAAACCTCCTATGTTTCCCTGGACAGACCTAAACTTGATCTGCACAATGTGATTCGTAATGATAGGAAACACAGGTGATGTAATTGAAATACATGCAATTTATTTTGCTCATTTCACAATCACATCACTTCTGTTTCCTTTGCTTAGGTATCTCATTGTGCAGATGTAGTCTAGCATATCAAAGAATACGCAGAAGTGCAGCACTGCATGCAACAACTTTGACACTTACAGAAGCCTCACCTTCTCCATGCCTTCTACACAGTTCTACATATACATCATAAATGGAAACATTACAGAATTAATTATACATGTTAAATGGTTTATTTTTGCTGTTCTCAGAATGTATCAAAATTCACTAAAAACAGTGACTTGAAGGTATTCATCATGTAACAGCGGGGAAAAAAAAACACAATCAAAATGATTGTGTTTAAAAAACCCATACAAGATCAGAAATCAAAAATCAGAACTCCTTAAAGTTAACTTACTTTCCATGACGTCCAAGGATGTCCTATGAATAGCTTATACTCTTTTGTGCTGTTATTACTTTCAGCCCACCAGTTTCTGAAAGAAAATCTCCATCGTTTTTAAAAACATGTTACATACAATAAATGACTTCTTGCTCTCTACCACAAGATTCCACAAGGCCAAATTTTGTCAGAGCCATGTATAACTCTTGGATTTCTTGTTAGCCAATCCCATCATTTGGCATTCCCGCAACTTTCAGAATTAAAATGTTGAAGATCATTTTCACAATCCTGGAATAGTAATATCTTCCCCTTCTTGCTCAGTCATGTTCTACATTTCGTATGACACTGATACTGCTTAATATGAAGCAGACTTACACTACCTCTATGAGTACTACAATTATTTAATTCTCTACATCACTTTTAATCACAAAGTAATGTAAAACAGTAGACAGCATTGCAGACTTACATTCCCTCTACTCCATGTTTTGATAGGCTGCTTTAATTAGCTTATGAAAAGAAACAGTTTTTCTGAACTCATTTAAACTGCACATACATGTCCATGATGTCCAATCCTATGATTAGAAGTTATGTCTCTGAACTACACTTATCCTCAAGGCCAAATTGTGTAGGAGCCATTAGAACTTCTTGAAATTCCACAGATCATATCCCGAGATTATTTTCCTAAAATTTTGGTTTTAAAAACACCAGGTAAGAGTTTTTAAGGTCATACGGCAATTTTTTTTTGAAAATTACAACAGAATCATTACAGAATGACCAGCCATTTCTAGACTTTAAATAAGCTGTGTAATGTCCTGATGATATTGAAGGGCCGTCATGATATACAATTGCTGTAGTTACAAAAGTCCTTCCTGATATTGACAACTGCGAAGCTACAAATTTTTTTATTAAAGTTGTCAATTTTGTTCCATCAGGCCTACATCGTTGGAACATTAAAATGATGTACTGGCCATATGTTCGTATAAATAATGTGGACATCATTTCAGATTTACATTGGCTACACTCCATGTTGTGATTAGCAGCTTTTACTAGCTTATTAAAGGACACTGATTTACTGTCTGGCAAAGTTAAATATACAAATCTTTCTGAGTCTACACTAGTAGTACTTGATACCATACAGTTCTCGCAGTCATGCTGCCATTGATAAGAAAGCCCAAACAGCTGATCTACATCTACACCTTCAGCATGTAATACATGAAGCATATACATTAAAAACTCCTGACAATCTTGCTGAATATTTTGAGAGAATTGTGTTTGGCCTGAACATCTATCTAACAGATTTCTAATTTCAGACACACTTTCTATGTTTCTTCTATCAGTGGTACATTTCTCTAACACAGAATTTAACAAACTGCAAAATCTTTGATCAGAATTGACCACAATCTCTTCTTTTACATTTTTTAGAGAAAACAAAACATTAATTACTACATTAGCATAGCAGTTGACACCAGAACTGTTTTCAAACTGAAAACCAACAACATCTTCAACAGAATCCTCTTTGTTTCTGCTTGTAATTTTAGGTTCATTCACTTTTTGTCTTTTTGCTACAACCTGCCCAGTATTGTTCTCATTTCTTCGTTTCCGGCCTACCAGACGTTTCTCAAACAAAGGAAACTGAGGCAAATGTGGCACATACTCTCTTCTTAACCTATTGTATTCCTTAACACAATCTAGATCTGCACAAATGTTTCTGACATCACAGTCAATCAAGTACAATCCCGATAAAGTTCTAACTCGTGACAATGCCACATATGCCATACCCTCCTTGAACACAGAACTGCCAATATTCACCAATGCAGTGTCTACACTTAAACCTTGCGATTTATGAATTGTCACCGCATATGCCAAGCAAACAGGGAACTGCTTACGGCGAACATATAAGTCTTTTACAAGCAAAAATCTAGCAGAACAACGAGCAATTAGCTGTACTTCCTCAATGCCATCAAATTTAATTTTTAAAAATTCAATTCCATCTCTATTTCTGTATTTCACAAAATCAACAACATTACCCATTGATCCATTTACCAGACCTCTTTCAACATGTAAATTCCTTCTTAAAATTATACGGCAGTTCAAGCACACATTCAGAGTCTTTTCAAAACCTGCAGTTTTAGATATACTCTTCTCTAATGAATCCAATTTTGTTTTCAGATTCTCAGACAAAATAATTGTTGATCCCATATGCTCTACTCTATCAATAGCTTCCACTTTCACAATCTCTTGCTTTTCTAAATGCAACATTTTGTTGTTAAATTTGGCACATTCTGCAAGAGTTGGCATCAAACATATTCCAGATTTCTTATCAGTAATTTTCTGAAAAATATTCTCAGGCACAACATCTTGTTCTGGATATAAATTTGACAGTAATCGTGCATGTAAAGCTTCTTTCCCATGCTCGGTCACTTTTCCAATTCTAACATCTTGTAGAATAGTCTTGTAAACTTCATCCTTTGCCTGACGCATATTTTCATGCAGTTCAGCATAATTGAAGTTTAACCATATATTGACGTTGCCAATGCTGCCTAGGCACTTCCTGGTATCTTCATGCGTGAGCATTTTGAACACAGGTTGCCCTTTCACTGGTGTCAGCTGCAGAAGATCTCCAAAAACAATGATGTGTTTGCCACCAAATAACACATCATACTCTGTTTTGAGAACTTCTTGCATCCTCAAATGCACAAAGGCAAGCATGACATTGGAAACCATGCTTACTTCGTCAATGATAAGAAGTTTCATTTTCCTCAAGATTCTTGAAACTTCAAAACAAGCATCTCCAGATAGCTTGTGATATTCTAATTTGTTGTCATGCTCCACTGGCAGCATCAGTAAACGATGTAAAGTAATCCCTTTAATATTATGTGCTGCCAGTCCAGTTGGAGCAGTGACAACACAAGACAGTGATGACTCTGTCCTTTCCTGCAAATAGCATGAAATTGCTTTAATGAGGAAACTTTTTCCAGTTCCCGCTTCTCCACTCACGTACAGTCGGACAGGCTTCAACGACGTACATGAGCACTCTTTCTTATCATGACTTAATCCATGATCAATTTGCATGGTAACTTCGTCATATATTTTCCTCTGCTCAACGTTGAGTTGCCTTTCCAACTCTTCTAAGTTAACCGCATCCTCTTGAGCATGTGCCATGGCTCTTTCCACCTCATTCATAGCAGTGGCAGCTTCATTTTCAATAAGAGGTCCTCCTAGTGGATCCTGACTCAATGAAGCAGAACTCTGACTGTCCTGAGAACTGTCTCTGGCAATCTCGGCTGCAATCGTTGCTTCCTGCTCAATTTCCGCATTCAACATTTCTACATATTTGGGAAAAGCAGGACATTCTATGGTCTCCTTGGCGGCATTGAAAGAGTCTTCGTAACAGAGGAAATCTCCAAGCAGTTCCTCTTCTGCACGCCAAGGCTTGAAAAGTTGCAAAAGTGCTAAATAGAAAAACTCCTTTTTTTCAGGAGATTCGCCACTCAATTTTCGATGGTTTATCAAGTGGCATTTTCTTTGCTTGACCAGACATCCCTCACTTCCTATTACAGCATACACTCCTTTCTCAGTATCTTCTTTGATGTTCCTCTTGAACATGTAATTTTGCAGAACCTCATACAGACAAACATTCTCTAGGTGACTGCTTCGATTTGGATAATATGTATCCAACATGTTTGTCTTCAAAATGTCGGTACTGTTTGGCTCCTTTTCCGCCAAATACTCAATTTCCCGCACAGGTTTGAGAACTCGATTACGCGTTGCAGCAAGACCAAGACTCGCCCAAACGATACTCCTGGACTTGGCATAGAGACTTGCTGAAGACAACCGGTCAGAACATTCGTACGCTCCGATTTCTCGATGCGACAACATCTTCAGACTGAAACTGTACAACTTCTTGCTGAGGCTCTTTTCATGGGAAATGTCCTCCCACATATCCTTCAATTCTGTCTTCTCTTTTTTGGTGATGTACGACGTCACATACCGAGCCACAGCCATACAGTTATCAGCCACAAACTGTATATCCATGTTAGCATTCCACATGGACAAAATCACCGGGTTGTAGTCGTTGATATACTTGGACTCTTCGTTCCTCTTCAAATTGTAAGTGTTTTTAGGTGATTTCTTCATCACATTATGTCGCAGCGAAGACATCAAACTGTTTACTCTTCCTTTAGAAATCACCGGTCGTGGGAAGCCGAAACGACATTTGGTGTAGAACTTGTCTTTGTTTCGGAATTTACGACGGCAGTACTTTCCACATCGATGGCTTTGGAAACGCAGAACTTTTTCTCTTAGGCTTTTCTTCTCCTTTGCGTTTGGAACAGCACACGTAGAATACTGTTGGATGAAACTCATCACTGAGTCTTCTGGATCCGTTCCAAATTTAGGTGCATCCTTGATCCACAGCAACATATGTATATGAGGAGCACCTCTTGCTTGGTACTCCTTTCTCCAGAAGAAATCCAACACCTCTCCAAGAGGTGATTGACTGGATCCAAAGAGCACAGTTCTCCGGGTGTCTTGAATTCGATGTTTTCTACGTTAGCATTTGCCTCTCGTAGAAATTGAAGTAAGTCTTCCCAGCCATACTCGGCACAACTCAGAGTGAGGAACCATGTGGGAGTACCTAAGTTCCTCAGCATACATTTTAAATCACCATGACGACGGTACCAGTACTCATTAGTACCACGCTGACACGCCATGAGATTAATCAGGTGAGATTCCAAAATACTATCTTGGACATTCACTTTATCCATAAAATCACTTGCCGAGATGTTTTGCATGTGTATACCACTTTTCAAGATGTGGTTCACTGCATATGACAGTCCAGACAGATCGCTTTCAAACAGGAGATGAAACAAATAAGGAATGCATTGTCGAAACCTAGCATCTCCTGCATACAATCGCAAAGTCCGGTATTCAGAAGCAGGAATTTGATGAGGTCGCTCATCATATCTTCCTCCCTGACCTGTTGGAAAAAGCTGTGGGAAACACCGAGCTTCCAAACTTTCCTCCCAAACACTAATGGGACTCCCTTTGGCTTGTTTCATTTGAAACAACTCAATAGCATTCCCCATGACTTCCTTTGAATGCAAAGGATGAACACTATAATGTTCATATATTTCTTCACTAGTAGAGGGTTCTACTTTCTCAATTTGACCAGCACACAAATCGCTATCCTCTTCCTCACTTACTTCCTCTTCTGCAACATATACATTCTTATAGTATTTATTATTTTTTTTCAAATACAATGTTGCCTTTTTAACTTTCCTAACATCTACTAAATCTTGCCATATTTTCTTATTCTTTGTCGGAACCCCATTAACTAAGATAACCAGAGGTTCCTCTTCCACTTTTTCTACTCCAATTGTGTTAATGTTTTTCTTCAAATCTAGAGGCAAATAAACAACTCTTCCCTTTAATCCTCTCTGTAAATCTGATGGAGGCAATTTCCCTGTCTTTGGCTCCATTCTTACAATAGCCTGAAAGGGATGGATACTTTGAATCAAAATAGATTCATAAGTATTTAAATCCTTCAATTCAGAAGGAATCTCAACCAATTCCAGATTATTATGAACTGCTCTAGCAGGCATCTGGTTTTGTTTTAATTTGTTACAACAATAAGTACACACACGTTGATCCAATCCCAAATCAAAACAATTTTCTACCATCAAGTATGTTGCAAAATCCTTCCATTCACTATTATTTTCCCTTTCACTTTTTGCATATAAATCCACTAACTTAGTCTGATTCTTATAATAAGTGCGTCGACAACACACACAAGTGAAATTAGGCCTCTCACTTGATTTCATGTCAAACGTCGCAATTTCCCTCTGGAAATTATCTGTACAGTATCTTCCAAATGACCCTCTATTTCTTGCTCAATTTCAACATTCTCCTCTTTACTTCCAAAGTAACAAAACTCAATTTCTTCACATATATTCCTCACATCTATTTCAGAACCATGCAAAAGAGCAGCGCATAATTGTTTCAGCATAATTGCTGGACTCTTAGCATAATACAACATTCTAACTAACTTCCTCACTTTGTTATGATGCACTGCTAGCATCCTGAAATGATGAAAAACACTCTGGCATACTCTCCTGGAAAGACAAGCCAGTGAATGACCATGCAAACCTGTCACTTCTCTCACTCTGCAAGGATCTAATTCTTGCAACAACCTTATTTTCTGCTTTAAACTTTTCTTGTTAAATGTCCGTACAAAATCACAAAGCAAATTGATGGAATCCTGTCGCACACTGCAAATACTACTACACTTCCAGGTGTACACAGGACCCTTAGCACGTCTTCCTAAAACCTCATTACCTAACAACTCTTCTGCCTCTGTTGTCACAAGTTTTTCTTTTTCAACTGGACAACCATCTTTCACTTCATAAGCACGACCACTGATGTCAACTGCATGCACCAAATCATTATCCTGGAAATAACTCTCTTCATTAAAAAATGCCTCACAGCTTGAACTATGTATCCATTCTCCAGAAAAAACTTCACAAAAATTACTACGATTAACTATTCTCTTCCATCTACTATTTCTTTTGAAATCAAAAATTTCCTTGTTTAGCTTCCTAATTCTATTGATTATCAAAATAAATAACTTACGTTTAATTTCAAAAGCCTGATCAATAACTTTCTCAACTTTTTTTTTTCTCCTATAAAAAACTAATTTCTGTTGACCTTTCTTAATATTTTTTAACAAATTGCCAATTATCCTGTTGCGGAACATTCGTTTACGAATCTCCCAAAACTGTTGTTTCCTTCTACTATCATGCACAGATTTATCTCTTGCTCTAGCAGTAACATTTTCATTTGTCCTTTTCTTTCCATTTGATTTACTTGTCATATTATGGATTGAAACATCTTCTGTACTAATATTTTTTTTATTAGAAATATTTCTTATGAAATATTTAGAGCTCTTACCCGGTGCTTTCTTCATGGCTTGAGAAATCTTTTTGTTTGAGGACTGCTGCTTTTTTTTTTTCTCCTGCTGTCTTTGACGTTTTGCAGCCTTTATCTCTCTTATTTTTGTAGGCATCTTGAAATGATCTGCAGTTGAATCTGAGGAAAAATATAATAAAAAATGTTATTAAACATTATTATCAAACAGTAAATCAGTAATAGTGATCAAAAACATAACACACTACTTGACATTTTATTTTGAAGATTTTTTAGTCATTGCCATTTTTACAATACAGAAATACCAGAAAAGAAATGACATTTATATTTATGTTACCTATGCTATTTTATATGTGAATCTGATCTAATTTTATGAGCATATTTTAATATTTTATTGAAAACACTACACATAACCTGTTTTTGAAGGTGTTTTTATTTTTAAATTAAACAGTTTACCTTTTTACTTTTTATTGATTATAAATTTTAAAAATAAATGTTTATATTTCCAAAGGCTGAAGCAAGTCAGCTTCCCATCCAATATCATATAATTCAGACAAATCTGCATCCTCATCACGCTCTTCTTCATCCTCAGGATTTAAATCATCCAATGGATCAACATCCACTGATGTTTCAATTACAAGTTCAATGATGAGGTCAAAATCAACTGATTGCAGATTGTCGCTCATGTTGAGGTTGTCTTTATCTTTAAAGAAAGATAACAACAATGAGATGTTGCAGAGTAAGAGACAAATCTCACAGATTATAATAGTAAAATTATTTAACAAGAGTAACATTTTGCAGCTATTATTTAACCATGTCCAGCGATGCTGAGCAGGTGAAGCCTATGTCTAATTTTTCACTGAACAGGACTCATCTGTTCTTAACCTTGGATAAGCCTCAACGACTCTGTGTCCCCTGCACATACTCAAATGTTAAAGTGCAGATTTATATTAAATGGCACATCCCCAGGCATGCACCAGTTAATGTGCACCACTGCTTTACCACCCATGGTGTGCCGCATTTACAATCAGATAGGAGAAAGCTGCTTCAAAACCCTGCGCCTGCTTGAAGCTGGCATAGGTCTTGACGCAGCATTGTATAGATGGGGCACCCCTGAGCCTTGCTGGAGCTGCATCGCACTTACGATACAACTCCAGCAATGCGCCACCTTTACAGCACAGATACGTCACGCATCTGTGCCATTTTTGCCCCATGCTGCGCCGCATTGTAAATGCAGCACACCATGGGTGGCGGAACAGCGGCGCAAAATGACTGGCACATCCACTGCTGCATCAGTTTCATGTGGCACGTTTTTTTTACACCATGACACATCTGCCTAAATGCATCAATTTGTAATTTTCTCGCCTCATAGCAAATCTTTTGCACCGCCACTGCGTCACAAAAGTGACGCACAGTGGCGCAAAAGATGCATACACCTATCATAAATCTGTCCCTAGCATTTTAAATGATTAATTCAGGATGACGATAAGGTGTGGCCTATGCAGAGGTTTGTTTAAGGTGAGGCCTACTCAGGGTTGCAGATCAAAGTTACGCTTGATGAAGAATACAGAGGAGATAATACATGTAAAGGCCTACCAATGAAGTAAGTAATGTCCACTTTATTGCACCAGTCATCATAAATGTATCCCTAAGCTTCTTATCTTGTTACAGATGAACCACCATATGTACATGACATTTTAAGTAATTTCCACATGTGCAGTGTTTTCAAAATATAATTTGAAAATCGTTTTTGGGGAAAAGTAATGGTTTGCAAAATTATGACAAGGACATAATGGTGTATGCTTCTCTATAAAGCATTTCAGTATCTCTAATGTCATTTTTCCCATATTACATTATAAGACCTTTCCCCATGAAGCACATTCCTTGTAAATATGCTCCCACCTGTGCATTGCAAATTTATATTTTCACTGTTTCAGACACATAGCCATGTTGAAAGTGACCCAAAAAAATTGCAAACGTTTCCCCATGAAGCACATTCCTTGTAAATATGCTCCCACCTGTACATTGCAAATTTAGATTTTGACTGTTTCAGACACATAGCCATGTTGAAAGTGACCCAAAAAATTTGCAAACGTTTAAAAAAAAAAAAAACATTCATGTGTCTTAATGACATTTTAAGTCATTTCCCCATGGAGAATGTTTTCTAAGTGGCACAAAAGAGGTATACACCTATCATAAATCTATCCCTAGCATTATAAATGATTAAATCAGGATGACAATAATATGTGGCCTATCCAGAGGTTTGTTTAAGGTGAGGCCTACTCAGGATTGCAGATTAAAGTTACGCTTGATGAACAAAACAGAGGAGAAAATTTTATTGTAAATGCCTACCAATGAAGTAAGTGATTTCTACTTCATTGCACCAGTCATCATAAATGTATCCATAACCTTACTTAAATTGTCCTTAAGACACATAAAAGCGTTTTTTGATTGGCTTTCCTGCATGGTAGGGTCACTTTTAACATGGCTATGTAACATAAACATTCAAAATCAAAATTTTCCATGTACAGGTGGGAGCATATTTACAAGCAATTTGCGCCACAAAGAAAGGTCTGACATTAAAATGGCAAAAATAACATCAGGGACAGTCAATTGCCTTATAAAAAACCATACACCATTATGTCCTTCTCATGCATTTAAAAACAATTCCTTTTTCCCAAAAACGATTTTCAAATCATAATTTCAAAAAACTGCACATGAGAAAATGACTTAAAATGTCATTGAAACACATTAAAGCGTTTTTTGATTGGTTTTCCTGCATGGTTGATTCATTTTTATCATGGCTATGTAACACAAACATTGATAATTAAAATTTTCATGCACATGTAAGAGCATATTTACAAGCAATTTGCGCCACAGAGAAAGGTCTTACACTAAAATGAGAAAAATAACATCAGGAACAGTCAATTGCCTTATAAAGAACCATACACCATTATGTCCTTGTCATGATTTTATAAACAATTCCTTTTCCCCAAAAACGATTTTAAAATCATAATTTCTAAACACTGCACATCAGAAAATGACTTAAAATGTCATTAAAACACATGAAAGCGTTTTTTGATTGCCTTCCCAGGATGGTTTGGTCACTTTTAACATAGCTATTTAACACAAACATTCAAAATCTAAATTTTCCATGCACATGTGAGAGCATATTTACAAGCAATTTGCGCCACATAAATCATAATTTTCTCCTTAAAGCACACTATTCTCTATCTAAAGTAAAGAAATATTTTCTCACCTTAGCAAATACTTTGAGTTTGAAAACAGTCTCAGAAACACACCAATTTGTCTTCAGCAGAGCAAAAGGTATGCACTCCAGAGTCTGCAGCTATCAAAAGCACAGAAATGGTGTAATTCTTCACACATATTTCTCATGTCACCCAATCAAAACTCTTCCCTCACTTTTTTTCAAATGAAAACCCTTCCCCCTCTGCCCTTTCTGCCTATTTTCCATAGCAACCACCTCTTGGAGAAACTCTGGTGTTTGCAAATTCACACAACAATGTTGCAATTGAACTCTGAACTCTCAGTGCACCTGCATATCCAGTGCTTTCTTTCATTTAATGATTTTTTATTGACCACTCAAAATACATCTTTCAAAGAACACATCTCTACACCCTAACTTTCTGTTTTCATCAATCAAAATCCACCAATCACTGTTACTACTTCATGAACACAGAAACTCCACAGTTTTTTTCATTTCAAACTCACATTTTTTCAACTGCCATTTCATTGCCACACTTCATCTGACTGCAGGAGAACCTTCTCTCACCATGTTTTCTGTCTGGATTGTTGGTCATAGTTATATTCACTGGGCTCAAAGGTACGTTGAAAGCAGGAATTTACCTAACCTCAATTTACAAGATGTGGAAATTAAGTGGTTTGGCCAGAGAGGATTAAAATGTCACCAATTGATACCATTGGTGAAAACCTTTATGCATTTGCCAAAACCTGACCTGTTAATTGTGCACTGTGGAGGTAATGACTTGGGCACTTTGACTGGTGTAGGTCTGGAAATGCTTTTAAAGGACACCTTTGAGCAATTAATGGCACTTTTTCCTCAGACTGCCTTGGTATATTCAAATATATGCCAAAGACAGAAATGGAGGTGGTCAAACCAATTTTGTCCACAAATTGAGAAGTCGAGGAAGCATGTAAACAAATCTGTTTCAGCTTACATGAGAGACCATGGAATGGGCTCCCTGTACAACAATAACTTGCGTTACTACATGCAAGATATCTACAGAGGAGATGGAGTTCACTTCTCAGATGAGGGCAACAGAGTTTTCACTCTGAATTTAAAAATGTGCATTGGTACCTACTTATAAGTACCTAAATGTACCATAAACCCAAAAGCTCTTCTCAGAGCTACCCTACATCTAATCACTCACAATTATTATTTTACTCTAACTATTTTCACTAATTTTCAACAAAATACGCTCCCTGGTGCGCTACCCGGTACGCGTACCGGGAGCTAACCTCGCGAATTTTTTTTAAAAAAATGGTTTTTTTTCGCACATATAAGCCTCCTCAGCCACCCTCAGAAAACCTAGGGGGTCAAGATAACTCTACCGTGCCCCCTTCTACCCATTCTGAACATTATTTGCCCTCCATCTTGTATCTTAATTCGACCGAAACACAAAATGGTGGACTCCCGGAACGCTTAAGGTACGCGAACCGGGGCGCTCAACGGTTCGCGTACCGGGTCGCTCCCTGGGAAGCGCACCATCAAAAAAGGTGGGAAAGTAGTTCACAGAAAAGCCACTGGAGACAATTTCACCAAATATAGATTAGCTCATACTACATACCAATCCCTACCATTTTCACAAAATTGATTGGAATTCCATTTAGCCATTTAGCCTGTAGACCTCTCTAAATACCCTGAGGTAAATTACTTCACAAAACACATCTGAAATGTTGGAATTGACAACCAATTAAAATGTTACTTTCATTTTCTACTTTTTTTACCTCACATTTGATTGGTTATGTACCCGAATATATATAAAGGAAGAGAAGGAAGCACAGCCATTTTGACTACTACTTCTTGGTGTACATTTTAATAGGATTTTCATTAATAACTTCAACTTCTTTTTAAAGGTAAGTTGTTATTTTTAAAACTGAAGTATATTGAGCACTTTAAGTTAATATGGCAAACTTTTTCTGTTAGTTATATACTATCCCTCTGTAGTACTTATAAATTTAGATACACTTTTTTATATTCCTACTTCCACTCTGATACTATACACTGCCCAAAGATAAATTCTCTGTTAAAAACTGCCTATCTAAAATTAATCCCAACAGTGCCCTACCTCTACTAATATATATTTTTTTTATGCAAATTTCAGGAAAAATGGAAAGTGAACAAAACATTTCATTTGAAATTGTCCTTCCAGAGTCCAACACAGAAATCATTGATCCAAATGAGATTGAATTTATGGATGAATCTTGGGACCAAGAACTACTGCAATGTGTACAAGCAGTAGATAACCTCCTTGCAAATGAGGACATTTTACAACCTCAGAGACTACAATCTATATTCCATGATTATTATGAAATTTCTGACAATGAAATGTTAGAAAGTTTAATAAATTATGAAACACAATAAAAAAAGCTTAAAAAAAAAAAAAATAATAATAATCAACAAAACCAACAATCAATTAACATACAGCATTTGAAAAGTCTATCATTCATTTTTCATTGTGATACGCTCCCCAGAACGCTTCCCGGTTCGCGTACCGGGCGCTAACCACGGAAAAAAATAAAAAAAAAATTATTTTTTTTTGCTTAGCGGGGCCCCTTTAAAGCCTCCACATCAAACCTAGGGGGTCAGGGAGGAGCTAGTATGCCCCCTTATGGTTATTTCCCCCTTTGTTTTGGCCTCCTCTTGTCTCTCAATCCTACCGAGAGACAAGATGGCGGCCGCTCCGGACTGTTTAGAATGTTGACAGACACCGGAGAGCCAATCAGCTTAGCTACGCGAAGTTCCGGTACGCTTAAGGTCCGCGGACCGGAGCGCTGCCCAGAGCGCGCTTACAGATATATATCTTTTTTTAAACGTTAATTTCTCAAAATCCACTGGAGCACATATATTGAGACCTACAAAAGGCACATCGGGCTACCAGTCCCTACAATTTTGCCAAGTTTCGTGCAAATCCATTCAGCCGTTCGGGCTAAAAGTGAGGCTAACCGCCCTATGGAAAAATCAATGTTAAAAACACGTTTTGGGACCCCCCTTTTTTCTCGGCCCCCCCTGGACGAACCCCCCCAAAATTTTCAGGGGCTGCTCAGAAACAAAATGTTCCATTTTCCTGAAAATTTCAGCCAATTCCGTCCACAAACGCCAAAGTTATTAGACATAGAATTTTCAAAAAACCCATAGGGAAAAAATCCTAACTATATATACCTACTGGCGACCGCCAGTAGGTAATATATATATGTCCAGAACCCCTCAAAAAATGAAAGGCAGAGGCCGCAGTAGGGGAGCAAGGTGGAGATTCTTTATTCCAAGATTATGCAGCAGCGGGCGTATGCATTTCGGCCCAGTGGCCTCGTCAGCGCCCAGAGTGGAACAGGAAAGGGAGGTGAAATCACATAGGTGTGTCCCAGCTAAAATAGTGAAAGTCCGCTCCGCCCCTATCGGTGATTTGTATCACCTGTAATAGTTCCTGGAGTGTCGAAATGACTGCAAGTCCCAGAATGCAGTTGTAAGTCAGGATTGGGCGTCCCAGTGGTTATGCGAGCTTCAGGATTCTTTGCAACCCTCTGCCGATGTCCTGCGCTGTCTGCTGGAATATGCCGTCTCCTCGGGCCCCCTGACTGCACCACCGTCTCATCCAGGGATCTGTTCGGCGGGGGCACAGATGACGGTGCATCAAGCCCAGCGCGAAATACAGTGATTCCGACACCGCTTCTTTTTCCGCCTGAATGAAGAGGTGGGCTTTGGTCTTTTCAATATCTTGAAATTGGAAGTATTTCTAACGAAACAACAACGCCAGTATAGACCAAGCCATCTTGTGTGCAGGGGCCTCTGCAAAACGCCGCTGGCCAGCGTTATGTAAATGTCCAGAACCCCTCAAAAAATGAAAGGCAGAGGCCGCAGTAGGGGAGCAAGGTGGAGATTCTTTATTCCAAGATTATGCAGCAGCGGGCGTATACATATATTTTTTAATTATTATTATTATGTGGTACGTAATGGTCTACGTTATGGTAGTAGTGCACACCAAACACTGTAAGTCAAGTGCAAACACAAGTCCTATCCTAGAAATAGGGGTCTCTAGTTGGCAAGGGCTTTTATCTTTGTCCAAATAGGGACCCTTATTCCCAGTCAGAATAAGGGAGTTACACTCCTCAAATAACACCTGCTCACCCCCTTGGTAGCTTGGCACGAGCAGCCAGGCTTATCTTAGAGGCTGTGGTGTAAAGCGTTTGTACATAACCAACAGTAATACAGTGTTAGCACTACAAAAGGACACCACACAAGTTTTAGAAAAATATCAAACATTTTTATATACAAAACCAAAAACTATAAAAATCCACAATACAGTACTTAAAAATCTACAGTTATCAGAATACGCTTCAAAACAGTTCCTTTATGTCGATAGCCCCGTCCGGGGCTATCACGGCGTCGTGAGCAAACAAACAAATCCAAACAATTCTGGCTGGTCGCAGCGTTGCGGACCAGCTATGGTGTCGGGAAGACCCGCAAACAGTACCTGTTAGAGATGCAGGGCGCCAAAGCCCTTGAAGTCACTCGCTTTGCAGTTTGAGCTCCTTTCTGTTGGGATCAGGAACGCTTGTGTCAGCAGCCGTCGGGTGCTGCGGTGCGAAGTGCAGCGGTGTGGCGTGCAGTGCCCTCAGGTTGCGGTGCGAGCAGCGGCTCTGTGGCGGCATCAGATGGTGTCATTGGTGAGACCAGGGTTGCGGTGCGATGTGAAGGCGGTGCTCGTCACAGTGCTGGCAGGTCACAGTGCAAGCTGCCGCGTTGTCGTTGCTGAAGCGCGGTAGTTGGCTGACGGACGGGAGTCGATGGTGCCGGCGTCGGTAGGCCGAGGCTGCAGTGCGGGATGAGGGCGGTGCGTCGTGTAACTTTATGAGCGGTGTCCTTGAACCACGGTGCAAGCAGCGGCGTCGATTTCGGCATGGTGTGGCATCGTTGGAGAGGCCAAGGCGTTCTCGTCAAGCAAGGCGGTGCGGAGTGCGGTGCCCACAGGTAGCGCTGGGAGCAGCGGCTCGGTGGCGACATCAGCAGGCATCGTTGGTGAGACCAGGGTCACAATGCAGCGTTGCGGCGGTGCTCTCTGCGGTGCCCAGGCTTCGGCGTGAAGCGAGGCGGTGCTGAGTGTGGTGCCCACAGGTGACGCTGCGAGCAGCGGCTCGGTGGCGGCGTCAGCAGGCATTGTCGTTGAGACGCGGCATTGCAGCGGTGCCGTCAGGACACGAAGTCGTCAGCGGCATCGTAGACGTAGTCAAGTTACTTTTCCTCTGTTGCAGCACAAAACACACTGACCCCAGTGCTGCAGGCATAAGAGATTGAAGTCTTTGCGGTTCCTGAGACTTCGTGAACAGGGGGCAAGCTCTACCTCAAGCCCTTGGAGAGACTCACAAATTAGGTTGCAGAAAGTCCAGTCCAGGACTTTCACTGCCCAAGACAGAAGCAGCCACTGCAGGTAGGCCCAGCAAAGCACTCAGCAAAGGGGTCGCTCCTCACAGCTTCTTCGGCTCTTCTTCTTGGCAGTCTTCTTTATCCAGAGGAATTCTAAAGTTCAGGGGATTGTGCCCCAATATTTATATCCCAAAATCCTTTGATCTCTTAGGCAGAGAGTGCATGTGCCCAGCCAGAACCAGTTCTGCCTTCTCTGGTGTGATTTCCTAGCAGGAGGTGGAGACAGCATTGTCAGAGGCAGACCAGGCCCTTTGAGGTGCAAGGAAATCTCCTCCCCCTTCCCCCACTGCAGCCCAGGTCTATTCAGCCCTTTGCCGACCCTACCTAGACTATCTGGAGCCACTTCTGCTCCCCAGCCTTCTGTCATCCAGAACCCAGACAGGCAATCCACATTCCAGCAGAGGCACACGGGATAACTGAGCAAACAAATACCTACTTTCTAAAAGTGGTATTTTCAAACACAGAATGTAAAAATCACCTTCACTAAAAGATGCATCTTTAGATTCTGAGTTCAGGCATACTAAACTTTATTTTCCCACCTAGTTACCAGGGCCAGTTATGTTTATAAGATGTTATAAACAAACTTCCCATTCTGCCCTATGGGGAACAGGTAGCCTTGCAACAGTGAAAAACTAAATGGGCTGTAATTCACTATCAGAATATGCCACACACACCAGGGCATGTCCTACCTTTCACATACACTGCACCCTGCCCACAGAGGTTCCTTGGCCTACCTTAGGGGTGACTGACATTTCGAAAAGGGAAGTTTAGGGCCTGGCAAGTGGGTACACTTGCCAAGCCGACATGGCAATTACAAACTGGGCGCAGACTCTGCAATCGCAAGTCTGAGTTACCTTTTGAGGGCTACTCACGTGGGTGGCACAATCAGTGCTGCCGGCCAACCAGTAGCAGTTGATTTACTGGCCCTGGCACACTCAGTCTACGTTACTAGGGACTAACAAGTAAATCATTTACCCAATCATGGAAACACCGATCCATAACACAATTTGCACAGAGGGCATATGCACTTTAGCACTGATTAGCAGTGGTAAAGTGCCCAGAGTCCTAAAACCAACAAAAACAGGTCAGAAAAAATTAGGAGGAAGAAGCAAAAAGTTTGGGGATAACACTGCAAAAAGGGCCATTTCCATTATGGGTCAAGAACCTTCTAATGTTCTCCATATTCCAACCATTGCCTCATCCTGTTGTCTCCTGTTTCTCTGAGTCCCAGTCCGCTATTCCTTTTGATCAGGGCTCTAGGGTTTTCAGTAGTGAATAGGTAGAACACTCCCTTTAAATATGAATAATGCTTATTCGTACTGCACCTGTTCCTCTTTAATGGGCTGAATATAGATTCTTTAGATCATAAAGATAATAGTGTTGGAATTACTTCGCTGGCATCACCAACTTAACGTTGATGAGCGCAAGTGAGGAAAAAACTGGAGCGGAGGTTTTCGGAACTCCGCATGCTCTGCGGAGCACGGTGTGTGGAAAACTCAGGGGCATATTAGCAAGAATGGTGTTAAAATTATCGCCACTCTAGCGGCAGGAAACTGCCGATAAAGGGGAGAAAATGGGCTTGATAATATGTCCTTGAGAATTCCCATAGAAGCCCATGTTCACACCAGAACATGGGCTTCTATGGGAATTCACAAGGGCATATGATCAAGTCCATTTTCTCCCCTTTACCCAGTTTCCTGCCGCAAAGCGGCGATAATTTTAACGCTGTTGCTTGATAATATGCCCCTCAGTGACTGGAGCAGAGTTCACATCCCAGGCCTAAATTATCCAGGTCTGGATGTGCAGACTGGAAGTCCGCAGTCCCATGCTTGTTGGGGTAAGCGCCTACACGTGCCTAGCTACTAAGCCCCAGCGTTTTGAGAGAGCCACACAGAGGAAAAGAGCAGTGCGAGCAGGTAGCTTCCTACCATGTCAGCTGCCCAGCCTGCTAGTCCCTGTGCTTCTCCTGCGTACTAGGGCAGGCTGAAAGGCTTTTAATGAATATCAAAGTGCAATGCCCCCTGGGCGTAGTATGCGTAGTGGGGCTACGCGAAGTTACGCAAAGTGGGCGAGAAACTACACCCACCTACGCACTTCACGTAGCCCCATTACGCGCTGCATGCCCCCCTCCCCAACATACCTAATTTTAGTAAATGCGCAAAGAAAAGTAAATAAAAGGCACTTACCTTGTCCGCTGCGTCCCGAGGCTCCCTCTGCTCGTTCACGCCGCCGTCTTGATAACCAATGCGCATGCGCGGCCGCCCGCGCATGCACATTGGTTATCAAGACGGCGGCGTGAACGAGCAGAGGGAGCCCCGGGACGCAGCGGACAAGGTAAGTGCCTTTTATTTATTTTTATTTGCGCATATACTAAAATTAGGTATGTTCGGGAGGGCGGGAGGGAGGCGGGTGGCGGGCAACTTCGCTACGCCCACAGAGTGGGCGTAGTGTTGCCTGCTACGTCTACTTGGCAAAGGGCGAAGTAAACAACACTACGCCCACTTCGTGGGCGTAGCGAAGTCCTTCGCCCAAGGTTACTATAGAGCTTGTTCTGATGTGCTAACCCATGGAAACAACATTCGTGCCTGCCACGAGTAAGCGCATTAAAGCCAGCTAGATTGGCATTGCCACCACTTGCATAGTTCCCCCCACCTCTGCACAGCACGATTTTGCTTTATAGCTGGGTTTACAAGTTACTGCAAATTATGTATATTTATTCGCGGCACATTAATGACAGTCCAAGAATTATAGATCATAAGGTTTAGAAGAACGGAAGGATGATTAACTGTGTTGCAGCCATTGTGAATCACGTGTATTAGCCTCATGTATAATAGGATTTTTACAGTAGGAAAACAGTGATGTAGTAAACGTCCAAACCAATTGCATCTTGCACGCAAAGTTTCCATTAAAATTCGAACACCTTCACACCGGTATTTCATTAACCAAAGTCCAGAAAGATCGAATAATTGCTCTGACGTGACTAACCTCAATGTGAGCCTATGTAAAAGCTCCACCACTCCTTTTTTCATAAAAGGTATGTTGAAAATGGAACCCTTAAATTGTATACAAAGCTATTGCCTCAACGATGAATCTATTAATTACCTTTTGCTAGAAGCAAGTGGGAATCGCAGTGTAAGAAAGCCACTTGGATTTTTCGGCAATTTGAGCACCTGCCCAGCTGTTGAATCAGGCGAAGGCTGGCTCCACCTTTCATCCTTTGCGCCCAGTAACATTAACACAGTAGTTGGCAATATGCTATGTTAAAACGACATCATTGTATGATTGATTTATATGACTTATTTGTAAGCTGTAGGGGAAGCATCGAACAAGGTGTGACCAACTCGGGTCTCTGGACCCTGCCCTTTAGTGGTTGCTGCCACGAAAGATGACGTTTATCCTGAAAATGATGGTGCATAAGCCATCTACGGCCTAAATATGTTTAAGAGCTTTAAAATGTTAACAGCATCCAAAAATGGCACTGTGTTGTAAAAATAGCACATCAATTCTTATCAGAAAGTGCAAATTGATGTCCTTATACAAGAAATTATAGTTTCCCCAGAAAGCAACATTTCTACAGAGCTGTATACACGAAACATTGCCCATTATCACCACAAAGATGCATATCTCAGTCAGTCAGTCAAGTAATCTTTATTTCGGTCTTAGACCATAAAAGATACATAATAACCATTCATAACATTGCTAAAAGACACAAACCAATTACAATAAATATATATAAAAAATATAAAAATTAAAAACTGTACAGCATTGGGAATACACAGATTAACAATTCATATGTGGTATCTACAAGCTGTAAAAATGTCCTACAAAAAGCTTCTTCTCCTGCTCATATCACAAAATGTCTTCCCAAAATCAGGGGTCCAGGCAAAATCTCAGGAATGTGATGTAATATTTTTCCTGAGTCATTCTATATCTTGCAAATATGTTTAACGATGACAGACATTTGGACGTTCACGTTACATAGGCTTGAGAAGTGGTTAATAGCAAACCGTAATATAAAACATAATCGAAACCTGAACACAAATATAAGAATTTCCCACTCTTCCCACAGCAGACTTTTATTTCACATGCCATAAATGATGGGTTCTTACTTCATCAAGAAAGGCCGTCAGATATATATTGCTTCAACTGCCTTTGGAAGGGACGCGGCATAAGTCTGCGTGTCATCAATGTCCCTACAAGGCAGCAGCACGTCCATTTTGATGAGCTCAGCATGTGCACTGACATATACATCATCATGGTGCATGACACTGCAAGCTCAAAGGATTGCCGGATCATGCTGCAGCAGGGCCCCATGATGGATGTTCAGCACTACTTCCAGACCCTCCCCATTCCCTTTTTGAGAAAACTCTTGATCCAATTTGGCATTCCCTTCTACCCTGAAGAGTGGTGCTCCATCAGTGTCCGGTGATGGATGCAGTCCATTAACTTCATGTCTTGTGCTTCTCTGAGATTGTCAGAGGGATGCCCGGTGATGATGGAAGTCACTTGTTACATTGACATATTCACAATTTCCAGAAATTCGGCTTGCCTCTATTTCCTCTATTTTCACAAATGCTAACAGAAAAGAATGATCCCCAAATTATGAAATTAATCTTAAATCATAACCTGTCACAGGAACCTTTGGTAGTGTGGGTGACCCTCAGTGTTTTTTAAATTGTTTTCCAACATACTTCCAGCAGGACACAAAAATAGGGAGTGTGATTTTAGACATGTTTTTCAAGTGTTCAGTTATAATAAGTTGCAAACAAATATGATATTCCGTGTTAGCACCATAGCTGCCCCCATGCCACACTAGCAGTCTTTAGCGGCATCCTAAAGGCCACAGCACTTCTCATCCAATGCCGGAGGAAATATGACCCCCATCACCCCCATGGTGATGGAGCGCCACTGGCTTCCCATGAAGGCCTGAACAATCTTCAAAACCAATGGTTTCATTTACAAAGCCATCACGACCAGCAACCCTGCATATCTTATGGACAAGCTTACCATCTCTTGCGTCTTTTGGCATATCTGCTGCCATGCCATCATCAAACTGCAGGGTAAAAAGTGTAAAACAGAAAAATAACAAGGTAGGACACGTTATCCATCTATGCACCTACAACATCCCTGTATCCATCAGGACTGGGCCAAATCTGCTCCAGTTTAGGGAAGATTTAAAGTAGAACCTCATTGAAAAACACTACATCACAATGCAGTAACAATCAATAACTAGCTACCTCTCCTATTACTTGTTGACTTTATTCTTGCCTTTGACCCTGTACAGCACATAGCTGCCTTCTTGGGTAGGTTTGCACTATAAAAATATCCCATACATACAATACTTTCATTATAAACAGTTTACAGGCACATGCATCAACCTTTTTTGCTATCGCAAATGGTGCGAGTCGCAAATATCGGCCGTTTGAGCCCTCAAAAAGGGCGTCTGCAATGCATGAAACTCAAAGGCTCTCGCAATTTAAGAAATCGCAATTTATTGTGATTTCTTAAATTGCGATTGCATTTAAGGAATTGCAAATTGCGAATCCATAATTGCAATGCATGAAGAAATCGCTAATAGCGGTTTTTTTTTACTAATGGGGGCGCAAATTACCATCAATTTGAACTTGATGGTAATTTGCAAAAATCTATGGATACTCGCAAATTGCGCATGCACTCTCCCATTCATTCCTACGGGCCTGTAGGCCCATAGGAATGAATGGGAAGCCATTCCTTAATTGTGACTCGCAATTTGCGAGTCGCAATTAAGGAATGTTTGTGTATTGCTAATTTTATAGCGATTCCTATAGGCGTAGGCTTTTGCGTTCCTTAATTGCGATTCCTTAATAATCGCAATAAAGGAATTATAAAGGAATTGCAAAAGCCAACATTGATGCATGTGCCCCTTAGAACTCATCAATGAATAATGTTAAATTGACAAGGATTTTTCAGATGAAGCAAATCAAAGGAAAACAATAAAGAAAAAAATAAAGAATTTGAAGATGAGAAAACAACAGTTGAGGCAAAAATAAGAACAGCAATTAGTATAAAAGAAAAAGAGATTGTGAGTAGTTCGCTGATACCAAACCTTTAGGCTTGCTGCATCAAAACCTGGAGAAAACACTTTGCAATTGGATTGATCACACTGAACAATATCTCCCTCTAGGCTAGTCACATTCACTGATGGGGCTTATGCAAGATAACCTTCCCATTGACTTATAATTGTTTTCTCTGCCGAAGCTTGGGCTTATGGCTAACTCATGAACCTGTGATGCTAGGATCCTTCTCTCCTAGTGAAGTTCTCTTCTTTGCATGGGATATTTTGTTCGGTCTTTCTGTGAGAGTATTTCATTCATCTGGAGTTTGAAACAGAAGCAATCTCTCTCATTTGTGTGCTTACTAGAGATTTGAATAGCCAGAATTTGGTAAACTCAAGGAAAGACTAGTAACGCTGTAGTAGAGCCTTCCCTACACTTTCTAATGGATCAAATGTTTGCTTGGATTTGAGCTGGTCTTTATGAAGGCCAAAGGAGAGAGAGAACAAATTATTTTAAGTTCTCTAATCTGCGATGCAGTTTTTACTCTGGGATAATGTGCCTTAGATTAAGTGGAGTTGGGATCCCTAAAAAGATGAATCCTTTTAATGAGATGAACATCTGGAGACTCAGAGGAGCATTAGGAAGCTGTAATAGTCCACTCTAGTTTATTAGCAGCTCTTGCTGGTGAGATCATTTCAAAATGGATCACCACGGGATATGACCAGTCGTGTTTAAGGGTTGGAGGCATAGCAAGTATATTTTCCAGGACTCAAATAAGAATTTGTATGATTCCTTTTGAAGGTCAGTGGTATGGACTTTTTTCCTAAGCTTTACATTTTACCACTGTCCCTGATGATGTGTTACATAAGACTATTTTCCAGAAGCATGAGTTCAATCCCTATGTTGTGTGTATGCATTAGAAGAGAGCAACAGAATATTGTCAAAGGTGTTGGGAGCACTGAGATTTGATTCAGAATCCCTGACAGTGGAGCAGAGTATTCTTCAGTATTTTTCTTCTATTCAGAGATGTTGTGTGGAAGAGGTGGATGTTCAGTGTTGTTTCAGATCCTAGGAGCATAGTTGCCATTGCAACGTTTTAACCCGAAGCATATAATTTGGACAGGGTCATCATCAGGACGTTTAGGAGGTTTAGGAAGCACCTAAGGAGTAAATAAATGTGTGTCAGTTGGGCTGTTTACAAGAACACAGTTTTACAATGAAACTTGGTACTGATGAGAGGGCCAACTGGGCAGGTCAGCTGGCCTTTCCATCAGTACCAAGTTTAATTGACCTGATGAAGATCCTGTCTAAATTGCGTGCTTAGGGTCGAAATGTTGACTTGACACAATAATAGTGTACTGTTTTTATTTTGATTTTGGAGCATTTCACTCTTTGTTAGTGTTTGTGCCAACAACGTAGGCATCCTGGATCAGTCACTATTCTGTTCTAGTATATATTGCACTTTTATAGCGCATGGCTCCCTGGAGGCCTCCCAGCTCTGTCAGTGCGAGATGTCTATTCCAATTCATCAGAGGAAGCAGTTCTGAAATAGCAAGGTTTTAAGGTGCTTACGGAATGAAAGTTCCTGCGTGGCTGATCTCTGGGGTAAGAAGTTCCACAGACTAGCAACGTTAAACCAAAAAACCCATCCTCCCCAACTAGATCTTCTGATAGAGGGGAATTTAGCAAGAAAGGCTCTAGAAGAGCGAAGGGTTCGCCCAGGGACATAAGGGGAAATCAGGGAACGGGTGATCAGGGGCCCGGTATTCAAAAAAGCTAGGAGGGCAATTTAATATGCCATGAACCTAGTACGTTCCGCTACTGGAGGTCAAGGAAGGGATGTGAGACTATGGCGATGCAGAGTGGTGTTTTGGGACATTGAGGAGAATGCAAGCCGCTGCATTCTGCACTATTTGCAGTTTTCTTAGGGTCATTTTCGGGGCCCCTAGATAGAGGGAATTTCCGTAGTCCAGTTGAGAGAGTATGAGGGCTAGGACCACTAGCCTCCTGGAGAGTGCTGGAAACTAAAGAAGGATCTTTCTGAGCATCCTAACAATGCCAAAGCACAATGCTGCACGGTTTGTTGCCTGAGCTTCCAGATTCAGGGAGGCATCCAACCATATACCCAAGCTTTTTACGACCGGTTTGGGAACAGGGGCTGGTCCCAGGCAGTGTGGCCAAATCAAATCTGTCAGAGGATTGGAGTTATTGCCAAGAATCAGGAGCTCAGTTTTATTCCCATTCAGTTTCAAACCGCGGTTATTCGTCCAGGAGGCAACCTTCTCAAGACATGGGCCTTGGGTGACCGCGTGAGGTTTGTTATTCTGCATGAGAGAGAAGAGACTATTTCATGTGCATAGATTGTATAGCACAATGCACTTAACATTCACGTATTTTCACTTGCACTGTGTTGTTGCGCCCTTTGGGATCACTTTCTTACTTACAAATTGATTTAAGTATAAAACTGAAATTTTTTCTATTTGTTAAAAAATTAAAACAGAATTGTCCAATTGAGAAATGGAACCAATCGCTTGATGGTCAGAATTACTCTCTCTGAGGAAGTAGAGGTTCACACTTCCCCCTTTAAGGGCCACTGTTGTGCTTTATTACACTGTGTGACATAGCATGTGGCACATGGACAAACAGTTTGAGTAGTGAGAGTCACATGGGCAAACAATGTGTGTAACGTGGAGCACCAAACAAGTACACACTGAGATAGCTCATGACATATGGACATACACTGGCCAATAGTATGGGGGGCAAGCAGTGTCTGGTTGTGTGGGTGCATGGGTAGACAGTTTGAGCAGCTAGGATCATTTGGACAGATAGTGAATCTACAGCCTACAAAGTCACTAAGCATAGAATCTATAATTATGGAAGAGAGACACATTGTAATAATTCACCACAGTCCACAAAGAAATCAGTTCACCAAGCCACAAAATTGGCTTTGTCACTGCATATGAAAGACTGGTACACCGTTTCAAAAACTGCACTTACGCAGTACAGTGTATCAATTGATAAATGTGCCTCCTGCAGAACTGGCTCAGGCTTTTTAATCAAAGAGCTATTGTGGATGCTATTATGGACAATGTCAGAACTTACAGCGAGATTCAGATCAGTCCATTGTTTACCATTGGTTAGCTTTCTTGTCAATCTCATTTGTTTGCTTCTTATTTGATGGCTTTCCTCCTTGTACTGGTGTTTATCAATCGTTTTGTTTGGATAACTTGTATTCTTCCACGGCTCACATTCAGGTAGCTCGCGGGTTTTTTTTCTGCAATTCTTTGAAATTAAAGTGTTTTCTTGCTTTCATCTACGAGTGCTACGTCCCTAAATCCCAGCATACCACTCTTTCCTTGTTGCTCTCGCTAACCCCATACTTTTCCTTGCTTCCCCCACTCCTCCACCTCTAGCTTATTTCATTTTTTAAACCTCCCTCCAACCAGTGGTGGCTCCTCCACAAAGGTGAAGGAGCATCGCCCCACTGCTCTTAGAGCAGTGAAAAAGGGAAAAATACAACAATAATAGCAAGGTTATTAACGTTATATTTTTGGTTGCTGTGGGCTGGATTAGGGCAGGGCATGCTGGTGGCTCAGGGTCGGAGAAGGAGTGGACTGTGCACATTAAGTGCGCATGACTGCTTGGCCGGTCTGTTTGGCCGGCCATGCAGCCATGCGCACTTTGCATATTCCCCCACCAGCCTGGTGGGGAATATGCACAGGCTCCCTGTCCTGATCTGAGCGCTGATATACTGTGCTCAGACCAATCACAACTCTGCATTGCAGTGTTGTGATTGGCTCAGGTTAGCCTGTGTGCCGGGTGCTTCCTGCAGCTTCTTCCAGACTGGAGACAGGAACAGCAGAGAAGCGGAGGAGAGGCACAGCCATCGGAAAAGGTGTTTTAAAAATATTTTTATAACCCTCATTCCCTACCAGCCGCCACTGCCTCCTGTCTGTTGATCTCCCACCACGCCTCTTCCCGTACTGTTACTTCCTGCCCCCACCAATACTCTGTTGCTCCTTCGCCCCTCACCAACTCTTTCTTTGTGAAAAATAATAAAAATCCTTTTTTGGAGGGGCGAGCAACTCCAGTTTACTAAGGGTCACCCCAATTTTTTGTTTAATGCGCTTTCACACATATTTTTTTATTTACTACTCAGAGACTGACTGGTGTCCACCATCTTGCAATAAAAAATTATAAGTAAAAAAAAAACATCGTGTTGACACATACATGTACACACTTGGATGACACATGCACACTTCTGTCGTCATGCGGCTGTTCCTTTTTGGCGCATCAGAAATAAGTACTTATTTAAGTTGTCCTGATGCAAAAAGCACTGTCAAAAAAACTTTGCAAAAGCAAGAAAAGTTTGCGTGCTATCTATAAAAGGTGAGACCGATTGGCTTTTTAAATGCTTGTATCTTTCTGAGGCTGAGGAGCTGAGTGCCAGCGAGATGGGCAACAATAACACCTAACTAAAGTGCCAAGAGACATTCGGTTGGCGGTGTGTGCTACATAAGAGGTCAATATTATGATTACACCTCTCGTCTGAAGCGAGCACAGCTGGCGACGTCGCGTGAGCGTCGTCTGCAGCTGCGGCCCGGTTGCATCAGGCAGCCATTGGCTGAGGCCCAGGACAGCTGGCAGCATGTCAGGTAGGCTCCAGGTGAGCGCGCGCCCTTCTAGAAACCTTAGCGCAAAAATAGAAAAGCCTCCCTAACACACACATCTGTTTCTTTAATTCTTTTTTTTCAGTGCGGTGTGTTTTGCAGAGAAGCCTGCAGCTACTAGAGCAAATTAAAAGAACATAGATCGTATTGCCTGCAGTTTTTCATTTGGTTCAATAGGCAGGAGCCGAAAAGCACATCAGAGGGCTCCCATCAGGTGTCACGGGTAAAATAGAAGCCGGCACCGGTCCCTCCGAGAACAGGAATCCGAACACCCCAGAACAAATCACTGCCTAGAAGGCAGAGATCAGAGCAACGTGCTCGGTGTAAACTCTGCCTTCGATTGCTTCATTCATGCCTGATGGAGGACCCTTGAGGCCACGCATGCTTGCAAATAAACTATTCCCCGAGCCTAATTATGGCATCAGTTTGTTTTTTATTTATGCAGCACATGCTAGGGCACTGGCACACTTTTTGCGCGCACTTAACCGATATACCCCTGATCTGTTTTTCTTAGTTATTTCCCTATTAACAAATTTAGCAGCAAACTTAATAGCTTTTAAGATTAAGCTAAACATACACACACACACACATATATATGTGTATATATCTATATATATATATATATATATATATATATATATATATATATATATATATATATATATATATATATATATATATATATATATATATATATGTTGTCTCTTTGCCTCCTCCATGTATAGATCTCTAGGCATAAGAACGACATTCATGTTGGCTGGATGAACCATCTTCCTTCTTTTAATTAGTTGATGAAAACAAAAACAAGTGAACAACTAAAACATGACACAGACACAAGCACACCCAACAGGGAATCCCAGGACATGACTATCAATCTGGGAATAGATTTAGTAGGGGTGTTGACACCCCACATACCGCTCATCATGGTATGTCCCATTGGATTGGCAATGGATATATGTGTGGAATTGATTCTCTAATGTGCCTATTAAGATGGTGTTGGATCTGTCTACAGTTGGGCGTTATGTGCACCCAGAAATTGTTATTCTTTAAACATGGGTTGCAGTCTATGAATGCACAATGTTTGGTGTTCCGTTCTTGGGTAGCCTTCCACTCAAGGCTGAAATTCTCTGATATATTTACTAAGCACTAGATAATTGAAGACTTGAGCAATGTGCTTGTTTTCTAGTACCCACTTGCCACTGCCAGAGCACTGAGCCATTTATACAAATTTCCTGCAACTCATTATTTTTAGTAGCCTAATGAATAAAGAGAAGTTAACGTCATCCGCAAGTTCAATTTACAGTGCAGCCCATTTGTCTACACAATAAGGACCCAAAATTTGGTAGGTGTGAATAAGTATACATTTATTACAAATTCACAGCCAAGCTGATGAACACTAATGTCAAAAATATGTTATAAAATACAGAATCACTACTGGTAGACCAAATTGTCTAGACAAAGTTAAGTCTTAATAACATGATTCATACGAGAAATTCAGTAATGGCACTGAAGAAAATAAGCAATAGGATTTTATGATCAGAATATTATTTGCGTTCCACTTGCCTAGGCATGAGTAAATCTAAATTATCTAACTAAACCTAAACTATTTATCATGAATGGGGCAACCCTAGTTATATCTAGTAAAGCAGGAAGGAGTCAGCATTGTATAGAACCTATTTAAAGGTTCTTTCAAAATCAGAGGTAGTGCCTAGCATAAAGCCACACAACAAAGAAAAATCAAAGAGGTCTGTACTCAAAGTCTAAAAGGAATCTGTCTAACGCTATAGTGTGACCACTAATTAAAACACCATTGAACATTTGAGAATCCCACATCACAGTTTTCATTGTGTTCGACCTTCATATGTTAAAACTTGGCAACTACACTTGAAACTCCTTTCTTTTCATCAGAACGTCCTTGGATTCCTCCCATCTCCAGATACAGCATGGACAGTAGTCCTCCCTTTGTTCACTAGTGCCTCTCGTCCTCGTCAAAAGTACTCCCCCAGAGCCTCACTGTCTCTCATTCACAATGTGCCTTTCTCTAATTACAAGATCATATGAATGCACTTGCAAAGAAGAGGAAAACATTGCAACCTGAGCAAACTTTGACGTTAAAGGTTAAACATTAAAATCTAAATGCTTAATGCCTTTGGTCAACTTAAATCGGCAAACATTGAATACACATTTAAATGTATGGTCGTAGATAGATGTAAAGTTTTAATATAAATGCAGATTACTATTTGAATGAATACATGATTATACAAGAATTATACAAGCATTAGCAATATTACTCAAACCACACAAATGCAGATATATATGGGAACTGCATTCCAATGACACTGTAAGGAAAACATTAGTATGCACATTCATATAAATGTCGAGATTATACAGTAAATGAACCTTCTGAATTTGTTCAAGCGCACCACATCACATTAATGATATTAAATCAAACAAATATATGAGAACATGTGTACCTATATATGGCATGGTCAAATGAAAAATGGTGGAGCCAAAATTACACTGCTCCAGTCGCCCCTCTGATAGTGAATGAAGCCATCAGGGTTGTCTGTGCTAATGAAAGTATCTCAGTGTCAAAAACAGTAACCCACATACCTATCTACGTAAAATAAAAATCTGTCATCTGCCTATTACACGATGTGCGATGCAAAAGACATATTAACCCTCTATGCTTCTTCATGAGTATAAACTGTGACTAGACCAAACACAGATATCTCCAGCAAATGCATTAACCACCAGAGTGATCTTACCATTATTATTACTCCCTGAGTTTTACTGGGCACACAAAACTCTCCACACCAGGTTCCTTAACCCCATAAGATATTTTAAAGTGCAGCCATTGCAACCAATTAGGCCAGAACGGATTTACTGTCACGTTTCTCCTTGTTGACAATTTTTGTGGCAGAGTTTAAAAAAGTAACGTATAAATTGACTATCAGACTGCATTTCATGAATCCACTCACTTTTTGTTGCCACAACATGACCCCCAATTTATGGATTTCATGTACTGAAAACCTTAACCGAAGTCTCAAGTGGAGTTTGCACTTACGTCGTTGAGTATTTCGTTCATACCATTGTTAAAAAGGGCTTCTAGCACGGAGACCCCAGGTTAATAAAGGAGATTTGTTGTGGTGTGGCCCTTATTGTCTGTTTGCGTAAAATCTGCACACCCCCACCCTTCATGTAGAATAGGGTGCCCCCAATAGTATGCATGACTCTCAACAGTCGTGGGTGGAGGGATAGGGCACTGCTGTGTAGCTGACGTCATCACATCTCAAAGAATGGGCCTTAAGCAGACCAGCTTCTGAAATGCATTTTCATTTTTCACCCATACTTGAGAGGTGGGGAAGAAAAACGCATGGCTATGCTTACTGAGGACTTGAACATACCCACACAGGTTGACAGGATAGGTGGGAGTCTCATACAGTTCTTGTCTGGAGTCTGCTATATGCATCACTGTACCTCTGTCTTGTACTTGTCCAGATTAGGGCATGGGGAAAATACTATGCATTCATTTATTAATTCGTAATGTGCCCCCTAGGGCAGCCATTGTGTGCACTGGCCAGCTCCCAGTTTGAATTAATGTACAAGCCCTGCCCCCAGAGAGCACAAGTACTTTGTGACTTAACGCACTTGTGTGTCAAACGTACGATGGACCATTATCTTTCTTCAGCTAAATTAATCGAATGTTTAGACTTGATGAGTCAAATGTTTTTTTGTTAAATAATGACTCAAGAGCATCAGGCCTCATCCCTTACTCTACACTAAATAAATAGTTTCCAAGACCGACAATATGTTTGAATGGGGATTTATTCACTGTAGACAGAGTATTACTGACCAGAAAATGCCTGATACACAACCTGTCAAGGCTTGCACTATTCCCTTCAGGTCAGGGAGCAAGCAGTAAAGCCTCTTCCCACCCCATGATCACCTTAGTAGGTTTATCCCAGACCTGGTTTGAGAAGGAACCTGGTTCCAACCTGCCAACTTCAAAATATTTCCCCACATGAGGAGGGGGTGGGGTCTCAAGCTGAGAGCTACCTAAGAGGCACCTTTCACCCCAACAATTCCTACACCCCCTCTACAACAAAAAGGTTACTGAGGCTGTCACCGATGACTTGGGGTACTTCCACGCCGCTTGGAGGACTCTCTCACCTTTTCTGTGATAGTAGCTACTTATGTTGAATGAAAATCATCCAGAGTTACTAATATTATTAGTGTTGTAATTGTGATACAATTACCTTAGTTGCTATCAGATATAAAATACAGGCACTGATCGGCTCAGCTCATCGAGAATGGTTGCCTACGCTAATGTAAAAAAAGGTTTTGTCAATATGGAAGACCTCTACATGGGTAATACAATAAAGCTATAGCTGCAATACCCTTGGCTCCAAGGTCATCATATTAATAAATCTCTGTAAAGATGCATGATTTTTTCACTCAAATAGCAGCTTTAACGATATTTTGGAAACTCAACCATTATTCTCCAAACACCAGTTTTTAAATTCTGAGAATCCATGCATTTTAATCTCAGATATGCGCTTTGCAAATTTGGTATACATTGATTAAGCTGCATAGTCTCCAAAGATAAGCTGCAAAGCCACTATGTTTGCAGTAGTCTCCCCTACTACCATGTGGTTTCGACTCCTTACTGGATGACCGTGTGAAGGGAGCTAAAATCATGTGACACACGATGGCACTGTGTGAGTTGGCAGGTCTGCTGTTTTCTGGATTGCCTGTTAAGCTTGAACCTGCGACATTCTCAGGTGTCCTTGGACTAGGGGAGAAATTAAAAAATGCACTGCAATAGCAGATCCTAGGGAGCCTACATGGAGGTACTCTTTCAGCGGCATTTTACACAGGGGCGTAGCTAGAGCTTCTGGCGCCCGGGGCTATCCCTCAGATTGCCGCCCATGGCCGATAGCGGGAGGGGGCTTCAGGAAAAAGGACATATTTGCTCCGGAGCCCCCAATGAAGTCAACCGTGTAGCTTGGCTCTATCGCGCCAAAAACCTCCAGCTTGTTATTGATATAAAGAAGTTCGTTTCAATGCAATAAAAACTGTAAGATCTTCAAACTGCTACAAAGCACCTGAAATGGAAGGGCACTAATCTGTCTCTTTCACATGTTACATTTGTTTTATAGCGGTCCTCATACCAGTGTAGGGTGTCAGAGCACTTTACATCATACACACATTCAGAGAGAACAAATCATACATGTGCAAATCAGTTTATAGGAAATGTTAGGTAAGACATTGAGGCTTACGAGTTGTAGGAATCCCACGTCATCCTTTTTAGCAGGCAGTATATTTTAAGTGTGTGGTCCAATAGAGGCACACACGCAGGATTATAAACGTACCACTGTGGTTGGTTTTATTAAAAAGAATATAATTCTACCCAACCAAACCCTTTTAGCATCATTGGGATAATGAAAACCTGAGGGGAAAATACATTTCTAACCTATACCATGCAGTTTAAATGAAGCTCATTGTTTGCGTTTCATATGTATATGTGATATAATAGGATTGTAACTTATGAACTTCAAGTAACAAAAGGATCTCTGCGACAAGAGCAGCAACCCCCTGAGCTTGCCACATAAAATGCAGTGTAGTGATCTGTCTGGCACACGTTCTATGCAGCAGGCACATTAACCATCTGCGCTACTTCATGATGGGTGAAACTGCCAGTAGACAAATGGCTTATCTGGCTGCAGCAGGTTTACGAGAGTTATCATGACATTTAAATATCTTCCTGGATTGACAAGAAATTTAGCAGAAGGTGGTTTTATTCCAGAGTGCACAGCACCTCAGGGGTGAGGGGGTCCCCACATAATTCTAGTTTGAAGAGCCGATTCCCAAGCTGCCCGACCGCCAACAGAGACAGATATTGGCCTTGGCACTCTTATCTGCTGTTTCTGGGCAGAGACTGAGCAAAGAGAAAGGAGAACATGAACCATGGTAGCATGCTTTTGACTCGCAGATTGAGCCAGAAAAGAAAAGTGAGCGGGCCAGCACTGCATCGCTTACAATACACAGAGCACACACATACAGGCCTCTCCACTGCCTGAAGTAAAGTAAAAGTAAACTGAAATACAGTCAGGAGAGGTAAAACTGGTGCACGCAATGTGCACCGGGCACCTGCACCACCACGGCAGAAACAAACAATACTTTTGATATTAGAAGAAAAACCAAACGATTCCTACCTTGATTGTTGAAGCAACACAAACTATAGTGAAAAGGAGGGAGGCCCGGCCCTGCGCTTGTAGACAAGGGAACCCTGCAGCAATCTTCCCAGAAATTGCAAAGTTTAACAACTCTGCACTGCAGCGGCCCGATGCCCAGGGCTGCCCTGAAATGTCTGTGTGTAGAGGTTAGGGGGCACAGTTAAACTCAGCTGTCGAGGCAGCAGCATTTCCTGGGGACACAAGTCTGTTGGTGTTGGGATGAAACTGAAAACACATCCTGCTACTACCGCAGCATGCGCTGACTCCAGACCCTGCAGCGCAGCGAGACCGTCTGCCCACGTGCAGACTCAAGACGGCAGGCCTCAGACATTACCCCCAGGTCCCTCCGTCCTCGACACCTTCATATTCACAATTGGAGATGATCATCTCCTGACAGAAAAAAACAAGAGGAATGCTGGGATACTAATACTGCCCCTCCTCCCGGGAGTACATAAGCAGTACTTACCCAGCAGCCCTCCTGTTCTTTTTTTCTGTCTTCGACAGAATGGACTGATGGATGCTGTTGATGTTGCTGCACCTGCACCTGCTCCTGCTGGGCTGGGGTGGCGTGCAGGTTCTTCTCTGCTCCCTCTGCCCGGCTGCCTGGCTTCGCGGGCACTGGTGATGTTTCCTGGTGTGCCTGCCTCCCGGCCTGCCGGGCTTGCTGCGAGGCATGGCTTCTTCCTGGCCGGTATTCCGGATTCTTACCGGCCCTTTGCGGCTGGTGCGCCGCCTCCCGGTTGCTTCCGGGTCGCTGTGCGTGTCTCCCCGAGCTTGGCCGGGTGGGAGACGCGCTGTGCTGGATGTTTGGATTCCGGTGCCGGCTGTTTGTGTGGGGGCCTTGTTCGTGATGCTCCGGCCCCCGCTCCGGGTGAGTCCCGCTTTGCGGTGTTTTTTGCTCTCTCTCGGTGCCCTACGTGCGGATTCCTTCCTTGTGTGGTCCACAGCTGTTCTGGCTCTGGGGTGTGTAGCTTTTCCAACCTGTGCTACCATGGGCCTGCTTCAGAGATGGGAGAGCGCTGGCGAAGTACCCGGGTGGCGTGAAACACTCGTGTTCTTTCAGTCTTGGCAGCTGGGAGTTCTAGGCTGCAGCATGCCAGCTTGTGCACATTAGTGCAACTGGATGGAAGGATATATGATGAGAAGTGAGACGCACACGTTGATTGTGTTTTGCGACTTTGCCGTATTTGGAATGTGGTGGTCCTGATGCGTTTTTCAAATATGTTGCTGTGTCTTGGGGTGCCCTCTGGGGGGTGCGCGATGTTTCCTTTGTGAAATGCTGGGTGCTTTGCTCTGTGCCTGTTCTGCATGGGACACTGTGCGGGCGCGCATTCCCCTTTGAGTTCCCGGGGCTTCATATGAAACTTTATTCATCAGGTGGATGTGCTTGTGCGATGTGCTGAGTCACTGTGTGTTCTTCGAGCCTATCACTATGACGTCAGTTATGTGCGCGCTAGACACTCACAGATGTCCGCGCGCCTGGCTACCAATAGGAGCTGGCTGCCCTATTTACCAACTAGGCCTGTTACAATGAGGCTTTTTTGTATGTTCGCCCCTTCTTACAGCTTCTCTGTCTTTGGTGGGATGTGTTGACCCCTCCCCCGGCATGTTTTTCAGCCCCCCCCCGCTTTGTGGCTCTGGTTGCCCGCTTGGCGCTGTGTGTGGGGCGTCCCTTTGTTCCTTCCCTGCCTCTGTTCCGCTGCGGCTGGGTGTGGGAGCCTTTCGTCCTGTGTTGTGGGCCCCTCCCTGGCAGTTCTGCTGCACTTTGCCCCGCCTTGGTGGCCTCCGCCTTTGCCTGGCGCGTCCTTTTTGATGTGCTGGTTGTCGCTTTGCCCTCTGTCAGTTCTCCGGTGGCCTGTGCGGCGTTGGTGTGTGCCCTGGGGTTTCTGCCCCTCTGGTTTGGCTGCCACTCTTGGCCCGTGGGTTTAATTCCGGCCGCTGCTGTCGTGTTGTCCGGTGTTGGTGGGTCCTCTGTTGGCCTGCTGGTGCCGGTCCTGGGGTGCTGTGAGGCGTACCTTCTGGTGTGTGTCTTGTTCCTGGGTCGGTGCCTCCTGGGGGTGCCGGGACTTGCGTTCGGGCACTGTACTGTCTCCCCTTATTGGGGTTTCCTGCTGCCCCGGTTCTTGCTGTTCTCGGGTGGTGGGCGTTCCATGGGTCTGTTCCCTTTGGGTCTCTTCTTCGGGGGCTGCCCCTGCTCTTGGCGTCTCTGTGGGCGTTCGCCCTTTCTGTTTGTGGCCTGCCTCGGGTTGGTGTGGGTTCCGGTCGCCTCTGTGGTGGCTGGTTCCTTTTTTTCGCTGGCTCCGCCTATGCTTGCTCGTGGGTTTCCCTGTGTTGTTGGGGTTTTCCTGCCTTCTTGCTTGCGCCTTGCCCTCTGCTGCTCTTATGTCGGAGTCGCTTCTCTCTTCTTCTACGGCGGCCTGTTCCCCTTCTGCTTCGGGCTCCCTGCCCCGCCTGGTGGTGAGTCGGTGTTCCTGCTCCTTGAGCCGCTGCGGGGGTGAAGGGGGTGGGGGGGGTGCCGGTCCTGGGGTGCTGTGAGGCGTAACTTCTGGTGTGTGTCTTGTTCCTGGGTCGGTGCCTCCTGGGGGTGCCGGGACTTGCGTTCGGGCACTGTACTGTCTCCCCTTATTGGGGTTTCCTGCTGCCCCGGTTCTTGCTGTTCTCGGGTGGTGGGCATTCCATGGGTCTGTTCCCTTTGGGTCTCTTCTTCGGGGGCTGCCCCTGCTCTTGGCGTCTCTGTGGGCGTTCGCCCTTTCTGTTTGTGGCCTGCCTCGGGTTGGTGTGGGTTCCGGTCGCCTCTGTGGTGGCTGGTTCCTTTTTTTCGCTGGCTCCGCCTATGCTTGCTCGTGGGTGTCCCTGTGTTGTTGGGGTTTTCCTGCCTTCTTGCTTGCGCCTTGCCCTCTGCTGCTCTTATGTCGGAGTTGCTTCTCTCTTCTTCTACGGCGGCCTGTTCCCCTTCTGCTTCGGGCTCCCTGCCCCGCCTGGTGGTGAGTCGGTGTTCCTGCTCCTTGAGCCGCTGCGGGGGTGAAGGGGGGGGGGGGTGTCCTGTGGGCTCCCCTGGTTCTGGTTGCCTTGCTGTGCTCCCTCGGTGGTCTTGCCTCCGCTGCGGGCTGGCTGTTGTGGCCATCTGCTCTGCTTGAGGGTCCTGGTTCTTCCCTTCCTGGCCTCAGTGGGGTTGGTAGACCGTTGGGGCTCCTGGTTCCTGGCCCTGTTCCTCCCGTCCCGTGGGCTGCGCCTGGTTCCTCTCGTGGGTGCTTGCCGGTGTTGTGCCGGTGGTTCTTTGGGGTGCTCTGTCCCCTCTGCCTGCGCTTGGGTGGCTTGTGCTGCCTTGGGTGCGGCTGTTCTGCTCCTCCCTGCCTGCGCCTGTTCTTGGGCGTGGTGTCTGGTGGGGGTACCTGCCTGGGTCTTCCTGGTGCTGTGGCCTTCCCTTTGCTCCGGCCTGGGGCTTCTGGTGTTGTCCGGGGGCCTTTTCTGTGGGCTTGGCCTGGCTGCTTCTGCGGTGGCTCTCCCTGTGCATGCCTTTGGCTTGTTTCTGTTGTTTCCTGGCCGCCCCTCCTGTTTCTGCCGTGGTGCCTGCCTAGGTTTGTTCCTGGCTGGGGCCTCCTGGCGGCTGCCGGTTCCTGTCGTGCCTCCTGTTCTCTGGGTTGGTGTGCTGTCCCCGCGCTCCGCTGTCGGATCGGTGGTTGTGCTTGGTCAGGCCGGGTTGGTTCCTGCCTGGCCTTCTGGGGCTGCTGGGTGCTGTTGGCTTCTTGGTCCTTTTGGCTTCTTGGTCCTTCTACTCGCGGGGGTGTTTGCTCCCTGGGTTGTTCTGGTCTCGTCTGGTTCACTTGGTGGGTGCCTGGCTGAGGGTTTGGCTGGGGCGTGCCGCTCCTGCATGTTGGGCTCCTTTTTGGGCTCTGCTTCCTTGCTGGTCTCCCTTTGGGTCCTGGCGCGGTGTTCTGCGTTGGGGCCGCTTCCTGGTGGTTCCTTTTGGGCCTTCCCTGCTGTTGGTTCTCTTCCCGGGCTTGTTTTCCCGGTGTTGTGGGCCTGTGTGGGGTTCTGTGGCTCTAGTTCTGCCGGCTTCTTGCTGGTTGTGTGTGGCCTTGGTCTGTGCCTCCGGGGTTTTTTTCGGGCTGTGCTGTCCCTTTTCGGCCTGCTCGGGGGGGTTTGTTGCCGGCCGTTTCCGGGTGCTTTCCTGGTTCTGTGGTCCTGGCTCGCTCCTTCCTCCCTTGCTTTCCCGGGCTTTGTTGCCGGTGTGGGTCTGTTTGGGTGCTCCTCCCTCTCTGGTTGGGGTGCTGTTTTGTGGTGCTCGTGCCTCTGCGGTTCCCTCCCTCATGCCTGCGGGTTATTTGTTTGGTCCTCTGCTCTCCTTCTGGGGTTTGCTTGGGCCTGCTGTTCCTCCTGTGCGGTCGGGTTGCTTGGCTCTGTTCCGGGCTTCCCAGTTCTGTTGGCGTTTTTTGGCCTCTTTTTTGCGGTTTGCTTGGCTCCTCTCCGGCGTTGCTGGGTTGGGTCCTTGTGGTTCTGGTCTGGGTGCTGTGCTCCCTGGGCTTTCTTTTTCCCGCTGCTCCTGCCCTTGCTGCTTGCCTGGCCTGGGTGTGGGGTTCCTGGGCGGTCCTGTGTCGTTTGGGCGCCTTCTTTGTGCTGCCCTCTGTGCCTCGTTGGGCGGCTGCTGGGGTTTCCCAGTTGCCCTGTGCTCCCCTCCTGCCTTGTGTTCCATCCCTTTGGGGTTGGGGTTTTCTGGGCTTGTGGTCGTTTTCTCTGTTCCCGACCTGGTTGAGTTTTCTTTGGGGCTGGTTTCCGGTCTTGTTGGCCTCTCCTTGTTTGGTGGGCTTTCGGTTGGGTTCTGGGGTTCTTCCCCTTCCCTGTCTTTTGGGTCGGGTTCTCGTTCCTGGTCGGCTCCTGGGTGCTTGTTGCTTCCTGGGCCTGCTCGGCCGGGTTTCCTCCTCGGGTCTCTTGGGCTCGAGTCCTTTTGAGCTGGGTGCTTGTGCCTGCGCTCTGTTGGCCGTTTCTTTCTTTGGCTTTCTTCCGGGTTGTCTCGTCTTCCTGGTGGGTCTGCCTGGCCCTGTGTGCCTTCCGGCTGGTTCTGTCCTTGACGGTCTTCTCCGGTGGGTTATTTTGGCTGGTCTTGGTGTCCTGGTCCGGGTCCCGGTTGCCGGTTTCTCGGGTTGGCGGCCTCCTTTATTTGGAGCCCTGGCCTTTTTTCTTTGTCCCCGGTCCTTGTCCCTGCTGTCCTGTTCAGGGTTGCAGGCAGAAAAGCAACTGATAGGGTTTGAAGGAGTTTCAGATGATGGCGCTCTACCTAGAGTATACGTTACACTCTGTGGGGAGATGAGTTCTAATGCGTGGTGCGTTAAGGGCGAACGGAATAACCCTAAAACCGTCCCAAGACAATCGAAAGGATTACCATAAACTGTAAACAGCAAAGCTCTCGCAACCACAAAACAGTGTGAAACATAAAAACAAAAGTGACAATAAAGTAGCAGAAAGCAGCAGATCTCTATGTTCGTGTTCTTTTTCAAAAGGATGTTTTATTGGATCCACAATCAGCCGACACGTGTTTCATCGTGTTAAAGTGGAGTCAACACGACTCTTCAAGGCTGATGAAATAAAATGAACATGTGTATAGTACATTTCACTGTAACACATCTGGTACACTTATCAGTGATAGAGACGTGCACGTAAGTGAAAGTGACGGATTGTTATGTGCCTAGTGGCCGTTTAGTGATTTGCGAACCATGCACATCCACACTCGCATCCTGGTGACGGTGGTAAAGTGCGCGGGTAACGGCAAAATCATTATTATCTGTTTCAATGAATCTTTTTCTGTTAATATAAAATGCCCAAATAACATGGTTTGTTGTCTCATGCTCACGAAGAACCCGCGATTGCGAAGGATCAGGGTGTAAAAGTGTCAATTACTCCATTCTACTAAGCACACAGGTGAGTATATCGTGCTCAATAACAAAAACAAACACAAAGTGGGTCTATGTACCAAAAAACAAAAAGTTCATGCAACTCTGTAAAACCCCCACTAGTACCAATTATAGCCTACCTGGTATAAAGACCCAGGCATCTATGGGTTGATGCGAAAATGAATACGAGTTGATAGAAATATCTATATATTACAAAAAGAGTAAAAAAACAGTAAAAAAACAACGGGAGAAGTTAGGAGTAGGCAAGTGGTGTTGATCGCAGGGTGCAGTAAAGCATTGTTAACTGTATCTTACCCTGTAAAGATATTGACGGGTCTGTCAATATATTCAATGAGCAGAAAACCCTGGTTCCGGGTTTAAAGCTGTGTTTCACACAGCTGTGTTGGTATATTAAAACAATGTTGCTCGTTTGCTCCAAAATGAGACTGCACGATAAAAGGAAAGCAAAATGAGGCTATATCAAAAAAGCTGAAAGGAAAGCGAATAATAATAAAGTATCCGATAACTGCATATGAAGTCCGATCCATTAGTAGACCGTAGTGTACATACCTAAACACGTGTGGGTGTTTAACCGTACCGGGAGGGGATCCGAATGTTTAAAGTTTTAAGGCTGGTTCTTGGTTAAGAGTCTCCGTAGGTAAGTGAACTAAGTACAGAAAAACAAAAGAACGGAGGCGGTAGTGAGTATACCTCCAGAGAATAGATTATGTATTGGAAAAAACGCAAGTACACAGGGTGTTGTGTTCTTACCTGAAAATCGGTATCCCTCCTCTGTGTGTTCCCGGTCGCCGTGTTCCAAAGACGGACACGTGACCGGAAACCGGACAGACTAATATAGTTTAGGTCGATCATTAGCTAGAACGTGCTGATATGATTACCACGTTAAAACGTGACCGCCATTTTGGGTGTGAAAATATTTGTTGTGGGTCGCCTAACTAGCGAACAAAATCGAAAAATACAAAATAAACGAAAACACCATTTTACATGAGGGCATAGTAGGATGGAGGTGAGTTCCTCTCTGTTAACAAATTAGGCGCTCTTACCGAACATCTCCTTTAAAATTAAAGGATGAGATCAAATGTAAACGCATAGATCCGTGAGAATCTATTAATATCATCTCATGTATTCTTATTGAGTTTATTTGTATAAGGAACAGAAAGAGTAATAAAACAATTGAATTAACGAAATGAGTCAAGTCGTCTATTCGAAAATGTGAAACTTCACATCCAGTTCAGATCGCGAAAAAAGATTATGCCTCATGGTAGATCTAATCCATGATGGCAAACTATCCATATCTAAATTAGAGTCATGAATCAAGTGGTCAAGTGAAAAATTGTGTGAGTTGATTCCCAAATAAGCGTAAACGCTGTTGCGTTGGATTGGAGAACCCCGACTTAAGCACCCATAAGTGAAATGTGAAATCGCACGGTGACTGGTGACATGACAATCTTCCTGTGTACATTGATATCATTCTTAATATGAATTTATAAGATTACATGTTATAATGGCAGATCATAAGCCACAGTTTTGCACTTGCTATTAAATACATCATAATTGAGTGAAAATTATCATTGTGGTAATCCAGCACATTAAAATCATATGGTAAATAAAAATTAAAAAAGGTCTGTGTTGGAGTCATGACTCCCCAAATGAACTAATTGTATAACCATATCTCCAATGAAGTCGTTCATGCAGTTCTCATTTCAGTCTAAACGATTCCATGTCTATTTGCAAAATGTGTTATCATATTACGGACACGTGATTCATGTGCAACATTTTATAGAGACAATGGGGCATTAGTTCCCTAAAAAGAATTGAAGCTCTGGGTCATAGTTCAGCCCGTGTTCCACGCACTGCAAACGCATGATCCAGGGTTGCAGGCAGGCTGTTTCCTGCGGTCTTCCTTTCCTCCTCGGTGCTCCCTTGGGTGGCTGCTTTTGTTGTGGTTTCCTGGGTGTGCTTGTGCGTGCGGAAGGCCGGGTTTTCTGCTTTGGTATTCTCCACTTGTGAATATGAAGGTGTCGAGGACGGAGGGACCTGGGGGTAATGTCCTATTACTTACCGGTAATCTTCATTACTCCGGGTCCCGTAGTCCGCGACACCTTCATACGCCCCTCCCTCCCTCCCGGGCGGCCGGCCTTCCTGTCTGGGCTTGTTAGTTCAGGAGGGCTGCTGGGTAAGTACTGCTTATGTACTCCCGGGGGGAGGGGCAGTATTAGTATCCCAGCATTCCTCTTGTTTTTTTCTGTCAGAAGATGATCATCTCCACTTGTGAATATGAAGGTGTCGAGGACTACGGGACCCGGAGTAATGAAGATTACCGGTAAGTAATAGGACATTCTCCCACACTTCAATGCACCAGCCGGTGGTCGGCTCTTCAGGGTCCAGGGACTTACGTAGGCTGGATTGCAGTGCCAATTCGCCACGAATTAGGTCACTGGCTGTGAAGGACAGTATGATGCCAATGGCTGTATTGGTGTTAAAACACTGTGTTACTGCAGGGGTTCTGTTTGTGTGGACATGGCGTCGCATGTCCTGGCCCCAGGCTGTTATTGATTGATGTTCTGGGCCACGGCTGTTATTGATTGATGTTCTGGTCCACGGCTGTTGTTGATTGATTGGTGAGGGCTTTCTGCCCGCTTCCTATCAAAGCTCGGTTCTTTCAGTTTCCTTTACAGCATCTCTCATATCTTTGGGGGAGGGGTGTACACTCAGGAGGACTCAGCCTGCTGTATTGACAGCGCACCAAGAGCTACGAGGACAGATCAGAGTGGACTGAGGAAAAAGGGTTAATTTAGGGGTATCATCAGCTAGGTCTAGACGAGAGACCCACTTTGGAGGCACCACGATCTGAGGCCCAAGTCGAATGCTAGGAGTGGGGGGGTCAAAGCATAGCCTGTGGTTAAATAAACGTGGCGGCGGGGTTGGGCACAGCCCAAGGAAGGGTCCTGTTCAAAACTCGGCCAGGGCTGAGACTCTGCTCCAGCAGTGCGACACCGGAAGCGGAACTATGGTAGGCGCGGAGTGAGAGTTCAACTCGAGACCACCATGGATGAGAGGTCAGAGCCAGGCCGTGTTCAAAGGAGAAGGTTAGACCTAGGAGAGTTATTAGGGACGAGGGTGAGGGGATTGAGGGCGCTTTGGGTGTCAGAACGAGGCCAGAGAGCATCGTGTTTAAAACTGGGCCAGCGAGCAGCTGAGTGCTCACTCGATCCTCCATGCACTCGGCTGCACACAGGCATTGACTGCCAGATCCCTGGGCACCACTACGGCATGTGACGTGTCCCTTAGCCTGAGCCTCACTCACCTCAACTCTGGCTAGGCAGCGGGAGGGGCTCGCACCCGCTCCGGTCGGAACTCCCTTGCAGAGCAGGATGCCTCACCGGGGTCTGCAGCCATCCACTTCCTCCTCGCTGCGATTATGGGGCCAATCAACAAAGTTAGGCCTTCCGGTCTCTGCAAACCGATCATAGGCTGCCGATCTACAGAGGCCACACTGACGTCCCAGCCCCGCCCCGCCAGCCAATCCACTGTTTCCCGCCTGAACCGCAGCCCTCTATTAGGTTGGAAGCTGCAGCTGTCAGCAGCATCCGCCGTCTGCGCCCGTCTCGCGGTTTTTACACAAACAGTGTGTGCGGGGGTGCACTGTACATCGGCGCTCACTAGAGTAGGGGCGGCGACCCGACCGCGCGGCGCACAGCACTGATGTCCCATGATGATGGTGGCCTTTATAATGTATTTGGGGACACTGTGTCATGGGCCATCAGTGCCACGCGGCCGCCGCCCTGAAAATAGTGCCGCCTGGGGCGGACCGCCCCCCTCGCCGCCGCCTAGCTACGCCAGTGATTTTACACATGAATTGTAGTGGGGCACACAATGGGCTACAGATGAAACTGGTGAGGCCACCTACAAGACAAATTCCTAAATTGTTAGCACGCTCACACACACATACACAGGCAACCCCCATCCCAAGACAATCAAGACTGTTTAATGGCAGGTGGCTGTATTTGAATATCAAACACAAGGAGGTGATGGACGGAGCGCTGAAACTTTTCCGACACTCCCAGTCACAGATCTGGGTTGAATCCATTATCGTTCTTTAGCTCACTTTGCCACCCCAGTTTGGACTCAGCCATATGCAAATCAGTCTTGACCCTGTGCCTTATGGGAACAGCCCAGCCCGAACTGCCAGGCCAGGTCCTCCCTAGACTGGAAACAAGCATCCTGGGATCAGTTTCGGGGTAACACGCCTCATCAGCCAGGCTAGCTTGAATCTGGTGACATAGCGAGCACAGGACCCATGTCTGGGCTTACCCTTGCCACTTAGGGCGACAAATGCGAAAAGAATAGATGATGGATGGAGCGCCCGGACACCCCTGTTGGGGGTAGCTGCGCGCTATATAAGCTCCAAAAATAAAATAAATAAATAAAGGAATGCTGAACAAATCAAACATTAACCCCCAGTCACAGATCGGAGTTAAATCTATTGTTTTTTTGCTTGCCACTGACCACCATTCGCTCTCTTCTCCTGCCCTCTACCATTGTACCAATTCGCCCACATGGCTGACCATAACGATGTTGGGCTGGGAGGTAACATCCCCATCTTTTTTGGGGCTGATATGAGCGTGAGCTCGACCCAAACTCGAAATGCGTGAGTCTCACGAGCAATGAGGGATACTTCACATTTCTGCAGACAGGAGACTTGGTGGCCTTCAGTGGTTGTAGGTTATGCCTGTTCTGTGATGCACACTAAAGCAGTTACTACATATGCTCCTTATAAGGCTCTTATTGACTGAAATACAGTATTCCCAACATCTCCCCTTCAAGAGAACAGCTTGAGCCTGAAAACCTGATTCACACAGAGGCTTTGCCTTGGTCTGTCTAGGAAACCCTCTTGTATATATTCCCGTGTCTGCCTAATTAGAGGTCTTTAATTGAGTGATGAAGATTGTCAGGGCTCGCGCTCCGGCTGCAGCTCTGATGCAGCTAAACCCCTCCTCTCTCTCGTCTCCTCTGGGGAATGTTCTAGAAGCCTGCTAGACGCGGCCTGCACCTGTTTGGACCGACAACCTTGGAAACACAAACACATAAACACATTAGGGATGCTGAAAATAGACTTCGTTCAATTGTAGCAACAAATACGAGTAAATTGCGAGATGAGTAGAGCAACAGTTGTGTGTGTGCGTGTGTATGTGTGTCGGGCTCTTTAAATAGTTGGACTCCCTGCTGATGCAACTCGGCGAGAAACGTGCGATTTTTTTTTATTCCTCGATGAACAAAATATTCCAGTCGCTTTGTTTTCTGTGATAACAATATCTCTGTGAAATGCGTTTAAATGTAATTTGCTGTGCACTTGTGCTGTTGAAATATACTTTCCCTGTAGGCGCATACACGTTGCTGTGGATGTTACCCCATTTCAGTGAGAAGCCTCAGTTGTTAATGGCAGGATTGAATTACTTTCAGAATGTTAGAATAATCTCAGGCGTAAAGGCAGGGAAGATATGTGTTTTTTATCCTACGTTTATCAACCTCTGAACTGCAACTCTCAAATAAGGCCAGCAATCACAGACATTCGGGGCGTCTTGATTCTGGAGTTGTTTTCAGGAGACGTTGATGGGTTTGTACCCTCTGCTCCGAGTCCCGTTTTATGAAATGGCTAAACAGCACGGGCCTCATTTATGAGGCTGTGCGTCACTTTTACGCCGCTGGTGCGTCACTTTTTGTGACGCACCAGTGGCGTAAAAAATGCACCTTGTTGCGCCATATTTACAAAGTGACGCATCTAGGTAGATGTGTTACTTTGTAAACCCCTGCGCTACATAATACCTGCGCCAGGTATAATGTATGCAAGGGGGGCGTATTGACGCAAGGAAGGGTTGTAAAAGTGACGCAGTGAAATCTATGAGATTTCACTGCGTCACTTTTAGGACGCCGTTGCGTCAAAATCTTGCACCTGCCTCACAGCAGGCGTAAGACTGACGCAGGCCCTTTCACATGGGGCTCGCCCTATGTGAAAGGACGCATTGCTGGAGTTGCGTCACTTTTGTGACACACTCCAGCAATGCGTCACTTTTGCACTAACAGATACGCCAGAAATACTGACGTATCTGTAACTCCTTGCGACATGATGCATCATGCATTAAATATGACGCATCAGGAATGTTGCAAGGAGGGCGCAATGAAAAGTGACGCATCGCTGCTTTCATGCAGCGATGCGTCATTTCTCATAAATGAGGCTGCATGATTTTTTAGGAGGCTTTGATGAGATATTTGAAGACCCAGACCCTCATTCACGGCAATTTGGCGTAGGGCAGCACAGCAAGTCACCTTACTGCGCTGCCCTACGCCAAAGGGAAAGGGCAGGAATGCACCGTATTTATGCAATACTGTGCATTACTGTCCTTTCTCCCAGCGCGGGTGCCGTTTCAGCAGCGTAGCGCCAACACAGGGACACTTGAACCATGGTGCACAGGTGCCTGTGTAATCAGCAGGATTGTTGTTGTGCAGGAAGGGGCACCTTCCTGCACAAAAGCAATACTAAGAGGCGTTTTCTTCTTTCTATGTACAGTAGCATAGCAAGAGGGGGGCGGTCCACCCCAGGCAGCACGAGTTTTGGGGGTGGCGGAACCCCCTGCTCTTACCTGCGGTCGTCCCGTGGTGGCAAACACAGGGCACAGGGACCAGTGCCCTCCGCTGTAACCTTCGGCCGTTGTGCGGTGGCAAACGGTTCGACCTCCCCAGGTGGCAAAAGGTCTCGCTGCACCACTAAGAAAGAGATGAAATTAAGATATTTTTCCCGAGTTGAGGTGTAAAGATTTGGCGTTTCCCCAGGTTTACAGAATCTTGTAAATCTGGGGCAGCGTCAAAATCCATGGGTTTTGCATGTTAAACCCCACTGCAACGGCCAAGGAACACCTCCCGAGCGCAGACTAAGGCATCACAGTGATTTGTGCCACTTTGCCTTACTCCATATCTATGAGGCCATCCAAAGCCACGCATAGTGGCCTTGCGTGGCGTCATAGATATGATTTTGTAATCCGCACCAACAGAGCATCACAAAAAGTGATGCTCCGGCAGTGCAGGAGCCTCGTAAATAAGCCCCAGAATGTGTTATTATTTGCATCATAAATCTTTATTCGGTAAAAGCACCATACAAGAAAAGAAGAAAAATATAAAAAACAGTTAAAACAGACAATAGAATAAATAAATAACATTTACATAAAATCGTTCAATAGCAGCACAAAAGGCATAGTTCAATAATATACCTAGAGTTCCAAAATAAGTAAGATTTACATAAAATTTGTTTGAATAACAGCACAAAAGGCCTGTTTCAGTCATATACCTAGACGGTGTGACCCCCTTACAATATTTGCAAGCCACATCACATTTACTCCTAGTTCTAGTAACAAAAGCTATCTTACGGCCGCATCTTTCCAGGGGCTACTTTTTTTTTTGTCTGATCCTCCGCATGTTCAGCAAGAAACAGGAGACAGCAAATACTAGTATTGCTACTCAGGATCCTAATCACCGATCTGTAATCCCTAAACCCCAAATTGCAGGAAAGCAGCAAGATCCACTTTCTCCTGTGCCCGTGATAAGGTGGACAGAAAATTACAACATGATTGATAAGTTCTATCACCTGGGGACAGAAGGGGCAAAAAGCATCGGACTCCGAAGAAGTGCGCTGCCACTTTGCCGTAATTGAACAAAGTAGCAGGGTCCCAAACCGGAGTTTATGTACAGTGCTTTGGCAAGAAGGGGTTTGATGTCATCCAGGGGACCTTCCAAGATGTTATAATCTTTAAACTCAAGAAAAGCAGCAGTAAGGGATCCCACCCTTCACTTCCTAGAAATCAGAGCATCTATAAAATGCAGATGAAGCCCCTTAAGTGTGGGTTTGCACGGGCCGGACTGGGAACCCAAACCGGCCCTGGCAAAGTGCTCGTCTGGCCCCGAGGGTGGGGGGGTGGAGCGACCAAGCTCTTTGCCGGGGCCGGTTTTCGGCCAATTTTGTTACAGGTCCGATTTTGCAGCTGTAACAAAAACGGCCCCCAGGGGCCCAAAACCGGCCCTCACCATTGCGGTGCACCGGGCGATTGCCTGGTGCCCGCAACGGCCGATCCGGCCCTGAGTTTGGATATCCTACAGGCAACCTCGGGGGTAAACCAGACATTCCCAGATCCTATATCAGTCAGCTGGCATTTTATAAACCTGAACCACGGGATTCTAGCAGCCCCGGGTAACTTCAGTACATCCTCCTATCCCGACTGGTATGGTGCAAGTTCTGGGAAGCCGAGACCCTCCACCAGTACAATAGTGGTCTAAGACACACTTTATTGGTAAGAGATCTGTGACCAAGTAGAACCGGAGGGGAATGAGTGAGTGCTGACAGGGAGATTAGTGAGGAGGCGCAGGAAGCAATTTTCTACTAGCTCCAAATCACTTATGTTCTCATGAACCCAGAGCTCTCCTCCATATAATGACATCCCGAGGGCTTGAGGTTGTACATTTGGAGAGCTGGGGATACTGGACGAAATGTAGAACCTCATAGAGACCTCACAACGCCCCCTGAATATTGCTCTAACTTAAGTCTACACTTCTGGATATTAGGAGACCAGTCAAACTTCTCTTTAAGCGTCACACCCCAAATGATCAAATGTGTGGACTCAGTCCAGAGGGACACCATTTAGAATCGGGTAGGAGCGGGCTGATGAACAGGGATTAAAGAGTAAGACCATATACGTAGATTTAGTAAGAATAATATCCAGGCCACTCTGCTTGCAGAATATTCCAAAATTGTTCAGAAGCTTTTAGATCCCCATTAGGGATTTTGAAATCAAAAGAGTGTCATCTGCAAACAGGAGAGCCCGAACCCTCCCATTAGCAAGACTCTGGGCATCATTATTGCACAGCCCAAGCTGGACCACCATGAAGGAAAAAGGTTTGGGGCTAGCACTCAATCTTGCCTTACACCCCGAGTGACTGGAAAGGGGGCTATCAGTTCACCCAGGAGACTGCATCTGACCTGGGCAAAACTATTGGAGTGGAGCCTGATGATAACATCGACAAGATATGTTGGAACGCCCACATTTGTCATGAACTTCCACAAGGACTCCCTTGGTACGAGGTCGAAAGCGAACCGAAGGTCCACAAAGACTATATATAGATGGCCGCCCCAGAGTGACATATTCCAGTACATTAATTGAATGAGAAACAACTGATCAATTGTGCTGGTACTATCCCTGAAGCCAGCTTGCAAGGGAGCCAAAGTCCCACATCTTCCATCCAATCATGCAGTTTATATAACACAATCCAACTAAAACTTTGTGGGAGCTATCAGTCAGGCTTATAGATCTACAGTTGAGTGAAGCAACCAAACCCTTTTTAAAGATCAGGATTATCTCTGCCCCAGCCCATGAAGGGGGCATAGGGGAGATACCTAATAAGGCATTAAAATACATAGCAAAATAGGGGCACCAGATATCCTTGTCTGCCATAAAAAGCTCCCCAGGGATTTTATCTTGCACAGGAGCTTTATTAGTGATAATCCAATCAATTGCTATGTTAATTTCACTAATGGAAATGGGCCTAACATCTCGGGCATCTGGCCCCGGCAAAGAGGAGATACCCGCTATAGTACTGACCCCTCAAGGAACCACTCCCTCAGCATAGGGAGAGATATCATTTGTACAGCTATCCAGTCCGGAAACAAGTATCCCAACTGATTCTCACTCAGAGTGGTACACAAAAGTGTTCGACCCAAGCAGCTATCCATCGGAAAATTTGCCTCTGAACCGCGATTAGCAAAAAAATGATCCCAAAATATATAATCTATGTGGCTAGTGCTACCCTGGTGATTAAAAGTATGCCTCCCCTCTTTATCCGATAACACTCTCCCATTACAAGCTCGGAGGCCATTATTCAGGGTAAAGGCATTTAAATGTAAGGCTGCGGCTGTCCACTTCTTGATGGGCAGGAGAGAGAGCACAGGAACTGGCCATGAATCATCCTCCTCTCCAATCAACAAGTCAGAATCAATACTAAGTGGCTCAAAATTGCATTTGAAATCACTTGCCACAATTGTAAAGTAACCAACAGGAAGAGTCATCAGATGGACATTAATCGTGTAAATAATAGGTAAATCAACTCTACCTCCCTCATGTTTTCTGTAAACATTATATATACAATAAAAATCACCAGAGGGGAACTGCAGAGTGGCACACAAGACATCAGAGGAGGCTGGAGCAATAACTTTGGTTGTACACAGCAAGGTCGTTTTAATCCTGATTGCAAGTCCCCCTGAAGGGCGGCTTTTCCCTGAAGAAGTTGCAGCCCTGTCAAAGTTCACAAATCCATAGCGGAACTGTGGTGAAATGGCCCAAGTCTCCTGGAATAGACACATATCAAATTTGTCAACAAACTTGCACCAGTCTGGGCAGGTTAATTTACTCATAATGCCAGCAAGATACCACAACACAACTTTTGTAGAAATGATAATGGGGACTCTAGGGTCAACAGTAGATGGTAAGCTAAGAGCTTCACACAATGTGTGGGGGACCATCAAGTACGTGATGTGGCGAAGAGTTAGAATTGGAGTCTGCTTTCACAGCCGCATCTGTGGCTGGCGTCCTGCTGACTCCCAGGGAAGGTAAGTGTAAATCATCCAAACCTGACAGAGAAAGGTATCTTTTTGAGGTGGTAACAAAAAAATCCCCAGATACATCGATCAAAGCAAGCTGGGGAAGGCCTGCATCTACCCAATTGCCTAGATGGAACAGGTTTGAATCAAAAGCCTAAGGGGATGATGTTGAGGGATGCTCCCAAAGTGCTGACCCTGGATCCAGATTGAATTAAAAAGCCAAACCCTGAAATTTGCAGTTTATAACAACGCAGCCGCATTCTTCGTGCTTTTTTGAGGGGTGAATCCACACCACCCTCCTCACAAATAAATGTAATTATACTCAAAAATGGAAAAGTCAGAATACGGGGGCAGCCAGTGGCATGCTTTATTGTCGAGTTGTAAAGACGATTCCTCTCGAGGGAAAGAAAGCAGTGGCACTCCAGTTAAGATTGCACGTTAAGGCAACATTCCGGGGGTAGATTCAAGCAAGGCTGGATGCGGGCGAGGCGATGCTGTGAAGTGAATTCTTGGGTGGGCACAGACTAGGTACAGAGCTAATAAGCCCTGCTTGGCCACTCTGACCTTAGACACCAAACCCACAACGCACAGTTTTGGAATTTCCCATTCCCTGTGAAGATGGGGCCAGGCTGTTGATTGTAGAAGGTGCGACAACAGGCGGTAAAGGCCTAGGGTCAACAGCACAGCTTAAGTCTCTAGGTCTAACCCAGTTAGTAGTAGGTGGCTGGGCCGGTCGGGGACCGACTGCGTCAGCAAATCATTGAATTTGATTGATCCAAGATAGAGTCCTCTAGGGAACACATCCTGTCCACCAAAGAAGCGATACATGTGGTCACAATAGATTTGACCATCTACAGGGCACACTCCCAACTCAAAATTCGATGCCTCACCATTCCCCCCAATAGCTGTGGAAGATGTCAACTCAGGCTGTGACAAAGTAGATCCAGCCACATTGTAAGATCCGTCAGGGGGGTGAAATGCAGTCCTAAATATCGTAGCTGGGCCATGTACAGACCCACTCACTCACCCATACAGCCACTTACACACCTATTCATGCAACCATACAGCCACTCATGTTCCTTGTCACTCACCCATACAGACACTTATGTACCTACTCAGTCACCCATTCAGCCACTCATGCACCCTCTCATTAACAATTTATAGTCACTGACACACCCGCACACTCACCCATACAGCCACTCATTCGTCATTACAGTCACTTACATGCCCACTCACTCACCCATACAGATACTCACACAGCCACTCACTTACTGATACACCCACTGACACACCCACTCGCTCACCCATACAAAAACACACACTCACTCACTCACTCACGTATACAGTCTCTCATATACCCACTCACTCTTCTATACACCACTCCCACAACCACTTACCATAGTGTATATGTTTAACACTCGGTAACTTTTAGAAAACACTCAGAATCACTGGATGATGTCACCGGTGATCTAATCAGTGATGTCATTTGAGATGTCACCAGTGATTTCAACGACCATGTCATGACTGATGTAATATGTGAGATCATAAGCAGTGCATTGCGGGGGCGTAAGTTATAGTTGCTCAGCTTTCTCTGGTTTTGTATGAGTGAAATGTGAGCTTAACTAAAACGTCCCTGTAACCTTTGTTTTTTTCAGTGAATTTTTCAGTTTAAAAAAAAAATTCTATTTCCTAAATATAACATCCCTGAAACCTTTTGTTTTGTCAGTGAATTTCGAACGTCCCTGTAACCTTTGGTTTTTTTCACTGAATTTCACAGTTTGTTTTAATTCTATTTCCTAACTGTAACCTGTTGAGGTTTCGTTTCTGTGAAATGAGCATTGTGCCAGAATTAATCCTGCCCTGCATATTTATCCAAGAAGAGGCCACCGTTTTTTGCCACACCTCTACCCAACTTGAGTACTTTCTACTGGCTAATTAGTAAGTGCTACCTCATTGGGGAAATATATAGTGAATCTCCTACATTAGAACTGCATAAGGGACGTTGCGGAAATGTCTCCAGTGACCTTGTGAGTCTGTAACTTTGCCAAAGTGATTGTTCCATGAGCGTCTTCACCAGATATCTTTAGAATGTGGAACTGCAGAGAAAACACACTTGGGTGACTTATACTTTGCAGATGTAAGTGCTTCTTTGTTTGGAGAAATGCAATTGTATTGCAAGGCATGAGAAACACGTCTCCAAAATTGGCGGGAAGTGCACTGGGGGGTTCTTTTAGTAAGCTTTCCATCATCCTGGGTAAATGACGGAAAGACATTGAATATTGCTAATGTATGTGGGGCAGGGCTAAAAGGGAGGGCTTATAGGCAAGTTTACATACTTCTAGTTTGTAAAAGTTTAGAACACGATCTCTGGTCTCAGTAGCAGATATTAAGAAAGATCCCCTTGTCACTGACACTACATGAGATTTTGGGCTAGAGAAAAGCAAGGATGCAAGCACCTCCATCAGGGATCACAGGTAACATTTTACAGTAGAAATGCAGAGAATACATACTTGCTTTGCCTTAGCCATGCCCACGGAGTTACGATGATTAGTACTTTATAGAAGTGGGGTTTCAACTCAGGGATCTGCTTTGTTTATATATGTAAGGGCTTCCCGTTGAGGTTTATTTCAGTTAAATGAGCATAGAGCCAGAATTAATCCTACCATGCGTATTTTAACAAGAAGAAGCCAGCCAGCCAACCCATGCACCCCCCTCCTATTTCAGTGGCATGCCCCCATGCCCAACTTTATGGGGTCAGGTTATTCCTACCCAGGCCTAATTTCTTTTATTTTATGGGTTTTTTTTTTGGACTCAGCTCAAGCCGAGTCCCAAGATTGCTGCCAACACTTCCTGGCTGAAGTGTTGGCAGCCAATCAGAGCTCTGTGTTCCCCTGCACAAGCTCGTAAGTTTCCATGAAGTCATTACGGCCACAGATATCACTAATTGTTTTTTCTTACATTTCTCAACAACTGGTGAACGCATTTACACCCCCAAAAAAGTTAAATATGCTAACCAAATCTACTTTTCTGCCAAATTTGGTGTAATTCCACCCATGAGTTCAGGCTGTGGGTATGTTGACAAGTCCTATGGGAATTTTTATGGGAAGTGCACCTTTTTTGACCCATCCCCCCCCATTTTCTCTGCCCCCCCTTGCTTGATGGATCACCATGAAACTTTCCAGGCACATCGTGAGCCACAGCACACTTTTTTGGGAACATTTTGTAAAGATTTGTCGAATGGCACCAAAGATATAGGCAAGTCAAACAACACTTTTCCTATGAAAACATGGTGCTAACTATAATTACCTCCTGGTATCTGCCAGTAGGATATATATATTTGTGTTTATAGTTATAATTAGGACCACGTTCAATAGGAAAAACATTTTATGTTTTCCTAATAACTTTGGCACCATTTGACATATCTTCACGAAACATTCCCAAATAAATGTTCTTCCACCTCAGCTCCTAACTGGAAAGCTTCAGGGTGAGACATCAAGCGGGGTCAGAGAAAATTGGTGTCAATAACTCGTACCCAAGGGTAACTATAACCCGCACCCTTACCTAACTATGATGTTACTTTACCTTTTGTTTATTCAGTGAATGTATATACATATATATATAAATATATATTCACAATCTGCTTAAAAAGTTTAAAGATATATACACACACACACACACATACATACATATATATATTATCTTGAAAGTTTTAAGCAGATTGTGAATTAAATATTTCTATGGTTTGTGAAATAGGCAAAGTCTCTGGAGTTTCTCACACACTCCTGTTCTCCTCTTCACACCTCACTTTTGTAGTCCCTTTGTTAGACATTTACACTCTTTTTCCTTTCATATCTTTCTGAAATGCTAAATCTACATATCTCACACATCATCTATTTCTTCTTCAGCACTCTCTTTTCATTTTCTCTTGCACGTATTTCCTTGAATCTCTTTCACTTCTCCAATCACCCCACACACACAACATACCATTCACCTGTAAGCACTGCATTTCTCTAGATTGCACACTGTTGATATTTTGACAGCTGTGTAACTCCTTCATAAACAATTACAATTGACACACCTGTCCTTTCTCTGTGTGCTCTGCAGAGAGGCCATGGATTGGATTAGCATGTATTCAGAACCCTTTCATGGCCCACTGACAAGCATTGTGAGAATTTTACGTTGCTTTCAGCCTGACCTCCACAGCTGTCAATCATGTCCCACCCACAACCTGAACTCACACTGCTACATAGAAGCAGCTCTTTTGATACTGTGCACTATAAATGAGGAATATGTTTAATTAAAAACTTTTTTTTTTAAATCATCCTGCAGTGGCGACGCATCTGCTAAAGCGGAGGAGCGTCTACCCACTTGCAAAAAGGAAAAAAAAATGATAATAAAACTTTGTTGATATTATTTTCTTTTTCTGTACTGAGCTAATTTGTTTTTTAGTATTGGGCGGGGCTGGGCTGGGACACGGGGAGGAGTGATTGATGCACCATACGTGCCCATGACGGTTTAGCCGGCCGTCTTGGGCCGGCCAAATCGTCATGCACACTTTAGCATTTCTCCGCCTGGTTGTGTTGTACAGCCGGGTTAACTGTCCAAGGCTCCCAGTCCCTGTCTGAGCGGCGAACCAGGCTGCTTAGAACAATCACGACGCTGCTGTTGTGCTGCTGACAGCAGCGTTGTGATTGGCTAGGGGAGTCTGGGACAGAAGGATGGAGGAAATGCGGCGGCCGGCAGGTAAGTGATAAATGTTTTTCCTATGCCCTACCTCACCCCCACTATTCACTTGCAGCCACCAATGTCATCCCGGAAAACCAAATACTTTTAAGGAAAGCAAGAGTAAATCAAATTTGAAATGTACACAGGAGAAAGAGCGCTCTTCCCAGGCTACGATCTCTCTTAGACAACATTGCAGAAACACCAGCTGCAGAAACATCTGTCTCAAAAGTGATTCGGTGCAGTTGGAGTGACAGGGAGTGAGAACATTGCTGAGGACATTATTTAGACTTTGGTGGAGAGGATACTGCTTCACAAATGTGACAGATGTCAGGTCCATCGCAATATTAGTTCATCATAGCCTATACAATTTGTAATACAATAGACAAGATATCTGCCACATTTTAATGGTCTACTTCATCCACCAGACTCCTAATAGGGCCCTAAATCTGATAACTTTTAAAATTTCTGTTTTTTTAAGCCCGATCAAAGGAATGCTGTTCTTATACAAAAATGTTTGTGGCACAGCCACAGAAGTGGAATAACAACAGAAATTTTGCTTCTTGGGATTCGCATTCATCATGCATAGAAAAGTGGGATTTTCTATTTAAAAAGGTAAAATATTACCCCGTCACCATGGAAGTTTTTTTGCCATGGTGTGGGGATCATTTTGAAGTTTTCCCTGCCTTTTACCACAAGACTTCACCTAGCAGTGCCAGACAGTGAAAACCAGTGGTGGATGGTGACATTTGAAAGTGTTTATAGTGCCCAGTGCCAAGCAAGCGCCACGAGTGAGCCCGACCAGCAGAAAGGGGGTTCAGGGTGTACTCCCCCAAGACAATTTTTAAAAAGGAGTGGACAAATGGTGCATTTTCAAGCAAATTTGAGAAAGCAAGAGGGTTAATAAAGTGATTGTGAAAGTGTAGTTATGACATCAATAAAGAGATTTCATACGATAATGACAGTTACCCTGTTACTTCAGCTGTCTCCTGCAACAGCCCAGTGATTCCACCCCACTCGAGTGGGCACCAAGGAGCCTGCAGTCTTTTCACATTAATCCCCTATGGGTGACGTGTCCTAGTGACCTGATCACTAAATCCTCTGATTCACTCACTTTACGGCAGGCCTAGCTAGGTTGAAAAATTTGAAGGCACTCTCATATACCATAGAGATGGGTGAGCCACTGAAAGCTCGAAAGCTACTGAAAGCTTAAAGCCACTGAAATGCTCGAGCCAGGCTCAGCTAGTGCTTCTTTTTTAACATCAGGCCCTAAACAAGCTGGGCTTTCATGTGGCTTCTCGCTGCTACCCACGCCCTAACCTTACGGGCAAAGAGTTAAAATCAATACATTAGCATTTGAGATAAAATGGAGAGACACATAGCTACCAATTTAAGTGAATGGCTTGTACAAAGTGAAACCAGAAAAACAGGGATTAATCCAGACTTCCAACTAAACCAAATTGTGTGATCTTAGGCAAATATTTCAGTTCGCCAGTCTTCCTTTTGCTTCATTATCACACATGAAAGCACCTTCAAATATGTGCCTTCAGAATGAGAGCTATACAAAATCGTATTGTGTTTGATTTAGTAGACTTTAATGTTTTGCCCATAAGAATCTGGGCTGCATACAGAGTGCACATGAAAACTGACTTGCCTCTTAGGTCCTTATTAGCACTGTCTCCAGGGTGCAGGCGTGAATAGAGTGGTTCTATATTTAGGTTTGAAAATATCACTTGTATTAAGTACTTGACAGTGCAGTGATAAAATGTGACTTAAAAAAGCTTCTGCATGTTAAAGAAATGCATGTTTGACTTTTGAAGAGACTGTTCCATATTTTTCATGGTCTTGTTGCATAATTTACATGGCAAACATTTTCAGGGCTCGGCTGTTGCATGGCCCTTAGTTTGGCTATGCCAACTCGAATATACAACAAAGATAAAGGAGGTTCTTTCATTTCAAATATTTGCCAAGCATCACTCAGTTTGGTCCAGGGCCGGACTGGGAACCAAAACCGGCCCTGGCAAAGTGCTCAACCACCCCTCCCCTACCCCCTTCGGGGGTTGGAAGTGCCGCCGAGCTCTTTGCCAGGGCCAGTTTTCGGCCGATTTTGTTACAGGGCCGATTTTGCAGCTATGCTGCAAAAACGGCCCTGTAACAAAATCGGCCCCCAGGGCCCCAAATCCGGCCCACACCCTTGCGGCACACCGGGGGATTGCCCGGTCCCTGCTACGGCCAGTCCGGGCCTGGTTTGGTAAAGCAGCCTGTGGCTTGATATTTCAGGAGCACCCTGAGGTGAGCATAAGATGAAGTGGATACAAACCTGAAGGGAGGGAGGAGGCGATGAGCGTTGGCCGGTGTGTGCCACATACCCAGACAGTGAGTAACTACCTCCGAGGGAAGCCTTCCTGGTCCCCAGCACCACAAAATGTTCTATCTGGGCGAGAGCTGAAAAACACTGGCAGTGAAAACAAGTGTATCTGTCCTAGATCACACAGGTGCTTCCAGGTGATGTGGGAGGCATGAGCAGCGCGGCATTGCTCAGTCACAACAGACTGACTGCCAGATGGTTTCGTGAGCAGACGCCCATTGGGCTAAGTTTACAAGGACGCACACTCCAGACATTGGTCAGGTCCAGTGTTTTAAATGGGCCAGTACTGTCCGGCAGGCGAGCAAAGCCCATTGGGCTCAAAGGGCTTCAGCCCCCCCGTTGTGCGTGTCAACCCAGCTGAGACAGTTTCCCGGGCACACACACAGCCGCACCCGAGTACCTCACAGGTCTTTAACAGACCATTTACTTGCTAACGAGACTTTGTTGATTTTTCATCCCTTCCTGGAGCCCCTGCAACTCCTCTCTTACTATCGCTGGAAGAATTACCCCTCCCCCCCGAAATGTGGCTAGAGGTGCACCTCTGCTGTCCGGCACTTTTTTATTTTGAGAGGGAGAGTACCGGCACTTCTCAAGAGTTACGTAATACTTTTAATTGGAGAGTACCGGCACTTCTCAGAAACAAGCAGGTACTCTGGTACAAAGTACCTGCACTTCTATTTTTCCATTTCAAGCACTGGTCACGTCCGATGTCAGGCCTGGCCTCTGAGTGGTAGGGGGATACTGGCGAAATGTGGTTAGAGAGATGTCTAAAGCAGACCCCTTACCAAGAAAGCATTTCCCCCCGCCTGGGATAGTGCGCATAGACCAGCCCTCCAGAGCCCAGGATTTATGAGCTGGGAGCACCTAGTGGCTCGAGCTGTCTGAGAGTGGCTAGAGTCCTGAGCTGTCTGAGAGTGGCTAGAGTCCTGAGCTGTCTGAGAGTGGCATGAGTCTTGAGCTGTCTGAGAGTGGCTATTGGCCAAGGCTGGCTGATAATGGGTAGAGGTCCGGGCTATCTGAGAGTGGCTGGGGCCAGAGCTATCTGAGAGTGGCTAGAGTCTTGAGCTGTCTGAGAGTAGCTATTGGCCAGGGCTGGCTGATAATGGGTAGAGGTCCGGGCTATCTGAGAGTGGCTGGAGGCCAGGGCTGTCTGAGAGCACCTCGAGGCAAAATGCCGACCGGTCGTGCATTAACCAACTGGGTTCAGACACTTAACTTCTTAGTTGCAGAAGCTAAGATTGTGCAGTTCTCGCCACACAGGACAGTCAGGGTCCGGTTCTGGATCAGGGCAGGTTGGCAGGCTGTTGCTAGCCACGTTGTTGGTAATTCAAAAGTGGGCACTGCATACCTGCAGGCCAGGAACAGTGAGTGAGCCCACTCGTGTCTCCCATGCGCTGGTACCAGGGAAGAGACATAGCGACAGTGTGGTGATACCCCTTAACCCCAGGACTAAATGAAAAGATTCTGAGGGTGGAAGGGGGAGCCCTAGAATTAGGGTGACCAGACGCCCCGGATTTGCGTGGCCAGTCCCGGTTTTTAAAGGACTGTCCCGGCGCCCCAGCACTTTCTCTTAAAACAATAAAATGTCCCGGTTTTTAAGGAAGGTTCTGGTGAACCTGCACATTAATCAGTGTTGTGTAGGTTCACTTTTCAAAAGACCCTCTTAGAAACCGAGATCACAAGTTGATGTGTTTAGACTCTCCTGCTGTGCTGCCTGCCTCATACAAGCAGCACAGAAGGATTTAATGAAGTGTGAATCAGGGCTGCAAGGCCCTTACGTCGAGGCCGGGCCCACCGGCATCTGGTCCCTGGAACTCTTCACAGAAATATATATATAATGCCTTGAGCCCTAATAGGACATTTAGTCCTATTTCTATATCCGTGTCCATCCTGGTTTTAAGTTGTGAAAATCTGGTCAGCCTACCTAGGATAACCTCACACGCTGTGGCCACTGGAGGGTGATATCCAGCCACATAATTGGCTGTAACCCGGCAATGACTGATCATATTAGCATCTCACCGTCATATGGTGGTGGTGAATGTGAAGACGGCGGTGGAAAGCAGCGTGGTGAATTGTATTTTCAACTTCCATACACGCAGTGCCGCACGAGAAGGAGACAGTCTCCTCCCACCCCTTGCTACCTCACACACACGGCACCAGAGGGCCCACATAACAACTACTGCATCTCTCTCAGCCAATCCACACACTGCACGTGCTGTTACAGCAGTGCCTGGATTGGTTGGGCAAGACACCCTCAACGCTCATTACTGAGCGCGGGACTGCAGCTATAAATCACCCCGGGCTTCTGTATGCGCAGAGGGAAGGGACTCTGGGCCATATGTATCAAAGCAAAATGGGTTCGCAAACGCCGAAATTCGCAGAATTCCGGCGTTTGTGAACCCATTTTCGCTAAATGGTATGTATGATACATTTTTGGTGCAAAATAAGGAATCGCAAAATTTGCCATTCCTTATTTTGCGATTGCATTTAAGGAATCGCAGCCGTCCAAAGCGACATGTGCACATGGCCCCTCTGACTTTGACTGTGTCAATATTATTGTTGATCACCCCCCACCCCCCTCCCTCCCCCAAAGCCCGCACTGGCTTCCCCAGGAGTCAGGACCCACCTCAGGCCTCGAAACTGCAACCAGCCGGGCCTCGGCAGAATGAATGCAAAACACACTGTTTTAGTGCTCACGTCATCTTTGATTTGGGGGCCAAAATATAACTGGGTCAACGCCCTAAAGGAAGCACCGCCACCGGTGAAAACTTGGCATTTGTCCACTCGCACTAAATAGGGCTGTCGGAGGTGTATATTGGTGGTGGAGACAGGGTAGTCTCCACCGTTGACATACTGATGGTCCGCCTGAGCTAAAATGAGGTGGACGGGCCTTTAGTTTGGCAAGAGCCAGCCAGCGCCAGGAAACCTCCGGTGTCAGCGCGCTTTATAAATACAGCATAAGATAAGATAAGATAAGAGGGTACTCCATTGCCATTGTGACGGAGTACCCTCTCCGCCAAACAATACATCAAGGCCCTAAGTCTTCAGCGATCTAGTTCTTGTCAACAAGACCACGTATGGGTCTTTTTCTAAGTCTCTTTAAAGGAAAAATATTCCTTATTAAAAGCTAGTGTTAGATGGGTGATGGATGGATGGATGGTCACTGGGTGTTCGAGTTCATCTGTCATCCAGTTGATGGTCTATACTGTAGCATCTATTGGCGAAGGGACCGAAACTATAACTTTAATAGTTCCTCTGTGTGGAAATAAAGTGTTTTAAGCAACAGCCATCTATGTTTTCTTCCTTTGAGCTAGGCACACTCTTTTTCATGCTACTTGTCTGCCCTTTCTTACTGAACCCATCAATTTTAGGCTTATTTTACCCACATTTATTATAAAGATTTTTCTGTGCCGATTGATTATCTTGTTCTGAAACAACTTAATTGTGGAGAAAGGTGTAACCGCGATTGTGACAATAAGTTGAAGACCGAAGAATTGTTACTGTAGACAAGCATTGCTTTATTATGTACCCAAAATCCGGAGAGAATTATTACTATTATGTATTTGTATTATTGTTAATATTGTGTAGACCACTAACTGAAGGTATCTTGGTACTTAAGTCACAAGATACGCAAAAACTGACCAAAGGGCTAGGTTGCATAAATTCAGATATTCAATGACTTTTTAAAATTCAGTGTAGGTTGAGAAGGCAGGGAAAGTGGCAAAGATTTCAAGCACTTAGCTTCTGTGACAGAGAAAGTTGTGCCTCCAAAGGTAGCCGAGCAGAACTTGGGAGCGGTCATAAAAATGGCTCGTTTTGGAATTTAAAAAAGTCACAATTTATGACGGATAAATCCCGGAGAGACAGAATTTATATGCTGCTCAGGAAGCACTTTCTGTACTAAGCTGAGGGATTTAAGCAGGATTCTTTGATTTTCTTGGAGGTAATGCACAGCAGGAGAGGTGCTGTCTGGGCGCTTGAAATTGAAGACAGTGCTTGCCAACTGAGTTTTGAGGAAACTGACATTACCTTGGGGGCTCTGCTGGCGGTTGGAGATAGACAGCTTTACGGTAATCCTGCTGGTGGTAATGAATGTACTTAGGATCTGTACTTTGGGTGTATATGGGGTTGTCATGTAAGTTAAACGGATATTTAGCAATGGAGCGAGAGCAGAGTCCAGGATGGGTGAACGAATCACGATTATGCAGAGTAATAAATTCAGGGGAGGTGGGGAGCTCTTTGGAGAGGCTGGAGGGATGATGCAAGGCCAGACTGGCCCTTTATTCCCTTGGAGGCCAGATTTGAAAGCCCTGGGCTGCTCCTGATGCCTCGCTCAGTTTCCCAAGGTTAATTGCAATAGCCACTGGGAGGTTGCAAGAGGGGAGGGAGGGGGGAGGTAGAGTGGGAGAGGGACTAGTGAGTTAGGAGAGAGAATGGATGGATGGGGAGAGGGAGATAAGAGCACAGGCGCTGGAAGCGCTGCAGCACCCCCAAAATAACCATGCTGGGGCCTCATTTTTGAGGCTGTGCATCACTTTTACGCCGCCGGTGGGTCACTTTTTGTGACGCACCAGTGGCGTAAAAAATGCGCCTTGTTGCGCCATATTTACAAAGTGACGCATCTAGGTAGATGCGTCACTTTGTAAACCCCTGCGCCACATTATACCTGCGCCAGGTATAATGTATGCAAGGGGGGCGTTCTGACGCAAGAAAGGGTCATGGAAGTGACGCAGTGAAATCTATGAGATTTCACTGCGTCACTTCTAGGACTCCAATCCGTCAAAATCTTACGCCTGACGCAGGCCCTTTCACATGGGGCTTGCCCCATGTGAAAGGACACATTGCTGGAGTTGCGTCACTTTTGTGACACACTCCAGCAATGCGTCACTTTTGCGCCTACAGATACGTCAGAAATACTGACGTATCTGTAACTCCTTGCGATATGATGCGTCATACTGTAAATATGACGCATCATTGGTGTTGCAAGTAGGGCGCAATGAAAAGTGACAACATTCCTGGGTTTTAGGGAGTGTGATAGGAAAGGCTGTAGGATATCAGATGATTTTTTCTAACACACATTTAAATACCTGTAAAATAACTGTACACATATTTCAAACTATATCAGTAGTTAGGAAAGCACAAATCAGGCACAATTGTTTTTGTAATTGCGAAGAGTGATGGAAAAATGGATTTTAATAGGATAGAAACTAATTAAGGCACTTTATTGGTGATGTTTAAATGGTAAATATTGGATGAAATTTACTTCCACACATGTTTTTTGCGCTGTATGGTTTTATCAGTAAAACTGCATGTCTGTGAATTTTGTGGACGCTTAAATAGAAAATGTGCTGTCTGTAAATGACAGTGCGCTACAACATCATGTTTTTGTTATATATTTGTGACAATGTGCTCCAAACGCACCACCAGCTACTCGCCACATCCTTACCACTCTTCTGCTGAGTGAGCGTTGCACATTTGCTAGTTTTTCTTTCTATGACTCTTCACAACCCCTGTGACTTCAGTGCCACTGAGTAGGAGTAGGAGTAGGAGATGAAAGGAGTGGGGCTGGTTTGAGCATACATGCCAAGGCTGTTTTTGGTTCCTCAGGCCATCCTTGAACTGGCGAGCCCCAGGGGCGTAACACAGGCCCCTGCAGCCCCCGCGGTGCGGGGGGGCCCTCACCCTCCAGGGGGCCCGTCAGCACCGCACTTCTACTGGGGAGGCTCTAGATTGAGTCCGGAGGGGGGCCCTTCACGTACCCTGCAGGGGGGCACCCTCAAGGTTCGTTACGCCACTGGCGAGCCCTAATCATGGATCCCCGAGGCACTCCTTGTGGGGGTTGGTCTTCAGCTCTTCTCTGAATTACACTTCCCGATTTCTGCCCTGGGGAATGCCAAGGTGCCTTGTATTACATTAACCAGTTGAGAAAGGGGTTTTGGTATGGGGTGCTACTGCACCAGTGCTTGCTGCTAAATTCATAATGGACAGCAGCGGCCAGCACGGATCGGAGGTGTAGGGGGGTTGGGGCTTAAGGACGCGGGGGAAGCAGGCAGCAAAAAATAAAATAATAAACTTACCTTCTCCCCGCTTCCTCGCAGCGTCTCTCCTCCATAGTCCTCCTTCGCTGACATGAACAACAGAAAGCACACCCAAGCTCTCAGTCATCCAATCACAATGCTGCCTTAGCAGCGTTGTCATTGGTCTGAGCGCCGTGTTTCGGAGCTCAGACGCTGACTGGGAGCCTGGGCATGTTCTCCATTTTACAGCCTGCATGGAGAACATGCGAAGTGCCTAAGACTGTTTTGGGGAGCCCAAGAGTCATAGGAGAGTGCTACCACCCCTCTCCTGCCCTTGCCGCACATACACAGCTGCGGAAGTAAGAGAAAATAAAATAATAATAAGGCAAGTTATTATCATTCTAGTGAGGCAATGCTCCTCCGCCTTAGTGTAGGAGCCGCCACTGATAATGGAGCTTATTTGGTAGATGAAGGCCTTGAGGGACAGCCAATGCCGGCCAATCAGGAATGTGGTGATGCGGTTGTATTTCTTCAGTAAACATGTTTTAGATGCTCCTACCACATTCAGATTGTTCTCTGTGGAATCCTTCGGATACCTATCTGAGCAGGATCCGTGCCATAGCAAATATACATTTAAAAAATAATTAAAAAGCACATAACGGGGATAGAGAGAGAAGTTGAGCAATGCTTGCTACGAGGGAGCACAGAGGATGTGTTGTGCTCCAAAAATTGAACAATGGGTTGTTTGAGAAGAACTCTCTCCTCTTAGCCGTGTTTGGAAAAGAATGTTCCTATTTTATTTTTATCGAGCGAAAGCCAACTTTGTTACTCCACTTCCAAACATATTACCGGCCCTGAACTTGTGCTTGAAACCGGAGGGTGCCCCTGCCTCTCCTGACAAACATTTGTGCATCATCTGCTCATGACTGACCCGAGTCCATTTCACAAATGTTTCCACTGATAAAAATATGGAGCAAAATCCATCATCTTTCATTGTTTTATGGGACAGCTTCACGGCTTTGGCTGCATAACTTTCATTTTCATTTCGGTGTTTCTTTATTTCTACAAAATGGATTAAAGATTTTTCCATAGTAGGAAGCCTCGGTTATGATAAATGTATACAATTTAAGCATTTGTTTAAGTCTCCCTCCTGCGTTTTTATTGCCTGTGTCCAAAAGAGGTTTGTGGTACTCTGAATAAAGTGCAGTATAGATTTTTCATTTCCTATGCAATAATATTTTGTTTCCCACTGTGGCCTATAAAGTTGTCCTGCTGGTAGAACAGGCTAGCATTATTACATCTCTTCTGAACATTTCAGGCTAACTTGACAAGTTGGAACCCAGTTTATTAGCTGATAATTAAAGGGGTTCTGAACATTAACCTTGGCACTGAGTAATTATGATTTCACTCTTGTCCTTAGGGGAGCACCTGAGAATTTGCCCACAGGGCTACACGTGCTGCACCAGTGAAATGGAAGAAAACTTCGCCAACAGCAGCAAGAGTGAATTTGAAGCCAAACTGAAGGAGGCCAGCCAATCCATGCAGGGCATCTTTGCAAGCCAGCACAAAAACTTTGATGGTAAGTCACAAATGCTGGATTGTCTAATTGATGATGTTGCAGTTGCATGGAACAGTGTGGTGAAGTTGCACTATGTTATGTTAATTTAACTTGTAAGGCGCTTGAATCACCCGGGAGGGTTATCTCAGCGCTGGAGTGACCACGGGCAAGACAGAACTAGTATGGGAATAGCTCGGTTTTGAGAAGCTTTCTGAAAAGCAGGTGGTCTGTGCATTTCCGTATGTGAGTGGGTAGTTTATTCCAGTAGTAGGGAGCCAGGTAAGAGAAGGCTCTACCCCCCGGCACGTGTTTCCTTAATTCAGGGAATATTGAGGAAAACTTTGACCATAGATTTTTAAAGGTCTGCTCGGCTGGTAAGAAGTAAGCTTCTCAGCCAGTTATCTGGGACTTTGGCTGTTAAGTAATTTATGCACTAAGCAGCAGATCTTGAAAATGATACTAATGTACATGGGAAGCCAATGCAGCGATCGTAGAAAGGTAGAAGACGCTGATCTGGCCGGCATATTTTGAATCAGACGGGCTGCTGTGTTCTGGACTACCTGAAGTATGGCAAGTAGGAACTCATTTGTGACGACTAGGAGAGCATTGCAATAATTCAGGCGGCTGATCACTAGTGCCTGCACTAGGGTTTTGCTCATTGAGAATGGAAGTAGAGGAAAGACTTTGCGTAGTAGACTAATCATATGAAAGCAGGTGCCAGTGGTAGCCACTACCTGATCTTTCATAGTTAGCGTCTTGTCCAAGCATACACCCACATTCTTTACTGTAGATTTAGAGGTAGGTGCTGTGCCTGAATCTATTGCCCACCAATCCGGGGCAGAGAGCATTTGGGCTCTTCCAAAGAGCATGATCTCGGTTTTGCTAGCATTCAATTGAAGGAAGTTCTGTGTCATCCAATCCAGGATAGCTTTCATCCCATTTGCAAAACAGACTTTTGTATTGTGGGAGTTTTTATCAAAAGAGATACAAAGTTGGCTGTCATCTGTATATGAGAGACGTGTGAATCCATGGACTCTGATGGTTTTAGCAAGGGGGGCTGCATAGATATTAAATAATGTGGGGCTAAGACATGAGCCCTGAGGCATTCCGTCATTGAGCCCTAGGGTGCAGGATTTAAACGGGCCTAGATTGAGGGTCTGGGTTCTCTGTGAAAGGTAGGTCATGAACCATTGCAGAGCTGTGTCCCAAATACCTATCTCCTCTAGTCTTTGGAGTAATCTAGTTTGAGATACTGTGTCGAAAGCTGCCGACAAGTCAAGCAGCACTAACAATGAGGGCTGATTACCATCCCCGAGAGCCTCTGATTTAGTCTGTGACTGCTATGAGAGCAGTTTCAGTGCTATGCATGGGTCTAAAACCGGATGGGGAGGAATCCAGAATCCTGTTGGATTCAAGAAACTCCATAAGTTGTCTATTAATGTTGCCTTCCAGAAAGTTGCTCATCAAGGGGAGAAGCGAAATATGGCTGTAGTTCGACAGGTCAGAGGCTGGGAGGTAAGCCTTCTTACGTATAGGAATGATCTGGGCGGCTTTCCATTCAAATGGAATCCTTCCCGAGCTGATCGAAAGGTTTAGTAAAGAGCAAAGGGCCGGGGCAAGTTGATTAGCCAGTGTTGCTGCGATGCTAGCTGTCACAATATCTACAAGGAAACCTGATTTCACTGCTTTCTAAGCTTTACAAACAGAGTCTGGCCTAAGAGGTACAAAATTCTCTAGGGTCCTAGTACTTGCACCATTAGAAAGGATAGGGTTGGGTACTCATCCCATTTGAATCACCGGTCTGGGGAAGTTATTGTAAATCAGATTAACTTTTTCTTCAAAGTGGTTTGCAAGGGCATCAGGTAGAGCTTGTCAAGGCAGGATATCTGTTGAACAGGCCTTCAGATTTGTGAAGGATTTCATTACTTTGTATAATATTGTGGTGGAGTTTCCAGCCTGTTGAAGTTGTAGTGAGCTTCTCTATCCCTGGGGTTATGACTTTGCCGTCATCGTCTAACCCGTTTTTTATACTGGGCTTTTTCCCTGCTCAATTCAGGGGAGCACCATGGGACATGTGGCCTGTGTTTGACTATAGTTGGTTTTTCATAGGGGGCGAGGTTGTCTATTACTGTTTTTAGGGACTCATGATAGTACGCTAATGCCTTGTCTACCTCTCGATCCTTGCATATTGTAGGAGTGGTGAACTCCTCAGCGAAGATGTCTGGAGTGGCTTTGCACCATTGCCTCATGGGATTATGCTTCGGTTTTATTGGGCGGTCAGGATCATAAATAGCAGACACCTGAAATTCAATTAAAGAATGATCTGATGAAAGGAGTGGTATCGGAGCTCACTGGATGCGAAGGGAGAGTTAGTGAAAATCAGATCTAGAGTATGGCCTGCGGTATGCGTGGGTCCTTTGGCAATCTGTTTAAGACCTAGCATCGACAAGTCAGCGAGGAGTTGTGATGCATCTATATTGAAGGGTCTTCACTGTGTACATTGAAGTCTCCCAGTAAAGTAAAATGTTTCGATGACAACATGTGGGTAGCAATAAGTTCCATTTGTTTGAGACTAAAATGTCCCGTGAATCTAGGGGGACAATATTCCAGGGCTCCTTTCCAACAGACCTGGGGAGAGAGTTCTACCTTGAAGACCCATATCTCTGCCCACTCTTCAGAAAGGGCCTTGATTAGGGAGACTTTAAATGAGTCCTTGAAAATTATAGCTATTCGCCCGCCCATTCTGCCTACCCTATTTAATCTCAGTATGCAATAGTTATTAGGAAGAGCTAATGCAATGGAAAGGACTAAGGTGGATTTCAGCCAGGTCTCAGTTATGAATCAAAATCAGGGGTTGTGGAGGCCAAAGGGTCCCAAATTTTGATTGCGTGTTTGGGTTAGGATCTTACGTTGGATAGGAACCCCTTGTAGACCTGAGGGAATTGAGGAATTGTTTAAAGGGGCATACAAGGTTGAGCTATCCTCAGCAATGTAAGTCTCACTAGGTGGCCTCAGAGGGTGCTTTCCTCCTTGGTTCAGCGTAAGGCTTTGGAAGTGACATTTTAAACACATTAATGGACCTTCAAGGTGGGAAGGAAATCTTTGTTTGCAGCAAGGATCCTTGTGGGTTGAACCCGTACCTTGGTCTCCTAAGCAGATGATAAGTTCTTCTGAAGAATAGTTGACTATAATAGTGTTACTACTTTCTGTGGAGCAGGGGTCCTGGCTCCTGGCGATGATCAGGCGTGGACAGGCGCAGAAGAACTTGCCTTTGGTGTGCCTTCAGTGCGTCGTCAGCTCATCCACGATACCATCTGCTTTAAGTAGGAGACCGGGAGCGCAGCTAGATTGCCCACCCTGATAGTCCCCAGCCAGGAACCAGAAGTGGACAGCTCGTTCGCTCTCTACACAACAAATGGAGAACTCAGCGGTAGAATGGAGAGCGAGACGAGTCAAGTAAATGAAACGGACAAAAAAAGCCTACTCGTGCAAAGCCTATAATATTTAAAACGATTAAAACAGTGCATATAAAAACTTAAGAAAGAGCGTGAAAAGCTGCTGCGTTCCAGCGGTCTATCTGCTGTGCGTCCGTGCAGCCATCTGATTTAAGTAGGAGACCGGGAGTGCAGCTAGACTGCTAACCCCAATAGTCTCCAGCTGGAAACTGGAAGTTTGACAGCTTGCTTGCTCTCGCCACAACAAACGGAGGACTCCCCGGTGGAACGGAGATTGAGCCAAATAAGTAAAATAGACAAAGAAAAGCCTACTCGTGCAAAGCCTATAATATTTAAAATATTTAAAAAAGTGAGTATAAAAACTTAAGACAGTGCCTGTGGACTGTTTTATGGGTTGTGGTTTTTACTTCTAATGTAATTTACCTTTTGAAAACAAGCAAGTAAATTCACCCCTCAAGTGTCCCCCAAGCAATAGGCCCCAATCAAAGTGCAAATGTATTGGTTTTTTGCCCGTAAAGACTGACTGCTTCCTTGCCATTTTAGATATGGCACTAACCTCTTTTGAACATAAAAACTCTAGTTTGAGGACCCCTGCCACGGACCTGCATCCAGACCACCCGCACAACTCAAGAAGGCGTAAATCTTACCAGGACCTGTGTGGTTACAGTGTAAAGCACAACTGTGGCGCAGAAGCAAACAATGAATGTTACAAACACCTAACCCTAGCTACATAGATACACAACATCTCATATATCAACTGGGACCAATGACGATGCGCACACACAACCCAAATCCACTGATGTAGACACACTCAGGGAGTTGGCCACACGCCTAGTGAGCAAAGTCCTCAATTGCACGCACGAGCCGACGAGCTACCCCGACGAGCCACCAGAGTGCATACACACAGCACTAACTTACCCTGACCCAGCAGTCATACGTTCTTGATGGCAGTTTTACATAGTTATTAGTTCAATAGATAACAAAAATACATATCTTATTTGTATAACCAACAGACTCCTCGGCCGCACACAGAGGCGACCATTCATGAATCACCCCCCTGTGACATACAACTGCGCGTTACACGTGGCAACTAGGCACAACCAGGCTTGGTGCGATTGTATGCCGCAAGGCACCATTACATGTGGCACAGGAAGTGGCATGGAACAAGACAGACACGGAGTACAACTGTTAACTTTAATACAACAAATGTAGTGAAAACATTAACTTGTCTAACAGATGTAATTGTATTGTGAACCCTAACCATATGTATCGGTTATCAAAGTATGTTCATATAAGAATATGCATAATTCTGAACAAACTCTGTAAGATTGAAAAATTGAAAAATGCAATAAAGATATTTTTTTTTTAAATGAATGTTACAAACACCTTTTAGTAATCTTCATTAAGCCAATTTAAAACTCTTCCCTACTTCATGAGGTGCAACCGCACCCAGAAAGAGAAACCCAGCTGCCTTCCTAAAAGTATAATTATTTTCAAGTCCTCTTTCCATATAGGTGTTTATAAGGACCCCTTAATCCCTTTCCTCTGCTGTGTGACAACCAACCAGTAACATTGTCTTCAAGTCAAGGTATAGCATAAAGAAACCCGTGGAAAGCGGTTTATAAGCAAAGAAGTGAGAAAGGAAAGGACTCTGGGTGATAACAATAAGTGACAAATAACAGATAATAACCAGTGTGCCTGCCTTCCATTCTCCACCTATTACTTCAAGAGAATAAATCCAAATAGTAAGCAGATGTTGGCCCACTGAAGTCATTTCATAGACTGCTTAGTGTTGTTATAAGTTTGCTATTCAACAGCACAACTCCTAAACCATTAGACAGATAAACAAAGCATAAAAAAGAACATCACAAATACGCCTCCTACCTCATACAAACCCCAAAAGTCACTAAAGCTGGATGGGCAGAGTATTCAAGATGGAACATAGATGGAGCTGAGGCTGGACAGGATCTGCCTCTCTGTCTCTACTATTATGTAACATAGGAAAAAGGAATGTTGAAAGTTAGCCTTTGATGGGGGAACCCAAACCAGGAAGGGGACAGATCCTGGTCATTGGCTGCTTCCATCACTATGTCCAGTTCCTCACCAAACAACCTCTTCGACTCCTGATGCAAGTGTGCTAATTATATTTTCCGCAAAATTCGTTTGTGCTAATCCCAAGACCATGGGAGATGTTCTGCAACTACCTAAGTACTAGAGATAAATGCCGACACCCGAAGCACATCAAAAGAAACATGTACGAGCATCTATTCCCGCCTCTCCATCAAATCTGAAGGAGTGAACAGCCAGCCCCCTCCGATATAGCCTAAACAATCCTTAAAAATCCCTGAAAATGGAGTGAGAGACATAAGAGCCAAACTGGTTGAGGCCAAAAATTCATGCAAAGCAGGAGAATGGAGCAATAAGACAGGTACAGCCATAATGTGTTACTAAACTGGTCAGTTAGAGATTGGATGGCAAATGTTGTGTCCCATGCCTTCTAATCCAAGCCGAGAGGAACAAATTCTCAACATGGCCCAAATACAGCAAAAACGTATCAGACAAATGGCCCCAGCCTACCATAGGGGAGCCTGGCCCTGTAGGGTTGAATCTGGGCCCAGCCAGTGTCTGACTTAGCCAGGGAAAACCCGTCTCCGGTTGACAGATAAGACAGGGAGTTGGTGCGAGATCTCTATAGGATAACCACTATGAAAGCATTCTAGCGTTAAAACATTGACTGATCATAGAAGTGGGAGATGCTTTGCTGTAATGACCTCTGGCACATTCGCGTAAATCCAAGTATAGACTCCATTGCCTCTAAAGGAGATTAACACCCTAGACGTAAACTAATATTGAATATAATCCGAGGATCCATATGCGAACCTGCACAGAAATTAAAATTGATTCCATAAGGTGCAAACACACATACTCTAGTTGATTTAAAGGAAAAAGTGACTTTTTTGTAGTTAACAGTATGCCTGTGTTTTGAACCCCAAAATATAAGCCTATAGATGTGCCAGGCCATAGTGTCAGCTTTTGGCATATTGTCAAGGTGTGTGTAGATGTTTGGTTATTAACTCTGCCATAATAATATGTTGAGAGTTGATATTATTTTCCCAACCTATATCTAGGCTGAAATTTGATCACAATAACATGCGACACTGTTTTGCAGCATTGATGTATTTCTTGACGTAAGCAAAGGAACGAGGAAGAGACACCATGTCGACTCCAGTAGTCATAGCGCGGCAGGAGGATTCAGAGGTGATTTCAGGACAAAGCACGGAGATAGGACCTGGGAGCAATATTGGTACCCGCTCCTAAACTGCACATCCAACTGACTGTATTAACAGCTTTTTGAAGCAAAATCATTGGCATGAATTTTTCATGGCTTTTTACAAGGGCAGCCCATCAGCCAATGGTAATATAGATAGCGGAATGTTGTAAATGCATAATCTCTGCCACAGAATTTAGAGGTAGTGGATACAAGACTCTATTGCGAAAGTGTTATAAGGCATGCCTCAGCAGAGTCAGTTTCATTTTGAAAATATACTTTGCGTTTTCCAAAATGTGTCTAGGATTTTAGAAGGTAGGAAAGAATTTATTAGAGCCATATGTATGAACACATTTTCCCATAGACACAGAATGGGTAAAACCCTTTGATACATCTGGCCCTTGGTCATATAGGTCTGATATTTCAGGAATTAGAAAAACATTGTCAAGGGAAATCTGCTTTTTTAGTGCCATGGACATTTCTACAGATTTCAGATCATTGTAGCTATCCGCTTTTCTTTTCCTGCCTCCGAGATTTACGTTCTGTATGTGCCACCCAGAGCCATGCCTACATGCAAGAACGTATTCACCACGACTATGGGCACATTGTCAAGGGTCCAATCAAATGGGATCTGCAGCACGCAACCCCCCCCTACCCAACCCCTCCAACCACCCCCCTCCCCCCTCGCGATGCATCATTACCTAAGCGTTCCTGGATAGCAACACCACAGTGGCGACGAGGACACGAGTTTCCGCATACCCCAAAAAATATTTTATCTTTACTCTGTGTTGAATTGCAATATATTCGCAGCACAACATCAGGAGAACTGCAAAGCGTGGTTCATCTTCTCAGGTGCCCTTATCATTCGGAGACCTCGTACCTTTTCTGAAGCATGCGTGGGACAGAATAAAAGGTCAAAGCACCAAAATAAAAGTGCCTCCCTCCCTATTAGCCACAGACAGCTATCAAAGTGGCCTACATTCGCAAATTATGGCAGCTTTGCACTTGTAAAGAGACGCTGTGCAGGAATTTTGCAAGGTATGGGTTTGCTGCAATGTTTGTGGTAATAGAATAATAATAGGCCCACCTGGCCATAATGCAGGCCTGTAAACATCCAAAATGGGAAACAGCCTTTACTACGCAACCGTTACAATGCATGTCATTAAATCGCATGCCATTGCAACGAAAAAGGTGTGCAGCAGTGGGTAGAAGGTGTTGGATTTAACTCCAACACCTTCCCTGCTGTTGCACCCACTGGAGTTGGAATAGAAAATTAATCTATTCCAACTTCCAGCACTCCCCCGACAGAAAGTCGGGGTAAAGGTTGGCGTTGCAATGGAACACGATGTAATGGCATGCGTTGTAACGTCACATATTCATCCAAAATACCAGACCACACACCAGAGTCGGTTTGGGATCACAATTAGCCCCGACATTCCCCCAAAAAGTACCCCACCTTCCTGAATCCTGCCGTTTCATGAAACACCATTTGCTTAATCTGATTAGACTCGCTTTTAGATAAATATATGATAGTTTAAGCATTTTATAGCTTATAATGCCAGTTACATTGGTGAAAACTAGAGGCACTACAGTTTGGTCAGGCTGGCGAGGTAAAATAAAATGGCCCAGGGGCCATAGTACCTGATCAGACTCATGTAGTATTCCATACCTGCAAAGTATTTAAACAGCGTGTCTTTACAAGTTCGAAACTGCCCAGATTACAAACATTGGTCACTTTTTTTAACTCTCTAATTCACTAATGGAGGCCCCTTTAATGTGGGTACCCGGGCCCTTTTTTCTGTCCCAGCCCGACCCATGCAAGAATCACAGGATGGTGTGCCAACGCTGATATTCAAACCTTGTTCCCCCTCTTACATAGTCAGTAGCTTTGGCCTTATTGCCACATCCTCTCTATTTATTTCTTTGGGCAAGGTGACATCAATACCTATGCAAACGAACAACCCACCACTATGGCCTAAAAGACACTGGAGCCGAGGTGACAACACTGGCCTCCAGCAGGGCCACTTCTCTTACTCTCCTCCCCAGTCCACCATAGCTTTAGGACTTTGGCCTGACAGGAGAGGGGTCAAGAAAAGTATATAGCTGCTGCTCCAGGGGTGCTGAGGTGATGGTGACCCCTGGCCACTGAGTCACCTGGCCTCCAAGTGAGACCCCTCCATACACCCATTCTCACTCGCCAACCCTGGCCTGAATGTGATGGCCCGGCAGCAGGACACAAGTCCTAAAAAAAAGAAGTGGGTGGACGCTGACGTCACGACAGGAAGAGTCGTCACGAAAGGTGGCTTGCACTCAGTTGCAGTTTATAGTTATCGAGCTCCCGGTAAAATAAGTGGGGGGATGCCGTCCACCCGCATGGTACCCCGACTCGAGCGCTGCCCGACAGGGCAGTGGAAAGACACAGCTTCTGCGCTAGGCCAGGCCGGACCCACTGCACAGGGGGAGCCAAGGTGAGAATAACTCAATGGCCAGAGTAACACCTAGCTACCAGCAAGGCCAGTTTTTAGACTCACGCCCTCCCTAGGCCACCATTGCCTTAGGGCAATGACCTAGCAGGGGAAGAATGAAGCGGATGCCCTAAAAAGAGAAAAACGCAGCCCAAAGTTCACACTTTGGCAACCGTCCATCACCCAATGCCCGACTGCCGCCTCTCCAATCCGACCCTGCAACACACTCATCTGTCAGACTAGCCCTTTTGAACTGCCGGATTACTGCATATGCCACACCTGTTGGCAGATCATAGCAGAATGAGATGCTTTACTGTAATGAACACTGGTACATCAGCATGATTCCTGTGTGTGGGGGCACATGCACACTTCCCAAAGCAAAACTTCACTCAATGGGCAACCACATATCTATTCTTTCTGGCAGGGTTAAAGTGGGTGCTGTATTTGCATTGAAAGAGGAATCAAAGCTGTAATGAACATTTAACCAGTAAATTTACCTCACAAGTCATCTCGTGCAATTACAGTATGCACTGTCTCCCTGCAAAGAAGAAAAGGGGAGAACATAAAACAATACATCTTTGGCGCTGCCTGGCTCAACCAAGATTCGCTATGTGGTTGGCTCCCCCAAATTACTATTTTGTGGGTGGACACATGCAGACTGATGGCACAGATAATTGATCCATGCTTCTACACTTTTGAGAGGAAGAGGTCTTCAAATTATTCCAAGGCTGGCCTATTCCCAGCAATGAGGCCGATTATGCTGGAGCGGTGGTGCAATGAAACTCCCCTACCCTACTAAATCCAGACTATGAGAGGTTCTCCCTCAGCCACACCTAGCAAGAAGAAGGTGAATCAGTTAAACATTTCTTTTGCCAGACTTATAGAGCTGGCGAGTATTTGTACTCCGGGACACTGGAATTATTCAACAGGAGAGAGCCAAATTATGCAGAAGGGTTGAGTAAATTATGTGGCAAGAAAAGGCCAATTATGTGGCATAGTGCAGCACATTTTGTGATAGTATTACTTCATTATGTTGTCAGTTTTACATTTGTGAACACTGTCTAGTCATTGGTTGCAACTCATTGGCACCAGTTTATTAACAGACTATAGCAATGAGACACAGAAAGGTGACCAGTGAACCTTTGCAAAGGGCTTTCCAATGTGCTGCAACAATCGTTGCTGCATATTTAGTAACGTTTGAACCATTTGAGGTAGAATCAAAACAATTTTGGTTAAAATCTGCAGATTCTGAAGCAGATGATCGAATATGTAAGAAATGCGGCAAATCAGTATTCATGCCAAAAACGACACGGCCGCACAGTCGCTTAATTCGAATGGCCCTGCTTGTGCTGATGATGGATTGGCCAAAGAAGTCAGAGCCCGGCTGATGCAGGGTTGCTGGTTGTCAGTCCTCAGACACGGCACCCCACATGAAGCACCCATGGCCCTTAGTGACAGCATCACTCTTAGAAGATTGGAATCTACACTTGCTCGTATGGCAATCAAATCCGAACCAAAGGAAGTCAAGTCCTGTAAAACAGTGTCTGTGGACACTAAACAGGGTTGACCTTTTGGTTTCAGAAAGGGAATTTCCATTGGCCAAACGCTCTGTGGATACTGTTGGGTGAGCCACATCCAGCACGAATGCCCTGATCAGGGGAAGATGTGCTCTATATGCGCCAACTAAATTACTTTTCAGAGTATGCCAGTTTATAAAGACACACATGGGACAAAAAGGAACATCTTCAAGGTCATTACAAGTCGCAGAAAACTGCTTGCAATCACAATGCAGAGACCTTGCTTCAGGCGTTCAGGCTCAAGAGAAAGAAGAGAGGAAAATGACACAACCAAAGTGCCAGGTGCAGATTCAAGATCTAATTATAAAAAGCTCTCAGATTCAAGGGTGTCAGTTAAAATAATGGACAAACGTTAATATGCATAATTAAGTTGATGGCCTAAACTGTCACCCACCTAAAGCTACATATACATCTATAGAGGGGTAACTCCATTTCTCCTTGTGGGGGCATGCACAACCACCAACACATATGAATCGCCATCCAAAAAGGCAAAGATATTCTTAATGACAGAACTGCACTGCGACCCTTCTCATCTGTGCGTCGGCTGCAGAATTAGACCTCCTATTCTTCATGCTGAATGTGTATCATCTTCTAATTCTTCATGCTCGGATACCTGAAAGCACAAGCATTTAAGGTACACATTACCAGATGGTTAAACCAGCAGCACTGCAGCATAGGAGAATCCCATTTCAATTATGCCCACAGGTGAAAGCTAGCTTAGGAACCTGGAGCAGTTACACAGCATCAAAAAGGTCATTGGGGCTATGCTGTGAATGTCACCATTCGTAGTGATAAACAAATCCAGGCAACCAGACACAGTGCGAATCTGCATCAACACGAGACCCATTCAAACAATGCTACAAAGAGAAAATGATACACAACACAAACTATGCTGACATTCCCGCAGACAACATAGGTGAATATGACAGAAGACTAATGGCAACTATGCACTACTTAGCAAAATCGAAAAGGGAAAAGTGGTAGCAGCATATGGACCACCTGCTGTTACCAAAATATGCAAAATTTGCTAAAATACCATGTCCCTAGAGCAGAATTTCAAGAGTACATACAAATGCTACGTGCTGATCATCACAAATTCACATCGTGGGGTCCCCAGGTCAATGGAGAGAGCAAAAGTATTATGTAAACACTGAATAAAACTCTCCCAGTAGTTGTAAAGCAGGATGACAACATTGAATGGTTTGTCCACAATTCTCTGTGGACAAACCATTTGCAGCTGTATTACTTTATACTCAACGGAATTGGCATTATTTGACAGGACCATTGTGGACACCATTCCAGTAGTACCCCAAAGGGTACTTCCCTACCTGGGCATCAGTGCAAGTCACCAAAGGTAGCAAAGAACAAAGAGAGCGCCAGCCGGAAGAGAAGGGCCAGGCCTAATGAACTCTGCAGGGGGGACTTGTCAAAGATAAACTTCCGATTGGAAAGTTCAGAGAGGAACTTAGAAAAAGACTGCAGTAAATGAGACAATGATAAACGGGTGGACGTGGTCAAGAGCATGTTGCAATCAACATATCCATGTTCAAAAATAAGGGTAGCCTAAAGTGTCAACAAAGGGACACTTATCATATGACTTGCACAACCCCTTTGCACTACCCCATCGACCTCGACTCTTGTCGCTGGAAGTGGAATACCTGATATGGGAAACACGTTCTCATTAATGCCTTGTCATGAATGTTAGACAGACACTCTGGAAGACCAAGGTATTCCTGAGACTCTAGCCGCAGCGGACAAGACTCAGAGACTTCCTGTAATGATGCAACCGCATTGTATTAGGCCTGTAACTGTTGCCTCTTAGTCCTTAGTTCAGTGCTCAGTTGGGAAGAGATCTGGTGTGCCACCGTCAGCATTCTTACAGGGAAGCATGACATTGTTACGGCTCCAATCAAAAGGGATCTGTTGTGCATCGCGCACAAGCCCACACCTGATCTACTTATTTCTTCCTGTGGTGCGCTGCCGGCTTGTTCTCATGGTGCCCCACCACAGGTTCCACCTTTGCCTGTTCCGGATGGGATTATTAGCTCACAAGTGGACCATCAGCAGCACATAAAATGTAATGCTGATACAATGAACATATTTATTTACAACAAGGGGTGGTGATGGACAGAGTCTCTGAATTAAGCAGAGTACTCTCACCCAGTCAAGAGATCAGGGCTAGAACCAACACCGTTTTTTAGCTCATTGCACCATCCCAGTTTCAGAACCTGGCTGTATGCAAATTAGTCTGTCCCTGGCCCAGTGCATCATGGGAACAGGGGAGACCAGACTACAAAAGCCAATTCTTACACTGGGAAGGAAACAAGCTTCCGGGGACCGGTTTCTGCCATTTCAGGCGTCTTCGGCCCGGCTTGCTTGAATCCTGATGGTGCAATGAGCAAGGGACTCACATCTGAGTATACCCTTCCACGCTTAGGGTGGACAAAATTATTTACAACAAGGGGTGGTGATGGACAGAGTCTCTGAATTAAGCAGAGTACTCTCACCCAGTCAAGAGATCAGGGCTAGAACCAACACCGTTTTTTAGCTCATTGCACCATCCCAGTTTCAGAACCTGGCTGTATGCAAATTAGTCTGTCCCTGGCCCAGTGCATCATGGGAACAGGGGAGACCAGACTACAAAAGCCAATTCTTACACTGGGAAGGAAACAAGCTTCCGGGGACCGGTTTCTGCCATTTCAGGCGTCTTCGGCCCGGCTTGCTTGAATCCTGATGGTGCAATGAGCAAGGGACTCACATCTGAGTATACCCTTCCACACTTAGGGTGGACAAAATTATTTACAACAAGGGGTGGTGATGGACAGAGTCTCTGAATTAAGCAGAGTACTCTCACCCAGTCAAGAGATCAGGGCTAGAACCAACACCGTTTTTTAGCTCATTGCACCATCCCAGTTTCAGAACCTGGCTGTATGCAAATTAGTCTGTCCCTGGCCCAGTGCATCATGGGAACAGGGGAGACCAGACTACAAAAGCCAATTCTTACACTGGGAAGGAAACAAGCTTCCGGGGACCGGTTTCTGCCATTTCAGGCGTCTTCGGCCCGGCTTGCTTGAATCCTGATGGTGCAATGAGCAAGGGACTCACATCTGAGTATACCCTTCCACGCTTAGGGTGGACAAAATTATTTACAACAAGGGGTGGTGATGGATAGAGTCTCTGAATTAAGCAGAGTACTCTCACCCAGTCAAGAGATCAGGGCTAGAACCAACACCGTTTTTTAGCTCATTGCACCATCCCAGTTTCAGAACCTGGCTGTATGCAAATTAGTCTGTCCCTGGCCCAGTGCATCATGGGAACAGGGGAGACCAGACTACAAAAGCCAATTCTTACACTGGGAAGGAAACAAGCTTCCGGGGACCGGTTTCTGCCATTTCAGGCGTCTTCGGCCCGGCTTGCTTGAATCCTGATGGTGCAATGAGCAAGGGACTCACATCTGAGTATACCCTTCCACGCTTAGGGTGGACAAAATTATTTACAACAAGGGGTGGTGATGGACAGAGTCTCTGAATTAAGCAGAGTACTCTCACCCAGTCAAGAGATCAGGGCTAGAACCAACACCGTTTTTTAGCTCATTGCACCATCCCAGTTTCAGAACCTGGCTGTATGCAAATTAGTCTGTCCCTGGCCAAGTGCATCATGGGAACAGGGGAGACCAGACTACAAAAGCCAATTCTTACACTGGGAAGGAAACAAGCTTCCGGGGACCGGTTTCTGCCATTTCAGGCGTCTTCGGCCCGGCTTGCTTGAATCCTGATGGTGCAATGAGCAAGGGACTCACATCTGAGTATACCCTTCCACGCTTAGGGTGGACAAAATTATTTACAACAAGGGGTGGTGATGGACAGAGTCTCTGAATTAAGCAGAGTACTCTCACCCAGTCAAGAGATCAGGGCTAGAACCAACACCGTTTTTTAGCTCATTGCACCATCCCAGTTTCAGAACCTGGCTGTATGCAAATTAGTCTGTCCCTGGCCCAGTGCATCATGGGAACAGGGGAGACCAGACTACAAAAGCCAATTCTTACACTGGGAAGGAAACAAGCTTCCGGGGACCGGTTTCTGCCATTTCAGGCGTCTTCGGCCCGGCTTGCTTGAATCCTGATGGTGCAATGAGCAAGGGAGTCACATCTGAGTATACCCTTCCACGCTTAGGGTGGACAAAATTATTTACAACAAGGGGTGGTGATGGACAGAGTCTCTGAATTAAGCAGAGTACTCTCACCCAGTCAAGAGATCAGGGCTAGAACCAACACCGTTTTTTAGCTCATTGCACCATCCCAGTTTCAGAACCTGGCTGTATGCAAATTAGTCTGTCCCTGGCCCAGTGCATCATGGGAACAGGGGAGACCAGACTACAAAAGCCAATTCTTACACTGGGAAGGAAACAAGCTTCCGGGGACCGGTTTCTGCCATTTCAGGCGTCTTCGGCCCGGCTTGCTTGAATCCTGATGGTGCAATGAGCAAGGGACTCACATCTGAGTATACCCTTTCACGCTTAGGGTGGACAAAATTATTTACAACAAGGGGTGGTGATGGACAGAGTCTCTGAATTAAGCAGAGTACTCTCACCCAGTCAAGAGATCAGGGCTAGAACCAACACCGTTTTTTAGCTCATTGCACCATCCCAGTTTCAGAACCTGGCTGTATGCAAATTAGTCTGTCCCTGGCCCAGTGCATCATGGGAACAGGGGAGACCAGACTACAAAAGCCAATTCTTACACTGGGAAGGAAACAAGCTTCCAGGGACCGGTTTCTGCCATTTCAGGCGTCTTCGGCCCGGCTTGCTTGAATCCTGATGGTGCAATGAGCAAGGGACTCACATCTGAGTATACCCTTCCACGCTTAGGGTGGACAAAATTATTTACAACAAGGGGTGGTGATGGACAGAGTCTCTGAATTAAGCAGAGTACTCTCACCCAGTCAAGAGATCAGGGCTAGAACCAACACCGTTTTTTAGCTCATTGCACCATCCCAGTTTCAGAACCTGGCTGTATGCAAATTAGTCTGTCCCTGGCCCAGTGCATCATGGGAACAGGGGAGACCAGACTACAAAAGCCAATTCTTACACTGGGAAGGAAACAAGCTTCCGGGGACCGGTTTCTGCCATTTCAGGCGTCTTCGGCCCGGCTTGCTTGAATCCTCATGGTGCAATGAGCAAGGGACTCACATCTGAGTATACCCTTCCACGCTTAGGGTGGACAAAATTATTTACAACAAGGGGTGGTGATGGACAGAGTCTCTGAATTAAGCAGAGTACTCTCACCCAGTCAAGAGATCAGGGCTAGAACCAACACCGTTTTTTAGCTCATTGCACCATCCCAGTTTCAGAACCTGGCTGTATGCAAATTAGTCTGTCCCTGGCCCAGTGCATCATGGGAACAGGGGAGACCAGACTACAAAAGCCAATTCTTACACTGGGAAGGAAACAAGCTTCCGGGGACCGGTTTCTGCCATTTCAGGCGTCTTCGGCCCGGCTTGCTTGAATCCTGATGGTGCAATGAGCAAGGGACTCACATCTGAGTATACCCTTCCACGCTTAGGGTGGACAAAATTATTTACAACAAGGGGTGGTGATGGACAGAGTCTCTGAATTAAGCAGAGTACTCTCACCCAGTCAAGAGATCAGGGCTAGAACCAACACCGTTTTTTAGCTCATTGCACCATCCCAGTTTCAGAACCTGGCTGTATGCAAATTAGTCTGTCCCTGGCCCAGTGCATCATGGGAACAGGGGAGACCAGACTACAAAAGCCAATTCTTACACTGGGAAGGAAACAAGCTTCCGGGGACCGGAAGCTTGTCTCCTTTCTGGTGAAGAATTGGCTTGGTAGTTTGGTCTGCCCTGTTCCCATGATGCACTGGGCCAGGGACAGACTAATTTGCATATAGCCAGGTTCTGAGCTGGGTTGGGGCAGTGAGCTAAATAACGGTGATGGATCAAGCCCTGATCTTTGGACTGGGTAAGAGTGGTCTGCTTAATTCAGACACTCTGTTCATCACCACCCCCTTTTCTGAATCATTTTGTCCACCATAAGCGTGGAAGGGTATACTCAGACATGAGTCCCTTGCTCACTGCTCCATCAGGATTCAAGCAAGCCGGGCCGACGACGCCTGAAATGGCAGAAACCGGTCCCCGGAAGCTTGTCTCCTTTCTGGTGAAGAATTGGCTTGGTAGTTTGGTCTGCCCTGTTCCCATGATGCACTGGGCCAGGGACAGACTAATTTGCATATAGCCAGGTTCTGAGCTGGGTTGGGGCAGTGAGCTAAATAACGGTGATGGATCAAGCCCTGATCTTTGGACTGGGTAAGAGTGGTCTGCTTAATTCAGACACTCTGTTCATCACCACCCCCTTTTCTGAATCATTTTGTCCACCATAAGCGTGGAAGGGTATACTCAGACATGAGTCCCTTGCTCACTGCTCCATCAGGATTCAAGCAAGCCGGGCCGACGACGCCTGAAATGGCAGAAACCGGTCCCCGGAAGCTTGTCTCCTTTCTGGTGAAGAATTGGCTTGGTAGTTTGGTCTGCCCTGTTCCCATGATGCACTGGGCCAGGGACAGACTAATTTGCATATAGCCAGGTTCTGAGCTGGGTTGGGGCAGTGAGCTAAATAACGGTGATGGATCAAGCCCTGATCTTTGGACTGGGTAAGAGTGGTCTGCTTAATTCAGACACTCTGTTCATCACCACCCCCTTTTCTGAATCATTTTGTCCACCATAAGCGTGGAAGGGTATACTCAGACATGAGTCCCTTGCTCACTGCTCCATCAGGATTCAAGCAAGCCGGGCCGACGACGCCTGAAATGGCAGAAACCGGTCCCCGGAAGCTTGTCTCCTTTCTGGTGAAGAATTGGCTTGGTAGTTTGGTCTGCCCTGTTCCCATGATGCACTGGGCCAGGGACAGACTAATTTGCATATAGCCAGGTTCTGAGCTGGGTTGGGGCAGTGAGCTAAATAACGGTGATGGATCAAGCCCTGATCTTTGGACTGGGTAAGAGTGGTCTGCTTAATTCAGACACTCTGTTCATCACCACCCCATTTTCTGAATCATTTTGTCCACCATAAGCGTGGAAGGGTATACTCAGACATGAGTCCCTTGCTCACTGCTCCATCAGGATTCAAGCAAGCCGGGCCGACGACGCCTGAAATGGCAGAAACCGGTCCCCGGAAGCTTGTCTCCTTTCTGGTGAAGAATTGGCTTGGTAGTTTGGTCTGCCCTGTTCCCATGATGCACTGGGCCAGGGACAGACTAATTTGCATATAGCCAGGTTCTGAGCTGGGTTGGGGCAGTGAGCTAAATAACGGTGATGGATCAAGCCCTGATCTTTGGACTGGGTAAGAGTGGTCTGCTTAATTCAGACACTCTGTTCATCACCACCCCCTTTTCTGAATCATTTTGTCCACCATAAGCGTGGAAGGGTATACTCAGACATGAGTCCCTTGCTCACTGCTCCATCAGGATTCAAGCAAGCCGGGCCGACGACGCCTGAAATGGCAGAAACCGGTCCCCGGAAGCTTGTCTCCTTTCTGGTGAAGAATTGGCTTGGTAGTTTGGTCTGCCCTGTTCCCATGATGCACTGGGCCAGGGACAGACTAATTTGCATATAGCCAGGTTCTGAGCTGGGTTGGGGCAGTGAGCTAAATAACGGTGATGGATCAAGCCCTGATCTTTGGACTGGGTAAGAGTGGTCTGCTTAATTCAGACACTCTGTTCATCACCACCCCCTTTTCTGAATCATTTTGTCCACCATAAGCGTGGAAGGGTATACTCAGACATGAGTCCCTTGCTCACTGCTCCATCAGGATTCAAGCAAGCCGGGCCGACGACGCCTGAAATGGCAGAAACCGGTCCCCGGAAGCTTGTCTCCTTTCTGGTGAAGAATTGGCTTGGTAGTTTGGTCTGCCCTGTTCCCATGATGCACTGGGCCAGGGACAGACTAATTTGCATATAGCCAGGTTCTGAGCTGGGTTGGGGCAGTGAGCTAAATAACGGTGATGGATCAAGCCCTGATCTTTGGACTGGGTAAGAGTGGTCTGCTCAATTCAGACACTCTGTTCATCACCACCCCCTTTTCTGAATCATTTTGTCCACCATAAGCGTGGAAGGGTATACTCAGACATGAGTCCCTTGCTCACTGCTCCATCAGGATTCAAGCAAGCCGGGCCGACGACGCCTGAAATGGCAGAAACCGGTCCCCGGAAGCTTGTCTCCTTTCTGGTGAAGAATTGGCTTGGTAGTTTGGTCTGCCCTGTTCCCATGATGCACTGGGCCAGGGACAGACTAATTTGCATATAGCCAGGTTCTGAGCTGGGTTGGGGCAGTGAGCTAAATAACGGTGATGGATCAAGCCCTGATCTTTGGACTGGGTAAGAGTGGTCTGCTTAATTCAGACACTCTGTTCATCACCACCCCCTTTTCTGAATCATTTTGTCCACCATAAGCGTGGAAGGGTATACTCAGACATGAGTCCCTTGCTCACTGCTCCATCAGGATTCAAGCAAGCCGGGCCGACGACGCCTGAAATGGCAGAAACCGGTCCCCGGAAGCTTGTCTCCTTTCTGGTGAAGAATTGGCTTGGTAGTTTGGTCTGCCCTGTTCCCATGATGCACTGGGCCAGGGACAGACTAATTTGCATATAGCCAGGTTCTGAGCTGGGTTGGGGCAGTGAGCTAAATAACGGTGATGGATCAAGCCCTGATCTTTGGACTGGGTAAGAGTGGTCTGCTTAATTCAGACACTCTGTTCATCACCACCCCCTTTTCTGAATCATTTTGTCCACCATAAGCGTGGAAGGGTATACTCAGACATGAGTCCCTTGCTCACTGCTCCATCAGGATTCAAGCAAGCCGGGCCGACGACGCCTGAAATGGCAGAAACCGGTCCCCGGAAGCTTGTCTCCTTTCTGGTGAAGAATTGGCTTGGTAGTTTGGTCTGCCCTGTTCCCATGATGCACTGGGCCAGGGACAGACTAATTTGCATATAGCCAGGTTCTGAGCTGGGTTGGGGCAGTGAGCTAAATAACGGTGATGGATCAAGCCCTGATCTTTGGACTGGGTAAGAGTGGTCTGCTTAATTCAGACACTCTGTTCATCACCACCCCCTTTTCTGAATCATTTTGTCCACCATAAGCGTGGAAGGGTATACTCAGACATGAGTCCCTTGCTCACTGCTCCATCAGGATTCAAGCAAGCCGCGCCGACGATGCCTGAAATGGCAGAAACCGGTCCCCGGAAGCTTGTCTCCTTTCTGGTGAAGAATTGGCTTGGTAGTTTGGTCTGCCCTGTTCCCATGATGCACTGGGCCAGGGACAGACTAATTTGCATATAGCCAGGTTCTGAGCTGGGTTGGAGCAGTGAGCTAAATAACGGTGATGGATCAAGCCCTGATCTTTGGACTGGGTAAGAGTGGTCTGCTTAATTCAGACACTCTGTTCATCACCACCCCCTTTTCTGAATCATTTTGTCCACCATAAGCGTGGAAGGGTATACTCAGACATGAGTCCCTTGCTCACTGCTCCATCAGGATTCAAGCAAGCCGGGCCGACGACGCCTGAAATGGCAGAAACCGGTCCCCGGAAGCTTGTCTCCTTTCTGGTGAAGAATTGGCTTGGTAGTTTGGTCTGCCCTGTTCCCATGATGCACTGGGCCAGGGACAGACTAATTTGCATATAGCCAGGTTCTGAGCTGGGTTGGGGCAGTGAGCTAAATAACGGTGATGGATCAAGCCCTGATCTTTGGACTGGGTAAGAGTGGTCTGCTTAATTCAGACACTCTGTTCATCACCACCCCCTTTTCTGAATCATTTTGTCCACCATAAGCGTGGAAGGGTATACTCAGACATGAGTCCCTTGCTCACTGCTCCATCAGGATTCAAGCAAGCCGGGCCGACGACGCCTGAAATGGCAGAAACCGGTCCCCGGAAGCTTGTCTCCTTTCTGGTGAAGAATTGGCTTGGTAGTTTGGTCTGCCCTGTTCCCATGATGCACTGGGCCAGGGACAGACTAATTTGCATATAGCCAGGTTCTGAGCTGGGTTGGGGCAGTGAGCTAAATAACGGTGATGGATCAAGCCCTGATCTTTGGACTGGGTAAGAGTGGTCTGCTTAATTCAGACACTCTGTTCATCACCACCCCCTTTTCTGAATCATTTTGTCCACCATAAGCGTGGAAGGGTATACTCAGACATGAGTCCCTTGCTCACTGCTCCATCAGGATTCAAGCAAGCCGGGCCGACGACGCCTGAAATGGCAGAAACTGGTCCCCGGAAGCTTGTCTCCTTTCTGGTGAAGAATTGGCTTGGTAGTTTGGTCTGCCCTGTTCCCATGATGCACTGGGCCAGGGACAGACTAATTTGCATATAGCCAGGTTCTGAGCTGGGTTGGGGCAGTGAGCTAAATAACGGTGATGGATCAAGCCCTGATCTTTGGACTGGGTAAGAGTGGTCTGCTTAATTCAGACACTCTGTTCATCACCACCCCCTTTTCTGAATCGATACAATGAACATATGCATGAACGCTAAAATGTTTGTAATTGGGTCAAGTATGTTTGCATCACCACGCTTAATGCCAGTACTTCCTCTGTGATACTTTCTTTACTTGCGAGATAGAGCTGGACCAAGAAATCATTCCAGGAAGTTGTCGCCTAGACCACACCTGCGCCCACATGCTCATATGATGATTTGTACACTGTTCATTAGCCATCTTAGGGCTTTAAATAAATTGACCCGCCGCAAACATAGACTCTGCTTCATATTATGGTTCTTTATCAAACTGAACAGGAAATGGCTTGAATGCGACATTGAGAAAACATCTTGAAATGTTGAAGATTTTGAGTTGTGGTTCATCACTAAATGTTTGATCTTCCATTTGAAGAAGCCTGTTGTTTGATCCCCTCCAACAGGATGCGGTCTAAGTCGTATGTCTTTAGGGTCTAAACATAGCTGGTTGACATATTTCTTTGGTTAATTTATGACTGCCAGTCCTGCAGCATGACAGGGCTCAATCATTAAAGATGGAACAATGAGGACTGAGGGTTATTGTTTTAATTCAGACCACGCAAGAGGGGATAGAGAGAGAGGGGGGAGGTGTGCATAATGCTAAATCACATATACTCTCCCATAACAGTGACCCAGCAGGTGGGTAGGTTTTTTGGGTGGAATATTGCTTCTTCGAGCAAATATCTGTGATTGAGTCGCTGTTGGAGCGTCCTCCTCAGATGAATTTCCAGCTGCTGCCTTTGACATTGAGAACAGAGGTGCCTTTGTTGGCCAACTTGCATAATTCAGATATTTTTGAAGGAATTAGTACTTTTGATTAGCGTGGTCCGCAGCAATCGTGCCATGGTGCGCGGCCAGATGTTTTTCTGCCTGGTGGAATTACAAAGTGCTTCTGTGCTTACTGCGGGCAGAAGAACGATTTCAGTGAATGGTTCTTCAGAAGGCTGCGGTTGCCGTCATTGCTTTATAGAACTTGTACTTCTAAGGATCATCGTGCAATGACCTCAGCACTGAAGGGTCTGTCATCGCCAGCGCTCGATTGAGCTCCTCAGCCTTCTCTCAATGAAAGGCAGTTGACAGATGTTAGCGACGAGGCGGCTGGACAAAGTAATCATAGTCATCACAGAGTAAGATCAAACAGCTGCAGAAGAGGGGCGTGGCAAAAATGGCATGCGCCCTAACGCAAGCAAATGGCGCTCAGTCTTTTTTATCGAATAGTCAAAGATGAGCACAAAGAGGATGCAGCGGGCCCCTCACACATCTGGGCCCTTGCAATAGCTGCATTAAAGATGGCTACCCCTCTCTGGAAAAGTCCGGAGCATTTTAGTAAGCATAGCAATGGGCGAGCCATACACGCCAAACCATTCTTATCTGTCGTAAGAACCAAGGGCCCAATTCTCATAGACGTTAGTAAGTCTTAAGCTTTACTCCATCACAGGGATTCAGATTTATCCCTGTAAAGATTTCACAAAAATTTTCCTAACCATATCTAGCACTAGATGCAGGTGTCCAGTCGTATCCCTTAAAACTTCCAAAATTAAATTTTCTTTAAAATAAATGCACATTTAATTTGCTCATGTGAAAAACTACAAGGAATATACAAATAGGAATGTACCAAAACACTTGCTCACTTTTTCTTTTTTTTCTCTACAGGAAAAATATTTTTGTATTAGTAAGTACTAGCGTCCCCTACATCTCCACAAATGTTGGTGGTGCCCTTTACCTTCTTTCCCTTTCTCAAAAAAGAATTGCACTTGCCTTTTGGGTTGTGTAAATTACTGAGATTGTATAGAGTGAGGAGACCCCGGAGAAGAGTTTGTGAATAATCGAAAGTGTTTACATTTGCTAATTGTTCACAAATTAACATGGAATTCCAGTAAAGGGAAGCCCACACCGTTACCCCTTTTGAAAAGATTTACTCACACAAAATACATGCGTACGTAAATTAATTTTAAGAGTATAAAACTACTTTTGTGGATTGAAAAAATGGTCTGCAGTTATCTAAAGGAAATTCGCGTGTGTGAGCCAAAGTTGCAAATGCAAATAGCTTTGACAAAGGTAACACTACCCGGCCTCTTGTTGGTACAGTCTGTTCCCTGTCCTAGAAACCTCTCTGTACCCTTGAAAGGGTTCTGCACAATTTGAAACAATTCTTACAATTCTACAGGCCATACTTATCTCATATCTAGACAACACTGCAAAAAGTTGCCCTGTTTGCTGGGAAAACAATTTCTGCACGTTCTGAGCAATTGTTACAAGCTATGTTGAAAATGCAGCAGTGTATGAAAACATAGACTTTAAACCATAGGCTGCCAAAATGTCGACCTTGCTGCCTACAACAGAAAATATCAACCCCTATGAAGCTTGTCCCACAAATATTCTTGAACTGGAATTGTAATAGTAAATTAACACAGTTCTAATGTAAATGGGAAGTAAATTTGCTTGGATTTGGGAAGTAAATACAGGTCGAAATGTTTGACGGCAAGTTCAACATTTTGGTGATCTGTATTGTGAGTTCTGTTTAAAAAAAATATATATTTTGCTTTCTCTGTTTTTACTCGGACCAGAAAATGCAGGGATTAGGCACGTGCTCATGTGAAAGGTTTGAGTACAGCAGATTTAGGTATAGGATGAAACACTTAGCACAGCAAACAAATCACGCAAAAACATAGTTAATGGATGCGCCATTATACAAGGCTAAATATGTGAATAGGTTAATTCCTACAGTCTATCTCTTTCACATAAGAATATGTCAATTGTCAACAAAAGAATCGCGCTGATACAGCTTGAGTACAGAATAAATGATGCAAGCTTTTTGGACGTTTGGTTTCATTTTTTGGTTTGTTGATAAAATGTGAAGACTTTATGAAAATCTCTGAAAAGCCGGAGCAGAGGCAGTTGCATGTCAGGCAGTGCTTAATTTGTAAAGAAATACGTAGCAGGGCCCTCTTCAGGAGGCAACTGCAGCTTGCACCACCCATTGCCACTGTTAGCGCTGCCAGTGACAGTACCAACACATCTCCTAGCCATCACACTTCTACAAGCGAAACAATTCAGACTATTCTAGCCACCTAATAACATAAGAATTGCTTTGGGTGGCAGGTATTAGTCATTTTAATGTATCTTGCATTAATAAACTGTTGATGCACTCATTTCTAAATTAGACAAACAGTACCACCATGTAGCAAACTGTCACAAGTGCCAGTGTTGACAATTAAGGGCCAGATGTACGACCTTTTTTAGCGGTCGCAAATGGGATATCGGCCCGTTTGCGCCGCTAAAAAGGGTTGCGGTATGCACAAATTCTATTTTGCAAGTTGTTTACCCAGCACTGGAAACCACCGGGTCAAATTAAGCAATGATCCTGGCATGAAAAGCCTATGACTGCTCCCCGGCCATACCAGCCATTCAGATGCTCTAACATTTTGCCAAGTGTCTTGATTATCGACACAACAGTCTGCCTACTGTAAGCATTGGGAGGAGATACAGCCACTTGCAAAGCTTGTCTCACCTCTGGTTGGGGCAAGTCCTACTTTCACTGGATTGGTTACCTGGTAGCCTGTTATAATCTGTATTGGGAGCTAATCCTATCACTTAGCCTGAAGCCACGCAACTATATTGATGGACAAGAAATAGGGAGTACCTATGACCAGAACACCACTTGGATGCTAAGACTATTTTGGATCTTTAATGCAATTTCCATTGAAATCAATGGAAACTCCATGACGAGTTACCCTTGTCATTAGCATCCAAGTGGTTAAGGGAAAAATACCTCAGTAATGTGGCTGCTTTTACAGAAACTGTAACATTTGTCTGGTGAGATACATTTTTAGTGCTCACACATGCCCATTAAATATGTTAAAATAACTTGTTTTTCATATAGTGCTTCAAACCACACTTCTACCAATTTTAAGCCCTGTAAATACCTAATATTAGCACTTCCCACTTCAATCAGGGGTGCCACGAATCATGCACTTTATCAGCTTGAGGTGAGTGTAACCTGGCATTTCTGATTAGTAAACAACAATTACATTTTTGTTTTTAGTTCTTCGCCTGTGGTTGGAGATTGCTGGTCTCTAATTAGAGGAGCATAAATACCACTGCAAAAAGATAGTATGATATCCCTGTGGGTCGGGGGAGCAAATGGAAAAGAGAACATGGATGAATGGATAAGGGATGGATGGATAAATGGAGGAATGGATGAGTTACTAGTTAAATATGTTAAATTAGCTCCACTTCGTCTTACGGAGTGGACCTTTGTTTATTGTCGCAAATCTCCACTTTAAAATGAACACGAAAATTCGAAGTAACCGGGGGCGTAACCCAGTACAATTGGGCTGTCTCCTCGCTTTGACGAGGGACCTCTGACTTACGCGGACATCCTCACGGATATACAAAAATCTTGGGCAGAACAGAGACGCCCGGACTAGTCAGTGGTCGCTGTAGTGGAGAACCAGCTGGAACCATTGTTGATCAATTAAAGATTTCACATGCGCTCAGGGCCAGATAGCAGCAACACTGCTTTTTGTTCTCTACGTTTATTTCCATTTTCCATTTATTAGTATCATAGCCAGAGGTAAGCATCTTATTCAAGATGCAACAATAAACAAGTTATTGCCACCCTCGTACTTGAAGCATATAGCAGAAATAGTAGTGCACGTGAATAGAGTGATCGGTCTCTCCGGGCATCTGGAAACTGCTGCCACTGAGAGATCACCTGGTAATCCTAAACAGTGTGAGCGCAGGAAGTGTTTTTACTCTCAACTCTCCTACTAGATCCACGGAGTAGGTTTTTTACTCAAACTCAATATCTCACCTCAGAGGCGATGGTCCTCTGATGGACCTTTCTCTGTCGTAGTGAGGGGTGAGGCGACAGGATGTCCATCTGTGAGCTATCTAATGAAGGCCAACTCACAAACTAGTAATCAGGTTCAGATAAAACACTCTCAATGCCATACTATAGAGATACAATATAGCAATTGGTAGACCAAACCTCCTGAAGATTTTTAGCCTAATTAGCATCATGGATACAAAGAGCTCTGCTGTGGCTACACAGAACAAGAGTAAAAGAATCTGATGTTCTGAAAATAATTTACGATTATCACTGTTATACATTTAAAGTTTAGTCCAGTTTCTGTAAAATAACATTAGACACAATAAGACTTAGACAACTTTAGAGTATTAGGTTATTGTATAAAAGATCCAAAATCAATACACATTAAGTAACATTTTGAGAAGCTCAGTCACATATCTAACAATTTGAAATATAAAGTCACACATTAATGTAATCTAACCCTAAATAACAGAATCCATAAGAGGATGGTTTCCATTCAAACTCTACCACCCAACAAAGCAAGAAGTTGGTTCTTGAAGATTCCCTAAGCATGGGTATAGGGATTCAAGTTAAAGTCAACTAGGGGCAGAATCCTTAGATAAAACAAATGAATGGAGCATACATCTGGAAAGTTAAAGTTTGGTATCTCACCAAACTGCTCCAATTAGTCTAGTAATCCAGTTCATCAGCAAGGGCAAATAGCAAAGAGGCATAATACAAAAGGCATATAGGAGTCAAAAGGCAAGTAGGCTCAATAGCTTCAGAAGGCAAGTAGGAGTCAAAGGAAAAGTGTCAAAGGGCAGCCTGAGCTTAGACATAAGCTCTCCTCAAAGACGCAGAAAGGCAATGAATGAGAAATCATCAACGCCTTCCTCCTGTGCATCATGTTTGTCATCAATTGCATCAATGATGGGTCCATATGGTCTGATCATCACATGATCATCTCTTCCGTCTCCCCAGGTACAATGTTACACCAACATTATTTCTCACATAAGTAATGAGAATTGAATGTCCTTGTATCCTCACAGGTTACTTGTCACGTAGCTTTTTGAGTTGGCAACTGTTCACAAATGTAGGGAAAGGTCTCTTTCCCACCATTCATACCGGGCAGAATAAGAAATCTGTCTTTGTTTAAAAAGTATGTCATTTGAATCAAGAACAAATAATGCAACATTTGAGAACATATCAAGTCTATTGCACAAGACTGTAAAATATGGCAGCCTAAAGAGAAAGGCGTTTTACTGTGTTTGAATTCTACATTTCATCTTATAATACTACAAAAACTTAAATTCTTCGTTTGAATGTAATACAATTATTCATCTATCATTTTAAAGCATTCTAAAATATTTGTCAGTAAAACTTGCATAAAAATCCATTACTTCAGTTATGGTCTGCTACAAACTAAAAAGTAGCAACGTGTAAAATAATTCTAAACATCAATATATCAAATTTGTTTATTGACACAAACATTGTACACTTTGTTAGGTTCATACACTAAAAATTTAAAACATCTACTACTTTGGATGCATGACGGTACAACGCAGTATAAAACAACGCAGACCATCACAACGCAGGTTTTACAACGCAAGTCGTTACCACGACTTGCGCTGTAGGGTGCTGGACTTAGAAATAGTAAGATTTACTATTCCAACACCAGCCTACGTACAGTAGGGAAGGTGCTGGAATAGTAAATCTACTATTCCTTACTCTAGAGCGCCCTCCAGCGCAAGTCGTGGTAACGACTTGCGTTGTGAAACCCGCGTTGTAATGGCACTGCGGTGTCATTACCGCGTTGTAAAGGATGTTCCCCACTACTTTCCATTTAAGGTTTGCACCAAAAATGAGTTTGTTAATGCACTCTTCAGTGAAGTCAGATAGTAAGGCTGTTATCATTATTTCCATTATAACATAAAATAATTGGTTACTTACATCTATTAATTGATTTTCCTAGGGTTTCTACCTATGTCAAGCTCGCTTTTATGGTGATGACATCACTTTTTCTAAATTTCTGCATCGCTTTTCTAAACGTGTGCAAGGTGCACATTTATTCTCAACTTCACAATTCAATGTGTGTTTCGTATAAAGGCAAGATCAGCTTTTGATCTTCCTCAACAGGAAGGAGATGGCCCCCCTCCTGAAGGCTACTTAAAACCTAGAAAACACACTTACGGGGTTCCTCCTTAGTAAAGGGAAATAACTGTGGTGATCAGTGCAAACCCTATATATATGCACAATACCCAAAATATTATATAGTCTGTAAAGTGTGATAACTTCACAACTTACCTACCCCCAATTTAATTTAGAGTCTGTGTTTTTGGGATGCTTTTCTTACTACCAAGTCGCACATGCTGTGGTCTAAAAATTCCCTTCACTAATCAGTCATAAGAAGGATTGGAGCCATTCTGGATAGTGAGCACAGAGACAATGGGCCTCATCATTCTAACAGACTTGTTTTTTAGAAGGATTTGATGGACCCAATTGTGTTAAGGCAGGCCTGAGAGCTGGTTTAAATACTAGCGGGACTGGCACTGCCTTTCCTCACTTCTAGACCTAAAACTAGAGTGCTGTGACTCGCGCGATAATAATGCACCTTATTCAAGCACCTACAGTAAGTTTTTGGTGTAAAGAATTCCATCTACCCAGACCTTTCCCAGTTTATTGGCCTGCTGACCAGAGTCCAACCAATACAAGCTCTGCTAAAAAGGTTTTCCTTCATACCCACTTCCGCCCAAGTTTACAAGGCTCTGTCCTGACATGATGTCAGGCTCTGAGAAGTAACAAATAATAATTAGCCGTAAGTTGGAAGCGGGCTTCATGAGTACGTGGCCATACCTGTTCGGTTACCTGTGTGTTGGGTTAAGTGGAAATAGAATAGAAATACTTTTCCTTGTTGCTAGTATGATTTGTATGGTTTTGTGCACATCACACAACTGTGACAGGGCAGGGTCTGCCATCTGAAACTTCCTGAATGGTGTTTTGCTCTAAATGAATGTACCAGGCCTGGTGGCAGTCAATGAGATGAAACACTAAGGGTACGCGATGCTCTGTAACAGCTCCCAAATGCATAATCTAATTGTAATCCTCTCACCTTGTGGCAAAGTTATGAGACGTGTAATTTGCAATAGTTCCTCCAGCCAAAAATGATGAAGATGATTGACGACACCTCTGGACTGTGACTGGAAGCTCATTATGATATGTAGATGGATGTAACAGACCATTTGCTCTGCCCAAGATTTAAAGGGCCCTGGACAATAGAAGGATTTAAAGGTGATGCTTGGACCTTGCCAGGAACGGTCAAGTAGGTGTGAGACTCTGAGTTCAGATTGGCAGTTTTGGCCACTGTTTTTTGCCCAAGCTAAGCATTCTTGTAAGCTTGCATCCAGCCCATTGGGTAGAAAGGAGCATGGAATATTTTGTGATGTAAGAGCTTTAAACCTGTATCCGAGCAGGAGAGGTCTCTCATGAAGCAGACCTCCGATCATGCTAGAGCGGCACTTGCCAGTTTAGATTTTATTGGATGTGATGAGCGATTCCCACAGTCATAAGGCAAGTCTCACAGACCATATGTGATATCAGATTGTAGGAGAAGGCGTGGTGTATAGACGTGAATTACAGCCAAGGATTACGTTGGCGTATCCTACCAATAGCACACCCATTTGTCCATTTAAAGTACTCACGCTGACCCCTTACTTCTCCACTCAAAATCGAAAGAGAAAGAAATAGAAGCCAGAATCTCAGATTTACCAGATGGAGGACAATTCTCTGCTTTGCTTGGCCGAGGAAGTAACTGGAGAGTTATCTTGCAGCAGCACTGTGACAAGCAGTTTACTGAACAGACACCCAGAAACATTCAATGTCTTGCTCTGTACAGAGCTGCCTGTATCCTGCTGTCGAGCCTTCTTCTCAAGCCAGAACGTGCCTTCAGCCAATGGTTGGAAAACAGAGACGCCAGCTGCTCACTGGAAGGAATTCCATTTAACTAGTGAAGTACTGTGGGAGCATTGTACCGTTTCTGGTGAGTCACCTACTTCTATCATATAATGAACTGGCTGCTTTCTTTTTCAGAGAAAACAAAACTCATCAGTATTAACCTGGAATCTAAGAAGGCTCTTCTTCCATGCTACGTGATTGCATCTCCTCCATCCCACCTTGAGAGGCTCAAATCACTTAGTGTTGGCACCAAGAACAAAGCCTCATGATTTACTTTTACTCCCCTCAGTGAGAGAGACATATAGAAGACTCTTCTTAGCGTCAACCCATTTAATCACTTCAGCGACCCACTGCCACTGCCCATCTTCATAGAAATCAGGGATGCATTCATCCCCCTTTGGACACAGATTGTCACCACTTCATTGTCACAAGGCATGATCCCCGAATGCCTAAAAGCAGCTCAGGTTTCACCCATTCTAAAAAAAACAAATGCAGACATAACTGATCTTAACAACTTCCGTCCTATCTCCGACATCCCCACTCTGGCTAAACTTCCAGAAAATTACATGCAATTTTAACCCTGCGCTCACATAGAGAATGTCCAACTCCTGGATCAACTTCAATCTGGTTTTCGGAGTGGTTACAGCACGGAATCGGTGCTCACTCACATTATGGATGACATTTTTAAAATGCTAGACCAAAACGAATCCGATCTCCTAATCTTCCTAGACCTTTCCTTTGTGTTTGATACTGTTAATCACTACAACCTCTTATCCATACTTGAGCACAAGTTGGGCCTTTCTGGACTGGTATTGCAATGATTTTCGTCCTTCCTTCATAACAGAACCCAAAGAGTCAAGGTGAATCAATCTCTTTCCCAGCCCTCTACAGTCTCCATTAGGGCCCCACAAGGGTCGGCCTTATCTCCCATACTCTTCAACATATTCTTGGAGCCGTTAGCAAGTGCGCTAAATTCCACAATCTTTTTCATATTTATGCGGATGACACGCAACTTTACCTGAAAATCACCTCCCCTGAAGACTTCACATCACTCAACTCTACCCTGACGAATACTCAAAACTGGCTAACCGAGAACCACCTCCTGCTCAACACCTCCAAAACAGAATTCTTTCTCGTATCGCCTCCTACTCATACCCCCAAGATTGACCTCTGTATGAAACACCTCACAGCCTTCAACTGCTCTCCACACATTATTGATTCAGCTAAACCTCTCTGAATCACCCTGGGCATGCACTTGAACATGAAGGATCATATGGTGTGCAAGGGTGCTAATCACCAGATGAAGATACTTAGGAATCTCAAACCATTCTTTCCACAATATGACTACAAGCAGGTGGTTCAAGTGCTTGTCTTGCCGAGGCTAGACTATGGCAGTGCTGCTCTATGTGACCTCCCCAAATATACCTTGGCCCCACTAAGGGCTTCCTTGAATGCCGCTGCCAGATTGATTGCTGGTACAAAAAGAAATGCTCACATAGCCCCAGCCTTAAAATCCCTAAACTGGTTGCCCTACGAAGCAATAATACAGGTAAAGATCGCCTGCATGACTCACAAAGCCCTCTATTTCAATACCCCCTGTTACCTGGCTCAAAAGCTAGAATTATCTGGAGGGGGTAGACCATCAAGAAGTGCAAAGTCTTAAAATCACAGATTTTTCGCAAAAAGAGAACTAGTCACAGAGTTTTCTCAGGCTCTGCCCCAAAGATTTGGAACTCTCTCCCACCGGAAGTCCACAGAATCTCCTCCACGGCTTCTTTCAAAAAGGAAGTAAAAATATTAACAAGTTCTTGCCTTAAATGGCCATGGCTGGTCTGTTTAACTCACCGCCCCCTGACAACTTACGGTTTTGGACTAAGATCCTGTGAAGCCCAGACTGGTCTGGTCTACTCATATAAGTAATGTTTGTTCTTCTCCCAGTACGCTATTGTATTAGCTAAATGTGATGTTCTTCGATACCACCTCTGTCATTGTTCTTGCTTGCATACTTAAATGACACTATTCCTTCCCTTTATTATTTCCTATCCTTCCAAATTGTAAAGCGCTCTGATACTCACCTGGGTCATGTTCGCGCTATACAAAACTTTATAAATGAATAATGCATTGCGACGTGTAATCCGTTTTAAAGTTTACCAAATATTTCTACTACTACAGAAAACATGTAGCACCATGGAGAGACAGCTTGCATCACCCAAGGTAAGTGACTTAAGGCTTTGGTGACCAGATTTTGAAAACCAAAAAGTGAAGCATTTAGCAAACATAGAAGAACTACATTTTTACAACAGTTGAGGGGCATAAAATTACTTAAATGACAGCATGCATCAACACAGAAATACAGACAAGGAGACACTAAGAAACTAAATTCAAAGCAACATTTAAACCCAGCCTCCTGTGTGTTAATTAAAGAGCTGCTATCTCCTCCTGCCTTGGAGCATATACAAACGTCTCTATCTTTTTTTTCAGTCGACCCTCTTTAAAAACCGGGACATGAGCTAAATTTGTCAATATCTTCCGGGACAACTGGTGAAAAACTGGGACTGTCCCGGCAAATCTAGGAGGCCTGGTCACCCTACTTAAGAACAGATTTAGGGTTTGGCTAATGGGATATTCTGTCACAAACGTGACTGGTGTCCCATCTGCAGTATTACAAATGCATTGTAGCCTTTGGCATTTGTTAATATAGTGGGCACAGATAATGTTTTGATTGAGGATCCTGTCCCTCAAGGTCTAAATAAGGCCCCAATCCGGGCCCTAAATAGACTTTATGGAAACATTTGGTGATATGAGTGACTGGTCGAATATGTTTGGTACATCATTGAGCAAAAGCACTCTTGTTGCTTTTTTGCAATAAGATCCAAGAACTTTATTCTACATTTCTAGTCATAATTTTGTTTTGTTGTTTTCTTTTACTTATTATCGTTTTCTATTTTTATTGTAACTTAGCATGGATCGTTATAATCATTATTTCTGTAACAGATTTGTTACTTTGGTTGCTTTTGTTACACCTCGCACATATTTCTCTGCTGGTTTTCCTTGCTGCTAAGGCAAAGCTGCCAAAGGTGAGAAGATAATACATTTAGGGGAAATAGTTTGCTTTGTATGTCTTCCTGTTTATGTATTCTTTGAGCTCATTCACAACTCATATCAAGACAGTGAACGTTCTATCCCATAGGCTACCCATTATCTTTTTCACTTAACCACTTGGATGCTAAGGGGTGTGCTAGTAGGTCCATGTAAGGGAAATCTTTTGTCTGCAATACCAGCAGATCATTATAAGGAAACCTGTTCAGACTTATGGACAAATTGAGCCTGTGGTGGATGGAGTTCCGTCCATCTGGATGGAGGAGGACTTAACATCCACCATTGTGACAGACAGTAGTCTATTCTATTTAGAGATGACTGCCAGCTGTCATCCCTGTATGTCAAAAGTTACCAGCGCCAAAGTGGTTCCCATCAAGGTACAAAATGTTTGATGGACAGCTGCCACCAAACATTTAATATTTTTGGGTTTTACAAAAACAAACTCCAGAAGTGGAAGTTTGTTATTGAAAACAGAATTACATCACACCCTTGGAGTTTTCTCTCAGGGTGTGGGGGGACTTTATTTTTGTTATGTCTCTCACCACTAGGTTTTTCCTGGCAGTAACGGACAAAAAAAAACCCATCAGACTGTGCAATCTAAATTGAGTGGGCTTTGTGATGGATTTACTGTGACAGCCCCTACTTCATCAGGCCAATGGAGGTTGAGTCCTGTCGACTCAGGTCAATGAGGGATTTATTGATAGAAAGCAGACAGTTGACCCATCTCTAAATGAGACGATTGGACTGTCAGTTTGGTGGACAGAGGACTCAGTCACATTGAAGATTGAGAAACCTGTCCACCCAACTCTAAATCAACCACCAGATTATTGTATCCACAACTCGAGAAAAATAAAGTACAAGATCAACAAGCATTAAGTTTAAGTTTAAAATATTTGTAAAGCGCAACATACACCTAAACGGTTTCTTGGCGCTAAAGTGGCAAAAACAGCCTAAGTGTCGGAATCAACAGCTCGGGCGTCAAACTGAGGCAGGGGGAAAGAGGATTTTAAGACAGAAAGGCCTGGGTGAACAAAAAAGTTTTAAGGGATTTGCGAAAGGTAGAGTACTGAGTGAGGGATCTGAGGTGGAGGGGAAGGGAGTTCCAAAACGCCGGGGCAAGGGTTGAAAATTTAGAGCCGCCCAGTTTTTTTTTCCTGTAACGAGGGGCAACTAAGAGATGTTGGGCGGAGGAACGGAGGTCTCTGCTGGGAACGTATGTTTTGATGGCTGAAGATATGAAGAAGGGGGCAAGGCCGGATCTGGCCTGAAAAGCCATACAGCCTAGTTTGAACAAGGCGCGTTCCCGGACAGGGAGCCAGTGGAGGGTCTTCAGTAGGGGAGAGGTGTGGTGAAATTTAGGGAGACCAAAGGCAAGGCGAGCCGCCTGGTTCTGGACCAGTTGTAGCTTGCGCATGCAGTACTGGGGGATACCGTTGTACAGGGCGTTCCCATAATCCAGGCGGGACAGGACCAGTGCGGACATAATCAGTTTGAGTGCAGGAAAAGAAAAAAAGCGAGAAATAGAACGAATAGTGCGGAGAGTGAGAAAACAGGAAGAAACCACCGAGCCTATCTGGGAGTGAATGGTGAGTTTGTCGTTGAGCTTGATACCTAAGGTTTTAACAGAGGAGACTGGGGTGGGAGGAGAGCCAAAGGAAGGGGGCCAAAATAGGGAGTTCCAGGGACTGGAGCCACCACCCGTAAGCACAAGTTCCGTCTTATCGGGATTGAGCTTCAGGTGGTTGAAGTTCATCCAGTCCCTGATAAAAGATAGAATTGATTGAAAATTGCCAATAGGTCAGGCTTTAAAGGAAAGTTGTATTGTAATGCAAAGCATTACAAGTAAACAGCATGGGTATGGATATGTATTTATGTGAAAGCAAGGAACTTTAAAATCATATTGATGTAGGTTAAAAGGCCGATGACAATTGCATTGTCAAGCCAGACCACAACATCTATATAGGTTAATAATAGCCCTCCTCGCATCTGTGCTGCCAGAGAATAACACCTCAAATGTTATCTGAAAACCTTAATGGCATTACAATGTCATGTGTGTGCCCCTGAAAGTTCAAGCTCAGGCAGCTGGATAAATAAGCAAATGATCACAGCTGTGTGGAGGGCAACCACTCTTTGTGGAAGCACACAGCTTCTGCCCAATCAAAACATGTACTCTTGGCTCCCAACATGTGGATGAAGCTAGAGCCTTAAACTGGTGATTCTCACATAAGTGTCTGGAGATAGCTGTGCTGTCAAGTTGGAACATAAAAAAGAAAGTTTTGAGCATTTACTGGTAGAGTTACCGCCTGCTGAGGAGAAAACCCATGTTTGACTCCCAGCAAGTTCCATTAATGCATATTTTCCTCAGTTATACGGTTCTGGAAGATGTAGAGAAGACAAGAGGCCGTAATCTAAGTCTAAGGTGCAATTGGAAGCAGGTAAATGGGTACACTAGCTGGGCAGCGGTCTTCCTTTGTCATTGTTATGTGTATATCGCATTTTCGTTTTATACAAACGTAACAAATATTTCATATTATGAGAGTAACTTAATAATGTGAAATTTCACCTTGCTATCCTAGCTCATTTTATTATTTTCTCTTGTGTCAGGTGCTATCAATTCATTTTCCCATCCTGAAGATGGGCCTATAGGTCTTGTAAGAGGGCCAACATTTTGACCCGTCTGTAAGTGGTGCTATTTGTATTTTGAACTTAGGTTCACAACTGGCTGAAGTCCCAGGCCTTAAATGAACTCTGTCACTTATTGACTGTCTTTTTGAAGGGCTAGCTCGCCAACATATTGTTTTTCTACAATATTCTTTGTGTATAGCACTATAACTGCGCTGGGCACTTCATCAGTTTTGCTCGTTTTTTCCGCTTGCAACGTATTTTTAATTGAAGTACTAAATAATGTACTTTCTACTTTTGTTGTTCTGGTGTCCATGGAAATATTTGTTGTAACTGATTGTGCAGCTTTAGTTTCATTTGCTTCAGAACAAGATTTGTTTTCGTGTCAGGAGAACCTACTTTTTGCTTTGTTCCCCGCTTTTGTTACAGGCGCAATGTCTGCTGCTACCTGTCTGAGACCTCTGAGGTTTGGCTGGTGAACCTTCCTTTCCTCTGTGAGAAAAGTGGTTAGGGCATGGGAGACACCCAGCCTGGCTTCTATGGTCTTCCGGTTAATGGCTTCCAGCATTACAACAGGCCATTGTCCTTAGTGGTGAAGCCAAATGTTCACCATCCAAAGTAATCAGTTCTCTTCAGTTCTTTAGGAAAACCCAATCCAGAGCAGAACACTTTTAGTCTGGCAAGAGTGCTTCTGGCCCCCAAAGAGCAGTCAAATTAAAGGACCCATAGCTTGTCAATAAGCAGTGAAGTCCTAATATATAGGAGCAGGATTCCTAATGCAAGTGGAAATCAATGTGAATTTCACTGAAATAGAGCATCCCCACAACACAAGCACATCTGGAAAGTCTAGCTTTCCTTATCCCCCAAAAAACCGTAGGTCAATTTTTTGTTTGAATAACATAACTGTCTGCAAATCATTCAGGGAAAATGATGTACCACTGTGGGCCCTTCCTCTCCTGAAGGCCTCTGTGCCAGATGCCTCAAGGTGCACGCCAATCGGATGTACGTCAGTACAACGCGATCTTTTAGATCGCGGTACTTTACAACGCTGCCATTACAAGGCAAGTCGTTACAACGACTTGCGTTGGTGTGCGCGGATTGAGGATTATTATAATTTTATATTCCAACACCAGCCCACGTAACAGTAGGGAAGGTGTTGGAATATAAAATTACAATATTCCTTATCCAACAGCGCCATCCAGCGCAAGTCGTAGTAACGACTTGCGTTGTAATGGCATTGATGTAAAGGTAGTGCGGTGTAAACACCGTGTTGTAAACGATGTTTCCCACGCCAATCCCATCCTTCAACGACCCAAGAGCTTTTAAATTTGAATGTGTTAATGAGAAAGAGCCCTCCCCACGAACTGGGCAGGTTTAAGGGCAATATGGGTTGTCCAATTATCCCTGCAGTCTAAAAACAATGCATTCAACCCCCTTGAAAATGGCAGTGGTGGCGTGAAGGTTGGCCTGGCATGTGGAAACTCTGACAGTCCATTCCATGCAACAAGTTGGAAAACCTGCAAAAAATGGCTACTCAATCAAGCACCACATCTTATAGTATAATGTTTAAATATCCCAAATGGAAATCTGACTTCCCTAATGATCCCTGTGTGTCAAATTTCACACCGCCATGTAGGTGGGTCCTTGTGCTATTCAATAGTTAGCTTAATGTGGTAAATGGATACAAAGCACATCTTCCTTTGAAAAGTTCCCTTTCATTGATATTCCCAGATAGTCTTGAATTTGATCAAAGTACTTGTATCTCTTTGTTAGTTGTTTCCAATACGAACTAGACTACCTTTTTTGTGCCTTTCATTTTTTGGGCGAGGCAAGAGTATTCAACTGCTAATATCTAAACCATGAAAGATCAGGGCATAGTACAAAACATCTCAATCCTTCTGAAAGAGAAAATTCATCTCCAAGAAGGTCCTTTTAGAACTCTGCTGACATTCCAAAATTGCTTTCTTATCTTTGTTCTTCTCTGCCTGAACTTTTTCAGCTTTGGCTGTTGCGTTGAATAATTTATCTCTGAGGTGTAATTACCTGAGTCAGTAGAGTTAGCTTTTGTTCCCTGGCCAAATTATTTAGTACTTCAGAAGAATGACGTTTTGCTCACACAGCATTTTAAAGTCAGTGGTCGCTGTGACCGACTAAATGAGTCCATTAACTTAAGTAACGTGTGAGAAGCAGTGACCACTGCTATTTAATTCTGAACTATACTGGCTCTGTGCAGTTCATGTTCGACTCTAGCAGTGTACACTCCAAGCACTCACCTACCCACATATGTGTAGTTTCAGACTGTGTGCATGACCCTCCCTGTAGCCTGTAGCTTATTGGTTCCTGTGCACTGTAGGGGTTGGCTCAGCTCCAGTCTTCTCAAGCTGTTGAAATGAGTTCCATTCTGTTGCGTAGCTAGAATTACTGCTATGAGTGACCCTCATTTGAAGTGGCCTGAGAAATAAGTCGGTGCTTCCCCATCGCCTCAGTTAACAGTACCCAGGGTACCAGTAATTCTCTGGCGGTAGGAAAAATGCCGCGCATTATGACTTGGACCCTGAGGGACCACTAAGAAAGAAATTGCTGAGGAAACTATAATTGCGGCTTCAATCGCTCTAGTATTTCCTCATTTTGCCCCAGGCACTCGTAGATTTTGTCTACTTCCAGTAGCGGAAGCATCCAGGGTAAAGTACAAAGACCCGCTGTGTTCCATCAGATCTCGTAATTCCAGGGGTGCCAGTAACTGTCTTACTAGCCCAGTCAGAATTAAGTGTCCACGCGTAATGAAAGCCTAAGTGGCTAGTGACTATTCCCTGATGGTGTGTGCTGCACACAATTTATTTATTTAATTATGCGATTTTTTATAGCGCGTACTTTATCCCGAGGTGTCAGAGCGCTTTACAATAGAGCGAAGTGTATTAGATCAGACATTACAGGTAACATAAGCCAATGTCATATAGTAATATTAATAGAATTATCTCTATATAGATGATTCAGCAACACATGACACCTGCGTGGGCTGGCAGGACAATTCAGTGAACTAATGCCTCCCTTGCAGAGATCCGTGTGTAGACTAAACGCGCCATGGACTCGAACGCATTTATTGCTGGCCCTTTATTATTTTTAACTCCGCCAACGAGCCTCATGTGAGGTTTTAAAGCAGTTTACTATTTTATAATTATATCTTTTCAGTCTTGGAACAGTCATAGGGTCGAACTTGGCTCCCACCTTGTGCTACTATGCAGTAGTAAACAGTGAATTCAGAACTTTATCTCCAGTGTCATCTCTCAGGACATTCACCGCCTCTGAGACAGCCTTGGTGTCATTGGGTCGCCTGACATCTTATGCTAAATCTCACAAAACCTCACTCTTTCCTGTTCACCTTGTTCCTTCAGGCAGCTTCAGTTCAATTGTCACCTTCATCTCTTTCCCCTCTTGGTAGTTTATCCACTCTTGCCTCCGGTTGGTCGGATACTAGGTTTTCAGCTTGATTCTCTTCTTAATTTCCAAGATCGCAGCTCCACGTTGTTTCAGTCTTGCTCCTTTGTCATGTTATCGGAAAATAAAGTCTTTCATGCAGATTTCCATTTTCCCTTCTAGCCTTGTTTCTAGACTAATAGACTGAGCATTGGTCCTCTATGTCAATCTTTTTTTTAACCTTAGTTTCTCTTACATCACTCCAGTTTGTATTGCCTGTCTCACTCACTGGCTTTACTAACCCTATCAGATTTTGTTCAGACTTGCTTTGTCTCCTTCAATTAGCTCCCCCCCCCCCACCCCAATATTTGTATCTTGCAGAGAAGGTCTGAGTCCCTGGTGAACCACATGATGCCCTGAGTAAGTGCTTGAATCGTCTGGGTATTTCCAAGTTTCGCTGACTGAAACATGTTGCCACCATTTCACAGCTTTGCAACATGCACTCTTTCTTTCCTCTTTCTTTCATTCAGTAGAGTGCTGTAATCAGATACTAGCTCTACCGTCCTCGGCTCCCCTGAAGGTGGGTCTCGTGGGATCAGTGGGATTCCTGGTTGGGGTGGGCTGCCTGTGCTGCCGTGCTCTTCCTGAGTTGCTTTTTATTCTTTTTTTGTTGGAATATTGCACTTTTGTTCCTGTCTTCTCTATTAATTGACTTGGACTTTTCACCTTTGTGAGCTTATAATTTATTGCTAAGTCATTGTACAGAGCCCTACTGATACTTGGGATTTGGGTTCGTTATGACAAACATAAAATAAATAAATACATTGCAGAGCCTAAAGCTTTAGATAAAGAACTCTATCTGACTAAATGCACTTAAAACTTTAAAATGTTGTCCTCTGGTTCGTGTCTGTGATGAGAGCGCCTCGAAGCCCTCTCAATAGGTAACAGAACTGAAACGCAGGGAGGTAAAGTGCTGATCCCAGGATCTCATATTTTGGTCAAGTGGGTTACCGGGATTTGAACTCGGCTCTCCCGACAGGTGCTACACTATTTCCGCCCAAGTGGCACTTTGCATTATATCCCACGTGTAATCTCAGAAATACTGCTGCGATCAAGGTTTAAGCGTCCAATGGCCGGGTCTGCACGCGGCCTCATATTACCAGCTAGCTTAGGTCAGTCATAGAGAACTGTTGATGGAGTCGGAGTACAGAATGTCTTGTTTTTCTAATCTCGCTCGTCAAAAAAAAGACAATATGGAAGGCGTCTGCTGGAGAGCGCGCCAAGAAGACAGAGCGGTGTCATTAACATGCTAATAGCAGGTGGCATCGCTCTAGCAAATTACCCACACAGAACAGCAGGAGCGGCGCAGATAACGCAGCCTACACCGAAGGCCAGTGAGGAAATTATTCAGTCGTGTCTTTGTTTCCAAACTGACAAGGAAAAAATAGAATCCGCGAATGTCACCCACACCACGCGCACCTCTCACAAAAAACATCACACCAGCTTTCTTCTCTGTGCCGAATGCTCTGCTCTGCAGTGGCCGAAAAACATGAGAATTTAGTTCGAGAAAATTGTGATCAATCTTCAAACGCCCACATAGCAGCAGACATGTCAGTCCTGTGGCGGGAGCCGATGTAGGACAAGCCAGAGGGGAATGGACGTCAGGACTCGAGAGTCGCATGCTGCGTCATGGACGGGGGGCAGCTCAGCGAGTTAATTCAGCTGCCTGAGAAATTAGTATTCGGTCAGCAGTCTCCGTTTTTTAAAATTATTATGATCCCGACCCAATCTTTCGTACGTATGAGGTTATATGTATTTATACAAAGTACATATGTTTATAGTATTTATGAAACGCGAGTCCAGACGAAAGGCCGCAGACATAGGGTGACCAGAATTTTGAAAGCCAAAAACCGGGACATTTCATGAAAATAGAAGAAGGGCAACAATGTTACTTCAACCGGGCGCACAGAATTACAGAAGAGGCAGTAAGAACATAAATGAAATGACATTTTTAAAGCCAGTATCATGCCTGTTAATTGCATTCCTTTCTTATAACAGCTGCTAACTATCCCTGCTTTGGAAACATGAAAAGCCCCCACACCGCTCCCCCCCACCGTTTTCACTTGACCCTCTCTAAAAACCGGGGGCCTAAGTTTCCCCAAATCTGCCAGGACAGCTGGTGAAAAACCAGGACTGTCCTGGCAAATCCGAGATGCCTGGTTACCCTACGTAGTAGAGACCCATACAAGCCGTAAAGACTCCTAAATATTGACAGCAAGTAAATGAAGGTGGGGCTCGGGACTGAGATGGCAAAGTAGCCTGATACGTCATCGTGATGTGGTGTCCTTGAAAGAGGCGCGGCTTCAGGTCTTTCTGAGAGGGGAACAGGACTGGGACGAACTTGAAGGATAGGAGATGTGGCATTACACTGATGTCTGTCCAGGCTGATGGTGTCCGGCAGGTGTACATACCATGGGATTGTCACCGAGATAGGCGAAGATGGTGGTTGTGATGACTTTGTAGATGATACAGCTGGTTTTGAGGATGGGGTGTGGCTGCAAGGAGAGCAGCTGGAGTTCCTTCAAGATTGGGAGGATAAGGGGGCACATTTGTAAGGCAGATCACATTCCCCGTACCATTAATGCATATCATTGTAGCATCTGATATCTATGGAGCTGCAAATGGCTGGTAGTGTGTGTAGGCTCTCATATTCACCCGTTCGCCTCTCATTATGTTTATCCCTTCAGAAACGTTTTCTACTCTAATTTTCCCCTTATCCCCACTCTTATAACGATTGTTACTGTTGGAATCACAACCTCGCTGCTCCGCTGTAGATCGCCCATTCTTACACTGTATCTCAATTTTTTGCCTATCTTTGTCTCTTAACTTCCAGCCCAAGTTGCACAACCATTCTTCTGTATCATTATGACCGCTTCCTCATTGTCAGTTTCTCCCCATTCCCGTTTTCCTCCATCCTTACCTCAGCGACCCCTCTGTAAATGCACCCACCTCAATGTGAACTCCGTATCCATAAACCAATATAATATTTATGACGTTTTCGCCTATGACCTGCATCAGCTAATGATCATTGATTCACGGATAGGATGCTGCGCCTGTGCCTCATGAAGCCATCTCGTTTGGATACAGACCGGTACTCAGGAACAATACCACAATAAAAGAATGCGCATTCATTAACATGTACCACGATGTAAAATTATTTGATCCATTCCTGGCAATTTCAACAGTGGAATGTTATTCATTACTGATCAAACGGTCAAAAGTATCCTTTTTAGGTTTCGCTGGAGGGCGGAGCTCTTAGCTCCGCCTCCAGAGAAATCTCTTGATTTCAGTAAGGACTCTGGAATACGCCCCCCAGTCCCATTGGCTAGCTCCATAAATGGAGGCTAGCCATTGGAACAGAGATCTGTCCGTCAAGGCCGGACCAGATTCGGGGGCGTTCCTGAGATTTTTTCCCAGGGCGGAGTTACGTTTTTTCCCGTTCCCTCCCCTTTCACTGAAAGTCTGTCCATCCCGCCCCCTCCGTGTGCCTTTCCGCCCCCCCTCGCTGTCCTGTGCACGTTTCCCGCCGTCCGTGTCCTCTCCCGCCCCCTCCCGCCGTCCGTGTCCTCTCCCGCCCCCTCCCGCCGTCCGTGTCCTCTCCCGCCCCCTCCCGCCCCCTCCCGCGTCCTCTCCCGCCCCCTCCCGCCGTCCGTGTCCTCTCAGATGGCGCTGGCCAGAAGACTAACTTCAGTAAATGAGGGCTGCAGTCAGTGTCACACCCTCTTCAATACAATCACAGTAAATTGTTGCTGTTTCCCGCCGTCCGTGTCCTCTCCCGCCCCCTCCCGCCGTCCGTGTCCACTCCCGCCCCCTCCCGCCGTCCGTGTCCACTCCCGCCCCCTGTGTCCTCGTAGGTGCTTGTTTAGACTGGCTCCACTTTCGGATTGGAGGGAAAGGTGGGGCGTGCTCATGCTGTTTTCACTTTCCCAATAATCCGCTTGCTCTTTCGGTGCACTTGTTGGACACCCCCCTCTCCTCGATGGTTTGTTTCACCTCCGCAACAGCATGGTTTTATTTAGCTTTGGAGATGGATCGCTTATATGACTTTTTTTTTTTTTTTTGTCCTCATACATGCCACCAGATAATGTCAACTCTAGGTAGGCGCTCTCCTGGCCACAGGCATAAACCAGCTGTTCCGGCCCTGGGGTCTATGGATAGCCGATGGAGGTCACCAAGAGGTAGGTTGTTTCCTAAGCCAACTCCCATTCGCGATGTAGCTTGCCACTTTGGGAGAATAGGACCACTAACCTCTGGCATAATCATTGGACTCATTGGATGTTATCGTTCAGTCCATGCATTCAGAGTACACCAGATCTCATTGGCGCTTTCTCCACCACACAACATATCTAAACGACTGACCGCCATGATGTTTCTAAGGCAGTCTACGAATCTGGGAGGGTTAATAGACTTCCACTCCCTACAGATTTCTCTCCTGGCAATAACGATACCATAAAAAATAAACTGCGACACACAATTTCGAGTATTATAATCATTAGGGAGACCAAACACAATCAATCTGGGGCTGGGAACAATTGGGGATGATACCACTTCTTCTATGAATTTACACACCTCACTCCAATAACCCTTGATAGACGGACAATCGAAAAACATATGTCTATCATCCGCCGCTGGAGACTTACATCTTGGGCAAAAATATACTTCTGCTGACAGCTTAGCTAGTTTTGCTGGAGTCCAATAAACCCTATGCAATGTGAATAGGTGGTTTCTTCTAAGATTGGAAGGTTTTATAATTTTTTGGGAGAGTGTAAAAGAATCTGTCCAGACCTTCAAGACCTCCCCAGCATCAGGGTCTAAAAGGTCATTCCATAGCTTAACAATTTCAGATTCTAGATTTTCTTTAACCCCCACAAATTTATTATACCAATGCGCAACCTCATCTTTCCATCCCCTGTCCCTATTAATTAATTCCAATGAGAGTATTTCCTTATTATAGGCCCAACACTGCCTCGCCCACCACGAGGACAATTGATAACATTTGAACCTAGTAATAGTACCCTCCGTTAGGTTCGAGAGGGATTCCCAACTTAATAAAGCCGAATTGATACACAGGTCCCCCCAGTTTGTGATACCTGCCGCCTTCAAAGGTAGCGCCAATCGGTCCAAAAGGCATTCTGGTGTGCCTGGGGAGTCCCAGATTGGGGCTAGGGAATGGTAATAAGGTATATTAAACATTCCACGTAATGTTTGCCAGTTGTTGAGTGCAGTTTTTAGGAGCTTCAGTCGAACCTTTTTAAAAAACTTGTGATCCCCGAATTTGTAAAGAAAAAAGTCTAGGGCATGTGGGAGATCAGAAAGCATAGCCTGAAAGAGTTTACCCTGAGATGAAGAATCAAGTTTATTTGCTAAAAGTCTGAAGTTCTTAAACTGAAAAGCATAACAATAAAGAAGCAAATCAGGAAGAGCCAGCCCACCTAACTTCAACCCTCTTCTCAATTTCCTCCAGGCGATCCTTGGAGATTTAGTTGCCCAGATGAAGGAACCAATTCTTCCTTGGAGATTAGCAATATCTGTTTTTTTTAAATTGAGGGGGATGGAATTAAATAGGAAGGTGATTTTCGGCAAGATGATCATTTTGACCAGATTGACTCTACCATAGATATTAAGCGGCAGGGTATTCCATCTGGTCAATAGTTTCCTCACTTCCTTTACTACAGTCTCCCAACTTACTTTCGTGACATTATCCAAATTATGGGTAACATAAATTCCTAGGTACCTGATTTTTTGTTTAGCTTCAGGTATCTGTACTGTATTGTTCCAGCTCATAATGTCTGTTTTATCTTTATTTATTTTATATCCAGACACAGTACCAAAATCCTCCGCTAACTCAAACAGCCTAGGGATAGCCTCAACCGGATTGGACGTGTATAGGAGGAGATCGTCAGCATATAGTGCTGTCTTAAGCGTCAAATCCCCTATTTTAAAAGGTAGAATTACTGGATCTGATCTTAAGGAACACACAAAGGGCTCAATATATATATCAAAAAGGAGGGGAGACAGGGGACAACCCTGTCTTGCTCCTCTTGAGATGTTAAACCAGTCTGTAAGGCAACCGTTGACCAAGATTTTGGCCCGGGGATTCCTATATAATGTTACAATGCCCTCGATAAATACATTCGGGAACCCAAACTTCGCCATGGTTTTCCACAAAAATGACCAGTTCACCTGATCGAAGGCTTTTGCTGCATCGATCGCAACGATAGCAAGTGGCAGCCCCCTGTCTGTTGCTATATCTATTGCTCCTAGGACTTGGAACGTGAGTTCATTAAGTTGACGGCCAGGTATGAACCCCCTCTGATCCGAATTGATAATAGATTTAATTATTTTTGCCAACCTAGATGCGAGTATTCCGGAATATATTTTCTGGTCACAGTTAAGCAAGGAAATTGGCCTGTACGATTCTATTTTTTTGGGATCTTTGTTAGGTTTCACTATCAAGGTAATCGTAGCCTCAGACCAGGATGGTGGTGCTTGATCTCCCTGCAGGAAGATTTTATTAAACAGAGTTAATAGGGATGTTAAGACTTCCTCCACATTATCTTTATACACCTCGGATGGCAGACCATCCGGACCAGAGGCCTTATTCCTAGACATCTTTTTTATCTGGGCCCGTATTTCTCCTTCAGTAATCCCTGTACCTAGGAAAGCTATGTCACTTTCACTCAGCTGGGGTAGCTCTCTCTGATCCCACCACTTTTCAAGCTCCTCTAGTCCACAGTTATTTTCTTCGTGGTAGAGCTCCTCCATGAATCTTCTTGCCTCTATCCTGATTTCTACATCCTTTGTTAGGAGCATCCCAGAGTCTTTCTGAATAAGCAAGCTTATGTTATTCCTACTTCTCTCGGTCCTCGCCTTCCAGGCCAGGAGTGAGCCACACTTTTCTCCATATTCAAAATTGTGAAGCTTGCTAACTTCCCACTTATCTTTGTTTACCTTATCAGCTCTAGCCTTAAGATCTATCTGTAGCTGTAACAGCTCTTTTTCAAGTATGGGAATCCTGTCTCTTTCTTCCAAGGCGGCTAACTGCAACTGTAATTCCTTCTTTTTGATTAAGTCGAGGACCTTAGTATTCTCTATTTTCTCCAGTTTTCTTTTTAATGCCATATGTGAGCCAAGGATACCCCTAAGATAGGATTTCAAAGTGTCCCAAACTATTTGCTCTGAGGCAGTCCCAACGTTAACTGAAATAAATTCTAAAAGACTAGCTCTGATTTTGGTTTTAATCTCGTCATCGAGAAGAATAGTTCTATCCAGAGTCCACCTGAACTCCGAGGAGCTAAGCTTGAAGTTGATATTTAACTCCACAGCAAAGTGATCGGACAATCCTGTGGGAATGTGTGAGACTGAAGTAATGTCAGGCACAAAAACACGATCTAGGAGAAAGAAATCTATTCTGGAGTACTGTTTATACTTCTTACTGTAGAAGGAGTACTCTCTGAGGTTGCCATGTTTTACTCTCCATACATCAATTAACGAGAAATCTTTCATGATATTTTTAAGAGCTAGGAGGGATTTATTTGGGGGATTATATTTAGCGTTTGAAGTACGGTCCAGCTGTGTGTCTAATAGAAGATTAAAGTCCCCTCCTAAGATGACTGGAGCTGAATGTAGAATAATATGTTCCTCTAACTTCTGAAGAAAATCTGGGCTGTCCTCATTGGGACCATAGTACACAGCACACTGAAAAGTAAAACTTCCGATAGAGAGGACTGCCACCAGCCATCGTCCCGATCGATCGGTTTCCCAGTTCTGAACCTTAATCCCCCTGTTCGCACGCACAACTAAAGCTACTCCTCTAGTAGAACCCCTCTGTTTAGAGCAGAGAACTTCCTGTACCCAACTAAGTTTTCCAAATATTTGAGCACAAATCTCCGCCTCCAGATGAGTTTCTTGCAAAAGGTATATATACGCCTCGGTATTTTTTAGAAACTCACATATTCTTTGTTGCTTCCTCAAACTTCTTATACCATTCAAATTCCAGGAAAGGAACTTATTGTTGGAGACTGTATTAGGAATCATCAGAGACTATGACCAGACCTGCGGCTAATAGAAATTTCTGTTTAAGCTCTGTGTTACAAAATAGCAATTTATGGCATATGAGGACATTTTTATATGGTTTTTTCCCCTCTCCCCTAACCCCCCCCCTGACCCTCCCCCCGAGGAACCCTCCCCTTATACCTGGCGTAATCACGCCTTAAGGAGCTCTACACCCTTGAAACACCATCAGTGTCTGAAAAATAAATAGTTTTCCCATTTACTCGGTGCTACATCTGACCCTTGTCTATGTGTATTTTATTTTTATTCTTTGTATATATATACATTTTTTTCATTTTATCACACCGGAAGTGACGTTTTGAAGGAGGAACATGGCGGCGGCAGGCTGACGGCTGCTGTGGAGCTCGGCACCCTGAAGAACGCCACAGCATAGTATAGCGGTGTTTCCCATATCAAATTGACCCAGCCAGCAGACGAGAATTATGCGGTGAGCAGCGAGAACGCTCCTTTAGTCTGGTTTTCTCAACGTATACTTCAATTGCCGTTTTGGTGTTTTTTTTTTGAAAACCCGACGAGCACTAGGACCTACGCGGAATGCCCGAATCACTCTGCCGTCCAGTCAGGAAGCGCGAGGTGGGAGAGCCGCTCAGCGGACTGAGAAGGGCAGCTGCGGGATTTTCGGAGCCCGAGGTGGGCAGGCAGAGAATAGGAGACAGCCGGAGAAGTCTTTGGTGCCGCTCCAGGGGCGCTCTCATTCTCCGCGCTAGAGGACCGGTATGTTGGAGCCTCTTACAGAGCAAGTCGGTGAAGACTGGCGGTAAGGAGGTATTGACGGGGAGGTCCTGTATGGAGGCAGCAGTCTCGACGGCAGTGCTAACTGAGTCAGACCAGTCCCCCCCCAGCCCTGACAGCGCTGTCCTTGAGGAAGTTGCCACAAGAGCAAAACCAAGTGAGGAGGTCACATTTAGTACAGTGGGGTTTCACTGTGTCTCCAAAAACACAGAGCCTCCGACCTGGAATAGATATCAGCTCAGGTCTAGGCAGGCGGTCTGGAACCCAACAGAGCTTCCCGAGAAAGGAGGTCCAACACCCCGGTCCCCCTTTAAACAGAAGAGAAAGGGAGATACAAGGAAGGTGGTAGTCACAAAGGCTGTGAGGCAGTCCCAGGCTCATAAGGGCACCCCCTCGCTCAAAAGTTATTTTAAAATAATGGAGCAGGCTGTAAAAGTTAAAGATAAAAAAATTATAGAGACTGCGGGGGCTAAATTGGGAGCGCTAGACGTAGAGGTTACTAGCGCAGCGGATACGAGAACAGGAGGAGAGGTACTAGCTGAAGTTGATGCTGAAGTGGAAGGGGAAGTGGGGGTAGGGGCTCACTCCTCCGAAGATAATGTGATCTCTTTTCCATCGGTACCTTTGAGTAACAGGTACACAGTACTTGATCTTTCTAATGGGGGGGAGTCAGAGGCTCCAACACATCTAATACATCCTAATACAGTATATAACCCTACCCCCGGTCCCGGTTTCTGTTCCAGCCTTTCACTACCTTTAACAGCTCAGAGTTCTCCTATCCTGATTACTGCTACTGCCACTGCCACTGCTACTGCTACAGCTATGGAGAGCTTAACTTCTGAGATACCCTTAGCTCAGGTTCCGTCTGGGACAGAGTCCCACAGTATCCTTCTCTGCTCACAGACAGGTAACACTGCCTTCCAGTCGCAAACCCTTTCCCTTCCAACCTCCGATAAACAAGTCACTGTGCAGCAGACTGGTAGTTCGTCAGTTGAACCAGCGGAGGCAGAGATCGAAGTCGATAGATTGGGTCTTTTATTCCAGACTTTAAGAGGAGACCTGCTTGGGAAATTTGAAATCTCAGAGAGCAATCAGAAAGGGTTGCATGATAGATTTGACGCTCTGGAGGCCAAACTGGAGGGGCTGGCAACTCGAACATGTGTGTTGGAGAGTAAAGTTAACTCACTGTCAGAAGCATCATCAGGGAATTCCAGAGACATTGACGCTATCAAAGCTCAAAATCGAACCCTCACTATGGACTTGGAGAGACTGGAAATTGCGAGTCGTCGGAACAATCTAAGAATTCTTAAGATACCAGAAGGTGAAGAGGTAGAAGATATCAAGGGATTTGTATGCAGATTATTGCGAGAGGACATACTGAAGGACCGGTTAGATATTGATCTAGAGGCTGAGATCCAGCGTGTACACAGAGATCCCTTTAGACTGCATGCAGACCGTAAAGCTCCAAGGAAAATCTTAGTTTACTTCCAGACATACAGTGTTAAGGAGTTAATCCTGACTAGATGTCTTGCACGTTCTTCCCTCCATTATCGTGCAAACCCTTACCAAATTAGATCTGATATAGGGGGGAAGGCAGCCCACAGGCAGTGGGAGTTGGGTTCAAGGATGCCAGAGCTTCGAGCATTAGGTGCCCAGGTCCAAATGAAGTTTCCCGCCTTACTCAAGATTATGTGGAACAATAAGATGTTCAATTGTAATCATCCAGAGGAGGTAGATGAACTGCTTCAAAAAATGAGAAAATAGAGATAATAGTAAATTCCAGTCCTCTGGCATGAGGGTAAATGAGAAAGATTCATATTCCTTATAACCCTTCTAGGCTCATATGATTTAATTTAATTTGGGAAGACTTAATAAGAAGTCAAATGTAAGTTAATATCCATACGTAGGCCATATACTCACTTTACTTTCTAGGCTTGATTCTGTAAGGAACACTTAAGAGGTAAATTTTACTCTTTCTTTGTGTTTATATAATAGGATGCGACTGACTTTGCGTAAAAAAAAAAAAAAGATCGCTTATATGACTGCAAGGAAAAGTAAAACACGTTGTATGACAGATGGTGAAATTCAAGCTAGAGGTTTATTTCATTTTACAAAGCACTTTTTACACTTTCACGTCTCCCGCCCCCTCCCGCCCCCTCCCGCGTCCTCTCCCGCCCCCTCCCGCCCCCTCCCGCCGTCCGTGTCCACTCCCGCCCCCTCCCGCCGTCCGTGTCCTCTCCCGCCCCCTGTGTCCTCGTAGGTGCTTGTTTAGACTGGCTCCACTTTCGGATTGGAGGGAAAGGTGGGGCGTGCTCATGCTGTTTTCACTTTCCCAATAATCCGCTTGCTCTTTCGGTGCACTTGTTGGACACCCCCCTCTCCTCGATGGTTTGTTTCACCTCCGCAACAGCATGGTTTTATTTAGCTTTGGAGATGGATCGCTTATATGACTGCAAGGAAAAGTAAAACACGTTGTATGACAGATGGTGAAATTCAAGCTAGAGGTTTATTTCATTTTACAAAGCACTTTTTACACTTTCACGTCTCCCGCCCCCTCCCGCCCCCTCCCGCGTCCTCTCCCGCCCCCTCCCGCCGTCCGTGTCCTCTCAGATGGCGCTGGCCAGAAGACTAACTTCAGTAAATGAGGGCTGCAGTCAGTGTCACACCCTCTTCAATACAATCACAGTAAATTGTTGCTGTTTCCCGCCGTCCGTGTCCTCTCCCGCCCCCTCCCGCCGTCCGTGTCCACTCCCGCCCCCTCCCGCCGTCCGTGTCCACTCCCGCCCCCTCCCGCCGTCCGTGTCCTCTCCCGCCCCCTGTGTCCTCGTAGGTGCTTGTTTAGACTGGCTCCACTTTCGGATTGGAGGGAAAGGTGGAGCGTGCTCATGCTGTTTTCACTTTCCCAATAATCCGCTTGCTCTTTCGGTGCACTTGTTGGACACCCCCCTCTCCTCGATGGTTTGTTTCACCTCCGCAACAGCATGGTTTTATTTAGCTTTGGAGATGGATCGCTTATATGACTGCAAGGAAAAGTAAAACACGTTGTATGACAGATGGTGAAATTCAAGCTAGAGGTTTATTTCATTTTACAAAGCACTTTTTACACTTTCACGTGGTGTCGCAAGTGTTCACTGGCAATAGTGCAAGAAAGGAAAAGCTTACCTGCCCAAACTGTTAGTTAGTAAAACACAGCAATAACTAGAGCTCAGTTGGGCCAGCGGGTCTCTGGGCCACTATGCCACCCATAGACCATTGATAGATAACGAGGGCTTTAAGTGGGCCGGGTCTTGCCGGTACTCAGCGCCGGCCGTTATAAATAGCAAGTGCCGTGATGGGTCCCTATAGGTCTCTCCAGTTTTGCCCTCACCCTCAGAAATAAAAAAATAAAAAAACGTAACTCTACAGCAGTGCCACCCTTCACCGCCTTTGATGTAACTTTAAAGAGATCGTTATAGTACTTTATTTAAGCTCTCACCATTTCAGAACTGAAGAATTTTCAATATTAAATACAACGAAACCATAGTTGTTGCTTATTCATCTTATGTAACTAACAAGCACCGACAAAGCCAATCGTTCTGGCTTGTTGTAAGTGTAATGTTGCTTGTTGTATTATATATCTGGATTCAATGATAGAAGGAGCAAAATACCAGTCGGGCGGCACACTGAGCTAAGCACAGATGTGTTTAAAGGTACGCCCTTAATTACATCGGTTACACACCTTTGAGAGACCCCACCCGCCCCCCCCCCACACACACACACACAGTTTTTTCAACCCACTTAAAGCCCTTTAGATTACTACGCGCCCGTTGACACCACTCCCAATAGCTTCATGTTCAGATGCCAACAGAAAGCAAACACCTTCAAGCTTGTGATGGGAAAGCACATGGTCAGCGACTAGCTGCCGCCTCCCCCCCAATCCGGCACCCAATACCCAGGAACGTGGACACGAGACGTCTTTACTTTTTGGAAGGCGGGCGCTAGTCGCCCGGCCGTATTTATTAAAGTATGAAATTAAAATTAAGGTTTTAATTGCATAATCAACAATTTATACAAAAATTCAGCAGGACATTTAGGTTTAGCAATAAGTTTGTGAGCCTGACTTTAACAAAACTCTAATACATGTTATTTTCCTAACTTATACTAAACATCCTCATCTAGAATTTTTGTACATTTCTGGCCATATGGCAGGGTCACTACCGGTGTCAGGTCCTACAAGCTGCGCCTCCCCTCTGGATGTGCGCATGCGCAGTGTTACCCCGGGAATTGCCCGGTCTACGCCCTGAACTCCATTTACCCATTCAAGGAGGGCCCTTACTCTGCGCCGGTGGCGTCGTGAGTCCACGCGCGCGGGGTGGCTACCAGCCTAAGGAAAGCGTGAACTACTCCTACCCGCGCTCCTTTGCTTTGTAGCATCCATTACCTTGCCCCTGGAGTTGTGGGAGTGGCCCGCAGGCCCCTCCCCCTGGGCGGGAACCTCCATAGGATGATGCCCGCCCCCTCAGACCTCAAATATGTGCTCACCGATAATGACCTTACCGCATGCCCCATACCTAATAAATACGACGACCTATGGGAAAAAATTCTAAAGGATAGCTACACTGGCTAATAAAACAGTATCAACGTATAACTACAAAGGGAAAAAAGGCCTAAAGACACATAGCATTAAATACAGTTCGCTTCAAACAGTATCAACGTATAGCTACAAAGGGAAAAAAGGCCTAAAGATACATAGCATTAAACACAGTTCACATCAAACAGTATCAACGTATAGCTACAAAGGGAAAAAAGGCCTAAAGACACATAGCATTACATACAGTTCACTTCAAACAGTATCAACGTATAGCTACAAAGGGAAAAAAGGCCGAAAGATACATAGCATTAAACACAGTTCACTTCAAACAGTATCAACGTATAGCCACAAAGGGAAAGAAGGCCTAAAGACACATAGCATTAAATACAGTTCACTTCACCCATGACTTGATAAAAAGGGGAAAAAACTCCTAGACAAAAGCATCCACAAAATCTACCAACAGTTCCTCTCTATTACCCTGTGAGACCCGTGGACCGTACATCCAGAACTTACCATTCAACCAGACATAAGAACTGCTACCAAACATTTTGTTCCAAGGGATGGTGGGTGGGAAAACAAAGAAGCCCCGAGCGCGGGGCACACCGTTTCGGCGAGGGAGCGTCCAGGGACAAGGGGGTCTCCTGGGCGCTCCCTATCTCTTTATTCCCGAGGGGCCAGGTGGCCCCTCCTCTAGCCCGCCCCCCCTTGACCCGGACCCACTTCCCAGGATCCGGGTCAAGGTGGCCGCCAGCCAACCGGCGGTGGGCCGCGCCCCCCAGGGCACGCCCCCACCGCCGAATGGCAACAAAGGAAACTGTGGGGGCGACGGTCGCCGCGCCGCCATGCGTGCGGGGGGGCCGAGGGCCCCCCCTTTTCACATGGTCAGCGACTAGCTGCCGCCTCCCCCCCAATCCGGCACCCAATACCCAGGAACGTGGACACGAGACGTCTTTACTTTTTGGAAGGCGGGCGCTAGTCGCCCGGCCGTATTTATTAAAGTATGAAATTAAAATTAAGGTTTTAATTGCATAATCAACAATTTATACAAAAATTCAGCAGGACATTTAGGTTTAGCAATAAGTTTGTGAGCCTGACTTTAACAAAACTCTAATACATGTTATTTTCCTAACTTATACTAAACATCCTCATCTAGAATTTTTGTACATTTCTGGCCATATGGCAGGGTCACTACCGGTGTCAGGTCCTACAAGCTGCGCCTCCCCTCTGGATGTGCGCATGCGCAGTGTTACCCCGGGAATTGCCCGGTCTACGCCCTGAACTCCATTTACCCATTCAAGGAGGGCCCTTACTCTGCGCCGGTGGCGTCGTGAGTCCACGCGCGCGGGGTGGCTACCAGCCTAAGGAAAGCGTGAACTACTCCTACCCGCGCTCCTTTGCTTTGTAGCATCCATTACCTTGCCCCTGGAGTTGTGGGAGTGGCCCGCAGGCCCCTCCCCCTGGGCGGGAACCTCCATAGGATGATGCCCGCCCCCTCAGACCTCAAATATGTGCTCACCGATAATGACCTTACCGCCACAGGCCAGCATTGTTAACCGACGATCTGGCCTCCCCCTGCCTAGACCCACCCTAGAAAGTTCTCACTCTAGCAAACCCTTCAACCAGACCCAGACCCCAGGCCCCACTCCTTCCTCCGTCAAATGGACTCCCCTTACCAGGTAGGACAAATACACCCATGTTGGATCATCTGGAACCGGGGCTTGAAATAATTTGTCCCGCTGTGTGTTGATCCTCTTTATCGAGTGATTCAACGCCCTGACCGGGTCCTTGCCACCCTGGGATCAGTTGAGACCCACCCACTGTGCCACCCGGGCTTGTCCTGAAGACCCACCCACAGTGGAGATGAACCCATCGATGAGTATTCGCCTCCCCAGTTTGGCCCAGTCAGTCCCCCCTAGGTGAGGTATCACCACTGACAGGGGGTCGGGCTGCTGAGCTAAAAGTCCCTGAAAGCAGTTCCTGAACTGACCATGGCACAGACCCTCAAACCCACTCTTCCCTGTCCTGCGTCCGGCACGTTGTTTGTGCTGGCACCTTTTTAGCTCCTCAACTTCTGACGAGGAGTTCCTCCCCTGCGTGGCAGGTTTGAGAAACTGCAAGAACCAGAAAAAGACCAAGAAAAAACCTGGGCAACCATTTTTAGCTCCTCAACTTCTGGTGAGGAGTTCCTCCCCTGCGTGGCAGGTTTGAGAAACTGCAAGAACCAGAAAAGAGACCAAGAAAACCTGGGTAACCATTCCCACTTCCACCTTAGGGAATGGGTAACACTTGCACCTGCCAGCAATACCTGGGCCCTTGGTGTCTTCTTTCTCGACGTATGCTTTCCTTTTGACGTCCACCCACTGATGATGTTGCGGTGTGGAGTACTCCTCAGATATCCGCCATGGACCCAGCCGTGACTGACGTAAGCATCCCTTGGGATGTCCACCTGTTGCAGCTGTTGTGATATGGAGCACTCCAGGTATCAACCATGGACCCGGTCATACATAAATTGGAAAGATAGACACACACCATTAGTCTTTCCGGCAATAACTGCTGTACACGTGTCAGACTTACTTTACCATCAATCGCTAAACTTAGCTAATCTTAATGCCAGATCCGTACACCTCAACACGCCGACAGCAAATGTTAAGCATAGCCTCAGTTTGTCTGCTTCCTACCCCCGTCCTCATGCATAGGATCTATGTGTTAAAACAAGACGGCTTACTTAGCAGTGCAGTATCACAGTTGTCGGCTAAAGATTTAGCACAGTCCAAACTCTGCCAGGCCCTAAGCTGGCCCCAAGGACCTTTTAAGTACGCCACTTTTGCTTCTGGGAAATATCATCCCAGCCACCCGGACATGGTCACATGCATCCCCAGAACTATGTGATGCCGCAACTAGGCTCTTGGGCACCTTTTAGGTGTGACATCAGGGTGTGTATCTTTATCAGGACCCCCATTATTCGTTCTAGAGGCTCTAGGCCCTGTCTCTATGCCATTCGTGGTTCCCCCACCATATTATTAATATATGGCTTTGGTGTACCCCTAGAGCTCAACGTATATGGTGGTAAATCACTGTGTGCTATAGAGGTCTTCCCACCGAATCATTTGCCTCCAATCTCATCCTAGGCTAAACGTATATTGGCCCATTTACCTGTGTGAAAAATTAAGTTTACTGACTGAACAAAAGGGGGTGTGTTTAGTACCAAATACCTATATTTGTTGTTATACACCCGCCCTTTTCCCTTTACTCATTCATGACATTAAAGAGTGGTAAAACAAGTAGCTCTATATTCCCTCAAGACTTAGCCTGAAGGCTGCACGCAATATAGCTAACCCTAGGATAGTTTACTAATAATGTTGGTTTAAAACCCATCATCCATGAAGGGGGCGTTTGGACAGGTGCAATGTTAGGACTAGCGTATATCCCCCCCTATATTAGTGAACAGCACCTCATATGGTGATTAGCTCCACAATGAAATAAGTCCATTGTTTGGCTTTCTGCCTTGGCTTGCGAAGGAAAGTGGGACCTGGGAAACTGACCCTCAGTCTCGCTAAGCCCTACCCTTAGATGTCGTTAACCCCCCAGGTTGACCCCGGTCTCAGTGCCCTAGCCGCTAGACCAAATCATCTCCTGTAATTGCACTACATTGTCTCAAAATTAAACGCTTTGGGAGTCCTTTCCAGGTGAAGCCTCTGCGGAGTGCGGACCCCCTTGATTTTGTAATACTCCCTGGAACAGCAGTAGGAGAATACTTATAGCAGTACAGTGTAGTGATTGTTTTAAATTAATGGCGTACAAGATTGAATATCAGTATAGCCACACTGCACACGTCTCTGAACACAAAGCTGCCATTGTTGACAAAGTGCTTCCTGTAACCATACATGTTAATGATAGGGAAGCTCCTACTGTAGTTGCCTCAATTAAGCAGTGCAAATCCCTCTAACCAGCTCGCCCACATTTACAATTGGCAATTACAAGCGAACCAAACTCGTTTGTGCCTCTCACCTTTAGGAAACACAAGCAGAGAAAGTAACTGTCATAATATTGACTGTACACGTTATTTAAGAAAGAGAAAGCGGTAATTCATATGTCCGTGTAAATGTGAATCGAAATGGTAAACACAGATGAAGCATATATAAGAAGGGCGTGAATTGTTCTGTAGAGAATGTGTTAGCTGATCAGAACATGTAGGGTAACACTGCCAGTGTTGTTGCCTGAACGTTAATTATATCTCAGAAAAAACATCCATTTAACGAGATGTAAACCATCCGCCTCGGAAGCCTGTGGAATGCCAGAAAAAACCACGCGGTGTCGAGAGAAATATGCACAGCAGGAGCAGCATTCTGTTATCTACTGGTGTTTAACCCACTTTAGCGCGCAATCCCATAACACGTCCCTCACGCCCCACCTAGGCGCATTGTAATGCTGAAGGGAAAATCACAAAGGAGAGACTTAAACCACCTATTTCTCTGAAGTGCAGGTACAGAGTACCAGAGAGTACCTCCCCATAGAAAGCACTGGGTATAATACAATGTATACGAGCTCTAGGGTGGAGATGGACAAGTGAGTTTCCTGGAGTCTCCTATCAATGCTCCAAAACTGGAGCAGATGTAATTGAGTCACAAGTCCAATACTTAAGGCTTCTGGAGAATGGAGATTTATACTCCATTAAACCTGATCTTCCTAGGCACATTAGCTGGTAATTTCACCTCGGATTGTAGTAGAGAGCATTTTATGCTCAATAATAATAAATTTGCGTGTAAACTTTACTCTTTATTAATAAACATTATATGCTACTGTCTGGCGGAAAACCGTAATGAATTCCTCGCTCCTCAGTTTATCGGGATTGCTTACGCTGTAAAACGCTTACAGCGTCGGCTATTGGCTGCGTTGTCTCTACCGAAAATTGTGAAACAATACAGAATTTAAGTGAAATTGACATGCTAATTTCTCTGGAAGCAAGCAGACTGAAGAAGTAAAAATTCACCGAGGTCAGTGGTATGGGAACCCGCCTTTCATATTTTCCATTTAACTAAAGCACAAAAAATTGTATTGTGTTTCTAGTGAGATACATTTCGCCTTTGACTTGAAACAGTTCACAAAAGCCAATGGACGATGGAGCGCGTGTGATATTTTAAAATTTAGGAAGCGTCACTTTTGTATATCCTTTGGCAGTGTGTCACGCCAAGCTGGCAATCGTGTCATACACTCATTCACTAGGCCTGTTCTGGAGGTTCCAACCACGTGGGTCAGAGGACGGACGCACGTGGGTCAGAGGCGGGATGCAAGGCGGGGTTCTCGCGCTGCTATCAAATAAACACAAGTGGCAGTGCCAACATTCAGATAAGTATTGCCCGATTTGACTACCAGGCTCAGAGCTCCTAGCACATAGCAAGTGCCATCCTTTTTGCTGTACGACAAGTGCTGGAGCAAATAAACTCCAATACAAAACCACTTAAACCAAAATGCGGGCAGAGCACGAGTCCTGTGTAAGCCAACTGTAAATAATCTGGGTAGGTGTAATTAATTAATACTCATCACTTCACCCTGAATCCTGCTTAGGAATGCTATTCATCTATTACTTGAGACGAGGACGTAATATTCCTTCACTTATACAGCGCGGTCTGGTCGGTACAATATTGTACAAAACAGTCCTTAAATGCTGCTCGAAAATATCAACAAATACTGCCCTCTTGTGGGCAAAATTAGCTTAGAAAAGAATTCAGTCGAATTTAAATTCATTAGAGGTAGAGTATTGCTCCGCATCTTTCAGAACACTGTTGTAATTGACTGACACATCCACAATGCGCTACCAGTGACCTGCTCGCCCTAAGAGTCTGTGTTGCCCCATTACTCAACTATTCGTGCTATGCTAAATATTGTTTGCATCGTAACATATTTTTCTTAGATTACTGCCCAGCTAGGAACCGAACCTACGTGTGCAATGCAGCTGCATTGCCAGTTCGTTTTCCCCCTGCGCTATCTGCCTAGCTCACACTGTTAAGTACCCATGTGGCTAAAACACGAACATATCCATAGGTACATATACGGTAGGCACTGGAAATGATGAAATGTCACTAAGTCTGACCCAGGCCTCTTGCAACATCTATGGCGAGTTCACCTCTAGCTGTTAATAAAAACATTAACAACGACAAACCCAAACAGCCCTACTGTGGGACGACAGCTTCACATGGAGTCGCTGTATCTTTACCTTGACTCCGTTCCTTAAGCATCACACTTTAAAGTGGATGAGGTGGGTTAAATATAGTACATCTTCTGCTTTCTCTCGCATCCAGAAAACGCTCTCTTTCTAATTTCTTTTTATAAAATGCAAACTCAACCCGAAGATATGAAAGCGCTTTCACATGAGCATTAGTTACATTACATAAGGGCACAGTTCATTTTTGGTAGGTACAGGGAGATTAAGTGCTTACTACTATCCTTTGTGCATGCAGGTACGCACCAGCTGAGCCCCATCTATGTAGCCCAAACTCCAGGCGTTCTTAGGGAGTCGCTCGACTAAGACACCAATTACAAAGGCAGCTTTTTTTTTTTTTTTTTTTTTAAAACCGCTGCTACCCTGAGCATCCCAGCACCGGTGGCCAGAACACACCCCATGTCATGGCTGCAGCCCAGATCTAGCGCACAGCAAACCCTTCTGGAGCGGCCCCTCGGGGCAGAACGGCCAATGGCTCACCTTGCTTGCCTGAGCCCACGACCTGTCCCCACTCGAGATCTGTGCCGGTGTAGCTTCGCCTCGAAAACGCCAAACCGCTCCTGGCCTCCTCAGGGCTCTCCCCCTGACATCGTGGTCCTGTTCCTGCCGCGTCGCCTATCACCACCGCGACGACCTGCAGAGGGTGCCCGCTCGCCTCAGTGCGGCCTCGAAAGCACTCCGCCGGCGCGCCTCCCCTTCTCCACTGCTGGGCTCCGCTCGGGCAGGCAGGCAGGTGATCGACCTGGAAAATAAAAGGAGAAAATTACAAAAAACAAAGAAGCCCCGAGCGCGGGGCACACCGTTTCGGCGAGGGAGCGTCCAGGGACAAGGGGGTCTCCTGGGCGCTCCCTATCTCTTTATTCCCGAGGGGCCAGGTGGCCCCTCCTCTAGCCCGCCCCCCCTTGACCCGGACCCACTTCCCAGGATCCGGGTCAAGGTGGCCGCCAGCCAACCGGCGGTGGGCCGCGCCCCCCAGGGCACGCCCCCACCGCCGAATGGCAACAAAGGAAACTGTGGGGGCGACGGTCGCCGCGCCGCCATGCGTGCGGGGGGGCCGAGGGCCCCCCCTTTTCAGGCGTAGCTTTTGTTCAGACGCACTGTTGCTCACCTTCAGACCGAATACTTTTATATATTTTGGAGGAGAGTCCGGTTTTCGCGGGACAAACCCAAAGTGTATGAACTCAGCTGAAATTTAGCAACACATTCGACGTGAGCGGAGTTTCCTCAAGTGTTGTCATTCGCAGCGCCGGTGAGACGTGCCTGCTCTCTGCTTCCCTCACTGCCTGTGAGCGTCTCCTGGCAACAGACACAAAGGTTTCCGCGTCCCGCCCGCGCGCCCCACTACCGCCCATTCACTCCGACATTCCAAACATGCAAATAACTGCAGGTGGACGTCCGACTGGTTTGCCGCCTTTTTTTTTAAAGAATATTATAGAATATGTTGATGATCATTAAAAAAATAATAATATGTTTTTTCAATTAACGACCAGTTTAAGGCACTGGGTTTTAAATACTGTTTTGATATTGTTTCCACTCTCCTGTTTTACTGTAGTTCTTATTGCGGATGTTAGGCTTGGCTTTTACAAAGGGGTTACCCAGACTTTTTGCTATTTGGCCTCCTCTGTTTGGCCATATGTTTGTTGGTTTTAGGACTCTAGGCACTTTACCACTGCTAATCAGTGCTAAAGTGCATATGCTCTCCATGTAATTTATATAATAGATTGGTGTTTTCATGATTGCCTTATTTGATTTACTGGTAATTCCCTAGTAAAGTGCGCCAGGGCCTGTTAATCAAATGCTGCTAGTGGGCCTGCAGCACTGATTGTGTCACCCACACAAGTAGCCTTTCAAAAAATTCTCAGACTTGCCACTGCCTGCTCACAGTCTCTACTGCCATGCCGGCCTGGAAAGTGCACCCACTTGCAAGCCCATAACCTTTCCTTTTATTACAAGTGAGTCACCCCTGGGGTTGGCCGAAGGTACCCCTGTGGGCATTGTGCATTGTCAGGGTTGGATTGAGATTAAAAATCGGCCCGGTCACACTAAAAAAAGTGGCCCACATTTGCATATGGAGTCTTTGTAAATTGTCAAGGAGACCTTCGTGGGACGTTGTTATCTACCTGTGCTTCGCCACTACGACTGGCCGCACCCGCTTCGCGGGTGCCGCTGCGCGGTTTGAAACACCGTCTGGAGATTCTGCCCTGGGTTCTGGAGTGTGCTTGGGCGGAGAGGCTTCATCACCAGCACAGGAGTGTAGCGCTGCAGGGACTCGCTCTCCCAGGAGTCCCTGCCTGACCTCTGTCAGCTGGTCTGCGCCCCCTGTTAGCCCCGCCCCCTGGACGTCACATATCTACAAAACCGTCTTCCTTCCCTGGTGTAAGCGGGAGTCTTTGTAAATTGCCAAGGAGACCTTCGTGGGACGTTGTTATCTACCTGTGCTTCGCCGCTGCGCGGTTTGAAACACCGTCTGGAGATTCTGCCCTGGGTTCTGGAGTGTGCTTGGGCGGAGAGGCTTCATCACCAGCACAGGAGTGTAGCGCTGCAGGGACTCGCTCTCCCAGGAGTCCCTGCCTGACCTCTGTCAGCTGGTCTGCGCCCCCTGTTAGCCCTGCCCCCTGGTCGCCTGTGAATCCCAATATAACCGCGCCAGTTGCTCGCTGCGCGAGAGCGCGCGGGAGCGCCGGGCGAAACCCGGGCCAAGGGCGGGCCCGTTTAAGCCCGTTAAAGACAGGGAAAGACTGGACTGGGCCCCCCCCTTTACATTTGTTTGCTTGACATTACTTACTCTGAACGTTGTTGGTTGGAAATTATCCTCTGCTTCTCCCCTATTGCTATAACACTGATACCTCCGACCACCAACTATGTCTACTAGAGGTAGCAGGAGTAAAACGGCACAGGGGAACGCACTTAAAACCGGCCCAATTGACCTTTATATAACTAGGGCGAACGAGGCCATTGACCAGGGCATAATCCTACTCGAACGCAGGATATCGATGGATTTGGCCCAGGCCAAGCGCTCCTCGTTAGGTTCTATAGCTGTAGCTAACACTCCCACACAGCATCAGGAAGTCGGCCCTTGTTGGAAGGGCAAGCTGAATTTCACGCAGAAGCACACACAATGCCAAGAATGGTCGATCTGTCTGCCTCACTCGAGTTAACGGACACTGAATCATCTTTGCTGCTAGAAAACACCCCCGCTCTATTTGCAAGTCCGACCCGGGAGGACCCTAGTTTAGCTCCTAGTAGGGGTTTGAGGGAGGGTGCTATTCCCAAGCAAAAAAACAAAAAGAAATCGTATAAAGTAAAACACCCTAAGATACACCCAAAGCATAAAAAGCAACCTATAATTCACTCAGTAGGTCAAGCTAGTCCAACTTTAAGAGAGCTAAACACTATACCCACTGAAACTATTAACCTCTCCTCGAACACTGCAAATCTTAGTCCAAACTGCACCACGGACGGAGGGTGCAAAGTGTGTGCAATAAACAACCAACTCTTAGTCAGATTAGGCGATTTAGTTAAAACGTACTTGCAACCCATCGAACAGTCCCTTATTAAGCTTGAAAAGCAGATAGCCACCCTGACCAAAACCTCAATTGCCCACAAGGGGGAGGGAACGGCTCAAATAGGGGGTCTATTAGCGTGTACTAAAACCTCCAAGGTTGGGGTACAAGCCACAAAAGCCCCAAAAACCCCCGCTGATGTAACAACTGCTAAATCAAAACCACCACCAGTAGGGGCTAAGAAAATCCCAATGACAAAAAAACCCCAGTGATATTAAAACCATTAGTGACAACAAAAATTCCCGAGGTTCCCAAATCTCCAGTCCCCAACACCATTTTGAAACACAATCAAACTAAGCCTTCAGGAGGTAAAATTACTAACAACAGACAAAGGGGGAGGGGTGGGTATCCAGTACATTTGTCACCAGAATCAAGTCCCTTTGTGGTAAATATGACCGGGGTTCCCGAGCTGAGTGCCACCGCGGAGGAACAAGAATGGTCTTTAAAAAACAAGGTGCTGCACTGGTTATCCACGAATAGACCTCTACCACCGTACTCTACAACCAGGGTTTCTACGGTCCGTAGGGTCCCGTGGATAGGCAATGAGCCTGAAAGAATTTCCGGCGACTGCGTCATAGTTAATTTTGACGACCCTTTCACAGCTGAGCAAATTTGCTCCTGGGGTATGCAAGTCGATAATGACGGGGTCGACACAAAAAGACTCGCTTATTTTTACCCTCCAAAACCACGCTATAATGACAGCTTATCCTGGAACTGGACCCACGTAGGTAGCCGGGATAGGCGAAGAGACTGGGTTAATTGGTCAGGTTATGATGTTAGAGACACAGCCCCCTCTATAAACTGGAGAGGACCATCAGTCGCCAATAGATTCGACTGCCTAGAAATGGTCGATTGACCACTATTGGCTATTGATCAGTCCCATAAGGGTCCCCTTCCCATAAGACTCCAAACATCATCTCCACCTATCAAATCTGTAAGAACCCCCCGCCCAAGTAAAGCCTTGGCGTTGATGAAGGATGTATCCATATTCACCCTTTTTTTTTTTTTTTTTGCAGAATTTTATATAGCGCGAACTAGAACCGAACCGAATCAGTTATCAGAGCGCTTTACATAGCACCAGTTACGTTACATGAGGACACACATTCATTTTAGGCACGGGGAGATTACGTGATTTGCCCAGAATCACAGGGGTTTTTTGGCGTAGTTACCGAGACTCGAACCCAGATCCCCAGGTCCGAGGTCCGAGGTCGAGCGCCTTAGCCGTTAGGCCAACCCCTCTCCCCAGTTTGCTGAATAGGGTATTTTTAGTCTATGTCTTTGACAGTCCAGCACAGAATTTAGTTGGAAAACTACAATGCAGAGACTCTCTCATTATTTAGTGACAGTGTCCCCAGTGACCGAGAAGGCAGTGAGGTATCTGCACACACGCTCCCTTCTCCCAGAGCTTTCCCAAAATGCTCCCATCTGCAAGTACTGTTAGAGACATTCCCTCCTCCGAGCCAGGTTCCAACTCTATTCTCCAAAAGAGCGGCACTCTGTAGGCCCCCACAGAAGCAGACATTTCTCCAGTAAGAGGAGTCCGGATGGTGTAATTCTACGCACCCACTTCATGCGCTTGCTTCCCTGCCCCCTCGCTGCGCTTGCTTCCCTGCCCCCTCGCTGCGCTTGCTTCTTTGCCCCCTCGCTGCGCTTGCTTCCCTGCCCCCTCGCTGCGCTTGCTTCCCGCCCCCTCGCTGCGCTTGCTTCCCTGCCCCCTCGCTGCGCTTGCTTCCCTGCCCCCTCGCTGTACTTGCTTCCCTGCCCCCTCGCTGTGCTTGCTTCCCTGCCCCCTCGCTGTGCTTGCTTCCCTGCCCCCTCGCTGTGCTTGCTTCCCTGCCCCCTCGCTGTGCTTGCTCTCCAAGGTGTGTGTGTGTGTGGCTCTGGGTGTGTGTGTGTGTGTGTGGCTCTGGGTGTGTGTGTGTGTGTGTGTGTGTGTGGCTCTGGGTGTGTGTGTGTGTGTGTGTGTGGCTCTGGGTGGGTGTGTGTGTGGCTCTGGGTGTGTGTGTGGCTGTGGGTGGTGTGTGTGGCTGTGTGTGGCTGTGGGTGTGTGTGGCTGTGGGTGTGTGGGTGTGTGTGGCTCTGGGTGTGTGGCTGTGGGTGTGTGGGTGTGTGTGTGGCTGTGGGTGTGTGGGTGTGGCTCTGGGTGTGTGGGTGTGTGTGTGGCTCTGGGTGTGTGGGTGTGTGTGTGGCTCTGGGTGTGTGGGTGTGTGTGTGGCTCTGGGTGTGTGGGTGTGTGTGTCTCTGGGTGTGTGGGTGTGTGTGTGTGGCTCTGGGTGTGTGGGTGGGTTTGGCTCTGGGTGTGTGGGTGTGTGTGTGGCTCTGGGTGTGTGGGTGTGTGTGTGGCTCTGGGTGTGTGGGTGTGTGTGTGGCTCTGGGTGTGTGTGTGTGTGTGTGTGTGTGTGTGTGTGTGTGTGGCTCTGGGTGTGTGTGTGTGTGGCTGGCTCTGTGTGTGTGTGTGTGGTAGTAATTGCTGTCTGATGAGCTCGTCCAGTAGGGTACAATAGGTCTTACATTTGCGAGAGATTAAGCTGTTGGCAATGTAAATGACAATGCCATTTATTTATCTGTTTTCAAAACCAACACATAAATAAAAATGTTGTCATTTACAATGCCAATAGCTCTAACTTTTGCAAAGGCGAAACCGTTGCATTGTAAATGCTTGTTCTTAACATACCGTTACCCTTTTTTCTCATCTGTAGATCTCCACCACCGAACCCAGCCTATACATAGGCTTTCATAAAATACTCAGCTACATCATGGCGGATCACCATGATCTAAGTATTTTGTTGTTCTAATAATAGGTTTGGCAGGTGCGAATTAGCCACCACTAAATCACTTCTTACTGGCTTTGAGTCACTCTGTTTACTCCACAATGTTGATGGATCAACACTACTTAATCCAGTTTGAAGTTATTTTCCCAACCAATGACAGGCCTCCAGCCAATCACTGATGCAAAACCTGCACACCAATGGGGGAACCTGGCCTTCACAGTGGCCTAGATTTAAAGATGGGTTTAACAGTCCCAAAGCCACCTGATGCCATTGAAGGCTCAGCAACCACCACCTATAGTTCACTGAAGCCTTTCTCTTATAACACTCAAAGGAGGATGTGCCAGAATTAGACATAAAACCACTAACAGTTCACCCAAGATGTAGCTTTAGGAAAAAACAATAAATAGTAATTGGAACAGAAAAAGGAGTAATAGAATCAACCCAGCAGGCAAACTGCATAACTCCCAGCAGCCAAGGACTTTAGGGTTTTTTATTAAAAAAAATACAACAACAAGGTATTTATGGAACTTGTAACATGGAACCACTTGCTTTTCATCTTGGATTTCAGGAATCCACTGGCCCCCTCTGTAGACATTGACCCTTCAGAGTAGCATTGTGATTCAGTGATATTGCCCTTTTAATTTGGTGGTATAGTACGGATCCGAGGAAAGTTATCAAAAAGTCTTTCATCTCATGAAGTAGTGTTGTATTTTTTAATTTCCATAGATGTGTGCAGCTTGCCTGTCTTCACTGGTAATATATTTGGGGTTCCAGGAGGGCCTTACCACCTGTAAGAAGGAGAAGCTTTATATATATTATAAAATGCTGCAGCTTCCATTACCATCCAATAATGAGGGCATAAAAAATCCAACCTCTTAAAAATAGAACAGTAAATAAAGAGGATCCGATCTAAAAAGGCACAAACAGAGTTGTAACAAAATGTTTACAATGTTGCAGCCGCTCATCCAAAGCAGGAGGATATAACAGAATTTCTTTTGAACATTTTTTTGCAGCGGCGGTCCGTGCAGGTAAGCGCGGTGGGGCTGTGGGATGGGGCAGGGGGGGGGATGTCGACAGACGACAGAATAGGAATTATTTATTTATTTAACTATTCCTCAATGTGTCGACTCCCACCCACCCCCACACCACCGCGCTTACCTGCACGGACCGCTGCTGCCTTTGTGAATAACTGTTGACCAATAGAAACACACTTGCTCAGTTTATTTGTAAATTCATGTTCTTTTACAGATAATCATCTTTGTATATCAACAGCATACCCGAGCTTGATAGCTTGATTCTCAAGTATCAATGTTGATGAACTGCCACACATCCTTTGTTCTTCCAATAAGCTACAAACATTGAGATAGCATGTCACTTTATTTGTCGCAGAGCAAGGAAGCAACTGACACGTTTCACTCAAAGCAGCTCGTGAGCTCAAGGGAGTTTTTTGAAAGCCTTCAGCCCTTTATGTTTTATTTCCTACACAGAAGCTCAATTTAAGCAGCTTAGTTTATCTGTGAGATGTCTTTAGCCTGACCTTATTCAAAACTGGTCAAACATTAATAGTAATTTCGAAGCTACAGACATGAGGCGTGGGAATGGCATCAGGGATTCATTCATAAAAAGAAGCTCAGATTGTTTGAGTCCATAAGATCCAATCTATTTCAAACTGGTGACTGCATCACGAGGGTGCATGCAAAGGAAATGACATTTGCAAAAAAGTGATTGAACAGTGGTCATAATAACCTTCCAATATCGTTCACTTGGAGTCATCGGAGAGTGAAGCAAAAGCTGTTTTAAATGTGTACTTCAACTTGCCAGAGCCTCGAGCCAAAATCAGGACTCTGCTCTATCTTTTTAATTAGGCAATTTTTCAAACTCAGGCAAAATATCAGGGCTCACATATAAAAACCGTGACCTTCATTTTCTGTGTATTAAGTTTCCAAAGGTAATTCTGATTGCAGTTCTCCAAAGGATGGATTTTTTTGTTGCAGACTATTGCCTGTCTGGTCACACTGCCCTGCTTCATCTGCATATATTAACCCTTTTGCTGCTAGGCTGCATCCGCCCACTAAGACTTTTGTTGGTTATTTGGGTCAGTTTGCGCTTAGGCCAGCATAACATTTTATCCACATAAAGTATTCACCCCAAATTTGTGGCCTTTTTTCTAACATTCTGAGGATTCTAAAGGTACCCAAGGTTTGTGGATTACCCTGGAGGGGACCGAGAAATTAGCCAAAATACAGCTAAATATTGTTTTGGGGGGAAAATGGGGGAAAAGTGCTGCAGAACAAAGCGCCTGTTTCTTTCCCTGCAAATAGTATCAACAAAGGGTTTGTGGTGCTAAAATCAGCATCGTTACAGCTTTCAGGAACAGGCAGACTTTTGTCAGAAAATAAACAGTTTTGGCAATTTACAGGGACATAGCCTATTTTTCCTATTTTTTGTGCTTTCAACCTCTTTCCAGTTAGTGGTAGAAATGGGTGTGAACGCAATAATGGATCCTGGAAAGCTATTCATTTCCAAAAAGTAGACAAAAGTCTAAATTCAGCAAGGGGTCATTTGTGTAGATCAGGCTTCTCCGACGAGTAGCTGGTGAGCTACTGGTATCAGGATGTAGCTCCAGCTACCAGGACATATTACTCTCCTATATGCAGCCAACCTTACTAATTTAGAAACTATTGCTTGACTGAAATAATTTATGATTACCAAAATTGAGTGTGTGTATTTGAGATAAAATGTGTTTATCTACAGAACTTTGAACTGATATTTTAAGGAAAAATGGCTGAATATCCCAAATATATTTAAAGCTGATTTTTGAGTGATAAATCATGTGGAATTGAGGAGCCTTTTTACAAATGTTATGACCTTGGTAGTAGAGGCATTGCAGTTATGGCTTACCCATGTAGAGGCATTTCATAATGTCAAAGTCTTTTTTACTTTACTGCTGGCAGTCATGCCTGATGCACTGAGTTAATCACTGGTAGCAAACTGCTAGAAAACTTGCATATGGTGGCAACCTTTACAATGCTATTGATATTAGTAGCTCTCAATGGATTTCACTGAGCATAAGTATCTCTCATTGCAGAAAAGGTTGGAGACCCCCCTGTAGATCCTTCAAGGGTTTTCTATATAAACTAACAGTTGAAATAAATAAAGATTGAAATTGAGTTGGAAAAAACAGCCAATTGTTCCAACATTTTCACCTGTAACTCCTTGTAAGTGTGGCAGATTGTTGAAAGCAATATACACTTATGTCTGCTGGAACCTTCTGGTTGTAGGGATATACAGGACTTGTAGGTTCAACAAGAATCAGAGTAACCCAGAGCCAATAACTGAGCAGCGCCGTACAATGGTTTCTCATTGTGTACCGAGTGTAGAGCAAGTCATTTGGTAAAATCTAAATAGTGAAAAATAGGTAACAAGGAAACCTATGTATGTCCTAAATGGTAACAAAATATAGAGTTTAGAAGCAGTGGTTATTTGCACATTTCCAAAATTGTGGGTACCTGTACTAGCGTGTGAATTTAAGGCAATTTTTTTTAATGACTTCTTTTTTACATATTGTCTTACATTTGGAAGGCAGAAATGCATAGAAATTCATTTGGTAGTAACACTTGTGTGGGTGGGCCAAGAGCCTGCAGCTGAGAATGGCCACAAACATAGAGAGTAAGGGGACAGCATAGCGAGCTCCAAGCGCTATCTTTTTTAAATATACATTTTAGGCTAGCTCTGCATTCGACAGCCACACAAGTGAGGTATCATTTTTATCGGGAGACCGAGGGAAAATCTGGGTGGTAGTAAATTCGTCCCGGCGCAATCATCTTGGGTAGGACTCTGGGTAGGAAAATGTTGGGAGATCCTCGCAAGCCACACCTCCCTGGACTCCTCTGGATCTCTAGTTTTCAGACGTATCTGGGTTTGGTGCATTTCCCTAGTTGCCCATCAATCCCGGGACCAGAAACACAGGTGGCTCCCATGTGATCGATAATTTTGATGTCTCCACAATACTTTTTGGGCCCTTCCCTGTTGCAGCACTTATTCAACCAACACAAGTGTCACCATTTTTATCGGGAGACCTGGAAAAACGCTGGAAGGTAGGAAGTTTGTAGCGGCATGGTGTTTCCACAACTTTCCACCCAGAGAAGTGAGGAAAATGTGATTTTTTTTCAGCAAAATTTGAGGCTTGCATGGGATTTTGGGTAGAAAGATGTTGGGAGATCCACGCAAGTGCACCTCCCTAGACTCCCATCAGTGTATAGTTTTCAGAAATGTCGGGGTTTAGTAGGTTTCCCTAGATGGCCCCTACCCCTACGTATAAAAAAAAACATAATCCCTGCTGCCTAGTGGGCTTTCTTTCCCCCCTCCAGTAGAAGATCAGGGGCTATTGCCCCCATCTGCCTCCTGAGGGGGCTGGGGTGGGCAGAAAGACTGTAGAATTTTGGGCAGCCCCTACCCCTATATACTTATAAGAAATACATCCCTGGTGCCTGGTGTGCTTTCTGCCCCCGGGGTTGCAGATGGGGGCTAGTGCCCCATCTGCCTCCCAGAGGGGGCAGAAAGACTGAATTCTGGAGAAAACATTGGGGAGGGAGCAAAAGCCCTTGCCCAAAGTGCCGCTCCCACCTCCCTGGTGTCTAGTGGGTGGATCCCTGCTTAGGGCTTGCCCTCCTGCAGCAATCCCCAAGCAGGGATCCACTAGGGAGGGGTACCATTAGAAAGGGGAGATCCTCCTCTTTCCAATTATACCTCTCCCGTCTGCCTCAGTGCTCAGGGGCTGAGATTGCCCCCTGAGCACAGAGGCAGTGAAACGGAACCAAGCCGATTGTGCGTGCTGATCGTCATTTCAGTGAAAAAATCTGAACAGCCTCGGGAGCTGGGGGCGCTCTTCCCCAGTTCCCGAGGCTGTTTGGGGGGAAAGGAAATCCCACTGGTGCCTGCACCAGAGGGATTTCCAGCGCCATGTGCGCTGGTGGCCCGGAATTGTCCGATGCACATGAGCACTGTAGCGTCAGACGGCTCCTGGCCATCTGACGCATGCAAGGGGTTAAAATGTAATAAGACAGTTTGCAAATCTGGAAGGAAAATATTTATGCTATCAAATGTCAATGCAAGATCAACAATATACAGATGAAAGAGCAGAGGAGCAAGGATGCAGCCTACTCCACTCAAGTTGCTGTGTAAATGTGTGCTGGTGGTTGAGTGGTACTCATTTCTGGGGATCAGAACTTATTTTGTATTTCAGAATGCATTGGAGGGATGTATGACGGTACAACGCGTACCGTCACAACGCGTGCTGTTACAACGCGTCCCTTACAACGCAAGTCGTTACCACGACTTGCGTTGGGGGCGCGGATGTCGAATAGTATAGTTTACTATTCTAACACCAGTCCCCGTGGACACTAGGGAAGGTGTTGGAATAGTAAATTTACTATTTTTAATCTTCTAGCGCCCTCCAGCGCAAGTCGTGGTAACGACTTGCATTGTTACGGACGCGTCGTAACAGCACCGCGGGGAAACATCCGCGTTGTAACGGATGTTTCCCCATTCGAGCAAGAGAGTGAGAAAGACAGAAGAAGGTGAAAGAAGGGCTTGTGTAGAAACGTTTAAGCCAACTCATTATATCATTTCCAAACTCCATTTTTTCTAGAATCTTGCACAAGAAATCCCATTTCAGAGAGTCAAAGGCTTTCTCTGTATCTCTGGATCATAGTCATCAGGAGGTAGCTAATATATGAAACAGCTGTCTGATATTAGACATGGTGCATGTTTTAGTTACAAAACCAGAATTGTCTGGTTGCTCCTGACTGGCCTATACTTTTGACTGTGTGCCAGCTAACACTTTCCGCAAGATGAGACAGCTTGTATTTAGCCTGGGTAAGAGGCAATATGCTCCAACTTTCACAGGTTCTATGCATAGTTTTTGAATGTCTACCACTATTGCCTCCCTCATGGTGGAGGGTAAGGTAGCTTTACAATTTCAATATTCTACCTACTATGACTTTAATTTCCCTATTCAATACCTTTCTGACCCCATAAGTAGACTGAAGACATGCTACTTGCCACCGCTTAAGGCTCCTCCACTTCCATCAAAAATGTTCTCTGGAACCAGCGTTCTCTATGAAATATATTGCAATTGTTTCCCTAAAGCTGCCTCTAAATGTGCTGTTTCTGAGGGATTCCACTTGCATCCGCCAAGACAGGGGGCATATCCTATTTTTGCCCTTGTGAGTGGTAGCGGTAATGGGGGTGGGGGGTGGGGAGGGGGGTGACCAGGTTTGGCACAAATGTTCATCTTGAATGCAATCTTGCAACTGTGCCGAGCAGAGAACCTCCCTAATTCTGGAGTAGAGATCATACATTCTGAGTGTAATGAGCATCCTCAATCTAGTGAATGGATGGATCCCCATACATCCAGTAAATTACAATTACATAACTGAGTGTAAAATCGGTCAGTTAGTGCCCAAGGGGTTGATCTGAGTAAAGGTGAAATGATCTATTTCTTCTGCATCTGAAACATAATTAAAACCCCCTCCCAAGATCTCTTGAGAGGGTAGTTAGCTAATATTTGGTTATCTAGGTAATCAACAAATTCTACTTGGGTAGAGATAGGGTCCTGTATATACCATCAAGATGGCGCTCAATAGTACCTAATTTGTAAACAAATAAATACAAATAATAATAATAAGTGTCAGGGCACTTGTCGGGAGGCCATTGCAGCTGCACCACCCATTGCCCCCGCTGCCAGTGACAGTACCAGCGCAGCTATTTACCATCACACTCTGCAAGTGTGACACTTCACGCTTCTAATATACATTAAACATGATTAACAGCTGTCGCCCAGGCTAATATTATAGCTTGGAGTGGTAGGTATTAGTCATTTTTAATTTTTATTATTAAAGAACTGTTATGCACAAAATTAGACAAACATCGCAACCATGTGGAAGGTTGTCATAAGTGCCGGTGTTGACAATTAAACGCCGGTGCAGAGCAGCAGAAAACGACTGTTCAAATTAAGCACAGGCCCTCGGTTATTATATAAGTGCCTATAGTGTTTATACTTTATTTGGTGATTACACATTTGGATTCCTGGTGTCATCCACAATATGGCATATGAGGAGTAAGTAGAATCCAGCATATGTCTCCTTCCAGTTTTTTCATAGGTTGATTTCTTCCTCTTTAGATAGTGGTATTTTTCGAGAGATGGTACATCAACCTGGCATAGTTAGGACTCTATTTTGTGATGCCAAGCCGGGTTCCTCATTCCCTGCACATTCCACGTGAAGCAAGTGTATCTTTCTAAGTGAGCAATCGTATAGTATCTTACAGGAGTCCTCCAGTGTCACAATCTCTGGTAGATCCTGGAGGCCAATGTTAGGCATGTCCCATTGGATAAATGTATGGTTGAAATATTCATGCATGTTCTTAGTGATTATTTTGCATTGCTTCTGTGCACAGCTTGCCATTTGTGTTTGATTGCAACTCACAACTGTAATCCCTTCTGAACCATCCAATTCCCCCACAGAGTAAGACCTAAAAATATTCCATCCCAAAACATAACAAAGAACCACATAACCAAACAATAGCATTTCATTTTTCCAACTCATCTGAGGTGCGCTGGGAGCATGGTTGGGGCCTGATTTTAGGGAGTGTCCTCTGCCTCACATTCCCGTCTGTTTAGTGACAACACAGTATTAGAGCAATTAACTGTTTTCAGGATAAAGGGTCTTGCCATTGCAAGTTTGCAAGTGGAAGACCTCAAGCAAGAAACCCACACCAAGGTCAGTGTATAGGGTGTGGCCCTTTACTGGGATAAAATAGAAACTCAAGTGCTCAGTGAGAAAAAATCAACAGCTAAAAGCAGTAGAGGACAACACTAACAAAACTGCCCTACCTGTCGCACAATGCTGTCAGCCGCCATTAGCATGTTCTTTGAGATGTCTGCCTGCCCAAACCAGATTTTTTTCTCAACTGCGGCAGTCCCAGATATTGTGGTATCAGACTCCGTCACTGCTCCAGTCAAAGAACACAGATTCAAGGTCAACCACCCTAGCCGTTAGGCCCACTGGCTCCACCACAGTCACAGTAGTCAGTCTGGGGTAGTCTCTTGCAGGTATCAACCAGCCATTCCAGAATTTTGACTGTACTGAGTAATCAAGAAATCACACAAACACATCAGCCCTCATCACATCATACGTGCAATATATCGTGTGAGGCATACGCATGCACACATAAATCATTAAACACACCCACCACACACATCATTTCATTTGATTGACCACATACAAAGCACCAATGTGTGTTATTTGAAGGGATCTTTCTTCCTTCAATCCCTGCTGTCCCTTAAGTTGGTTCCTAAACTTAAAGCACTGATATCTTCTTCTGAAAGCTCACCACCTTAGTAAATGGACATAAGGATAATGAAATAAAACTGGGCAAGCAAATCACAATTGCACAGTATTGTAATCTGTGAATCTCTAATCAAGCTTCCTAAAAAGGCGCAAAAATCTATGTGGCAAAATATTTAGTAAAATTTCATCTTTGGCTTCTATTTGATCATTTTGAGCCTTAAGGGGCTGTGTCAGTGAAGTATGCTGGGGCACTTATGTGCAGCCGGCTGGTCCACTCAGCATAGGAGGTAAGATGCTAATCCTTAGGCAATATTGTATGCTACAATGATCTGCATGTTTGGCGATTGTGGATGATATAACATTGATAGGAAGCACCGTGTGCAGATTAAATACACATGGTGTGGTTGGCAGGTAATTTCCTGGAGATTTGTTTATTTTTATCAACTATCTTGACTAGCAGCTTGATCAGACAATACAGCTTACGTGGATTTTGATATATTTTACACACCGATTTATAGGTGGTGAATATGAACTGTCCTCTGCTTTCTATTTTGCTTGTAAAGGTCCAACATACCTTTCAATTATATTGGCATTCTGGTAGGTCTCAGAGATGTCTTCAATTAGCAATAGGTATGAACCCACTTTGAAGTCGTTCTTTTAGTACAAACACGAAGTGAACTCGCACCCGCACCGTTTATTGGTACTAACTTATTGACTAGGTAATAGATTGAGAGACCTAAGTACAGGTTAAAATGGATAGGTGTTCAGGCATTTAATGTGCTTAATTTGAACCAGTGGTTGCAGGTGGGGGGCCACAGGTACTTATTTTTGGGCACTGGCACTTATCAATCTCCTTCTTGTGTGTTAAATCGACACACACCATAGACGCCTTCAACACTCAGGAGTAAGAAAACTACATGCTTCTCTACCTCTCATCAAACAATATGGCGAAACCACTGTAGACGCATGGGGAGTATTGTGATAACTCCAAATCCTTTTTTTGAAAAATTCAACCACAGGTTTATTGTTTCCCAATACAGTTTGTATTTCCTCTTACAAACATGTGTTTGCCTTTTAAACCTGGCCATTAGCAGATGAACAATATAATGGAACTTTGTCTCGCTTGTTACCCCAACATTTCAAAAACGTATCAGATATAAATTGCTCTCCATTGTCTGATACGAGAACTTGGAAAATCCTTCAATATCAAAAAAGGGCATCTAAAATCAAATCACATTCTCTGTGGTGGGACTGCTGACAATTGTATAATAAATCCACTTCGAAAAATTATCCATCAACACTATCTATGCAATCAATCATGTCACCACTTAGAGACATATAATAATTTTACCTTCATGTCTATGTTATGTGTCTCGCTTGTGTTTTATTTCTCTCCCTATCTAGGTTGCAAAAAGATCGGTCACTTTTCGTGCTTAGGCCACCTTGTAGTTTTCACAAGGGGGACCGCTTATCTTTCTACAGTAGGGTTCTTCACCCATTTACTTTTTTACACTTTTATAATAATCCACTTTATTGGTCCTGAGGAAGTTCCAGGGATTGTCATGACCATTGAAGGGCACGAAACATGTCGACCGCAGAGTTACTGAGGCACATTATCGCCTAGCCAGTAACATACAACCTATGTTTTTTTTTAACCTCCCAGGGGAGCCCACACATTAAACTAACCTGGTTTGGTATCTCCTAGCCAGTTTTTATCACTCACTCTCTCTCTCTCATGAACCCTCAAACCCACACCCTCACTCATCATATGGCGTTACCAAAAGATCTCCGCAAAAGCAAACCTTCGGGGGACCCGTAGGGCATTGCGGAGCCGGCCCGACGAGGAGCAATGCCCAATGATGAAGCATATCATCCCTTGGGGTGTGTGAGGGCAACAAGAGACACTATCTGTGCTTGTCTCTACTCTGTGAGGTTTAGACCTAGTTTCCCCTCTTTCCCTTTCTCTGTGGACAACAACAGTGTCCATACAGTAACAGTTACCCACCCTTTGGTTCTATATTATTACATGGTGCATGGGTAAGTACACCACAACTAGCTCCTAGCCTCCCCTACTTTTGTTATATATATGTAGCTCATATGCAGGCATAATGGGAGTGGGTTACTTCAAATGTACTTCTATTGGTAATACCTGGACTGCTGAAATACTAGTACACGCTATATTTTGTGACTTAGGTGTTGCCATACCTTTTCTTTAGCTCACTTTCCCAACTGCTTACACAGGGTGAGTGCTGGAGTTTTCGGTGATGAGTAAAATGCTGAATGCTTGGTGATGTAATAGAATGCATGGGTGCCTGGTTATGTGCTGAGTGTCAGTTGCAGTGTGCAGGGTAAGCAGCAGGGAGGCTGCTCCGGGTGCGGCTAATCTGCTAGACTTCCTATCTTCTACATACTTACTTACCAGAAACTTACCTTCTTGATAACTTGTCACTGAATCATAATAAACCATCTTCTACAATCTACTCCACGGCTGTCTGGACTTCTATTACCGTTATTACAATGGTCGACGAGGATGGTAGGGTGGTGAGTACTGTGGTACAGAGGTGTAGGGTGGTGAGTACCCTAGGGCTGAGTTATATGGTTATTAGTACCCTAGTACAGAGGTGTAGGGTGGTGAGTACCCTAGTGCAGAGTTGTAGGGTTGCTAGTACCCTAGTACAGAGTTATAGGGTGGTAAGTACCCTAGTGCAGAGTTGTAGGGTTGTGAGTACCCTAGTACAGAGTTGTAGGGTTGGACATACCATAGTACCGTGTTGTGGGGTTGGATTTACCCCAGTGCTGAGTTGAACTGCTTGAGTGCTCTGTTGCAGGTTTGTGTATTCGGTCTAGCGTGAAGTGCATTGCCTGAGATTCCTGATGGTTCAGAGGTTTTGTGTGTGTTGCATGTGACCCCACGTCCTTTCTAGTCACGGCATGCTTGTTTCTGCTTGTTCCCTTAGAAAAAGGGGTGGGTGAGAGTTTAACCGCATGCGTGCGGGCGGAATTCTGCCCGTACGCTGAGTTTTTTAAAAGCGCATGTTACGTGACGAGCTGGGCTCGTCATGAGCGTGCGAGGAGGCTACCTCATGACGAGCCCAGCTCGTCATCAGCGTCGAAGGGGTTTATGTATTTATGGCTTTGGTAAGTATTGTTTGCTTTAGGAATATTCCATCAATTATTTTTGCGATTTAAATGCATTTATGCAATAGTAATGATCTATCAATTATTTGATATATTTAATGCTTTAGGAATGTACTTTTAGCTATTTTCTTCTTTTAGGCTTATATGCTTGTCTTCGCTTTCACATTATTTCTGTCAATAGTTTACCTAAGGAAAGGAGATGTGTTGTGACTTAAGTGTTCCCATACCCATTCTTTTGCTCACCTTCCCTACTGCTCAGCCAGGTTGAGTGCTGGAGTGTTCGGTGACGAGTGGTATGCTGAATGCTTGGTGATGTAATAGAATGCACGAGTGCCTGGTTAAGTGCTGAGTGTCGTTTGGAGTATACCGGCTCAGCAGCAGGGAGGCTGCTCCTTGTGGGGCTAATCTGCTAAACTTCCTCTCTTCTACATACTTACCTGAAACTTACCATCTTGATAACTTGTAACTGAATCATAATAAACCATCCTCTACAATCTACTCTACGGCTATCTGGACTTGTTATGCCGTTATTACACTATACTGCTTCCAGTTTTGGGTAATTCAAGTTAGGTACTTGGTGAATCTCTCAAAGAAATTATAGAGAATTGGCCCACCTCCCTCCTAATTTAGTCTCAAATACGTTGATTCACCGTCAACATTTTGAATATAATTATACAACAATTACTTTGTTAAAGAAGCTTGGTCAGGCAGATTCAGATTTCAAACCAGGTCAAATATTTGAGAGTTTATCCAACCTCATCTCATCCAAAAATGTTGTCAATTTGAATTCAAGATATATCTTTCCACCCACAACTCACAGCAAAATAAATATGAAAAATATATTTTCATGAAAATAGGAGACTTGTCTCTGCTTGTCTTGAATCTGAATCTCCAAAAGCCCACAGTGTAAATATAAAACGGTTCCTTGAAAATGTGCTATATTTAGTACCTAACAGACCAGATGTTTATGGATTATTTAGTTCTTGCAGTAAATATCTTTTTTTCTTGCAGGCTATTTCCAGGACTTGTTAAACAAATCCGAGACTTCTCTTCACAACTCTTTTCCTGAACTCTATGGGGACTTGTACAGCCAACATGGAAAGGAGTTCAGGGAGCTGTACCTTGAGCTGCGGCAGTATTACCAAGGGCTCAGCGTCAACCTGGAGGAGGTGCTCCATGACTTTTGGATGCATTTGTTGGAGCGGCTCTTCAAGATCCTGAATCCTCAGTACGCCATCACCGACGAGTACCTGGACTGCCTGGCCAAGCTGTCTGAGCAGCTCAAACCTTTTGGAGAGGTTCCCCGAGACTTGAAACTGAAGGCAACCAAAGCCCTCATCGCAGCCCGCTCGTTCGTGCAGGGCCTGGGCGTTGGCAGCGAGGTCGTTAAGAGAGTATCACAGGTAAATGTATCATTCAGAAATGGAATACATATATTACATTATATGTGATTTATATTTGTATGTAACAATCGAATATTTTTATTTATTAGGTGCATGTGGTCCTAACAGTGGGGATCACAGTTGGGAAAAACCCACTGTGGCAATAGAATTCAAATAAGAATACAATTTTGTTTTTATTGTATCCCTATTTTCAAAGATTTTCAAGATTGATACTATGAATTGAATTGTCTCTGTGTGGCTCTTCTATATGAATGCAGTGTTACCTTTCCAGTCACTTTGGTGTGCACTTTCAGAGAACTGAAGTAGAATAGGAGGGTTCTAGAGGATTTGAGAGTGTGCCCCCCCCTAATAGGGGTCCAGCGAGTTTAGGGTGGAGGTTTCTGGGGACTCCTCCCACCCCACCATCTCGTTGGCAGAGGCAGGGATGGGCCTTCCATTTTTGTCAGATGTGGTCTAAGGCGGCTCAGCAGTTTGGGCTGGGTCACTTTGGGCTCTATGGAGGAGCAGAATTTGTGTGCCTGAACCAGGCCAAATGGCAGTGGCGTAGCAATGGGGGGGGGAGGGGGTGCGCACGTTTTGGGGGCGGCTTCCTCCCCCCTTCCCGCTCTAACATGTGCCCGTCGCAGGATTTGCCAGCTCCCCCTCCACATTCTTACATGCGGCTGCTGAGGGGAGGCAAACGCAGGGGCTGCCACGGGTTGCCAAAGGTCTAGCTACGCCACTGCCAAATGGTGGGGAAAAGTCTGTGTTCAAAGTCAGGAGGACTTGAGCTCGACCTTTATCTCCTACTCTCCGGCCCAGACGTGACGTGAAGCCACTGAGAAGTGGCCGCCTCTTTTTGTCCTTACCACCTCCTCACTTGGTAGGATATACAAAGCTTTTCTGGGGCTTAAGGAGAGGGTATGTTTTGTGTAAGTATTGTAATTGAATGACTAGTGTGCTAGCTTTCAGTTTGGGTTCGTTCTTGATCTTATTTTGGGTAGTGTCATAGGATCTCGAGGATAAACAATTGCAAACAGATTTTAAGAGTTACCACAAGAGTAATGACAAACAACTGATTGCATCATTTAATTCTGTGTTTTTCCCTTGAGCATGAGGTCAAAGGATCGAAATATATAAACGGTGCATGAGGCTAGAGCCGGACTGGCGGTAGTGGGCATCGGGCATGTGCCCAGGAGGCTGGAAGGGTCGGGGGCAGTTTAGAGCGGTGGAGGCTGGTTTTGGAGCAGTGGGGGCCGGTTCTGTTACTGGGGGCCTGTTTTGCAGAGATGCTGCAGTATCAACACCAAGTAACAAAATCAGCTGTGCTGGGGACCAGTTTTGTTAAGCAGCAGTGCTTCACGCTCATAACTAGGGAAGAGGGGGCTAGTCTGACAAATTTGCCAGTGCTGCTTTGGGTTCCCAGTGTAACCCTGCATGAGGCACAGGACCTTACATTAACCAGGGGTGGGAGGCGATGGAGCTAGGACTAGTGCCCGAACAGATGCTTGCCCAGGATCATCCACCTCAGGGCAGATATGCAGGTGGTTTCACAAGTGTATGACAGGCAGAATGAAGGTTCAATATTCATTTTGGGTTGTGCAAAGTGCCTCCTACAGAGTTTGCTGCTACTGTGAAGAGGAATGCTATTTTGATGGACCAATCTCTTAGTTATTTTCACTTGTCTAACCAACAATCTAGGGTACGCTGTTGTCATTAGCCCATTTGAGGGAGGAGGAGCTTTGTGTGACCCGCACACCAAGACTGCGACGTCTAAAACAAATTTGAGCTTTATGGTTGCTGTATGATATCTCCAAGATAGTGGTAATGGTGTGTTAGAAGGAAACGTCTCAATATTTTCTTTTTGAATTTTGAATTTAGAGAAGTGTGGAAGAAGTTCCATGAAGGACAGTACTTTGAAGTACGGTGATAAGATGTCTGGATTGTCTGCCTCGCGTGTACTTCTTTGATCACACTGAGGGCTCCTAGGTATGTTCCTTGTATGATAAAAATGGAAATGAGCTAGAGTGGGGTGTTACCCTGAGGGATGGGTGAGGATTGAAATCTATAATTTTAGCTGGGCTTAAAATCAGCAGGTGGAAACCTACCACTTCCACCTGAAGAACCTTGTACTGAGGGAAGACCTTAGAGAACCGCCTCAGGGTTCACAGGGATGCTAGGCCGACTGATTGAGCGGTCCATCTTGTATCCATCATACTGAGTATGCTATCACTTGATACGGAATCTAACGGAATCTTAACACAGCATTAGACGCGGTGAGTAGGAGGCTTCAGGTGTTGCTTCACAGAAATTTGCAGGAGCCCAATCCCAAGTATTTGCCAAGCTTGAACGATTACCAGACTGATTTCCTGTTGAAATGGGGCGCCAAATGAATCATTCCTGAGGGTTCATATTTGGCTAAAAGCAGAGAATTCGATCATACAAAACTTCAATCTAATTCCCTACCTGTCTTTCAATAGAATACTCCCTTCATACTCCAGAGGTATTTTGGATTACACGAAAAAAGTTGGATTCAGCACTAGAAGCCAAAATATGCAACTCTAACTTAGCCTCAATGTGGTATACTAAAAATCCTAATAGGTGACAATATTCTAGACTGGGATGGCTCTTTCCAATGACATCTAGGTTGACGAGTTTGTATAAAACACCCCGGTTCTCGTAAGACCCACTGAACTTTGCTAATTTTCAACACATTTTAACCTAAACAGCTCAGAATTCTATAAATTATTGAAACTAAAAGCACGCCTGAGGAAACTACCTGCCCTAAACTATGATCAATCTATCCTCCAACTTATTCCTAAAGCTATACAAATGTGGTCATATAGACTCCAAAACCTACTCAATCTTACGACCAAAGACCACAAAAATACAATACTAACTAAAATGAGAAAAAGACTTTAACATTTTTTTTTTTTAGTAAACTCCCATATCAACTGTAGGGAGATCTGGCATGCCCCTTTTAAACATAAGATCACACCGTCCCTGGCACAAATCAAATGTATGTGATTACACTGGGCCTTCTGGACCCCATAGCATCTACACAAACTGAAATAAATAGGTCAGCCTATTTGCTGTAACTGCAATACTAACACATGGCACCTCCCACACGTTATATTCTGCACACTACTAAAAGCTCTCTTTGCGAGTAAATATTACATTTTATCAAAGAAACTCTCCAAGCTCAACCCACCAAGGAGTTTTCATATCTAAATATGGGCCACTTAGATCGAAATCCAAATTAGAACTGATGCTTGTGCTAGGGTGCAAAGACATTCTAAGCATCGGGAAAATGCGAAAACACATAGGTGAGAGGGTGTGGCATAACGTCCAGAGCTGCCAACTTTGAAACTGTGGAAACAAGTTTGAGTCTAGGCGTTGGCTCAACAGCCTGTGATTCTGGGCAAATTTCTTAATCTCCCTGTGCATAAAAGAAAAGTACTTCAATATCTTCGGGTCGAGTTTGCTCTATATAAAAAGCACAACAATAATAAATCTCCTTTCAAAACTGGAGAAAATAGCTCACGTTTATGAGAGGGTTGATAATGTTACTCTTTTCTAAGCCCTATGGATATGCTCTAAAAGACCCATTTCGGACAAACTATATGTTTACCCCTTAAATCCGAGGCCTGCATAACCCACCTTGGCACCATCCACAACTCAATAAGTGAGTTCCTCAGTACCAGCCATAGATTTACATACATGGCCTACACTTATCGACCTTCATGTTCCTTCAGCTTCCCTTCACTACACTATCCTATTTTACCCCATCTCAAACATTGCTGCTCCAGCATCCCTAGTACAACAAAGAGTAAGCACCAGAGCGCATCTGCCTAGCAGAGGCTTCTTTCTTTTTACTTCTCTCCTTCTTTCAGAGAGCTGTGTGCTCTCATTACACCAAAACAATATATTATCTGCATCAGAAATACATTCACAATGTCTGCATTTGCTCTCTCTGCTCCCTGTTTGATTTTATGTAGTGTTTCGTTTTACTGTTTGATTTTGGAAAAGGGGGGTGGTGATGGACAGAGTTTCTGAATGATGCAGAATACTCTTACCAAGTCAGAAGATCATGGTTTTAATCCATCATCGTTTTTTAGCTCACTGCACCATCCAGGGACAGGAACAGACTAATTTGCATATAGCCAGGTTCTGAGCTGGGATGGTGCAGTGAGCTAAAAAACGGTGATGGATTAAAACCATGATCTCTTGACTTGGTTAGAGTATTCTGCATCATTCAGAAACTATGTCCATCACCACCCCCCTTTTCCAAAATCGGTTTTATCCACACTATGTGTGGGAGGGTATACTCAGACGTGAGTCCCTTGCTCATTGCACCATCAGGATTCAAGCAAGCCGGGCCGAAGAAGGCTGTGATGCCAGAAACCGGTCCCCGGAAGCTTGTTTCCTTCCCAGTATAAGAATTGGCTTGGTAGTTTGGTTTGCCCTGTTCCCATCATGCACTGGGACAGGAACAGACTAATTTGCATATAGCCAGGTTCTGAGCTGGGATGGTGCAGTGAGCTAAAAAACGGTGATGGATTAAAACCATGATCTCTTGACTTGGTAAGAGTATTCTGCATCATTCAGAAACTCTGTCCATCACCACCCCCCTTTTCCAAAATCGTTTTACTGTTTGACAAATATCAATTTTTAAATATAAAAGTATTTTTTTTAAAACATCTCTAATGAACAGTTTGGATTGGAAGGCAAACCCGAGCCCCCTTTCAGCTGAACTGGGGAGTTGTTCACGAGGTACCACAGGAAACGAGCATATGTTCCAAACGTCAGAGGCCTTACAGTCCTGATGGTACATGTTGTAGACGATGCAGTTCCCACGAGAACAGAACCCCCTCCCTTTCAAATCAGACTGAGGGATGAAAGTTTTTTTCTCCTCTATGCTGATTAGTGAACTTTCACAATTTTAAAATGTAGCGTTTGACAATGGGAGCGAGCCATTAAATATTATGCTAGAAATAGGCACAAGCAGCAGCGGTCCATGCAGGTAAGTGCAGTGAGGCAGGGGACCACGTTTACCTGCACGGACCGCCACTGGGCGCAAATAGTATGTTTACATAGGACAATGCTTTTCTACAACTCTTGTGCAGGTGCAGCGCGTTTGGAAATTAAATACAACAGCAACACAGTCAAGTTCTTCATAGTTTCTCCCTGGGACTGCCTATGCAGCTCTGCAGGGCACAAGTGGGCCCTCAAAGTACTGCTGTCCTTGAACCATGGGAAGGGAAGCATGGACGCCGGTTAACCAAAATGCCCAGGGTAGCGGAAGTGACATCACACACCCTTTGGCCTTCACATCACCCACACATGCGCGTTTACACATGCACACAACATACATTTGAAATCATGTTTTTTACTTATCGCAAGAAACATGGGAAAATCATATTCTATATTTATAATTGTATTCCATGTTTTCTTACACTAATAGTGAATTATGCAACATTATTCACTATTAGTGTAATAAAATGTTTGACAGGAAACAAAGGGAGTGGAGCCCCAATTGATGTCTAAGAGGAAGACGAGCCACTACTGGCCATCAGGTATCCTTCTCAAGTCATGGATGTCATTTTGGGGTTGGCACGGATTGCAACTGCGATCCCTAGGTTGCTCCTTGCGACCCCTGGCACTGCCTTTTCAACCCCTGGCCTCAGAGGTGGCAAAATAAGTGCCAGAAACTGTTTCCGGCACTAATTTAGCCACCTCTGAGGCCAGGGGTTGAAAAGGCAGCGCCAGGGGTCACAAGGAGCAACCCAGGGATCGCAGTTGCGACCCGTGCCAACCCCAAAATGACATCCATGAATTGAGGAGGATACCTGATGGCATACACCATTAACTCACTAGCAACTGGTCTGTAGTCAGCAGTGGTTCAACGCAGTGTTATTCTTTCCCACTTATCCCCTCTGGAAAACTGATTGCACCTAAAAATACCTGAAAGGTGCACCAGTCACTGCAGAGGAGATCATGTACAGGGAACTGGGGACACCTTATAAAGTGCAACACTGATATATGGGTGGGGGGTAATTATACAGCTGGAAGCTGTGGAGAACTCTAGGCTAAACCAACAACTTTACTTTAAAATAGTTTAATGGCTGAAACGAGAGGGTAAATGGCATAGAATACATGTTTAAACCTTCTTTGCAAAAGCTGGAAGGAGGAGGGATGTAGAAAGCCAGGGCACTTACAAAACAGTACCCTAATGTAACCAACGGTTAGAGGAAATATAACCAGTTTCTTATTCCAACATTATGACTACTGACACGGGTAATAAGGTCCAACTTAGCTCCAACTAATCCCAATAAAATATGAGATCAGTCTAATAACAAAGGCTTGAAAAAATTGAACTAGTTAAAGGAAAGGTGCCAGTCTGCCAAAACCATCCTATTCAGCAACATGGGATAGGGGCGAACAGCTACATGTTTGTGCCTAAACGGATTCATCTTGACAGAGACCTTTGCTTATTGGCTGTGTTCCTGAGTGGTTTCTTGCAAATATGAAAAAAGAGGTCACGTTTTGCAAACTATGCTTGCACGAGAGCCAACTTGCAATTCTGGTGGAATGTGAAAACGTATTATTCTTATATGTCCCCTCATCTTATTGACATAAGGTGAACTAAGCACTGTAATGAGACAAGCAGTGAAACTTAATCCATAGGAAAAACTAGACAGGTATCATGTGAGACAGGTGGCCTTGGGGGCTTTCGTGGGAAGAAGATCAAATTTCAGAGGTCTGCTTTATTGCACCTCCGTCATGATATATTACTTTAAATTGGCTAGTTGACACCCCAGATGGCACAGACAGGATGTATAGGACCCTCATACTAGTCATTTAATGCTTTACGCTTGTGATTGGGGCCAAGTCTCAAAAGCATTTATTAGTGGGGCAAGTTACACTATAGATGTACTATTTTATGTGCACCTACAAGCCTTTGTGAATACATCCCAAATGTAAAGTTTTTTTGAAGAAGCTGTTTTATGTTCCACAGATTGCTCTACATGTGCTTGAGATTAGGCCTGGCAATGAAATTCCATTCTGCTAGCGGAGTTTTTCCCGCTCCGCGTAGTGCGAAGAGTTCGGAAAAAATCCCCTATGAGTAGCGGAGCTGAGTTTTTTCCTCGCTTGCACTCACCAATGTTAAGATGGCGAGCGAGGAAAATCTAACTCCAGACCGCCTTCCGGTGAGAATTCTGAATGCAGGCGGTCACGGCTAGCCGCTACCGCTCGTGTTGAGGAAGCTGCCGTTCAAGAAGAACATCTATTCGAGTGGCAGAAATAAGCAGCCCCCCTTGCGCTGCACATGGTGCAGTTCGTGCTGATTTTCCATCGTGGGACAAACAACCTGTGCTAAAAATCTGCGCAAATGGCACAAACTGATGCACTCCTCTGCTTGCAGAACTCTGCATGGTGCAAATTTTTTTGGTCACTTTCTAAGTCTCTCCGTGAACTCTGCCAAGGCCTACTGGAGATATCCTCCCAAAATTGTACAGAGAAGCAAGTCGAGATGACTGAATGTGGTGTTTATGTATTACATATATATGGCACATTGGTGCTCTGTGATGCTGGCTGTTAAATTAAGGGTCCATGTCTCTGTCCTGCAATGCCCACTAACCAGCCTCTAATCCATCTGGAGGTTGAAGGTAGATAATTTACATAGGCTCAAGAAGAAACAACTGTTTGGTTCGCATGCCAGCCAGTGCGATGCTCTCGCCCATCACCAGAACATGATTCTTCTTCATAACTTAATGGAGGCCTGGGTATGGTCATCAGAAGTGACGGTGATGACATAAAAGGAAAGATCTTTGCTTTCCGAAGAGCAAGTAACTAGAGTCAAGGTGAGGATCTTTAGCAGTCATGCTGATGATCTTGGGGTTAAATTGCATCAGGATGGACCCCCTTCACTTGTCAATGATTCACAAGGTGGTATCACCGAGCGCAACCCTCTGGGCCTTGCCAAAAAGGTTCTTTGGCCCATCTACATATAGAAATATCCAAGCCACCTAGAAAAAAAAGTAGCTGTATACTGAGTTGAGTGAGTCCCAGGCTCTCCACACCACTGGAGTCAAGCTATCCAGACTGATAAAGGCTGATAGCCAGAAACCGGTCCTTGGATGCTTGATTCCGGTCTGGGAAAGACATGGCTTGGTAGTTCGGACTGGACTGTTCCCATGAGGCACAGGGTCAGAGCTGATTTGCATATAGCCAGTGTCTAACCCAGGGTGGTGTGGAGTGCAAAAAAACGATGGATTTAGGCCCAGATCCTTGTACTGGGGTGAATGTATGACAATGTTCTACATTCTGTCCATCAACTGTGTTTTTTGCAATTTTCACCCCGAGTGGGCTGGGTATGCTCAGACGTGAGTCCCAGGCTCTCCACACCACTGGAGTCAAGCTATCCAGGCTGATGAAGGCTGATAGCCAGAAACCGGTCCTTGGATGCTTGATTCCGGTCTGGGAAAGACATGGCTTGGTAGTTCGGACTGGACTGTTCCCATGAGGCACAGGGTCAGAGCTGATTTGCATATAGCCAGTGTCTAACCCAGGGTGGTGTGGAGTGCAAAAAAACGATGGATTTAGGTCCAGATCCTTGTACTGGGGTGAATGTATGACATTGTTCTACATTCTGTCCATCAACTGTGTTTTTTGCAAGTATACTGATTTGAGGCATTTAGAGATATCCAAAAATTGGTAACGTTTAACCACTTCCGTGCTGATGACGGAACCGCTCCGTCATCAGCCACGGTAGCGCTGTGCTGATGATGGAGCTGTTCCGTCATGGCCCGCCCGACGCACCTGCGCGGCGCTGATTTCGCGCCTGCGCGGCGTGTTCTATTGAGCGGGCGGGGCCATGACGGAACCGCTCCGTCATGGGCACAGCTCAACCGAGGCTGGTGACGGAGCGATTCCGTCACCAGCATGGGCGCGCCGCGCGGCCCCCCCGCCCCCCACCCCCTTAGCGCTGCGGAGGAATAGCCGCCGCAGCAAAGGTGTTAAGGACACACCGCGTGCCTTTCCCCGAGTCATAATTGCTCTCTACAGTGGACCTGATGCATTCAACCTTGAGAGCAGACCTAGAGTCCTTTTCAAAGGGTCTTACCAGCCAGTTGCTAGCATTCTACATCACATGCGGATTGTGGTCCAGTCCCAAGATTTGGTGTGGCCCATCAGCTAGGACCAACAACATGTTTAGTTTCTAACTGTGGAAAAGTAGAGGGTTTTTAGAGTGAGGACATCTCTAGTATGAGAGATCTGGGAAGGTCCTCCATTTCTTCAGTGGGCAGAGAAATCTAGGATGTTGACATTCAGAACCTATGCAAAAGCGGTCTGTGGACGGGGGGAGCCAATGGCATCTTTGAGCAGTCGAACCGAATATGGCACTCACATGCAGCATCCAGTCACATGAGAGCCCACTGTGGGGCTGCACAGTCCATCCTTCTTTATCTACACAACTCTTGTCCAGCCTATCACAAAGGATTTGTCACCCTGCTGCTAACACAACTCTGGCACAGCCGTTAGCAATGAATGTGCTTGGCCCCTGTGCATCCTGCTGTGTGTGCTGTCTCTTCCATTAAGTAGGTCCCTGCTGTGTGTGTGCACTGCAACAGGACTAAGGCATAGGAGGGATCCGTATGCTGCTGTACAGTACTGTGCTGTCTCTGTGTAAGTGATTACCTTTTCCTGAATGCTCAATAAGTTTGAAAATGCTGTGCTCTTTAACCCCTTCGCTGTGGAGGTTATTTTCCCGCTGTGCTGGGGGGAGGGGGGCGCGCACGGCGCCTGCATGCTCATGACGAGCTGAGCTTGTCATGAGGCACGGCACTCCTGTGCTCATGACGAGCTCAGCTCGTCACAGGTGCATTACCTGCCGTGGAACGCTCAGCACAGCAGGGGAATTATCCCCGCATGCGAGCGTTCCACGGCTCATGACGAGCTGAGCTCGTCATGAGCACCGGAGCGCCGTGGCTCATGACGAGCTCAGCTCGTCATGAGCATGGAAGAGGTTAAATCAATTTATAAGCAGACACGTCTTTTATCACACTCGTTTTTTTAGCAGGCTCGTTGTTGTTTTTAGGTCTGGCCAACAAACAGTGTAAGTAGTCTTGCCTGCCTCCGCCAGTCAAAAAATCATAAATAGCACATATGTATTTACATACATAGAGAGTCTTTGGATAAATCTTCTTCCTATATTCTTCTGTTCATTTCTTATAAACATTTAGCTTCCTCCCACCACAATATACAGTACATGGCAGTGGGTTAGCCCACTTGAGCCATTTTGTGCCTTGAACTTTGAGTAATGGCATTTTAACTGATCATGCATGCGTTGTGCTGCGTGAAAAATTTAAAAATGGGCCCTATGTCTTCAGGTTAGAGTCCTTCAAAGGCAGTAGTACCTTTTCTACTCACCAATAAGAATCATGGGCCACATTTACCAAACTTTCACACGGCATAGCAAGCCACCCTGCTGCGCTGTGTGAAACGGCAGGAATGCGCCGTATTTAACATTATATGGTGAATTTCTGTCCTTTCTTTGTGCTGGCACACAAACTGCTGCCAAGCGCCAAGTCAGGCACCCTTGTGCCTTGGTGCAAGGGTGCCTGCATTGCAGACAGGTTTGTTTTGTGCAAGGGGCACCTTCCTGCGCAGAAACAATCCTCTGAAGCATTTTCCTCTAGAGAAAAATAGAAAAAAAAATTCTGCTCGTTACGCCTCACCTGGGGAGGGTAGCATTTTGACACCTTCCCAGGTTTACCAGTAATGGTAAATTGCGCCAAAATCCATGAGTGAATGCATTGGAATACCCACACTCCACCCATGGAACGCCACGTGGGGCAGAGTAACACAGTGATTTGCGCTGGGTTACTCAAGATTTATCCAGCCACACAGGGCCACGCAAGGTGGCCTTGCGTGGCTTGACAAATCTTACATAGTAGTTGCATCTCCCCTTGCACCCCATTACGTTGCGCAATTGCGACGCAACTGCTTGATAAATCTTCCCCCATATTTTTTATGTTGTGTATTAAAACAAAAAACGGTTTCTATACATGTTGGAAGCGTACCTGTCTGCTTAGAAATGCACTTGCTGTTCTATTGAAGTTATAATTGATGGTTATTTTTTTTTAATGTAATATTCTCATTTCAAAGAGGTACAAAAGGGGGTGGTGATGGACGGAGCATCTGAACCAATCAAACACTCACACCCAGTCAACCGATCTGGGTTTATTCCATCACCGTTCTTTAGCCCACTCTGCCACCCCAGTTCAGACATGGCCATATGCAAATCAGTCTGACCTTGTGCCTCATGGGAACAGTCCAGCCCGAACTGCCAAGCCATGCCTTCCCTGGACCAGAAACAAGCTTCCTAGGACCAGTTTCTGGCATTACAGCCGTCTTCAGCCAGGGTTGCTTGAATCCAGTGGCAAATTCTCATTTCAAGAATATGCTAGACATATTGGACCTGATTCACAAAGGGCCTCTGCAATCATGGCGGAGGTCCCGCAGTCGTGAGGAGTCTCCCCACTCGGGCGGAATCTCCGCAATGAGAGTTCTTATTATGGAGATTCCGTCTGAGTGTGGAGACACCCCAACGTCTGTGGGGGCCTCCGCCACAAGTCCTTTTTTTCTTTTCCTTTGTCATTTGTTTTCACTTAGGCTAGCCAAAAAGAATGAATAAAAACTTAACTTCCAAACTAGCTTTCCAGCGCCAGATTGGCTTTACCAGCGCTTTTTTCTGTTTGGCGACAAGCGTCATTCTTGAGCCGTTTCTAGTTGAGATAACTTCCTGCCAGTCAGTACTCTGTATCTGAATGGATGCACTCTTGTTCTATTCTTTTCAGCATCATGCAAGACATTGCTTCATTCTTGAAATCACAGCAGGAGCTGCTTTTGCGTCTTGCTAAAGTGCCTCAAACTGAACGGTAGACGCGGACACGCAGCACACTACAACTAGGGGTGTTTGCAATATGTTGAATTGCAGTGTGGTATGTGTGGGAAGTATTTTAGTACTACACGTTGCATGGCTGGGAAGAAGCATGTCTCCATCTGTTCATTAATAGCCTGAAATCATTGGGTGTCCATTCATAAAGTCGAGTCCAAGGTAACACAGGGATGAGGCAAACCCGCAGCTGCCGCTCCACCTATAGACGTTGCCAATTTTTTATTTGAATGGTGAACCCTTTATCAATGTTTTCTTAAATTTGGGATTGACCTATATCTAAACGCTGTTGACTGTGACAGGAAAATCATGGCTGGACACAAACCCGCCCTGGCAATTCAGTTGGACCGGCCCCAGTGAGGGGGGGGGCGGGTGGCAAGCGTGAAGCACTGCTGCTGCTTTTGTTACAGGGGGTGATATTGCAACACTGCTACAAAACTGGCCCCCAGTTACAAAAACGGCCCCCACCCTTCCAAAACCGGCCCCACCCTTCCAGCCCACCGGGAAAATGCCAGATGCTCGCTATGGCCAGTCCGACCCTGAGGAAAATGATCTGAGGCACAGGGAGGCAGTGTTTTACCCAGGATGGCACAAAGGCCAAGATTACAGATTTGCAGTTTTTGGTGGAGGGATACCAGGGGACCATAACTCCTGCTTCAGGCCAATAATCTCACAGCAAAAAACATAATTACTACTTTTTGGAGTCTTTATGGTCTCAGTCCCTTTTGCTGATTTTTTCCTGCTTCCAGGGACAAATCGTCCCTCAGTTTGCACCTGCTTGTAAATGTTATGCTCTAGTTCAGGTAGAGATTAGGTAGGTGTGGTTCAGAGCATGCCAGGGCAGGGTAGGAGGAGTGGTCTTTGTTCTCTCTGTGGTGCTACAGGTGTCAGGCAGGGGCCAGGCTGTGCTTCTGCCCAGAACTCCTTTCCCTCCAGTTGTCAGAGTCGTTTTAAGGCAGGAGGAAGGTAGGTTTTTGCCAAGGTGATCCCTCCTTTCATGAGGCCTTCTTGTTTGCCCATTGGGATCGTTCAAGTTACTAATCTTTTAAGTACAAAATATTGCTTACTTTATCCGAGATGAATCTTTGTGAGGCTGCCAGCCCTGCCACCCCTACGTCAGTAAGGGTTTAAGTTGTCATCACGGGCTGACTGTCATTTTCTGGTTGGGCTTGGCACTTGCACTAAGCATCTGGGATGTGCACATGCCCAGCCCAATCGCAAAAGCCTTTTCGGTTTGTACGTTACTGCAGGGCAAACTTGCTTTTTGCTGCCCAGGGTCTTGTGAAGCGCTGGTCGTCTCCTTGGCAGTAGAGGATGTGGCCTGTGGCCTAGTGGCTAGAGCGACGGACCTCGAAGCTGGGGAACCTGGTTTGCGTTTCGGCAGGGAGGCTCAACATCCTGTGGTTTTGGGCAAATCGCTTAATCTCCCTGTCTGTAACGCGACTGGTGCTCATGTAAAGCGCTCTGATACCTTTGAGTCGAGTTTGCGCTATATAAAACTGTATAAAAAACAAGCATTTGCAATGCAAAGGTCTCGCATGTGGGAGAGTTAGACCTATTGGTATTGTAGATGATAATGTCTTTTACCCATCTTTTTTTTGAGTGGGGTGGATGTATGTGGTGTGAAGTGGAATTATGTGGTTTGTATTGGAATTGTTAGTTGTGGAATTGTGTGGTGTGTAGTGTATTTGTGAAGTGTAATTATGTGGTATGGTGTATACTTAGGTGTGAGAGCTGCACAGCATAGTTAGAAAGGAAGTTAGAGAGGGATAGGTAGTTTGCGCACAAAGTGGTGAATGAAATCGAGGCAGAAGAGAGGAAAGAGTGTGTGAGAAAGAAGGGAAGAACAGGCCACTGACTCATTAGGAGGGAGTTAGAAATTATTTTTACATCCAAAATAAACCAATATGTTGATTTACCAGCTCAGTAAGGTTTTACAATGCTGTGCGCCTTTAGATGCGAAAAAAGAGTGTGCAGGAAAAAATATATATTAAACAAGCGTAAGTACATTATACTTTACCGGTGCTCCTCAGCCTCGAAAGGAAGTGACATATCGGCTGCAGAACGAGACAGGAGGCAGCAAAGAAGAGTGGTGCAGGACTGCACCAGTGGTAAGTAGGAGGCAGGAATATCAATTTCAATTTATAAACTTCATTCGAGAGTTAAGTCATAAAAGCATTACATAAAACATCCAACAGTTACAAAATAAAGTAGCATGACAAAATAAATGTATATAAATATAAATATTTAAAATATTTAAAATGTAATTAAACTCCATATGGCTGTCGACTGTACTAATAGCTTAAAAATCAAATAAAACCCCTTTTAAAAAAAAAAAAAAAAAGTATTCAGATTTACAGTTTTATACAGTCTGGAGATCAGGAATATCGTATTTTTTTTTATAACAGCAGGTCTTGCAGACAGTACATGCGCACTGTAGCTCGACCTCAAAAAGAGGAGCTGCAGGCAGAGAGCCAGTAAATATTCTCTACATATTCCCCTGCAAGTCCTCAAAACAGATGTGAGCATGGGAAGCACAGGCAGCTCCCTGCTGATCTACTTTGCTCATGAAGTGATGCATAAATGTTAATGTGGGGATACCAGGATGAGGGATGTTGGTACCTCGCCTGGAACATAAAAGGGGCACGGCTGGCCTCTTCTAAATGTGCCCTAGAGGGGTATGCAGTTACTTCCCCGGTCTTTTTAGAAAGGAGTTGGTCTTGATTCCATCTAACGAGTGAACAGAATATATATTCCATTGCACTGTAGGAGTAATGCATAACCTGTTAAAACCTGTAAACTTACAATTAACCTATTATTTGCTAATTGTGCACAAATTCTTCCTCAAAATAATTTCAGTTGAGCTGATCAAAAGGTGTATAAAATTAAGTTTTGGGACTGATTAAGTATACACATGTTCTTAGTAGTGTTGTAAAGTGAATAACTCACCCATCTATCGATATTTCTATCAGGGCGGCTCCTCCGCTATGGCAGAGGCGCGTCCCCACCTCAGACAGCAGCAGGGACAGCTGCAAAACTATAAAAATAAAACAATAATAAAGCAATTGTATTATTGTTTTATCTTTCTCCATGCCATGGATTCTTGGGAGCAGAGCCAGGGGAATGACAGGCACAGGGGGAGTGGAGTGGTAGGAGCACTGTTCTCAGTGCCCATGAAGGTTAGGCCGGCCAAACCGCCATGCACACTGAAGCTCTCTCGAACCCCAGCTGCGTTGCCGGGTTGAAGAGAGCAGGTACAGGCTTCAAGTCTCCCTGGTAGCACAAATCGTGGGTGTATTCAAAGATGGGAGCACACTCCTAACCTCTCCGCCGGATCGCCCCTTTGCATTCTGGTACATGCAGTTCGTATGACTTGAAGAGTTAGGAAAAAGTTCGTAAGTGTTTCACCAAGGTTGGTGCAAGTAAGTACTTGGTATTTCCAGTATCTCTAGACACGGCTCGTGTTTTGGGATAATATCCCTCAAAAGTAGAGATCAGTTCTGGGGTGGCTGAGAAGGCTGCCAAACAACAGTCACAGGCTTCGTTGCCTCTCGGGCGCGAAGGTGCATCTTTAAATCGTGGGTGCTCTGGCCAGCCCTGACGCTGCTCTCATGTTGTCAGAGCAATGTCCGGATTGGCCATTGGGCAGTCTGGGAGCCGGCGCTGCAGCTAGAAGAGCGGCTGTGCGGCGGGATTCAGGTATTTTTTTTTGTCCTCCACCCCACCCCACTACTTTGCCCCAACACCAGCCACAACTGTGTTTTGTGGATCTCTCTGTGATTTATCTATCTGGATCATTGCCTCTGTTTATCTCATATTCTCACATTGTCTGCTTGTTTGTCTAGCTGACATTGTAGCGTCTCTGTTGTCGATCTATATTTTTCTGTTTCCATCTAGCCTCTCTCCATCAGTATTCCCACGTATCTTTCTGTGTCTCAGATTCTGGCGCTCTGCCTGTCAGTCTGTCTGTTCTATTTTTTTTTCTATTTGGCTCAGAATGCCTACATACCTGATTCTGGCTCTCTGAATTTTCAATGCATCTGTTCATATGTGGATCAGTCTTTGATTATTATTTTTCTCGACTACACGATTAGCATTAACCCGTTGTTTGTGCCAATCTGCTGTTGTTAGGTTATAAGCGGTACAAAAGGGGGTGGTGATGGACGGAGCATCTGAACCAATCAAACACTCACACCCAGTCAAAAGATCTGGGTTTAATCCATCACCGTTCTTTAGCCCACTCTGCCACCCCAGTTCAGACATGGCTATATGCAAATCAGTCTGACCCTGTGCCTCATGGGAACAGTCCATCCCGAACTAACAAGCCATGCCTTCCCTGGACCGGAAACAAGCTTCAGAGGACCGGTTTCTGGCATTCCAGCCGTCTTCAGCCCGGCTTGCTTGAATCCAGTGGCAAAGTGAGCAAGGGACTCACGTCTGAGCATACCCTGCCACACTTATGGCGGCCAAAGCGGTACAAAAGGGGGCAGTTCGGGCTGGACTGTTCCCATGAGGCACAGGGTCAGACTAATTTGCATATGGCCATGTCTGAACTGGGGTGGCTGAGTGAGCTAAAGAATGGTGATGGATTAAGCCCAGATCAGTTGACTGGGGGTGAGTGTTTGATTTGCTCAAGCGCTCCGTCCATCATCCCCTTTTGTATCGCGTTGTTAGGTTATGTCTGCATTTTAGAGTGTGACATACTGAATAATGTATTTTTCCTCTTCTGGGCTGTAGTCTCTTCGTAGCCCCTTCATATATTCTTGCTTTTACTTTAAACTGCACAGCAGCCCTCTCCATCATTTGGGCAGGAAACACCTTAAATGCACCTCTGGTCCAGCCTGTTACATACATTAAAGCACATTTAAAAGTGCCAGTGCCTCCCCTGAGGGAGGCTAGACAGCTTGCAGAGTTTGTCTAGCCCATCAAAACAATATATGTAATTGTAATTGCATGTATATAGCTCTTACTACCCCTGACGAAGCGTCAAAGCGTTTTCAGCTAGTAGCACACTACTCCGGAACCCAAAAAGGATTAGTGGTGAATTAGTATAGGGAAATATGAAATTCATCTGAGTGGTGGACATGTGAGTCTATTATTTAGATTGAAAAGGATGGTGGAGGGGTAGAAGAGGGAAGGGTCTATGAAACTGGAAATTCGCATATTGCTATCCTTGCAGTATGATGCAGCCGTTTCAACATTTCAAAGTTCATAAAAAACAAATCATGTTGAATTGTGGTCCAATAATGTGAGATGTTTACATGACTATGACCTAGCCTGTTATGTCTGCCATAATAAATGATAAGCAAATAGGGATGGGCATGCCACTTACGGCTCTGGCCAGTCGCGAGCCGGAGGCCTGACTCAGCTGCAGGTCCTCCTCAGGCTTCTGATTGCCACTTACCCTCTGCAATTATGGGCCAAAACCTATACACAAAGCATAATCCTTTGGTATTAAAAGGGAGATTAAGAGTTAGGCATTTAGTGGGTGGATTTCAAAATGTGAAACCAGGAAACCTGGAGCAATCCTAAGCCTCACCGCTTGACGAATTGTGTGATCCTAAGCAAATAATTTGTTTAACAGAGCCTCCTTTTTTCTAGGTTTTCAGCCATGAGGGCAGCTGCCAATCTGGACATTCAGGGTGTGTGCTGTACATAAATAATCTAATGTATTAGGGTGAAATGCTCCTGCATGTTAAAGAATTACCTTTTTTAATTTTAAAGAGACTATCATATTTTCACCTGATGTTTGTTGCATGACTTAGATATCAACTATGTCTAGGCTCAGCTAGTACACGTACTCTCAGAGCCTTGGCTCGGCTTGGCTCTGCTCTCTCTGTTAATTTGTTGACTCGCCCACCTCTAAGTGAAGCAGTATTCACACACCATCTCCTCTCATCATTTAATAGATACTTTCCCTTATTTGGAGACTCAAGGGACCTGAATAGCTTTAGGGTTTTTCCACTCTTGAAGTGTTATTTACCTCATCAAATTAAATTTTAAATATATATTTATTGGACTTTATGTAAAAAAAGTTTAATTTTGATAATTTGTTAAGCTAAGCATGTTATTTAAAGCTAAATGCAATTTTCCACATTGGATACTATGCCGGAATGTTAATTCCACACTGCAAGAGTTAACTATACTTGGGGTCCTCCTAACTCTGAAGGTGCAGAATTAATGGTGGTTCTGGGTTGCAGCCTGGGAAACTTATGAGTAATGAGAAATCACTGGAGGAATTGGAAAGTCCAGGTTTGAGTCCCCAGTAGTTACTGCAGCACCTGCCTTGCATTCTACCAATGCCTTTTCTCCACCAAAATCATGATTATTATAATAATAGCAACTTTTTGACAATGTTATGTCTTTTTTCCAGCTAGAAAATCATTGCCACATGATCATGATTTTCATCACTTAGGCCCAGATGCATCAAGCATAAAACAGGTCGCAAAGGTTCTCAGAATATGCCCCTTTGCGACCGTTATTTTTGCATTTGGGATGCATCATCCCAAATGCAAAAATCGCAAATTGAGAATTCGCTAAATTGCGATTACTTGCATTTAAGGAATCTCAAATTGAGATTCCTTAAATGCAATGCATTAAAGTTTAAAAAATAGCGATTTCGCTAATAGGGCTCGCAAATTACCATTAAGTACAACTTCATGGTAATTTGCAAAAACTTTGAAAAATGCACTAAAGTGCATTTTTCAAAGTTTCATGTTGCGCACACACAGGGGCATGTGTGTGCGCAACATATGTGCACAGATCAATTTCAGGGGTGCAACAGGGTGTCCTTTGGACACCCCTGCACCCTTGAAATCGCAATCTCATTTTGCGATTCACTAATTGCAATTCGCAAATTGAAAATTCTTCCCATTCATTCCTATGGGCCTCTAGGCCCGTAGGAATGAATGAGGATGTATTTCTTAATTGCGACTCGCAATTTGCGAATCGCAATTAAGGAATTTTAAGAAATCGCTATTTTCAAAGTGATTTCTTCTTGCATACCATTTTGCTATTCCTTATTAGCGATTCCTTATTTTTAGCTAATAAGGAATCGCAAAATGGATGCTTGATGCCTCTGGGGGTTAATAGCCATTGTTCCCGCTATATAAAACTTTATAAATAAATAAAGTGTTTATGTAAACGGGTAGAAAATGGGTAATAAAGCCAAAGTTTATCAAAAGAGCCGCCTCTAAAATATGTTTGGTCAGCACCCCCAAAATCCTTAAGATGTCCCTGCCAGTGGTTTCCCCAACTACGGATCAACAGATGGTAAAAGCCCCATTGCAGCCAGGCGTAATTATCAGCACGTAGCTTATGTATGACAGGACCAAATAACGAAGGTACAGATGCGAAGGTTGTTTTAAAGGTACAAAATGTCCGCTCGGAGGCTTCAATCGGTACAAGCAGAACATTTTTCTGTGAAAGATGAATTACTGATGTTATTTTTCAAGAATCTTGGACAAACCTGTCGTAAAATTCACCTTGCCAATAAATTCCTTTCATATCTTTTGTCCCTGGCGCACTAAGCTGACATCTGCTTCTCAAGGGTACGCAGTGACACCTTGTGGAAACATTAGGTACTTCACCAAACTTTAGACATTTCCTCTTTTATGTGTTTCGCTTTAACTGAGGTTTTGCGAGATATGTTGCGCATTGGCTCTAGGGTGACCAACTGGCATTGGTGGAAATTCAGGACGGTGAGGGTAAAAATTCAGGACAAAGGGTCAAAATTCAGGACACAAATTCAGGACAGGAGGTCAAAATTCAGGACAATACTTCAGGACATGTGGATAAGTTTTACAGACACACCAGAGGTCGTGCAATTGTATATAAGTAAGCCCAGCTATATCTAGACCTATTCAGCAATTTGCAAATCTATCCATCATGTATCCTTCCATCTATCATTTCACTCATCCACCCCTTCATTCATCCTTTCACTCATCCATCCATTTTCCATCCATCCGCCCTTTCACCCTATCCATCTGTACACTCATCCATCCACTCTTCTAATCATCCATCCATTCATTCATCCATCCAGCCATTTACCCTTTCACCCATCCAGCCATCCTTTCACTTACTCATCCATTCACCCAGTCACTCATCCTTCCACCCATCCACCCTTTCAGTCATCCATCATCCTCCCTTTCTCTCTCCATTGACTCTTTCACTTAGCAATCCTTCCTTCCATCCATCCACCCACCTATCCATCCATCTACTCATCTGCTCATGAATCCATCATTGACCATATCACTCATCCATCCTTTCTCTCATCCATTTATCCTTTCACTCCTTCATTCATCTACCTTCCCTTTCACTCACTCATCCATCCTTACATCCACCATTTCACTCATCCGTCCATCTATTCGCCCTTGCACTTATCAATTCATCAATCCATCCATCATTTTACTCATCCACCCACTCACTCATCATCCACCTTTTCACTCATCCATCCTTTCACTCACCCATCCACCCTTTTACCCATCCAGCTACCCTTCCACCCATACATACAGCTATTTTCCTTTTCTCTCTTACATCCTTCCACTCACTCATCAATCCATCCATCCTCTCCCATTATCCATCTATTCAATCTTTCATTCATCCATTCACCCTTTCACTAATTCATCCAGCCACCCCTTCACTTACTCACTCACCCACCTTTTCATATTAATTTTGAGCTGAGCCTTTTGGACAAGAGGCCCATCAAGAACTTCACTCTCACTGCAGGAGCCATTCCAGGACTGGGACAGAAGCCACCCAGGGCAGAGACAGGATCCACCACAGAGGGGGGGACAGGAGCCACCACAGGTGGGGGGGAGGGGGACAGGAGCGACCACAGGCGGGGGACGGGGCAGGAGCCATCACAGGTCAGGGGGGGGCAGGAGCCACCACATGGGGGAGCAGGATCCACCAGGGTGGGCACAGGGGTGGGCATGCGGTATTCTAGAATTTTCTGGGTCTCTTCCAGGGTGGGGGAGGGCTCCTTACCCCCTCCTGGACAAGACAACGAGAAGACAGGCTCTGTTTCCAAAATGTTCGTTTTGCCCCCCCCCCCCCCCCCCCCCCCACACTGATCTACTGTACTGAAAGGAGATACTCCAAGAGAACTGATTTAACTGATTGTCCTCCATACTTTATTAATCAGTGTGGCTGGGATTGTGCCATTTCTTTATTTTATTACAATATAGACTGCATGTTTGTAAACAAACCTCCCTGTGAAAAGAACCACGTGCTGCCTCGGTGTAATCCGGGCCGGTTCTAGGATGTTTGGGGCCCTGGGCAGAAAGGGAATGTGTCACACCAATTGCAGATTCATGACGCATTGAGGGCTGTTTGCATCTGAACAGATGCCCCTGCTCCTGAAGCCGCAGCCCCTCCCTCTCAGTCCCCTTCAAGCACCTCTTAACAGCTCGTCAAGGGCTGGAGGTGTGAGGGTTGTCATCCCGGTGTGCCTCTCCAATGCTGCTGGGTATCTGAGCTTTCATACAGCATCAGAGCGACACCCGACCTTAACAGCATTGGAGTCAAGCAGGGAGGTGGGGGGCCAGCTGTGCCGGTTCCTCCTGCAATGCACCGTTTGCTACCTCTTGTATTTTGTTGGCTCACGGTTGTCACTTTTGTAATGCACCGTTTGCTACCTCTTGTATTTTGTTGGCTCACGGTTGTCAGTTTTGTAATGCACCGTTTGCTACCTCTTGTATTTTGTTGGCTCACGGTTGTCACTTTTGTAATGCACCGTTTGCTACTTCTTGTATTTTGTTGGCTCACGGTTGTCAATTTTGAGTCATTTAATGTAACGTTTGCTTTTGTGTTTTGTTCACTTGTAATGTTCTCATGTATCAGTTCTGTTCCTATTGTGAAGCGCTCTGACACCTTCGGGGAAAGTCCGCGCTATATAAAAATGCATAAATAAATAAATGTGTGAACAGTTAAAATTACGGACAAATGGCGTCCGTTAAAAAACCCTTCACGGACAACGGACAGAGGGACGAAATTACGGACTGTCCGTGAAATTTACGGACGGTTGGTCACCCTAATTGGCTCTCAGATTTGGAACCTGGGCCGTAAACTCTCTCTGCTCAAGGCAGGTATATCCATCGCTTCTCTTGTGGACTTTGCCTAAAACAGTCAAAGTTACAGAAACGTTACAATTGATTAAAAAAAAAACAGGATGCCTACCTTGATTGCCCCGTCTAAAGTAAGAAGGAATGGAGCCACTGATATTTGCTCTAAGCTAAACGTTTGCTCCAGCACAAAAAGTGGAACAAACTGATTTCACACTTTTTTGCTTGTTTTTACATAATGGGATACGGAAAAGATATTTTCAATATACTTTTCAGTTTTGAAATATTGAGCTATGTATGAAGCAAAATCGCTTCGTTACATTAAACAAATATACATTGTGGAATGTTATCTCTTTGTTAATGCCACCAATGGTTGTAGTGAAATTTTAAACTACAATATCAAAAGCTGAATGTTTTGTAAATATCAACATAACACGAAATGGCAATATAAAACCATATTACATGTTACCAATTATATCTTTTTTGTATAACTTTATTATTTTGGGTTGCTAGTTTGAAAAAGTTGTATTTTCAAACAGGAAAATATTGATTGAAAATAGTATGTGAAATACTGGACTGTCAAGTTTTTTTTTATCTACAGTAAAAACTGAAAAACAGAAGAATATTATAATATTATGTAGTTAACCTGTATAGATTTTTAGACACAAGCATTTTTTGTTGTTGAAAATACATTCTCCTTTTAAAGTGACTGATGGTTGAAGCTGTTCTTTTTTAGGTGCAAATACAACTGAGCACTGATTGGAATTAGATTGTTTAGGTTTTCTTTACTTTTCATGAATAGGTTGTTGATAAAACAATGGGCAATGGTTATGGGGCCATGAAATTATGTGATTTTGTTCAATTTATCTCATAATTATAGTTTTACAACATTTGCCATGTGATTTGTGGTATGATGTGCATATTGCAACAAAAATTGTTGATTCCAGTTCAAATGGATCAAAATAATACTACTAAAAATGTGCTGCTAAATTTATCTTTTTCTCTGCATAATTTAGAAAACCCAGTGGCAGCTTTTGATTCTCCATTTCCACCCAATAGTGGTGGCCTTGACAGCTCTATGTGATGGTTTGTGGCTGTCATGATAATAAAACTCATATTTCACAAAAACAGTGAAATAGTTTCCGAATTCACAAGTTCCCTGTAAAACGTAAGTTTGTCTAACACTGCAGTTTATACAATATAAGCTCTCAAACATTCTCTCTCTCTCTCTCTCTCTCTCTCTCTCTATCTCTCTCTCTCTCTCTATATATATATATATATATATATATATATATATCCTCACAACTTGGCTCAGCTTGGTTGACCCCTGGCGCTCTATCACCGGTGCGTGTTCCTCGGCAGAGCCCCGCCGAATTCAAATTTCAAAAATACCCTCGCAGGCAATGAGCACGCACTCGAGAGAATCTTTTCTTTACAATTCTTTATTGCACCATAGTTCTTGCAGTTAGGTATCTAACTGCAAGAACTATGGTGCAATAAAGAATTGTAAAGAAAAGATTCTCTCGAGTGCGTGCTCATTGCCTGCGAGGGTATTTTTGAAAAGAAAAAAAAGAAAAAATAAATATATATATATATATATATATATATATATATATATATAGATATATTATATATATAGATATGTATATATATCCCAACTTCTATGGCCCACAGAGAGCGACAGGCCTCTTTCCAGGGCGGTCACAGCACTGGGGGCGGCCAACCTCCATTCATACACCAACAAAGCTGCCAAGCCATGCCTTCCCTGGACCAGAAACAAGCTTCCTAGGACCAGTTTCTGGCATTACAGCCGTCTTCAGCCAGGGTTGCTTGAATCCAGTGGCAAATTCTCATTTCAAGAATATGCTAGACATATTGGACCTGATTCACAAAGGGCCTCTGCAATCATGGCGGAGGCCCCGCAGTCGTGAGGAGTCTCCCCACTCGGGCGGAATCTCCGCAATGAGAGTTCTTATTATGGAGATTCCGCCTGAGTGTGGAGACACCCCAACGTCTGTGGGGGCCTCCGCCACAAGTCCTTTTTTTCTTTTCCTTTGTCATTTTTTTTCACTTAGGCTAGCCAAAAAGAATGAATAAAAACTTAACTTCCAAACTAGCTTTCCAGCGCCAGATTGGCTTTACCAGCGCTTTTTTCTGTTTGGCGACAAGCGTCATTCTTGAGCCGTTTCTAGTTGAGATAACTTCCTGCCAGTCAGTACTCTGTATCTGAATGGATGCACTCTTGTTCTATTCTTTTCAGCATCATGCAAGACATTGCTTCATTCTTGAAATCACAGCAGGAGCTGCTTTTGCGTCTTGCTAAAGCGCCTCAAACTGAACGGTAGACGCGGACACGCAGCACACTACATCTAGGGGTGTTTGCAATATGTTGAATTGCAGTGTGGTCTGTGTGGGAAGTATTTTAGTACTACACGTTGCATGGCTGGAAATAAGTATGTCTCCATCTGTTCATTAATAGTCGGAAATCATTGGGTGTCCATTCATAAAGTCGAGTCCAAGGTAACACAGGGATGAGGCAAGCCTGCAGCTGCCGCTCCACCTATAGACGTTGCCCATTTTTCAGTTGAATGGTGAACCCTTTATCAATGTGTTCTTAAATTTGGGATTGACCTATATCTAAACGCTCTTGACTGTGACAGGAAAATCAGGTCCGGGCACAAACCCGCCCTGGCAATTCAGTTGGACCGGCCCCGTTGAGGGCGGGGCGAGGGGCGGGTGGCTAGCATGAATCACTGCTGTTGCTTTTGTTACAGGGGGGTAATATTGCAGCACTGCTACAAAACTGGCCCCCAGTTACAAAAACAGCCCCCATCCTTCCAAAACCGGCCCCACCCTTCCAGCCCACCGGGAAAACGCCAGATGTTCGCTACGGCCAGTCCGACCCTGAGGAAAATGATCTGAGGCCCAGAGTGGCAGAGTTTTACCCAGGATGGCACAAAGGCCAAGCTTACAGATTTGTAGTTTTTGGTGCAGAGATACCATGGGACTGTAACTCCTGCTTCAGGCCAGTAATCTCACAGCAAAAAACACAATGACTACTTTTTGGTCCCTATATGGTCTCAGTCCCTTTTGCTGATTTTTCCCTGCTTCCAGGGACAAATCATCTTAGTTTGCACCTGCTTTCAGCAGCCGGTAAATGTTATCCTCTAGTGCAGGTAGAGATTAGGTAGGTGTGGTTCAGGGCAGGGTAGGAGGAGTGGTCTTTGTTCTCTCTGTGGTGCTACAGGTGTCAGGCAGAGGCCAGGCTGTGCTTCTGCCCAGAATGCCTTTCCCTCCAGTTGTCAGAGACGTTTTAAGGCAGGAGCAAGGTAGGCTTTTGCCAAGGTGATCCCTCCTTTCAACAGGCCTTCTTGTTTACCCATTGGGATCGTTCAAGTTACTAATCTTTTAAGTACAAAATATTGCTTACTTTATCCGAGATGAATCTTTGTGAGGCTGCAAGCCCTGCCACCTCTACGTCAGTAAGGGTTTAAGTTGTCATCACGGGCTGACAGTCATTTTCTGGTTGGGCTTGGCACTTGCACTAAGCATCTGGGATGTGCACATGCCCAGCCCAATCGCAAAAGCCTTTTCGGTTTGTACGTTACTGCAGGGCAAACTTGCTTTTTGCTGTCCAGGGTCTTGTGAAGCACTGGTCGTCTCCTTGGCAGTAGAGGATGTGGCCTGTGGCCTAGTGGCTAGAGCGACGGACCTCGAAGCTGGGGAACTTGGTTCGAGTTTTTGCAGGGACGCTCAACATCCTGTGGTTTTGGGCAAATAACTTAATCTCCCCGTCTGTAATGCAACTGGTGCTCATGTAAAGCGCTCTGATACCTATATAGAACTGTTAAAAAAACAAGCATTTGCAATGCAAAGGTCTCGCATGTGGGAGAATTAGACCTATTGGTATTGTAAATGATAATGTCTTTTACTCATCTTTTTTTTGGAGTGGGGTGGATGTATGTGGTGTCAAGTGGAATTATGTGGTTTGTATTGGAATTGTTAGTTGTGGAATTGTGTGGTGTGTGGTGTGTAGTGTACTTGTGTAGTGTAATTATGTGGTATGGTGAATACTTAGGTGTGTGAGATGCACAGAATAGTTAGAAAGGAAGATAGAGAGGGATATGTAGTTTGCGCACAAAGTGGTGAATGAAATCCAGGCAGAAGAGAGGAAAGAGTGTGTGAGAAAGAAGGGAAGAGCAGGCTACTGACTCATTAGGAGGGAGTTAGAAATTATTTTTACATCCAAAATAAACCAATATGTTGATTTACCAGCTCAGTAAGGTTTACAATGCTGTGCGCCTTTAGATGCGAAAAAAAGAGTGTGCAGGAAGAAATATATATTAAACAAGCGTAAGTACATTATACTTTACCGGTGCTCCTCAGCCTCGAAAGGAAGTGACATATCGGCTGCAGACCGAGACAGGAGGCAGCAAAGAGGAGTGGTGCAGGACTGCACCAGTGGTAAGTAGGAGGCAGGTGTATAATAATTTTATTGATAATAGCAGGTCTTGCAGACAGTGCATGCGCACTGTAGCTCGACCTAAACAAGCATTGGAAATGCAATAGGTCTCGCAGCATTAGAGTTAGTGCTTTTAGAATTGTTTATGGGTTTTTGTGTAAATCTTTAGCATTTTTGTTTCCTGTAGCCAATGCTAAAGAATTAAAAAAAAAAGCCATAAACATTTCTAAAAGCTCTAACTCAAATGCTCCGAGACCTATTGCACTGTGTGAGGGTGAGGGGTTGAGGGTGAGTGAGGGTGAGTGAGGGTGAGGGTGGGTGAGGGTGAGTGAGGGTGAGTGAGGGGTTGAGGGTGAGTGAGGGTGAGGGGTTGAGGGTGAGTGAGAGCGAGGGTGAGTGAGGGTGAGTGAGAGTGAGGGTGAGTGAGGGTGAGAGTGAGTGAGGGTGAGGGTGAGTGAGGGTGAGTGAGGGTGAGGGTGGGTGAGGGTGAGTGAGGGTGAGGGTGAGTGAGGGTGGGTGAGGGTGAGTGAGGGTGAGGGTGAGTGAGGGTGAGGGGTTGATGTTGAGGGGTTGAGGGTGAGAGGGTGAGTGAGGGGTTGAGGGTGAGTGAGGGTGAGGGTGAGTTAGGGTGAGGGGTTGAGGGTGAGTGAGGGTGAGGGGTTGAGGGTGAGTGAGGATGAGTGAGAGTGAGGGTGAGTGAGGGGTTGAGGGTGAGTGAGGGTGAGGGCGAGTGAGGGTGAGTGAGGGTGAGGGTGAGTGAGGGTGAGTGAGGGTGAGGGTGAGTGAGGGTGAGTGAGGGTGAGGGCGAGTGAGGGTGAGTGAGGGTGAGGGTGAGTGAGGGTGAGTGAGGGTGAGGGTGAGTGAGGGTGAGGGGGTGAGGGTGAGGGTGAGTAGGGTGAGGTGAGGTGTTGAGGGTGAGTGAGGGTGAGTGGGGTGAGGGGAGGAGGGGAGGTTGAGGGTGGAGTGAGGGTGGTGAGGTGTGAGGGGGGGTGATGGATTAAAGTGGATGTGGCCATTTCACAACCCTTCATACTCAATAACCACTCTAAATAGTTTCTGGTCTTTACCACACTTATGAAAAGGGGGCAATATTTGGTCTCCAAATAGCTAAGAGCTCAAAACCTATATCAGGGTCCTGGTTTGTCCAGTTCCAAATACCTTTCTATCCACTATGCACCAAAATATCATCGTGGGGTCAAACTAAACTGCTTTGTGTCAGAAACTTCAAAGACAGCAGTCCCAATTTAATAGAGTCTAAGATTTCTTCCACTCATAGGAATATACCAGATTAATGTGAAGTAAACTATCATGACAAACAACGTTGTCTGGATCAAGGTCAGCAAAAATATAGACCAGCAAATGTGCTATTAGGGCGATGGAATGCAGTTTGAGATTAAATCCTTCAAAACATCTCTCACCTCTTTGAAAAAAATGATTTTTAATGAAAGTAAAGCAGCTTTCTCCGATATTACCATGGAAACAAACAGATCTTTGCAAGACTTCAAAAGATTCTAAGGTTTCAAAACACTTCCTTTGAATCTTACTGCAGAAAAAGAGAAAACGGACTTCTTTAATGCAGTAAGCCAAAATGATCTAATCAACACAATCGACATGGCATGTCTCACTATTATCCTAGGTGGGCATGAGTGGATGACTTGACATTTCAAACAGCAGGAAAAACGATGGGAGTATCTTCTTATATCAATCTGCCTATTTGAACACTCAAGAGTGCATGCCTGACTAGATGCATCAAAATTATCATGAAAAAGCAGGAAAACTAATTTACATGAATATCGACTTCACATAGAAACAAGATGTTTCTTCAAGTGAATAAGTGTTAAACACAAGATAGCAAAATAAATAAATCTGCTTAAGAGTGCGCCACTCAGTGCAAAGTTTGGACTCTGCCAGTCTGTGAATTTCCAAAAAGGCTTTACTTTTGTAATTTGAAGAGTCAGGATAAAGGTGAATGGTGTATGTGTAGAATGAATCAGCCATCTTGAAATTTTTAACAAACTCCCTAAACCATTTGAAGAAATACATTTGTGGCAACGGATTTTTTAAACGTCTGAAAATTAATCCAGTTCTCCGATCAAAAACAAACGTATTTTGTTTTTTACTCAAATATGACGAATACATGCAGTAAAAAATGTTTCAAACCACTCCAAAATTAGAAGGTTTTTTTAATTTCTTCTATACATTTTGCAAACCACTCCAAAATTAGAAGGTTTTTTTAATTTCTTCTATACATTTTGTTTCAATCGTAGAGAACACACGCAATTAGGGATTAACGATCTTCGTCAATTTGCTGCCGCTAAATGTAAACAATAAGTACAACACACTTAAATTGCCGAGAACGCTCTTCATATCTGGAAATGGGATTAGGCGTGTTTCTTGTCCTTCCTTGATTTCTATTACATTCAGGGGTGTCGCGAGAGCCGAGAGTTGCTAGCGAGGAAGTTTTGATTTTCATACAGGGCACTTAACTTTTTCAAAGCGGCACCTGGAGGAGGAACAGAAGTTGCAGGTGCTTATTGACGATTCCTCTGGAGTATTTTATTTACAGCCAATGTCTAGTGAGTTTTTAGTGCTTTAGACTTGGAGATCCGAGAACAGGCTACTTCATAGGCAGAAGTGAAAGACTCGGAGTATCAGTCCTTTCGAAGGAGCACCAGTATCCTCTCGTTGGGCATGGGCACCCATCGCTTCCAAGAGCTTGTCATAAACTAATACTACCTAAAGATACCGTAGCAGAGAGCGCCCTTCCCTTGCAATAACCGAGGCGGGAATTAAGGGTGCACTGCAGCAGAGTCCTTCAAGATTCTAGTTGTGAGTTGCTTATCGAATTGAGAGTGTTTTTTGTATATCTGTAACCCTGTTAATCCCATTACACATACAGATTTACAGTAACACGATGCCACGAAAGAAATGTGAAGTGGGTGGAATTTGGAAAACCAGAGCGAGGGAGGACTCAGCTAGCGGCAGGCAGGCAGGGGAGGAGGGGGGAGGAGAGTAGGGGAGGCACGGCCTAGCGGCCGTGCAATCAAGTAGTGAGGGGGCGGAGCTGGGGGAGGCTGTGGAAGAGAGTAGGCAAGGCGACACGGCGGGAGGGGGCGGAGCGGGTAAACAAAGACGGACATGCACGCGCCCGTGACTTTTAAGGTCAATGCGCATGCGCATAAGCTTAATGCGCATGCGCATTGACCTTAAAAGTCACGGGCACTGCAAGGAATCGCCACGATTCCTTGCAGTGTGGATAAAGAGTGGATGAGCCCCTATAGTCTCGCTTGCTCGATGCGCATGCGCATCGACAGGCGAGACCTAAAAAGAGGAGCTGCAGGCAGAGAGCCAGTAAATATTCTCTACATATTCCCCTGCAAGTCCCCAAAACAGATGTGAGCACATGGGAAGCACAGGCAGCTACCTGCTGATCTACTCGGCTCATGAAGTGATGCATAAATGTGGGGATACCAGGATGAGGGATGTTGGTACCTCGTCTGAAACATAAAAGGGGACAGGCTGGCCTCTTCTTGATGTGCTCTAGAGGGGTATGCAGTTACTTCCCCGGTCTTTTTAGAAAGGAGTTGATCTTGATTCCATCTAATGAGTGAACAGAATATATATTCCATTGCACTGTAAGAGTAATGCATAACCTGTTAAAACCTGTAAACTTACAATTAACCTATTATTTGTTAATTGTGCACAAATTTGTCCTCAAAATAATTTTATTTGAGCTTAACACAAGGTGTATAAAATTAAGTTTTGGGACTGATTAAGTATACACATGTTCTTAGTGGTGTTGTAAAGTGAATAACTCATCCATCTGTCGATGTTTCTATCAGGGCGGCTCCTCCGCTACGGCAGAGGCGCGTCACCACCTTTGACAGCAGCAGGGACAGCTGAAAAACTATAAAAATAAAACAATAATAAAGCAAGTTTAGTATTGTTTTATCTTTCTCCATGCCGTGGATTCTTTGGGGCGGGGCCAGGGGAATGACAGGCACAGGGGAAGTGGAGTGGTGGGAGCACTGTTCTCAGTGCCCATGGCGGTTTGGCCGGCCGTGTTAGGCCGGCCAAACCGCCATGCGCCCTGAAGCTCTCTCCAACCCCAGCTGCGTTGCCGGGTTGAAGAGAGCAGGTACAGGCTCCAAGTCTCCCTGGGAGCACAAATCGTGGGTGTATTCAAAGATGGGAGAACACTCCTAACCTCTCCGCCGGATCGCCCCTTTGCATTCTGGTACATGCAGTTCGTATGACTTGAAGAGTTAGGAAAAAGTTCGCAAGTGTTTCACCAAGGTTGGTGCAAGTAAGTACTTGGTATTTCCAGTATCTCTAGACACGGCTCGTGTTTCGGGATAATATCCCTCATCAGTAGAGATCAGTTCTGGGGTGGCTGAGAAGGCTGCCAAACAACAGTCACAGGCTTCGTTGCCTCTCGGGCGCGAAGGTGCATCTCCAAATCGTGGGTGCTCTGGCCAGCCCTGACGCTGCTCTCATGTTGTGAGAGCAATGTCCGGATTGGCCGTTGGGCAGACTGGGAGCCTGCGCTGCAGCTAGAAGAGCGGCTGTTGGCGGGATTAAGGTATTTTTTTTTGTCCTCCACCGCACTACTTTTCCCCAACACCAGCCACGACTGTGTTCTGAGGGTCTCTCTGTGATTTATCTATCTGTATCATTGCCTCTGTTTATCTCATATTCTCACATTGTCTGCTTGTTTGTCTAGCTGACTTTGTAGCTTCTCTGTCGATTTATACTTTTCTGTTTCCATCTGGCCTCGCACCATCAGCATTCCCACGTATCTTTCTGCGTCTCAGATTCTGGCGCTCTGCCTGTCAGTCTGTCCGTTCTATTTATTTTTCTATTTGGCTCAGAATGCCTACATACCTGACTCTGGCTCTCTGAATGTTTAATGCATCTGTTCATATGTGGATCAGTCTTTGATTTTTCTATTATTTTTCCTGATTACGCGATCAGCATTAACCCGTTGTGTGTGCCAATCTGTCGCTGTTAGTTTATGTCTTTATTTTAGAGTGTGACAAACTGAATAATGTATTCTTCCTCTTCTGGGCTGTAGTCCCTTCATAGCCCCATTATATGTTCTTGCTTTTACTTTAAACTGCACAGCAGCCCTCTCCATCATTTGGGCAGGAAACCCCTTAAATGCGCCTATGGTCCAGCCTGTTACACACATTAAAGCACATTTAAAAGTGCCAGTGCATCCACTGAGGGAGGCCAGACAGCTTGCAGAGTTTGTCTAGCCCATCAAAACAATATATGTAATTGTAATTGCATGTATATAGCTCTTACTACCCCTGACGAGGCGTCAAAGCGCTTTTCAGCGAGTAGCACACTACTCCGGAACCCAAAAAGGATCAGTGGTGAATTAGTATAGGGAAATATGACATTCATCTGAGTGGTGGACATGTGAGTCTATTATTTAGATTGAAAAGAATGGTGGAGGGGTAGAAGAGGGAAGGGTCTATGAAACTGGAAATTCGCATATTGCTATCCTTGCAGTATGATGCAGCCGTTTCAACATTTCAAAGTTCATAAAAAACAAATCATGTTGAATTGTGGTCCAATAATGTGAGATGTTTACATGACTATGACCTAGCCTGGTATGTCTGCCATAATAAATGATAAGCAAATAGGGATGGGCATGCCACTTACGGCTCGGGCCAGTCGCGAGCCGGAGGCCTGACTCAGCTGCAGGTCCTCCTCAGGCTTCTGATTGCCACTTACCCTCTGCAATTATGGGCCAAAACCTATACACAAAGCATAATCCTTTGGTATTAAAAGGGAGATTAAGAGTTAGGCATTTAGTGGGTGGATTTCAAAATGTGAAACCAGGAAACCTGGAGCAATCCTAAGCCTCCCCGCTTGACGAATTGTGTGATCCTAAGCAAATAATTTGTTTAACAGAGCCTCCTTTTTTCTAGGTTTTCAGCCATGAGGGCAGCTGCCAATCTGGACATTCAGGGTGTGTGCTGTACATAAATAATCTAATGTATTAGGGTGAAATGCTCCTGCATGTTAAAGAATTACCTTTTTTAATTTTAAAGAGACTATCATATTTTCACCTGATGTTTGTTGCATGACTTAGATATCAACTATGTCTAGGCTCAGCTAGTACACGTACTCTCAGAGCCTTGGCTCGGCTTGGCTCTGCTCTCTCTGTTAATTTGTTGACTCGCCCACCTCTAAGTGAAGCAGTATTCACACACCATCTCCTCTCATCATTTAATAGATACTTTCCCTTATTTGGAGACTCAAGGGACCTGAATAGCTTTAGGGTTTTTCCACTCTTGAAGTGTTATTTACCTCATCAAATTAAATTTTAAATATATATTTATTGGACTTTATGTAAAAAAAGTTTAATTTTGATAATTTGTTAAGCTAAGCATGTTATTTAAAGCTAAATGCAATTTTCCACATTGGATACTGTGCCGGAATGTTAATTCCACACTGCAAGAGTTAACTATACTTGGGGTCCTCCTAACTCTGAAGGTGCAGAATTAATGGTGGTTCTGGGTTGCAGCCTGGGAAACTTATGAGTAATGAGAAATCACTGGAGGAAATGGAAAGTACAGGTTTGAGTCCCCAGTAGTTACTGCAGCACCTGCCTTGCATTCTACCAATGCCTTTTCTCCACCAAAATCATGATTATTATAATAATAGCAACTTTTTGACAATGTTATGTCTTTTTTCCAGCTAGAAAATCATTGCCACATGATCATGATTTTCATCACTTAGGCCCAGATGCATCAAGCATAAAACAGGTCGCAAAGGTTCTCAGAATATGCCCCTTTGCGACCGTTATTTTTGCATTTGGGATGCACCATCCCAAATGCAAAAATCGCAAATTGAGTATTCGCTAAATTGCGATTACTTGCATTTAAGGAATCTCAAATTGAGATTCCTTAAATGCAATGCATTAAAGTTTCAAAAATAGCGATTTCGCTAATAGGGCTTGCAAATTACCATGAAGTACAACTTCATGGTAATTTGCAAAAACTTTGAAAAATGCACTAAAGTGCATTTTTCAAACTTTCATGTTGCGCACTCACAAGGGCATGTGTGTGCGCAACATATGTGCACAGATCAATTTCAGGGGTGCAACAGGGTGTCCTTTGGACACCCCTGCACCCTTGAAATCGCAATCTCATTTTGCGATTCACTAATTGCAATTCGCAAATTGAAAATTCTTCCCATTCATTCCTATGGGACTCTAGGCCCGTAGGAATGAAAGAGGATGTATTTCTTAATTGCGACTCGCAATTTGCGAATCGCAATTAAGGAATTTTAAGAAATCGCTATTTTCAAAGTGATTTCTTCTTGCATACCATTTTGCTATTCCTTATTAGCGATTCCTTATGTTTCGCTAATAAGGAATCGCAAAATGGATGCTTGATGCATCTGGGGGTTAATAGCCATTGTTCGCGCTATATAAAACTTTATAAATAAATAAATAAAGTGTTTTTGTAAACGGGTAGAAAATGGGTAATAAAGCCAAAGTTGTTCATAAGAGGCGCCTCTAAAATATGTTTGGTCAGCACCCCCAAAATCCTTAAGATGTCCCTGCCAGTGGTTTCCCCAACTGCGGATCAGCAGATGGTGAAAGCCCCATTGCAGCCAGGCGGAATTATCAGCACGTAGCTTATGTATGACAGGACCAAATAACGAAGGTGCAGATGCGAAGGTAGCTTTAAAGGTACAAAATGTCCGCTCAGAGGCTTCCTTCGGTGCAAGCAGAACATTTTTCTGTGAAAGATGAATTACTGATGTTATTTTTCAAGAATCTTGGACAAACCTGTCGTAAAATTCACCTTGCCAATACATTTTTTTCATATCTTTTGTCCCTGGCGCTCTAAGCTGACATCTTCTTCTCAAAGGTACGCAGTGACACCTTGTGGAAACATTAGGTACTTCACAAAACTTTAGACTTTCTTCTTTTATGTGTTTCGCTTTAATTAACCGAGTTCTTGGTTTTGCGAGATGTGTTGCGCATTGGCTCTCAGATTTGGAACCTGGGCCGCAAACTCTCTCTGCTCAAGGCAGGTATATCCATCGTTTCTCTTGTGGACTTTGCCTAAAACAGTCAAAATTACAGAAACGTTACAATTGATGAAAAAAAAAACAGGATGCCTACCTTGATTGCCCCGTCTAAGAAGGAATGGAGCCACTGATATTTGCTCTAAGCTAAACGTTTGCTCCAGCACAAAACGTGGAACAAACTGATTTCACATTTTTTTGCTTGTTTTTACATAATGGGAAACGGAAAAGATATTTTCTATCTACTTTTCAGTTTTGAAATATTGAGCCATGTATGAAGCAAAATCGCTTCGTTCCATTGAACAAATATACATTGTGGAATGTTATCTCTTTGTTAATGAATGCCACCAATGGTTGTGGTGAAATTTTAAACTACAATATCAAAAGCTGAATGGTTTGTAAATATCAACATAGCACGAAATGGTAATATAAAACCATATTACATGTTACCAATTATATCTTTTTTGTATAACGTGATTATTTTGGGTTGCTAGTTTGAAAAAGTTGTATTTTCAAACAGGAAAATATTGATTGAAAATAGTAAGTGGAATACTGGACTATCAAGTTTTTTAAAATCTACAGTAAAAATAAAAAACAGAAGAATATACTATATTATGTAGTTAAACTGTATAGGATTTTAGACGCAAGCATTCGTTGTTGTTGAAAATACGTCCTCCTTTTAAAGTGACTGATGGTTGCAGCTGTTCTTTTCTAGGTGCAAATACAAGTGAGCACTGATTGGGATTAGATTCTTTAGGTTTTGTTTACTTTTCAAGAATAGGTATTTGATAAAACAATGGGTAATGGTCATGGGCCCATGAAATGATGTGATTCTGTTGCATTTATCTCATAATTATAGTTTTACAACATTTGCCAAGTGATTTGTGGCATAATGTGCATATTGCAACAAAAAACGTTGAATCCAGTTCAAATGGATCAAAATAATACTACAAAAAGTTTGCTAATAAATTTATCTTTTTCTCTGCATAATTTAGAAAGTCCAGTGGCAGCATTTGATCCTCCATTTCCGCCCAATACCAGTGGCCTTGACAGTCGTAAAGCTCTATGTGATGGTTTGGTGGCTGTCATTATGATACTGAAACCCATATTTCACAAAAACAGTGAAATAGTTTCCGAATTCAGAAGTTTTCTGTAAAACGTAAGTTTGTCTAACACTACACTTTGCACAATTAACCCCTTCGACGCTCATGACGAGCTGGGCTCGTCATGAGGTAGCCTCCTCGCACGCTCATGACGAGCCCAGCTCGTCATGAATAATGGGTTTTTGAAAATCCCAGCGCAGGAAGGGAAAATGTGCCGCGAGGATGTGGTTAAAACTCTCAAAAATTATATATATATATATATTCACTGAAAAAACCATAGGTTATAGACCATATATAGTTAGGAATTAGCATTTAGAAAACCTTATTTTACTCACACAAAACCATTGAAATTCCATATATAGTTAGTTGCACTAACTATATATCGCGCACCCGCAATCCACTGCTGATGATGTCACATATTACATCATTCATGACATGGTCAGTGACATCACTGATGACATCACTGATGACATCTCAAATGACATCACTGATGACATCATCTAGTGTCTGTGTGTTTTTGTAAAGTTTAAATACGTTTTACATATTGAAGAATGACTGGATGGATGGAAGACTGAGTGTGTGTGTGTCTGGCTGGGAGGTGTGTGACTCTGTGCATATCAATGTGTACTTGTATCAGTGATTGTATAAGAGAGTAAGTATGTGTTAGTATATGTGTGAAAAGTATGGTGTTCTGTGTTTAACTATAGATGAGGAAATCGAAGTGTGATTGATTCTTCACAGGACTGACTAGGTGTATGAGTGCATATGATAGTGTTCTAATAATAACTGACTGTATGTATGAGTAATTGTATGGGTGAATGAGTGAATGTGTGTGTAGACGTACGAATCAGTGAGTGCGTATGTAGTAACTGGTATTGGTGTGTCATGATGTCATCAGTGATGTCATTTGAGATGTCATCAGTGATGTCATTTCAGATGTCATTAGTGATGTCATCAGTGATGTCACTGAAGTATGGTGTTCTGTGTTTAACTGTATGGATGAAGAAATGGAAGTGTGATTGATTCTTTACAGGACTGACTTGGTGTGTGAGTAACTCCATGGATGAGTGGCAGTGTGTGACTGTCTGCATAGGTGTATGAGTGCATATGATAGTGTTGTAATAATGAGTGACTGTATGTATGAGTGATTGTATGGGTGAATGAGTGAATGTGTGTGTAGACGTAGGAATCAGTGAGTGCGTATGTAGTAACTGGTATTGGTGTGTCATGATGTCATCAGTGATGTCATTTGAGATGTCATCAGTGATGTCATCAGTGATGTCATTTGAGATGTCATCAGTGATGTCATCAGTGATGTCACTGACCATGTCATGAATGATGTAATATGTGACATCATCAGCAGTGGATTGCGGGTGCGCGATATATAGTTAGTGCAACTAACTATATATGGAATTTCAATGGTTTTGTGTGAGTAAAATAAGGTTTTCTAAATGCTAATTCCTAACTATATATGGTCTATAACCTATGGTTTTTTCAGTGAATTTTCAAGGTTTTGTAAATGGTAATTCCTAACTATATATGGTCTATAACCTATGGTTTTTTCAGTGAATTTCATTGGTTTTTTAACAGCTAATATCTGTAGCTGTAAAATGTATTCTTCTTTAAATCCCAAAATATATTTTATATGTTTATTAATAACTTTTTTTTTAAATATTTTTTTTTCTTCGTTCCCGCTTCGCGAATCGGGAAGCTTCCCGTTAGCTGACCTTGATGCCGCGAAATAGACCGCGAGCCGGTAAACGTTTCTTTACCGCAACTGCCGCATTAGAAAACAACATCGTGACGCCTCCCGTCCGCATGACGTTTCGCATTGTCGCGTGATACGTCATATGACGTGCTACGTTAGCGAACTGGTACGCTTACCGAGTCGCAAAGCACAGGTTTCTGGAAGCAAACCGGGAGGCCCTGCAAAGCGCTTAACGTAAACACAGCAGGTCATGTGACTTGGTAATAACACTTTTCATTGCTTCATTTCACTTTTGGTTTCCTAATGATGTAAGACTAGGTCATATAAACTAAAATGAACACTTTTCATTGGTTGAGAACTATTGTTTTTCCCAAATGATGAAAATCCCTCCTTCTTTCCTCACTCTGACTTTCATCATTGTGAGAGAAAGACCCTTTGTTACCAGTGAGCAATGGCTTCTTTAGTAGCTTCAGCTGGTGCTTCCCCACCACCTCCACCACATCCAAGGAAGAGTGGACCACCTGCTGAAGTTATAATTCAGCAAGAAGAGGAAGAAGAGGAACAGGACGACGAGCACGAAGAGAGGCACTTTTTGCCTGAGGAGCCCAGGACGTCTCACCGGAAAGAAAACTTCATTTGGCAATTTTTTAAAATTCCCAAAGGTCAGAAAAAAGTAAATGCAAGATACGTAACTTGCCTTGTATGTCAAGATAGACTGTCCAGAGGGACCGACAAAAAATACAGTTTCGGAAATTACACAATGCATCGCCATATGACTAGGTGGCATCCTAACAACTACAGTGCTGCACAGTTTCGTAATGACCTAGATAATCTCCCTATTATGGCCAGAAGATCTGTTGTACCGGAAGTAACGGGACCAGAGGGCAGGGAGATGGTGCCAAATATACAAACGAGATTTCGTGAAGTAAAACAAGTCTGCGTATATTGCAGTGGATTCATTTGCTACGGAGAAAGAAGCATCACTCTGATCAACAGAGCTATTGACTATCATATGCAAGTTTGTACGAAACGCCCCAAATAATAAATTCTTTTTTTTTGTTTTGTTGCTCCTGTTGAGCCCTTTACAATGAATCGTTTTCGTTGCCCCCTCCGAAAAAACCCCCCAAAAAATATAAAACTGTTCAGAAAAATTAAAAAAAAGTAAAAAAATGTTCAGAAAAATAATAAAAAATATATAAAACAACAAAAACAATTAAAAAAAAAGTTCTTTTCAGAACTACCTCCCCGTTATTAAAAAATTGGTACAATATTTGGAACTGTGCCAACCTCTATTTCTCGTAGTTCGCTTCCCAGTTCGCTCGCCGGTACGCGAACCGGAAGTGAACCAAAAATTTTTTTTAAAAAAAAGAACAGTAAGTATAAGGGAAGGAAACAGACACTTATGTTAAAAGAAAGACAGCTATAGGGGAGTAAACTAGAGATACTATTACCCGTAATCCACTGCTGATGATGTCACATATTACATCATTCATGACATGCTCAGTGACATCATCAGCAGAGGATTGCGGGTTTTTTGGCAACGTGCCTTATCCACGGTTTAATAACGCTGCCTTTTGCTTTATATAAGTTTTCAAATTGTATGAAATATATACCAATAGGTCGTTATGAACCTTTAGGTAGTGCTTTTCTTCATGAGGTCTGGTCGCTTCCATACACATACAGATGTTTCAAAGATGATCAAGAAGTTTATCTGAATGGAGAGGAATGCATTGAGACGCCAGATCATTCACTAATGTGTAGGCACATACAGTTACACGGTTCATGCAACAAACACCGACCAAATATGGCTTGCGTGTTGCAAGGCACGCCAGTTCCTGCTATCATCCCCACGTTCAAGTTGTTGGAAAATGGTAGTTATTTGATGCTCAATAATGAAGATTGTTCTGGGTTAATTAAAAGTATTCCTTTTATCGTAACAGTAAGTGAACGGGTTATTTGCTGCAGAAATGTTCTATTTCCTCCTACACATGAACATAGGGAGTTTTCAATCTGGCCACAAATACCAACCTTGGGAGCAGATTTCAACGGCATTGCAAGAATAAGAGCTCTTTTGTCTCAGAGAGAGATGGCCTTGAGTTCGGCCCGTGAAACTTTCGTGCTTCACATAGCGAACACCCGTACAGAGGTGCAGACCCTTTTCAATACTGATTCGCCTTTCCATTTCAGCAAGATGGTTCGGACTATCTTTAACGCGTCCTCCACAAAGGCCCTGGCGCACTTTTTTAAAGTTGTTACCAGTGGTCTCGTGACTTCATTTGAGAAAATCTTTGGAGTCATCCCTGCTTTCTTTCATTCTATTTTTTCCACTGTGCTTGGTGGATTCCCATTTTTACTTGCATTACCAGCGGACGCTCTTGTGCTTTTTTACATTTTTAAATATGGATGTCCCTCCTGTGCAAGCTCCCGCCCTGCAGCTGCTGACGCTGTTCCGCCATCGCATGCTAGAATATTATGGCACAATGCCGTTGGCGATATTAAGCACGGCATATGGATTATCTTTTCGATTCTCCTACTTCACCTGTGTCCAGCCTGTATTTCACTGCCTGACCTGTGATTTCGATTTGGCCATTGATGTGTGTCTCTGCGGACCGGTTTCTCCTGACGTCGACTTTAATCAGCTGATGACTCCTATCATTACTCACAAGTTGGTTTGTCCTGGTGAAAGGATTATGGCTGTGGCATTGATGCATGGACTAATTGGTCCCTGGAATTTACTGGCGGCAACACAGTCTTTCTTGGAACAGAGCTTTCTTGAAAACCCACCGAGCTGTCCTCTGATGGTGATAGAGGATCCGGTGCTGGGAGAGCACGTATGTTCTTTTCCGCTTTTAAATTGGATGGCTGAACTCTTTTCGGATGAAGACGGTGACTTCCTATTGGAGGCTGTTGCAGCTTATTTTGCATACACAGTTATGTCATAGACCTTTTTCATGTTTGATCTGCTGAGTACTAGCATTTCATTGACAATTCATTGACTTATTTGTCAAGTTTTTATTATTTAGCTTGTCTATTGGCTTAAGACTCGATAAAGTACTTGGCTGTTTTAGTTTTCTTTAGCATTAAATTTTCCTAGTTTTTAATGTTTTACCTTGCGGACCGTCCACATATAAAGTTGCAATCTGCTCTCATGAGATGGCACTTCTATTATCTTATTCAGTTCGTTTCCGGATCATAGGGAGGTGTCATCTAGGTCCTGGATATCTTTACACCGTGTTAAGTTAGCATGGGCTCATTACCGGTTTAAACGCCATTTTTCCTTTTTTGCAACTTCTGCACATGACACTTAGTTGTTGCTTTAGCTTTCAACCTAGTAGTTCATCGAGGTTTACATGAGAATAATATGTTATTGCTCTACTATCTGCTTTGCTTGTTAAACTATATCTGTACAGCGAGTGCTGAAGTTTCAAGAACAACACGATACAGAATTGTTATGAGGTCTGATCTCCACGACTTCATACTCATAACATAAGTGCAGCTTCTGCCAATTCTGGGCATGAGGCGGGTTTTATATTGCTTTGCCGAACACACATACACAACACTTGATGCGGTTCACATGAAGAGAGAGCTGCTGTATGCTGATGTGATTCCTTCAAATCTAAGACACTAAAGTATGGGCACGCCCTAAACCAACACAAACAGACCTTCTTAGCAAATAATATAATATGTGTATTAGGGAGGGTGAGATATAAGCAGCCGCGGGCCGTGGAGGGAGTTACGGTGGGGCAGGGAGGCGGGGAGGGGGAGGGGCAGGGTGGAACCCTCTCCACCCTGCCCCTCCCCCTCCCCGCCTCCCTGCCCCACCGTAACTCCCTCCACGGCCCGCGGCTGCTTATAAGTGTTGCTAACTCTTATTCATTTACAGCATGTTAACATACTGTCACCATTCGCTTTTTATGTACTAGTAACTATGCTGGTAATTTTGCTACTGATAATATGTGTACTTGTATTATCTAAGATACTACGCCTGAGAAGACGGCATTAGTAAATAAACATTTCAAATACACATGTGTTCTTCTTAACTCCATGTTCTGGTTTCTAAGAAATATATAACGACCGACTGTTCATGAGTTCCACGTATCCTGAGGTACTATAAGTTCATATTCTGGATTGTCTAAACATTGAGAGTTTGTTATATCCAATGTGACACTGTACCTAGCTTGCTAAGGGGTTTTTGATTACTAAGGTGAGTTTTGGGGCACCCTAATTAGCCGAGGTTCCAATCCTCTGTCCACAGTTCTGTGTGAGAACAGAAACCCTGCGACAGGGGCACCCCTGAGCCTTGCTGGAGCTTCATCACACTTGCGATACAACTCCAGCAATGCGCCACCTTTACGGCACAGATACATCACGCATCTGTGCTGTTTTTGCCCCATGATGCGCCGCATTGTAAATGCAGCACACCATAGGTGACGGAACAGCGGCACAGAATGACTAACACATCCCTGGTGATGCGCCAGTCATCATAAATCTATCCCTATGCTTCTTATCTTGTTAGAGATGAACCGCCATATGTATCATCAAAGTTTTTTGCATTTCCTAAATAGCGAACTTTAAGGAATAAATAGCGATTCTTTACCATTCCTAGTTTGCGATGAGCTATTTGCTAATTACAAATTACCCATTCATTTCCTTCATTTCCATAGGGCGGTTGGACTCACTTTTAGCTCGAACGGCTGAATGGATTTCCACGAAACTTGGCAAAATTGTAGGGACTGGTAGCCCGATGTGCCTTTGCTATGTCTCAAGATATATGTTCCAGTGGTTTTTACGAAAATTAACTTTGAAAAATATATATTGGGCTACATTGGCCTATATATATGTTGGAGCCCAAATGTAGCCCAATGTAGCCCAATGAAGCCCAATGAAGCCCAATGTAGCCCAAAGATGGCCGCCAGAGACAAAAAAACAAATGTAGCCCAAATATCAGCCAGATGTAGCCCAACTATAGCCCAGTGACAGAATGACCAATCAGCTTCGCAAACCTCCGTTACGCGAAGCGGAGCGCTGTTACAGATATATATCTTTTTTTGAACGTTAATTTCTCAAAATCCACTGGAGCACATATATTGAGACCTAGCAAAGGCACATCGGGCTACCAGTCCCTACAATTTTGCCAAGTTTCGTGCAAATCCATTCAGCCGTTCGATTATTATTATTATTTTTTTTTTTTTGCCCCGCGGGGCCCTTTTAAAACCTCCACATCAAACCTAGGGGGTCAGCGAGAATCTACTATGCCCCCTTATGGTCATTTGCCCCTTCGCTTTGGCCTCCGCTTGTCTCTCGATCCTACCGAGAGACAAGATGGCGGCCGCTACGGACTGTTTGGAATGTTTACAGACGCCGGAGAACCAATCAGCTTCGCTTCACAAAGCTCCGTTGCGCAAAAAGTACGCGTACTGGAGCGCTGCCCGGTCCGCTGTTACAGATATATATCTTTTTTTAAACGTTAATTTCTCAAAATCCACTGGAGCACATATATTGAGACCTACAAAAGGCACATCGGGCTACCAGTCCCTACAATTTTGCCAAGTTTCGTGCAAATCCATTCAGCCGTTCGGGCTAAAAGTGAGGCCAACCGCCCTATGGAAAACTCAATGCTAAAAACACGTTTTGGGACCCCCCTTTTTTCTCGGCCCCCCCTTGACGAACCCCCCTCAAATTTTCAGGGCCTGCCCAGAAACAAAATGTTCCATTTTCCTGAAAATTTCAGCCAATTCCGTCCACAAACGCCAAAGTTATTAGACATAGAATTTTCAAAAATCCCATAGAGAAAAAATCCTAACTATATATACCTACTGGCGACCGCCAGTAGGTAATATATTTATATATATATATATATATATACATGTGTATTTTTATGTATGTTTGTTACTCAGTGGGTAGTTACAGTTAGATCAGCTGTTCCATAGGAAAAGCGTATTTTGTGTTGCTAATTATGTTGACACCGTTTGAAGAATCTCCACCAAACTTTCCAAAAAGTTGCTAGTGTTTGACTTATGTATGCATGGAAGGTTTCGGTGTCATCCGTCAAGCGGGGATCGAGAAAAAAGGGGTGTCCCAAAATGCAAAATCCCCAGGCATTTACCATGGACTTCATTAGGCAAGACTACAGCAAAAACTGCAGAATGGATTTACACCAAATTTGGTACGCAGATTGTGCTTTTTGTGATTTGCTGTAAATCCATGTAGGATTTTTTCAGATATTACGGTGCAAAAAAATATTGATATCTGGACGGTTGGCCTCAAACCCAATTATAAAAAAATAGAGCATTCTGATTGGCCCAAGGAGCTTTTTTCCTTTGCCCCAATTTGCTCCCAGGGAAATGAAACTCCCGCAGGAGCAAATATCATGATTGGCTGCCAGCATGAGAAAAATGTTGCTGCAGCCATTACAGGACTCTGGGACCTAGTTCCCTGTCCTGAACATGTTAAAATAAAAATATGCAGTGGCAGAGTAGGGATACCCCTACCCCCTAGGCCCCATGGGGGGGAACCACCAGAAGGCGAAAACAAAAATATATGTCAGAAAAAATTGCCGCGGTCCCATGAGTCTCCCACAGATTGTAAAAAAGAAAAATGGCGTCCAGGGCTGCTTCGTTTTATTAATAGGAGTTGGCAAATGTTTAATATTTCTTATGTTTCATAAACAAACTCGCAAAGTGGAACTTTGGTTTTGAAAAACAAAAAACTAATGACCCACACACGGGAATTTTGAACCCAGCGTGTGGGGGTTATTATAGTTTTTTTCCTATGCCTCACTGCAAGGTTTTTCCATGGCTGTCCCTTACCACCAGGTTATCCTTGGTGGTGATGGACCGTAAAAAATACATTGCATCATCCGCCCTAAATAGGGTGTGAGATGGGGTGAAATGTCCTTCTTCTGTCTGCCCTTACTCTGGTGGGCTGTCTGTGGAAGTATTCTGTCAATGGAGCCAACGGTTCTCCTTCGACGGAATACTTAAGGCCTTGTCTCTACAATGAAGCAGGCGAACCAAGGCTTTGGCGGGCAGGGTCCTCCATCGAGTTTGCGGCAGAGTACCCTGTCCGCCATACTCTAAATCACAAGTCAGGTATCTTAGTAATACGCTGCCACTTAAGGCTGCCCTTAACAGCATAAGCCAGATTGCTGACACAAGCAGCAAGTCTGACTCAAATTATCTAAGAAGAGAGTGGTAAAATTTAGCTCCAACACCGGGGTAGCAGCTGCCTCACTTTCTTCTGTCTTTCATTTCTGGATTTCAGTGATTCACCTATAGTTTTGTTTTTTGTATTTGTTTGTTGCTAGACTGGCGGTTGGTTTGGATGGTCTCATATTTGAAATTATATGGAATCTAGTGTAGTTAACCGACAAGAAGCTAAAAAACATAAACATTTACCCCAAATATTTTTGCATCATGATAAAGCTCTTATTGACTGGCATGGTGAGCATATGATGCCATGTAACGGTGAAGTTGGAGAAGTTCATCCTGATAATCCAGGTTAGGTGGGGTACTCTTTTTCAAGAGCTGTAATTAGATTTTCCCATGAAATGTAAAGCACCTACGTGTACGCGGCCAGTTCCTCCATTAGAGCGGAGGAGCGTCGCCCCACTGCTTACTCGCACTGCGAGAAGCAGAAACATAAAATGGTATTATTAATACCATTTTATGTTTCTGCTTCTCGCACTGCGAGAAAGCAGAAGGGTATGCCTGATTGGGGGTGGGTGGGTGGGCGAGTCGGGCCGATTGGTTTGCCCGCGCTCTGGGCCGACCAAACCAGTCATGCATACTCTGCCTTTTCTCTATGTAGGCTGCATGCAGCCTACATAGAGAAAATGGCCTCCCCATAGTTGCCCTGCTGGGCGCCGTCCGCACTAATGACAACGCTGCCATTGCAGCGTTGTGATTAGCTATGGGGAAGGGAGGGAGGCTGCCTGTGGCTGCTTCCTGTTCAGCAGGAAAACGCGGGACCTGGCCAGGAGAAGAGGCGGCGCGGGACCCGGTAAGGTACGTTTTTATTTTAATTTGAGTTCAAATAAACACCCCCCGCCTCCTAGCCCACGCGACCCAAACCCCGCCCCCCCATCCGCGAGCCATGCCAGCGGCAACTGTACGTATAATCGGTGTTTAACGAGGCACCTCGTTAAAGCTCAGTTTAAGGGCCTTTCCAAAATTCAAGCTTCAAATACATTAAAATTAGGAGACAGAAACGTTGGTATTGATCTTCCAATCCATAGTATGTGAGGTTTTCCAAAATAGACATCAAACCATCAGCTGAGGCAGAAGAACCCTGTACTGCTAAAAAAGGCAGTGATTTTGAAAATCTCTCTTTTCAAGAACTTGAGTCCCATTAGATTACTGAACAAATCGAAATTCACTAAACGAAGGCCATTTGTATCCTCGAAGTCTTCCAACAACATGCCCCAGCCTAAAAACCAATCTTCAAGGCCAAACATTCAAGTAGGTCTTATAATCAATCTTGCTCTCAGGATTTAAAGGCTTAGAAAAAGACCTTGAAATCACCTTTTCTGTTTGAGAGAATTCAAAATTGATGTCAACATCGTCCTAGAAAAATGTGTTTCAAGCTCAGTGTCACTGAGGCATACATGATGGAACAGAACAGCATTGTGGGTGTTGGAAATTATACTGAATACCATGGATGAATAACTGAATGTTGTAGCATCTGTATTTATTTCTTCTGTGTGCAATGTTTTTATATATAGGCTTCTATGAATTTTTAGGTATTTTTTTTTTACAGTTGTTGCTATCTTTTATGGTTTTAACAAAAACCGAATAGATAAAGAATTCGTATTCGATACCGAAGACTAGTCGAGTCCCAAACCGTTTGGGAGCAAATGCAGGAATTTTCAAAGTCAAAAGCTATGACACCGAATCCTCAAAAGTCACTTTTGAGCAACTGCATTTCTGAGCTTTCTGCTACAGCTCAGAATAAGAAAATGACAGCAAAAAGGCAAGACAAATTACTGGTTACAATGGCCAGTTATCCTAATTTTGCCGCAATTATTTTGCTCATAAGGGTCAGTGTGTTACAGAACCTGTCAAACGAATATGCCTTCTTACATTACATGCCTTTTCTCCGCAAGCCATTACAACGCAGTTGTTACAGCGACCGCGTTGTAACAACGCATACCATTGCCCCGCAAGTCGTAACAACGACTTGCTCTAGGGGGTGGGGGGTGCTGGATGTTTGAATAGTATAATTTACTATTCCAACTCCAGTATGTGCAACAGTAGGGAAGGTGTTGGATTCTAAATCCAACACCTTCTGCCCACTCCGCAAGTCATTATTACGACTTACGGGGTAATGGTATGCGTTGTTACAACACTGTCGTTATAACGACCGCGTTGTAATTACATGTGTTGAAAACAATTCGTGGTAAGTGCTGTTTACCCTGTCAAACACTTCCATAGACAGAATCCTGTTATACAAACAAAATGAATTTTTACCAAGTGTATCCGGGAGTTCTTCAATACCTCAGCTACAGCAGAGCTAATTATTCTCAAGGGACCTAATGTTTTAGAATCACCCACAGGTATCCCTTCTTAATTTTTATTAGTGGGATCCTTTGGTAAGGTAAAATCAGCAAATCTTGATGTAGATGGAGATATTATGATCTCTCTGATCAATAACTCGGTCTACATGTTTCAGCCATATCAAAGGTGCCACTTCAGGTCAAATGGCTTTCTTCAGGACCGGTAATTCATCACAATCCCCTTTGTGTAGTTGTGTCTGGTGTTGACCCCAAATTTTGTGCTCTTGTGATTAATTCGCATTACATTTGCTGTTTTTCGTATTTCTTACGCTAGCCATAAGTGGCACATATTATATGATACTTGTTCCCTTCATTTGTACAAAAATGGTTACTGTATTGGTACAGTCATGTAAACATACTTGCAATTAGGAGAAGCTGTGAATTAGAAATGTATTTAAAATGAGTACACTAGAACCAACTATGTACTTGAACTCAATACTCGCTACTCTTTGCACAGTATGTGAATCTAAAAGAGATTCACCGAGTAAAACACATTGTTTCCATGTAAGAATAGATCTGCAGCTTGAATAGCATTGGATTCACGTCACTCATCCATCCTCTGCAGAAGGTTGAAATAACTCATACTTCTATGCACATAGCCAAGACAGAAGGTAAATCACTGCAGCTTCTGTACAACCTAGGGCTTTCAGTTTCTTTTCAGAATTTTTCAATTTTTCTCACTCTCAAATCCATGCTGAGAGCACTCGAGTTCCTGCTCTTGCCTACTCTTTGGTTCCTCAGACCACTCACTGGCATGCTTGTCTGCACTCAAGCTTACTCCAGTTTATTCCTTATCTATCGATCTATGTACGGGCTCATTCTATGGCTCACTGGCCGGTGCACAGTGGCCCTTCAAGACAATGCCCAATATTTGCAGTATGTTTTCTTAATATTTCTCGTTGGTATTTTTGGCGACAAGATTGTTTGCCCATACAAAGATGTGGACTTTGACCAATCCAGCATGGCTGTTCTGTAGCATGGAACCTCATCACTATGTGCTTCCTCTTTCAGTAGCACATGCACACTCTTTGAGCAGAACATTGCCATAGGTGATCTCTTCTTGTCTGCTCCATTGAAACAGCAATTGCTTTGCTTCTGTCTGCTTACAAGGTCCAATTCTGCAAGCTTCTGTCTTGGTAACTTCAGGTCTGCAAGCTCGAGTGTTGGCATTGTGGTGTGCAAGCTTCAGATGTTTGTTGATGCGTTCGAAGCTCAAGGCCTGCTTGCTGAATCCTTTTATTCTCCCATGTTTTATTAACAATTCCACAACTCCAGTCTGAAGACCCAACTGCAAGTGCTTGCACTTCAGTCAGAACTTAGTTATCAGTAGGTTTGTTAAGCATGTTCATTTTTCTTCCGATGCTGTTGAGACTACTTTCCTGAAGGCGTTTATTAGTAACTTTGGTCTTGACCAGAGTATTTACCTGGTCAAAGAAGGCGAGGTCTGTATCAAACTGCTCAACACAGATGTTTTGCTCCTTGTACTGTTATCTGCTCTGCACCCAAGAATTGTGAGCAACATAATGGCATAGTCGAGTTTGCATCACCTATCACCAGGACATTAATTTTGATACCATTCACGGGCTTTCTCTAACTAGCTTTATTTGCAATGAATCAAGATGGTCATGGGCTGTGAATCCTATTAGGTGGAGTTGCAGTGATCTTTGAAGAGGTGAGTCTTCAAATGCGGGGAATTTAGGCAAGGATGAAAAAATGTGAAGCCAAATCATTTTAGATGTTTGAGTTGAGTTGGTGAGGGACGTCTGTTGAAATATATGAAGCAAATCAAATCAAGAGAGGGACTAGGAGCTGATTATAAGTTCCACGATTCTAAAATATCACAGTTACGCAGAAGTAAGATTGTGTTCCTCCAGGGGAGACAGAAAAAGGAAGAAATGATAAGAAGCTGTTGGTCAAGACTGGGAAGCTAATCGACTGGATCCGGGGGTCCGAGTGATCAGAAGTGATTGCCCTCACACACACAGATGGGTGTCATGCTTCATCATTGGGCTGCTCCTCATTGGGCCGGCACTGCAATGCCCAACGAGCTCCTTGCACGGGCTCTTTATTGGACATTTCCTGATTTTAAGCTGTAATAATGAGTGCAAGTGAGGATGTAGGTGTAGGGTGGTGAGTTGAGTGATTTAAAATAGTTTAAGGGGTACCAAAGACAGCTTTAATAAGGGGGTCACTTGACAAGAGTAACAGCACAGGAACTGTCACAGGAGCCAATGAACCTGGACAGCTTCAAGGTAAGTGACGTAGGGTCGCCTCCAGACCAGCAGAGGATTGTAGGTCACGGGTAACTCATCGTGTGGGTCTACTTTATTTCCACAGCTAAGCTTACCACCCTACACTTACGTCCAGACCGATATCTACTTATCTTTTCTTCCTTTTTCTGTCTCTCCTGAGGGAACAGCATCCTTCCTCCGCGTAGTATGTTGAAATATTATTAATACATGCATTCAGAATGGCTGAGCAGGTTCCTGTGGCTGGATGTGATGCTTTGAATTTGCTTAAGATGACACCAGGACTTTAGTCTCTCTCAGTTGCAGGAGGGCAGAGAAGACAATGTAGTGGAAGTAAGAGTTTGGGAAAGGGGATGAGAATGGTTTGTCTATAAGATTGTGGTAGCTACATGTATCTTAAATATTTTTGTTTCACAGGTGGACAATAGAGCAATAAATGTTCCTGAGGCATAAGATCTGCTTTTGATGACTTCCAGCTCTGAGAGTCCATGGAAGACCTTGAAGAGCTCAGAGGATTGGCTTGAAGTCTCACTAAATTGTGTAGCATAGTGGAGTTCCTTCACTTGCTTCAAAGCCTGTTGATATTCCCTAATGAGAATGCTGCAGTGTCCTCCACACTAGTTTTGTGACCATGCTGTTTAAGGTTTTAGCCAGTTATTTTCTGATTGCCAAGCTAATGTTGAACAATTTGTTAGAGACCTTGAATTTCAGTAATTTATTTATGCTAGCATGTTGCATGCATCTTAATATACACTTGACTTACTTATGCTATATCTGAATCAATTTGTACTTTAGTAAAACATAATACAATGAGTTGGAAATTGCTATGCACAGTAATTACCCTTCCGTCCATTACTAGAATTTGTGCACTCTTGCACTTTTTCATTATCACTTTTCTTGTTGTCCTGCTAGGTTTCCTTGAACCAGGAGTGCACTCGTGCGATCATGAAACTGGTGTATTGCCCTCACTGCAGGGGCCTGGCAAATGTCAAGCCCTGCCTCAACTATTGCCGCAACGTCATGAAAGGCTGCCTCGCCAACCAAGCAGATCTGGACACGGAATGGAGGAACCTTATAGGTAAGACTGCTTAAGTGACTGGATCAGTGGGCGAGTAGGTGACGGGTAAATGAGGAATCAGTGAAAAAGTCACCCAGATTAAAGACCATGGGCCAGAGTTACAAAGACTTTGCTTCGGGTTTGCTTTACTTTTTTAACTCAAAGCCAACGAAAAGTGTTGTGTTGGTATTTGCAATCAAATGCAGATCCCAAATTGTATTGGACTGTAACCAAAAGTAAGACAAAGCTGCACAATGTGCTACCTTGTGTTACTTTGCATCAAGGATGCATTCCATGGGTGTTGACATGCAACTACCCAAGGGTTTTGACGCAAATCCTTATCTACAAAGAATTGTAGGGGAGCATTTGCTCCAAAATCCTGCTTCTCTCTGAGGCAGTGGTACGTGAATACATGTTTTCATTTCTTCTCATTTTTCCCTCTGTGCATGTGTGCTGCATTCTACAGCACATATACAAAGAGGTAGATTAAAGAATTGTTTTTGTACAGGAAGGGACCTCTTCCTGTACAAAACCTCTGCTTATCACATCTCAGACACTCTTGGACTATGCCGCAAGAGTGTCTGCATTGGTGCATGGCAGCATAAAGTCCAACCAGCTCAGGAAGAGAGACACACAGCATCATAGTAGACACGGCGCTGTCCTGCTCTCTCCTGTTCACACAACACAGTGCAGCAATTTTAATGCTGTGGTGCATTGAGTGATTTCTTAGTAATTCTGAGTCTAAGGGGCCCATTATGATGGCGGGCGGATTGCCCCCGCCAGCCTGGCGGGAGCAATTTGCTCGCCATCCACTCTCGTTTCCCCCCCCCCCCCCCCCTGCCATATTAGTATGGCGGGGGGTACCTCGGCGGACAGAAAGACCGTCCGCCGCTTTTCCGCCCAAGGAATAATATGGTGGCGGTGTCTATCAGACACCGCCAGCCATATTATGATGGGCTTTTGGCAATGCCTTTCCGTCACGGCAATGCTGCCACGGAAAGGCAGGCGGACTTCACTCCCGGGGCCCCGTGCGGGCCCCCAGAGTGAAGGAGAGTAGGGGGGTGCACATGGGGGGTACCTGTGGTACCCCCCTTCATCGGCATTTACAAAGCGGCAAGCACCACGCGGTGCCTGCCGCTTTGTAAATGCAAATGATGTAATGCATTTTTAGCATTGTGGCGGGCGGTGCAGAGAGCACCGCCCGCCACAATGCTAAAAATACAGGATGTGCCCGCCACTGTGGCGGGCACATCCTAATACCCCCCACGGGACCCCCACCCTGATGGCGGGCGGTCCCTATTACCACGAGGATGGCGGGCGGGCAAAGTCCGCCCGCCATCCTAATGACCCCCTAAGTGTGGGGGCAGTTTGATGGTTTGGTGATGAGTGCCATTAAATGGATCCCTCAGTGGGCAACAGCAAAACTGTATTAATCTTGAAAGACATTTCCATATTTGTCTTTGTTCACCTACCACAAAGCCAACAATTCTTACACCAGATTTGTGACCCCCTTCTTGTGATATTTCAAATACACTTGCCAGGAATTTGGCTGAAACCAAACCTTACACTGACAGCACAACTGCAGAGTTAAACGGGGAGTTTCTATTGGTTAAAGTAAACATATGCTGTAGCAAGTTAGAACGTCAACAGGGGTTAAAGTAATTGCAGAGTAAGCTGGAAGGATTCTTTAGTGAGAGGACGAGAGATTAAATGTACATGATCACATCAAAATCCCGCGCACAGATTTGTAAACGAAAGTTAGAAATACAAAATAAATCCGCTGACAAACTGGCAAAGCGCTGGCTTAGCACATAAGAGGATTGAGGGGCACAAAAATGAGTTATTTTAAAAAGTACAGATGGCAGCCTCAGTCACAGTCATTTCGATAAACGCGGCATTTTTTTTATACAATAAAAAAAATACATGAGTTATTAGGGAAGATGCGTCTTGTATATTGTTGTAAAGCAGCAGTCACATGAGAAAGTGATGATTCGACTTCCAGGAAGTGCTTGCCAGCTGTTGTCTGGTAATGACCAAATATTCATACTGGATAACAGTCAAAGCAAAAATATATTGTTTGTGTCCAACGCATATAAACACAATAGCTGAGATCAGTGTTCGGGTGCGGAGTGAAACTCTCTGCCAGGGCTTGAGTAGCACTACGGTGATGTAAAAGTCACCTTCCTACCTTCAAAAGGATCCTTCTTGAACCTTTACAGTAATACAAACAGGGCTCGAGTCGGGGGTACCACGCGGGTGGATGGCGTCCCCCCACTTATTTTACCGGGTGGACGCCGTCCCCCCTGCCAAACCTCTGGACTTCACTCTTTGGCCTCTCAGGGACGAGGAGCTCGGCACCTTTCGTGACGTCAGTTCCTGTCGTGACGTCACTTCCGGTGACAGCGTCCCCCCACTTCTTTTTTTACGACTTGTGCCCTGAATACAAACATGGCGAGCCAGATGATCTCACTGTGGAATGGCAGAAACTTGATCCCAAGAAAGGTGTGATTTCCCCATTCTTTATTAAATAAACAAGGTGGTCTTTAAAACCAAGACCATCATTTACTAGAGTTTGCGCAGGGTCTCGCGTGATGTAACACAATTTACTGATGTGTCACGAGGCCCTGAAAATGGGAAGTAAATTATGATTTTACTTTGTGTTGAATGCGCCAGTACCCACGCAAAACTTGCGAAAACGCGGGCCCAAGTTGTTTGAGAGTGCCAAAGACATCTGATTAGCAAAGATGACGTTTGAGCTTCCATCCTTTTCTTTTGTTGATGGAGGTGGAGGCTTCAACATCACCAGCTACAGAGTTTATCTCATACACAATACTTAGCATCTTTACCACGTCTATTCCAAAAACATAAACTAGCATTTCTCTTGCCCACCTACAACAGTAAGAATAGGGCCTCTCTTCTACTCCACGCGCAATTCTCTACTGGGTCTCAGGCAACATTATCCACAAGGGAGTCTTTCACTCCTTCAGACAATAACATCTACATGGCATCATTCATGGTGGTATGTGCTTAAAACAAGCTTGTATGATACCAAATTTGAGATTCTAGTTCGCCGGACCATTTGCTTGAAATGTTAAAAATAAATGGTATTCATCCAGTGATAAACTCCAATTTGGTGAAGGCCCTGATCTCCATATATCCTTCTAGAACATTACTTTACCTAAAGGAGCACATAAACTCTCATTTGCAGCAGTTTTGTCTGCTGTATTTGGTTCTCCTTCCTTTCTTTATCAGGGAAGAGATGAAGGCTCTCCTTAACCAGCAGCTTGCTTCCCCCACACTCTTCTTCATCTACTCCAGATTGGGGCCCCCTAAACTCTACCCCTATGCCCAACTACCCACCTCTCACGATTTTCTTACAAAACAGTGGTGGAAATAATACATTCTGAAATGCTTTATTTTCCTAACTGATTTTTCCCATTAAGCCACATACCACAACCTCTCATACCCCATGCTCAACACGTCTACAAAACCAACTAGTAGCATCACTCACATCCACATACAGTAATTTCAACTGGGCATCTCATGTCCAACGCTCAAACCCTCTGCTTGATCTCATGCACAATATCAACATGAGGACTACTTGCACACAATTAGAACACCTTTCTTACCCCAAAGCCTCTTGAAACAATATCAATAGCGTATGTTGAACACACACTGAAAATGTAGGTACCATACCACATATGTTCATCACTATTGTACAGACAATTAGTAACTATTTCAGAGTTAACAGCTACTAGAGCACTAGAGCGCTGAGCCTTCAGTCCAAATTTCCCTTCAACTGACCTTTTTAGGTGCCTAAGGAATTAAAGGGAGTTAACTTCATCCACAGGTTCATTTACAGTGTAACCAATTTGACCACATAATGAGGACCCAAAGTTGGCAAATGAGATTAGGTATGGATTTATTACAAACGTAAAGCCAAACTGATGTATACAAGTCTTAAGAATATATTTTTAAAGTACACAATCACTACTGGAAGGCCAAATCGTTTCGCTAAATTTAGCCTCAATAACATGAAACATACAAAGATAATAGCAATGCAGAAATTCAGAAATAGACTCTAATGATCAGTATATACTCTGTGGTCTTCTTGCCTATTGTGCATGAGCAAAACTAAATTTCCTTATCTAAGCCTGAACTAGAGCACTAATTGGGTAATTCTTAATCCGATCTAGTAAGGTAGGAAGGTGTCAGCTCAGTGGTACTTCTGTAGAAGTTCTCCTAAATAAAGAGTATTGCATATGGAGAGGTTGTGGCCTTACAGCCAGAGCTGCCGACATTTGAGCTGGGGAACCAGGTTCGAGCCTCAGCGTCAGCTCTGCTTCCTGTGATCCTGGGCAAATCACTTAATCTCCCTGTGCCTACCAAGAAATGAATGTGTCCTTGTCTAACGTAACTGGTGCTCATGTAAAGCACTCCTCTGAGACTAAAAGGAATGTGACTAAAGCTGAAGTGTGATCATCAATTAAACCCCACAAAAGACATTAGAGAAACCCATATTATGTGTTCATTAATTTCCACCTTCATACTGTAAAATTTGGCAAATACTCTTGAAACTTCTTTCCTTTGGACTGCACATCAGAACGTCCTTGGATTCCTCCCATCTCCCAATTTTGTACAAACAGTAATCCTCCCTTTGTTCATAAGGCTTCCTGCCCGTGCTAAAAATACTCCTCCTGAACCTCACAATCTCTCACACACAATGTGCCCTTTTCTGTTCTTGAGATCATACAACTACACCTGCAGAGGAGAAAAAAACAATGCAACCCGAGCAAGCTTCTCATTGAAGGTTAAACATTAAGAAATCCAAATGCTTAAGGCCTTTGGTCAAGTTAACGTAGCAAGCATTTCAGTACATGTTAACTCCGTGATATGGATACATATACCATTACAATATAAATGTAGAGTACTATTCAAATGAATACATGATTATATAAAAGTTAACAACATTGTTTAAACCTTTCATATGCAGATATATATGAGAATTGTATTTTTGATGTTACTATAAGAAAAACATTAGTATGGTTCAATCAGCTACACTTTATGGGGCCGATGTTTGGGGCACAGATCCTTTGAAAACTCTCACAGTTAGAGAAAATAATTTTATGAAGTCCTTTTTATCCCTCCCCAATCCACGCCATTCCTACTTCTGTATTTTGACTTAGCTCTAAAGGGAATCAGTGACCTAGCTGCTTAGAGAGTCTTAGTATATTAGGTTAGGCTATGGTCATGACCCGAGCTCCAATCGTACAGGCAAGGCTTTTGAAAACTTAGCCTTCTGTATAAGGAAATGACTGTTCCTTAGTTAGCTCATATTAAAAAATGTCTCTTTAGTCTGGGGTTGGAAGCATTGTGGACCAATCCCTCTGCCATAAACTCCTCAAAATGGATGTACGTTGTTACAACGCATGCTTTTACCACGCATGCTTTTACAACGCAGGTTTTTTAACGCAAGTCGTTACAACGACTTGCGTTGGGGGGTGCTGGATAGTGAATAGTTTAATTTACTATTCCAACTCCAGTCCCCGTGGATAGTAGGGAAGGTGTTGGATAGTAAATTAAACTATTACCTATCCTAGAGCGCCCCCCATGCCCCCCCAGCGCAATTCGTTGTAATGACTTGCGTTGAAAAACCTGCGTTGTAAAGGCACTGCGTTGTAAAAGTTGCGTCGTAAAGGATGTTTCCCCCTCAAAATACAGAAAGCTGATATTGACAGCCTCACTGGAACGTTCCTGTCTATAAAACCCTTTCCTCAGTTTGAACCATATCTTGGTGAGGTTGTTCTGCAGGGGGCCAAAATGCTTTTTTATCAAATTTAGGGTTGGTACTTTAGCAGTGAACAGTTACACGCACAGATGGAACAAGACGAGGCCCGAGGCGAGTGACAAGCAATCATGTTTCATATGTTTGGGTAGGGTGGAGACCGTAGAATATATCTAGTTTTGCTGTCCTCTGTATTATTCAGCTCGGGCAAAATGGCTGGAACCTTATTGTCAGAGTCTGGGACTCTGGCATATTTTTCTCACTTTTCTAATCTTGAGCTCTGACACGAGTAGACTAACTGTTTTCTCTGTAAGCTGATTCCTACTGGTAGTGGCTGTGATTAGGAAGTGTCTTGGCCTTCCGTTCTAAAATTAGAGTTCTGCTCTTTAGCAAACCTTGCAGTGGAATTGATCAAGATGCCACTCGGCCTCTCGCCTGTGTAACAGAGTCCTTGCCCTTTATCTATTTTGATTACCACGCGGGACGGACTCTGTACAGCTGGCATGCGCACCAGTGCTGCAATATGTGAGCCATTGTCGTCAGCTGCAAGCTTAAGTTATGTGTATGTAGCTGAATTCTAGCCTAATGGTTTATGCATTTTATTTTTGCACATTAGTGAGTTTACTAATTCATTTTATTGGTGTATTATCTTTTACTGTCAACAGTTTATTTATTTAAAAGGTTTTATATAGCGCTAGCTGGACCCAAGAGTATCAGAGCGCTTTACAGGATATGTTAAACATCAAGAACAGATCAACATAGAGCAATTTGTTAACATAGAATAAGGCATTAGAGGTTTCACGAGTGTATAAGGATAAAGAAAAATTCTGAAATAATGTAAAGAGGATGAGGACAGTTGAAGAAGTAGATAGAGAGGGGTTGGTTAGTTAGACTGAGGATGAAAGAAGGAGAGAGATTTTAGGAAAGGTAGTAGGAAAGAGTGAGTAAAAGTAATGCGAAGAGTAAATGGACAGAGAGGTCAATAAAATTAAGGACCCCAATATTTGTTGAGAAGAATCAGCTTGATTTTTTTTTAAGAGGGGTAAGAAGGGTTACAACAAATATCTTTGGGAAGAGAATTCCAAATAGAGGGGGCATTACCTGAGAATGAACGAGATTGAGTCTTTTTCTTTTTGAGTTGAGGAGGGATCAGGACAAGGGCGTTAGTGCTCCTCAGAGATCTAGTACACCCAGCTTTTTGGAGTTTGTCTGAAAGGTATGAAGGGGTATTTTGGTGAAGGGCTTTGTGAGTGATGCAGGCAATCTTGTAGGTGGATCTGCCTTCGATAGGAAGCCATTTTAGGTTTTTGAGGACAGGGGAGATGAGATTGTGTCGCTTACAGTCAGAGATAAGTCTTGCTGCCAGGTTGAGAACGGATTTAATCGGGGCAAGGTGGACTTTGGGGGTGCCAGCTAGGGTGGCGTTGCCATAGTCAATTCTGGAAAGGACAAGTGATTGTACAACAGATTTAAAGTCGTCAGCTGGAATAAAGGGTTTAATTTTTTTTAAGGTGATGCAGAGTGAAGAGAGCACCTTTAGCCAAGTTTTTTATATGAGGGGTGAGGTTGAGATTCTGACCGATGCTAATGCCGACGAGGGATTTGACCGAGTTGGATGTGGTGAGAGAGCATTTGAGTGCTTTTATGTCTGAAATCCAGTGTTGGATAGGGAGCAAGTTGTTTTTAGGAGAGAATAGGATGATTTCAGTTTTTTGTGGATTTAATTTGAGGTGGTTGAGGTGAAACCAGGCTTGGATTTTAGTCAGGGCATCGTTGAGATGTGAGTTGTCGTTGTGGGATTTGATCTTATAATATAGTTGAGTATCATCGGCATAGAGGTGGTAACTGATTTTAGCTTGTTTAAGAATAAGGGTGAGGGGTTCCATGAAGGGGTTGAAAAGAATTGGAGAGAGGATAGAGCCTTGTGGGACGCCCAGTGAGACAGATTGTGGTTTGGAGAGGCAGCCGCTGAGTTTAATTTGTTGGGGTCTATTTTGGAGATAAGAGGTGAACCACTTGAGGACATTGCCGTCAAAGCCGAAACGGTCTCTGAGAGTCTTGAATAGGGTGACATGGTTACAGTATCAAAGGCAGCGGAGAGGTTAAAGAGGATGAGGAGGGAGGATTCGCCTTCGTCCAAAGAGCAATGAATGTCATCAGTAATGTTGAGCATTGCTGTTTCCATGCTGCATCCCTTTCTAAAACCTGATTGGAAAACGTCAAGGAGCTTGAATGTGTCGATGTGATTATCCAGCTGTGTCAGGACGCATTTTTCGAGGGCTTTGGAAAGGAAAGGAAGGTTAGCGATAGGGCGCAAATTGTTTAAGTCGTTAGGGTCTGCTGCAGTGTTTTTGATGATGGGGGTGATTTGGCCTAGTTGGAGGGAAGCATGAACACTACCTGCAGCAAAGGAAAAGTTGATAATATTGGTCCATAGTGGGGCAATGATGTGCTTAAGTTCTGGTGATGATGTTGAGAACAGCACTTTCTGATATTGGACAACAATCACTCCAAGATGCATTGTTTTTTAACTAGGGGTCAATAGAGTTAGTATCATACTGGGAGAGAGAGAGAAGGGGTTGAGGGGGATCAGGTGGAGGGAGGGAAGTGGAAGAAAGTACAGTTGGAATGCTAAGGAGGAGGTGTTGGCTGAGGAGAGGGGGGTGGGGGAGAAAGATTGATCAATCTTGGTGACTTTATCGGAAAATAAATGAGCAATTTCTTCACACCTCTCAACAGTGGCTAGTAATTTTGGAGGGCCTGAGGTGGTTTGGTTTTTGACAATGTTAAAAAGTTCTCTGGGACGATTTCTAGCCTGGTCAAGTTGAGAACGAAGGAAGGAGGCTTTTTCGTTGAAGATGTGCTTTTTGTAGTTGGCCCTGGCATTTCTGAGGAGTACCAAGTTAGAAGAGGAAGGTTGATTCCTCCAAATGCGTTTAGACTGCCTGAGAGCACGTCTCTCGTTATTTAGGTCAGAGTTGAACCAGGATTTGGACGTGATGTTTTTTTGTGGTTTTAGTTTAGTTGGGGCAATTTGGTCAAGGGCTTCAAGGATAGAATTATTGTAATGGTCAGTTAGGTCAGTGGTACTAAGGGAGAGAGGGGGAGCAGTAATCAAGTTTTAATTGTAGATTCCAACTCGCCAGGGGAATGAGGTGAAGATTTTGGGTTTGTTTCATTTGTTTGCTGAAGCTGGGGGTAGGAGGAGTTGTAGAGCTGTTCATGGTGAAGAGGATGAGGTGGTGATCTGACCAGTCAATGGGTATGATGTTGGAAAGAGAAGCCAGTTCCTTGCTAGAGATAATAGCATCAAGGGTAGCACCCTTAGAGTGAGTTGGAGATTGGCAGAGTTGAGTCAAGTCACTAATGTCCAGAGTATCCTTGATGAGGTTAACTGCTTAGTCATCAGTTTTATTCCAATGGATATTATAATCCCCTAGGAAGAGATTTCTGGATTTGGAGAGCGATGCTTGAATAAGGAAGCAGCTCCTCGGCAAAGGTGAGAGTATTACCGGGGGTGGGGGGTGGTAGATGGTATGCAGGCGGATAGTAGGGGAACCAGGAGTGGTAAGTTCGGCACAGAGGTATTCGAAAGTGGATGGGTCCTGGTGAGCGACCGGCAAAAGTTTAAGTTCATCTTTATAAATTAAAGCAAGGCCTCCTCCTATTTTATCAATTCTGTCTTTCCTGGGATAGAAGCGGAATGGGGGTTGAGCCATGTTTCAGTTAAGAAAGCAATGTCGATGCTTTCGCTGAGAATGGTTTCAGCGATTTCCGTAGCGTGGCAAGAGGCAGATCGGTAGTTAATTAGCATGCAGCTGAGGGGTATAGTGTCACTGTACTGAGTGGAGGGACAGGGGAGGATAGAAGTTAGTTGTTGAGGGGGCCTGGGTGAGGCTGGGTAAAGGTCAAGATACTAGTTCCCATGAGTACTGGGAGAGAGAGAGAAGGCGTTGAGGGGGATCAGGTGGAGGGAGGGAAGTGGAAGAAAGTACAGTTGGAATGCTAAGGAGGAGGTGTTGGCTGAGGAGAGGGGGGGTGGGGGAGAAAGATTGATCAATCTTGGTGACTTTATCTGAAAATAAACTAGCAATTTCTTCACACCTCTCAACAGTGGCTAGTAATTTTGGAGGGCCTGAGGTGGTTTGGTTTTTGACAATGTTAAAAAGTTCTCTGGGACGATTTCTAGCCTGGTCAAGTTGAGAACGAAGGAAGGAGGCTTTTTCGTTGAAGATGTGCTTTTTGTAGTTGGCCCTGGCATTTCTGAGGAGTACCAAGTTAGAAGAGGAAGGTTGATTCCTCCAAATGCGTTCAGACTGCCTGAGAGCACGTCTCTCGTTATTTAGGTCAGAGTTGAACCAGGATTTGGACGTGATGTTTTTTGTGGTTTTAGTTTAGTTGGGGCAATTTGGTCAAGGGCTTCAAGGATAGAATTATTGTAATGGTCAGTTAGGTCAGTGGTACTAAGGGAGAGGGGGGGAGCAGTAATCAAGTTTTAATTGTAGATTCCAACTCGCCAGGGGGAAGGAGGTGAAGATTTTGGGTTTGTTTCATTTGTTTGCTGTAGCTGGGGGTAGGAGGAGTTGTTGAGCTGTTCATGGTGAAGATGATGAGGTGGTTATCTGACCAGTCCATGGGTATGATGTTGGAAAGAGAAGCCAGTTCCTTGCTAGAGATAATAGCATCAAGGGTAGCACCCTTAGAGTGAGTTGGAGATTGGCAGAGTTGAGTCAAGTCACTAATGTCCAGAGTATCCTTGATGAGGTTAACTGCTTAGTCATCAGTTTTATTCCAATGGATATTATAATCCCCTAGGAAGAGATTTCTGGATTTGGAGAGCGATGCTTGAATAAGGAGGGAGCTCCTCGGCAAAGGTGAGAATATTACCGGGTGGGGGGTGGTAGATGGTATGCAGGCGGATAGTAGGGGAACCAGGAGTGGTAAGTTCGGCACAGAGGTATTCGAAAGTAGATGGATCCTGGTGAGGGCCCAGCAAAAGTTTAAGTTCATCTTTATAAATTAAAGCAAGGCCTCCTCCTATTTTATCAATTCTATCTTTCCTGGGATAGAAGCGGAATGGGGGTTGAGCCATGTTTCTGTTAAGAAACCAATGTCGATGCTTTCGCTGAGAATGGTTTCAGCGATTTTCATAGCGTGGCAAGAGGCAGATCGGTAGTTAATCAGCATGCAGCTGAGGGGTATAGTGTCAATGTACTGAGTGGAGGGACAGGGGAGGATAGAAGTTAGTTGTTGAGGGGGCCTGGGTGCGGCTGGGTAACGGTCAAGGTACTAGTTCCCATGAGCACTGGGAAGGCTGAGTGAGGTGAGGGGGAGTTCACAAAAGAGGTGGAGAGGGGGAGGGTTTTATAGAGCTCGGTGAGGTAAAGGAGGGTAGGATGCTAGGGTTGGGGGAGGGCCGAGTGAGCTGAAACTGTCAATCACTGGGGAGGGAGAGACAGGGGAGGTCATGGTCGTAGTAATTCCCAAGGTCACTGGGATGGAAGCATGGGGAGGAGGGGAGTTCGAGGTTAAGGTGCAGGGGGGGTAAACTTTATTAAGTTTAAGGAGGTCAGGTGGGGCAGGATTGCTCCGATGGAGGGGTGGGCTGAGCGGAGTATGAGTGTTAGTAAATTTAGTAGGAGAGTTGTTGAAGGGGGGAATAAATCCTTGGACGTGAGGTGCATGGAAATTATGTGAGGGGACTGAGGGGTAGGTGTGATCGGGAGGGTAGTTAATGGAGAGGAGAGAGATGTCGTTTCTGAGGGAGGAGAGTTCTAAAACAAGGGTCGAGAGGTGTAGTTCAATATTAAGGAGTGATTGGGTAAGAAGTGAGGAATGGAGGGAGGCTATTGGATCCAGGAGGTGGTGTGAAGAGTCAATATTGGCTAGGTGAGGGTGACTGAAATATGGGAGAGGGGGGAAGCCTGGAGGGGGGATGAGATGGGAGTTACGGTGGGGGGTGGAGTCAGAGAGGGGGGAGAGAGGTTGGGATCCTATGGTTCTTAGTGAAGAGGAGGCGGTCAGAGGAAGTTAGGATGGTTAAGGCACTGGGTTTAGGAGTGTTGGTTAGGTAATGGGGAGAAGAGATAACAGTAGAAGGTATAATGGGGATTGCAGGACCGTTTGGGGGGAATATGGGGAATATGGGAGGTGTTAGCCGGGGAGGCAGGGTGAGCCGTTGGGGCAGTATGGGAGGAGTTACACGGGGGGAGTGGGTTTTGTGCAGCTGGGGGCAATTTAGTAAGGAAACAAAGAGGGAAGGGGCGTGGAGTAATTCGTAGATCTCTGGAAGGAGTGGATAGAGGAGGGTACTTTTGGGAGGCTGCGAGAGTTGAGGGCAAGTCACAAAAGGTGGGGGATGTAGGAGAGGTAGTCAGGGGGAGATCATGGGGAGTGGAGCATACTATAGAGACTATAGAATTAGGAGTTAGTAAGGTCGTGTGAGCATGGGTACGAGGAACAGGAATTTCAGATAGGCTTGATGAGTGCGGGAAAAGGTGAAGTGGGGTCAAGGGGTGAGGGGGCATGGGAGAAGAGGGGAGTGGGGAAGTTCGCAAAACAAGAGTAGAAAGAGAGGGGAGGGTATGGGAGGCATAGAGAGAAGAAGGAGAATCAGTAGAAGTGGGGGATGGTAGAGAGGTAGTCGCTGGTTGAGATTGGGAGGTGAGGTTGTCATTATTTGTTATAGTGTTGAGAACTAGCGGAGTCAATTGTGCGTGGATATTGAAATCAGGGTTTGGGGTAGAGGTTAGTGAGTCAGGAAGAGGAAATAAGGGGATTTGGGAATTTTGGGGGTAGAAAGGTATCTAGGTGTTGAGGGGGTGGGAGGTTAGAGTTCAGAGTAGGAATAAGATTTTGGGATAGTGAGCTGAAGTGGTTTTCGAAAATGTTGAGGTGTTTTTCAGATGCTTGAATGAGTATATTTCCAGATTTGAATATAGAGATGTCTATTTCACCAGGAAAAGAGGAGGAGGGAGTGGTAGAGAGTTTCAGACCATAAGGGATTTTGCAGTAATTAAGGATAGGGAGGTGTCGGAGAAATATGCTTTTCCATTTAGATGGGCGTTTGGTGAAGAAGATGTAGTTGGTAATTATGGAGGAGGTAAGGCTATTGTAGTTATCGGCAAATAGAGTTTCTTGATGGAGAATAAGAAGTTTGTGTTTAATTTTTTTTTTACCATGTTTGGAGAGATAAGGGGGGGATAAAGGATGGACCACGAGTTAGGGCCATGTTTGGAGATAGGTGAATCTAAAATCGTGGGAGTAAGTGTGAGGGGAGGCATGATGAGTCAGCTGGGTAAGACTGGAGGGTGGGAGGAGGAGGAGGGGGAGGATTAGGGAGGCACGAGGTGGGGAGGGGGGTACGAGCACATGAGTGGGATTAGAGATCAATGAGGTCAAAGGTAGGGAGAATAAATCAGGGCAAATAGAATAAACGAGAATCACCTGACAGCCAAGGGGATATGGTGAATAGATACATTAAGAGTGTAGATAAATAGGTTACACAGGACAGTGAAGTAATAGTAAACGAGAGTAAAAACATATAAAATAAACCACTTTCACAGTAATGACAGTAATATAAAGTGTGGACTAAAGAAAGGGGGTGTAGAATTGAGGTTACACACTGCAATTACGTCATAATATTTGAGGTAGAACAATCAAAAGTGCATCATAAAAAAGCAACGTAATCAGAAAGAATAATCGAGTAGACTAAATCACACAATAAAAATAAAATAAATTAAAATAACATGAGTCACACAATATATATAAGCAAAAGAAATGGGGGCGAGTAAAATAAATCACACAATAAAAGTAAAAAAAAATAACATGAGCCACACAGAATATATATTAGAAAAAGAAATAGGGGCAATTTCAGGTACAAGAAGGCATGGAATAAAACACCTAAGCTAAGATACAATGCTTAAATTCAAGGGTTGTTAAAATTAATTGAAAGTAAATTTAAAGAAAGTTATTAACTATCATGAGTTTCAATAGTGGTAAGGTTGGTAAATTTTGGTGCATAAGGCGTAATTATTTGGTCTGTGAGTGATCTTAGTTTGAGCCATTGCTTTCATTAAAATATGCATCAACCTTACTTTTAGGTATGACGGACCATTTAAGTTTTGTCTATGGTTTGTGTTTCCAAATTATCTTTTGTGCAATCAGGCCAGCAATGAAACATTTTTATCCAGTACTTAAAATTTGCTGTACTGTTTTATAAAATCATTGTATAATGATTGTTATTGCTTTATCGTGCTACTTCAATGGGCTATTGTCAAAAAAGTATTTTTCTTCTACAGCTTCATTAGTATGCACACTTTGTATATGTGCAAGATCGTGCCTCACTGCCCCGATTACGTGTTGTTGTGCCTCACTGCCCCGATCCAGTTTTGTTGTACCTTGTAGCCTGATCCCCTCCCCACTGCATTCTGTGCCATTGCCCTGTTGAATTAAATATTTTCTGTGCCAGATTGTGCCTCACTGCCCCCGACCCCATCCTGCATAGTTTCATTTTCACTCTCTGCTGCCATTTTGTTGTGCCTTGTAGCCCGATCCCCTCCCCACTCGCCACCCCGCTCCTGCCTCCCAGCTGCTCCTCCCTTCCACTAGTAACATAAGGGAAGACCCGTGTGAGCAAGAACTGTGACCGATCTGACCCTGTCAGCACCCGGTCGCTCCACCCGCTCCCTCTCTGATCTGCATCGCTGTGTGTGGTATCGTATTTGTTCATCTCGTCCTGCCATTGGTATCGTATTTGTTCATCTCGTCCTGCCATTGCTGATACATTTTTGTATCTGTGCAAGATCGTGCCTCACTGCCCCGATTACGTGTTGTTGTGCCTCACTGCCCCGATCCAGTTTTGTTGTACCTTGTAGCCCGATCCCCTCCCCACTGCATTCTGTGCCATTGCCCTGTTAAATTAAATATTTTCTGTGCCAGTTTGTGCCTCACTGCCCCCGACCCCGTCCTGCATAGTTTCATTTTCACTCTCTGCTGCCATTTTGTTGTGCCTTTTAGCCCGATCCCCTCCCCACTCGCCACCCCGCTCCCGCCTCCCAGCTGCTCCTCCCTCGCTCCGCCCCCTCCACTCTCCACTTATGACAGCTGCACTTATGCGCAGCGTTCACGCGCAGTGGGCGCGCTGAAGTCGCGCCAAAGGTAAGCCCGCCTACGCCTGTCCACGCCTGGACCGCGCCCAACGCCAGAGCCCCTGGCCCCCGCAAAATCCTCTCCACCCGCCTAACATACGACGCCGCAACCCTCTCTGCACTCAACACTGGCCGTCCCCCCGACTGCCACCAAGCCGCCCTAGGACGCACCCATGGACCCTTCACCTGCCAATCCTGCAAGTTCTGCTGCATCAGGACCCACACTACATTCATAAACGCCAAACAGAGCTACGACAATAACCACCTGAAGTGCATCCTGCTCAACACCGGCTCGGTCCACAGACACACCATTGAACTATGGAACCTACTTGACACCACAACGCCGGACGTCGCCTTTCTTACAGAAACCTGGATGAACACCTCATCTGCCCCTGACATCGCCATAGCCATCCCGGACGGTTACAAGATCATCCGAAAGGACCGCATCAACCAAACAGGAGGAGGCATCGCCATCGTCCATAAGAACAACATCCGCATCACGACCAGCTCCGACGACACCCTCACAAACGCTGAGCACCTTCACTTCCAGATACACACCGACCCCAAGACCACACTTGGAGGCACCCTCATCTACAGACCACCAGGACCCCGCACACAATTCAGCGAAGACATCACTGACTTTATCAGCCCACACGCCCTCCCCTCCGAGGACTACATTCTCCTAGGGGACCTCAACTTCCACCTGGAAAATAACAACAACAGCAACACCACCACCCTTCTGGACAACCTCGCCAATTTCAGACTCAAACAACTGGTAAACACCCCCAACCACTACGCCGGACACACGCTCGACCCAATCTTCTCCTCCAGCAAACACGTCTCCTTCAATCACGCCACAGGACTCCACTGGGCGGACCACAGCTGCGTCCACTTCAACTTCAGAAAAACCACGACCCACCACCACCCACAACAAGTCCCCCGCAGAAACTGGAACAAAATTACCACCGACCAGCTCACCACATCGCTAAACCAAAACCCTCTCGCAAAATCATCGGACCCAAATCAAGCAGCCATCAATCTCGCACAATGGATCACCCACTGCGCTGACGAACTAGCACCCTAGAAAAACAATCACAACAAGCCAGGTAGCAAAAAAGCCTCCTGGTTCAATGACGACCTCAAGAACTCCAAAAAGAACTGCCGCACCCTCGAGAAAGCCTGGAGAAAAAACCCAGCCAAAAACAACATGACCGCCCTCAAGGACGCCACCCGCAAACACCACCAGATGATCCGATCCACCAAGAAATCAGCGTTCAAGGATCGACTCGACAACAACGCCCACAACAGCAAGGAACTCTTCAGCATCGTCAAAGAGCTTACCAACCCCAGCGCTGGCAACAATGACATCACTCCCTCTCAAGACCTCTGCGACTCTCTAGCCTCGTTCTTCCACAGCAAAATCGCTGACATACATAATAGCTTCGGCGACCAGTCCACCCCCCTTACCACCGAACTGAAGCCCCCCACCACCACCCTTTGCGCCTGGAACCCAATCAGCACCGAAGACACCATCCGCTTGATGAACTCCATTCACTCCGGATCACCAACCGACCCATGCCCCCACCACATCTTTAACAAGGCCAACTCCATCATCGCACCTCATCTCAGGGATATCATCAACTGCTCCCTCAACACCGCCACCTTCCAGGAAAGCTGGAAACATGCCGAACTCAATGCCCTCCTGGAGAAACCTACAGCAGACCCCACCGAACTTAAGAACTACCGCCCCATCTCGCTCCTCCCTTTTCCTGCCAAAGTCATAGAGAAGACCGTCAACAGTCAGCTCGCCGCCTTCCTCGAGTCTAACAACTCCCTCGACCCCTCAAAGTCCGGCTTCCGAGCCAAACACAGCACCGAAACCGCCCTCATCGCAGCCACAGACGACATCCGAACACTACTCGACAACAGGGAAACACCTGCCCTCATCCTCCTGGACCTCTCCGCAGCGTTTGACACGGTCTGTCATAGCACCCGTGTACAACGCCTCAGCAATGCTGGGATACAAGGAAAAGTATTGGATTGGATCATCTCGTTCCTAGCCGGAAGAACCAAGAGAGTCCGCCTCCCCTCTTTCAGATCAGAAGCTACCGAAGTCATCTGCGGCGTACCACAAGGATCATCGCTCAGCCCCACCCTCTTCAACGTCTACATGAGCCCCCTCGCATCCATCGCACGCCAGCACAACCTCAACATCATCTCCTACGCTGACGACACACAGCTGATCCTCTCCCTCACCAAAGACCCAAACACCGCCAAAACCAACCTACACGAAGGGATGAAAGACGTAGCCGAGTGGATGAAGAACAGCCGCTTAAAACTGAATTCAGACAAGACGGAAGTCCTCATCCTAGGATCATCCCCCTCTGCATGGGACGACTCATGGTGGCCACCGGCCCTGGGCAGCGCACCCATACCAACGGACCATGCTCGCAACCTGGGATTCATTCTAGACTCCTCCCTCTCGATGACCAGACAAGTCAACGCCATCTCATCATCATGTTTTAACATCTTACGTATGCTCAGAAAGATCTTCATATGGATCCCCACTGAAACAAGAAAGACGGTCACCCAAGCACTTGTCACAAGCCGGTTGGACTACGGAAACACCCTCTACGCCGGAACCACAGCCAAACTACAGAAAAAACTCCAACGCATTCAGAACGCCTCCGCACGACTCATCCTAGACATACCCCGCCACAATCACATCTCCCATCACCTGAGAGACCTTCACTGGCTCCCCGTCAACAAGAGAATAACGTTCCGCCTCCTCACCCACGCACACAAAGCCCTCTACAACCTAGGACCCAAATACCTCAACACACGCCTGACATTCTACACCCCCACCCGCCAACTACGATCGTCCAATCAAGCCCTCGCTGTAATTCCACGCATTCGAAGAGCCACCATGGGAGGAAGATCATTCTCCTACTTAGCGGCCAAAACCTGGAATTCTCTCCCCACCCACCTCCGCCTCACACAGAACCACCTCTCCTTCAGAAAACAACTCAAAACTTGGCTATTTGATAGGTAGCGACTCCCCCCCTCAAGCGCCTTGAGAACCTCTGGGTGAGTAGTGCGCTATACAAATCTTTACTTGACTTGACTTACTTGAATGTCGAGATTATACCGTAAATGCAGTTTCTGTAGCTGTTCAGTGCACCACATCATGGTAGTGATATTAAGTCACACAAATACATGAGGCCCTGTGTAAATATATATGTGGCCTATTCACACATGAAAGGGTGGAGCCTAAATTACGCTGTTCCACAGTCCGTCAATTTATCCTGCAAAGACAGCATGGGGACATCACAGCTCGTTCATGCGGTCAGTTCTCATACAGACCAGATATATAACTGCATGAAACTCATGGGTAATATGTAGTATTGAACTGACTGTAAATGACAGCAACACAATACATGAAATAAAATATCACTTTGTAAAGATAGAAATGCATCAACTTTTTCCAGGACTGATGCTCACAGAACCCCAGTGAAATGTCATACCGCCACCTTTTTGTTGTGGTAGCTCACACAATGCACAATTCCTTTAAAAAAATAGCTTAATACCCCCAAAAACGAAGAGCACAGTTACTAGCACAGCATCTGTTCATTCAGCTAACCTGTCTTTGTCATCTTCATTTACACTGTCCAACGTTTTGGCTCTAAGCAGATCCCAATGCTTAGATCTTTACAGTCATATTGCAATCACAGACCACTCAGCTTTGATAACAAATCGTCCTTTCTGTTCTTCCTTCATTGTGACACAAAGATTCAACCAAGAAAACGAGGCTTGAAACGCAATCACAATGAGGGACATGCCATGGACACTCCTATCTCTGCTACCTTGAGGAAGCAGATAACTGATCACCTCCTCAGCTCACAAACCCATAGTTCAACAAATAAGCATTTTCAATGCAATCGGTCGTGCCTTTGGGATCTTATATGTATGCAGCACATTAGCCTGAGCGCTGAAACGTTTACTGTTCTTTAACATGGTGGAAAGTAAGCACCAAACTGCGTGACACACCAGGTATGTGAACACATGGAGAGAAATATTGCCTTTCAGTGGGAAATGGTATAGTCCAAAACTCTGTTTTTAATATAAAATCAGGGCCTTAGGTGGTCATATCACTGAAAATACAAGATTTGAAAAACATTATTGTCTATGGATGGTCATGGAAGACAATTTCTACGGACTGGAATCTAGAGAATGCTAAAGTGATTCTGGAATTTTACTGACCTCTGCTGGTCATTTTCTATCAAGTAAGTTAAATAGAGGCAGTTGCCAGAAAAATAAAAGAAAAGAAAGTCCCACAGCAGAAAGCAATTCTGGTATTTTACTGACCTCTACTGGTCCATTTTTATTAAGACAGTTAAATAGAGGCAGTTGAAGAGAAAAAAAGTCCCTAAGCGGATGTAGACAAGTCCTAGGAGTGATCTCCAGAGCCCACAAAGTACACACACATATAAGTATATACTAATATATAAATACTAGCAGCCCGTCCCGACCTTGTCCGGGTGCAACAGGCTTCCCCGACCCCCGCCCGCCCCGACATTGTGCAGCAGCCCGGGCCCCCACCCAGCCCGTCCCCCGCCTGCCCCGACCCCCGCCTGCCCCGACCCCCGCCTGCCCCGACATGGGTCCCCTTACCTGAGCCGCCACTCCTCCCGCCTGTCCGCTGCTTGCACCACCGCTGGCCTGTCCGCTGCTCCTCACGTCACCGCTCCTCCCCCGCGCCATGTCCGCCGCTCCCTTACCTCAGCCGCCGCTCCTCCAGCCTGTCCGCTGCTCGCACCACTGCTGGCCTGTCCGCTGCTCCTCACGTCACCGCTCCTCCCCCGCGCCATGTCCGCCGCTCCTCATCGCGCTCCTGGACGCCGCTCCTCCCCGCGCTCCTGACGTGAGCACGCACGTCGCGGCCGGCGCTACTTCGGAGGGACTACTTTTTTTTTACTGTAAATTTTTTTAATCACGTTTTTTTAACCCCTTCCACGCTCATGACGAGCTGGGCTCGTCGTGAGGTAGCCTCCTCGCACGCTCATGACGAGCCCAGCTCGTCATGAAACATGGGAATAAACAAATCTCAGCACAGGAGGGGAAAATGCATAGCATCGATCTGGTTAAAATTTATATTGCCTATAACCATCTACACATCCTGACGATTCCAACGGTGTAACCGGTGTGTGGATTGGCGCTGTGGTTCCCGAGTTTACCCGCCTCAAAGGCTGAAAGTTCTTCCTTTATGAGTCCAAACTCATAAGAGATTAGAAATGCATGTATCTACCACATTAAAAGAACAGATGCATTTTTTGTAATGTTATGCAAGTAATTGTATTTTCAATCTCTTGTGGGCTCACCAAAGCTTTTCATCCAGTTTTTTTCAGGGTTTGCTAGTGGCAGACTTTGCCTCAATTCTACCTTTTTGTAGCACACTGTAGCTTTCTGATCAAATACGGAAGGTCAAATATGGTAAACATCCACTTCGCCAGTGTTATAGAGTGAGACCTCGCACGTACGTGATTGGTTTCTTTCAGTTACAGCATGATAGAAAAATCCTACACATCCAATCAGGATTTGGCATCTTCTCTCTGCAGTTTCTCTCTTCCATTTGCCCTGGTCCTCTCAGGCATATAGAAGACTCAATCAAACTCATTTCCATGACCTCCCCAAAAGAGCTGACATTGTACTCTCGAGCAAGACACCAAACCTTAACAGGATCACCTCATTAGGGTTTTCCAAATGGTCGAGAGTGTTTCACCAAGTGGATACTGATGGAACAAGACAATTTCACAAATTTCATTGGAAAAAAAATGCAAAATATATGTTGTGTGCATGCTCTACGCAAAAATCTAACCTGTTGAATTTCTTACTGCTAGTTATAAGAAAGCTTTGCATGCAAAGTTGCTTACCCTTTGACCTCTTTTGTTCTCTTGGAGGCTGTTGTCCTTTTTGGGTACTGTTATCTAATCAAGAGGTAGTGATCTCCAGTATCCTTATCTTTATGCCTTTACAATGGGATTTATCAACATTTAGAGTAACATTTAATAAACTTTGGAACAACTCTTATGTGGCTTATAATTGTATATTTGATTGCTTCCAATAGATTCAATGTTGCTGGTGGCTGACAAGTTTGAAGCTCCATCTAACATAGAAACAGTAATGAGCACAATTCACGAAAGAATCTCAGATGCCATCTCAACTATGCAGGAAAACAAGAAAGTTATAACAAACAAGGTAAGAGAACAATTTCACAAAATATAAAGGAGAAATAAGCAACATTTCTTTAAGTACCTATTGGTTTGTTGACTAATGAGAACCAGACAACCACATACATTATTAATCTCCAGATGCTTCTGCAAAAATCTATCACACACTTCATCGAACTCCCAAGTGTAAGTGTCACTTTTGCCAATTTGTATTTTATTCACATGTATTTCAGGTGTACTCTTTTTCTCAAATCCTAAAGGTGTGAATGTTATACATTTTATAGGATGTTCACAACTCATGTGATAATACTGCATGCAAAAGCAGAAGTCCAGATCTTTCATCTTGCAACCATTGAAGATTGTTGTGGTATCATAACATTGCATCCTGAATATTGTTTACAAAAATATTTCACCATTGGCGGTAATATTAGAAAAATTAAACCCAATAGGATGATTGTTTGGTTACTGATATTTAAGACACACTATTTATGTAGACCTTATTTCTGGCAAAAAGATTCTGACATACAACCTCAATGCATAAGATGGTCCACATAATTTCAGCACTAGGTTCCCCCGTTTTTTTAATGTTCTTTATTAGTATCAGAATATCAAGATTGCCAAACATGTGGGCTAAATTGGGCTTTAAAGGTGAAGGAAAACCAATAGTGTGCAAGCAATGTTGGATTGCCTCCAGGCTCAAATGATGATTTAAATATGTAATTGATGGTAGGGCCCAATAAGTTTAAAATTATTCAGTGATTGGGCAATGATTAGCAGATCATGATGTAAAGTTCACTTTACCAATAATTACATTGATCTCAGAATTGATTGTGTTGTAAAGAAAATTCAGAAATGGTATGAGGTTGTGTTACAGTCTAAAACAAGCATTTGCAATGCAAATTGGTCTTGCATTTGTGGTCTTGGCGTTGTAAATGATAATCGGGCATATGCATCAAAATTCGGTATTCCATGTCCTTATTAGCGAAAAATAAGGAATCGCTAATAAGGACATGCAAGCCGCGATGCATCAAGAGATTCGGTAATAATTACCGAATCGCTAAAAATCGTTATTCCACAGCGAAACTACGATAGCGATACACCATTAGCAAATACCGAATTAGCAAATACCGAATCGGTAATTGCGATTTCGGTATTTGCGAAATCGCAATAAGACGCGACGCATCGGAAGCAGGCTGATGACATCACAACCAGGAAGTTGGACAGCCCATGCTCCATTCAGTGCCCGAGGAGCTCAGAGGAGGAGGCAGAGCACAGGAGCTGAGGAGCTACACAGAACCAGCAGCAACCAGTACCAGCCAAGCATTGGAGGATGGAGAAGGAGGCACCCCAGCAGGGAAAGGACACACCCAGGAAGAGAAAGCGCAAGTTCTCCGATAAGGAACTTGAAATACTAATTGAGGGTGTCAGCAGCAAAAATGATAAGCTGTTTGGGAAGCTGTCCCTTAAGGTGCCTGAGGCAGAAAAAAGAAAGATGTGGCTGGGCATCAAGGACAGGGTCAATGCTGTCGGAGTCACCCACCGCAGCATTGACGACTTAAAGAAACGCTGGTATGACCTCCGTAAAAGGGCTAAGGAGAAGATTGCTCAAAGGGTCAAGGATGCAGCAGGCACAGGTGGGGGGTCATCCAATGTGACACCAAACACAGCCCTGGAGGACCTTGTGGAGTCAACAATTGAACCTGAAGCTGTTGTGGGGGTCACCCAACTGGACACCTCTGGTGCTGCGGAAGGAGGACAAGGTAAGATGCATAGCAGCGTAGATATGCAGCGTGTTGTCAATCCCTGCCCCCTCCCCCATTCCAGACACAGTGCACATGTAGCCGTGCCTAAAGCTCATAGTTGTAGGAGTTGTAGTCATAACATGAATGAGTGCATGTCTGACCCCAGAGGTGAATGATATGAAAACAGCAGCAAAGGGCCAAATGTCAGTCCAAATATGTACTTTATATAGACAAAAGAATGCAATACACACATATAATGACAAAATAATAACAATGCACTGTTCCGCACACAGATGCATCCCCCATGGAATCTGATTGCAGCGGCCGCCTCGTCATCTCTGAGACCCCAGTGGTGACCGATGCGGAGTACACACAGGGACATGAAACCATGTCCTCCCCTTCACCACCACCATCCGTGCAGACAAGAACACCACCTCCACCACCACCATCCGTGCGGACAAGAACACCACCTCCACCACCGCCATCCGTGCGGACAAGAACACCACCTCCACCACCACCACCAGTGCGGACAACTCCGCAGAGCCGCAGGGCAGATGTCCCCTCCCTGCACGAGATGGAGACTGAGCAGAGTACAGCAGCCCCAAATGTCCCACGGCAGGCTGTCGTCACTCCAACCACCCTAACAGCAGCACGTCAGCGTGTCAGACAGAGGGCCGGGCCCCTGGGTAGGGCTGCAGCGAGACCAGTGGTTCCGGCAGATGTGTACGGAGTCGTTGAGACCCAGATGCTGCGTGTCCAGTGCCTGCAGGGGAGACACATGGGTGCAATTAATCTCACCATGACAAAACTGTCCAACAGAATTGGCACCATGACTGTCGCTGTGCGTGAGCTCACCACAGCCGTAGCTGAGGGCAACAATGACATTAAGCTATGCCTGCAGGAACTGACACGTGCTGTTGTCACAGGCCAACAAAGTGAGCGCCGGAGGCACAGGCAGAACATTCTCAATACAAATACCACTATTAGGGCCATCACTAAGCTGTGCAACAGCACAGCTGTGCTCTCCCGCAGGTCCGTGTCCCTGCAGGTGGACTTAGGGCATTATTGTGGGGATGTGGCAAGGGCCCTCGAGAGAGTGACCCACTGCAGTGGAGCATCTGCAGTCTGGAACTGTCAGTGTCAGCAGTGTGGGAGTGGATGAGGGGAGTGAGGCAGCCTCAAGTGTGAGCAGCGTCTCCTTGCCGGAGACCAGCGCAAGGAGGCACAGTGTGCGCAGCGCAACAGCCACTGACACTCATCGTGAAGATGCGGAGGAGTCACGGGACAGGAGACTGGGGGTACGTGGCAAACGCAAGTAGCCATGTGGCAATGTCTCCCTATCCATGGTGACGTAACCATGGGCCAGCTATAGTGCCACATGCAGCACCCTTGTTGACAACGGACAATTTAAGTTTTGCTTTTATTTCAGCTGCATCATGTTTGTGTTACATTTATCTGCACCAGTCAGGTGTCCATGTCCATTAAACCCTTTCAAACCAGATCATGTTGTCAAGGCTCTTTCTTACCTGTCTCAGAAATGATGCCGTGTGATATATGTCCGCCTCCGTTGCCCTTCTGCTGTGTTGGGCACATGTGCCTGTTGGTGTGGGGGGGGTTGCTGTGCACGTAGTTCATCCTCTCCGTCCACCTCTATGGGTATCCCCCTACGGGTGGCGATGTTGTGCCGGATGGCACAGACAGCTATGATCTGGCAGCAGGTCACTGGGTCGTACTGCAAGGCACCTCCTGTCTTGTGCAGTATTTGGAAGCGACTCTTAAGGATGCCGAATTTACGCTCCACCACATTCCTTGTGCTGATGTGTGCTCTGTTGTAGCGCTGCTCTTGAGGTGTTGCTGGGTTGAGGTAGGGAGTGAGTAGATACTCACGCAAGGCGTAAGCGCTGTCACCTGCAGGATGGGGAGAGAATGGTCAGCAGCATGAATGCAATGATACATGTGGGGATGGAGTTAACGATGATGCATCAATATGTACCTAGTAGGTGTCCTTCTCCAAAATCACCGTTGATCAGGCGCCTGTGGATGCCACTGTGACGGAAGATGTATGCGTCGTGTGTGCTCCCTGGGAATTGGGCTACGAGGTCCGTTATGATGTGCTTAGCATTGCACACGACCTGCACATTGATGGAATGATATGACTTCCGGTTGCGGAAGATGTATTCGATGGCTGAGGGAGTACAGATGGGGACATGCGTGCAGTCAACACACCCTATCACATGGGGGAATTGTGCCACCTGGTAGAACTCCCGTTTGGTGCGGGTCAGCTGCTGGGGGGTTGCGGGGAAGGTGATGTGGCGATGTATGAATGTCAGCATGGCCTCTAGGAACCGGTGGAAGAAGCGTGACAGTGCGCTTTGCGACACGCCTCCGGTCTCTGCTATTACCCCCTGGACGACAGCAGGTGCAGGCTGTATAGGACCTGGACATGGGCTGGTATGGCGTTGGTCCTACGGGTCTGGTTCCTGCAGTAATGGTTCCAGATCTGCTATTAGGCGCATGATCATGGCACGGTTGAGTCTGTACTTATCGTACACCTGTTCCTCTGTCTGCCCCAGCAATGTGATGCGCACCCTGAAGACCCTGTCCTGGATCATCCTCCTGCGCTGAGCCTGGGCGTTGATCCTCCTCCTCCTAGCAAGCACGTAGGGGGCAGCCATTTTGGTAGACTTGTGGGGTTTCCAGGGGCATTTTTAAAGGGTTACTGATTGTCAGCACCTGGAAAATATTTTTTTTCTTTCTTCATTCCTTCAAAGAACTTTACCTCCAGTTTGAGATTCCCCTTATTTTGCTCATCAAAATAGCGATTTTGGGCATTTCCGGTATTTGCGATTTTTCATGCATTCCATTGCGATTCTTTATTAGCGATTCGGTATTTCCGAGGTCAGCTTTGGTGTTCGTTATTTCCGATTGTCTGATTTGCGAATCGGTAATTTACAGAGGGGATTTTTTAGCGATTCTTTATTTTTTACGGATTTGGGGTTGATGCATAGCATTTTCTGGTTTTGCGTTCGGTATCGGCCTGATTTACTGATTCGCTATTTTACCAGGAGGTATTTTGCTTGATGCATCTGCCAGAATGTCTTTTACCCATGTGTTTTGGACTGGAGTGGAGTGGATGTGTTTGGAGTGGAATGATGTAGGTTAATTAGGAATTGTTAGCTGTGGAATTGTGTGTTGTGGAATTGTGTGGGGTGTTGTCGATTTGTGTAATGAAATTATATGGCATGATTTGTAGCAGAAATATGTGGATAGTAATTGTGTGGTATTGATGGTATTGCAATTGTGTAAAGTGGGATGAATGGTAAAAATAAGCTATTTTACCTCCTAACAGAATTGCACTAACAATATGGTGTCCCGTCAGCTCCATTGTGTTAATATTCTGTTTTAAAAAGTAGCAGTGTTTACCTTGTGAAGGAGCACACATTTTTGTTTGGTGCTATATGTGATCTGCCCTGAAGAGAGAAACATTTATAATAGAATAGGCAGTAAATTGTTAATGCGTTTAATAAAATAATAGACCCTCTTTGGGCACAACATCAACTATTTGTTGTTATCAGTCTTTTATAAACAGGAAAAGTGCATCTATTAAGGAAAACTACAAGGGAGGTCAAATGTCTGTTTTAAGAAATGATAAATATATTTTTCATGGCACTGCTAAATCGTAAATATTGTATCCAATATGACATAAGTGATATGCCATGAATATTTTAATTATAGTGCTTGAAATGTGCACTTCTCTTCTTAGGAACAAAGAGTGCCTTCAGAAACAGAAAAGACTGTGTCTTAAGACATTGGCAAACTCAACAAAGTCTGACCCAACCCATTTAGAACTCTTTGTACAAACAGACAATTCAATAAGGGGGGGATTTACTGTTTTTTCACACAGCGAACTTCAGCAGCCGCAAATGCTGAGCGAAAAGGAGAGCGGAGGAGAGGGCCAAATTTATTAAAACACGGCACTCTCCTCTCCTTTCCCTAGCATTGGTGCTGAAATCAGCTGCTGTGCTCCACAGAGACTCCCTTGCATTGTTGAGCGTGGTGTGTGTCTCTGAGTCTAGCATAGGTTTCGTACTGGAAGTGAACGCTTCCAGTACAAAATACCATGCTTAAACTAACTTGAAGCCTTTTCCAACTTTGTATGTGTACTGTACAGTGCAACACACATGCAGAGCCAGAAAAGGAAGGAGAAATGAAAGCATTTCTCCTTCCTTGCTCCTGCTTCAAAAGGGCACAGTTTTCCGATGCTAAACCCTGTCAACTTTATTTAGTAAATTGTGTTTAGCATCAGAACCCTTGGGTGGTTGCATGGGAACGCCCATGCTCCACCCTTGGTACGCTCCAATGGCACAAAGTAATGCAAAGTAGTGGTACGCACTGCTTTGCATTACTTTTCCGTTATTTCCGGCTCTAAAAAAGCTGTAATGAAAATTGGGAAAGAAAGATCTTGAACCGATTTGTGTCACTTTTGTGACACAAACACAGCATAAAATCTTAGTAAATCTCGCCTTTCGTTCACTTAGAAACTTATAGGTGAAGTAGATTGAATGGGTGTACTCTAGCAGAAAAAACTGTTCATAAATGGGTCAATTCATTACTGCCAGGTAAAAGGTATTCAAGTAAAGTCACACAGAAAGAGGGGGGTCATAAATGTCCAACCTATTAAGAAGTCATAGCATGTACATAAAACGTCACTGACAGTAAAAACAGTATTGCAGGCAAAATGCAGCTAGCCACAATCATTTTAGCAAATGGTTATGTATGACAGATGGGAGTTGTAGTGCCACCTGTTTTCTGCTTCGCTTTACTTTGTTGTGCAGCGAATGGCAATGACACACTTCTTCGATGTATACGTTCACACAAGCACAAAACAAAATAAATGTTTTAGTTTTAACCCCTCATGCTTACATTGTGAGTGGAAGCTTGTGCCCTAACAGACTACAGCAGCCGCCTGGCCATCGGTGATGAAAACACTCCTAGTGTGCCGAGAATGCCTGTGAGATTAGACTGCCCAACAACCACCAACCAAGGTGCTTGTATCTGCGTTAGGCTTCCTGCACTGCACTAGCATGCAAACACAAGGAAACACCCACAACTGGACCTGGTTTCAAGATCTCACAAAAAGTGGTTGTATACGCAGAAATCTCATTAAAACAAAGGCTGAGAAACAGATATGGATTCATTGGGTAAATTAGGCCATAACAAACTCCTACCATTGTCTACCTGGCATCGACTTTCCAAATGTGACACTTTCTAGTGAGCAAAATCAATCAATGAAGATGAGGGAAACATACATATCAGTCATTACACCAATTTGAGCAACAACAAATTCTAAGAAAGTCTTTAAAGTGCTGCAAAGGAGCAAAAATGGAAGTGTACCTTAGTGTAGCCGCCATCTCAAGCAGGACTTTAGCTTCGGTCCCAAAAGTCAGCATATTATGCGGTAAAAGTAATCAGTATTCCGTATTTTGAGATATGAGGTTTGCTTAGTAAAGAAGGCATGCTTTTATTGATGTGTGTTAGAAAACCTCTGGAATTGTGTGGTTTTCTCCTTTCACATGTACCCGAGCCAAAGCTTCACGAGTTAAAATGATATATTTTTAACCTGCACTCAGTGAAAGGAATAGTACTTTGTGTTAACAGAATTATCAGCATTTTGTCACTTGATGATTTATGGGGGTACTGCCCTACCCTCACCTCTACTGTCAGCGCCACTACTGGGGCTGTGTAGATTGTCCCCCTGTGTTAGGGCGAGTGAGATCTCAACATCTGATCAAGTGCTTAGTGGGTTGGGGGAGACAATATTTCACACCGAAAGACCTTCCTTGGGGCGGAGAGTTCTTGTCGAACGGTGGCTGCGGTTGAGAGATGCCAGCGCGGATCTCAGCTGCTATAGAATAAATCAATTATATAGAGTCACTGTAGCTGAGCTCCGCTGCCCGGCCTGCCGAGGCACCATTCCAGCGCAGCCCTAGGAGACAAGCAGTGAACTATAGGCTAAAAATGACGCATGTTTAGCTTTAAATTAAATATATTGAGAATGAGACCAGAGGGAATGTGAGACACGGCCACAACGAGTCTCTGGCAGCTGGTCTCAGTGGCAGCTGAGCAGAGGGCTGCACAGAGGACAGCAGTGATAAATCATTTTAGTTAGAGTTACAACCGAACTTTTATTATCTTTTTTTGTCACTTAAGTTCAGGAAAACACACCCGCAGCTCAGAGAGCAGGAGTTTCTTTGACGATAAAAGATGAAGGAGCAACGGCAATTGGCTGCACTCCTGTGTCTTGGCTGCTTGAGCAATGCCCTCAGCTCTGGGCCCCCAATGCTACCCCCACCGCTGATAACTTAAAGAACTCCAATGGCACAGAGCCGCAGCGGCCCGGGCCCTTGGTGGATAAACAAACAAATGAAGGCTATATTCTCAGGATTTCTCTCGTGGTCGACGCTCACAGCCAGGCTGCCGTAAGTGCCGCCCGCCAGTCGCGTCGTGGGTGGCCCGACCACTACTAGTGAATTCAGTCCTCCTGCCACTCCGCAATTAATGGACACAATGTTACGGCCACGTGACACCAGGTCACTGGGACAACAGCAGCGCTGGCACCAGAGCAGTCCCAGCTCCCAGCCTCCTCCACGTTCCCAAAATTACAGTAAAGTCAACTCAGCCGTGCAGATTCCTGGGTATTCAGCGAGTGGTGTGCAGCACTGAAAATACATTTTAACAGGCATTTGCAATGCAATAGAACTCGCATTTACGCAAGACCTATTACATTGCAAACGGGAGTGCGGGCTGGGGGTAGGAGGGCAAGAAGGCATGAAGAACGGGAGTGCAGGCGGGTGGGGGGGGCGGGAAGGCATAGGAAAAAAATAATGCTCACATTCTAAATAACACATACCATGCAACACTCAAAGTAAAGGGGCCAGTAGCCATGGAAGGATACAAATGACGATATGGCCGTCATAAGGAGGGACTAACAGCCTATAAACCAATGGGAAGGCAGTATTTAGAAAGGACAAATACACAAGCCAATGAAAAAGATGGGCGGGGGAGTGGGCGGAGTTTCCACTCTGTCCTCCATTACTACATGCCTCGCAGAGTGAGCAGTGCATGCACGCTGCCGCTATAGTCTCGACCTAAAACCTGTGTTGCTCCAAATTAAATAGATTAAAAGAGATATTTGGAACTGCTATAATTTAAGGTATTTCCTTGTTTATAAACGAAACATTAGATTGATTGGTGTATCAGTCCTTGCACATTTACAAACATTTACACTTGCCTACATGTGATTTCCTTTTGTGGCAAGGAGAGATAACTGTTGTTCTTTGTGGTTCATTGATACACAAGATTAGATGATGATTTTTTCCTTCCTCAGAATGTCTAATTTTCCTAGGTTTATCTTTAACATTTTAATCTTCAATTTTCAAAGAAATTAGCCTGATCTGTGCTGTGAGCTTTCAATTTAAGACAGTTCTACCAAATAATAATTCCCCATTTGGACCTCGAATTTCATGTTTGGTATTGTAGTTTAGTCTTTTATACATATTTTGATTTGCATAAAACTCTGTGGTTCTCAAAGCACTATATGGTGAGGGAAACAAAATAATTCTGTATTTGCTACATTTGAACACCCAACATTTTAGGAAATGGGCACAACCATGTGCTAATTCACTTTTAAATGTAATTATTTTGTTTTCATCCTAACTTTGTATTTCAATGGTAGGGTATAGGTATGGGAGAGAAGGTGGACTTCGCACCTACACTTTCCATTTCCATTTAATGTATTAATAATTGGTTCTGTAGAAGGGACTTACAACAAATCGAGTGATATCATGCTTTGCAGATGTCATCTGTTCATATTTTGGTAGAACAATAATAATGATTCCTCAAGAAGATTGCCCTATAATGCAATTCCAAAAGACAACAGAATATTGTTCTACAAAGTACTGGGCAACATGATAGGGGGGTTGGGACGTCGATGAACATCAGTATCATTAAACCTCAGAAAATTTCTCTCAGTCTACTGTACCAGGAAGAAATTGTCATTAGTAATGTTTCAAGGAGGAATTCCCTTAGGCCAATGAGCCTTGTTTGATTGCTAACTGGAATTCCATTCCATAAAAAGGAATGGCCATTGGGATAATGAGCAACGAGAATACAATATTGTTATATTGTACTTAGGCTCTTCCAGCAAGGCTTGGACTACACACCTTTACGATGTACCTTCTGTTCCACATTGATGTCATTGCTAGTGGGGACCGTTGACAGTTGGCTCCAGCGGTGTCTGGTAAAGCTGTCATGGGGTGTATCTCTGTCAAATAAACTTTTCTCAAGAGGAATCCGCCTGTGTTTCTTGCACTTGAACATAACAATGATCTGCCAGACACAAGGCTGTGGCAGAGACACAACCCTCGCGCAATAAACAGACCACGCAGTGTTAAGCGTAAAAGGCCATTTGTTAGACCAGGCTGCGTAATCTTACATAACAGTAAACATCAACAATAATAACTTCAAACCCCCAGTCAACACTTCACTTCTCACACGCTTCACCCGTTCTACATCATCAGACCACTCCATACCCCATACCGTACCTCATCATATCCACCAATCACCTGTCATCCTGCCCGATCCTTGTGACCTTTCAGTCATGCCTCTAGCTGCCATTCAAACTTCCCCCCCCAAGGGATGGGTGTGCCCGCTCTTGACCCCCCTCTCCCTTCAAAGTACCGCCAACCAGGGAACCCCCTGTAGGGCGGTTCCCTGCTCCCCCCCCCCCCTGCAGGTCCGCTGTCCCACGCCACTCGTACCCTTCCGTACTCACTCCCTGCAACACCATATCACCTCCTTCCACAACCTGCTCACCACATCCTGCATCTCCATCATATAGTACGCATTCCCCAAACGAGACAAGTGCACTCTGTCGTCCCTGAACACTAAAGGCTCCTCCAGACGAATGCCTCCATGCGAGATCACTTTAATGTCCTTGTCCCCGCAGAAAAGTCTCATGGCCCTATTGAGTTTTCGCCTCGCTTTCTCAATAGCCCCGTGTTTCATTGCCCCCCTCCAAATTCTCCTGGGTACCAATTCCGTCCAGGCAATGCAAGTCCCTGCAAGCCTCGACTTCAATACCTCCAGATCCCTCTGCATCAGCTGTAGAAGCGCCAAACCTGACAGCTACACCAAATCGTTTTCTCCTAAATGAATAATCAACAAATCCGGGCATCCTTTTTGCGGGACTATCTTTGCGAGCCAAGGCAATAGTGCCCCCCATCGCATACCCCCTTTTCCCCACCAGTGCACCTCATGTAAATGTCCTTTCAGTCCCAGGTTACGGCCGTACACCTGCTGTTCTGCGTACTTAGATGCCCAGTGCACGAAGGAGTGCCCCACAATCCAGGTTACCGTCTTGGTCCCCGGTCCGCCCACGCAACCTACGAAAGAAATATATGTTAGCACATATCTACAGCCCCAAGACCCCCCCCACCAGTTTCCACACGACCGACTCACTTCCTCACACACCTCTCACAACAGCGAGACTTCCACCTGCCAATCCGCCTAATCCTATCCCAAGACCACCCCAATCGGGCCGCAGCTGTCGCAGCCCCGATACGAAAGGAGTGAGTTCCGAAACCAGAAGCCTCCAAACCTAGCAAGCGCAAAGCCATGCGCAACATCGCCAACAACTGGCCAGCTGTCACTCGCGCCCCTGAGTCATGACAGAAAATTTCGCCATGCGTCACCCGTGCGGCCCCCACAAACCTCCGCCATTCAGCCACCGGGCACACCTCACCCCCACTCACCTCATTCAGCCACACCCATGTACCCCTACCCAACTGATCCGTCTTAGAGTACCCCAACCAAATCCCCAAGCGCCCCTCATCCACCCGAATCTCCTCATATACCCTGCCAGCTCGCGCCCTCCTGCCCAACATTTCAGACACCCGAAACGCACCAAAAAACATCCACACCATACACAACCTGAAGATCCGCGCCTCAAAGGGATCATAACAACAATCCGGCAACACCCCAACCAGCCGAACCAACAGTTCAAACGTAACTGCCTCCCGCAGTCTACCCCCCCCAAGCCTACGCTGCCTACCCCAACCTCTGAGCATCCTGCTCACAATCACATCCTTTGTAGGATCAAACCCCAGAAACAAACTACAGTAAAAAGAGATCCCTGCCAGTTTTTCAGATATCGTAGCCGCAGTCAATCCCTTATCGATACAACACAGCACAAAATGCCTAACACCCTGTTCCACCTCGGCCCGGTCACACAGACTTGACTCCTGGCTCCATTCCATGAATGTCCCAAACTCTGACCATGCCAGCCGATACGTCTTTCTCGTGGTGTCAGCAACAGAACGCTCGACCAGACCAATTATCCTCACTCCCCCAAGGCCCAGATGCTGTCCGGCAGCTCGGTCTTGCACATATCCGCTCCCGGTGCCAGTTGCCGGAACCGCTGCCACTTCGAACGAGACAAAGCATCCGCAATGTCATTATACGCCCCAGGGACATGCTTAGCCCTAAACACCACATTCAGACGCAGGCAAGCCAACATGACCTCCGCAACAACCGCAGCACTCTCAGGTCCCTAGCTCTCTGGCGATTCACCAGCTCCACCACAGTCATGTTGTCGACGTGGAAAAGCACGGATCTATTCTGAAACTCCTTCCCCCAAACCTCCAGTGCCACCAGCAGAGGAAAAAATTCCAGAAAAGCAATGCTCCTCCCTTGTTTCAACCAGTGATCAGGCCAACTCTCCACACACCACCTCCCATCCCAGAAAATGCCAAACCCCGCTGACCCAGCTGCATCAGAGAAAATTTGACATTACCAAACCGCCCTTTCCTCATCAAAGTCCAGAGAAACGCCGTTGAAGTCCGTCAAGAATGACATCCAGGTCCTCAGGTCTGCCCGCACCCCCATGGAAATCCTGACTTTGTGGTGTGGAAGCACTGCCCCCGACATGGCCATGCCCAGCAGCCTACAGAACGTCCGTCCTGCTCTGACCACCCTACACGCAAAGTTCAAGAAACCCAACAGCTTCTGCACCGCTCTCAAAGCAATCTGCTTCTCCTCAACCGCCCACCGCAGACACAACAGTATTTCAGTCACCTTGGCCCCTGGAAGGCGCGCCCGCCACTGCACGGAGTCCAACTCAATACCCAGGAACGTCAAACAACAGCTGGGGCCAGCCGTCTTCTCCGGCGCCAAAGGAACACCGAAGTTGAAAGCCATCTGCTGAAACCACGACAGGGCCCTGCCGCAGTCCCCCGAGTCCGCCTTTCCCAGGAAGAGGAAGTCATCCAAATAGTGTGTGACCTCACGGCACCCACTAAGCCTCACCACCGCCCACTGCAGGAAAGTACTAAAGAATTCAAACAGGGCACATGAGATGGCGCACCCCATGGGCAAAACTTTGTCCACGTAGATGGCCCCCCCAAACTGCATCCCCAGGAGCGAAAAATCAGCCGGATGGATGGGCAGCAGACGGAAGGCCGACTTAATGTCACATTTCCCCAATTCGGCCCCCAGCCCACACACTCTCACCAAACGGATCGCATCATCCACGGACGCATAAAGCACCCTGGAGTCCTCCTCTGCAATAAAGTTGTTAACTGACTGGCCCTCCGGCCACGAGAGGTGGTGCATCATCCGAAACTCCCCCTCTTCTTTCTTAGGTACCACCCCCAGAGGAGAAATGATCAGATCCTCCAAAGGCCAATCAGTAAACGGGCCGGCTACTCTTCCTTCCTCAACTTCCTTCAGCAACTTAGCAGACACCACCCCAGGCAATTCCTTTGCGGACCGCAAATTGTCAGCCCACCTCCGCACCCTGGGACCCTGATAGCCTACCCTAAAGCCCTCCGTGAAACCCCAGAAAAGCCGCGACGCCGCCTCCTGGTCTGGGTAACACGAGAGCCACGGGGCCATTGCCTCCACACTAACTGGTGTAGGCGCCCTTCTGCCCAGGGTGGCCCCGTCCCTTGGCGTTCCGCCACTGCTCCGAGGGGGTGACAAGTGTAAGGCATTGGGTGAGGGCATGCTTCCCGCCGCACTTGGAGCACTCGTGTTTAAACTTACAGGGGTATCTTGAGCAGTACCCCCTGTTGTAGCTCCAACAGGCCCCCGTCGTGTATCCCCCTGGCTTACTGGGCTGACCAGCTGTAATGGTACTGGGCACCGCACCTCCCCCCGCCCCGCCATGGGCGGGACGCGGCGGAAAGGACCGATACACGCCTTCTTCCTACCCCCTTTTGGACCGTCATCCCAGGCCGACCACCAAGACCCCTCACCTGTGACTGTGGGACGCAGCTCCCGGGGCCGTCCTCTGGGCGTCACCACCTTAGCCGCCACCACCTTGTCCTTGCCTTTCGTCGTCGTCGGGGCCTGTAAAACACCAAGTTCGCTGTTGTCCACCCTGCCCCTTGCGCCGACTGCGTCATCCCGCACCTCCCCCTCCTCAAGCTCATCACTCTCATCACCATAATCCAACTCCAGCACTGGTTCCACTTCCACAGTCGCACTCAACACGTCCCTCACTGCTCTCTTCACACCTTTCTTCACACCCACTGACGCACGCAACACATTCGACACACGAGTCGCCGGTGCCCGAGCACGTGTTGGAGGGACAGCCGCCGCAGACCGCCCTACTGCTTCTGGCCGGCGTCTCAAGGCCGTCTTGCGCCCTGCCAGGCCCCCCCGTGCTCCCCACCCGCCCCTCAGGTCGCTCCAGCCTGAGTGGGCCCCAGCACCATCGGGCCTCAAAGCCGTCTCGGCCGTCCCTACACTTGGCAACTTGCCCTTGTGGCCTACCACTGCCCCCTTCTTTCCTCTGGCGTGCCTCTCTGCCTCCTCCAACTCCGCCGCCCGTTCCTCCTCCGAGGTCGGGGTGGGCAGCCCCTCTAGCTCAGACCCCCACACTGCACCCACCCGGGCCATCGTTTGCTCGGCCCACCTGGCTTCTTGAATCTGCGCCATGAGACGCTCCTCCCGAGCCCTGTCCTCCCAAGACATGCCCCCCACACAGGGAGGTGTGGGGGCGGGCAGTAGCCCGGAACCCCCCCCCCAGGCGGCAAGAACCCTCCCCGCACAAACCCCGAAGCCCCCCCCCACCCCCAGGGGCCCAGGCACACCCAGGTCCACCCGGCCTACTGAACTCCCGGCTGCCTCCCGCCCCACGGGGGCCGGAGTGGGTGCCCTCGAACTGGTGGACAAGTCAATGGGGACGTCGTCCCCCTGCCCCCCCTCAACCTCCTCAGCGCCCCCTTCCTGTACTTCCCCCTCAGCCTGAAAGACTACCTGCGCCCCCCCCCCCCCAGGGCCCACGACCACCTTCCTGACCCCTACAACTCCCCAGCCCCAGGAGCCGGCAGGTCACAAGGCCCCACCCCCTCCGACTCGCCCCCAGGCCCCGGGACATCCTCAGGCCGCTCAGAGGGGAGCTCGCCGCCCCCAGACACAGCCTCAGAGGCCCCAGGCAGGAACTGGAGCGGAGGGAAGACTCGCGGGGGCAGGCTCTTGCGCTTCCCGCCCCTGAGTCTCTGGGCGCTCCGCCCCCCCCTCCGCTCGGTCACCTGCCCCTGAATATGAGGGGCGTCATCCTGGCACGCCAGGACCGCCGCAGCGACCCCGGCCGAGGCCGCGCGTGTGGCCCTCCCGGCCCCCACCCACGCCTGTCCTAAGACACCCGGCTGCAGCAGGTCCTCCCTGCCCGCGCGGGCCAACAGCAGCAAAGCCGCGCGCACCTCCTCGGACGACTCTCCCGACATGGCCGGGTGACACGCAACAAGCGTACAATGACCTAGCTGCCGGCAAGCAGCTTGCGACGCCCAAAGAACCAACAAAAAAAACCCGGCCTACTCTGAACTATCTCGTAACTGCACTCCGCTATCCTTCGCTAGAACCCTCCTGATGGTGCCAGGCAACAGGAAGAGGAAGTTCCATTCCTCCCCTGTGCCTTATACCCCCCACCTAAACTCCTCCCCTTCCCCTGCCTGTCCTATCCCTGCGCGAATGACCCCGGGGGACGGCTAGTCTGCGACTTTGCTTCCCCCGGGGCCCGGCATAACGACGAACCCAACTCGTGGATTGAAGCAGCTGATTTTGTGAGCAACGTGCCGGTCCAGTTTGAAATGCTGTGTGTACAGATAAGGAGAAGGCACACGCAACAGCCTGTAAGGCTGTGGGAGGCACAGAGAAGGTGCCGGAGGAGTTGTGGGGTAAGGCAACGGCTGACTGTGCAGGCGCGAAGGAGAGAGCTGAAAGAAAACTGAGCCTTGCGTGGAAAGATGCATTGGAGTGTCTTCAGCCCAAATGCAAGCTGTTGCAGTAAGAAGAGCATGGTGGGGAGTAAGCGGAGGTATGCTGACGTGATAAGGAGAGCGCAGCGAGCAGTAAACTGATGTGAAAGGTAGCGCAGTGAGGAAAGCACTGCGTGGTTAAGAGACGCCGTGGAGGAACCGTGAGAGCTGTTAAGCCAAGTGCCGAGTGCAGGAGGAGGATCAAAGAGGGAAGGCAGACTGTTTGAGATGGACATACATGTGGCAAATAACTATTATTATTAAAAGAAGCTACAGTGCCAAAGACAGAATGGTCAAGTACTTTATCGAGTGTGGAATGCAGCAACCGGTAGGCGAAGAAAGGTTCTGATCTTCTTGTGGTAAAGCTGCCTCGTAGTTCCCATTGGATATGTGGGAAGGGGTCTAATTTCGAAGATCATTTGCAGCTGTCTGTTGTCCTACCATTGGTCGAGATACATCTTTTAACAAGCATTTACAATGCAATGGTTTCGCCTTTGGAAAAGTTAGAGCTATTGGCATTGTAAATGACAACATTTGTATTTATGTGTTGGTTTTGAAAACATAAATAAATGGCATTGTCATTTACATTGCCATTAGCTTAATCTCTCGCAAATGTGAGACCTATTGTACCCTACGGACAAGCTCAGCAGACAGCAGTTACTACCACACACACACACCCAGAGCCACACACACACACACCCAGAGCCAGCCACATACACCCAGAGCCAGCCACACACACACACACCCAGAGCCACACACACACACACACCCAGAGCCACACACACCCACCCATAGCGCCACACACACACACACCCACCCAGAGCCACACACACACACCCAGAGCCACACACACACACACCCAGAGCCACACACACACACACCCAGAGCCACACACACACCCAGAGACACACACACACACACCCAGCCACACACACACACACATACACACACACAGAGCCAGAGCCACACACACACCCAGAGCCAGAGCCACACACACCCAGAGCCAGAGCCACACACACACCCAGAGCCAGCGCCACACACACACCCACACACCCACACACCCAGAGCCACACACACCCAGAGCCAGAGCCACACACACCCAGAGCCACACACACACACACACACACCCACACACCCACCCAGAGCCACACACACACACACACACCCAGAGCCACACACACACCCAGAGCCACACACACACACACACACACACACACACACCCAGAGCCACACACACACACACCCAGAGCCACACACACACCCAGAGCCACACACACACCCAGAGCCACACACACACCCAGAGCCACACACACACACACACACCCAGAGCCACACACACACACACCCAGAGCCACACACACACACACCCAGAGCCACACACACACACACACACACCCCCAGAGCCACACCCACCCACCCAGAGCCACACACACCCACCCAGAGCCACACACACCCACCCACCCAGAGCCACACACACCCACCCACCCAGAGCCACACACACACCCACCCAGAGCCACACACACCCACACTCAGGGGGCGGGGAAGCAAGCACAGCGAGGGGGCAGGGAAGCAAGCACAGCCAGGTGGCAGGGAAGCAAGCACAGCCAGGTTGCAGGGGAGCAAGCACAGCCAGGTTGCAGGGGAGCAAGCACAGCCAGGTTGCAGGAGAGCAAGCACAGCCAGGGGAAGGGGAACCAGGGGGCGGGGGAGCAAGCATAGCCAGGGGGCAGGGAAGCAAGAACAGCCAGGGGGCAGGGAAGCAAGCACAGCCAGGGGGCAGGGAAGCAAGCACAGCCATGTTTCCAGTGCTTGGCTATTCTGAACAAACCATTGGTGGATTCCCAATCGGCAACCATCCTCATCTATATTTCCAGCGGCCGATAAGGTGGGCGTTAAGTTAGCTCCCCTGCACCATGTGACTCCAGGCATCAACCCACCCAATCTCCTTGCTGGCCCTGGTACCTTGAAACACTAAGATGCTATGTCTGTGCTCTACAAATAGGAATTAATAATAAATGATGGTTGTTTTGTGTGCATACCTATAATCGACGAGTGATAGAAGGGGGGCAGAGCTTAGTGTATTTCCAACTGTCTGTGCCTAGGTTACCTCTGTGTCTCTGCCCTATACACCTGGTCCCAACGAGCAGTGCCTATACCAACCGGCGGTGCTCCAGGTACGGTCAGCTGTCCCACTAGAGGAAACATTCTAAAACACATCACCATTACAAATTATGGAAATAAAACTGAACAAAGAGTCTGGGGAAGTAGCAGAGAAGAGGACCGCCTCTTGTGAAACTGGGCACAGTCAGCTGTCCCACCATAGGAAACACTCTAAAAAAACATCACCACCACAGATTATGGAATCAAAACTGGTCAAAAAAGTCAGGGGAAGTGGCAGAGGAGAGGACCTGCCTCGTGTGAATCAGAGGAGCCTCCCTTCTAGATGTGCACTGCCCACGCTGAATCGCACCTTTGCAGGCGCTCTACACCTATGTAACAGTGACTGACCCTCCGAAGAAATCAATCAACAAACACGCAGAGCTCCACAAAAAGCCTCAGAACCAAAATATAATCTGCAAATAATTCTACAATCGAACTCACATAAGCATTAAAAGATAGGCAGACGCGCGACTCATCGTGGCTGAAGCACTCCATAAAGACATGCTAAAACGCAAGCGGTGTAGTAAGTAAATGGATCCCTATTTAAAAGTTCATCCCTCCCAATCTTCAACTCAGCCAGAGGCCTCCTATAGACCTGTGTGCCCTCCCATCTTTTTCAGGTAGCTTCATCAAGAGTCACTCACGATGAGGGACAAGAAACAGCAAAAACTTCTGCTACAGAGTAAAACTGTTCCAATGCGATGTAAAGGTTGTGCAGGCTCTAGGCAGTCCTTCTCAGAGGATTAGGTAGGACAAGTAGAAAGCCAGGTCCAGCGAAATACCAAAGAAAGCAGTCCAGAGGAATACAAACTATCACAGGGAAAATGTATTGTCTGCCTCCCCCATCCTGCTGCCAGGGACATGAAATCTATATGGTCGAGATTACCCTGGGTGGCAAACTGCAAATGAATCGATGGCGTAATTGCGTGCAAAGCCAAACTGCGGGACAGTCAGCCGTAGCCGACACAAAAAAACAACTGATTACCCAAAGGAGGGATACGCCACTCAGCTGCAGCTCGACTTGGTACGATCGCCCCCAAAAACAGCAGATCACCTCCCCAAAGACCCACACCACTGTACCTCAGCTCATGCCCCCCTCTGCTGCAACGTGCATAAATCAAAAAATTGCGGGATGGCCAGACATAGATAAAGACAAACTCCCGATCGGTCCAGGGAGAGACATCCCTTCGCTGCAGTGCACACATCTGATCTGTGTGCCGATCGTACTAAACAGCTGATCACCATACTATACCTCAGCGTGTACACTCCGGCATGCGGGACGGCCAGCCGATCGTGCCATGCCGAGGGCGGGAACAAGAAAGGGGAAAGGACAAATTAAAGGTGATGAAAAGGGACAGAGGGGGCGGGAAGGGGAGGAGAGGGGAGGAGAGGGTTGGTGTATTTATATTTTAAGTAGTGAGGGGGCAAGGATATGAGGCACGACTGTAGGGGGAAAAGACTCATCATGTGCCTGTAATCTGAAGTCCTCAAGGCTAGGAGTCTCAACGGCTAGGAGTCTCAACGGCTAGGAGTCTCAACGATTTAAAAATGCTGCCGCTCGATTAGTATTTCTGAAAATATCAATGATGGACAAAGCTAAAAGGGTGCCACTCAATAATAACCCTGATAATCTCTGTTGGTTGAAAAGATGCTAGTAACTAGTCACAAGGTTCAAGATTTCAATGGATAATTGCCTAATGATATTTCAAAGGTATTCCAAATAAAGAAACGCTGCGACATAAGTGGTCTTGAGATGTTGAAAGACGATGTAATGGTGAAAGGATGATTCACTACCTGCGAGCTGAAATGCCAGATCTAAACAGTGAAAGAAAGCAGGTAACGGGAGACTATAAAAGTGGATTCGTATTTGCGTCCACAATGGCATAGAATGCAGGCAACAAACTAATTACCTGTAAGGCAATGCTCCTTTCTCGAATCCGAGAAGTGTCCAATTAAAAAGCCGTAGTGGGCAGGTTGATGGCGTCGTTGAAGGTAACTATGATTCCCGAATATATTAAATGCTTCAATTAATGATATGTGGAAACTACGCTTAGTACTTTCAATCTATTATATAAAGTTATGATGCCTACTAATGTTTAAGCAGTCAGATATAGGGAAGCAACATAATAGAAGTGTCGAGCAACGGCCGACGCCCCGCAGCGGTGCTCCTCCACTCCAATGGCTGCCAGGCACTTTTCGAGCCCTCCATCTCGGGCCTCGGTGCCTCCGCCTGCCGGCAGTCTCCACGGTTTCATCCGCGGCCCCGTATACGGAGGAAAAAGACACTCAGCAACACGGGAGGGGGCGGAGATGTTCCTAATGCCGTGGTTGAACCCGGGAGGGGCGGGAGAGTACACGAACGGCGGGAGGGGGGCGGGAGAGAACGAGGGGGGCGGGAGAGTACACGAACGGCGGGAGGGGGGCGGGAGAGGACGAGGGAGGCGGGAGAGTACACGAACGGCGGGAGGGGGGCGGGAGAGGACGAGGGAGGCGGGAGAGGGGCAGCTAGGAACAAATAAGGAGACCCGTCCCGAGCAGCAAGGGAGGTGCCGGCAATGCCGGAACAGACTCTGGGGGCGTTCCCGGCGTCGCGTGACGTCGGCAAAAGGCAAAGAATGTCGGGAACGCCCCCGTGTCTGGTCCGGCATTGACGGACAGGCCCCTCGTCCAATGGCTAGGCTCCATTTATGGAGCTAGCCAATGGGACGGGGGGGCGTGTTCCAGAGTGCTTACTGTACTCAATAGATTTCTCTGGAGGAGGAGCCTAACGGCTCCGTCCCCCAGCGAAACCTAAAAAGTAAACTTCAGTTGGCAGTGCGATTTGCTGGTGTTTGCTGCCACCTTGTGGACTAAGTTAAATTCTGCTAGGAGTAAACAACATAGAAGTTGGATGTCAGTACTGCAATAGTAACACCACCTCCGTTTCTTATGTCCCCAGAGGAACCTCCAATTGAGTGGTAGGACTGGATTGATTGCTTTGAGAATTATCTCTTAGCTTTGGATGGTGCCAAGTTTCCTGCAATTAGGAAGAAAGCATTGCTTTTGGGTTCATTAGGCAAGGAAGGACAACATATTTTTAAGTATCTACCACCTGTGGGGAATGCACAAGGCGGTGCGATGGAGGATGTGTATAAGGAGGCTGTTCTACGACTACAAATAAGGTTCGCAAAACAGGTCAACGTGGTCATGCGGCGGCATACATTTTATACACAGACTCAACGCTCAAATGAGAGCATAGATGACTTTGTTGCAAGATTGAGGGAACTTTCAGCTAAATGTGAATTTGGTGTCGTGCAAGAGGAAATGATCAGAGACATAATGGACAAAACGCCTATCACAACATGTTGCTAAAAAATGCATCTCAGCTGTGCCCTGATAGAAATCATAACATACCACTGGTTCATCAATAGAGCTAGTTTCCAATGCGTGCTCACTTTATTAAGATTACCTATTTTGTGATTAGTACTGTTCATCTGTAGATACCCTACTGTTTTTTTCTGTGAAACTGGAAATTTCGAGAGGATCCACATGCCTGAAAAGCAAGCCTGTTCACCACTGAGAAGATAAAAGTCTGAGAAAATCACAATTGTCCTCATCCTCCTTCCCTGGAAATAAAATCAGTTGAAGTTGCTGGTAACTACAGTTGACAAAATAAATGAAATGCTTCAAGCAGCTAGGAACGTTAGCGTTCAGCCATCTTTGCTCCATAAATCCGTTTAAAAAAAATATATATATTTTTATTAAGTAGAAGAGTACTAGCATATGGATGGCAATTAATACCAATATCTAAATACAAAAGCTACATAAATGTATTAGGAATACAAAAAAAAATACAAAAAAAAGCAAGAGGGAATATGCAGCCCCTTTCCTCATCCATAATAAAAATTTATTATGAACCTACAGTACTGACAGCTAGTCTATTAAATTGGGCACATATCTCTAAAAATGTTGTGTAGAGACAATTCTGATAAGCTCTCTTACATCTTCACCCGTTGTAACTTGATGAATCTTTGGGCGAAAGAAGGTACAACCCTAGAATTCCAATTCTGCAATACTAATGATCTAGTAATCAACAGGGCAATAAATATGAACAGTTGCTGCCTTATAGTAATATCGATGGATTGTAGAATCTATCCAAATAAAGCCCCATAAGGATCTGGGTGTAAGCTAGTCTGAAGCTGTTGGTGTGGGAACCCGAACACCTGCTCCCAAAAGTAATAAAGATATGGACAGGTGAAGCACGCATGCAGCCAATTGCCCTTTGCATTTGCACACCTAAACCAGCATTAGGAGATCGCGGGGTACATTTTATTAGGCCAATCTGGCATGTGATACAGCATCCACTGGCTAGAAAAAGCCATCCTTCTTAAGTTTGCAGCACAACTGGCTCTACAACAGATCTTATCATAAAAAAACCTGCGATTATGATCGATCTGCTCCGCTTCTGCCAGTTTTGCATGTAATTAGCAATGATAATTAGCTATACCTTCGAGATGGCATACAAAGAATGCCTGATGTATGTTTTGTGCAATTTGGGAAGGGTCTTGAAAGCTCTCACAAATAAAACTTCGATTTTGGATGTAACTATAAACCATAGGTTGGGATCTATCTCCGGATAATTCTTGACTAGTTGGTCCCAAGGTATCACAGACCCTGCTTGAACAAAATTTGCCAACAAAGGGCTCCAGCCCTTTTATAGATGGATATAGCAGATATATCTAATGGTAAACCTAACTGACATGAGTTTTTAAGCGCAAAGATGGATCCAAGGTACCTTATACTCGTGCCAAATTTTAGCGAATCTAAAGACTAGACTATGGAGTGTCTTATACCTGGTATGCTTGGCACCCCAAGTTTTTTAAACAAAGTCATTGCCTCAACACCCATGTCTCGAAGTATAAACACAGTTGGAGAGAATTTGGGCAGTAGTCATTCGAGTTAACTAATCAAGCAGAGCACTTGATAATACATTTTAATTCTTGGAAGTGCCAGCCCTCCTTCTTCTATATCTAATAGTAGTACCTTTATCTATTTCATTTGAGAGTTTTATAGAGTGCGAACCAGACCCGTGAGGGTATCGGAGCGCTTTACAGGATTAACGGGTGGTATACAAAAGACTTAGTAGGGGAGGATGCCATTGGGATAAAAACAGCAAGAAAAACAAGCAGTCTCAAATCTCGGACACATTTGGGATGAAAACAGGTATACACTTTATACAAGAAAACAAGCAGTCTCAACTCCTGGGTGGGATGCCCACAAGTGCCGTGAAGGTATCATCCAGAAAAGCCATGGATAATGCCGTAATAGTGGGTTTGCACAATGTTTTTTACCCTGCCATAAAAAATATCTTAACATTTGATCAAATTCATCAAATAAAGATTGTGAAACCTTGATCATAACATTCAAAAAAAATAAAGCTAAACTAGGGAAGAATAACCATTTTGATTAAAGCGACTCAACCTTAAATGGTTAGGGCTACAGACTACCACTGATTCAGTAGCCCACGCACTTTAATCATGCAGAAGTAAAGTTCAATCGAAATAAGTAGAGGGATTAAAAGTAGCGTGGACCCCCAGATATCTAATCGCATGACCTAACAAATTATGAGCCAGCATTTCAACGGGTGAAAATGGAAGGAGAACTATTAAACAACAGGGCTTCCGATTTGGAGTGGTTGACTTCATAGCCACCAATGTGAGTAAATTTCTCAATTTTGGCAAATGCATTTTGGATGTTGCTTTTATCTGCTGCCACATATAATATATCACTGGCGAATATACCGCCGCAGATTGTAGGCAAAATCGTAAGATCTTGCCTTAAAGTGCAAGCTAAAGGCTCAATAGATAATGTAAAAAGAACAGGGGACATGGGACAACCCAGCCTTGTGCCACGCCTGGTAATAATATGACTATCTGCTTTATGATTAATTAGAATTTGACTTCAACTCTATCGTATAGACCACGCAAGAGGTTGACGAAGCAAGACAGAAATCAAAACAAGCAAAATTGCTTATTCTGATTGACAAAGAAAGTCGATGGCCTGAATCAGATAATTAGTATTAGTTGGCATCGTTCTTGTGGGCAGAAAGCCATTCTGATCTGGATGAGCCAAACTTTGCGCTGACAGGGTCAATGTATGTGTCATAATTTTCATAAAGCTCTTATAGTCAAAGTTAAGGAGACTAATGGGATGATAAGTGCCTGGATTTTCCAAAGGCTTTCTCTTTTTCAAGAAGCTTATAATCACTCCACAGTAAATGTGATCAGGGGTGCCTTCCCTTCCAGAGTTTAATTATATAACCAAAACACTACCTAGTTGGTGGATAAATAGTTTATAGACTTCTGCGGGCAAGCCGCCACTCCTGCACACTTTAGCATACGGGGATGCTTTAATTGCGGATTCCACCTCTGCCACTGATATGGGAAAAACAAGCGCTTTATGTTGTGCACTGGATAAAATAGGCATCTTTATTGATTGCAAAATGTTATTGATACTTTCAGGTGCTGTTTAGTTACCAAATACATTTGGGAAGAATGTTTAGTAAAAAACTTTGCCAATCTGGCCTGAGCGAGTAACAAGCTTGATTTTTATTCAATGGCCAAGCTAAATAGCGGCCAGCATGTTCGTTTTCCTCTTAGCTTTTTGAAATCAGGTGTTCTGGTTCACTGTCTCTGCAAAGTGAGCTTTTAGGTTTAGCCTGGCTTGATCAAGTTCAACACTAGTTTCATTATCTAAGGCGGGCCGTATTAGAGCGGCTTTGGCTTTGTATTGTTTGGCAAGTTGCGCCTTGTAAGACATGGCTTTGCCGTGAATAATGGCTTTAAAGGTGCCTTATACCGAGCAAGAAGATGTCGTTCCCATGTTCCTTTCCAAGAACTCCTCTAGTGCATTGCACATGTAGGTAACCCAAGTCAGATTATTTGTTTTGTAGAAAAAAAACACCATGGGTTGGCGTGGCTAAAGTCGTCTTCTAATAACTCAATTGCAGGCACAGAATGATCGGAAAAAGCTGTGGCTAAAATATCCACTTCACCTTTGGATAGAGAGTGTGATTTTAAAAAAATGAATGTGGGAAACCGAGCTAAAGTGCTTTGAAAAAAATAAGGCCCACGGATGCTCAGACCGCCATGGATCGATTAGGGCAAGGTCATGTCTCATCCTTGTTAAAAAGCTAACAGATTTTGGCTTATTTTGTGGTTTGTTGGTCTGGATAACATTAAAGTCCCCCCCATCCCCCCAGTACAATCAAGCCCCTATATACAGTAGCTACTTTGTATATTTCTTCTAGAGCAGAAACATTGTCTTCTATAAAGCCATAATAGCTTAGAAAATTGACAAGTTGCTGCTGTAGAGAGTTTTGAATCCAAATCCAACTTGCCCCACATACTTATGCACCTGAAGCACCTCACACCAATGCTCTTTTGAAATGAGTACTGCCACCCATCTATCTGCAGCATTCGCCAAGGTCAAAAGTGCAGGAGAAATAAAACCTGGAATATTGAGCTTGGGTGGCAAGGATTTAAGATGTGTACTCTGAAGAAGGATAACACTTGCGTTGAATTATTTAGCCAGGCCAGTTAAGACCTGGACTTAGGGGCCGATTACAATGCCGTAGGAAACAGCTCCGACCCTTGGTCGGAGCCATTCCTACGGCATCGTAATCTCCTGTTTGGATTCATTCCTGACTACACATTTTGATGGACTCGGTCAGGAATTAATCCAAACAGGCATTCTAAAAGGTTTACGATGGGCTCGGAGAGCCTGTCTGCCATTCGGAAAGCCTCCTGTAATCCTAAGGGCGGCTCTTTACGCCTGAGGGATTATGATGTTGGATTCCGACAGTCTTTCTGTGCTGGCCTTTCCGACACAGAAAAGTAGTGGGAAGTTGACTTTGGGGGCCCCCAGCAGGGCACCCATGGGCGCAAGGCCTTCGAATGGTGACTGAGGGGGCACCTATGGTGTCCCCTGTTGATCCCTGCATCTGGTGGCAGGCACCTTGAATAGGCTACCATGGGGTGCAGGGATGAACTGCACTATAGCTCTTTACAATGAGAGCATGCATTCCAGTCAGCAGGCATGCTCCTATTGTAAAGAATAGAATAGGAGTGCGACCGGTTCGGTCGCATCCTTCTTGCTGATTTGGGACCGCCGACAGGAGGTCAGTTGGTTCCAGTTCCAGGTCGATGTCAGACAGACTCAGGTTCATCCGACATCGAAATTGGCCCCTTAGTCTTATTATTGATGTCATTTGTGTTACAAAAATCCACCTTTATAAGTTTAATTACCGTACTCCCTTTTTACTCTCTTTTCTTTTTGTTTTTACCCTGCCATTATTACCCCGTGGTGCTGAAGAATTCCACGAGTGCGCAGTTCGGACGGCCCCTGGCAATCCTCCGCACATGCCCACCGTGTCATCAGATGGCCGAGGGTCTTCCGATGCACGGAAGAGGTTAATGCTTCCCCCTTGTACCACTACCGAGTTGTAAATCTTGTTCACCCATAGACAATGACATTCTCCCTTTTAGAAGGCTGCTCCGAAATGACGTGAGTAATCTGACTTGCAAATTCTAGGCAACTTATTTAAAAGATGTTTCAATATGTTCTTTCTACTTTATCATTTGTGCTTGAGTTCCCCTCTCCCACAGACCCTCCCAAGGTACCTTCTTCATGGTGCCTGGGGATCCTCCTTCAAAGAGAGCTGCCCAAACATGTCCCCTTTTTATACCCGGACTGATTACAATAAGGAGCTTAGGGGATAAAGAACAGGTCGTCCCCCTCTCACTCTAACGTGTACAACACAAGACCTGTTCCTACGGTGGGCTTGTTTCTCCTGATCCTGGCCAACCAATAAGTATTATTTAGTTGGAGTAGCGGCCGTGCAATCTAGCCATCTTTTTCTAGATCAAGGTCACCCTTTATTTTAAAATAACTTAAAAAGAGGGGGTGTGCTGTTGTCTCTGTGCCTCTTTTCTCACTCTCCCTCCCCCAAGAACTATCTGGAGTGTAAGGAGAGAGAAAACACAAATGAAAATGAAAAAAGTGAGGAAAGGGAGTGGAGAAGCCTCACGGGAGTAACACCATGGAGGCTAGCAGGATGGTACTCGCCTGCCGCCTAGATTCTCATCATCAGTGTCCACCACTCCAACCAAAAATGTGATAGTGTAGAAAGAAGAAGAAAAGTATAAAGGTGCTGAGGAGACAGTAAATACCAAAATATACACCTACAGTCTCATTCATGTGTATGTAAGCAATATATGCAGAATTGCCCTGTCTCTCTCGAAACTAACAAAAAGTGATTTTCACGGGGAAAGACATCCCTTAAGGATAGGAACCCTCACTCACCCGAAGGTGACATGCTTCATCATATGGGTCCTCCTTACCAGTGTGGAAAACCTAGTCAACACTGGGAGCTACTACTTCAGGATTTAAGGAAGGAGCTCAGAGATTATTTAGTTTGGTAAGGAGCAGGATAGTAATCCCATATGTGAGATGATGAGTATAGTGAGGTTTGCAGCGCTGTGTGAAAGAGTAGAATGTGAGTTAAAACTGCCTAGATAGGATCACTGGTTTGCTTTATTGGTGTGTTCTACCTGACAGGATTAAAATGAAACTGATACATGAGTTTGATCAACAGGCTGAAACATGTTGACCACTAAGTGACAGTGGTTCTATATCCATACCACTGTGCTGTTTCATTTTAATCCTATCAGGTAGACAGGACATGAATGAGACTGTAGGTGTATATTTTGGTATTTAGAGTCTTAATGAGGGAACATACACCCACAGGTCTATAAACTTTCCCTTTTGACCCCCAATCCACGGTAGTGTTATAAAGCTGAGGAGACAGTGCCTGCCTGTGCACCAAAGTTAGTGTACTGCAGGTCTGGACCCAAAGTAAGGAACTGCGTGTCAAACCAGATGGCACGCTGATCCTGTAAATCTAAAACCGGGCTAGAACACACTGGCCAACTGTAGTTTATTCTGTGCTGTGTGTCTGCCTTATTTAAAAAGCCGACATGTTTCGTTGCCCCTGTGAAAATTTGCGGCAACTTCTTCAGGGCTTGGGTCTGTCACTCCACCCTGCACCAATTTTCACATATACCTGTGAATAACATAAAAAGGAAAAGAGACAGCACACCTCTTTCGATTAGCACTGAATCTCTGAATGATTCAAAAGTTTAAAAATATATATGTCATCTAAGCATATATCTGTTTCTACCCCACTCCAGCATCATGATTAATTTACCATTTTTCGGCGTTCGGAAGGTATACCTATACCTCATGGATTGATGTGCCAATGTCACTTTGTTATCGTTTTTTACCCTCGTGCTGCATCTGTCAGCCTGTAAAAACATGGTATGCGTTACAATTCTTTTAGGTGCTTACAAAACATTAATTCTGATATTTATTTCTCTATATTCGTTTTCTTGCACTCATGAGGATATTGCATCCCTTATTGCTCGTGTTCGTTACCTGCCCCTTTATGATGCAAGCTACATATTGCCGATTACGGCAATTGTCAAGGCTGGCTGATTAAGCTTAACTTTCCTGCCCGCTTCAGCCATCACTGAGCCTTTTACTCGTGGTATCAATGAGCACCCTGCTCGCATTCAGGTACACTCATACTCTTACCGGGACCGTACGGGTAGTGGAGCGTTGTCTCAGCACTGTGCTGTTCCCAGTTTGGGATGTAGTTTAAGTCTCGATAGCTGCGTCCTCGCGTGAATCACGTGGTCGCGGTTCTCATGAGTGAAAATCAACCTTTTGTGGGCGCCATCTCGAAATGTGTCGTGGTTACATTTCTACCACGTTAAGAGGTGCCGATGTATTCGTAACCCCAGTCCTCATAGTTAATTTACTGTTTCTTGTACCGTTTCCGTAGGTGTACCTCACCCCATTTTCTGTTGGCTAGCTGAGGTGTCGGGCCTTTCAGTATTACATCATTACCCGGGATGATTGTAATCTTATTTACAGCATATGCCTACATGTGTGGGTACCATACAACATTTTGTTTAAAAAAAAAAACCTTACAAAAAAGAGAAGACAGAAATTGTTTCCGTTTGTTGTCACTGTATTCCCAATTATCTCATGGTTGGTAGTGGACTCGTAGTTTATACTAAATGTCTACTTTACCCCATTCAATTAGGTCGTTAAGCCCAACATGGTCTTAGCCCTCTTGGTAGATCCATCTTGCTTCCCTAGTGCTCAGTCTCCTCTCTATATTAAACTGGTCTCCCTGCACTTTCTCTAGTACTACCCATCGGATATCTCTCGGGGTGTGTTTCAGTGTTTGGAAGTGTTGGACCAGTTTGGTGGTAAGTTTCCCTGCTCGCAAGGTGCTTAGATGTTCCTGTACTCTAACTTTGACCTTACGTGACGTGAGACCAATGTAATGTAGATCGCATGGGCAAGTCAATCTATATATTACATAGCAGGTATTGCAATTACTGAACTTGTTCAGATGCCAGATTTTATTGCCTGCCAGAGTCACAGTTTTGGTGGGTGCTGTAAGGTTACATACTGAGCACCCTCCACATGGGAAATGTCCATGAGGGAGGTTGGTCTCCTGTGTTACTTGTCTAGGGCGTGTGTGGACTAGGCGATCACGCAGATTTGTGGATCGCTTAAACGCAAATCTGGGGAGAGGCATCTTCATATTTCTCGTGCTAAGAAGATGGCAATGTCGTCTGATGATTTGACGCACTTGTGTGGACATGGGTCCAAAGGTTGTCACAACTGGGATGCAGTCTGTACTGTTTTTAACTGTACGTTCTAAGAGTGCTGCTCGTGGAGTGTTGAACGCTCGTTTCTGTGCCCGTTTAATTATTTTCTTGGGGTAATCACGTTCTCCCAGTTTATTGGCCAATTCTTGTGCTTGCTCTGTGTATTCATGTACCGATGAACAGTTGCGGCGATATCTCAAAAACTGTCCTACTGCCAAATTATCACGAAGTGCTCGGGGTGGTATGACCTGTAGTGTAATAATGAATTTCTGTCCGTGGGTTTCTGGTGGACACTTGTTATCAGCCTATTGTCTTCCACACGGAGAGTATGAATGTACCTGAATGCGAGCAGGGTGCTCAGTGATACCACGAGTAAAAGGCTCAGTGATGGCTGAAGCGGGCAGGAAAGTTAAGCTTAATCAGCCAGCCTTGACAATTGCCGTAATCGGCAATACGTAGCTTGCATCATAAAGGGGCAGGTAAAGAACACAAGCAATAAGGGATGCAATATCCTCATGAGTGCAAGAAAACGAATATAGAGAAATAAATATCAGAATGAATGTTTTGTAAGCACCTAAAAGAATTGTAACGCATACCATGTTTTTACAGGCTGACAGATGCAGCACGAGGGTAAAAACCGATAACAAAGTGACATTGGCACATCAATCCATGAGGTATAGGTATACCTTCCGAACGCCGAAAAACTGTAAATTAGTCATGATGCTGGAGTGGGGTAGAAACAGATATATGCTTAGATGACATATATATTTTTAAACTTTTGAATTGTAATTGTAATTGTAATTGTAAAATCACTTATATAGCGCATGGCTAACTGTAGGCATCCCAGCGCTCTTGGCAACGGTAACCCTGGGCTAGTCCGATCTACATTCCTTCTGCAGGCTAATTTCTGGGGAATAGGAAGGTTTTGAGTTTCTTCCTAAACTGAAGGAAGGTCTGTTCCTGCCTCAAGTTATATGGGAGGGCATTCCATTCTCTTGCTGCTTGCAGAGAAAAGAGCCGGCCGCCTGAGCGGGCTCGCTTTATCCTGGGAATGATTGCCAGGTTGTGGTCACTCGAGCGGAGATTGAGTTGGGGCTTGTAAGGACTTATCATATTTTCCAAAATGGAAGGGCCTTTTCCATGCATGATCTTATATGTGATGCATAGGGATTTAAATCGCACCCGTTCCTTCACAGGGAGCCAATGGAGTGATCTTAGAGCTGGCTTCGCCGACATAAATCGACTAGTTCCAGTCAAAATCCTGGCGGCATAGTTCTGAGCCACTTGTAGGGTTTTAAAAGTGGATGCCGGTGCCCCAAGGTATAAAGCATTCCCGTAGTCAATTCGTGATAAAACCAAGGATTGAACTATGGTCTTCTTTGCTTTTTCAGGGAGTTGGGGCAAGATTTTACGCAGGGATTTAAGTATCCCATGACAAACTGCAGAGGTCTTTCTGGCTTGAGTTTCGAAGGACAAAGCGTTTTCGAGCCAGAAGCCTAAACTTTTTATTTTTGGTTTGGGTGATGGTATGGCACCCATACAAGTGGGCCAAGCTAGGCAGTCGGGGATATCCTGCTTTCCTAAGAGCATCAGCTCAGTTTTTCCTCCGTTAAGTCTGAGCTGAGACGAATTCATCCAGTTTACTACCACCTCCAAACAATTAGCCAGATTGTTCGGGGGAGCGTCTGTTTGTTGCAAGGAAAACACCAGCTGGGTGTCATCTGCGTAGCTTATTAACTGGATGCCAAACGGAGCAACTAGTTCCGCCAATGGGGCCATGTAGACATTAAACAGTGTGCAGTGTGGGGCTAAGGGAAGACCCCTGTGGTACCCCACACTGTAACACTAACAGGCGAGAGCAGTTGTTGCCCTCAAACACCTGAAAATATCTTTCCTCAAGAAAAGATCTCAACCACTCCATGGCTTTCCCGGTTACCCCAATGTTCCGGAGTCGAGACATCAGCAGATGGTGACTTACCGTGTCGAAGGCGGCGCTGAGGTCCAGAAGGATAATGGCCGCGCTGCCACCTGCATCCAAAATCCTTCTGGCCTCTTCTACCACCCTCAACAGTGCTGTCTCGGTGCCTTGTCCCTTCCTGAACCCCGTCTGGGATGGATGGAGAAGATTGTACTTCTCCAGGAATGCCGCCAATTGGATGTTTACCAATTTTTCGGTCAATTTCCCCATCCCAGGTAACAAGGATACCGGTCGATAGTTGGCCGGATCTCCTGGGTCGAGGTTCGGCTTTTTAATCAGGGATCTGACCATGGCCACTTTCCATGCCTTTGGAACCGTAGCCGATTCCAGGGAGGTGTTAACTATCTTAATTACGGGTTCACTGATGGTTGGAAGTGCCTGGTTAAGTATTTTCATGGGGACTGGGTCTCGTGGTGATCCACTTTTTATACTCCTCAACAGAGAGGGGAGAAGCTCTTCCATGAGGGGGGCAAACTCGGAAAGTGTTGGACATTCACTTGTTTCCTCCGGGGGAGGTACACTATGATGTGAAGTCGGGTCCGATACCGGGATCGTCTCAAGAATTTTATGTATTTTGGTCTAGAAGTAGTTCGCCATGTCATCACATCTTGTGTCCTGCTCGTCTGCTTTTACGGGAGGATCTGAGATTTTTGTCAAGAGCTTTACAATCTTGAACATTTCCCTAGGGGCATTGGCGGCGGATTCGATTTTGTTCGCAAAGAATGCAGTTTTAGTGGTAATAAGAGTGGTTTTATATTTCTTCAATGTGGCTTTGTAACTGGTCTTCCTTTCCACGCTAAAATCCTTCCGCCAGTGTCGTTCTGCCCTTTTACATTCTTGTTTCAGTATCCTTAAGTCTGAGGTAAACCATGGATGTTTAAGCTCTCCCTTCCTAATTGTTGAGGGTTTTTTCGGTATAAGCGTATCTAGGGATTGGGTGATCCACTGATTAAAATTATTGACAGGCCCTTCCACATTAGGATTATCCGGTGGCTTACTGCTTTCTAACAGTCCTTTCCATTCGTCCAAGTCAAGTTTTGTCCAAGGTCTTATTAGTTCTCTGTCTGAGGAAGTAGTAGTACTCATCCTGGAAATTCTCCAGTGAAAAGGAATCACCAAGTGATCCGACCAGGGGACAGGGTAAGGCTCCAGGACTGTTATAGTCGCAATGTTAGTAAAAATGGGGTCAAGAGTTCAGACAATCATTCAGACATTCAGTGCTAATCGACAGAGGTGTGCTGTCTCTTTTCCTTTTTATGTTATTCACAGGTATATGTGAAAATTGGTGCAGGGTGGAGTGACAGACCCAAGCCCTGCAGAAGTTGCCACAAATTTTCACAGGGGCAACGAAACATGTCGGCTTTTTTAATAATTTACAACAAGGGGTGGTGATGGACAGAGTCTCTGAATTAAGCAGAGTACTCTCACCCAGTCAAGAGATCAGGGCTAGATCCAACACCGTTTTTTAGCTCATTGCACCATCCCAGTTTCAGAACCTGGCTGTATGCAAATTAGTCTGTCCCTGGCCCAGTGCATCATGGGAACAGGGCAGACCAGACTACAAAAGCCAATTCTTACACTGGGAAGGAAACAAGCTTCCGGGGACCGGTTTCTGGCATTACAGCCGTCTTCGGCCCGGCTTGCTTGAATCCTGATGGTGCAATGAGCAAGGGACTCACATCTGAGTATACCCTTCCACGCTTAGAGTGGACAAAATTATTTACAACAAGGGGTGGTGATGGACAGAGTCTCTGAATTAAGCAGAGTACTCTCACCCAGTCAAGAGATCAGGGCTAGATCCAACACCGTTTTTTAGCTCATTGCACCATCCCAGTTTCAGAACCTGGCTGTATGCAAATTAGTCTGTCCCTGGCCCAGTGCAACATGGGAACAGGGCAGACCAGACTACAAAAGCCAATTCTTACACTGGGAAGGAAACAAGCTTCCGGGGACCGGTTTCTGGCATTACAGCCGTCTCCGGCCCGGCTTGCTTGAATCCTGATGGTGCAATGAGCAAGGGACTCACATCTGAGTATACCCTTCCACGCTTAGGGTGGACAAAATTATTTACAACAAGGGGTGGTGATGGACAGAGTCTCTGAATTAAGCAGAGTACTCTCACCCAGTCAAGAGATCAGGGCTAGATCCAACACCGTTTTTTAGCTCATTGCACCATCCCAGTTTCAGAACCTGGCTGTATGCAAATTAGTCTGTCCCTGGCCCAGTGCATCATGGGAACAGGGCAGACCAGACTACAAAAGCCAATTCTTACACTGGGAAGGAAACAAGCTTCCCTCACCACCCCTTGTTGTAAATATTTTTGTCCACCCTAAGCGTGGAAGGGTATACTCAGACATGAGTCCCTTGCTCATTGCACCATCAGGATTCAAGCAAGCCGGGCCGAAGACGGCTGAAATGCCAGAAACCGGTCCCCGGAAGCTTGTTTCCTTCCCAGTGTAAGAATTGGCTTTTGTAGTTTGGTTTGCCCTGTTCCCATCATGCACTGGGACAGGAACAGACTAATTTGCATACAGCCAGGTTCTGAAACTGGGATGGTGCAGTGAGCTAAAAAACGGTGTTGGATCTAGCCCTGATCTCTTGACTGGGTGAGAGTATTCTGCTTAATTCAGAGACTCTGTCCCTCACCACCCCTTGTTGTAAATAGGCTTTTTTAATAAGGCAGACACACAGCACAGAATAAACTACAGTTGGCCAGTGGGTTCTAGCCCGGTTTTAGATTTACAGGATCAACGTGCCATCTGGTTTGACACGCAATTCCTTACTTTGGGCCCAGACCTGCAGTACACTAACTTTGGTGCACAGGCAGGCACTGTCTCCTCAGCACCTTTATACTTTTCTTCTTCTTTCTACACTATCACTTTTTTGGTTGGAGTGGTGGACGCTGATGATGAGAACCTAGGCGGCAGGCGAGTACCATCCTGCTAGCCTCCATGGTGTTACTCCCGTGTGGCTTCTCCACTCCCTTTCCTCACTTTTTTCATTTTCATTTGTGTTTTCTCTCTCCTTACACTCCAGATAGTTCTTGGGGGAGGGAGAGTGAGAAAAGAGGCACAGAGACAGCAGCACACACACTCTTTTTAAGTTATTTCAAAATAAAAGGTGACCTTGATCTAGAAAAAGATGGCTAGATTGCACAGCCGCTACTCCAACTAAATAATACTTATTGGTTGGCCAGTATCAGGAGAAACAAGCCCACCGTAGGAACAGGTCTTGTGTTGTACATGCCCTTTTTATACCCCCCTGGAATGGGTGCCTTCGGGAGTACCCAGGGCTGCTTTTGCGGGTCATTGCACATTTGGATGGGGGCTTCTGGTATCCCTTCTAGTATTGCAGCTCGCTACCTTGTCCTACTTGCCCTGTGGGCGATAACTTCACCCTTCAGAGTCCATATTATATGATGTTGCAAAATTGCACAGTGACTAGTGCAGCATCTAGTGCCTAGTACTACTAATCCTCAGTTCTTAGGGGGTGAAGAAGCTCCAAAGATTCTACAGCAAATGGAACCAAAAAAAACTACTGCGTTCACTACCAATAAAACATTGGGCTGGGGGCTTTTAGTGTCGCTGCTCACTTCCTAGAGCTTCTTGCCCTCTAGAAAATAGATTTGCCTTAATCAAACAGGTAATCCACATCCCAGACTGACATATACCACATTTAAAATAATCACAAATACGGCATCATAGCAGGATCACAAACTATGCATAGCTACAAAACTCATGGGAAATACACAATATTTTCAAATTCCATAATGCCTAATGCAGCATGGTAAAGCTTTGCCTGGTGTGATGCCTAGTAACTGCTACTGCTAGTCCTTGATTTTGAAGGAAATTGAAACTTGCTTGAAATCCAAATTTTGTAATCCTTTATGAATAGTGTTCCCTGGTGGCTACTGCTACTAATCTTCAAATCTTAGAGGAATTAGGACTCTCCAAAAATTCCACAGCAGTTGGAACAGAGTAAAAGAAGTGAAATCATCCATTGTGAATAACTTTAAGTTTGTCAAAACAATGAGGGAGCAAGGGAAAAGAAGGGGTGCGTCCCTATCCCCAATGTAATAATAAGCTAAACAATGATGGACAAACCCACTATGTGTATGGTACAATCACTAGTTGGGCAGTATTTGGACCCACTGGGTCTGTATAAACACACCAGTTGGTGTCATGCTTCATCATTCGAGTCCCAAGCGGGTGGCCGAATGCCTCCCAGTTGTGCTACGACGCCTGATTACAGCGGAGCTGGTGTGGTGCCGTTGTGTGATGTGAGTTAAAAATACCTCTGAGAATCCTTGCCTGTAAACTTTATTGGATCAGATTCTCGTTTACAACACTCAGTTACTCGTTGATTTCCTTGTTAGCCTGGGTTTGGCAGCTCTCATTTCACAAATTTTGGTTAGGACCTGCTGGAGAAGCGAAGCTATCGGTAAGGCGGGCGTGCGGTCAGGTGGTTCAAAATGCCGTTCTTTCTGTCCATCTTGTTGCGAAGACACTTGTACAGTCGGTTAGTCTGATTTTGTACATCAGTTGAAAAGCTTCTGAAGGTGGGTATGCTTATTGAGAAGCTCGTTGATCTCTAAGGTGCTGGAATCCTGGCTGGAAGTTTCTAAAGGATGTTCAGCACCTGTTGATGGTGGTGCCTTGTTATGAGGTGAGGTATCGAGAGTTAGGAGATCTTTAACTATAGTCACTGGCCGAACAACAGGAGACCGCCTGGAAGAATGCATAGGGTGAGCAAAGATTGAATATGTGGCTTTAGGGGAACGGGGCCCATAATTTTAAGTACTGGCCCTTTCTGTGATGACTGATGCTGCTCAGAGTCTGCTGGGGCTGCGCTTGCAGTGAGGATTAATCTGCAGTTCCAAAGCCAGCTGAGCCATACTGACTCCGAGCATTGCAGTCCCATGTATCTTTTGCTGAATGCGGTTCTAGGGTCTGCAAAGTAGATACCTCTATCACATCTAAATTGTCATCTGCTGCCAAGGCCTGTGCACTGTCGCTGAACTCAAGTCAATTGGAGTTAGGGACAGACTGAGTTTGTCCTGAAAACATGGTTGTTGGCTCAGGTTTTGAAATAGCTTTGCCTGTTCTTTCAGTTGCTAAACAATGCATTTGGCCCTTAAAGGATTTTACAAGAACCCAACTTGAGGCTGGTGCGTCACAAAGAGAATAGCACTTCATTGGGGCAGATCGCTGCTGGCTCCGCTGCTGACACTTTCTAGACGGTATACATAGGCATCACTGGAGGCACCCCTAAAGTAATGTGAGGGAGCACTCAGAAACCCCGAGGAACCACAAGCCACAGCCACCACTAGATGAGCCGCTTCTACGACTCCCCAGGGAACAACCACTGCCCTAAGAAGTGGTGCCTAATACACCACCTGAGGGTCTCTACCTCTACCTCCTGCTGTAAATGCCAGTTTTACTGTAATATAGCCTTGATCCACTGGTAGAAAATAGTTGTCTTATATTTTAATGATATCCAGAATTTTGGAGAGAAAGCCCAAATGACGCGCTCACATCAATGCCTGCCGGCTAAAACGCCATCACCCGAAAGCGCCTGGCAACAGAGCATGACAGCAGCTCCACGTAGTGGCTCAAATCTGTTGTCCATTGTTGTTGAAGCCGCGTTTATATTTAACAGCTATTAGGACTGTGAGTTGTATTGACAGGGTACACTGTAAGATACAACTGTTTAAATTGTTTTAATCATAGATTTAAAAAAATATTCATATCGCTTGCTCCAGAAGGAAAACTTAAATAATAGAAACAACTGTCCCAGTCATTAAATGCCCATATCACATGAACGGCCATTTCTTGGGCCCATGTTTGAGACCAACCTTTCAACTAGCAGATGGTGAATTCCTATTGGCTGTATTCTACCTCGGGTCCCTTCTGATCACATGATCAGATCGGGGATACAAGCCTGATCACATGATCATTAGAGAGTCATGACAGTGGTTTTGAGATAGACTGTATGATTCAGGGGTGGAGAAGAAGCATAATACTTTCACTTCTTAGCCTCTCAAAGATAATTGATTTCTAGTGGGCTTACCACACTTTTCCAACATCTTATCAATTATCAGACAGGCACTGGGACTGCATTCGTCAACTGTATGCATATTTATTATGGAGCTAGAAATTTTATTTCGTTACAAATTACTTCTACATTATCCATACCTGCAGCATCTTCACTGCACTGAGCACTACGTCATCCGCACTATTTCACTTTTGCATCTTGTTTTATATGTTTCATGATTTCAATACATATAAGTTACTGTTGATGTGATGCATGTGTCCTGTGCTTGCGAATATCAGTATTGATTATTCATATCTGGGTTTGTTCCATTATAGTTATTATTATTGTCCTAGGAGAGGGCACTTATTGCCTTTTGTAGGTTGTACCTAAGTTTGTCTTAACCCCTTGCGTGCTGATGACGGCTCCCGTCCGTCATGCATTACAGTGCTCCTGTGCTGATGACGGCCGGGAGCCGCGATCGGAATGTCCAGTACAGGACCGGAATTCCGGCCGCGGGCAAGGGGTTAATTAATGGGATGCCCTGTCATTATTTATAAAACTGGAACCAATAGGGCTTCATCTGCGAGATAGAGCAGTGGTGCATCACAAATGCCAGCTCTCCCCTACTCTACCACTTGATAAATAAATGTAAATCCGTATTTGTAAAGCACAAACTACTCACCCTTACGGGTCTCAAGGCGCTGGGGGCCGTTGTGGAAATTAAGTGAGATATTGCCCAGAGTCACATGGTGCTGAGCTGTCACCGGAGCTGGGGATCAAACCATGAACCCCGTGTTCCGAAGTCAGCTGCCCTGGCCACTGCACCACACCTCTCCAAGTTAGTATAAATGTATAGTGAGAAAAGAAGTAGGGCAAGTGAACAACCTTGACACACACCTTTATTTAACAAAACCGACTTTGAGTTTTCCCAAGCGTGCCCACATGGCAGGGTGACTTATTTGCCTCAGTGTCATATTATCAGGATGCCAAGCAGTTCAGATGGAATGGTCTTAGGTCGCAGAATTCAACAAACCCTTTAGCCCAGCAATAAAGTTGGTACTGAGGGGCAGTACATTACCTCTTTCGACATAGTCCCACTTCAAACTGTGATGGGTGTTTTATATTATCACATCTCTTGGCAGATGATGCATATTAGCCACAATCAGGTCTCTCCAACGAGTAGCTCGTGAGCTCCCAGTAGCTCTCAAGCTACCTGTGAGTAGCTTTCCTGTGTGCAGGCCAGCCTACACTATCGAAGCTTTTGCTTGGTTGAATTATTATATGTATACCAAAATTAAAAGGCATGTATTCAAGACGCAAATGAAATGTATTTTCACAACTGTCACACAACCTTTGCATTGTGCTCATATTGTGTTGCCAGTCCCCAGGACAGGTGTCTTGAAGCCACCCGAAAGGTGCCTATCGTGAAATTGTTGTCTGCTGCATCCTTTCTGGTTTGCAGTTTGCACACCTACTTTGAAATGGCCGCCTCCACTTTGTGAATGGCTGGCACCTGGGGCCTCAATTATGAGGCCGTGCGTCACTTTTACGCCGCCGGTGCGTCACTTTATGTGACGCACCAGCAGCATAAAAAATGTGCCTTGCTGCACCATATTTACAAAGTGACACATCTAGGTAGATGCGTCACTTTGAAAACCCCTGCGCTACATTATACCTACGCCAGGTATAATGTATGCTGGGGTGGGCGTTCTGACGCAAGAAAGGGTCATAGAAGTGACGCAGTGAAATCTATAAGATTTCACTGCGCCACTTCTAGGACACAAATGCATCAATTTCATACGCCTGCCGCACAGCAGGCGTAAGACTGACGCAGGCCCTTTCACATGGGGCTTGCCTCATGTGAAAGGACACATTGCTGGAGTTGCGTCACTTTTGTGACACACTCCAGCAATGCGTCACTTTTGCGCCATACAGATACGTCAGAAATACTGACGTATCTGTAACTCCTTGCACCATGATGCGTCATACTGTAATTATGACGCATCATTGGTGTCGCAAGGAGGGCGTAGTGAAAAGTGACGCATCGCTGTTTTCACTCAGCGATGCGTTACTTTTCATAAATGAGGCCCCTGGCCTCTACAGTTAGTAACCATTGCTATGCAGCAATAGGAGGGAGTGGTGCCTCTTGATACCCACTTACTAATGTGACTCTCTTTTTTTGGTTACAACCAGCAGTAACAATAGTAGAATGCTATACATTTGCAAAGACGGCTCTATTGTGCAGTGTTGATTTTGGACATTCAGGGCCAGTTCTTGCATAGGGCCCCTTGATTTTTCATGTGCCATGGAGAAACTTAGGTTGTGTGTCCCCATACAAATGTTTAATTTAATATCACCAGTGCATTCATTTGTATCTGCCGACAGTATGCCTCCCCCTTAAATGGAAACTGCCGCTGAATATCAATAAGTAGAGATCCAGGGGTCGTAACCATTACCCATAAAAAGTGAAAGATGGTAAATCAATTGGTAATGTAACTTTAAAAAACTCCATTTTGCTTTTGCTCATTTTTCCTAGGTTTTTCAAAATTGTGGAAATTTGAAAGCAAGCACAGAAGTCGTGGCTGGTGAAGAGACAAGGCGACGCAGAATGTCTAACCTGGAAGAAAAAACAACTGGACAAGCACTGGAAAAACTGGTAGGCGCTTTTAGTGTAGAACCTTTCCAACATGTTCTCCATTCGTCTACACATATTGGTAAAGAGGCGTCTTTGGAGAGCTCCACGTTTGTGAAAATGAAATTGTGTTAATAGAAGCATTTAATCTCCCACCCCACCCCAACAATTGCAGTCCAGCTACTGATGCATAAATAGGAAAACACCAAAGTAAAGATCCAAGGGGCACATGCATCATTCATAAATTTTGCGATTCTTAATTTGCGAAAATTACCGAATCGCAAATTAAGAATTGCAAAATGCTATGCATCATTTTTTTGGCTATTGATTTGGGATTCGGTAAAAATCGCAATTTTTACCGAATCGCAAATAAATAGCGAATTCCTAAGTGCATTTTCGCAAATCCCATTGATTCCTATGGGCCAAAAGGCCCATAGGAGTCAATGGGAAGGCATTTACACATTCGCAATTTGTTGATGCATTCCAAGGGTGCAGGGGGGGGTCCAAAGGACCCCCCCCTGCACCCCTGAAATGCATTTGAAAGTGCATGTTTCACACACACATGTCCTAAGGACATGTGTGTCTGTAACATGACAGTTTAAAAAATGCATTTTTTTGCTTTTTGACAGATTTTCGCAAATTAACACGAGGGTCAACCTCGTGTTAATTTGCACTTCCTATTTCATAATTCGCATTTTTTTTTAAATGATGCATTGCATTTAAGGAATCGCACAAATGCGATTCCTTAAATGCATTCGCATTTTTAAGAAATGCAAAAAAATGCGAATTCTGAAAAAGTGTTTGATGCATCCCAAAAACGTATTTAGGAAGTGCAAACGGCCGAATTTACCGATTCGCACCGTTTGCACTTCCTAAATAGGTTGATGCATGTGCCCCCAAGAGTCGAAGCTGGGAAAAATTATTTCAACCAAACAAATATCGATCATCAACCTATTCCATCTATAGGCATTACTGTCAAACTCACAGCTACAACGTCTCCTCTACCCCCAAACATAATCACCGGTACCCCGCCTCCAGTACCCCACTAGAAAATAAGTGGCATTCCCTTAACCCACCATCTCCTCCCAAAAAGTCACCTTCACTCACAAATCATGTCTGTCTCCCACAGCCGAAATCACCCTACAACTATCCATTTGCATTCCCAGGGAAACTAGCTACAAAATTCAGAAAGGTTACCAAGGTCAGAAATGAAGTGATGGCCTCACCACTGTATATAGTTCTTCCCTACTTAGTCATTCTCAACCTAAAGCCTTCTGTTCCATCCCATCCTCACTCACTTTTCAAACATCTCAGGGACCTTGACCAGCTACTTAGAAACTGTGGTCTTCTTAATTGCAGGCAAAGAACTCGAGGCGTCTCTCAGTCTCTCCTACAGGACATACCTTTATTGATTGAGGTGTTTGTGTGGGTAACTCACCCAATGCCTCTAAGCTAACGATGAAATTGAGGCTACGCTATATAACCATGCCATGCACATGAAGCGCGATGTACCACCGGCCTCCTATTAGCACATCAGTGTCTTCCATGAGCATTGAAAAATCAAATACAAAGCCTACAGATGTGCATACCATGCGCTATTAATGCTATGGCCTTCTTACTATCTGCTTTCTCGACCCCAGCTAATGTCACATTAAATTCCCTGCTGGTCACCTACAGAACACTCAATAAAATGGTTACAGGATCTAAACTGCTCAAAATGTAACAAACAAATGTAATCAAACAAAGAAAATCCTTAGTAAAGCCACACCTAAATCACCAAATTTTGACAGATTTCAGCCTTAGCCTCGAGTAGCTTCACAACTCCTGCCCCAGAAACAAAATCCACCTCAAACATTCACTCCTTAGCTTTTATTTGATTTTATGGATTTGTAGAGAGTGCAAATGCCCATGAGGGTGTCCTGGTACTGAAAGCTCAGAAATCAGTTTTCAGAGGCCATCAATGTTTTACTGTTAGACTAGCCAGGCTGTCTTTGCGCTGCATACAGAATTTCAAATGGTGAGTAATTTTTACAGGCGCAAAAGTAAAAAGATTGCAACTCTTGGTTGTCTGAAAGGGAAAAAATGGCTACCTTGAAGCACTTTCCTAATCTTCACTACAACCAAAATCCTGACTATAGCGAACATAATGTTCTGGAAGGAATATATACATTGAATGTTTTTAAAGAAGGTGGTACCTTTTTATACAAAATACATAACCACTTGCAAATGAAATATTTGCAAATGGCAGCCATTGTAAATTGATTAGGTGAATAGAAATAAAAGCCTGGCAGGGATTTCCCTTTAGAAGATGCTCTGCCGCATTCTTTGTCAGTTGTAGGTGAGTTAACAGGTAGATGGGTCAATCTAAGACTTCTAACGTATAAAGAGGTAGAGTAGTCCAAGCATGATCCAGAAGTCCAAGCATTATCCTATTACAGGCGAAACAATGTAAATTGGGAATGAAGATGAAGAAGCGGCAGCATATTTTGAATCCTCATAAAGTAGAAAAAACAAACAAGAAAATGGTATGATCGTGGGGGAAAAAGTGAGCGAATTATCAAATACTAAGATAAAAACAGTGTTGTGTCGAGTGGGTGGAGAGCCAAGACCAGAGGGCCACCAGTTGACATACCAAAGTGAAGCAGAACCACCAATGGTGGCAAGGTCAGTTTTGTTCAAGTTCAGTTTTAGTGACATCTTCTTCAACCATGTGACAGATAGACAATTCTGAACATTTATTTGTATGAAGTTCAAATCTCCAGAGAGGGAATTAATTATCTCAGTGTCATTTGCGTAGACACAAAAGAAAGGCTGAAAGTTCTTATAAGGGCAGTTAGTAGAGACACATAGATGTTAAAAAATGAATGGACTCCATATAAAACAGGCATAAATATGGATTAGATAAAAGAGAGAGATTGCCTGGGAAAGAGAAATACGGAAAGAGTAGGAGAGAGAGAGGGAGGGAGAGAGAGAGAGAAAGGTGAACTAAGAGATAGGCCTGGTCCAAGAGTGGGCAGGCCAAGCAAACATTAGAAATCATTAGAGACATGAGCAAATGTATATGTTTCGGAAGAAAAGAAGGTAAACTGGGTCTTGTGAATACTAAAGAGAAAGGGAGGGTACCTTAGGGATGGGAATTGTTTAGGGGAAGGGATAGCTATTTAATGGTAGGTTATTTTTAGGGATGTTATTGTGTACAATGTAGCTGAAATGAGTAGGATGTGAGCCCAACTTGTTTCAGAATTAAGTGAACATTTTCCCCTCAGACAGAAGTGTCTATTTCATTCCCTCTCCCAATAACCTATCTTAGTTTTGGAGTATGAAGAGAAAATCCTGAATCTGAGATGAGGCCAAGAGAAAGAACCTATTGGTTTTTGTTTTGCTCAACAGGATTATATTGCATAAATGTAGTCGATTTACTTACTTTGACAATGGAGCCACTGGGAAATTGATCAATTTGTTGCTGTACTTACTATTTGTAAACTGCAACGATGCAAGCCAGTTGAGGGTGCTATGTCAGATATCTAGAGTTGATATATTGGACCTGACAGAGCATTGTGCTGAATTTCCAAATTTCCCTGCAATGGACTTTTTAAGATGCCTGGGAAATAAAGAGGAGTTAACATCATCCAAGAGTGCAATTTACAGTGTACGCCATTTGGCTGCACAGTAAGGGCCCGAAAGTCAATGAGTGGGATTAAATGTAGATTTATTATAAATTCAAAGCCAAACTGATATACACGAGTCTCAAGAATATGTTGCAAAAATACAGAACCACTACTGGTAGTCCAAATCGTCTGACAAAGTTTAGTTTCAACAGCATAAGCCTACAAGGAATTCAGCAATAGCAATGCAGAAAATAGGGAACAAAATCTGGTGATCAGTATATGATTTACGGTCCTTTTGCCTATACAATAGTAAATCTAAATTACCTAAACTAAGCCTGAACTATCTAGCTTTAATTGGGGAGCCCTAATTAAATCCTCTACAGCAGGAAGGTGTCAGCATTGTAGAGGCTTCTGTAGAAGTTCTCCAAAATCAGAAGTATTGCATTTTATAACGCCACACAACAGAAATATAGCAAAGAGGTCTGTACTCTTCTGAGTCTAAAAGGAATATGCCTAAAGCTAAAGTGTGACCACCAATTAAGCCTCCACAAAACATTGTAGAATCCCACATCATGTGTCCCAGTACTTTTTCACCTTCTCAGAGTAGAACTTGACAACCTTACTCGATACTCCCATCTCATGGTCTGAACATCAGAACGTCCTTAGATTCCTCCTGTCTCTAGATACAACATGAATAGATCTCCTCCCTTTGGGCCCGATTTAGGTCGCCAATTACCGGTCGGTAACTGCCGATTTCGGCCGTTACCGACCGGTATTTGGGATTTCACATGTAGGTAGGCTAAATTTACAGAATCGGTATATTTACCGATTCGGTAAAATTACCGATTCTGTAAAATACCGAATCTGTAAATTTACCGTATCGGTAAATACAGATGTAGATGGCACTGAAAACAGTGACACAGGCCATTACCGATTCGTTATATACCATGTAATACTATTACATGGTAAATAACGAATTCAAGTGTACATGCACATCTGTGCATGTACACCTGTGCCATGTGGCACACAGACATGCCCTAAGGGCATGTATGTGTGCTCACAAGCCAGAAACAGGGGGGCAACAGGGTGTCAAAGTGACACCCAGTCCCCCTTGTAAATTCGGTATTTTTACCGATTCAGTAATTACCAAATCGGTATTTGCCATTGATTCCTATGGGCTTCAAGGCCCATAGGAATCAATGGCAAATACCGATTCTGTAATTACAGAACCGGTAATTACCGAATCTTACCGATTCGGTATTTTTACCGATTTTTTTTCCTACATAGCAATTACCGATTAGTAAATACCGAATCGGTAAAATTCGGTATGTACCATTCGGTAATTTGCTATTACCTACATCTAGACCTTTATTCCTTAGCATATCTCATCATTGCCAAATGTTCCTCTCCTGAGCCTCGCTATCTATCATACACAATATGCCTTTCAATAACTATGAGATTATATGAATGCACCTGCAAAGACAAACATTGAAACTCGAGCAAACTTTCACATTGAAGGTTAAACAATACAGTGCAAATGCTTAAGAGCTTTTGTCAAGCTAACATAGCAAGACACTTTGATACACATTTTAATGCATGGTTATGGATACATATACAGTTATAAAATAAATGTATGATACTATTCAAATGAATGTGTTAGCATATATCAAGGTAACAAAATTACTCCAACTACAAAAATGCAGATATATATGAAAACTACAATTTGGTTCCACGATAGGGAAACATTAGTATTCACACTCATATAAATGTCTGAATTATACAACAAATGCACCTTCAGTATTCCAGTCAAGTGCACCACTTTACGTTATTGATATTAAAGAACAGAATTATATGGTACCACATTCACATATGTATGGCATAGGCAAGACATGAAAGGGTAATGACAAAATTATGGTGCTCCAGACTGAATGGGGCATAGTGTCAAAGGCTGCAGAGAGGTTTAATAGGGTCTGGGCAACAATGCACCCTTGTTCTTAACTGTTAAAGGAGAGAAACAGGTGGGACTGCCATACTGTGCATTGCCTGCAACCCAGTCTGTGAAGAGTCCAAGTTATTGGTAGCCTCTGGTAATTTACTTTCCTTCCCCCAATTTTCACAATGTAGGACAGCAGGAAAATAGGCTGGATTTTGCTTAAAGTGGTAGAGTTGGTTGAGAGTTTCTATAAAAGAGGGATCTCCAGTTGTGCCTTCAGACCCCAGGAACAGAATGTTCCAATTACAAAACTCAGAAACACCAGGTGGTCATTTTGCTTCCATTCCCAGGGCTTTTTCTCCTACAAATACCTTACCAACACCCCTAGCGCTAACCACATAAACACTTACCCCACGCAAAGATCTACAACTCTTCCATAACAGCTGTACCAAGGACTTGTCCATATCAGGGCACACTCTAACTTATGGAAAACTCTCCAACCAACCCTCTCTGACTCAAATTGTCCTCTTGCTTACGTGAACAAACAATGCCCATGATCCTTGTCCCGTTCTTTTGCTTAGAGCATTCCAACGTGACCTGTATCTTGCCTCTCTCTACTGTATGCCCTATTATCCTATGAAAATTATCTAGGTGTACATAAAAAGATTGTGTTTTGCTCAGTAGACCCTGAAATTATTGCATTATTGAAATGAATTGCCAATCTACCTGTTATCAACATAAAGGTGATTCCACATGGATCAAAAAACCATCTGAGTCTAAACAAGCTTTTCACTCCATGACGCTGGTCTTCAGAAACTCTTGCAGCTCCAACCAGTACTACTCTCCCCACAATTATTATGGTTCTGCCTAGTATAATGGAAACAATAGTGGCCACCCGGGACTCATATCTGACCTTGCTGCATCATTTGATACATGTATTTTTGGGATATTCCTCTATGACACTCTAAGCAACACTTTTCATTTGCTTCCTAGCACTTGATCCGTGCTCTAGAAGTGGACCTCATACGTACTGACACATGACCACACCCCTTTCTTAACATACTCTGCCTTAACCTATATTTGTCATTAGTGGATGACTTTAGCTACATTTTGTAAAGTTCTAAAGTTAATACTCATTTTATAGAAAAAAAATTAAAATGCATGTGCAGTAAAGATGGGTGCTCCAAGCAAAAGTGAAATATACATAAATAAATGTCAAAGCATAATGTCATTGTTCAAGTTTACAAATAGTAAGTACAGCAAAAAATGTATCAATTACCCAGCGGCACCATTGTCAAAGTAAGTGAATGGACTACATTTATGAATCATATTCCTGTTGAGCAAAATAATGGGTTCTTTCTCTTGGCCTTATCTCAGATTCAGGATTTTCTCTTCATACTCCAAAACTAAGATAGGTTGTTAGGAGAGGGAATGAAATGGTCAATCCTGTCTGAGGTGAAAATGTTCACTTAATTTTGAAACAAGTTGGGCTCACATCCTACGCATCTCATCTATATTGTACACACTAACATCCCTAAAAATAACCTACCATTAAATAGCTATCCCTTGCCCTAAACAATTCCCTTCCCTAAGGTACCCTCCCTTTCTCTTTAATATTCACAAAACCCAGTTTACCTTCTTTTCTTAGGACTCATATACATTTGCCCATGTTTCTAATGATTTCTAATGTTTGCTTGGACTGTCCACTCTTGGACCAGGCCTATCTCCTAGTTCACCTCTCTCTCTCTCTCTCTCTCTCTCTCTCTCTCTCTCTCTCTCTCTCTCTCTCTCTCTCCTCCTACTCTTTCCGTATTTCTCTTTTCTAGCTAATACAACCTCTGCCTTGTAATGCTCACGTTGCTTGTTACCAGTAATAACTTTGTCACCAAATGTGCTGCTGAAAGTGCCTTTACCGGATCGGACAGGAATGGTAGGCAATGGTGACACAAGCATGGCGTGCACACAACAGCTGGCGAAAAAGAACAGGAGTAGGACCCATAAACCACGTTGGAACTGGGTAGTGTATGCATAAAGAGAAACAATGTTCCAACAGGTTTCACTTGGAAAGACAGTTAAACATGCATGCAAACTGCATTACATAAGCAAGAAACAAGGAGATTCAATGAAGGTGTTTGAAGGCTGTTAATCGCCAAAATTACATCAAACAAGATTGCACAAGGGCATACAGTTAAGGCAGCACTGTACAGAAGGAATCTTGTGACAACCCGAGGGCACTTGGTGTAAAGTGATATATACAAGTGAAAAGTGACGACGCAAGTGAGCAGGGTGAACAGCGTGAACGGCGCAAGGTGAACAATGATGACAATATATACAGGTAACAAATATCTACATTAGCAATCATTATTTGTCATTTTGATTCGGAACAGAGGAATTGCGCCCAACAATTGCGCTGTGGTGTCGACGACGTTTCGACCCTCGTTACTTGGGGTCGTCTTCAGGACCGGGCTGTCAAATCATAGGTGTGCTGGTGGAGCAATCAATCATGGACTCAGCAGGTGAGGTCCGCAAAGGTCGGTCTGGGGGCGACTGTGAGTATGACACCTGGACACAGTATGGGATTTCACGAGTAGGAGTCGGAACCCCGTGCTGAGGTTTCTGCCTGCCGCGTCCCCAACCCCTGATTCAGCCCCCAGCGAGCCGCCACGATTGAATCAGGCGCTGACCTGACCGGACAGGACTACTTTAAACTATCCTACTCGTGAAATCCCATACTGTGTCCAGGTGTCATACTCACAGTCGCCCCCGGACCGGCCTTTGCGGACCTCACCTGCTGAGTCCATGATTGATTGCTCCCACAGCACACCTATGAATTGACAGCCCGGTCCTGAAGACGACCCCAAGTAACGAGGGTCAAAACGTCGTCGACACCACAGCGCAATTGTTGGGCGCAATTCCTCTGTTCCGAATAAAAATGACAAATAATGATTGCTAATGTAGGTATTTGTTACCTGTATATATTGTCATCATTGTTCACCTTGCGCCGTTCACGCTGTTCACCCTGCTCACTTGCGTCGTCACTTTTCACTTGTATATATCACTTTACACCAAGTGCCCTCGGGTTGTCACAAGATTCCTTCTGTACAGTGCTGCCTTAACTGTATGCCCTTGTGCAATCTTGTTTGATGTAATTTTGGCGATTAACAGCCTTCAAACACCTTCATTGAGTCTCCTTGTTTCTTGCTTATGTAATGCAGTTTGCATGCATGTTTAACTGTCTTTCCAAGTGAAACCTGTTGGAACATTGTTTCTCTTTATGCACAACAGCTGGGTCATTGCCTCCCTTCACCATCACTCCAAGTGCTACCTGGGTACTGATGGCGGTACCTTTCCCTCTGCCCACGGCCTGACATTCTCTGCACGAAGAAGAGAATGTCAATTCTGCTTCCCCTACCATAGGTGCAGCCTGACCGGTCCATGGAACAAAACACCAGCCATTAACATATTATTTGGAGGCTATTAAAATAGCACTCTTACAATGATCTCTGAGTTCCTCCCATCTTGATCCATTCTCCAGCCCTCCCCTTTCATAGTCTGTTTTGAGGGATTTAGGCAGTGCTCCAGACTCCCAATTAGACTTAGAAATAATTAGAATCCCATGTATCGATGGAACATCCCATGCTTTGTACCCCTTGACTTAACATTATTTAGAATGTACCTCTAGACCTACAGACTAGTGCTGCAGTGACACCATCAAAAAGGACGGACTGCCTTCCACCTCTGCATTTAAAATAACACACAATGTTAATGTTACTGGGTTGGCCATAATAACACCAAAACTAAGCATCTCATTTTTTGACATTATTTGAAAGATTGTGGAAAGAATAAGAGAGGTATATGTCTTGGGTGATAACTATGAAATGATCATTTCGGACTCCACAGTGAACCACTACAGAACACACAAAAGGACAGCCAGAACTAGACTGTATTACTCATTAAAACCCACACAGGACATCCACGCAGATTCCTCAAGCGTTGCTGGTTGTACCTTTTTCTCAGGCTGGACATGAATTTGCATGTTCTAATGAAATCCCTTCTCTCTCTCACACAACCATGAAGAAAGGGCCATATAGAACCAGAACAAGAGCTGAACCTTTCTTAAATCGGTGGCAGATCTATTACTTACCAGATCTGTAAGCCTAGAGGTGTGTTGCCAATTTAATCAATGCTGTATGAAAATTCAAAGTCAGCTCATTAGATTTCGCATTTTATAACTTTGTTTTTACTAGTGTCTAATGGGTGTAACATGTCCGAAAAGTATTTAACTAGGAGAATTTCTTGAGGGTTCTAGTAGTTCTAGTTAAGGGCACTCTTCATGCCAAAGGAGCTTGACTTGACTGTATTAACTAATTTCCAATGTGGTTCTCACATCTCTCAAGACAATGGGATGGGCAAGTGTGATGCAGGGTTATGTACAGAACATGGCATTTGGCAGACTGCACTTGTAGAGGAGAAAAACCTTCTGTCGCAGTGTTGCAGTATTGTTGGTCGTTCAAAGGGGAGAATGGTGACTATTTCCTCCTTCTGTCCAGCAGCTGCTGGTTTCAGCAATGAGTGCAATAGGAAGGGAACATAATTCCCCTACTCCTAAACTCGTCCCCAGCTCTCGCTTGCCATTCAATGGTCCACAGCATCGGTGAAGAGACCTACATAGAAAACCTCACCTCTCTGTAGTCGCTACTTGCTGTACATTGATACAGATATGAACATCAGAATTAGCTACTCAAAGCAGATGTTCCCATTGGTGTACATAAACATAAAGCTAATATTTTTGACCTACTCCTAAATGACCAACCTGATGCGGTCTTTCTCACGGAAACCTGGCTCCAAGAGAGCTCAGGGCCTGACATAGCTGTAGCCCTACCCTCCAACTACGCGATAGCCAGAATAGATAGAACAAAAAGAATAGGGGGTGGAATTGCGGTAGTGTTTATAAAAAACTTCTGCTGCACTCTGGAGCAACTAACCATCACCACATGCAAAGCTGCTCTATTTAAACTTTCTCTCTCCTCTAATTTCACCTTCTCAGGAGTATTAATATATCGACCCCCAGAGTACCATGCAAACTGGATCCCCACTTCTATGGAAGAGGTCTCGTCCTTTGCCACAAATAAAGCTAATTTCACAGTATTAGGTGACATAAACTTACATCTGGAAGACCTTACCTGTACTAATAGTACTAGACTCATATCTGACATGGCTTCCCTAAATCTAAAGTTAATACATTCCGGTCCCACCCACATAGCAGGACATTTCCTAGATCCCATTTTTTCCAATCTTAGTACTATCATCTGCTCCCCAGCATTACCCACCAGCTGGTCTGACCATTATCAGATACATTTTAATCTGACCTCCCCGTATGACAAGTACACCTCCAATAACACCAAAGGAGTACGAGAAACACAGAGAAACTGGAAAAAGCTGACATCGGCAAACTTAACGAATGTCTTGAAAGCCATAAACCAATCTTAGAGCAAAAAGTTGGCCCCCTCGCTGAGTCTGTCCATAACTGGCTCTCAGAAACCATTGACACCTACCTTCCCACCACCAAATACAGTAGAACTACCCATCGTCCTCCAGTGCCTTGGTATAACGATTCTTTAAAAATTTCTAAAACTAGCTACAAGATCCTCGAAAGAAGGTGGAGGAGAAAATATGACCAATCATCCAAACAGGCCTATAAGATAGCTCTGAGCAAATATAAAGAATGCAAACAAGCTCGTGCAACATTTATAAATCTAACCCTCTGTAATGCATCTAACTGCAAAAACACTATTCAACACAGTAAAAGAACTTGCCGGCTAAGAGACCGTAGCCAAACCTCCTATATTATCTCAAACTAAATGCGAGGACTTAGCAGCCTTCTTCATAAACAAAGTTGAAGGAATATACCAAGAGATTATCTCACAAGAACATGCACATGACAGCGCTGCGAATACCAATACACCCATGCCAACGGCATACTATCCCCCGATGTACATGAGTACAGTGAAACAGACGTAGGCCATGTCCTAACGGAATGGCCCAACCTAACAGCCGAAAATACGGACACACTTCTGAAATCAATAAAATCTGGTTCACCAATGGACCCACTGCCAGCCAATATCCTGAAACAATTAAATCACTCTGTGTTATCAGTCCTTACGCATCTTCTTAATACATCGATCAAAGAAGCAGAAATTCCCCCTACATGGAAACAGCCATGATTCACCCACTATTAAAAAAGCTTAATGCAGACCCTGCTGACACTAAAAACTATCGTCCCATATCACTGCTGCCAATTTTTCCTAAGTCTTATTAAAACACATTCATATTCACCTGACGCAATATGTAGCTACGCATCACTTATTCCATCCCTCTCAGTCAGGTTTGAGAGCGGGTTTCTCGACAGAAACCACCCTCTTAGGTGTCACAGAAGCTATCCGCCAGAACTTAGATAAAGGACAAACAGTGGGGCTCATTCTGCTTGATCTGAGCGCCGCTTTCGATACCATCTCACACACTGTGCTCATAAACACACTTAGTAAAATTGGTATAGGTGGAGATGCTCTCAAGTGGATCCAGGGATTCCTCTCAAACAGAACTTTTCAAGTTTTCTCCCAAAAAGCCTGCTCCAAAACGCACTCTTTTGCACATGGAGTACCACAAGGCTCCATCTTAAGTCCATTACTTTTCAATCTTTATGTAAAACCTCTGGCAGAGCTGGCTGAAAAATCTGGCCTGTTAATCTTTTCCTATGCAGATGATTCCCAAATCATGTTCTCACTATCTGCACAAAACTCAAATGATACCTCTACACTCAAAACTTCACTAGGGAGGGTCAGAGGGAAGGTTTAATGACCAAGAATGCTACGTCCCTCACGAGTACTCAACACCAACTAACAAGTAACATTCAGTCAAAAACCTGCTCATATATGAGGGTTGAAAGATTGCGTGTGCTGATTGCGAAATCAATAATGGGACACCTTCAAGATAGTTACAGTGTTCCCATCAGAGTTCCATCCTGTACCGCCCTACATCATTTGGGAAAGCCACCATAAGTACACAGGGAAGAGCCCAATGTACGATTTGGCACAGCGTGGTGGAAATCAATAACCCAATGAACTTGTGACAGGTAGGTGTCAGGATGTAACTAGTAAGCAGTGCTAAATAATGAAAATAAAAGAATTTTTCAAAAATGTGGTGATGTTAAAAAGGGGTAGAAGAAGGAAAATAGATTTATTGGCAACCTTCAACTCCCACTATCTAAAAACAGTGCAAAAAGGTAGTGTCAGCAAATTACTACCTGGACAGTTTATATAGTCACGGTCGACATGTTTCTGCAGCTTTACCTGTGCCCCGGGGTCACTTGCTGCTTCTTCAGGACCTATACTGCTACTGCTTAATTAGTGCATAATAAACAAGGAAACTTAAAACAAAGTAAATGTCACCTTTGATTCTCCTGATGAGAGGACCATTGGATTTCACAAACCAGCACACACATGAAAAGAAAAAGAGAGAACAAGCCTATTAGCAAATCTCTCTAGCGAGGCTAGAATACAGAACACAGTCTCGCATTCAATGTTTTTTAATCCATCCCTTTACACATTTATTTTGAGATATCAAATATTCCCAAAAGAGCCCAATTACCACTTGTGTAAGAAAACACTCACCCAATATTATGGAGAATATTGCCCCACCTCACCCGGCACTAGCTCAGGTACTGCGGAGCCCCGCTCTGTGTAAGTAACAAACACATAAAAAGAATCAATTGAAGGAAGTACTGTTGGGTCAAGGCAAGCCACTCGATATAACGTGGTTCACAGAGGCGCTTGTTTCTGTCTACTGACTCACCTATCCGTCGGTACTCCAGACGTCCAACTGGGCTGTCTGTGGGAGGTACCGACGGTCTGAGTCAGGTTACTTTTATAAGCTTTAGATTTCATAAGCCTACGTTCACATACCGAGAAAGGGACGCCGCGCTCCTTGCTGAAAGCGTCAACAGTCCTCTTCCGGGTATCTAGAGGTGTGTTTCATAAGCCTACGTTCACATACCGAGAAAGGGACGCCGCGCTCCTTGCTGAAAGCGTCAACAGTCCTCTTCCGGGTATCTAGAGGTGTGTTACGATTGGCCGGCGCGGCGCGATGACGCAGCCGCGTCGCGCCAAGAACTATGGGCTTTGTGGTTTTAAAAAAGCCCCCGTGTCTAGTCTGGGACGTCAAATCTGTTGTATAGGAGTCTCATATTTTCAAAATGTTATTCTAATGCAAAGCTGGCGTCATCCCGCATATTATCATGACCCCCTCACAAGAATTACAAAAAAATTTTGAAAGCGTTTTGAACAACATGTCGGCGACTTATAACTGAACTGGATAGAAGCGCCAACTTCATCTACCATCAAACCCCGTGTGTCTCACTCACAAGGTCTCGTTCTGTGGTTAGTATCCGTATCATGTTTATGCTCTGAACACACCAGGAAAAGGCACAGTGAGGTCTTCCCTAGAGTATCCATTGTGATCGCGCTACTCCTGCGCTGTATCAATTGGTTAATGGACAACAACCTATTTAGCACACACGCAACCAGGCTGCGAACATAGTATCGTCTCCCTTAGTCTGCAAGCCGAAGGTGCTCTGTCCAGGACACCTCCTCCAGTCTCATTTATCTTGTTCTTTAGTCTGGAAAGAACATTATAACAAAGGTCATACACAATGTCAGTGATTGATAGGGCCCCTCTGGCAACATATCATCGTGTAGGTGTTATACTCATAACCCACTCACCATATGGTCATAAAGCACTCATGCCCATGGGAAACAACAGATATACCTCACTCAGGGCATATCATTCATTCATGTCACAGCACTGATTATCAGGTGCCTCTAGCTCTTGAGTGACATCCAAGGAATATCTTCATTCAATCCTTGCTTGTCTGTCCCCAATTTGTGTACCCATCGCTGTTCGCGCTGGAACAGGAAACTCTTGATGTCCGTGATGTGGGCTGGTATCAGAGGTTGCTCTATCACAGTCCAATGCAGCTCAGACGACGTATGCTTGGTTATTAAGAAGTGGTTCGTCAGTCTGGTCGACTGTCTTGAGCACCGAATGGAGCTTTTATGTTCACAAATGCGTGTCTTAATTTTGCGAGTTGTCATTCCCACGTATCTCTTATTGCATGGGCAGCTAATTAGGTACACTAAGTTGGAGCTATTACAATTTGTGAACCTTCGCTGCTCCCACGGTCTCCCAGTCCCTATATCGATAGTCTGAGATTTTGTTGTGTTCGGACAGGCTGCGCAATTCCCACAGGGATGGTGTCCTGTGGCCGCAGGCATGTCCCATAATGTGCCTAGAGCTCGTGGTATTTCCCCTTTAGGACGCGTGTGGACCAGTTTGTCCTTTAAACTCTGCCCTCTTTTAAAGGCGAACAGTGGAGCTGGAATAGTGTCACCTCCAGTATTAAGAATGCACCAGCGTTTCTTTATTATTTTCTGGATAGCATTTGACTGCGTGGTAAACGTACTCACACAAGTCATTCGATTTCGATTAGGTTTAGGTGGCAGTATCTCCAATAGCCCCTCCCGGTTGTTGTTGGAGGCTCTCTTTTTTGATCTTCGGACTAGGCCTTTGGGATAATGCTTTTGTACAAGATCTTCTTTTAGGCAATCGGCATGATGTTCAAAACGGTCTTTGGTAGAACAGTTTCTCTGTATGCGCAAAAATTGCCCATAAGGTAAATTATCTCGAAGAGATTTGGGATGACAGCTGTTATAGTCTAGTAGAGAGTTACGTGACATCGGTTTGCGGTACAGCTCTGAGGCCAAACCGGTAGTAGTGGGTATAATTAGCAGATCGAGAAACGCTAGATGGAATCTACTTTGCTCCATTGTGAAGCGTAGAAAGCGATTTCTCTCGTTCAGCCATTCGTGGAACCTTGTTAGTTCTTCTTCACTCCCTCTCCAGATCACTAAAATATCATCAATATACCGCTTCCACAGACGCATCTTGTCTGTGAAAGGGTTAGTGTCCGAGAAGATGTTCTCTGATTCAAAATTATGAACATACAGATTTGCTAACGACGGAGCAAAAATGCTGCCCATGCTCGTCCCACTGACTTGAAGATAGAGCGAGTCTTCAAATTGGAAAAAAATTTCCGTCATGGCTATATTAGCCAGAGTCATTATGAGATTGACTGGGGTGATGGAATCTAGATCTCTCTCTAAGAGGAGCGTTTCCACTACTTCTAATGTCTCTTTCTGTGGGATTGAGGTGTACAAACTCTCCACATCAAATGATACTAAGATGTCAGTATTACAATCAAAATCGATGTCTCTCAACAGTCTTAAAACATCCTTAGTATCTTTGAGATACGTGGGCATTGCACTCACCATTGGCTTTAAAAACACATCGACAAAGGTCGACAGAGGCTCTAAAAGGGAGCCGATCCCCGAAATGATAGGGCGACCTGGTGGTGGACGCTGGGGTTTATGTATTTTAGGTAAGTGGTAGAAGTAGGGAATTCTTGGGTTTGCAGTGCAAAGGAACTGTCCTTCTTTAGCTGTTATCCAGCCCTCACTGAGGGCTTCTTCCACTATCTGTGCTATTTGCCTTGTCAGTCTTGCAGTGGGATCTGAGGTCAGCTTCCGATATGCTTTGGTGTCTTCTAGTTGGCGAAGACATTCTTGCCTATAGGCATCAGAGTCTAGTAACACCGTAGCCCCGCCTTTATCGGCCGGCTTGATGACCAAAGAGGAATTGTTAGCTAAACTCGTGACTGCATCTTGTTCTCCTCGTGAGATATTCTGGAAAGGTCTATGCTCTCTCTCGAACAGTTCTTTCAGATCTTGGTCTACAGCTTCTTCAAACGTGATAACTTTTGCTGGCATCCCTACTGTAGTGGGATTAAACGTTGAAGGTCGTTTAAGGCCAGTGTTGTCGTCTCTCATAGTCGTTAGGCTGGAATCCTGTTGTTTATGCGCGAACAGGTAGTGTAATCTTATTTTCCGATAGAACTTGCCCATCTCTACTTGGGTGAGGAAGGGATCACTCCTATTTGTGGAGACAAAGCCTAAACCTTTGTTCAGAATCCTCCAATGATGGGGATGTATGATCCACATCAATCCTTTCAAACTTATGGTCAGCAGCCTTTTTTAGGGTCTGGCCGGAGAGGGCGAGGACGCCAACGGACGGCGCAACAAGGTCATGTGCGCTGGAGCGCACCCCCACCACCTGCTCAGCCAATGGGATTGAGGAGCGGGAAGGTAGTAGGACAGGACCAAGCCGGGACGTCGAGCGGTCAAACATCGTAATAAACCTTAGCTCGCACCAACTCACTGTGATGGAAGAGAAAGTTCTGAACAAAGGTTTAGGCTTTGTCTCCAATAAATAAGATTACACTACCTGTTCGCGCATAAACAACAGGATTCCAGCCTAACGACTATGAGAGACGACAACACTGGCCTTAAACGACCTTCAACGTTTAATCCCACTACAGTAGGGATGCCAGCAAAAGTTATCACGTTTGAAGAAGCTGTAGACCAAGATCTGAAAGAACTGTTCGAGAGAGAGCATAGACCTTTCCAGAATATCTCACGAGGAGAACAAGATGCAGTCACGAGTTTAGCTAACAATTCCTCTTTGGTCATCAAGCCGGCCGATAAAGGCGGGGCTACGGTGTTACTAGACTCTGATGCCTATAGGCAAGAATGTCTTCGCCAACTAGAAGACACCAAAGCATATCGGAAGCTGACCTCAGATCCCACTGCAAGACTGACAAGGCAAATAGCACAGATAGTGGAAGAAGCCCTCAGTGAGGGCTGGATAACAGCTAAAGAAGGACAGTTCCTTTGCACTGCAAACCCAAGAATTCCCTACTTATACCACTTACCTAAAATACATAAACCCCAGCGTCCACCACCAGGTCGCCCTATCATTTCGGGGATCGGCTCCCTTTTAGAGCCTCTGTCGACCTTTGTCGATGTGTTTTTAAAGCCAATGGTGAGTGCAATGCCCACGTATCTCAAAGATACTAAGGATGTTTTAAGACTGTTGAGAGACATCGATTTTGATTGTAATACTGACATCTTAGTATCATTTGATGTGGAGAGTTTGTACACCTCAATCCCACAGAAAGAGACATTAGAAGTAGTGGAAACGCTCCTCTTAGAGAGAGATCTAGATTCCATCACCCCAGTCAATCTCATAATGACTCTGGCTAATATAGCCATGACGGAAAAAAATTTCCAATTTGAAGACTCGCTCTATCTTCAAGTCAGTGGGACGAGCATGGGCAGCATTTTTGCTCCGTCGTTAGCAAATCTGTATGTTCATAATTTTGAATCAGAGAACATCTTCTCGGACACTAACCCTTTCACAGACAAGATGCGTCTGTGGAAGCGGTATATTGATGATATTTTAGTGATCTGGAGAGGGAGTGAAGAAGAACTAACAAGGTTCCACGAATGGCTGAACGAGAGAAATCGCTTTCTACGCTTCACAATGGAGCAAAGTAGATTCCATCTAGCGTTTCTCGATCTGCTAATTATACCCACTACTACCGGTTTGGCCTCAGAGCTGTACCGCAAACCGATGTCACGTAACTCTCTACTAGACTATAACAGCTGTCATCCCAAATCTCTTCGAGATAATTTACCTTATGGGCAATTTTTGCGCATACAGAGAAACTGTTCTACCAAAGACCGTTTTGAACATCATGCCGATTGCCTAAAAGAAGATCTTGTACAAAAGCATTATCCCAAAGGCCTAGTCCGAAGATCAAAAAAGAGAGCCTCCAACAACAACCGGGAGGGGCTATTGGAGATACTGCCACCTAAACCTAATCGAAATCGAATGACTTGTGTGAGTACGTTTACCACGCAGTCAAATGCTATCCAGAAAATAATAAAGAAACGCTGGTGCATTCTTAATACTGGAGGTGACACTATTCCAGCTCCACTGTTCGCCTTTAAAAGAGGGCAGAGTTTAAAGGACAAACTGGTCCACACGCGTCCTAAAGGGGAAATACCACGAGCTCTAGGCACATTATGGGACATGCCTGCGGCCACAGGACACCATCCCTGTGGGAATTGCGCAGCCTGTCCGAACACAACAAAATCTCAGACTATCGATATAGGGACTGGGAGACCGTGGGAGCAGCGAAGGTTCACAAATTGTAATAGCTCCAACTTAGTGTACCTAATTAGCTGCCCATGCAATAAGAGATACGTGGGAATGACAACTCGCAAAATTAAGACACGCATTTGTGAACATAAAAGCTCCATTCGGTGCTCAAGACAGTCGACCAGACTGACGAACCACTTCTTAATAACCAAGCATACGTCGTCTGAGCTGCATTGGAGTGTGATAGAGCAACCTCTGATACCAGCCCACATCACGGACATCAAGAGTTTCCTGTTCCAGCGCGAACAGCGATGGGTACACAAATTGGGGACAGACAAGCAAGGATTGAATGAAGATATTCCTTGGATGTCACTCAAGAGCTAGAGGCACCTGATAATCAGTGCTGTGACATGAATGAATGATATGCCCTGAGTGAGGTATATCTGTTGTTTCCCATGGGCATGAGTGCTTTATGACCATATGGTGAGTGGGTTATGAGTATAACACCTACACGATGATATGTTGCCAGAGGGGCCCGATCAATCACTGACATCGTGTATGACCTTTGTTATAATGTTCTTTCCAGACTAAAGAACAAGATAAATGAGACTGGAGGAGGTGTCCTGGACAGAGCACCTTCGGCTTGCAGACTAAGGGAGACGATACTATGTTCGCAGCCTGGTTGCGTGTGTGCTAAATAGGTTGTTGTCCATTAACCAATTGATACAGCGCAGGAGTAGCGCGATCACAATGGATACTCTAGGGAAGACCTCACTGTGCCTTTTCCTGGTGTGTTCAGAGCATAAACATGATACGGATACTAACCACAGAACGAGACCTTGTGAGTGAGACACACGGGGTTTGATGGTAGATGAAGTTGGCGCTTCTATCCAGTTCAGTTATAAGTCGCCGACATGTTGTTCAAAACGCTTTCAAAATTTTTTTGTAATTCTTGTGAGGGGGTCATGATAATATGCGGGATGACGCCAGCTTTGCATTAGAATAACATTTTGAAAATATGAGACTCCTATACAACAGATTTGACGTCCCAGACTAGACACGGGGGCTTTTTTAAAACCACAAAGCCCATAGTTCTTGGCGCGACGCGGCTGCGTCATCGCGCCGCGCCGGCCAATCGTAACACACCTCTAGATACCCGGAAGAGGACTGTTGACGCTTTCAGCAAGGAGCGCGGCGTCCCTTTCTCGGTATGTGAACGTAGGCTTATGAAACACACCTCTAGATACCCGGAAGAGGACTGTTGACGCTTTCAGCAAGGAGCGCGGCGTCCCTTTCTCGGTATGTGAACGTAGGCTTATGAAATCTAAAGCTTATAAAAGTAACCTGACTCAGACCGTCGGTACCTCCCACAGACAGCCCAGTTGGACGTCTGGAGTACCGACGGATAGGTGAGTCAGTAGACAGAAACAAGCGCCTCTGTGAACCACGTTATATCGAGTGGCTTGCCTTGACCCAACAGTACTTCCTTCAATTGATTCTTTTTATGTGTTTGTTACTTACACAGAGCGGGGCTCCGCAGTACCTGAGCTAGTGCCGGGTGAGGTGGGGCAATATTCTCCATAATATTGGGTGAGTGTTTTCTTACACAAGTGGTAATTGGGCTCTTTTGGGAATATTTGATATCTCAAAATAAATGTGTAAAGGGATGGATTAAAAACCATTGAATGCGAGACTGTGTTCTGTATTCTAGCCTCGCTAGAGAGATTTGCTAATAGGCTTGTTCTCTCTTTTTCTTTTCATGTGTGTGCTGGTTTGTGAAATCCAATGGTCCTCTCATCAGGAGAATCAAAGGTGACATTTACTTTGTTTTAAGTTTCCTTGTTTATTATGCACTAATTAAGCAGTAGCAGTATAGGTCCTGAAGAAGCAGCAAGTGACCCCGGGGCACAGGTAAAGCTGCAGAAACATGTCGACCGTGACTATATAAACTGTCCAGGTAGTAATTTGCTGACACTACCTTTTTGCACTGTTTTTAGATAGTGGGAGTTGAAGGTTGCCAATAAATCTATTTTCCTTCTTCTACCCCTTTTTAACATCACCACATTTTTGAAAAATTCCTTTATTTTAATTATTTAGCACTGCTTACTAGTTACATCCTGACACCTACCTGTCACAAGTTCATTGGGTTATTGATTTCCACCACGCTGTGCCAAATCGTACATTGGGCTCTTCCCTGTGTACTTATGGTGGCTTTCCCAAATGATGTAGGGCGGTACAGGATGGAACTCTGATGGGAACACTGTAACTATCTTGAAGGTGTCCCATTATTGATTTCGCAATCAGCACACGCAATCTTTCAACCCTCATATATGAGCAGGTTTTTGACTGAACCTCTACACTCAAGACAGGACTCACCAACATAGCAGCCTGGATGCAACCCAACTTCCTTAAATTAAACGGAGATAAAACAGAGGTACTCATATTGGGTAAGCAGAAAAACCCCTTGAGCACACAACATTGGCCAGACAAAATGGGGACCCTCCCTACCCCCGCACCATACGTACGTAGCTAGTCGTACTCCTTGATGACACTTTGAGCATGCATACCCAATCAGTAAAAGTCGCGGCCACTTGTTTTTCCATCATCAAGGGGCTAAGAAAAATCTGTTGGATGTTACCTGAAACAACAAAAAAAACTATAATTAACGCGTTAATCACCTCCCGGCTTGACTACGGAAACTTTCTCTATGTGGTCTCAAACAAACAGATCACACATAGACTACAGATGACCCAAAATGCGGCAGTCAGACTTTTATGCAAAGTGCCAAAAAGAGAATCGCTCTCCGCTTTCCGAGGAAACCTCACTGGCTAACCATAGAAAATCGAGTAACATTTAAAGCACTTACATGTATAAAATTAAATCTGGGACAGCCCCCAGCTACCTTTGCTCCCTGGCCACACCCTATATCCCATCCAGAAATCTTAGATCAGCCTCTCACGGCCGTTTTGCGGTCCCAAAATACAAGTTAGCACGCATTGGAGGGAAATCCTTCACTTACCTAGGACCATCCTACTGGAATTCCCTCCCAATTTCACTTAGGAATGAAACAAGCCACTACAGTTTTCGTAAGTTGCTGAAAACCTGGCTATTCGATAAATAAATTGTCGTGGATCCTCCGTGTTACGGCTTCATTAAATGCGCCGGGAAACCCTTTTTGGGTAGCTGTTGCGCAATATAAATTCTAATAATAATAAATTGGTGTACTACAACAGAAAGAACCATACATGTGGCGATACATTTTTCAGTGACCACGACTAATGTCTTTTAGTGGTAGTTGGTGTTCCGCTTGTATCTCAAACATAATGTCCCTTAACATAAGGCCAATGGCCAAGGGTTATATAAACACTGTGTCTTCCACAGGGGTCACATCTTTTTATATAATGTACATGTTGTAACCAAACTATGATGTTGTGTTCTTGTATTGTAGTGTTGTTTTCAATGCTTTTGAGCTATGTTGTTGTATTGTGTTGTGCCAAGTTGTGTTAAACTGTATTCCTGTGTTGTGGTGTTTTGGCATATTATACTGCTGTAGTGTTGCATTTTATTATGTAGTATTGTGAGTTTTTTGTTGGTAAATTACTGAGTTGTGTTGTTGTTGAATTATGGTGTTCTGTTGTTCATTTGTGGTTTGTAGTGTTGTTTTAGGATAATGTTATTGTGGTGGATTTTGTTCTGGTTTGTGGTTGAATTGTGTGTATTGTTGAAGAGATAGAATACTTCAAGAAGGTAGCTCTATATGCCCTGAGCGCCTCCTAATCTGATTTCAGACTCAAATGCAGCACTAAGACAGCAACTCTCCAAATAATGAATGACAGACATCAGTGATACGTCTCTTGGAGGTACCTAATCTTGCTGCTGCATTCGCCATCATTAACCACAATGCCCTTTTTAATATCATATGCACTATGATATGAGGGCCAATCACGGAACTGGTGTGCATCCCTCACTTCTATGGCATATTTCAAGGCTTTTCCAGGCATACGTTTCCTCCCCACCCCTAATTTCCTCAAGAGTGTGGAGATTCTGAGGGCTTTGTCCTTTTTCCATCTCTTTTCTTACTCTACTTGGAATCATTTTACCCACCGCTCCAAATCACAGAGATCCATATATAGCAACATTGCGGCAATACCCACCTGTATTATGGAGTTACTAACCCATCTGACATTTCAACCCCGAAAAGTTACTTCAAAAAGCAAATACAATGGATTAATTATTTCTCCCTAAAACTGAATCCAGCAAAAACTGCATTTTTCCTCCTCTACTGCAAAAGAAGCACCTCCAGTCCAGAACTGACTTTTCCAAATACTACATCTAAGCATCACACCCAAACTGTTTGTATTAGCTAAATCACTGGCTTTCACCATGGATAACAATTTCAGGTTGTCATGTGGCAGTATGAAACTGACATACATTGCCTTATTTCAAATGTGTTTACTTAAAAACTCAAAACTTCCATTCTTTTTGCTGATTTCAGAAGAATTCTGCAGGCTATTCTCCCATACCTGACTGTGAGCAACACTTTACTCTCAGGCCTCTGTACATCCACTGTGGCTCCTCTCAGACATTCTCAATGCAGCAAAAGGTCTACAAATGTTAGACTGTATAACCTACAATTCAGAGAGAACTGCTCTGACTTGCTCTTAAAACTAGCATTTGAATAAACAGTATGAAGAACTTAGACTCAACTCAAATCTTTTGTCATTTTGGAAGAACCTAAAACCTATATTTCTGGACAGTATCCAGAAATCTAGAACAGTTAGCCTTTTTTTTCTCCGCACAATACACTGTTATTGTTCTTTATTCTTTCTTGCTTGAGCAGTGCCCCTTTGCTAGGTCCACTCTATACAAATCCATGTAATAAAATAAATAAACTTATAGATGCAATGATTTTAGCAGATAAAAGACAACAGAGTTTAAGGTCTTAATAAAGGTGCAAGAGATTGAAGAAGGCATCAAGAACATAATATGACTTAACATATCTAAAGGCGCAACGTTTATCCAGTGCAATTTAATGGTTAAAATCAATTCATTTGTTTACAGTAGTTACCTTTCCATCACAGACAATAAAGATCAAATTTTTCAATGAGCCTGTAATAATAAAAAGATTTTTGATTGAATGAATAAACCCAGATATTAAACGTTTGTTTGTTTGTAATAGGTCGCAAATGCTAAATCAAACCTGAAAGACATCAAAGATTACTGGGTAGTTCTTCCAAACATGCTTTGCAACGAGAAGGTAACTGCAGCCTCAACGAACGAGCACAAATGCTGGAATGGGATGTCCCAGGGCAGGTAAGACAGTGTCATTTGCATTCATTTTAGAGTAAAATATATTTAGCGAAGTATGCTCCAGTTCCAAAGAGAGCACTAGTTTTATGAATTTCCACTCAGGGCTTTGATTTGATTTGATTTGATTTGTTTTGATTTGCCAATTTATAGAGCGCAACGATTGCCCATGGGCGTCTTGAGCCCCATTCACAAAGATTTCCTTGTGAGTAGTTGCTACTTATTCCTGATTTACGCTTGAATGTCCAAGGGTAAAACACACCAACTCCTGGAAAAAAAGTTATTTGTCAAACATTACCTTTGGAGGGTAAGCTCCATCTGTAATAGCCCACCACTATTTAAATGTTACCAAGAGCAGTAGGGTTTATGTGTAGGATTGTGTGTGTGCCTGGCCTCCTTTGCAGGTATTTAATAGTAAATAAGAGACTAAACTATAGTAGTATCTTATTAGTAATAATTGTGAATAAAGGTTGTCTTTGGTGGCCATTTTACAATATTCCCTTTGCTATTAAAACTAGTTTCAATGTATTTTTCTTGCATGTAACCCCTTCACATTACTTATTTAAATAATTTTCTCACTTGGGGCCAGATGTATCAAGTAACCATTTGGCGATTTCCTAATTGCAATCCTTGCAATTAGGAAATTGCAAGACGGCATGTATGAAAGTGTGTTGAACACTTTCTGCGATTCCTAGGGGGTTTCAAATGACCTACCCTCATGAATAATAATGAGGTAGATTGCAATTTGGGACCCCCTAGGTATCGCTAAAATCACGGGGATGGTGGCCTGCTGGAGTGAAGCAGACCACCATGTCCCTGATTGCTTTTACATAAATCAAACTTTTTTTTTAATGCTGTCCATTTTCCTTAAAGGAAAACGGTTTGCATTAAAAAAAGAAAATTAAAAGTTATCTTTTAATTTTCTAAGAGCAGACAGCGGTCCGTGGGACCAGTGCCTGCGCTGAAAAAAACTTTTCACTGCCATACCTAAAGGGAAGTAGGTGGCAAACTGCAAACGTACCTCATTCACAGTCATAAAACCTTCATACATACCATTAGGATTCGCTATTTGGAAGGGACACCCTAAACACGCCCCTTTCAAGTAGTGAATCGCAAACCCACTTTGCGATTCTGTAACAGGTTACCGAATCGCAAAATAGGGTGTGATACATGTGAAATCGGCCCGTTTTCAAACACAGAAATGCTTGATACATGTGGCCCTTGGTCTTTAAAATCGGGCCGCTTCCTCATCACTCCCAGGTTCTTTTGCTCTGGTTGCTGGTGCGGATTCTCTCACTTGATGTAGGATTCTCTCTCTTAGGTCTCCTAGCCCAATAAGATATCCTTTCATTCAAGAGTATCCTAATGCCTTAGGAGTCCCTCCCTTTGCTCTATATAATTATATTTGCCGTTGTATTTTCCTTCTGAGACTCAGGAGGAGATTACTCACTTACTAAAGCACCTCTAAATTGACTCATGATTGTTTCCATTGTCTCTTGTGCCTTTCCCTTGACTTGGCCTGTATTTCCTATAAGATTCACTGACATGACTTTCGGATTAGAAACCTCTTTTTCCCTGCACGATTCTCTCCCTGGTCCTAGTGTCTAATTTCTTGGCTCGGGAGTCAAAGACTTGGCTCTGGTTTTTACTCTTTTGCAACAAATTTGTACCTTCAGCCCAGGTCTGTCTATTCAGCTCAGAGATCTTAAATAAGGAATATTTTTTTGTTGGTCTGGCTTCTTGACCCATTTTTTTTTCTCTTGGGTTATGGATCTTACTCTTGGGTGGAGTTGGGTTTGGTTGAGTTGGGTTGGGTTGGGGCTCTTTACTTGGCCTCAGGGTCTTTTTGTTCTGACGCAAGAGGCTGTTCATTTGTTTTGCATTCTGTCCTTTACTTCAAGAGCCTTACAGGTGGCCAAAAGGTTCTTTATTCAGGATTCTCAAATTTGGTTCATATTTATATCATTTGACCTAGGAAACACTCCCCTGCATAATGAGTCTCTCATGTAGCTCAAGCACCACTCCTTTTCCCGCAGATGTCTCTCTGCATTTTTATATTTTTTATTTTTAGTTATGTTAGAAAACGTGGCAAGTGTTATCTGTGTGAGCTCCTATGCATGTGCTGAGAAATACAGTGTGATTTGGACACCATCTTCCAAACGAGATGCTGATTTGTTGTTTTTTGTTTTAATTTTTTGCTTGGAGGTGCAATGCCATATCTCATAAACAGAGAACAGTTAATACAAACTCAATGCAGAATCATAAATGCATATCCTACGGTACAGTACAACAATTTAAAAAAACACCAACCCCTGAGATCTTCCAAGACATCCAAGAACCCCCACCAAGGCAATATAACAGATTTTTAAACGCTTGATTTGCCATAAAGGGTCCCCAAAGTTTATGAAATGTGTTCTGACCTGGGAGAGAACTGCCTCTCTCTTTCCCTGACCTTCTTCACTTCTTCTATCCAATCCAGGAAACAAGGTACAAACTTAGATCTCCACCCCCGCAGAAGCAGTGGCTGTGCCACCAGCAGAACAATTAAGACCAGCTTCCATGTGATGTCTATCCATCATATGACAGGTGCCTAGCAATGCCAACATGGGAATTTGTGGTTTTTGAACCTTTATTTGGTTGTCTTAAAATCTAAAGAGAAATCTTCCAAAATTGCCCAAATTCCTGCGATACCATATAATTTGTGCTCACCCATCATCACCTGTCATACCACACCTGAAGCACTAATTCAGAGAATCCAAATTTGTTTTGTTTGAAAACCAAGTGTCCTGTAGATCAGCAACTTAAAAAAATACATCCTACAAAAGTTAGCCCCTTTTAAAGAAGAGAAGTTTAAATCATTAACTGTCTGTCACATTTCCCTCTTTAATGAGACATTTTCATCCCTGAACCTTTTCCTAGAAGCCTGTTCGTACCCATCCACTTTCTCACCGCAACAAATAGCAATTCCAAAGGCCTTTCTTCCGCATATCAGGGTTATCAATCGATTTTAAAACATGCTCATTCTTATCTAACCACCCCTGTGATCAAAATTCAGTAACACCTCAGGCAGGGCCTTATTGGACCACTGTAACCAGGTTTTACCGCTTGAAATTTGTGGTTCGACCTCACTCCAAGTTTTCTAAGTATCATACATCAAAAAATCATTTCGTTTTGAGAAACCATTAATTGCCCATCTAGCTCCAATTGTTGAATCCATAGCCCCCATTTCCCCATTTTAATTGGCCCAATCGAGTTTCATAATTAGTGTAAGGAATGCCATAAGCCTTAAAAAATGGTGCTTCTTTTTTAAGATGCCCTTGCTGTGTCTTGTATCTCACTTTTTTGGGGTATTTAGTAAGTTTTGGAAGGTCTCTGATTTGATTTTCTTCTGACATGCTGCCCATCTATTTATTCTGAAGGTGGCCATGCAAAGTGTGAATCGTATTAAACCTAAACATGTATTGTGTAAAATGTCTAAAATACTATGCCTTATGCTATGGAAGGGCCAACCTACCTTCATCTGTCCTCCTATATAAAGTGTTAAGTGCTGGTCACTCAGCCCCCACCCTGTTCAACACCTTCATGATCCCCCTTGCAGATGTCATCAGATTCCATGGACTCAATGTAATCTCTTACGTAGACGACACTCAACTTAACCTCTTGCTCACAATGCCATGACCAACGTATCCAAATGGATGAGAGACAACTGCTTCCTACTCAACTCCAACAAAACTGAGGTACTGATCTCCAGGAAGAATGCCTCTGCATGGGATCACAGCTGGTGGCCGGCAGAACTCGGACCCACACTGACTGACTATGCACCAACCTTTGCATCTTCCTCAACATCCAACTGACCATGAAACAACAAGTCAATGAAGCCACCTCCTCCTGCTTCCACACACTTTGCATGCTCCGCAGACTTCAGAAGGATCCTAACCAACACCAGAAAGACCGTCACTCAGGCCCTCTTCACAAGCTGCCTCGACTACGACAATGCCCATTATGCCTGCATCTCCATCCAGATCCTCACAAGACTCCAGACCATACAGAATGCCGAAGCCCGACTCATCCTACACCTCCCAAGCAAATTCACATTGCCCACCACCTGAGAGACCTCCACTGGCTCCCCATCAGAAAAGATGCCAGTTCAAGAGCCTTACGCACACCTACAAAGCCTTCCATGACCTAGTACCTGCCTACCTCAAACATAGACTGAACTTCCACCAACCCACTAGACACCTGCGCTCCTCTTCATTCTTTCTCGGACACCCTCCCTGCATTCATCGCAGCGGTAGCCGCCCCTTTGCCTACATTACTGTCAAGACCTGGAACAACCTTCCCAACCAGCTGCAGACAGCCCCCTCGCTGGCAGACTTCAGAAAGAGTCCTGGCTGTTTGATGGAGACATAGCGCCCAGATACCCCTAGGGGTGACAGTGTGTTGCCCTTTACAAATGCTGATTGATTAATTGATTGAAACTCTTGGGCTGGCATTAGGCCTTAGAAAAGACAAGGACATCAAGTTTATAAGTGCAAAGAAACTAGAATAGAATACATATGGGACAGCTGTGAATAAAAAATTAAATAGAAGGAGGACTGCCAATTTTATTAGGGCAACCCTCTCAAGACATTTAAGGAAACATGGTGCCCATCTAGTCAATAATCCTGAAACATTGTTTATCAAACGCTTATAATTTAAATTGTATAATTCACTCACATCTTCTGTAAGAAAATACCCCTAGGTAACGCTTGGGGCTGGTTTAAACGCAGCCCCGAAAGACTGGGAGTAGCTCCTCCGCCACACAACTACTCAAGATGATGTCAGTTTTAGCTTTGTTCACTTGGTATCCTCCCAGTTTTTAGAAGACCCAAAGGATAGCAAATACCTTTTCCTCTGCTTCTTCCTTGGGGCTAAAAAAGCATAATGTTGTCTGCGTATTATTTGATTTTGGCCATTTGAGGAATAGGTTCTTGAATTAATCTATCATTTCGAATGACTAGAGCTAAGGGCTCAATATAAAAGGCAAAAAGAACTGTTGGGAGCTTTCAGCTCTGCCTCGTTCTCCGCTGTACCCTAAAAGTCCCTACTTCAGAAGAATTTGAAATTAATTTGGCTTTGGCGTTCTAGTACATTTCCTTAATAAAATTTTATAAAATAAAACTTGTAATCTGGGGAAAAAATCAACATTTTTCTACTGTACAATAAAGAGTCACCCAGACTGCAAGCCTGAATACCTTTTCTGGGCTGATCTGATTTACTGCCAGCATATCCAAAGCATCTATCAAAAGAGTGGTGTTGGTGCTCAGCTGCCGTCCAGCAATAAAACTATTTTGATCCAGATGGATTAACTGGGGCACAAATTTAGTACATCTATTTGCAACAAGCTTCATTATGATTTTATAATCCAAATTTAAAAGTGTAATTAGACTATAAGAATTAGGGTCTGTGGGATCTTTGCCTTTTTTGAGAAAGCTGGAAAAACGGAGGAGGCAATCTCTTTTAAAAATTAAATAAGCGACGTTCAATACAGGTTTAAAACTTCTGAAAAGGACCCATAAAATTCAACTTGAAACCCATCAGGACCACAAACTTTACCTCCGGGTTGGCTGCCTATTACTTCCTCCAGCTCCCATAGGAAGAAAGAGCTATCCATGAATCTTCCCCTTAAAGAGCTGGCATAGTGAAAGAATCCAGGAAGCAGTTCAATTCAGATAAATTAACAGCAGGGAAAATATTATGAATATTGGTAAAATGTTCTGAAAAGATGGCTTTAACTCTTCCTCAGACGTACAATGCAACCATGTTCATGGGCACTTCACTGCATTAATCAAATTGACCGAGACTCATTCCTGTTCCTGCTAAGCCACATATTTCCCTGCAAAGTCGCTTTCTTCATATACTTTTTGTGAATATGTTGAATTTTGCACATAATTCTTTGCGTAGTAATATTCCTGCTGGGCAATTTTCGCATCTCAAACTGTATTCCTATTCTTATCTGAACTATGCTGCAGAAACATCATGTATTCGTAGATAACTCTATTCCCAAAACTAATTTCTTCCTAAGGCAACATTTTCAACCGAGCGATATCCCTAGAAATAACAAAGGCTTACAAGGAAGCTTTCATAGCGACATATAGCATACTACTGTGGCAAGGCCATTTTAAAGACAACAAAAAACCCTAGGTCTCTAACTTACAATTCTCGTCTTCCCAATTGACCTTATTAAAAATCCATCTCTCATTTTTCATACCCTTATTTTTCAAGGAGATTTCAAGTCCCACTGCTGAATGGTCTGAAAGTCCTTTAAGCAGCATGTTCAGTTGCTTAAACTCCACTATGGAGGAAATCAAAAAATAAACAATGCAAGCCACCGATTTATGTCTGGCTGAAAAACAGGTACATTGTTTTTTGATTAGATGTCCTGCCCTCCAGGGATCAAATAAACCATACATTCTCTAATACTCCTCAAGCTATTTCACAATGTTAGGTTTCGGTTGAGTTTTTTTATGAGAGGAAGTATCAAGACCTGGTGCTACAAAAAGTTGAAATCCCCTCCGCCCGAATGATCAGTCCTCCATCTACTGTTGCGAGTGACAGGAACAATTGATCAAATGGGGTAGTATCGTCATCAACTGACCATATAAATTAACTAATGTTACCTGCATGAATTAATCATGCAGTCTACCCAACACCACCATCTTTGCGAATCTGACTGTCATCTATGAATCCTTGCTCTAACATTCGTGTTAATATAAATTGTTACTTCTCTATGTGCTGCACCGGCCGAAGAGAAGTATTTAAAACAAGTCCATGTTTTAAACATCACGAACACGGCATGCCCATTTTGGGGAATACTGATTTCTTGCAAAACAGTCAATGTGGGTTTATGATTTTTCATCCAGGTTTCGACCGCTATCTTTTTCACAGGATTGTTTGATCCATTCGCATTGAGCAAAAACAATTTAATCATTTCACCACTGTATGAATAAAAATACTGTCCCCCATGCTAATACAGCCTGTTATAGCACCGTATATATGAGCTACCTCCATACGGTCATAGTCCGCAACAAACTTACCATCATTGTGCACACATTCTCCACTATAGTATGCAAAAAAAACTAAAAGTGTTTTAAAATACATTTAAAAAGGAAAACTAGCTTACACATACCTTAAAATGCAAAGTGCAAAATAAGTGCCTAAAGTGTATAAATAAACCTCATTCCAGTACACATATTTTAAAGTGCATTACCTTCAACAACTACAACAGACTTAAATCAGCATCTTCCTCTACCTGTTACGCCTATTTCTCCAATAGATGGCTTTCCCGCCAGCTCTCCAATCAAAATATCAAAAAATAGAATGATGTACCCAAGACTGTTGTCCAATAAACCTATGATGAAACAAAAGCATTGTATCTTGATTTTATTCATATATCTGCAGTAACCCCTGACTTCTACCCAGCTCTCCATAACCCTCCCAGTTATAGTAGGAGTTCCGCCCCTTCCCCCCCCCCCAAGGTTCTCCCCCGCCCCCGAAGCCTCTAGGCATCCAACATCATGACAATGTGTTGTTTCCTATGAAGTCTTGCATACTCCCCCACTTCCTTCTAATGTCCTCTCTTTTATAACCAGCGAATGTAATCAGCAAGAATACAAACTTAATCAGTACACCAGGCACAAAAAGAAACTATCCCGCAAATCAATCCCTCCCCCATCCACTTTAACTCTGCAAGAACTGGTTGTGCATCTGTTACCAGGGAAAAGACATGAAAATGTCCTATGAACAAAACCTTAAGTGTAGTCTTATAAATCAAGGACACCTGGGTCCCAACAGACTGAAATTAAGCAATCGTTCTTGATCTCTCAACACCGTTGTACTATATGATTGTCGTATCTGAAAAAATTCTAAAATTAAATTCACTTTGACCTAAGAAATTCTTTTCCTTGATAGTTTTGGCCAAAACCTTTTTTTTGCCCCTATAATCCGCAAATGTGACCAACATATGGAGAGGATAGTTTATCCATTAAGTATTCATCGGTAATGTACACAATGTAACCCAGGAAATGCACTGATACCGCCCTGAAGCTACTCTAGGGTTGGGGCAGAACATGTTTAATGTGGTCAAGTGTCCTGGTTTTGCCAGTTCTTTCTGGTTGTTCACCATCTGTCCCAGCAAATTTCAACACATTTAGCAAATGTCCCGGTTCCTACAAAGGGATGTGTGAACACAATAGGAGGAAAGTTTACACATGTTGCAGTGCAGAATTTGTTAGCAGCCCATAGCAGAAAGCAGTTTATTTACCAAGGATGATACTCTGTGTGAAAGTGCATTTAATTCCCCTTTGCGCCACACTATCTGTGTTTTCTGTGCTGGTGAGTGCTATTAAGTTGATCCCGCTGAACCGCTCTGTTGATGCAAATTGCAGTCCTACTTTCCTGTTATGGAATGGCTCTGTTTTTTTTTTTTTAATATGGTAGACCTATGCCTGATGGTATGTCCCATTAACTTTATATATTCGAATTATGGCTGGCTTACTTTAGATGGAAGGTCCTGCACTCAGTTTAAGGGTCTGAGATTTATTTCAGCTCCCAGTTCTACCTGTTGCCAAACAATAGATGTCAATTTTGTTTCCCATCACCGCACTCATAGCTGCCAAATGTCCCTTCATTGCCGAGACAGTCTCCGCAAGTTGGAGACTGTCCCGGGTAATTCCTTATCCCAGACTGTCCCGGCGATTGCACTTCGGAGAGAATTGCAGGGAATTGCGAAGAGAATTTCAAACTTTAGACCAAAGTGGCAGAATTGCAAAAAGTATTCAATGCACCTAAATGGGAGAATTTTCCAACTCAGCTACTTTGGCCTTAAGTTTGAATTTCCCAACTTAATTCTTTCTTTATTGAGTAGACCCTATAATCTGCACTATGATAAGTAGGTGGAGTTAAATTATGCTAATTATGTGGGTTGGGCAGACCAGGCGGAGCTTTGATGCAATGGGTGTGGTACATTTTCAAGTAAGTAATTAGTAGCTGTGCTGCAAAGTGTCCCTGGAAAGATTTTTCAAATGTTGGCAACTATGCGTACTGTGTCTATTACAGTAATGTAAAAACACAGAGAACCGCTTAGAAAAAAGCCCTAATTGCTGAAAGGCCAAACATTAAAATGCCGGTTCAGGGGCGTGGCCAAGATGGCGACCTGAGGAGACGTCTCCTCGTGAGGCCCCTCGTCCCTAACCCCCGTTAATGCCCCGTTACTGCTCATTTTAATCCCCCGAGCACCTTGATTGCTACCCGCTGTAGGGGAGCACACAGATGACGCTTTGGAGCGGCCGGGCACGACACAGTGAAACGCCTGTGCCCCTTAGCGGCCGAGATTGCTGTTCCCAGCCCGCGGAGTGCAACATGGCGGCCGGACCCACCGAGTGACAGCGGACGGCCTGGTCCCCAGGGGCGAGCCGCCACAAGCCGCGGACCAGCACTGAAAGGGACATCACTCCCCCGATCAGGGAGGTGAGCGACGATGGAGTGAAGGGCGAACCGCGAGCCCGCCATCGGGTGGGCTGCGGCGAGGTGCGGCCGAGCCGACCGGGGGTAGAAACACCAGAGGCCCCGGTCTGGGCCTGTGCGGAGCCCGTTCGGCGCGCATCCTCACCGCCTACGGGGCCAGAGAGAGAGGCGGCCGGCCGAATCGCGGCCCACAGACCCCCCAGAAGAGGTGAGGAGAGATATGCTGGGCTGCTCTGGGTGTGGAGCTCTGGGGCATCCACTCGAGCCCCTGGCGGGAGGCCTGACGGGGACCTTCAGACGCGGCCCTCTGACGCACTACGGGAGGGCCGGGGAGTGTGCCATCCAGCACCCAGGCTAGCGCAGGGTCGGGGGCAGACCCCACGGACAATCCCAAGGCACGGGTCGCACCGCAGCACTAGGAGCCCCGGGCACGGGAGGAGAGTTACACCGGGCCGGAGAAGGCTGAAGCTCGGGGATGATAATCGAGCCCCCGGTGTGGACCGACGAGGGGGTGCACACTGCTCTGCAACACGCGGGGGCCCCTGCGCAGGAACGTAAGGCGGCACCGGACTGCCGAGAGCCGCGCGCCCGGGAGGAGCTGTCCGAGCCCCCGATGGGGAACCTGGTGGGGCCTACCAGCATTGGGACTGCAACGCTGTGGCATCGCCGCAGTGCGTGACGAGGAACCCCAGCCCACAACCCACACGTGTGTCCTTCCTTCGGGACGACTTGTGCTCCTCCCCGGACCATATTGATTCTTGCTTGGGCCCAATAGTGGCAGTGCACCCACTGGAGGAGGGGGCTGACGTGACGGAGCGCGCTGGGACCACACGCGCGATAGAACATGGCTACCACGAATCGCAGAGGGGGCCGCACCATCCACGACATGCTGGCGAAAGGCGCCACGAAAAGAGACAAGAGCCCCGACAAGCCAACACCAGCGGATCGCCCCAAGGAGATGGAGCGGGAGGGGGAGAGGCCCCCATCACCAAAGCTTTCTTGGAGTCCCTCTTCCACTCCCTCAGAGAAGACTTCCAATCCCTTAAGCAGGAAATGACGGGCGAACACAGAGAGCTGCGTCGCGATGTTGACAGCCTCGGAGAGTGCGTGGCGGCGATTGAAGACACTGAGCACGCTGGGAGCGAAGAGGTCAAATCCCTGCAACAGGACATTATCAATCAAGCTTCATGAACAACAGACTGACCTGCAAGCGCACGCGGAGGACCTCGAGAATCGCTCCCGACGTAACAAGATACGGTTCCGGGGTGTGCCACCCAAAGCGGAAGGGGACAGTATTACGATTTACCTGCAGCGATTGTTTCGGGAAATACTGGGCGAGCCGGAGGATTTCGAGATTCGAATTGATAGGGCACATAGGGTGAGCCTGGCGCGCCGCGCGCCGGCCCCTCCACCCGACATTTTGGCCTTCCTGCCCGACTACCCTTTGAAGGAACGCATTCTGAAAGCGGCACGCACAAAGCAGCCACTCCAATTCCAGGGATACCCGGTGGAGTTATTTCAAGACTTATCGGTGATCACGCTGCAAAAACGAAAGGCGTTCAAAGTGGCCACAACTTTCCTGCGAGACAATGGAGTCCCGTACTCCTGGGGCCACCCCTTCAGAATCATCTTCAAGTGGAAGGGGGCCCTTCACCAGCTCAGGTCCCTACGGGACACGTGTGCACTGCTGGGCATCGCCAATGAAGGTGACGCAACGGTGGAAGGTTCATCCACGCAAACCTCCAGGCCGAGATCCCCGCGGGCGTCGAAGGATGACTGGCAGCGTGTGGGACGCCGCCGGTCATCGTTCAGAAGCGATCTCAAACCGGACCCCAAGACTATAGCTCAAGAACACGCAGCAGCGATACAGGAGGTTTCAAAAGACACGAAAAACGGAACCTGATGCGGCACCTATGGGGGAACCAACATACATCATCTTAGCACTGGGTTGGGGTGGGCGGGACTTGGGGCCTATGAGGTCGCCACTGCCACACGCTTCCTTAACTCGTAACTCTACTACAGGCCTGTCTTGAGATTGTATAGGCCTGGGACAATGACCGTTTGTTTGGGATTCACAGTTGGGGAGGGGGGAGCAGGGGGTTGGGGTGCAGGGGGTGCGGGAAGTTGGGGAGTTGGGGAGGTCAGGGCAGTTGGGGGGATGGCAAGGGGGTTGTGCTGGGAGTGGGGCGGTGGATTGGCGAGGGAGGCCATGGGGGAAGGGGGGCCAGGTGTTGCGGGGGGAGGTACCGGTGTGTTCCGTTCAGAGAAGCGACATGCAGAGGGTCACTGGGAGGCTTTAGACTACGACACAGAGGGGGGGGACGTACACACGCCCATGGCTGAAGAGTCCATCCAAATCCTCACTTTGAATGTCAAGGGGCTCAACAACCCTATCAAGAGAAGGGCGGTGCTATCCTACTTAGAGCACTCCGGTGCAGCCATATGTTTGCTGCAGGAGACTCATTTACTCGCCAAGGACTGGCATTGGATGAGGTCCAGGGCCTTTCCGCTACAGTTCTACTCATCCCTCACAGAGAAAAAAGCAGGGGTAGCTCTGTTAATTGCATGACACTTCATGGACAAAGTGGGGGAGAAGGTAGCAGAAACCAAGGGCAGACTCCTGGCCTACAAGGTACATATAGGGGACTTGTCGATCACATTGGGGTCCATCTACGCACCTAATACCAAACAAGAAGCCTTTCCTAAAGGGGCGCTAGCTGATGTGGTAGGGACCAACACGAGATACACACTGGTGGGCGGTGACATCAACATAGTTATGGACAACAAAAAAGATAGGTCAGGTCTGCGGTTTGGCGACACGGGGGCATTGTCCACCGAAGGGGGGCGGTGGCTGGCTAGCAGGGGGTTCCTAGATCTTTGGAGAGAGGCCCATCCCACTTCCTCAGGATACACCTTTTATTCTCCGGTACACCACACTTATTCCAGGATAGATCACTTCTTCGGCTCAACTGAGTTAGGCCCTTTGGTCCAGGACATCGAGGTCACCCCAGCGGCGCTATCGGACCATGACGCAGTGGCGATCCGCCTGTCAGTCCCACCCGGGCAATCGCGTAAGGGCAAATGGTGTCTGAGGGAAAACCTGCTCCACCGCAAAGGGGTTGCACAGCAGCGTTCCGACAGCATTGCAGATTACCTGAGCATAAATGACACTGGCGAGGTTGCCATGCCGGCGGTCTGGGGTGCGCTCAAGGCGGTAGTTCGGGGGGAACTAATTGCGCTCGCGGCAGCGGACAACAAGGAGCGAAAAGAGAGACACCAGGTGCTTACAGAGCAAGTGCTGGAACTTGAAAGGGCTCACTGCCGGACGGGGGCTCCCAGGATTTGGCGCAAACTGAAGGCAGCAAGGGCACAACTCGCTAGTCTGGACCTAGACCGCGCTGAATACGCGGCGCTGTGCCTCCGTCACACATACTATGTGGGGGGGGGGGACAAGACTGGACGTCTGCAAGCCAGTAAGCTCAAAGCCAAAATCGTCCGCTCCGCGATCCCTGCTGTCCAGGTGGAAGGGGGTAGGGAGGTCAGGGAGGACGATCAAATATCCGAAGCATTCAGGGCGTTCTACGCCGCCTTATACGCAGCAGACACGTCCTTAGACACCGGGGCAAGGCAAGCGTATTTAGATGAGGCGAGGGTCACAGCTCTCAATGAGTCGAACGCCCAATCTCTGGAGGCCCCTATACGATTAGAGGAAGTGATTTCGGCGATAGCACGCCTTAAACCGCTGAAAGCCCCGGGCCCAGATGGGTTCTCCGTGGGATTCTACAAAACGTTTTGCCCCCTCATAGCCCCAATTTTAACTAGACGGTTCAACTCTTTTCAGGGCCTCGGCTCCATCCCTCAGGACATGTTGGAGGCAGACATCATGGTCCTGCGGAAACCGGGCAAGGACACGACCCACTGCGCAGCCTACTGTCCGATTTCGCTGCTCAACCTAGACTTAAAACTTTTTACTGGGATCCTAGCTGCCAGACTTGGTCCCTGCCTCCCAGGGATAATAGAGCCTGACCAAGTGGGGTTTATACCGAATCGGCAATGTGCGGATAATACCAAACGCCTGATGCACGCCATTGATAAGGCACACTTCAATGAATCAGACGCGGCCCTCCTATCGATCGATGCCGAAAAAGCGTTCGACATGGTGGACTGGACCCATTTAGACGGGACACTGGCGAGATTCGGAATCGGTGAGCGGTTCCGCTCATGGATAGCTAGCTGCTACGCGGCACCGCGGGCAACCGTCAAGGTTAACGGGACAGGTTCTCGGCCATTTGACATCAGGCGCGGCACTAGGCAGGGATATCCACTTTCGCCGCTCCTGTTCACCCTCTATATAGAACCGTTCGCTCAGCGCGTCCAGGACAACCAGTCTATTACGGGCATCAGCTTCGGGGGCGAAAGGCAAATGATCAGCCTATATGCAGACGACCTCCTGGTTGCCGTGGACAATCCCACGACGTCGATACCAGCATTCCTCAACGGGATGACGCTGTTCGGGAGGGTCTCGGGCTTTAAAATGAGCGTTGGTAAGTCAGTGATTCTCCCATTAGGGCGCAATACACGCCTATCTAACAGGGGACTGTTGCAAATAGGAGGGCTGACCACGCAACTGTCGTTGCCATATCTGGGGATCATCCTGACACCTGCCACGGCTCAAACGGTCGAACAAAACTACGCCAAGCTCCTCACAACCATCCAAGGGGATGTCCATCGCCGGCGCCAGCAGCCACTCTCCTGGCTTGGGAGAACGGCGGCCGTCAAGATGTCCCTGCTGCCTAAGGTTCAAGTTCAAGTTCAGAAATTTGTATAGCGCACTACTCACCCAGAGGGTCTCAAGGCGCTTGGGGGAGGGTGGGTGCAATTACTGATCGAATAGCCAGGTTTTTAGCTGCTTTCTAAAGGAGAGGTGGTTCTGTGTAAGGCGTAGGTGAGTGGGGAGAGAATTCCAGGTTTTGGCCGCTAAGTAGGAGAAAGATCTTCCTCCCATGGTGGATCTATTGATGAGCGGAATTGCCGCGAGGGCTTGACTGGATGAACGTAGTTGGCGGGTGGGTGTGTAGAAGGACAGTCGTTTGTTGAGGCATTCGGGTCCTAGGTCGTAGAGGGCCTTGTGTGCGTGGGTGAGGAGACGGAACGTTACTCTCTTGTTGACTGGAAGCCAATGGAGATCTTTCAGGTGACTGGAAATGTGGGCTTGACGGGGGATGTCGAGTATGAGTCTGGCTGAGGCGTTTTGGATGCGTTGTAGTTTTTTCTGTAGTTTGGCTGTGGTTCCGGCGTAGAGGGTGTTTCCATAATCTAGTCGCCTAGTGACTAATGCGTGGGTGACTGTTTTTCTTGTTTCGGTGGGGATCCAGCAGAAGATTTTTTTGAGCATGCGTAGGATGTTGAAGCATGATGATGTAACGGCGTTAACTTGTCTGGTCATCGAGAGGGAAGAGTCTAGGATGAAGCCCAGGTTCCGTGCGTGATCTGTAGGTATGGGTGCTGTACCTAAAGCCGGTGGCCACCAAGAGTCGTCCCAAGCAGAGGGGGATGATCCTCTTTCAAACCATCCCGGTCACTCCACCCTTGGGCATGATTAAGAAATTTCAGGACATAATACAACTGTTCATATGGGCCGGCAAGCGTTCTCGGCTTCGATTCGATGTTCTAGCGCCATGATGCTCCCTCCGGAGCGAACGCTGCGCTTTAGAAATACCCCTTCATATATCAAATATCAAATTTAGTAATGCGGACAACTGCGGAGGGCGGACTGGGCGTCACCGATTTACAACGATATTTTCAGGCAACACAGCTACGTTACCTCTTAGAATGGTCCCGCCCGATGTCTGAGATGCGCTGGCTATTCCAGGATAGGGCAATGGCAGGCATGCCGCTATGGAGAGTCCCTTTTCTAGCACGGCCGGACCGACCAGCGTACATCAAGAAGTCCCCCATCACCCGTACGCTTCTTCAGGTCTGGGACAAGGTGGCAGTAGCCAAGGGCTTAACATCTTTCCCATCGCCATTGACGCCCCTGCTGGATAATCCGGCGTTCCCGCCAAGGACGGCTCCCGGCTCATTCTCCCAGTGGCGGCTGACAGATTGTCGGTCGGCCGGGCACCTGTTTGACACAGAAGGCTTCATGCAACTGAATGACATACGGGACTTATACAGGATAGACAAACCACAACGATACCAGTACTTTCAGTTCCGACATTGGCTTACAAGCACCGACGTCTTTCCGCACGTTAGCCGACATCTCACGGCATACGAGAAATGGCTCATCACTAAAACTACTGACACACGAGCCATCACGGAACTGTACAAGTTACTGCCCCCCCCACCCCCCTCTCGCTACTAGATCAGCGGGCCAAAGACGGTGGGAGCGGGAGCTGGGGCGCACACTCTTGGATAGGGAATGGCGGGATATTCACCACAGAGCCCACCACACGGCCAGAAACGTGGCCAGTCGGAAAGCGGCGGTTAAGGTGGCATACTACTGGCACCTGACACCAGCACGGCTCCACCAGAGCAACCCGAGACGTGATCCTAACTGCTGGAGGGGCTGTGGGCAAATTGGGACCATGCTTCACCTACTCTGGGAATGCACGGAAGTGCAGGACTTCTGGGAGGCAGTGCTCCGGGACATAGACCAACACTTTGACACAGAAATCCCTCGCTTCCCAGCCTACACAATACTGGGCCTCCCGAACAAAATCACGTTCCCACTCAAATCAGTAAGGGGGAAACAAATGGGTTTGGCTATGGGCGCAGCGACTCAACACATCCTTTCCCTATGGGGTACCCCAAGGAAACCCACACACACGGGGTGGCTCCACCGACTGTGGTACGTGATGGGCATGGAAAGGATACAAGCATCCCTTACGCAAACTACTGATTCCTATAGGGAAACATGGCAGCCACTAATCTCACTGCTCACACAGGAATTCAATGAGCTGACATGCCCAAAATATCTCAGGGTCCTCCGACTGGTGGATGAATTTCACAAACAACCAGATGGCTGAAACAGTGACACCTGATGCAGAACATACAGAGCGTTACGTAGCAAGGAAGCGGAGCACACCGGAAAGGGGGGGGTAAGTGGCGGGGTAGTTCGGGAGGGAGGTCGTTGAGGTTGGGATGGGCAGGCAGGGAAGTTCGGGTACGGGAGATAATGACTGCATTGTTCAGGAGAATCGCCTATACCTTTGCTTGCATGGACACAGTGCACCCTCCCAGAGAATAAGCGTTCACAACACGGGTGGGGAGGGAGATAAGAGCTATCCTACATTACTGTGCTTGTCTAATTGTTATATTGTGCTATGCAGCTGAAACTAATAAAAATAAATTTTATCAAAAATGCCGGTTCATGCTTGAAACAAACAGGCAATCTGGCTTCTGATTTCTGGCTTTCAACAACATTCATCTCTGGCTTCCGTGCTCCAAGTCTTCATTACCTTTTATTCAATTTAAAAAATGTGAGATCTTGGGGTATCTAAAAACCACACTCTTGCAGCTGTGCTTCCTGTTGCTTTTTAATATTGCTATTGCTCGAACAACTTTAATGGAATTGATTTCCTACTCTTTGTACCATAGCATACTAGTAAATAGCAAAATGAATAGGGTGCTCTCTGGTCCACAATTACAGGTATGTAAGTAGATCAAAACCTATTGCAATGTGGTGTTTTCATACCTATGCCTAAATCTGCTGCGCCTCTCCACATTATGTTGAATTATTATTTTGTCCATAATATATCAATTGAATTTGGGCCCTGTGATTGAGTGGTTCACTGTTTCGTTAGCACCTTGAATATGCAAATGCTCCACCTGTGGACCCTACTAAAAATAATATCACCCTCTTTATTTATTCCTGCCCAGTTACCCTGGGAATGCAGACTATGAGCTCACAAGTGGTATTTTATTCTTTTTATTGGGTTGTTATAAAAAGACACAAAAGCCAAAAAGTCATACTTTGAAGCATAAAAATCTAATTACCTGTTGCAGTCCGTGGGATGTTGCTCACAGGTGACACGGGTGTAGATATCGGATTTGAACTACTGGAATTCTAAATGCTATTTTCTTGAGTTGTGACTGTAATCGCAATTGTTAACCATTGATGAGTTACATACTCCTACGTTGGGGTAGTAATGGACAGCGTCACCTTTGGAAATCCTGTCAGCGAACCTGAGGGTGGTAAGGAGTGGTCTACTGGTCCACGGCCTGCCCTCCCGATGCCTTTCCAAGCAGGACACATAAAAAAAAAAATGAACACTTTTTAATGGATATGGGCTGCTTTTCAAAAAAAAAAAATCCAGTTGGGGAATTGATATGCAGGATGTGCTCTGTTGTACCTCGCACCTCTCCATCCCTGCATTCTCAGCCAATCATGGTTTGAAATTGTGACCTGTCTAATGAATATTAAGCAGGCATTCCGCGTAATGACCACCTGCAAATGTACAATATGCGAGACAGCGCCTTTGTACACAGGTGCCATTGTAAATTGCATTCCCATTCACAAACCAGTTGGTGTGCAAATTCAATTCCATGGCTTCAAAATGGGATGTGGGGCACACGATTCATGAAGTTAATTTTAGTGATTCAGGGAAATAAATGGAAACTATGACCTCCACATAAGATTTTCAAATATACCATATAAAGAGCGAGGGACACAATAGGAGATCAGGGAGCTAGATGAGGGTGTAGCAGAGACCATGGGGCAGGTAGTAGGGGTTTCCATTTATTAATTCAGTGGTGTGCTTGTGGATTGCGTTGGATCAGAAGAGGACCACAGTAGCTGTGGGGATGCCCCAGGTTTTCAGATTCCAAAATAGGGATATTCCTGAGGATCGTTAATGCTGTTATCATGACTAAGTCACTTTTTAGCCTCTCACTTAGTTTAAGAGGAGTCTCCTAAACATTTTTATAAGTCAAGGATTTTTTGTAAATGCCATTGTACCATTCCTCCCAAATTGTCATTAATATATTGGAATGTTCTTTATTTAGATATCTACCGGAGCTGATGGGAGATGGTCTTGCCAGTCAGATTAACAACCCAGAGGTGGATATCGACATAACCAAGCCCGACATGGCTATCCGTCAGCAGATCATGCAGCTGAAAATCATGACCAACCGACTCCGTAATGCATACAACGGCAACGACGTGGATTACCAGGACACAAGTAGGTTTACTATGCTGGGAAGAGAATCCCTTTCAGATGTTGGTGACGGTGTAGCACGGTTACAACGAATTTTTTACAACGCACTACCATTACATCGCAACTTTTACCACGCAAACCATTACAACGCAATGCGCTGGGGGGCGCTCTAGGATAGGGAATGTATTTAATATACTATCCAACACCTTCCCTGCTATCCACGGGGACTGGAGTTGGAATAGTAAATTAAATAATTCACTATCCAGCGCCTAAAAGCATTATGCGTTGTAATGGACTGCGTGGTAAAAACCGCGTTGTAAAGGCATGCGTGGTAAAAGCATGCGTTGTAGTGACACCAATCCGTTGGTGACACATAATGAATACTTTTTTAGGTGAATCATGACTGTGATCTCAAGTTTTAAACAGGCCTAATATTAGATTTTTTAAAGTCATTTACCAATACATGGGTGCGGCACTAGCATTACCATAGAGCAAGAACGCCATTGGCATGTTAGTGGTGCATCTAACACAAGTCTTTCTGTGCATGTAGGCCTGGCCATGGTCCATCCTTTTTTCCTCTTTTCATATCAAAGATAGACTGCAAACAGACAAGTCAAGCAACCCTTGTTTGGAATAATCCTCAGAAGAATCTAGTTAACACCACACATTTCTGGACCTCTACTCCAAATCTTTAACAAATAACCGGTCTCAAATGCTCCTGTCTCTTTCAAGAGTCATATTTTGTCTCCATTGCTGATAAAGTCCAATCAGAACTTCTTAAACCGTGTCATTTTTCATCCAGTTTCCAGGTGTGCACAGCCATCCAAAGTAAAGGGATGGGCCTTTGTCTATGCATTGTCTATGCTTTTCTGGTCTTTATAACATCAAACAAAGTTCCTGACAAAGAACACAAACAGATATCAGTCCATCCCTAGTCACAATTATATTAATTGTTTCAAATTTTTTGGACCTCAGAATGGCACTTGATGGTGGCAGCTTTTCAGTCTTCATTCTCTTACATCGATCAGTAACCTTCAACCCCATTAAAGGTTATATCTCGCTCACAGGCTTATAGTAACATGAAATCGGACTAGGCCGTCAGTTAGACCGTCTACTCCTTAGGCTACAAATCCAATTGTAGGCCTGCCTCCATGTCACACTACTCTGATCTTCATCACCTTTGATGATCGCCTGGTTCCTCGTATCTCTGATTCAGTTACCACCCCCTTGCCAGCATTATTCGTTTCCATATATATACATTTTAAGATAATACCCACGAAGGATACCCAGATAATTCTCAAATATAGCCAGCCTGACTGAAGTGAAGCCCTGAGACTCACAGTGTTCATTGCCTTATATTACTGGATGTGCATCAAAAAAAATCCCGAAAAGGCAGAAACTTGGCTCCTTCTTTAAATTATGCATGTCTCTCTCCTTCAATTTGTTTTTTTTCTATTTCATCAAGATTTACTGCTGCATTCCAAAGTGTCTGGTGTTGTGAAAAACAGATTTGACAAAAGGACAACTTTGAGGACATTTCTATCTTTCTTTCTTTCTTTCTGGTTTCCATAGAAGTTCTTTACAGATATCACTTTTATTCTTTAGAGGCTAGCATTAAGAAATAGATTCTATTTTGAAATGCCATTATACCCAGTGCTTAAAGGGGCCGTTCTGTGTAAAGAAAAGAACTGGATATCTTAACAGTTACTAACAATAGGCATTCCAGAATGTTTCTTTGTTGATGATACCTGCTTGGATTTTGAGATCGGAAGCTTGTTTCCGGTCTAGGGAAGGCATGGCTTGGCAGTTCGGGCTGGACTGTTCCCATGAGGCACAGGGTCAGACTGATTTGCATATAGCCATGTCTGAACTGGGGTGGCAGAGTGGGCTAAAGAACGCTGATGGATTAAACCCAGATCTTTTGACTGGGTGTGAGTGTTTGATTGGTTCAGATGCTCCGTCCATCACCACCCCCTTTTGTACCACTCTCCCCATGTATGCACCATCCAACGTCTCTTCTCTCCACATGGACTTGAGCAGGGGGCTGTTGGACTAGATTTATTATTTAAGTTGTTACCTACTCAATAACTAGGTCAGGACAAATATCATTATTCGGCCAAAAATAGCCATAAAAGCACTAACAGAAGAACATGGTTACATTAAGATTATTTAACAGACACAACATAACACAAACGTATTCAAATAGATAAAAGAAAAAGAAAAACAGTCATAAAAAATATAGATACATTGGGCCTAATTGAAAGTACTCTAGGACAATTTCATAAAAACATGGCACTTAATCGATTTTAGGCATACAATTACGATGATAATAAGCCATATAATAAAAGCAGTCTCCGTAATTATTATAAAATATTACAAACATAAATGACTTGAGGACTTAAAAAGCACAATATCCACAATCCTCTATACACAGCGAGTAAATAAAAACTCAAGAATGCAAATAATAAAGCTGGTTTAATCAAGTTGTTTCCTTAATCTCAAGGCACGATCTAAACATCTAGTTACAGTATAACAAAATATTTAATGCCCGCCTGGCCCTTGCGATCTTCAGGTCACACGGTATAGGCAGAAGATATTGTTTCCTAGGCAACATATAAAGTTTACAAAAAATTATAAAGGGCAAGGTGCTCTGGGGAGCTACTTTAATCACACAGACATTCAGGAAGATTCTCAAACCAGTTGACACATTTGGGAAATGCAACCAGTAAGTGCACAGTATTTATTCTGAAGGACAATCGGTAAAATCTATACTGTGGGTTAGTAATTCTCAAGGGATAAGATGTTGGCCCGCTCTCCAAAAATAAATTAACATGTTTCTGCACTAGCGGTTTGCTTGTTTCCTGAACTAATATATGATATGCAAGTATAGCAGCATATGTTTGCTTCACTTCTTCCTTGCTGATTAATCTAGCGTTTTCTTGGTCACTAACCAGCTCTATGAGTCGTAAAGACTGGAAAGTGATTTAATATACATTAATAAGGGAAGGGAAACATCCTTTACAACAGAACCGTTACAACGTGGTACCATTCCAACGCAGGATTTACAACGAAAGTCGTTACAACGACTTTCACTGGAGGGCGCTCTAGGATAGGGGATAGTTTAATTTATTATCCAACACCTTCCCTACTATCCACGGGGACTGGAGTTGGAATAGTAAATTAAACTATTCACTATCCAGCACCCCCCAACGCAAGTCGTTGTAACGACTTGCGTTGTTAAACCTGCGTCGTAAAGGTACGCGTTGTAACGGTACGCATTGTACCGTCATACATCCATCAGGGAATACAGAAGACCCTATCCAGATTTAAACAATCTTTTATAATCTGTTGAGTAAGACTCCGCTGGGGCTCTCGCCACTTAGAAACCCACAGTAAAAGAGGGAGGATCTTTATATAATCCTCAACGTAGGATACGACTAACTCACTATGTCGGATAAAAGTAGGGCACACCTGGGGGACCACCAACAGCCTTCTTAGGAATTTGTTTTTAGCTATCTGAAGTTCATATGCTGCTTCAAAGCACCACTAACCAGCCCTGTATGTAGCAATAGACAAGCTCTTGTATAAAATTAGCAGCTCATTAATATGTGTATAGCCCAATTTCTGTGCAAACCTAAAAATCGCATCTATGGATCTGATAAGTTATAGAGCTTTAATTTTAACTAGATGACTGCAAGCGAGCGATGAATGTAAGGGAATGCCTAAATATGTGATGGTCTGAACCCGTCCCACCGTAAGATCCTCTAATACATGTACACGCTTCTTTGTTTTCCTTGAGCCACAAGTCATGGTAACAGACTAAGTTAGATTTGTATTAATGTCCAAGTTCTCCATAAAGGAGGAAGATTGATTCAGAAGACCCTGCAGATCATTAGTGGTTCCGGCCAGCAGAACTGCAGATAAAACAAGGAGTGACGCTTATCCACTAACGATAAGTCCTTTACACATTTTTCTTGTTTGTTCGCCAACCCATTGATGTAAAGTGTAAATAAAAAGGGGCCAAAATACATCCTTGACAGACCCCTTGATCTGATTTAATCACCTTCGCTGGGGAGGCACAACAAGGTGAAATATCTTTATTTCTTCTCTTTGTTTCCTCTTTCTAAGTATGCTGTATTCTGCAGCACACTTAGAAAGAGGAAAAAGCCTCTAAGGATTATTTTTGTGCAGGAAGGATTTCCTTCCTGCACAAAATCAATCCTGTCTGCAACGCAGGCACCCTTGCACCATGGCGCAAGGGTGATTGCATTGGCACTAGGCAACCACAAGTGCACCAGCACAAGAAAGGAGCAGGAAAGCACCATATCTTCATCAATATGATGAATTCCTGCCCTCTCCCTGTCACACAATGCGGCAAGGTGTCTTGCTGCGCTGGGTAATATTTTAAGAAATCTGCAGATATGTGTTTAGTGGCTTATTACTTTAACATTACTTTACCATATTAGATATACTACCAAACATTACCTTTTCCACTCCTTATTCTGCATTTCTGCCAAATTTCATCTACATCCATTCAGGCATTTTAACACTACGTCTGCTTAAACTAAACTCTACAACATGCCACTCACTCCACTGAACGACATTATGCTCCAATTTATAACAAGTCACTCCACTCTACAACACCCCCCTCCACTATATGACATTCCACTCTGATACTTCATGCCACTCCACGCTACTCCACTCTACCACATGCCACTCCACTTCATAACACTCCACTCTACGATATGCCACTCCACTTTGACACACCACTCCACACTATGCTCCTACAGTCCATTGTGAAATACTCTACTCCACCCTCTATGCCCCCTCACTCGACTGTACAACACTCTACTCTGCAAGACACTCTGTGACACATTACTGCACTCTACTGTATGACACACCACTCCAATATATGAGTTTATTCGACTCTACGCTACGCAATGCCACTCTACTGCACTCCACTCTTTTCCACCACTTCACTCTATAACGCTTTACTTTGCTATACTCTGTCACTTCACTCTATTCCACTCTACCACACTGCACTGTATGACACACTCCTCTAAAGTACTGTACAATACTCCATTAACCACACTCCGCTCAAAGACACTGGACGCTCCCATTTGAAGAACATTTCTTATTTAACTTTCAAATTTAATTAAAAAAACTGAAGTTAAACCTTAGTTATAGTTAGACACCACCTTTAAATTACTATAACTTTATTTAATATTAAACCAAACTTAAACTAGACAAACATTAGAAATTCAAAAGTTATAGTTATATCTTAAATTTATCATTAACGCAACACCTTCAAATTATTATAACTCACACATCCCCATCCACAGTGTAGCGAACTAGGTAGCCACACTACATTAACTATAACTCGTGCCTTCTCCATGCTCTGCTTATACCCCTTTATAGTACATCACTTATGCTATGTGAAATCATACCTTTCATATCAACGCTATGACATCTCAAAGAAGATCATTTGTGAGAACACTCTGCATGGGAGAGTGGTGAAAAATCAATGTGAAGGGGAAGATGTGATGCACAAGGATCACTGACAGAATATCGACAGACAAAATTTCGACCTACCAAAATATCGAGGTAAAAATATAGAATGCCAGAATATCGACTGCCTATCTACAAACAGGTAAGTACAAAAATATCGACTCCAAAACATCGATTGTAAAAAATATAGACTGTCAAAATATCGAATTTTTTAAATGTCTTAACATTTATTTAAAACTAATATAATGATAAATATAATTAGTTTAAACATACTTAAAATAATTGAATAAATGTAAAATTAATAAATAATTAATGTAACTTTAAAATAAAAAAATTAAAAAATTTAATACATACATGTATATATATATATATATATATATATATATATATATATATATATATATATATATTACCTACTGGCGGTCGCCAGTAGGTATATATAGTTAGGATTTTTTCTCTATGGGATTTTTGAAAATTCTATGTCTAATAACTTTGGCGTTTGTGGACGGAATTGGCTGAAATTTTCAGGAAAATGGCACATTTTGTTTCTGAGCAGCCCTTGAAAATTTGGGGGGGGGGGTTCGTCAAGGGGGGGCCGAGAAAAAAGGGGGGTCCCAAAACGTGTTTTTAACATTGAGTTTTCCATAGGGCGGTTGGCCTCACTTTTAGCCCGAACGGCTGAATGGATTTGCACGAAACTTGGCAAAATTGTAGGGACTGGTAGCCCAATGTGCCTTTGCTAGGTCTCAATATATGTGCTTCAGTGGATTTTGAGAAATTAACGTTCAAAAAAAGATATATATCTGTAACAGCGGACCGGGCAGCGCTCCGGTTCGCGGACTTTACGCGTTACGGAGCTTTGTGAAGCGAAGCTGATTGGTTCTCTGGCGTCTGTGAACATTCCAAACAGTCCGTAGCGGCCGCCATCTTGTCTCTCGGTAGGATCGAGAGACAAGCGGAGGCCAAAGCGAAGGGGCAAATGACCATAAGGGGGCATAGTAGATCCTCCCTGACCCTCTAGGTTTGATGTGGAGGTTTTAAAAGGGCCCCGCGGGGCAAAAAAAAAATAATAATAATAATCGAACGGCAGAATGGATTTGCACGAAACTTGGTAAAATATTAGGGACTGGTAGCCCGATGTGCCTTTGCTAGGTCTCAATATATGTGCTCCAGTGGATTTTGAGAAATTAACGTTCAAAAAAAGATATATATCTGTAACAGCGCTCCGCTTCGCGTAACGGAGGTTTGCGAAGCTGATTGGTTCTCCGGCGTCTGTAAACATTGCAAACAGTCCGTAGCGGCCGCCATCTTGTCTCTCGGTAGGATCGAGAGACAAGAGGAGGCCAAAGCGAAGGGGCAAATGACCATAAGGGGGCATAGTAGATCCTCCTTGACCTCTTAGGTTTGATGTGGAGGTTTTAAAAGGGCCCCGCGGGGCAAAAAAAATAATAATAATAATAATCGAACGGCTGAATGGATTTGCACGAAACTTGGCAAAATTGTAGGGACTGGTAGCTCGATGTGCCTTTGCTAGGTCTCAATATATGTGCTTCAGTGGATTTTGAGAAATTAACGTTCAAAAACAAGATATATATCTGTAACAGCGCTCCGCTTCGCGGAGATAAAATTATCTCTGTATTACCTAGCTGTTGCTAACACCAGTTAGCGACGGCTAGTAGGAGATAGCGACCATCTTGGGCCCCACTTTGCATGTGAGTGATATTTATCACTAATGACATGCAAAGTGGGCATGCCAAGATGTTAGCGACTGGAAACAGTCGCTAACATCGCTATCTCCTATTACCAACTTTTGGAAATATTCGCGATAAGCGCGAATATCTCCAAAAGCTACCACCTGCCCTGAGCAGTTCTTAGCCATGTTATCCAATGGGAGGTGGATAACATGGCTAAGAGCATTAGCTCGGTAATGCATGAATATCGCTGAGTTTTCAGCGATATTAATGCATTGCGGTCGTTTTTTATCGTATTTGCGATAAACCTTGATAATAGCAAGGTTTATCTGCGATAATTTCTGAAGATGCTTAGCGGTAAAAAATGTGTTGCTAAGCATCGTTAGGGATAAATATCGCTTAACTTTGGTAATATGCCCCAACGTCTGTTAACGTTCGATTCGAAGGAAATCAGGAAGTGTTGAAAAACATTGTCTGCGCCATCTTGCCTTTTTTCAAATGCCACACTTTTGTCGTGCACGGCAGTCATTTTAGATGCCTTGACCAGACCCACTCTCTGCACGCTGTCGATCCTTAGCATGGCTCCCCACCCTCGCAAGCATCTCCCCCAGGCAGTGGTCACCCCCGCTCTCTGTCTTATGCATGGGTAATAAACCACCCCCCATCTGCGCTGCTCTTCACTGAGAATCACACCCTGTGCCCGCCCGACACCTCCCTTTCGCCCTATTCACTACCGCACCCTCTGACACTCCTTTTCCTCTGTGTCCGATTGTCCAGGCCGGTCCTAGGGTATCAGCTAGCCCTGCAGATGTAGTTTATGGCCCCAGCTGTAAAGAATCACCCCTCTTCAAAGGAGTTATAGTAGATCAAGGCCCACACTCGATGAGATCCGTCACAGCAGACGCGTTCCTATTATCTGAAAACCATCCTGTATTGTGATTGGGGAGGGGACCGAGCCTGAAGCGGAAGATTCCAGGGATGACTCTTTGTACATCAAAGTTTTTACAATTATGTGTCACATTAAAAATATATAGCACTCCAACAAAGTAGTAAGATTATAAAACTTTAATAACTTATAAATATATACAAGAAAACAAAAACAGTAATAACATATAAACATTTTTAGGGAAAAACAACGAAGTAGCGGTCGGCTGTGCGAATAGTCCCAACGCAGCACAACGTCCAGATTTCACTGATTTCGGCATCCGGCGTGGGGCGTCGCGGGGGGTGGGTCATCAGTAGCAAACTGTTGTGCGAATAGTTCCAAGGCAGCAGAACGATGGCACCAAGGTGATGTCCAGTAAGTTGCCGCACTGGTTTTGGTATCCTACAATGCTGCTCCGAATAACGGCGTGGGGCGCCCCGGGGGAGGCGGCGTGAACGGGCCTCTCCAGGTGGAGTCTCGTCTGTTGTAGTGGGGCGCCCCTTTACCGTTTCAGTTGCCATTCCGTCCGCTTTTGGTCCACTGTGTCAAAAGCCGCAATTCGGCTGAGTTGCGCCCACTCTTGCGGTGCAGCGATAGGCGGCTGTCACAGGACTCTCAAAATGGCGGCAGGCTGTTTCCTTTTTGGGCCTGGTCCACTGAAATGGCCCTGGGACACCTTGGAAATCGGACGCTTGTCTGCTAGGTCTTGGACCCCATTCTCGAAAGCGTCCCCTCCGCCTTGAGGATTCATCAAAAGTTTTGGGGGCCCCCGACTCCTGCAGGCTTCTGGTGGGGAGCGGCTGCCATGATTGCTCGCGGAATGACTACGACGGAGCCACGAGATGGTGGTGCTTTCATGGTGACGCCAGCTTCAGTCTGAAACATCCAGAAACAAGGTGGGGCTTTCATCGTTTGGGGGAAAAAAAAAAGTTTTCATCCAATGAAAAGTGTTGTTTTTAGGTCATATGATCAAGCCTTCCATCATTAGGAAACCAAAAGTAAAATGAACCAATGAAAAGTTTTATAAACAAGTCACATGACCTGTTATGCGGCATAGGGTATAAAATGCGGAGAAAATACGTTGGCACGTGAGGCGGCGTCAGTAGCGGACCGATGTGCGAATAGGCCGAAGGCAACACAACGCGTCAAGATCCGGATGGCACCGAGGTGGTGTCCAGCAAGTTGCAGCACTGGTGTGGCCATCCTACAATGCTGAAAGTCGGCGTGGGGCGCCCTGTTGGCCTGTGAGTTCGCGTCAGTAGCGGACCGATGTGCGAATAGGCCGAAGGCAGCACAACGCGCCAAGATCCGGATGGCACCGAGGTGGTGTCTAGCAAGTTGTCGCACTGGTGTGGCCATCCTACAATGTTGAAAGTCGGCGTGGGGCGCCCCGTTGGCCTGTGAGATGGCGTCAGTAGCGGACCGATGTGCGAATGGGGCCAAAGGCAGCGCAACAACATTTTCTGAATAGAAGACACCACAAGGCGCTGAGATGCCAAGATCCGGATGGCACCGAGGTGGTGTCTAGCAAGTTGTGGCACTGGTGTGGCCATCCTACAATGGTAAAAGTCGGCGTGGGGCGCCCTGTTGGCCTGTGAGATGGTGTCAGTAGCGGACCGATGTGCGAATGGGGCCAAAGGCAGCGCAACAATATTTTCTGTATGGAAGATACCACTAGGCGTTGAGATGCCAAGATCCGGATGGCACCGAGGTGATGTCTAGCAAGTTGCTGTACTGGTGTGGCCATCCTACAATGCTGAAACTCGGCGTGGGGCGCCCCGTTGGCCTGTGAGGTGGCGTCAGTAGCGGACCGATGTGTGAATAGGCCGGAACCAGCACAAGGCGCCAAGATCCGGATGGCACCGTGGTGGTTTCATAGTTGAGAGGCACTTCATCTGCAGTGGGGCGCCGAGATCCGGATGGCACCGAGGTGATGTCTAGCAAGTTGCTGTACTGGTGTGGTCATCCTACAATGCTGAAACTCGGCGTGGGGCGCCCCATTAGCCTGTGAGATGGCGTCAGTAGCGGACCGATGTGCAAATGGGGCAAAGGTAGCGCAAGAATATTTTCTGAAGAGAAGACACCACAAGGCGCTGAGATTCGGTTACCACCGAGGTGATGTCTAGCAAGTTGCCGCACTGGTGTGGCCATCCTACAATACTGCTCCGAATAACGGCGTGGGGTGCCCGAAGGGGGGGGAGGAGGCGGCGTGAACGGGCCTTCCTAGGTGGAGGCTCGTCTGCTGTAGTGGGGCGCCCCTTTACCGTTTCAGTTGCCATTTAGCTGAGTTTCGGCCGCTCTTGATGCTACAGCGACAGGCGGCTGCAACAGGACTCTCAAAATGGCGGCCTGTTCTTTGGATTTGGGCCAGGTCTACTAAAATGGCCCTGGGACACTTTAGAACTCAGACGCTCGATTTTTTTTTTTCCTTTCCTGTACATGCAAAAAAAGGTAAATTCCCGGTACGTTACACGCTTCATCTGCCACGATGTACTCTCCAGAGGAACCGAAAAAAAATATAGTTATGGTAACTATACCATGCATCGTCATATGGAGAGGTGGCACCAATTAATTATAGTGCTGCATAAAAGAGAGATTTGGAGGAGAACCCCCGACCTGCCAGTACATTCATCAAAGAAGTGGCACTGACAGCATCAGAGGCAAGGGAAATGGTCCCAAATATTTAGAACTTTGGAAAGATTAAAATGACATGTTTAGATTGTGGCAAATTAATTTCATGTGGACAGATGAGTGTTACTCTAATAAATACAGCATATGAACATCATCATAGTCGATGGTTGGTAGAGACATTTTGACTATATCCTGGACCTGCCCGTCCTCGCCCAAAATGGCGCCGGAATAAATGGGACTCGTAACTCCTTGTTGTGTACTTGTTGTAAAACCTTGATATCACGAGATACGTATGCAGTTTTGAAGCACATGGCGGGCGGGGACGAGAATAGATTGACTATTTCGACATCTCTATTGATATTAAGTTGTGATGTGTTATTGATTACTGTACTATTGAAAGTTCGAATTAACGTCACCCATGGTACTTGCCCGCAAATGTATATCTAGATAATTTTATTGTAACTGGCCCTGTCGTATTTTAATTATAAAATGTACGTCCACCGATTCCGCAACTGTTAGACACCTTAGTTCTTGCAACCTAATGGCTCGCCCGTTACGTTCCTCTACAGTGTAAATGTCTATTCATCATATACGATTACAGTTTGCTCCGTGGCCGGCCCACGTGGTTATAGGCTCGTATTTGTATAATGAAATTTTCACAATAAAGGTTTTTAAAAGAAAACATGGTAGTAATATATACATTGGTAAAGTTTTTAATAATAGTCACTGTTTTAGAATCATTAAAAGGCAAGTGAAATAAAGCAGACCAATTACATGAAGGGTAAAAGGTATAATACGCAGGAACGCAGTAAAGATAAATGGTCAAGGGCTGTTGTGTTTTCTACTCCTGCAACATAAAGTGATCGATAAGAATCTCATATTCAGGCGTATCGGCGACTAAGACAGCAGGTCGACCCTCTTTTGCTCAACGGCTCCGTCATGGGACGAAGAAACGCTCTTTTTCTCGAAAAAAGAATATATTTTACTTGCAGGACAGTTGTAAATTTTCCGGGAAAGTACATTAGCCTGGAACATTATAACATATATTTTAGAAAAAATTATGTTCGGAAGTAATAAAAAGCGTAATTTTTAGGTCATATGACCAAGCCTTTCATCATTAGAATAAGAAAAGTAAAATGAACCAATGAAAAGTTTTATTAACAAGTCACATGACTTGTTATGCTTACGTTACGCGCTGCGCGTCGCGCCCCGGATGACTTCCGGATGCGCTAACGCGGCGCGTCATATGACGCATTACGCGACAACGCAGGTCCAGAATATAGTCAAAATGTCTCCACCAACCAGCGGTCGGAACACAACCCCTTTCAGCAGGCTAAATAGTTCTGCTAAATGACAACAGAAGGGACAGGCAACAAGAACCATCAGTCAAAGAGGGGAGGGCTAGTTCTTCTCTACCGGGTTACATTGGGGCGCTACCGGAACTGATCGAATTGGTAGTCTACAGTGTTTCTGGATGTTTCAGACTGAAGCTGGGGTTAGCATGAGAGCACCACCATTTCGTAGCTCCGTCGTGGCCATTCCGCAACCAATCATGGCAGCCGCTCTTTATCGTTATTTTGGGCGGGGTGGGTGGCGGAGCCGAGCTGTTTTGCAGCCATCATTGTGTGGAGTTCAGTTCATCTCACTAGTTTTGTATTTGTCATGAGGGGTTGTTCCTAATGTTTCTATTTTAGCGAGGTCAAAAAGAGATCCCATTAGTGGCCTACTGATTTTGCTCGATTCCTTTTCTTTTTTTTAACACGATTTTTCGTTATCTGCAAAGACTAAACAGAGTATTGCGACTCTGTGTTTGTTTGTAAATAGAGAATGAACCAAAGAGAACCAATTCTAAAACAGTAAATGCTTGGATAACAATCAATCAAATGGAGAGAGAAGCAGGCACGACGTATTACAACGGGGGCAAAGGCCTGCGTTAACTACCTTTCACTATCTGCAAAGAGAGAGTACTCCTAATAGAAATGAGGGGGGGGCACCATTCAAAGCAGATCAGTGTGCATAAACACGAAAATGTTTTCACTTACCACGTACTTGACATTCGACAGCTTATGATATTTGCTATTAAAAAACCATTGAAATTCACTGAAAAAACCATAGGTTATAGACCATATATAGTTAGGAATTAGCATTTACAAAACCTTGAAAATTCACTGAAAAAACCATAGGTTATAGACCATATATAGTTAGGAATTAGCATTTAAAAAACCTTATTTTACTCACACAAAACCATTGAAATTCCATATATAGTTAGTTGCACTAACTATATATCGCGCACCCGCAATCCACTGCTGATGATGTCACATATTACATCATTCATGACATGGTCAGTGACATCACTGATGACATCACTGATGACATCTCAAATGACATCACTGATGACATCACTGATGACATCTCAAATGACATCACTGATGACATCATGACACACCAATACCAGTTACTACATACGCACTCACTGATTCCTACGTCTACACACACATTCACTCATTCACCCATACAATCACTCATACATACAGTCACTCATTATTACAACACTATCATATGCACTCATACACCTATGCAGACAGTCACACACTGCCACTCATCCATGGAGTTACTCACACACCAAGTCAGTCCTGTAAAGAATCAATCACACTTCCATTTCCTCATGTATACAGTTAAACACAGAACACCATACTTCAGTGACATCACTGATGACATCACTAATGACATCTCAAATGACATCACTGATGACATCTCAAATGACATCTCTGATGACATCATGACACACCAATACCAGTTACTACATACGCACTCACTGATTCCTACGTCTACACACACATTCACTCATTCACCCATACAATCACTCATACATACAGTCACTCATTATTACAACACTATCATATGCACTCATACACCTAGTCAGTCCTGTGAAGAATCAATCACACTTCGATTTCCTCATCTATAGTTAAACACAGAACACCATACTTTTCACACATATACTAACACATACTTACTCTCTTATACAATCACTGATACAAGTACACATTGATATGCACAGAGTCACACACCTCCCAGCAAGCCACACACACACTCAGTCTTCCATACATCCACTCATTCTTCAATATGTAAAACGTATTTAAACTTTACAAAAACACACAGACACTAGATGATGTCATCAGTGATGTCATCAGTGATGTCATTTGAGATGTCATCAGTGATGTCATCAGTGATGTCACTGACCATGTCATGAATGATGTAATATGTGACATCATCAGCAGTGGATTGCGGGTGCGCGATATATAGTTAGTGCAACTAACTATATATGGAATTTCAATGGTTTTGTGTGAGTAAAATAAGGTTTTTTAAATGCTAATTCCTAACTATATATGGTCTATAACCTATGGTTTTTTCAGTGAATATATATATATATATATATATATTACCTACTGGCGGCACCACAAGCCTTTGAAGAAGCGGATGTACCGCGAAACGCGTCGGCAGAAGTGGAGTCACGGCTGCGAAAGGAGCAGGCTGACATTATCCTTACTGATGAATAAAGGGTTTGTGCTTGGAACTCTATGCTGGTGTCTGAGTGCCTTTCAAAAAATGAAGCAAGCAGGAGCGTGATATATATATATATATATATATATATATATATATATATATATATATATTCATATTATTAACAAAACATGTACAATATTTTTACCGTAGGATAGCGAGAGGGTTACATTTAATACAACCACTCCAGTAAGTGCAACAGTAGGGAAAACATTGGATAGCGTAGGGGTAAAAATTACTATTCCCACACCAAAGAGTGCAACAGAAGGGAAAGCGTTGGATAGCGTAGGGGTAAAAATTACTATTCCCACTCCAAAGAGTGCAACAGTAGGGAAAGCGTTGGATAGCGTAGGGGTAAAAATTACTATTCCCACTCCAGTGAGCCCAACAGTAGGGAAAGCGTTGGATAGCGTAGGGGTAAAAATTACTATTCCAACTCCTGGGAGTGCAACAGTAGGGAAAGCGTTGGATAGTGGGAGGGTAGAAATTACTATTCCCACTCCAGAGAGCGCAACAGTAGGGAAAGCGTTGGATAGCGTAGGGGTAAAAATGACTATTCCCACTCCAGAGAGTGCAACAGTAGGGAAAGCGTTGGATAGTGGGAGGGTAAAAATTACTATTCCCACTCCAGAGAGTGCAACAGTAGGGAAAGCGTTGGATAGCGTAGGGGTAAAAATTACTATTCCCACTCCAGAGAGTGCAACAGTAGGGAAAACGTTGGATAGCGTAGGGGTAAAAATTACTATTCCCACTCCAGTGAATGCAACAGTAGGGAAAGTGTTGGATAGCGTAGGGGTAAAAATTACTATTCCCACTCCAGTGAGTGCAACAGTAGGAAAAACGTTGGATAGCGTAGGGGTAAAATTTACTATTCCAACTCCAGAGAGTGCAACAGTAGGGAAAGCGTTGGATAGTGGGAGGGTAAAAATTACTATTCCCACTCCAAAGAGTGCAACAGTAGGGAAAGGGTTGGATAGCGTGGGGGTAAAAATTACTATTCCCACTCCAGTGAGTGCAACAGTAGGGAAAGCGTTGGATAGCGTAGGGGTAAAAATTACTATTCCCACTCCAGTGAGTGCAACAGTAGGGAAAGCGTTGGATAGCGTAGGGGTATAAATTACTATTCCCACTCCAGTGAGCGCAACAGTAGGGAAAGCGTTGGATAGCGTAGGGGTAAAAATTACTATTTCAACTCCAGAGAGTGCAACAGTAGGGAAAGCGTTGGATAGTGGGAGGGTAAAAATTACTATTCCCACTCCAGAGAGTGCAACAGTAGGGAAAACGTTGGATAGCGTATGGGTAAAAATTACCTTTCCCACTCCAGAGAGTGCAACAGTAGGGAAAGCGTTGGATAGCGTGGGGGTAAAAATTACTATTCCCACTCCAGAGAGTGCAACAGTAGGGAAAGTGTTGGATAGCATAGGGGTAAAAATTACTATTCCCACTCCAGAGAGTGCAACAGTAGGGAAAGCGTTGGATAGTGGGAGGGTAAAAATTACTATTCCCACTCCAGAGAGTGCAACAGTAGGGAAAGCGTTGGATAGCGTAGGGGTAAAACTTACTATTCCCACTCCAGAGAGTGCAACAGTAGGGAAAACGCTGGATAGCGTAGGGGTAAAAATTACCATTCCCACTCCAGTGAATGCAACAGTAGGGAAAGCGTTGGATAGCGTAGGAGTAAAAATTACTATTCCCACTTCAGTGAGTGCAACAGTAGGGAAAACGTTGGATAGCGTAGGGGTAAAAATTACTATTCCAACTCCAGAGAGTGCAACAGTAGGGAAAGTGTTGGATAGTGGGAGGGTAAAAATTACTATTCCCACTCCAGAGAGTGCAACAGTAAGGAAAGCGTTGGATAGTGGGAGGGTAAAAATTACTATTCCCACTCCAGAGAGTGCAACAGTAGGGAAAGCGTTGGATAACGTAGGGGTGAAAATTACTATTCCCACTCCAGAGAGTGCAACAGTAGGGAAAACATTGGATAGCGTAGGGGTAAAAAATACTATTCCCACTCCAGTGAATGCAGCAGTAGGGAAAGCGTTGGATAGCGTGGGGGTAAAAATTACTATTCCCACTCCAGTGAGTGCAACAGTAGGGAAAACGTTGGATAGCGTAGGGGTAAAAATTACTATTCCGACTCCAGAGAGTGCAACAGTAGGGAAATCGTTGGATAGTGGGAGGGTAAAAATTACTATTCCCACTCCAGAGAGTGCAACAGTAGGGAAAGCGTTGGATAGCGTAGGGGTAAAAATTAATATTCCCACTCCAGAGAGTGCAACAGTAGGGAAAGCGTTGGATAGCGTAGGGGTACAAATCACTATTCCCACTCCAGTGAGTGCAATAGAGGGGAAAGTAAATACTTCATATATAAATATAAATAACATAAATATTAATACTAATTACAAATTAATTAAAATATTTTACAATTGTATAAAATATATTAATTAATCAATAACAATTAAAAATAACAATTAATTAATAATAAAAATAACCTAATAATACTAATTATTTACAAATTAACCATACATTATTTTACAATTTAAAAATATTTAGAAATTAGACACAAAAAAATATTTAAAAAATGTAATTACTTACTATTAAATTACTTTCCAAGCTGTTCCCCTATAAACCCACAACCCACTACAGAAAATAATTTAATAAAAGTAACATAATTATCAATTTATCAATTACAATACATTACCAGTTATATTTGAATTAATTACCAATTATTAATTATTTAACAATTATTTCTAAATAAATACCAATAAATAAAATAACATATTTAATTAATTATAATGAAATTACTTCGCACCCTATTCCCCTATAAACCCACAACCCGCTACAGAAAATAAATTATTAAAATTAACATATTTATCAATTAATCAATTAAAATTATTTACCATTTTAATTTTAATTAATTACCAATTAATAATTAATTAACAATTAATTCTAAATAAATACCAATAAATAAAATAACATATTTAATTAATTATAATTAAATTACTTCCCACCCTATTCCCCTATAAACCCACAACCCGCTACAGAAAATAAATTATTAGAATTAACATATGTATCAATTAATCAATTATAATTAATTAATTACCAATTTTATTTTAATTAATTACCAAATAATAATTAATTAACAATTAATTCTAAATAAATGCCAATAAATAAAATAACATTTAAGTAATTATAATTAAATTACTTCCCACCCTATTCCCCTATAAACCCACAACCCGCTGCAGAAAATAAATTACTAAAATTAACATATTTATCAATTAATCAATTAAAATTAATTACGAATTATATTCAAATTAATTACCAATTAATAATTAATTAACAATTAATTCTAAATAAATACCAATAAATAAAATAACATATTTAATTAATTAGAATTAAATTACTTCCCACCCTATTCCCCTATAAACCCACAACCCGCTACAGAATTATATTACAAAAAAAATAAAAATTAATATTAACTTACCTTAATTTCGATATTTTTGTTGTCTATATTCTGTCTAGTCGATAATATGTACATTCTATATTTTGGAATCGATATTATTGCTATTCTATTCGATATTAAAATTTTCTAGTCGATATTTTGGTAGTCTATATTCTGTCTGGTCGATATTATATCTATTCTATATTTTTAACTCGATATTCTGTCTAGTCGAAATAAAAAACTCGATAGTTTGACTCTATACCGATGCACATGAATGTGCTACTATCCGAGTAGATCTTGCTGCCACATGAGTAGAAAATCTATTTGAGAATCAACACTCAGACCACAAATGTTCTTGCAATTGCTTGTGGTAAAAAAATCAATCAAGAAGACTTTCTAGAAGCTGGAAAATGCACTAGAGGGCACCCAATCTTTCTCACATTCACCAGCTCATGTGCTGGAAAAAGATTTTGCCATGCTGCAATTGGCAGAATTTGGCAGTATTCCTCAAATTCCATGAGCTGCGTTAAACATTATTTATATCATTATGTCAGCCTGTTGGACTTGGCCCTCTCTTTAGGGTCACCCCAACACTCATTGCCTTCCCCCCTCTTGTTTTTGTGAACTTAGCTTGTGTTGGCAGTTGGACTCCTAACACTTTACCACTGCTAACCAGTACTTAACTGCTAGTACACTCTCCCTAAAATATGGTAAAATTGGCTTACACCTAATTGGCATGTTTATTTTACTTATAAGGCCCTAGTATATGGTACTGCATGTACTCAGAGCCTGTAAATTAAATGCTACTAGTAGGCCTGCATCACTCATTGTGACATCTAATAACATAGCACTCTTACAATGTCCCAGGCCTGCCATTACAGTCTGTAGTGCAGTGTTAAACTGCCAATGTTGACCTGACAAAATAAACCTTTTGCCAGGCCTACATCGTCCTGTTTAGTACATATGTCACCCCTAAGGTAGGCACTAAAATATTTTACACAGTGCCTCTAAGTCAAGGCTGTCTGCTTTTGTGCCAAGCTATGATAGGGTTAAGCATTGGTTAATTTAGTTACACCTGACAAGGAGTATGGTTGTTGCTTGAGTAGGGTTAATACCCTTCCTCAACCAATAACCACATTTTATAGTTCATACACATTCCATCTTTTCTGATCTCTTATAAAATGCCTAGAAAGCATTCTGTTTTACTTCTTATCATTTATATCCCTCGGAACATAATCATTTTTTTTCTCGGACACCGTATTGAACAGTTAGTAAAAAGCAACGCGGTTAATGTGGGATTGACCACTATTGATTGTGCGCAGACAGTCTGAGTATGATCATGTCACATCTGCACATGCCCTTCCCCCCACTACAGCCCTGCACAAACCAGCATGGATTTGAATGTGAGATTTGGAAACAAAGAGATAATATATGGTCTCCTGATATGTTCGCTTGAGCAGTTCAGATTGTAGCAAATATCCTATGCTCTGCTCACATAGTGACCACAATGATAGGTGTTAAGCATTTTATTATAGTTTGGTTAGTTTGCATATGGCCATGATGTTATTATTCAGTTATTATTTTAATTGCATGTCCCTTGGTATGAGTGTTTCATGTATTACTCCCCTAGAATGTGGAATCAACACCTAGGATATGGTGGTGTAATGTTATTAACCATCTGCATGATGGATGGTATAGAAGAATGTTGCCATATTTAGGTCATCTAGATTGATGTAATCATCTATGACTAATCATAAGAAAAGAAATTAAATATAAATGAAGTATCTATCAGACCAAGGATAAAGGGTGCAAACCTCCGGGGGTTCACTGCATCCTATTTCTCCACGCCATTGCATGCATCTGCATAAAAGAAATCTCTGACTCATTATTTCAGTTAGGGATTCCTTCCCTGGTGAGATAAAGCTGTAGGCTTCATTTTACCTCGATGTAGGTAGATGAGGGTACATCCAAACGCCAGCCACAGCAGACCTTTCTTCTACAGGTCACAAGACACAGAAGTAGTCGCTACACCAAAGAGAAAATATAGAACTTAGCAAATCCCAAACCTATTGGTTGAGAGTTCGACACAAGTCCTAAAAAAGAAGTGGAGGGACTAAATAAATTAGGCAGTGTTCAAGTCACATCATGGCGTGTGACATCACAGCACTTGACATCTCCTGGTGTGACATTGCACGTGGGATCACAGGAAGTGGCATCACAACCCACGATCTCACAGGAAATTACATCACAAGAACTGACATCAGATCTTAAGACCTCACACATATGTTTTGCAGGTCAAGCATGAGCACATTACAATATTTAACAAATTAGATTTTACGTCGGAGTCGTGCCAAAAAAGTGACACCATCCCGACACAAAATCCAGGCCTCAACGTATACATTCATACCTGCTAACTTGAAGAACAATCTCACAGTGTGAGGGGGAGGTTGGGCCTTGAAGGGGTGGGGCCTCATGCCAAGAAGTACCTACGAGGCACTTTTGAACCCTGCCCCGCCCCAAATCACCTCCTCCCCAAATAAAAAAGCTTGCTGGGGCTGGTGCTGATGTCCTGGAGTGTTTTCACATCAGTTAATGGATGTCGGCAGTTAAAACCCTCATGAAAATGAGCTGGAAAACCACTGTTTACAGTGGTTTTCTGCTTGTTTTCCCTGCCACACTGTGATATTGGCTCTTCACCAGGTGACCGTGTAATGGGAGCCGATATTGGATGTCACACTGTGACACCGTGTGAGTTGGCAAGTATGTACATTTTTTTTAACCCTGCCGCTAAGAAATTGGCAAGGAGAAGAAACATGGCAGTAAATCTGTTCTGCTTAATTGGTTGCAAAGTCTACATTTTGAAATAGCATATGGGGTTAAAGCACTTCCTGAATAGATCTTTGTGTGCCTAGTAAATCTCTGGGAATAATAATAATGGTAAGATGACTATGGAAGTTAATACACTTGCTGGAGAGATGTTTTTGTTTAGTCCCAGTTTTGAACCAGAGTAGCAGAGAGCGTTAATATGTCTTCTGCAAAGCACATCATATGACACAAAGATGATAGATTTTTATTTTATGTAGATGGGTTAGTGGGTTACTGCTTTTAACAAAGAGATCTTTTTGCTACTTGCAGTTCATAAATTGTATTTATTCCAATATAGCACAGTGAGTTATGAAGGGCGTGTGACTCCTACAATTTGTAACCCTCACAGTCTTGTGTAACACATCCTATATAATGATTTACACACATGATGTCAATGTGTATGTGTGATGTAAACGCTACAACACCTTGGATTGTGATGAGTAGTACTATAAAAAAATGAAATAGTGTATTTGAATTGTTATTTGTGTAAATACTGGGACAGACTAACACATCTGACATTTTACAGTGCGTACATATGTCTAGTATACAGAGACTGAACAAAGTCAAAAGCATGCCTCTTTTGAGTGCCTGTAAATTAATAGCAAGATGGGAGCCCTTGTTACCCCTCCATTGCATTTGCAGCTAGGTGTGAGGTTCCAGATAGCTGCCAGCCAGGATACTCTAATAAAAGGAGGCCTGATTGGTGTGGAACTCAAGAAGAATCCCTCTTTGAAGCCCGGGGCTGCCCCAAACTTTTTGAAAAGATTTGGGGTAAATGGTTCAACCTAATATCCTAAGGTGGGTGTGTGTTTTTATGATTTATGATAACCTCATGTAAGATTCAACACTGAAGAATGATTTACAAGTGTCTGTCATCTATCGTACGGCTCTATATTATCCAGATATTGTGCTTGATTTCGCTGCCAAGGTAAATTTGTGGTTTGTCTTAAATTCAATAAACTTGATTATCAAGAAAAGGAGGCCTGATTTCCCCATATCTTAAGCCTTTATTTTGGCCCTGGCTGGAAATTAAAATAACGAAGCCCCTTTGTCACCTGCACCTTGCTGCTCAAGTTCAGCATATTTCTGTGTGGCCCAACATCTTGGCAGGGGAGACAGCGTCTACCCTGTGAAAAGACGCCGTCCAACCATTTGTACCCTCGACTTGTGCCCTGGTTGAGAGCCCAAAATGACAGGGAGCTGGTGATTGTTCAGGAGGGTCTCAATTGCAATGTTTTTATTTTGTTCATTGTTGCTGTTGTTATACCTAAATGCTTGGGGTGTTTTTATAGTCATACAGTAACTTACAAGAGAGCATCTCTAAACACAAAGTTCACACTATGTACCCTCTTGTTTTGCACAGGTGATGACTTCAGCGGCTCCGGAAGCGGCGGCGGCTGCCTCGACGACATGTGCGGCAGAAAACTCGAGAAGAGCACGGTTAAGAAGCAGTCAGACACCCGCACGGTGGCGAAGAAAGCTGGACAAGGTGTCCCTGGAGCAAGCGGCGCCTTCCAACCCTCCTTTTACCTCCTCCTCCTCTTCCTCCTGCTCACTGTGACTTCTTTTACAACTTAACACCGCGGTGCGTCGTTTGTTTCTAACTTGCACCGCGCGGACTGTGGGTGAAAGCTTCACTCTGACCTCGATGCTCCACATTTCACCAGTCGCCGCCATAGCTGGCAGTGCCAGAGTTGACTGTTTCTGTCTTTTGCGCGTTGGGTTCTTCAATGCACTCCCTTGTGTTTTTTGGTTTAACAGTGTTTTTGTCATGAACAAACTTTTAATTGAAGCAGGGTCGGTATGATTTCCAGGAAAATTTAAATTTATTGGCAGTCAAATATGCAGACACCTAATACTGTTATACAGTATCATTTTTAGAATACAGTTGTTAAAAGCACGCCTATCTTGAGCTGAAATGTAAAAAATGATATATTTTGTTTTACAGTAAAATGCTGATGACTACATTGCCTAGGTGCATATCATACTGGAGGGAGCGATGTGTCTAATGACAACCACTTTCCATGAAGCTAACACTTGTCATTGTTTCACTCCATTGCGTGGGAATAGCCGAGACATTTCTTACCCATTGTACAGCATTCACGGTCAAATTTGTCGCTGGGATTGTTAGGCAACAAAATGGAGGACAGCGCCTCAAAAAGTGATATGCTGTGATCTTTCTTGATTTTTGCATGATATTCGAAAAAGCAGTCATGTGACCTTAATATTGACCAGTGAAGTAAAAATGGCAGATCATTTCACAGTCCGAAAGAATGTGCATGAAGAGATTTCATGTTTGGGAGATGTGTTTACTTCAAGAGGAATTTTTAATTTATTTTATTCCCAATAGTTAATATTTGCACTTTTTCCAACATGTTTCATACTAGAAAGAATAATTGAAGACAATTGTTCAAGTGTTGTACACTTCATGTTTGTAAACATTTTTCAAAGACCTCTAGGGATAAGGTATTTCATTGTTAACCATGTAGCCAGTTGGGCGATAGCACAGTGCCCTCTAAGGTATGTGCCGTCTGCCTCTTGAAACTGGTGTTTGTCTTGAAGTGCCAGCCTATGAAATTGCCATATTCATCAATGATGTATCCAAGCCTATGTCAGTCATTCTGTTATGAGTGAAAAATCTTGCAAAAGCTTGCCATCAACTTAAGCCCTGCTGAAGGGTCACCGATATCCTATGCATTGTGAACTCACTTAATTTGCAATTCTGCAGTCTGTCGCGGTTAACTGTGAGTTTCATAGTCCAAATGACCAGAAATTTGCAGCGACGGTTACCATGAGAATGCATCACCCAAGGAAGGAGTCCCGTTTATGGGAACTGCCAAGGTGGGAACTTGAGTTTGCTCGTCAGTCCGTCGACACTCTTACTCCAGTGTCTTGCCTGAAATAGCAGTTCTGAGTGTGACCCAGCAACTGACGGAATACGACTCTAAGCACACTCGTGAGCACAAGGATCCACCAATGGATAGGCACTGGAACTATCGACTATGGACCATGCCGTTGAACTTTAGTGCAGAACGCGCTCTCGCCTGCAGTTCCAGAATGATACGGCTGGGCTTCCAGCATTACCAAGCAACCTCTAGCGCTATTGCACTATATCAGAAGACATTATACTTCAATTGACTGTGCTCGCTGAGCAAAGCTCTTAACGCTAACCTTTGTATGGAAAGATCATAAACACACACCCAAAATGCACAGACACTGTACAGAAGTGACAAAGAATGAGACCAGAAGAGATCTTTTTGCTTGCTCATTCTGCAAATGTTATGATTTAAAAGACTGTGTATATTAATGTGGATGACCACACATGTTTTTTTTAAAACTATGGCTGAGGGGATACCTACCCATTTTTGTGCAATGCCGGGGGGAGGGCCTGGAATTATGTCTTTGTGTGCGCATTCTGACCCGTCATATTTCTGAGGCTTAAATATGCATTTTTAGTGATATCATCGTTCACTGCGGTCAAGGGGATGCCCTTCCCACCACTCAACCGCAGCCCGTAAAGGTTAGAGCGGTGGGGCCGAGTGGGGTGGGGTGGGGGGGATTTCGACATACAACCACAAGGGAAAATTAATTATTTATTTAATTTTCCCTCGTGGTCATCTTTTGAAACCCCCCCCCCCCCCCCCTCCTGGCCCCTCCGCTCTTACGTGCACGGGCAGCGGCTGCCACTACGGTCAAAACTTAAGCATGGCCAGATCATTGAGATGGGTGCACATGATACAAATTCAAAGACTTCTGAGCTGAAAACGTGACTAGTTTGACTACCTGCATATGCTTCTCTGTTATTGTACAACGAGCATTTCTGAACAAATTAGTTACCTATCTGAGTAAGGTACAGACCCTATACCACTCCTAGAATGTGTCAATGCTTTATCATACTACCACAGTATCAGTATCAGCACCAGCAGCCTGGCACGCTCAAGCAATGTACAGTATACCAGCCCTGCACCTGCTTTATATTTTATAATTTTATTAAGTTCCAAAAAGTGGTCCCTCTCTCCATTATTTAGGCTATTACAATGTTGGCACACCGGGAAGGCAAATAACCACTGCCATTTTAGTTAATGAGTTCTCCTTCATTTTTCAAGATGTTGCCACCTTGGTGGTGTACAAATAACCACCGAATTCTGAAGGCGCTCCACCACATGCTTATTTTGGTATCAGAATGATAAACGCTCTCTATCACCCGTAAACCCACTTTCACCGTCATAATCTGCATTGTGGTACAGAGAGCCTTCTATAACCATTTTATGTCCCACTGCTTGTTTATGAAATGAGCTTAGGAGGTGACCTCTGGCATCCAGCATCATGCTACCTTAAAATGTAAAACAAAATCATCGGACCTCCCTCCTCCAATTTTTGCTCGGTTAAACAAGTTCTATCCACATAACACACCTCCTCTTCTCACCTGACTCTGTAGGACACAGAAGCCCTATAATCCTGGCATGATTGACAGAGAAGTATTAGGATGTTATTATTATTTTTGTGGGTGATTTTTGTGCAGGGAGAGAACCTTAGGCGGCCCCTCCTCGTGACAGAAGAGCTCCAAGGTGCAAGGTAGACCACCAGAAAGGCAACTTCTTGTTTACTTCAAGGCTGTGAGACAGAATTAGTGAGTGGATTGGAGTACCAAAGTCACGCAGGGGAAAGTTTGAAAGAAATACATATGAGCCATTCTCTGAATTTTTCATCAGTAGCTGCATCTTGCAGCATCGTGGATTATATTCCTCTGAAAGCAGGTCCGGACTGGCCATAGAAGGCATCGGGCGTTTTACCCGTGGGCCGGTTTTTGTTTCCGTCGCCGGTTTTGTAGCAGTGATGCAATATCGGCCCCCTGTAACAAAAGCAGCAGTAGTGCTTCTCACTAGCACCCCTTGCCCCTGCCTCCCTGAATTGCCAGGGCTGGTTTGTGTTCCCAGTCCGGCCCTGTCTGAAAGTTCTCGGACATGAGTGCCTGAGTGGTGGAACATGTCACGAGCAATCAGGCAGTGTCACGTAGCAGGCTGTAGACTAAGCCCCTAGGAGTAGCGCAATGGTAGCTGGTCTTAAGTCAACTTTGGTGGCTGTATGGGTTTTGTATACCAGATGTCGCACACTCCTACTCCTTTTTGTGACTTCAAGATAATTTGCAGCAGCAGTGGCTGGGTCTTCTTTAAGGGGCTGTGCTTTGAGGGGTCATTCACGAGAATAGTGACAACGGGGCCAGCTCTAGGGGGATGCGACTGGTGCGGCCGCACTGGGCGCTGACCTAGAGTGGTGCCACTGACCTCAGGGGGGGCGTAGAGTGTAGCAATATCATATGATTTGAAAGCACCTGCCGCAGAGTTCCTTGTGCCTCCAGCTTTCAAGCAGCAATAAAAATGTCATGATAACTCTTGTGATTAACGTTCCTTCTAGAAAGAGCGATTGGAGTTTTGTCTAGAGGCAGTTTTGACTCGCCATAAAGTAATGCACAGGATTAATATGCCTGCTGCAAAGAACAGATCTGTATTATAAATGAACAGCTGAGTGGTTCAGTAAAGCCAACATTTGCCAGCACTTTTAAACAAATGAAATGCATTTGAGAGAGGGGCTATGGAGAGATGAGGGGCACTTTTGCTGGCTGGTTATGACGGAATCCGAGGAGGAGGTCATACTGGCGAGTGCCAAAAAAGATTGATGCACCGGGCGCCGCCAGCGCTAAGCCTGGCCCTGGGTGACAACGAGCAAAGCAGCTGAGAAATGGTGCAGGCGTTTCAGCATGAGGATTCCTCAGGTGCAGAGCGATCTTTCAACAATGGTGGGAAAGCTCCAGGAGGTGATAATACTTGCTGGAGATCAAGGTCTGAGGTGGAAGGAACAGGTGTTCTTTATAAGAACGAGTAAAAGGATTTAAAGAAAGGAGCACTGAAGGAACTGTGGGCCGAGGCGTCCTTGAAGAAATGCCAAAGAAGGCAACAGTTGCCACAAGGGGACAAGTCATTGCTCACACGGTGATGTCTCTCTCATAGGTTTAGGTAGGCCAAGCAACAATCAAAGAATAGGTGTCTGGGATATATGAGGAAGACTTTGCACCCAGCACTAGTTGGAGGTGGGGGGATGTGTGCAGATCAGTTTCACCAGGATTGAAATCCTAGGCTCCCCATTAACTAATCTATCAAGGACCTGATTCAGAGGTAAGGTAATGAAAAGACCAAGGTAGAATGGCTATACCGTGTTTTATGCAGTGTCCGTATCTCTTGAGAGGTGGAGAAACTAGTAAGACATATACCACAGAAGAGGATGTTTCCACTTCAAATCATATGATTTCAAGGTGAAGCTTTCCTTCGAAATTGGGTTAATTAGCCACGGGAGCTGAAACGTTTGCAACCTATTCCACTCAGTCCTTGGAGAAAGATTTCAAGAGGCTGTCTTTGGGCTTTTGGCGGGAAAGTGGCCGGCAGAAGGAACTATGCAAGTCTATAGACTAGAATGAGTATGCAAGAAAAAGGTCCAATATGATGTATCGTTTGATCACCTCAGAGCTACTGCTTTGACGTCAGATGTCCGTTTTGAAGCAAGGAGGCATATTTAGTTGAGGATTGGAAGGCATCCAAAAAAGTCTGCCCTTAAAATTCCATCCTTGATCAGTGGATCTTAATGTCTTGTTGGAGGAGGTCATGACAAAGGATTTAATGACAAAAGTGGGCTTTCCCTTTCAAAATGATATCTCGATAGGGCCCGAAAATGTTTCACGCTTTATGCAAACTTGGAAGACAGTCTTATTCCCAATCGTCTGACAAGGGTTGTGTTTAAAACAAATTTCAGAAAAGAAAAGGGTCCAACACAGAATGATTTACCTCCTCTCACTGCAAAATCATTTATTCATATGCAAAGTGAGAGGTTGCGGGTGGACCTCCAGTGGAGGAACTGAATTTAGCATTCCCTGTCTACCAGAAGCCCATTTTAGAGCACTGGATTCCAGCGGTCATGGAATGGGCCTAGCAGATAGTGTTCATGCCAATGAAATTTCCTCCTAGAGGTCTGCAGAAGCAGAATGCAATGAGGGAAGCCTCTGCTAAGTAAGACAACAGTGACATTGGTCTCTCCAGAAGGGCTTTGCAGGTGGTCATTTCAAATGTGCTAGCAGAAATTCCTCTAGTGATTTCAGGATGATTCTGGTTCCAGAAAACTTTTCATCCTTACAGTCTTTTACAACATGGAAACACTCCAAAAAAGATTCCCTGTCTCTTTCAGAAAACATGCGCATGAGCACTTTTGTTGACAAGAGGGAGTATCCCTGGGTTTTGGTTTTAGAAAAACATTGCTAGATTATAGTGCCTCTTTTGGGTTCAAGTCCTCTATGAGAATCTTCATCAAAGTGCTAGTTCAACTGATGAGCAAATTTCATGCAAGGTAGCATGGTATAAAAATGCCCGGATAATTGGCTGGTCGACTCCCCATCCAAAGGCAAGAATGCCAGAGACAAAGTGAGAGTGTACATGATTTAGCAGGAACATGGTACTTTTGAACTGGAGCAAGTTTCATCCGTCTGCCCTCAAAAAGCTTTTGCACAATATTGAAGTAAGATTTTGGTATTGTTCTTGGAGAAATGGGGTGTGGAGTTGGGAGAGCAAACAGAACTCCTCAAAGCTCGACTGAAGCCCTGGCAAAATGATAGTTGCAGGTTAATGGGTGCATGGTGGCAGCAATTCACGTTCTTGGGCATCACTCAACCTTGTGTGGCTCGTCAGACACATGAACATACTATAGTTCTAGGCATATAAATAACTTAGAAGGATGTACCTAGAAGGCTGTCAATATCCCTGAGGAATTGATTTGGTGGAAAATTCGCTTTAATATAGAAAGTACCGCTCCTGTATCATGCTCCTGATTCAATTGTGCCAGGAGAGTGGGAGGAGTATAACCTTGGAGACTCATTCTGCCCAGGGGCAGTGGTTCTAGTGGCAGAAGAAGAAATCTTCCAACTGCAGGGACTGAAGATCGCCCATCTCGCACATATAGAATTCCAGCACCTGCTCAAAGAAACATCTAACCTGAAACAGACAGATTATACCACTACTAAAGCTTACATAAATTCTCGGGGGGGAGGATAAGATCTATGTCTCTGACAGTTTTAGCAACAGCAATTGGAAGATGGGCAAAATAAAAACAAACATGTCTCGCAACAGAAGAACTCTTTTGTGGATTCCCACATTTAGATCTTTCTCTCCTTTCTAGACCTCTATTTGTCTCTTAGAATCTTCTCACAACTTCCTACATGGTTTCAAAGTTGTATCCTGAAGTTCTTTCCCGCCTAAAGAATGCTCATGAAAACAATTTTTGTTCCCATTGCCTTGATCTAAATGTCTGAGAGAGGTGGGAAGCTGTTATTCTGATTTCCAACATCCCTTTTGTTGAAGCACAACCTGGAGAGAGTAATGCTTCTGAGACCCCATGTGGTGGTGGCTTCTAGTTCCACAAGAATGTATTGGTAAGCCAGATTAACCCGACAAGTAGCAGCGAATGATAAGTGGGTCATTATAGTAGTATGAGTACCTTAAGGGCCCCCATTCTCAGGGGAATTTGGGGGCATATTATCAAGGACCGGTGTTAAAATTATCGCAGTTTTATTGGCAGAAAACGGCCGATAAAACGGCGATAATGGGCTTGATAATACACCCTTGTTAATTCCCATAGAAGCCCATGTTAACACAAGAACATAACAATAATGTTAACACCGATCCTTGATAATATGCCCCCTAGTGTGCAGAAAATGCTTAGCAGAAAATGTGTTTCTGCAGCATAAAGCATTGTCAGGGGAAATGGATTCAGGGATACAGAAGTCCAAGCGTCTGTCCACCCTTAAGTTATACGAACATGTCAGGGCCTCCATCCAAATTGATGCATAGACAGGAAGGTGACTTCTGTTTCGGAGGTTTCTTGGCTTTTCTCTTCCTCCCTGAATGTTTGGCTTCACTTGCTTTTGTAGGTGGAGGAATGAGGACAGCAAATTCCATGGAATATTCAGTTGAAAGTATGGATCTCCTGCAAGCAGTCGAAGGAAGGTGTTTGACCAGCATGTGCACTTCATAGGCAAATGTGTATGGGAGTTCTATTTCAGATCATCTGCAGGGCAGCCACATGGATGCTCTCTGCTTTCCACTCCCATCCTCATAAAAGAGTGTTTGATAGATGGGGGAGGAGAAGGCATAGATGGAATTTTGATCCTATCATCTGTTCAGCACCATCGAGGGTTCAAGATGTGGTTGCTAGTCAAATAAATTTGCATTTATTACATAATTTCATGTGTTATGTGAATTATTGTGTGCATGGTTCCTGCCAGGAGAATAGATTTCTGGACACATTCTAAGTAATGGGACAAGTAAGTGGTCCCAGGAGACATTATCTACTGGTATTCTTTATTACTCATGGGTCCATATTCCTTCCACTATTACTTTCTTCCCTCTCATAAAAAATGAGTTGCCTGACACATGTTGGATTAGCTTTATACTTAAAGGAGATTTGATGGACGGATGTGAAATTTCATCCATGTCAACAGGCAGAGGGTAGGAGGTTAGATGTATTGTTTTATTAAGAGATGGGTCAACATAATAGTAAGTAAAGGGATGCGTGAGGTTGACCCTTGATCATTTGTAAGTAATCCAGTAATCCCCAAATACATTTTCTCAACAGTAGCATGACTTCACTGCTGTCTATAGTAGAGTTTCTTCAACATTCTATCAATGTTTGCACACCTTGGTACTTTACTGCTTTCATTATTGGTTGTGCGGAGCACAAAAACATCATGGTATGAAAATAAAATAGCAAAACTGTCAGCTTATGCTAGACGGCCCGTTCAAACTGTGAACAAAAGCCTGCACTCACTGTCATTTTAAACCTGTCACTGATATAAGGCCTGAAACTAACACCATCCAAAGTATTAACAATAAAAAAGGGAATCGATATAGTAGCTGCCCTTATTAATGCCCGCTCACTGGGCAAACATAAAGAGGAGATTGCAGACTTTTGTAGTGTAGTTCCTATATTCCCAATAGGCTCTGCGCATTGGAATAATATAAACAGCAGTGTAGACATAGGACTGAGGTCGACTAGGTCTCTACTGAGTATTTTAACCTTTTACCCACTCCAGACGTCTATTGGACTTTTTACGGGAAAAGGGGTCTGTGTGAAAAAGCACGACTGAGTTACTCTAATGTCTTGTGTTAGATTATCGCCTTACCAAACGTTGGGCACCATGTAGTGTAGTTCCTATATTCCCAATAGGCTCTGCGCATTGGAAAAATATAAACAGCAGTGTAGACATAGGACTGAGGTCGACTAGGTCTCTACTGACTATATTAGACTTAATTAGTTTTGCCAGATAGCTCAGAGGTCACTAGAAACTTTCTCGAATGTTCAGGAAAGAGTTAACCGTCCTGATTTAGACAAGAAGGGATTAGTTTCTGACAACCGCATAAACATGACAACTTTGCTCCCTCAGAATAAAGAGTGTATCTCTAGAGTCGTGTGAAAACAATAGACGGTTATTTCACTTAGTCAATCGTGCATACTTAGTTTCACCAGAGTGCAGAGAAATAGAGAGACGGGTGTTTTCAATAAAAGGTGTTATTTATTGAGCAGACTTCTTTCTCATGCAAGAGAAATGAATTGCCACAATTGCAATACTTATCATGAAGTAAAGTGCGTACAGTAAAAGGAGAATTATGAAATAATACTGTAAAAGCATTGATATGGTTTCTTAGCCATATGATACTTTAAAATGGATAAAATATATACATACATAAAAACAGTGACTAACGTACTCAACTGGTGCTTCTAAGATACGCCTACCCCGGTGTACCTGACCTAAGCCTAATACGTGGGAAGGAGTAAGTAAGTTGCAGTTTAAGTTAAGTTGTTTTTTTGCCAAGAATCTGAATCAAGAATTCTCTTAAGGGTTTAGTCAGCTCCGTGCCTTGGTAATAGAATGTAGGAGGTCTTGTATCTCTCTCTCAGGACTCAATCTCCCAGCAACCCGCAAGGGTGACTGGAAACACCGGAGCTGGATTTTCTCGGCTGGAGAAAAAGACAGCTTCTCTCTCAGTGCGTCAAAATGGAGGGGCGGCTTCCTTTGGCTTCTCGCATCAGCTGGGCTTCGGGTAAGTAGATAGCCGCTCTGCTCCAAACCACTGTGTGTTTGCTTAAGGCAACGTTGGTATATTTATACCTGGAAGGTGCCGGGTTTGACGTAAGGTTGGACATAGGACGTCACTAAGAACTAACAGTTCTTGCTGGACTCTAGGAGTTCTTGTGCAAATCAAAACAAGAGCAGGGGGATTTCCCGGGCTGCTGGAGGCTTGGTTTGTTTAAAGAACGCGTTGTACTTTCTAGGAGTCTAGGGGAGTAGCCTTGCCGTATTTGGACTGCATGGGCTATTACTAAATATGGATATGATTCTTATGCCTTTATAAGGATATTATTTATTATAACCATATAAGGGCATAAATCGGGAATATCGAATTAGGGTCCTAGATAGAAACACAACACCCACTCCACGTACTAATGTCCATCATTACTAAAAACTAAGCAATATTAAACATATAACGATGCATGGGTGTTTTCCAACCCACCCCAAAATACATAATTCGCATTTGAAATGGTGTATGGTAAATACACAAAAATTAGTATTGGTACTGTACGTTTTTCAAGCAGTGGTATCATTCAGTTAAATGCATGTATATATCAGCTGAATGAATTGCGAAAATTACACATGATATGGCTCTAAATACAGAAAAGAAGGTCGAGACCATTTCATCACATATTTATACAAATGCTGTACATGTGCTAGAGGCTGAGGTAAAATATTGTCTCTAGAGTTCCTAAATTGGAAGCTCTGTTCTCTAAGAATAGTTCTACTTTAAGCAGAGTACCATGTGCCAGAAAAAAGGTAAATATTTTGGAAGTGAAAAAAAAATAGTTTCGCTTTCAGGGGAAAAAAATAGTTCCAAATGTTATCAGTAGTTTTGTTTATCAAAAACTGAAGGCCGAATTCAGAGTTCAGGGAACACTATGTGCTCGTTGTTTTTAAAAGTTATTCTCGTTGTTCAGGGGAGAACATCATATCAGACAGGCTCGCAAAACATTGGTCTACAACATAAGGTGAAAGTTCGACCAAGTTCGAAAATGCTGTAACAGTGCATATGTGAGAATGATTGCTATCATCGATGTCAGGATCAGCAATGCTCACAGAAGGTTGTACCTGTGTGGTGCTGCTTTCATCTCGTACTCCACCGCCACCTACTCGTAGTGGTGAAGTTTCAACGAATGCCGTCATCAGAATAGGTAGCCGCTGGGGACAACACGATGCATGAGTCGTTACCGGTCCTAGCAAGGTATCTATATCCATTGGTACTGCTGATGGTAGTGTAAGACAGATGTCCAACACGCATTCTTCTCCGCATAGCATACATCGAAGCACAGGTAAGATGCAATCTTGCCAGATTGGTCTGAATGAAAGAAACCAAGTTGTACTTAGATCTCTTAGCCGGGCAAATCCGAGGATTTTAGTGATTTTGTCTCGGTAGCGTATAGCTAGGATCATCTCTCCCATTGTAGCTGGAGCTTTGTCTGTTGCTTGGCTTGCCATATCGGAGCAGAATGATCAAAAATAAAATTCCTGCTACGAGTCCCAAAAGAAGAGGCAGGCCGCCGAAAAATGAATGAACAACATTCGGGAATATGCCCAGAACTGTTTCAAAGGGTGCTAACAGTCCCGAAAAATTGTCTTAAATACATGTGCGATGCCACTGGTATCAGACATGTTTAAGATTTTACCTAACATTTCTACGAAATGCACGGGGCAATTTGTTGATAATAGGGAAGGTATCTCTGCCGCTGTCCTTGCAACTTGCAGATTATACGTTTCTTTGGACGAGGTTAAAGGCACAGTTGTCTGTAAAAGAACTGACTTTATTCTGCTTAAAGTATCAATTCGAATAGAAGAGATATTCAAAGAAGGCCATATTGCCGCCTCCATGTCTGGATTGCTGTTTGGATACAATACTTGCATACAGCAAGTGACCATGGAAGTAACGCTCACGAGATAGGCTTTTCCTGGCACCATGCCACAACAGCTGTGGACACTTATTAGAACGTAGCTGCCGTTGGAAAGCTGTCTAAAGAATGGCTCTATCTGTGTTGCAGGAGTGCCATGCAGGTGACATGAAAGGTTGTTTGATGAACCCTCGCAGGCTCCATGCAAGTTAATACCTTGACACAGAAGTGTACCGCTTAGTGATTTTTTACAACTGTTACCACTAAGAAATACCTCTTTTTTCCCTTCACTATAACATTTGTGTGTATAAGGTGAATTCCATGTTGACTTGATGTATCCTTTACCCAACCTTTCATACAGGCCTGCTGGTATATATTTTTGGCAATACTTAAACTGGAAAGTTGTTATCGGAATTGGAATTGCTCCGTGTATTATCCATTCAATGACAGGTCTCTCTGACATTGTCAATGGTAATCTCTCAAGTTTTTCAATTCTCTGAATCGTATAGTCTGCTCCTTTTTGTGCCAAACTGATTTGTTTATCAGTAAGGTTAAAGATAGAAAATAATGACGTTATGTTGATTAGACACCATGGCACGTAGCCTGACGCAGGTTTTGCAACGTCCAGCCAAGTTGTACAATAGAATGCAATTGGGACTGACCATGTTGTAACATTAGTAAGTCCTGCTCTATTATATCAATAGCAGATGATACAATGCTGTCCAGTGAATATATTCTGGAGGACAGAGTCGTTAACCCATTGTCCACTACGGAAAGTGATTTTTCCAAATGAATACGATCAATTTCTCGTATTTTTTCTGCAGTTTCAATTTGTGTTACTTTCCAAGCTTCGTTGTAAGCAGCGTATATACCGGCGTATATGAAACGTTTTTTTTTTTTTCACAACCAATTTTTATTGAGCAAATGAGCACCAAGAATGTGGCGTCTCCACACCCGAAGATCACCACAACAATATCAATATAGCAGTTTCATAGGCAGCAAAAAACGGTAAAAACAGGCTCAGAATATGCTCAGTATAGAAACTCCCCAGCAACCTACCCTAACCCACAACTCTACCCCCCCCCCCTCAAAACGCCCCCCCAACCCCCCCTACCACACGTGTACAGAAGCAATGGAAAAGAAAGTAGGTGTAATGCCACCAGGGCTTTACCGCTTCGGGCCAGAAATGTCACTGTGATCAAACGTCCTCCTCCTGCTCCGCCGGGGGGTCCAAGGACAGACCACGGTAGTCAGCCCAACGCTTCCAGATTTTGTAGTGTTTGCGCGGGCAGCCCCGAGCTTCAAAGATCGGCCTCTCCAGACCCATAAAATAATCCAGCCCAGCCCTCCAAGCAGACAGGGGGGGAGCCCTCACTGACTTCCACGCCCGGGCCAGGTCTCGCTTAGCCACAACCAGCCCCAAGAGCAATAAGTGGCGCTTATAAACGTTACCCCCAATCCCTTCCATGACATGTAGTAGGCCCAGCCGGTGGGTACGAGGGAGGTCCCAGCCCAGAACCTCAGCCAGGCAACTCCACACACCCCTCCAGAATCCAGTCAGCCGACCACACGACCACACCGTGTGCAACAAGGAGCCAGGCACCGCTCCACAGCGCAGGCATTCCGGAGATGCAATCAATCCAGCCTTTCACAACCGTTCACGCGTATAATAGGCGCGGTGCAAGTATTTAAATTGAATTAGCCGCAGCCGGACTGCAATGGCGGTTCCGCGTGGGGATTCCAGTGCCTCCCTCCAGTCGTCCTCATCAAGGGGGCCCACGTCTACTTCCCACGCCTCCCGAAGGGAGTGTAGGGTGGAGGAGCAATGGATCACAAGTGTCTGGTAAATCTTAGAGACCTTCTTTTCCCCCAGGTCCCCCATAAACACCTTAGCCTCGATAGGGCTGAACTCCGGCAAGGAGTCGAGGCCCGCGATGCTCGGGGCGAGGGCATGTCGCAGCTGGAGGTAGCGGAAGAACTGGGACTGAGGCATTTGGAACTCCGCGCGGAGCTCCTCGAAGGACTTGAGGGTGGCGCCGGACATGACCTGGCCCAGTTGTGTAACCCCAATGGCCTCCCAACCCTCAAATCCGGTCAGGGCCGCCAATTCCGGGAGTAGACCATTATGCCAAAGCGGCGTCTCAGCCGTCAATCTGCCCCACCATCCCATACGGCGTAGCGACTGTCTCCACACCGCAAAGACCACCCTGGTGACAGATGGCAACCCACGGCGTAGACGGGCCGAATAAAGGATGGTGTGGAGCGTGCGATCACCCATCAGCAATCGTTCCAAGGCATAGGCAGGATCACCTCTATCACAATACCACCATTCATTAAGGACCAGTAGTTGCGAAGCTTGGTAGTAGGAGAGGAGGTCCGAGGTGGCCAAGCCACCACAGTATGTGGATAGAAAGCACGTCTTCAACGCCACTCTGGCCGCACCGCCAGCCCACAGGAAGCGGCCCAACACCGAATTAACCTGGCGGAACCACTCCAGGCCAACGGGATGAGGGAAATTCTGGAGTTGGTATAGGAGCCGCGGCAGCGCCACCATCTTAAAGATGGCCGATCTTCCGAAAATAGTGAGCGGCATTCTAGACCAGGTCTTAACATCAGCCTGGACCCGCTCCCACACCGGCAAGACTCCACGCGCCCAGGCCACGGCCCGCGACTCTGAGAGAAAGACGCCCAGATATTTTAGGCCATCCGTTGCCACTCTCAACTCTGCCGCCCAGGGGTCGGCAACCACTCCGCCACCTAGCACCCACAGGGTTGATTTATTCAAGTTAAGATGGAGACCCGAGACCTCGCCAAACACCCGCATAATCTCCAGAACCCGGGGACCCGACTGCCGCAGATCAGTAAGGAAGAGGAGGACGTCATCAGCATACAGTGCAATCCTATCCACCAGGTCCCCATTCCAGACAAAGCCACGCAACTGGGCATCTGTTCGCATCCGCGACGCCAGGGGTTCCATGGCGAGGGCGAACAGGTACGGGGACAGGGGGCAACCCTGCCGAGTACCACGACCTATATGGAAGCGCCCAGAGGTAGCTCCGGCCACGCGGACCGAGGCCGTTACGTTGGTGTAGAGAAGACGAACGTACGACAAGAAGACCGGCCCTAGGTTGAGACGAGCCAACAGCGTGAACAGATACACCCAACTCTATATGAAACGTTTTTGACGCTGTTTGCGTGGTCCCAGTATGAAATCACGCAAGTCAGCACCGTCTTTAAGTAAAGATAAGTGTTGCTTAATTTCAGCCAGTGTGGATTTCTGTAGCCATTCGAGGCATAGTTTCCCTACACTCTATGTTGTAACTATCCCTGGATGTTGTCTCTGGGAGTATCTTGGGTCTGGCCTGTTCTGTTTTAACCCCTGTATTTTGTTCAGGAATCTACATGACAGTTATTAGTGTCTGTGGGCCAGATCAACCATTTTTTCCAATCAGGATTTGTTCTGTTTTGGTGTAAAGTATGGGATACGTCTATCTCAACATCTGTAGTGCTATTACTATCAGATATTGGCTTCGGAATAGACGGTTTATTTAAGTCCTTTATCTTGGTTAAACCAAGACAGGTCGTTTGCTGAATTGTGTCATTCAGGAATATTATCTGTTCTGGGAACATGCAAGCTCTAAATAATGCTTCTAGACCTTGTACCTGCCATTCTTTTGAACCCCAGATGGTTTTTGTTTCAATGTTATTTTTCCAAAATTCAAAACAAAATGTAGACATTTTGTCATAAAATTTTCAGAATAAATCAATTTAGTATTTGTCAACATTGTTTTCATTCCTGTCTTATTTATCATTTTAAAACAAAACGTTTCTGGATCACTGTTGTTAAACCCTGAGAAGTATTGGAATTTCTCATAATATGTTTTCGAGCTGCCTTTTGGCGGAGTTGGACAATGTTCCCATTGGTTATAAGTAAAAACATTTCTAGGTTGAGCAGATTTATGCAAATAGTGATGACCAAAATGATTATAACAATATAACTCTTCATAATTTGACGAACCCTGTAAATAATCATGTTCAGTGAATTTAGCTGACATTACTAAATCTGACATCATATTATTAATGTTTTCAAAGTCCCAATCATCAGAGAAAGTACTTGGTGTCACAAAGTCACTTAAGGAAACCCTAAACTGGTGTGGATATTTCAAAAGCTCAGTCGGGCCATAAATGTCATAATCAGTTTTGTCCCATGCTACCCCACCGGGTATTGGATTGGCTGTGATGTTCACTGATGACAGGTCTCTTTTCTCGATGTGAGAGGATCTGTGAGGCTTTAGGACCAAGTTGATATTCTGACTTGCTGTGTCCATTGTACTATATTTTCCTTCAATGAATTTTCCCAAACATAGAACCATGATGAGCCAAAGTAGGAGGAAAACTACACCTAACACTATCCAAAATTCAATCCATGGTGAAATCAGATATGTTTCTTTTAGTTGGTGAAAAAGTTCAGTTACTTTGTCTTTGAAAGTTTTTGTTGCTAGCGTTTCTTCATGCTCGCTTAGATCTTCAGAAAAGTCATCGAAATTGATGAAGTAGCCAGATGCAATTTTTGGAATTGCTTCCGGATTTTCATTTGCTTTTGGATTTTTCTTTGTTTCATTAGCATAGTCTGAGGCTACATTGTTGTAGACAGGTGTGTCTTGACGAACTGTTGCAATTTGGGTTTCAAGAGGCACAAGTTCCATTGCTTTGTTGCATAGTCCTTTTTTATTCACTGCAGGTTTATCAAATGTGATTAGTCTCTCAGTTTGAACCTCTTGGATTGTAGCAAGATTTGGTCTTCTGCTATTTCTTGGGAGTCCACTGGGCCTACTACTTATTATTGGCCACATGATTTTTGTTTTACCAGGTCGATGGATACAACTCGGTTCTCCTTTTTACCAGCAAGGGGCGGTAGTACAACTGATCTTGTTCCGCTGACAGCTAAGACAGGTACTGCTTTTCTGTAAAAAGGCCCAAATTCCTTCTTCACCGCGATCTTCTCTCTGACTAAATCTCCAATCTTTGGAATCCAGACAGGTCTTGCTGGGACAGGTGGTTTTTCTTCAGTGGCTGTTGGCTTTAACTTTAAATTACTCAGACTTCTTCTTGTTTCATTTAAGTCCTGTAAAACAGCCAAACGGTCTTTGATATCAAAGGCTTTTTCTTTTACCACTGAAGTGTGACTATCTAAGTCCTGAATGTGCATTCTAGTCCCGAACAATAGTTCGTAGGGAGTGAAACCTTTCAGAGAATTTCTTGGCAGATTGTTAAGACTACGTTGGACACTTGTTAAATGTTGGACCCACCCATCACCCGAACCTAATACCCTCGCCGTTATAGATTGCTTTATGTCACGGTTTTTTCTTTCCACTACCGCATTTCCCTCAGGATGGAAGGGAGAAGAGTACCGCAATGCAATGCCGATGCTGGTCATGGCCTCTTTGTAAGCTCGAGAGCTAAACGCAGGACCTTGGTCAGAATGTAGCATGCCAATTGCGTATGTGCCGATAAAGACTCGCAAATCTTTTATAACAGTTCTGGCGTCAGCCGAGCGCTGGGGCCACATCCAAATGAATCTCGTGCAGGAATCCACTACGACCATGATATATTTATAGTTCCCATCCCTTTGTAAGGGACCACAGTGGTCCAGGTAAACACACGCTAATGGTTTATCTGAGATTAGAAGGGGCGTCTGTGCTGGTCGTTTCACTGTTGATACTTTCATTCTTTGGCATATTTCACATTCTAGAATATAGTTCCTAGTTTGTTTTCTCATGCGCCGCCACCAATATCTCTGTTTTAATAGTGATACTGTGGCGGAAACCCCAGCGTGTGCAGAAGCGAGCCCTTCGTGTGCCGCTAAAATTAGTCCTAATCTATGTTCCATGTTTGGAATTGCCCTATCCCCCACTCCAGGGATTCGAGCAAAAGGAACATTATTCGCATCAGTTATGTATGAGTACTTTACTGGAAAGCCTTTTGGGAGTGTTTTTCTATCATTTTTTACTGAAGCACTGGCAGCTTGCATTATATCGCTGTCTATTTTTTGTTTTTGACCGGGTGATAGCAGCTACGGAAGCCGTTTGCACAGCTGCCTTCGCAGCTTCATCAGCCAATGAATTCCCCGCAACGTGAACGCCATCACGTTGATGACTCAGTGTATGTATCACGTGAGTCTTTTGTAGTTCTTTCTGTAAAAGAACTACTTGTTCCAAAAGCGTTTTATGCTTGATTGTGCCACCTTTTGCATCTTTGTAGCCGTTTTGAACCCAGTTCTGCAAGTATTCATTATAAGACTGAACGCAGTAATATGAGTCGCACACTATTAGTGTGGGGAATTCGCGATCAGTATTTTCAAGCGCCATCTTAAATGCTAGTAGTTCAGCTCGCTGAGCTGTACAATCTCCTAGAGATTGGGTTTTAGTGACCAGTGGTCTAAATTTTCCTTCGTGCCAACGACCTTTAACAATCGCGCACGCAGCACTGTAAGCTTGTTTACCCCCAACTGCGGGTTGTGCTGATCCGTCTGTATATATTATACAGCCGTAATGTTCCAGAGGCAGGATTTCGGTCGGCAGAGGACATTCATATTCATATTGGAGAAATTCTTGAGTTTTTAAATTAGGATCAGATTCGTATACTACGTCTGTTGCAGCAAGAGAATTAACCCATTGTATCCATCTCGGATGTAGTGCTTTAGCATTTGGAATGCTTGCTTTTGTTACTGCTTCTAGGGCAGGTACTGGAGTAACGATTATTATTCGCTTACCTTGTGCTAGGGCTCTTTCTTTTGCTACAGCAGTCTGAACCGCAGTTAGAATTTTTTCAGTAGAACTGAATTTCATTTCAGCTTGTGTGTACAAGTGAGATTTGTAAGCTATTGGTACCGTTTCTCCCTCATTAGAGGTTAGGTATGTGAATCCGCATCTTCCTGGGATGACTCGGATTACAAGGTTGCGTACGTTTTCGCGTGTTTGCAGTTTTGTTTTAGCTAACATGTCTGTTTGTAATGATCTTAAGATTTCTGTGTGTTTCTGAGTCCAATTGATTGTTTTGAAATCAGGTTTTATTAATTCATAGAGAGGTTTAACCCTCTCTGCATAATTTAGAATGTATGTTCTTCCGAAATTCAGGAAACCTAGTATTGATTGTAAGTTCTTTAGCGTTTTTAGGTCTCGCCTGTCGATGCGCATGCGCATCGAGCAAGGCGAGAGTATTGGGACTTATCCACTCTTTATCCACACTGCAAGGAATCGTGGCGATTCCTTGCAGTGCCCGTGACTTTTAAGCTCAATGCGCATGCGCATTGAGCTTAAAAGCGCGTGCACGTCCGTCTTTGTTTACCCGCTCCGCCCCCTCCCCTTCCCGCCGTGTCGCATTTCTCCTCCCCCCTCCCCTCTCTTCCCTCCGTCTTGTTTATTTTACCCGCTCCGCCCCCTCGCATTTCTCCTCCCCCCTCCCCTCTCTTCCCTCCGTCTTGTTTATTTTACCCGCTCCGCCCCCTCCCCTTCCCGCCGTGTCGCATTTCTCCTCCCCCCTCCCCTCTCTTCCCTCCGTCTTGTTGCCTATGGGCGGCTGTGCTGGCAAGCAGCGCTGCTTCCTCTCCTCTTTCTGTTGAAACAAACAGCAGGGAGGGGAGGCGTTTCCAGGGCCAGCTCACTCTCGCTCTCTTCGTCTTGTTAGGGTTTTCACCACCAGAATCAAGGAGTGACAAACCAGCCAGTATGTACATTTTCAATTCAGAACGCCACCTTTTTTATGCACACTGATTTACACAATATTTCTGCGCAGTGTCCCGTTATTATTTCAAGGCGCTACATTTGCTCGTGACAAACATCTCGCAAACCATTTCAGCGAGCAAAGACGCGCCTCGCGCTGCCTGCGTCTATGTGACAGCGCGAGACGCTTCTTAAAATAGAGCAGCGGTCGCTGAGCTCCGGTTCAAGCCCTCGTAAACTTTATTTTTTCAATGCAATACGTCTGTTCCAAAACAAGCAGGCCCTCGGCCCGCCGCTGCCGCTGCACACAGGCTCCGTTGTGCCGCCGCGGTGAATCACTCCTCCTGCAGGCGGCTGATCTCCTGGGGCTGGCGGGAGGCCAGGGCGGCTGCAGCTGGGCCTTGCTGTCTGTTCTCCAGGCCTGGGGGGCAGGAAGGCTTGGCGCTCACCAGCGCGCCCTGTTATGAATGCTGCCTGTACCCAATGTGCCCTCGTTCCTCGCCTGTGCCCGGACCCCGTCTTTTGCCTCTGGCTGTGGAGCGCTTCTCTCTGTTTCCACCTCGTTTCCCCGAGCGGGGGCCGCACCTGGTACCCCCTCCAGCCTCACACCCTTTACGCTTCCTGTCTAATGAACTGTGTTTCCATCACTGCTCTCTCTCCCTGCCAATGTCGCCTTTCTCTCCCATTGCCCTCTGTCTATGACCCTTCACCAGTCGCTGTCTCTTCTTCTCTGCCCGTCACCTCTGCAAGGGGGTCTCCTTTCTTCATGCCCTCCCGTCCTTTGTTGACATTGTCACTCTCAGCTCTCCTCACGCGCCCTCTCTCCTGAAGTGTCAGTAATCGCGGCCGCCGTTTCTCCCTCCCCTCACCTCTCTCCCTACTTCCCTCGATCTGTCTGTAACAGAGTCACTGCTCCTCCCACTCTCTCTCTCTGTCTGCCTGACGCCCTCTCGCCTATCCTCCTATCCTGCCATCTCTCTCACATCCTGACATCTCTCTCACATCCTGACATTTCTCTCACACTCTCTCCCATCCGGCCATCTCTCTCTCCCATCCTGCCATCTCTCTCCCTTCCTGACATCTCTCTCTCCCATCCTGCCATCTCTCTCTCATCCTGCCATTTCTCTCACACTCTCTCCCATCCTGGCTGCTCTCTCCCATCGGGCCACCACCCTCACCCTCACTCACCCTCACTCACTCACCCTCAACCCCTCACCCTCACCCCCTCAACCCCTCACCCCCTCACCCTCAACCCCTCACCCTCAACCCCTCACCCTCACCCCCTCACCCTCAACCCCTCACCCTCAACCCCTCACCCTCACTCACCCTCAACCCCCTCACCCTCACTCACTCACCCTCAACCCCTCACCCTCACTCACTCACCCTCAACCCCTCACCCTCAACCCCTCACCCCCTCACCCTCAACCCCTCACCCTCAACCCCTCACCCTCAACCCCTCACCCTCAACCCCTCACTCACCCTCACTCACCCTCACTCTCACTCACTCTCACTCACCCTCACTCACCCTCACTCACCCTCACTCACCCTCACTCACCCTCACTCACCCTCAACCCCTCACTCACCCTCACTCATCCTCACTCACCCTCAACCCCTCACCCTCACCCTCACCCACCCTCAACCCCTCACCCTAACTCACACTCACCCTCACTCACCCTCACCCTCACTCACCCTCACTCTCACTCACCCTCAACCCCTCACTCACCCTCAACCCCTCACTCACCCTCAACCCCTCACTCACCCTCAACCCCTCACTCACCCTCAACCCCTCACTCACCCTCACTCACCCTCACTCACCCTCACCCACCCTCACCCTCACTCACCCTCAACCCCTCACCCTCACACAGTGCAATAGGTCTCGGAGCATTTGAGTTAGAGCTTTTAGAATTGTTTATGGCTTTTTTTATTTGTAATTCTTTAGCATTGGCTACAGGAAACAAAAATGCTAAAGATTTACAAAAAAACCCCATAAACAATTCTAAAAGCACTAACTCTAATGCTGCGAGACCTATTGCATTTCCAATGCTTGTTGGTGCTTGGAGTACAGCACACTTCTCTAAGAAGTTGTCTGCTAGGCTTTTGCCTTCACTTGATAATTCATATCCTACAAACAGGACAGTTAGATGAGCAATTCGTGACTTTTTAAAGTTGAATTTGTACCCCTCAGCTGCGAACCCAAGTATTATGGTGTTCACACTTTTCAAGTGTGTCTCCAGGTCATCATCTGTGAGATAGATGTCATCGACATAGGATAATGCCTCATCATCATATATTTGTAGTAACTCTGTTACCCTTGCTGAGAATACTCCTGGGCTATTCTTGAATCCCTGTGGGAGTCGACAGAATTGTTAATGTGACCCCATTATTGAGAAAGTGGTCAAATACCTGCTTTCAGGGGCTATGTTTTGACAAAAGAATCCATTAGAGATATCTAATGTTGTTTTATATTTTTTGCGCACAATGTTATTCATTAGTGCGGCACTGTGTGAGTTTTGTACTGCAAATGTTTTGCAACAGGAGTTTAAATGTCTGTAGTCCAAAACTAGACGATATGAATCGTCTGGCTTGGAGACAGGAAACAAAGGATTGTTCATTTGTGAGGTGCATGTTTCAATCACCCCCTGGTATTCAAGTTGATCTAAGATCTCCCTGACTTGTTTTTTAGCTTCTTTTTTAACTGGGTACTGCCTTTGTGCAGTGGGTTGACTTTTTAACTGGATTTTGTGAGGAGGAGAATCCTCATCCCATCCTACATGATTTTTATATAATGCAGGGGCTTGGGCTACTGCCCATTTTCTTGCAAATGTGTATTTTTTATGAATTGGAATATGATTTGAGAAGGCAGGCATAATCATTTCTTCGCCATGAGGGCACTCCCTGACAAACTCTGGTGGCCAGTCTTTTTTCAGCTAACAGGATATCATAGCCTTTAGATAAGTTGTCCAAAAAGAGACCCCTTATTTTCCTAGTTTTGTCCCCCTCTATACGCAATGTTATCTCGTATAATTTATGGGGTTTGCTAACTCTGGAGTCTGCAGTTTCCACCTGAATATATTCATTTGTGGCCACTGTCTCCAGAAGATTCATCAGGATCTTGCGAACTATGGTTACTTCTGCTGCGCTGTCTAGCACTGTCTGGGTCCACTCTTCGTTTTTCAGTTGTGTCCTCAGTATTCTCGGCATGTTTTATTTTAATACTGACTACCTTCTTTCTTGGATATTGTAATTTTTTACTTTGATGAGCAGGTTCCTTGTCTTTGGACTTGACGTGCTCTTCCTTGTGTTCTGACCGTCCTCTTCTTTCCGATTTCTGTGAGGAATTCTGAAAAGATCGAGAGGGACGTGTATCAATATCTTGATATCTGTCAGGTTTTCTCAATTTATCCCTATATCTAAGGTTGTATCTTTTCTCAGAGGGCTCCCTTTGGGGAGACTTGTTTCCTCTTTCTGGAGATCTATCTCTCCGCTGAGGAGACCTTCCTCTGGACTGAAAACGTTTTTCTCTGGGAGTGGATTGTTTATTACCATCCCAACTCTTTTTTGGAGTGTTCAGATTATTTTTAATAAAGGTTTTTTCAGGATTTTCAATTAGTTGTGGTTTTAGTGGTTTCCCACCCAAACTATCTCTTCCTAGTTCTTCATAGGATTTTTCTATGATTCTGGCAAGTTCAAAAGGTTGTTCTGCTATATCTGTTTCTTTCAGTTTCTGCAGGTATTTTGTATCGTCAATTGAACTAATTCTCTATATGCTTTTGTTAATTCTTTTATTTTAACTAAAAGTTCTTCGCTTGACATTTTTTCTATGTCGGATTCTGGTGTGTAGCTGTCTAGAACCGGCCATGTGGCTCCTGGTCTACCTAGTGGACCGAGCCTGGTGATGTGATTTTGATGTTTATGGGCACCATTAAACCAGAGCAGGTGCTCTTGGTAAGTTAGTGGAATTTCAACGTCCTCGAAAGGAGCGTATACATCCGGAGGTTCCTCTATTTTATAATAGTGGAATTCGTGTGTTACAGCATGTGCTGCTGGAAATTGTATCCATGAATAAAATACCTCTGTCTGCCGATATTCATGGGCCTCTACCACGAATATGACTGTACCACCTCGTGATGATCCTCCATTTTCTATAAGTTTTTTAGTTATAGTTCGTCTTACAATTACCGGAATGATTATAGCATTCAGGTCATTGTCTTGGAGACTTGTGTCATCCACTAGGAGTTGAGCTGCTATTCTAGCTTTCTCCCTTTCATCGTCACTTTCTGTCATTTTTTACTAACAGAAAGCTTTGTTGCAGAGCAAGTTTCAAGGAAACAAAGATTAGGTGCACAATATTTTGGAACACTGTATCCTTCAACGTTGACTAAACCAAAAACTAATACATAGGAATCTCTTCCTTCTAAGGTCCGGCGTATTTTAACCTTTTACCCACTCCAGACGTCTATTGGAGTTTTTACGGGAAAAGGGGTCTGTGTGAAAAAGCACGACTGAGTTACTCTAATGTCTTGCGTTAGATTATCGCCTTACCAAATGTTGGGCACCATGTAGTGTAGTTCCTATATTCCCAATAGGCTCTGCGCATTGGAAAAATATAAACAGCAGTGTAGACATAGGACTGAGGTCGACTAGGTCTCTACTGACTATATTAGACTTAATTAGTTTTGCCAGATAGCTCAGAGGTCACTAGAAACTTTCTCGAATGTTCAGGAAAGAGTTAACCGTCCTGATTTAGACAAGAAGGGATTAGTTTCTGACAACCGCATAAACATGACAACTTTGCTCCCTCAGAATAAAGAGTGTATCTCTAGAGTCGTGTGAAAACAATAGACGGTTATTTCACTTAGTCAATCGTGCATACTTAGTTTCACCAGAGTGCAGAGAAATAGAGAGACGGGTGTTTTCAATAAAAGGTGTTATTTATTGAGCAGACTTCTTTCTCATGCAAGAGAAATGAATTGCCACAATTGCAATACTTATCATGTAGTAAAGTGCGTACAGTAAAAGGAGTATTATGAAATAATACTGTAAAAGCATTGATATGGTTTCTTAGCCATATGATACTTTAAAATGGATAAAATATATACATACATAAAAACATTGACTAACGTACTCAACTGGTGCTTCTAAGATACGCCTACCCCGGTGTACCTGACCTAAGCCTAATACGTGGGAAGGAGTAAGTAAGTTGCAGTTTAAGTTAAGTTGGTTTTTTGCCAAGAATCTGAATCAAGAATTCTCTTAAGGGTTTAGTCAGCTCCGTGCCTTGGTAATAGAATGTAGGAGGTCTTGTATCTCTCTCTCAGGACTCGATCTCCCAGCAACCCGCTGGGCTTCGGGTAAGTAGATAGCCGCTCTGCTCCTAACCACCGTGTGTTTGCTTAAGGCAACGTTGGTATATTTATACCTGGAAGGTGCCTGGTTTGACGTAAGGTTGGACATAAGACGTCACTAAGAACTAACAGTTCTTGCTGGACTCTAGGATTTCTTGTGCAACTCAAAACAAGAGCAGGGGGATTTCCCGGGCTGCTGGAGGCTTGGTTTGTTTAAGGAACGCGTTGTACTTTCTAGGAGTCTAGGGGAGTAGCCTTGCCGTATTTGGACTGCATGGGCTATAACTAAATATGGATATGATTCTTATGCCTTTATAAGGATATTATTTATTATAACCATATAAGGGCATAAATCGGGAATATCGAATTAGGGTCCTAGTTAGAAACACAACACTTTATTACTGACCACAAAATCGATCTTCTGTTCATTACAGAAACATGGACCGATTTGGCATCTGAACCAGATCTGGTAGTGGCCACCCCTGAGGGCTATAACACTGTGAGACAGGACAGAGTAGACTAAAAAGGGGGTGGGTTAGCAATAATCTAGAGTAGCAAATTCCCCACTAAGATACTCCATGCTCCCTTGACAACTTGCGAAGCAATATATTTTTCCATCTCACTGACCCCCTCTCAAATCTTTAAGGGCATTCTACTCTATTGACCACCGGGAACTGGGATAGAATTTCTGACCACTTTTAGTGATGTCCTCGAGTCTATAGCAGTTGAACACACCTTCACAATCTAAGGTGACTTCCATTTTCACCTAGAAAATGTATATGATAAGGACACTAAAACCTTATTAGCAGATCTTGAGTTGATGGGCTTATCACAGCTAGTCTCGGATAGCACTCATGTTTGCCGGTCATATATTAGACGGTCTCTTTACTAATTCCAAAAATATCTTTATAAAAGAAATTCTACCCCTAGCATGGTCTGACCACCATGCTGTTATATTTGACATACTACTTGACAACAATTTGTCCACTAACGCATGTGTGAAGGGAACGGTTGCATTTAAGGCTTGGAAAAACTTAGATAATCAACAGCTAATGACACACCTGTCTTCCACTCAACCTGAGGTGTCCGATGATCCAAACATAGCCTCAACAGCCTATAACAGTGGTTCCCAAACTTTTTTGCCCTGTGGCTCCCTTGACCTAATCGGCTGTTGGCCGTGGCTCCCACCATTTTTTACCACGCCCCTTTAAGAGACTCCCCCCACACCCACAGCCCCCCTCTGTATCCCACTTAAAACACTGGTTAAACCCCTCCATTCGTACAAAAAGGCCTCTGGTGTCCATGTTAACCCCAGCCCCATGCTTTATAATGTGCTGCCACTATCACCATGTCGCAGAACAATGTTGAATGTGTACATCAGTTTGCCTGACCAATACAACGCTCGACCATAGCTGCCAAGGTTTCAGATTACTATGTGTGACATGTTCATAATTTCAGTTTAATTATGAGTGACATTTTAGTGACAATGAGTGACACTTTCAATCGCACAATATCAAGCAATGAAAACTAGGGAAATAGGCATAGGACCGAGTAAATAACACTTAACACAAACAAGTATAGCGCATTGTGAACAAAACTGTAATATTTAAAAAGTGAACTCCATTCTAACACTGATAAGCTGCGCGCAAACCGGGGCGGACCTCTCTGGGTTAATGGTTTATTAGTTATATGTCACAAATAGCAGTCATATTTATGCAGTCAGCGGCACAGATCACACCATGACCCACAGACTATCACAGAGGCAGTGTGACCGAGTGACCCCACCGTCCCAAAATGAGCTGGTGGGCTATCACAACACATACCCACCAGTGCAACACCCATTGTACTCCAAGAGCTTCAGCCCCCTCCCCCCACCTCCCCACACCTACCTCTCTCGTCTGTGTGTGTCAGCCCGGGCCGAGACAGCTTCCCAGGGACACACACAGCCGCACCCGAGCACTTCACAGGTCTTTAAAAGACCATTTCCATGTTAATGAGGCATTACTGCTGTTTCACCCCTTTAAAGAGCCCCTGCAGCTCCACTCTGCCTGTTGCTTAAAGATTCAGCCCCCCCCCCCAAAAAAAGTTGAGCCTCTGATGCCCACTCCCTCCCAGCCCATTACTGGCTAGCATGCAATTTCCCTCATCGTGCCCGTGGTGCCCCTGGCACCTCATTACGGTGCACCGGGGTGCCGCGGCGCACAGTTTGGGAACCACTGGCCTATACCAATTGGCTCCTCAATGAGATGAATTATCTAGTGCCAACTAAAATTATATCTAAAAATCAAAGCTCTCCATCAGCTCCCTGGTTCACTAATGCATTCAGAGAACAAAAGCAAAAGTGTAGAAATCAGGAAAGACACTGGCGTAAATCTTATGCCAACAAAGAAAAACTTCTGTATAAGAATGAACTAGCGAAATAAAAATTAATGATCATTCAAGAACAACGCATTTATTTTACAACGCAGATTGAATTGGCTAAGAATTCAAATAAACAACTCTACCAAGTAGTCACCAAGATATCGCATCAAGTGTCAGAAGCTATCCCTGCACCGTCACAAACACTGTGTAATTCCTTAGCGGACTATTCTTACGACAAAGTAAATAATATTTATGCTAACTTCTCTGTCTAAAGAAATTCGTCTGCTCAACTTTTATCCACAAATGCTCCAGCTCACTTCCTAGTGCAATGTCATAAAGTCAGTATAGCCCAAGTCACTAATATCATGACTACCGTCAAATCCGGCTCAGCTAATGATCCCTGTCCACCAGCTGTTCTTGCACCTGTCACTGAAATAACAGCCCCTGTACTAACAAGAGATATGTAATGCAATGTTTTCATCTGGGATATATCCGACTGCTTGGAAAAACACCATACTAAAACCTCTATTGAAAAAATCCCATTTGGATGCGGAGGACACCAAAAACTATAGGCCCATTGCCAGTCTGCCTTTCCCGGCCAAAGTGGCTGATAAAGTAATGAACTATCAAATCTCTAAATTTATAGAGGATAATCACCGGCTAGATGATACCCAATTTGGATTTCGCAAAAGTCATAGTACATAGACTGCATTAATCAAGGCATCAGAGGAAACAAGATTCATCCTTGACCAGGGAGGGACGGCAGTTCTCATTCTGCTGGACCTCTCCGCTGCATTTGACACGGTCGATCATAACACTCTGATCGACCGTGTCACTGCGATGGGCATTCAGGACAAAGCAAGAGACCTGCTGTCTTCCTTTCTCACTAACCGGACCCAAACTGTAACACTGGGCAACTTCCACTCTGCCCAGATGACATTACCGAGCGGTGTTCCACAGGGCTCATCCCTAAGTCCGATGCTTTTTAACATCTATGTGTCGGACTTAGCCAGAGTCATCAAGGCACATGGGATGGGCCTAATATCGTAGGCTGACGACACACAGCTGGTGCTCGTTATAAATGACAACGGAGAAAGGGTTGCAGCCAGCTTCCAAAAAGGCATGCTGGCCATCAGTAGTTGGATGGCCAGCAATTGTCTTAAACTAAACTCCGACAAAACGGAGGTTATGATTTTTGATAAGCTGCCTCCCATCTGGTCTAGTTCCTGGTGGCCATCAGCTCTCAGTCCCCCACCGAACCTGGTTTCCAAGGTCAAGAACCTAGGTATAATATTCGATGACAAAATTGACTTTTGCACCACATGCTAATGCAATTGTCTCAGCCTCTTTTCATAAACTTCGAATAATTAAAAAGATCTTACCATATCTCCCTCTTAATGCAGGAAGGACCTTGGTCGGTGCATTGGTGATGTCATCCCTGGATTACTGTAATGGACTCTTCTCCAATGCACAGAAAAGGGTTATTCAAAAACTGCAATCTGTGCAGAATGCAGCAGCTAGAATGCTGTCAAAAACCCCTAAATTCATGCCCATCTCACATGTAATCAAAAGATACCACTGGCTCCCGGTGATGAACCGAATTAAATTCAAGGCATTATATATTGCCTGTAAATCCTCTCGAAATCTAGGTCCTCAGTTCCTAATAAAATGCCTAGCCATCCACATCCCAATAGACCACTTCGATCCTCCAATGCAGTTCTCTTGTCAGTGCCGCGTACCAAAACTGTCTCTTGGGGTGATCGACGTTTTGATGTCACGGTCACAAAACTATGGAACTCTTTCCCGCTGGAGATCAGATCCTCTCGAACTTTGCTGGCCTTCAGAAGGAAAATAAAGACATGGCTGTTTAATCAATAACCTGCTTATCATTTTGCCACTGTCCACAGCGCCGAGACGCCCCGGGGCATTTATTCGCTTTATAAGTCTCAAAATAAATAAATAAAATAAAACTACCAAAACATTGGGAAGGGAAGTGTGGATTTACTATTCTAAACTTCATATCTAGGCACCTTGAAGCTATATGTATATTGTCAAAGGTTGTATATTTGGGGCAAGCAAGGTATAGTAAATACATACCTATATTATACGTACTGTTACAATATTTTTGTAGATAATATTCTAGCTACAATACTTTCGTAGTGCGATATTTGAAGCTCAATATTCTAGAAGGATATCTCTGAGCATTTTAGTAGTCCAACCACATTGGAACACAAAGTCTCTGCTTCAATAAGGTAAAGCATGTGATGCGATTATATAGTGGATGGCAAAGAGTGGGCAGACTATAAGAATTTAGTAATCCATACTTTCCCCAAAAATAATATGCATCTGTGGGGTTCCTTCCAGTTAGGGCTGAGACATACCATGCTCACAAATCAGTTACAGCCTGGGCACATTCTGCATTAATAAATCTGAATTTGTGGAGGAATTGTCTCTTATGTGGAAAAGATGATACAGAGAGCAAATGAAAAAAAAATGCTCAAGAAATAAAGATTAACCCCTTCCGTGCGGCCGCGATTCCCCCCGTGTGCGGCCGCCGAACGAACAGGGCGGGGCCGTGACGAACCCCAGCCGTCATCAGCACACGAGCACCGTGGAGCGTGACGGCTGGGGTTCGTCACCAGCATGGAAGGGGTTAAAACATGCTGGCTATTAGTTATGAAGCAAGTATAAAAGAACAAGTGCACTCCTTCCCTTAGTGTTTAGGTACATTTTGCTTTAACTGCCAACGCTCTGCGTGCAAAACAGCGCTGTGACTGTCCAAACACTGCATATCCAAAGATACTGCCAAAAGGGTGACACTGGCGACCCAGCTGCTGCACTGCGAAAATGAGGAACTTTTCCTCTTGAGTAAACCACATTTTTTTCTTCCTTAACCAAAGTAATCCAAAGTAATCCCACATTGTAAATTTCTATTGAGCAATCCATACTCCAGAGACAGGTTGAATTTGAATACTTTATTCCGCATTTTCAAATAACGTATGCTGCTAATCCAAGCTTAAACATAGACCTGTGCTATCAACCGGCTTTTGAGCCAACCCAGTAAATTAATAACCCAATGCATTCAAACTTATTAGTTCTTCGTCAGGGGAACTGCAAGAAATCAGAGAAAAGTATAGGAACAGTGTGCTTAATGCCAGAATTCATAACATCAACAGAAATCATTTGAATGTATGACCATAATCTCCCTCGTAACCCACCTCATGAGGGCTCCCATTAACAAAAATACATAAATAGCACAAAGTTCTTAAACCATGAAAATCATAATATCACCAATAGTTTGCTCTTCCCAAATTGTAACCCCCTTCTTATCAACCCGAACTAATACATTATACTCCAGATTGAATAAAGTGTCCTGTGCCACGAACTCCTCTAACCCCTTTACCTAACGTTCACAAAAAACGAAATTAATTATTTTACCTAATAGAGCTGCAGACAGTATTTCGACATGTTCGTGCCTTCCTCCGTAATTCAAAAAAATCATCAACTTCCCTCCCTCGTGTGTTTTACTTTGCTTTTCATTTAATTGGATTCACAGTTTGAATAGTCAGGGTCAGTGTTTTATGGGAACGGTAGTCATTATTTATAGGGTACAAGCACATACTAAAAGAGGTCATGTGATATTTTTGAATTCATGGAGTAATTGGGGGCACATGAGTTTGCAGGTATTAAGAGGTTCGTGTGGGAGGAAAGTTGATGATTTTTAGGTCTCGCCTGAGCCAGCCCATGTGCTGCCCATGCGTGATATTTAGTAGCTGCTTTAAAAGTGCTACCAAAGCGGCCACCAGAATGCGGTCACGCGCGCTACGCTCTGCCTCTGCTGCGCGCGCATCCCTTGTTTTCTTCCACTTTCGCGCAAAGCGCGGGTGCCACGATTATAGCAAAAGTAAAGAAATTGATTTTTGTTTCTATTTCTTTACTTTTGCTATAATGGCGGCACCCGCGCTTTACTAAGAACTGAAGAACTGAATTTAGCATTTCCTGTCTACCAAAAGCCCATTTCAGAGCACTGGATTCCAGCGGTCATGGAATGGGCCTAGCAGATAGTGTTTATGCCAATGATATTTCCTCCTAGAGGTCTGCAGAAGCATAATGCAATGAGGGAAGCAGTGGAGACTTTGCTAAGTAAAACAACAGTGACATCGATCTCTCCAGAAGGGCTTGCAGGTGGTCATTTCAAATGTGCTAGTAGAAATTCCTCTTGTGATTTCAGGATGATTCTGGTTTCAGAAAACTCAGCCATTTCATCCTTACAGCCTTTTTGAACATGGAAACACTCCAAAAAAAGATTCCCCTATCTCTTTCAGAAAACATGCGCATGAGCACGTTTGTTGACGGGAGGAAATATCTCTGGGATTTAGTTATAGAAAAACAATACTAGATTATAGTGCCTCTTTTGGGTTCAAGTTCTCTATGAAAATCTTCATCAAAGTGCTAGTTCAACTGATGAGCATATTTCATGCAACGTAGCATGGTATAGAAATACCCGGATAATTGGTAGGTCGACTCCCCATCCAAGGGCAGGAAGGCCAGAGACATAGTGAAAGTGTACATCATTTAGCGGGAGCTAAATGATGTACACTCTTTTGAACTGGAGCAAGTTTCATCTGTCTCCCCTCAAAAAGCTTTTGCACAATGTTGAAGCAAGATTTTGGTATTGTTCTTGGAGAAATGGGATGTGGAGTTGAGAGAGCACTCGGAACTCCTCAAAGCTCGACTGAAGCCTATAGCAAAATGATAGTTGCAGGTCAATGGGAGCATTGTGACAGCAATTCAACCACGTTATTGGGCATCACTCACCCTTGTGTGGCTCGTCGGACACATGGACATACTATTGTTCTAGACATATAAATAACTTGGAAGGATGTACCTTGATGACTGTCAATATCACTGAGGAATTGATTTGGTGGACAATTTGCTTTAATCTAGAAAGTACCTCTCCTGTATCATGCTCCTGATTCATCATACCTGTGCCAGGGGAGTGGGAGGGGTATAACCTTGGAGACTCATTCTGTTCCAACTGCAGGGACTGAAGATCGCCCATCTAGCAGGTTTAGAATTCTGGCACCTGCTAAAAGAAAAATCTAACCTGAAACAGACAGACTATAGCACTAGTAAAGCTTACACAAATTCTCGGGGGAGGATAAAATCTATGGCTCTGCCAGTTTTAGCAACAGTAATTGGAAGATGGGCAAAATAAAGTCAAACATGTCTCGCAACAGAAGAACTCTTTTGTACATCTTTCTCTCCTTTCTGGACCTCTATTTGCCTCTTAAGATCTTCTCACAACTTCATACATGGTTTCAAAGTTGTATCCTGAAGTTCTTTCCCTCTTAAAGAATGCTTACGAAAACAATTTCTGTTCCCATTGCCTTGATCCAAATGTCTGAGAGAGGTGGGAAGCTGTTAGTCTGATTTCCAACATTCCTATTGTTGGAGCACAACCTGGAGAGAGTAATGCTTCTGAGACCTCATGTGGTGGTGGTTTCTAGTTCCACAAGAACGTATTGGCAAGCCAGATTAACCCTTCAAGTAGCAGTGAATGATAAGTGGGTCATTATAGTAGTATGAGTACCTTAAGGGCCCCCATTCTCAGGGAAATTTATTGTGCAGAAAATGCTTAGCAGAAAATATGTTTCTGCAGCATAAAGCATTGTCAGGAGAAATGGATTCAGGGATTCAGAAGTCCAAGCGTCTGTCCACCCTTAAGTTATACGAACATGTCAGGGCCTCCATCCAAATTGATGCATAGACAGGAAGGTGAGTTGTTGTGTTTCGGAGGTTTCTTGGCTTTTCTCTTCCTCCATGAATGTTTGGCTTCACTTGCTTTTGTAGGTGGAGGAACGAGGACAGCAAATTCCATGGAATATTCGGCTGAAAGTAGGGATCTCCTGCAAGCGGTCTAAGGAAGGTGTTTGACCAGCATGTGCTGGAGGAGAAGGTATAGATGGAATTTTGATCCCATCATCTGTTCAGCACCATTGAGGGTTCGAGATGTGGTTGCTAGTCAAATAAATTTGCATTTAATACATAATTTCATGTGTTATGTGAATTAATGTGTGCAAGGTTCCTGCCAGGAGAATAGATTTGTGGGCACATTCTAAGGAATGGGACAAGTAAGTGGTCCCAAGGATCCATATTACTTCCACTATTACTTTCTTCCCTCTCATCAAAAATGAGTTGCCCGACACATGTTGGATTAGCTTTATACTTATAGGAGATTTGATGGACGGAAGTGAAATTTCATCCATGTAAACAGTCAGAGGGTTGGAGGTAAGATTTTTTGTTTTATTAAGGAAAACAGATGTCTGTCCCAAGAGAAGGGTCAACATAATGGTAAGTAACGGGACGCGTGAGGTGGACCATTGATCATTTGTAAGTAATCCAGTTATTCACAAATACATTTTCTCAATAGTAGCATGACTTCACTGCTGTCTATAGTAGAGTTTCGTCAACATTCTATCAATGTTTGCACACCTTGGTACTTTACTGCTTTGATTAGTGGTTGTACGGAGCACAAAAACATAATGGTACGAAAATAATATAGCCAAAATGTCAACTACCAAAACATTGGGAAGGGAAGTGTGGATTTACTATTCTTAACTTCATATCTAGGCACCTTGAAGCTATATGTATATTGTCAACGGTTGTATATTTGGCGCAAGCAATGTGTAGTAAATGTATACCTATATTATACGTACCTTTACAAGATTTTGGTAGTTAATAGTCTTGCTACAATACTTTTGTAGTGCGATATTTGAAGCTCAATATTCTGGAATTATATCTCTGAGCATTTTAGTAGTCCAACCACATTGGAACACGAAATCTCTGCTTCAATAAGGTAAAGCATGTGATGCGTTTATATAGTAGATGGGAAAGAGTGGGCAGACTATATGAACCTAGTAATCCATATTTTCCCAAACAGATAATATCAATCAATCAATCAATCAATCAAAGCATTTATATAGCGCACTACTCACCCAGAGGGTCTCAAGGCGCTAGGGGGGGGGGGTCCGCTACTGCTCGAACAGCCAGGTTTTGAGTTGCTTCCTGAAGGCGAGGGGGTCCTGGGTCAGGCGGAGGTGGGTCGGGAGGGAGTTCCATGTCTTGGCGGCGAGGTAGGAGAAGGACCGTCCCCCTGTGGTGGCTCTTCGGATGCGGGGGACGGCAGCGAGGGCGTGGCCGGTCGATCGGAGCTGGCGTTTGGGAGCGTAGAAGTTGAGGCGACTGTTGAGGTACCCGGGGCCTTGGTTGTGTAGGGCTTTGTGTGCGTGGGTGAGGAGACGGAAGGTGATTCTCTTGTTGACCGGGAGCCAGTGCAGGTCTCTCAGGTGTCCGGAGATGTGGCTGCGACGGGGGATGTCCAGGATGAGTCGTGCTGAGGCGTTTTGGATCCGCTGGAGTCTCTTCTGGAGTTTGGCGGTGGTTCCGGCGTAGAGGGAGTTGCCGTAGTCCAGGCGGCTGGTGACGAGGGCCTGGGTGACCGTCTTCCTGGTCTCAGTGGGGATCCACCGGAAGATCTTACGTAGCATGCGGAGGGTGTTGAAGCACGACGAGTAGACTGCGTTGACTTGTCTGGTCATGGAGAGGGAGGAGTCCAGGATGAATCCCAGGTTGCGTGCGTGGTCTGTTGGTTTGGGTGCGCTGCCCAGGGCGGGGGGCCACCAGGAGTCGTCCCAGGCGGAGGGTGAGGATCCCAGGATGAGGACTTCCGTCTTGTCCGAGTTCAGTTTCAGGCGGCTGTTCTTCATCCATTCGGCTACCTCTTTCATCCCTTCGTGAAGGTTGGCTCTGGCGGTGGCGGGGTCGTTGGTGAGGGAGAGGATCAGCTGGGTGTCATCGGCGTAGGAGATGATGTTGAGGTTGTGCTGGCGTGCGATGGCTGCGAGGGGGCTCATGTAGACGTTGAAGAGGGTAGGGCTGAGCGAGGAGCCTTGGGGAACGCCGCAGATGACTTTGGTGGCTTCAGATCTGAACGTGCATCTGTGGGGTGCCTTAAAGTTAGGGCTGGGACATGCCATGATCACAAATCAGTTACAGCCTGAGCACATTCTGAATTAATCATTCTGAATTTGTGGATGAGTTGTCTCTTATGTGGAAAAGATGATAACAAATACTCAAGAAATAAATATTAAGACATGCTGGCTAATAGGTATGAAGCAAGTGTAGAAGAACAAGTGCACTCCTTACCTTAGTGAATAGGTAATTTTTGCTTTAACTGCCAAGGTTCTGAGTGCAAAACAGCGATGTGTCTGTCCAAACACTGCATATCCAAAGATACTGCCAAAAGGGGGACACTGGCAACCCAGCTGCTGCACTGCGAAAATGAGGAACTTTTCCTCTTCAGTAAAGCACATTTTTTTCTTCCTTAACCAAAGTAATCCATAGTAATCCCATATTGTAAATTTCTATAGAGTAATCCATATATTTCATGTTAGATCACTCCAGAGACAGGTTGAACTTGAATGCTTTATTCCAGATTTTCAAATATCGTATGCCTCTAATCCAAGTTTAAACATAGACACGTGCTATCAACCTGCTTTTGAACCAACACATGTAAATTAATCCAATGCATTTCGAACTTATTAGTTCTTCGTCAGGGGTGCTGCAAGAAATCAGAGAAAAGTACATGAAAAGCGTGCTTAATGCCAGAAATCATAACATCAACAGAAATCATTGGAATGTATGACCACAATCTCCCTCGTAACCCACATCGTGAGGGCTCCCATTAACAAAAATACATAAATAGCACCAAGTGCTTAATCCATGAAAATCATATCACCAACAGTTTGCTCTTCCCAATTTCAATCAATCAATCAATCAATCATATCATTTGTAAAGCGCACTACTCACCCGTGAGGGTCTCAAGGCGCTGGGGTGGGAAATGCTGTTACTGCTCGAAAAGCCAGGTCTTGAGGAGCTTTCTGAAGGTCAGCAAGTCTTGGGTCTGCCAATGGGGAGGGTGTTCCAGGTCTTGGCAGCAAGTTGGAAGAACGATCTACCTCCGGAGGTCGCTCTTCGGAAGCGGGGGACTGTGGCGAGGGCGAGGGCGGCGGAGCGGAGCTGGCGATGGGGGTGTAGAAGCTGAGTCGTCCAACCAAGATAGTCATTCATTTTTGAGTTGCACTAAGAAGTCTTTAACAGAAGAATTGTCAAATTGAGGTTGTACTCTAGTTTATTTAATCAAACTTCAAAATATACTTTATATGGCTTCAGAGTAAAAACCATAAAAGTTACACAATTCCGTACAATACAATGAATGACAATAAGGGATAGGGAATTAATCCTATAGAAAAAGCAGCAGTATATACATCTTGTGCAAAAGATTAATCAGACGGATAAAACAGACAATAAGGGGTGCCACTAGCTCTCCATACAAATCTTAGATCTCAATGAAGATTTCAGAAAGCCTACTATAAAAGACACACATTCTGGTTTCAACAGTTGTAAATGAAATAGAGCTGGACGGACCTGGATGAAATTCAACTTTTTTAAAAGAGGTGTAAGGAAATATCTGCGAGGTACTTCATAAAATTTACAAAAAAACATAAAGTGCAGCAAATCCTGAGGAGACACTCCATCGCAGCCACAGGATGCTAACATCTGACCTCTGCAGCTCCCTTTTGGGGCGGCAAGCAACAAATAAAAATAATCTAACCGAAATCTGACCAATAAAAACCGTTCATGAGATGAAAGTGGCCACAAAAGATAGGGCTCAAAGGATGGAGATGTTTTGAGCACCATATGTTTGCGGACACTCGATTTTCCAATTTCTGTATCATCTCTACCGATCTTTTTTGAGGTAGTGAAAGTATACTTTACAAATACCACATCCTTCGATATAATTGAATCAGGCTTTGTAAAAAGGTCCGGCCGCCCCAGCTTTTCAAAACAATCCTTAATGTATTTTAACCATGGGATGCGTGTCATATGATCGAGGCTCATAATTTCTCTTAATATCTGCTGATTAAGAGCTAGATCTTTATTTAACCAGCAATTAAGCCAGAACAAGATAGGGCACATAGCCAGGGTATCCCCTATAAATGGCAACCTCAGTTCTTCGTGTACCACCAGATTTGATGTTCCACTAGGCACTCCTAAAAGACGTTTTAAAAAAACATTCTCAGCCACCTGCAAAACATCAGATGATATATAGCCCCAAATTTCACTCCCGTAGCTGGCAATGGCAACACTTTTAGCCTGATATATTTTCACCATTGCCACTATTGGGCGCTTACCCATCTTCGCGGCAAAGTTAAAAATCGCAGTGTTCACCCTTATTACCTCCCCTTTTTTCCTCTTGATTAGGGGCCCCCAACTTAACTGATCATCTACCAAGACACCCAGGTAAGAGAATATCGTGGTCACTGGAAATTTCTCATTACCCACTTTAAAAAGGGTACTGTTTCTTCGGGAGAATCCCGACCTGCATTATTTAGGATTTAGAGTTGTTGACTGCAAGGTCACGATCTTCCATAAACTCCGGAATATATCAAGTAGGGTCTGGAGTCCCCTTGCCATCCTGGCGACTAGGACCACGTCGTCCGCGTATAGCAGGACGGGCAGACCTCGCCGCCCCACTTAAGGGAAATCGACCCCTGTATTTACCAGAGTTTTTTTCAGGTCATTAACATATAAGATAAATAGGAAGGGGGCCAGGATACAACCCTGCCTAACCCCCCTCTCTATTTTAAAATCCCTGGATACTCGAAGATCCTTGGCAAATCTAATGTTGCCCATAGTGTCCCTGTGTAGATCATCCAGGAAGTCAACCAAATTAGTCTCCACCCCCATGGCCCTCATGGATTGCCCCAATTTCCCCCGATTGACACAATCGAAAGCAGAGAAAGATCCATGAAGGCCATGTAGATTGTACCTTGGCGGGCAATTGTCTACTTCCCCAGGATCATATACAGGTTAAGGCATTGGGCCAAGGTAGACCGCCCTGGTCGAAACCTGTACTGTATTTCAGAGATTATCTTATTCTCTGCCGCTCAGGAGGATAATCTTCCCAGTAGCACCCCACCCACAACCTTAACCACGTAATCAAGAAGGGAGATCGGGTGATAACACAAAGTACTATTACGATCGCCCTTCTTGAAGACCGGCACAATAGTCGAGGTGCCCCAAGAGTCCAGGCAACCGGTCCTGGCCGCCGCATTAAGCACGGCCATCAGGACTGGAGCCCACAGGAGTGAATTTGATTTAAAAAGGTCCGGTGGAATACCATCCGGGCCTGGGGCCTTGTTGCATGTAAGCCCTGAGATGCCCTTCTTCACCTCTTTCTGTTCGAACATTATTGGAACGTTGGAGTTAACCCTACCGAGGAATTGATAGTGAACTGTAGGGCAGGTGAAGATAGCTTGAAAGTGAGACACCCATTCATCCTCATTTATGTTATTGCCTACATCTCCAGCCCCTGTCCTTTCAAATAGAGTTCGATTAATAATACTCCAGAACCTTGCACTATTCCCCAAGGTACTAGCCTCCAGTAGGTCTTTCCACATTTCCTCCTTCAATTCACCCTTACGGGTGGTAGGCTTTAGAAGCGGCTCATACTGGTGCCGTGGACGCCAAACACACATGGCGAAGAAGCACTTTGGAGCAGCGCCACTCTAGCTGTACGAATAGAAATAAAGGAAGAGAACTTAACACGTATTACGAGAATACTGACACAGGAACGAAATTCTATAATTGGAACCCACGTGTGGGTTGGAATTATCACCGCATATTAAAGCACTAAAACAGAGACTTTTAGCCTTGAGAAAGTCGCGGAACCACTATCTGTAGCGACGAAACGCGTTGGCTGCTGTGCTGTGTGGAGACAAATCAGAATTAAAAACGAAGACAAGAATTCTGACTTGCAATTGGATCTATGACTTGCGTGTTTTTTCTGTTCAAGATAAATGTATTGTTCTGATCAGTTTAAACAAATGGATATAAATTACGTGTGCTTGGGAGTTATATAATTTCTTTGGTGAGAAACTAGTCTCTTGATTTATGGAATTTGTGTGGTTTTCCATACCTTCGAGCACCGTACGAATATTTGAAAATTGATGATACTAGTGCAAATCTGAATCCTAAGCGCCACTGAACCTATAACTCAAACCACGTCGCTATTTGTTTAATTACGGGTGGCCAATGCCCGTTTGTACTCGAGACGTCGGGCACAAATCATGGGTTGGTTTCTTGGAGTAACTTTTAGGGCATCTTTTAATTGTCTTGCTACCTTGGAGCAAAGTCGGTTGAACCATCTAAGATCAGGTGACACCATCCTATGGGAAGGAACACATAGGAGTGCCCCAACCTTGGTGATAATGACATCAAAAGCCTTAAGAACATCCCCCGGGTGGGGATCAGTTGACGCACAAAAAGCTATTTCTGTTGCACAAGACTCTTGAACTTTGCCTTAAAAAGAGTCTGGATATTTTGTTCTCAAAAAAAAAAAAGAGTGTGGAGAAATCTGTGACCATTTTAAACGGCGACTTTCCTCCACGGGTCTCATCATGCCAGGGGCTATCGCCCAGGCTAGTATTGATAATAGTTTATTTAATCTAGTAAAAGGGAACTCCTTTAATATGCATCTAGAAATCTCTGACTTTAAAAGTTGAAGCACATTGCGTTACTCACCTTCCAGAAAGAGGTGTCATTGAATGCGACAGGCCGTTCTCTCTAAGGGACATTTGCTCCTCCCTGGAGTGACTACAAGACTCTGAGCTTCCTTCATCGACACCCGAATATGTGTGCTTGCTGTGGAGAAGTGATGTCATTAAAAGCAGACTAGACATGGTAAATTATTGCTGGAAGTTCTTGCTTAGTTTAACTCTGTAAAGCTTCGCTGGTGACCAGTCCCATTAATGGAGGATTTTAAAGAAGCTATACTCCGACTGGAATTCCCTCAGTCCCTTGTTATAGTTTTTCAGTATTATGTCCCAGTCTCCTTGTTGGAATTCAGTTTAAAGTCATGTTTCCCACCTTGTATGCAATGTAGAGGAGCTGCTTTATGAAAAACAATGATTGATCAATGTTGTGTACAACCTTTTTATGATCCTTCCATAAGCTCTCTAGGTGTGTAAGTAGTGAACACTAGGTAGGGCTTAAGTTGAGTTGGTGGTTGCCAATGGAGGCAGCCGGCGACTAATTGTTTGGGACCGGCATTTATTTTTGCTGATCAGACATTTCCTGATAACAAGAGAGGGAAATTGCATAAAGGGGAAAGGAGGATGAGAAAAATGAAAAAAAGTCACAAAGGGAACACGAAGGTACCTGCAGGAGTAAATTAAAGCAATAGGGTGTGTCTGGGAGTGGATGAGAGAGGCCCGAGGTGCATTCAAGACTATGCAGCCTTAGCATTCAGAGCACTGACATCTAACAGCACCCGCCGTGGACTTCTCATCAGAGCTTTAGGTACTGGCACTCCTTCTTTTACAAATTGAGCATTAATAATAGAGGTGCACTCTAGGGTGACATGTCTCTTCCCTAACTTGCCGAATGGTGCTTCTAGTAGTTGGGGGTATCCCCATTTCTATGTAATAGGGAGACCATATTCCTGTAATAGTTCTAGAATGTTTTTCACACAGTCCTGTGATAGGTCATCCTAAATATAACATATCTCATGCACTCTCCGTATTCACCAGTTAATTTCTATCCCTCCTATTGTCTGTTATGCCATAAGGGTGTTTTAAAACGTAGGTTGCCTAGGATCTTTAGGAACTTGTGAGCCTTTCTCCATGCATGGTGGGAGGAATATATGATAGGATTGAGAGGGAATGATATGGAATGGTTTTCATAGTATACAGCAAGTGTGTCTCTTATGTTTAAGATATGTCTTTCAGTTGTAACTGAAGGAGGTGTCACTCTGTGTGTTCCCATCATATAGACAGAATGAGCTAACAGTGGCACCTGCCAATAGCTTTCTATATGGGCTAGGTGGAGACCACTATTCTCAGTAGTTGTATATAATTTGAGGCCTTGTAGACTCGATTTGTCATCCTCCAATATCCTTGAAAAGGGGCTGGGGTATCATAAAGGATATCCTGTGAAAGATGTAGTTAAATCTGGGTATCATATTAATTTTAATGGCTTGGACCCTGTCCCATAAGGAGAGGTTCAGTTGCATCTATTTTTGAAAGTCTTGCTTCATCCTATCTTTGATTGGGAAATATTGTTCTGTCAGAAAATAGAAAGTAGCCCCTTAGATCAAGGTGATGGAGCTGTCAAACCTAACTAGTATATGCTCTCCTAAGTCTAACCCCTTCTGTGCTCCCTCCCCAGTGCTGCCATCGGCCAACGGCCGACGAAGCCCCGCCCACCTTCTAGAACGCCCGCACCGCGGCGGAAAAACCACCGCGGTTAAGGCGTTAAAATCCACAATTATCTACACACACTCAGTCCAACAAATGTACAGAATAAATCCCCTAATCAAAGAGATAGCAAATAATAATGGCACAATGCTAGAAAAATATATATACCTTTAATCTGATAGGAAAATATCAGGAATGTAATAGTTTTAAAGCCTACTAAATACAAACATTTAGAAACATAAATTATACAACATCAAAAGGAAAAATGTCTGTAGAGCAATTAATATGTCTTTTAATAAGTATTATTCCACTACATATGTCACTGAACATTCATGAATATGATTGATTCTCATATGAGAATGACCAGTACCAGTCAATCACATCACAATATTTCATCAACGCGTTTCGGTGGCGAAGATCTATAAAATCCACCTTCTTCATGACTACATTAGATAATTATCTTTTTTAGATTAAAAATAATATTTCACAACATCAAATGTGGACCTGATATTCTGTACCAGATGTACAACTGGACATACTTTTTTACCCGGCCATCCAACTCAGGTTTTTTTGTCAGTGGAGTTTAAATTATTAATCCATTATCCGGAGAAGATCAGTTTCCATATGTCATATATTTTCAAGCACTCATGTAGGAATTTTAATCCCCACAGACTTTCCTCATATTTATAGGCAGTATCTGTAAACTCTCTGTGTTTGTGTTCTTTCCACTTTCATAATAGCAGTTTATAAATCCTTCCTCTGAAGGCCTTTTACACTCTACTTGGTAGAGCCATCTTATTATATAGTTGGGGCAACAATCCTTTGTTTTGTGCCTTTCTCGAGTGCGGTACGTTCTTAACAGTGTCCATTCAGGTTGCATGGACATTGTTGAGAACGAACCCACTTGAGGAACTCTAACTTTTTTTATTGTAGTGCTTTATGTATGACATCTTATCAGGCATACCTGTTTCTATTATGATGAAGGTTGTGGTATTGCCTAGTCTGTTCAAGATGTGGTCAATTGTTACTTTCCAATCCCCTTCCATTATAACTCTGGTGGAACCGTAGGATGTGAATAATTGGCTGCTATTGGAGATACATTTGGTCTTATCATCTACTGTGGCATATATAGAGCCCCAATAAGGAGCGCTCCATGTATATGAAGTTTAGAAAATATGTACCTCCTGTCTATGTCAGACTAGGTGTGTAATAGTTTAAAAGGAAGTGACTTGTGTTACTGCTCATTTTTCTTGGGCTTGACGTGTCTACATGGTTGCCCCTGCTTTTGGGTGCAGCACAGGCATACAGAGCCACGTCTAAGCACTCCAGTTTAAATTTCTCACTCTCTTCTGCTTAAGGTGAGTTTTTTGTAGGAGAAGTATGTCCAGTTTCCGATGGCCTAGGAATGTTAGTATGGTTTCCTCTTCACAAAATGTGGTAAGCCATTGGCACTGAGGGACCTTACCTATTACGCTTTCCATGGTTGTGGTTTCATTTAGTCATGAGGGTTGTGGGTATATCCAGCAGAATGGGAAGTACATTGCAAATAGTATCCACGGCTGGGGGTGAAAGTAGTCTTTATTGAAGTGGGTTAGTGTTATTCAGTTAATTATATTGCGTGTTGGGGATGGAATCGTTGGATGGTGCACTGGGTTTTGCGATAGTGGGTTAGAGCGATCTGTCCAGCTCACTCAGTATTGGGAAGGTAGATGTCTAATGTTAGTCATTAAAATGTTGAATAAGAATTGTCAAGTAGCCTAACACAATGCAGGGGGAGGGAGTGCACTGTCTCTCATCCCAGCACAGTTCACCCCATTGCATCCTGGTAAATGCAGTACGCTTACTTTCAAAGTTGCAGTAGTCTTTCACCAAAGTTGGTGCAGGTAGTGCTGTTATCTCTAGACACATGTTTATGGGTTTAGCCCATCATCAGTAGAGCGCAAAAAGTAGTAAGGAGCAACTAAAAGTCATCAGGGGTTGCTGAAATGGTCTTCACAGGTCACAGTACCTCTCCACAGGCACACAGGTGCATCCCAGGAGAGCTCGTCAGCTCGTTGGCTCAAGGGAGGCTTTTGAACACGGGGGGAGGGAGCACACTGACTCTCATCCCAGCACAGTTCACCCCAGCACAGTTCACCCCATTGCATCCTGGTAAATGCAGTATGCTTACTTTCAAAGTTGCAGTGGTCTTTCACCAAAGTTGGTGCAGGTAGTGCTGTTATCTCTAGCCACGTGTTTCTGGGTTTAGCCCGTCATCAGTAGAGAGCAAAACACAATGGTTGGGTAAAATGTGTATGTCTGACTCCTTGATCTGACAGCCAGGCGAGGAGAGCACTTATTTATGAGAACTCTGCATCAATTATGCACCATGTAATGTGGTACATGTATGATGCAGGGCTCTCATAAAGATTTATGAACCACGCAAGCCACCCTGTGTGGCTTTTAGGGGCCTCCTAAATCATGAGTAAGGCGATGTTGGCGCTAGGCTGCCAAAACGGCACCAGTGCAGGCAGAAAGGACAGGAATGCACCGTATGCTTAAATACGGTGCATTCCTGCCCTTTTGCTTTGGCTTAGGGCAGTGCAGCAAGGTGCCTTGCCGCGCTGCCCTATGCCAAAATGCCATAAATGAGGAACTAAATCCATCATCCATGAGGGTAAAGGTAGTCTACTACTGCAATAGTGGCGCTGTGGTGCTCTGTGCAGCTTTCTTTTTTCAAACCGCTATTAAAAGTGTTGCTTTAAGAGAAATACAGATGAAGGGGCATGGGTGTGTTTTAGATCAGGTGCTCTATGATGTAACCAATGTAAGTGGGATTTCTACTGGGGCAAAGGTTCTGACCCATAGTAAGGCTTTCACAGGGTATATTCCAAATTCCACAATTACGTTCTCTGGGTCTGTGAATCATAAAGTAAATTAAATTAGGATATGGTGCAGAGATACATAGCCAGTCCCAAAGAGGTGTCTTGATCAGGTCTTTAGGGGGTGTCCCTTCCTGCTGTCGGCTTCGTGACCGTGCTTGCTTCCTGGGACCATCTCTGCATTACTTTTGCCCATCGCCTACTTTCTTCGTGGTCCAATGAGCCTCTCTCTCTGGATCTCTAGGTTGTGGGCTGTTTATCCAGAGAGTTAGTCCCCTCTTGTGTTGTGTCTATATTGGCATTGTCTAACTGGTCCAGAGAGGATTCCAGCACTCCCATTTCATGGTATTCAATCATGCAGCCTTCGAACATGATAATCACGATTGTGGACTCTAAAAGTCCGTATTTTATGTCTCTTCCTCAATCTAGGTCATAGGGCAATGATGTTCATAGCTACAGGAAAGTTCACCGTGAAGAAAAGGTGGCTGTTTTCAAATTGTACAGACCATGTTTCTTTGCCACTAGGATGATCAGTCTTGCCTGTTGGTGCCTTACTCAGCAGGCCATGATATGTTATATTACTAGAATTGATTATGTGCGCGAATCACCCCGGGAGGGGTATCTCAGTGCGGATGCCCGGAAACAGCAGAACTAAAGCAGTTAAAATAAGTTGGTCTTAAGAAATTTCCTAATTTGCAAATGTTCCTTGCAAATTCGCATTTGAAGAAGCAGCTTATTCCAGGAAAATGGACCTAGGAAAGAGAACCAGCTGCCCCCTGACCAGGACCTCCTGACCCTATGGGCCCTTAGCAATGCCTTGTCAGAAGATCTTAAAAGTCTCGTAGGGGAGTAGCAGGTGAGCTTTGACAATAAATAGGAAGCCCCATTACCGTATAAAGCGTTATGGGTTAAGCAGCACATCTTAAAAATTATTCTGTTTTTCACCGGTAGTCAGTGTAGAGCATGAAGAAGAGGAGAGCTGCTTTAGAGAGGAGATTACAGATAAGGCATGTTGCAATGTTCTGCACCACCTGAAGTTTAGATAGCAGCAACTCATTTGCTAAGCCAGGAGAACATTCCCATAATCCAGCCAGCTAATGACCAGCACCTGGACTGAAGTTTTCCTTGCTGTAAGTGGTAATAGAGGCAATTTTGTAGAGCGCGCTACTCACCCGCTAGGGTCTCAAGGCGCTGGGGGGAGTGTGGGGGGGGGGGGGTCCGCTACTGCTCGAATAGCCAGGTCTTGAGTTGTTTCCTGAAGGAGAGATGGTCCTGGGTCAGTCGTAGGTGGATGGGGAGGGAGTTCCATGTCTTGGCCGCCAGGTAGGAGAAGGATCTTCCTCCGGCGGTGGCTCTGCGAATACGTGGGACGGTGGCGAGGGCGAGGCTGGTCGAGCGGAGTTGGCGGTGGGTGTGTAGAATGTGAGGCGGATGTTGAGCTACTTGGGGCCCAAGTCGTGGAGAGCCTTATGTGCGTGGGTGAGGAGTCTGAACGTGATTCTCTTGCTGACAGGGAGCCAGTGCAGGTCTCTCAGGTGGGCAGAGATGTCGTTGTGGCGGGGGATGTCCAGGATGAGTCGTGCGGAGGCATTCTGTATGCGCTGGAGTCTTTTCTGAAGTTTGGCTGTGGTTCCCGCGTAGAGGGTGTTCCCGTAGTCCAATCGGCTGGTGACGAGAGCCTGGGTGACTGTCTTCCTGGTTTCGGTGGGGATCCATCGGAAGATCTTGCGGAGCATGCGCAGGGAGTTGAAGCAGGATGACGAGACGGCGTTGACTTGTTTGGTGAGGGAGGAGTCCAGGATGAAACCCAGGTTGCGTGCGTGGTCTGTTGGTATGGGGGCGGTGCCCAGGGCAGGGGGCCACCAGGAGTCGTCCCAGGCGGAGGGGGATGATCTCAGGATGAGGACTTCCGTCTTGTCTGAGTTCAGTTTCAGGTGGCTGGTCTTCATCCACTCTGCGACGTCTTTCATTCCTTCCTGGAGGCCGGCTCTGGCTGTGGCGGGGTCGTTGGCGAGGGAGAGGATCAGCTGGGTGACGTCAGCATAGGAAATTATGTTAAGGTTGTGTTGGCGTGCGATGGCTGTGAGGGAGCTCATGTAGACGTTGAAGAGGGTCGCTGAGCGAGGATCCTTGAGGTACGCCCCAGATGAGTTCGGTGGCCGCGGATTGGAACGGGGGGAGGCGGACTCTCTGGGTTCTTCTGGTGAGGAACGAGATGATCCACTCCAGTGCCTTCCCTTGGATTCCGGTGTTGCTGAGGCGCTGTATTAGCGTGCGGTGGCATACTGTGTCGAACGCTGCTGAGAGATCCAGGAGGATGAGGGCAGCTGTTTACCCGTTGTCAAGCAGGGATCTGATGTCGTCGGTAGCTGCGATGAGGGCGGTCTCTGTGCTGTGGTTGGCTCGGAAACCGGACTGTGAGGGGTCGAGGGATCCGTTTGTCTCGAGGAAGGTGGCGAGTTGTTTGTTGACGGTCTTCTCGATGACTTTGGCAGGAAAAGGGAGGAGCGAGATGGGGCGGAAGTTCTTGAGGTCTGTGGGGCTTGCGGTGGGTTTCTTCAGGAGGGCGCTGAGCTCGGCATGTTTCCAGCTCTGCGGGAAGGTGGCGGTGGCGAAGGAGATGTTGATGATGTCTCGGAGTTGGGGTGCGATTTTGGAGTCGGCCTTGTTGAAGACGTGGTGAGGGCAGGGGCCGGTTGGGGATCCGGAGTGGATGGTGTTCATCGTGTGGGTGGTGTCTTCGGTACTAACCGGGATCCAGTTGCAGAGGGTGGTGGTGGGGGGCGCTGGTTTGGTGGTTGGGTGCGTGGTCTGTGCGCCGAACTGTTGTGTATGTCGTCGATCTTGCGGTGGAAGAACGAGGCGAGTGAGTCGCAGAGGTCTTGCGAGGGTGTGATGTCGTTGTTGCAGGCGCTGGGGTTGGAGAGCTCTCTAACGATGCTGAAGAGTTCCTTGCAGTTGTGGGTGTTGTTGTCCAGTCGTTCTTTGAATGATGTCCTTTTGTTGGTGCGGATCAGCTGGTGGTGTATGCCGGTGGCATTCTTGAGGGCTGTCATGTTTTCTGTAGTCTGGTCGTGGCGCCACGCTTCCTCGAGGGTGCGGCAGTTTTTCTTGGAGGTTTTGAGTTCATTGGTGAACCACAAGGCTTTCTTGCTGCCGGGTCTGCTGGGAGGGTTCTTCAGTGGTGCGAGGTCATCGGCGCAGTTGGTGAGCCACTGTGTGAAGTTGCGGGCTGCTTCGTTGGGGTCCGTTGTGTTGGTGGGAGGGTTCTGGCTGAGGGAGGTAGTGAGCTGGTCGGCAGTGATCTTGCTCCAGCTCCTGCGGGGAACCTGTTGCGGGTGGTGGTGGGTCGTAGTTCTCCTGAAGTTGAAGTGAACGCAGCTGTGATCAGTCCAGTGTAGTCCGGTGGAGTGGCTGAAGGAGATGTGCTTGCTGAAGGAGAAGACGGGGTCAAGTGTGTGGCCGGCGTAGTGGGTGGGGGTGTTCACCAGTTGCTTGAGTCAGAGGTTGGCAAGGTTGTCCAGCAGGGCGGTGGTGTTGCTGTCATTGTTGTTCTCCAGGTGGAAGTTGAGGTCCCCTAGGAGGATGTAGTCTGAGGAGGTGAGGGCGTGCGGGCTGATGAAGTCTGCGATGGCTTCGCTGAATTGAGTGTGTGGTCCCGGGTGTCTGTAGATGAGAGTACCTCTGAGGGTGGTGTTGGGGTCGGTGTGTATCTGGAAGTGAAGGTGCTCGGCGGCGGTGAGGGTGTCGTCCGAGTTGGTCGTGATGCGGATGGTGTTTCTGTGGACGATGGCAATGCCTCCTCCGGTTTGGTTGATGCGGTCCCTCCGGGTGATCTTGTAGCCTTCCGGGATGGCTATGGCGATGTCGGGGGCTGAGGAGGCGTTTATCCAGGTTTCCGTGAGGAAGGCGACGTCTGGTGATGTTGTGTCGAGGAGGTTCCAGAGTTCGACGGCGTGTCTGTGGACGGAGCGGGTGTTGAGCAAGGATGCACTTGAGGTGGTTGTTGCTGGTGTCTGGCCTTGCGGGTGCGGTGCAGGTCCGGAGGCAGGTGAACTTGCAGGCTTGGCAGGTGAAGGGTCCGTGGGTGCGTTTCGGGGTGGCTCGGTAGAAGGCTGGGTTCCGGCCGGCGTTGAGTGCGTGGAGGGTGGCGGCATCGTAAGTCCGTCGTGTGGGCTGGCAGCGTCGGGGGCCAGGGGTCCTGGCGCAGGGCGCGGTCCAGGTGTGGACGGGCGCAGACGGGCTTGCCTTAAGTGCGCCTTCGACGCGCCAGCGGCCGCCATAAAAGGAGTAGAGGGAGGGCGTCTCAGCTGGACGGAGGGAGGGGCAGGAGGGGCAAGCGAACGAGCAGCAGGAGGGCGGGGCCGCAGGGGAGGCAGCGGCGGTAAAAAAACTTACAGCAGCGCGGGGACAGGGGAGGGGGCGGGGTCAGGAGGCGGCGAACAGCAGGGACGGCAAAAAAACAGAGGCCAGGAACCAGGAAAGCGCAGGGCGCTCAGGAGCACGAGCGTCACAGGAGCAGCCCAAGTCAGGTCAGGAGGCGGCAACGGCAAGCTGCGGCGAGAGGGGAGCGACCTACCAGAGGTCAAGGGTCGCTCTCCTCGCAGTGCAGCGGCCGCTTAAGAGGAGGTGAGGGAGGGTGTCTCAGCTGGGAGGAGGGAGGGGCAGGAGGGGCGAGCGAATGAGCAGCAGGGGGGCGGGGCCGCAGGGGAGGCAGCGGCAGGAAAAAAACTTACAGCAGCGGGGGTACAGGGGAGGGTGTGGGGTCAGGAGGCGGCGAACAGCGTCTTCTATTGCTTCGTGTCTTTAGGTTCCTTCCAGTGCATCAAAAATCACGCATCTCATTGTTGCTTAAACGGTCCTCCGTTACATCAACGTTCCTACTCACAGAGAATAAAGGTACGTACTATGTACTTCCAGGGGCATTTTCTTCTAGTAATAGCATCCTAACCAGGCAGTAGGAACTTATGGCATGTTTACTTTGGTTCTAGGAGTCTGTTGCTTGTTCACCAATTTCAGGTTCTTTTCTTTATCACAGTCTTGGATCAATCTCTGTTGCATATGTCACTTCTTTGGTGCTTTTTTGGTACTATCAATCACTTATCTGTTTCTGTGCACATAGAAAACAGTTGCGTAAAACGTCTTTCACTCATGGTTGCTATGAGAAAACATCACTATTCACAGTTCTATTTCTTTTTCGTTTCATTTTTTGGGCTCCACATAGGATTGATGAGAAATACAACAATTTCTTGCAACAAATAATGTATGTAAAGAGCACTTTATATGAATATCTATCTTTGTTCACAGCCTTGAAAAGGTTACATCCATGTAACGAAACACGTGTCGGCTGCCATCGATTGCTTTGCCAATCACAACGACCAGGAAGGCCCTAGGATTAGGACCACCAGTCAGGCTATCACTATTGAATTGATCTGTAGTGCTCAAAGAATTTATGATTCATGCACATGTGAACGTGTCATGTATGGACAATATTACATTGGATAAAATCATTATCTGATACTCTGATGTTCTCTCCTGTTTGTTTGAGACTTGCATAATGTTTACCTACTGATGAAACACATTTTTGATGTATGATTTATAGGAATTGTTCACCGAATTTATTTTCAATAGCATATTGTTGAAATTACAATATAGAGTGTCGAGGTCCAATCTATGTTTGGGATGTGTCTTGTGTTGATAGATCAAACGGATCAGATTGAAGGAGGGAGCATATTAGAGAAGTCGGACAATAATCTGGGTGGGCAGACATCCAAGGGGGAGCCTGACTTAATTGAGACAAGGATTTTCTTAATTGACTGCGGAGGGGAGCTTTCAAATCTACTTAGTCTGGTAGCACAAGTAGAGGGAGGTGCACCGAAGCTGCGGTCCTCGCAAGCCTCATCAAGTGGACTGTAAAAATGCTGATAGATCTTTTTGATTTTATCTTCAAAATGGTTGGCTAAGGAGTCACAAAGAGTTTGTGACGCATGTATGTCTTGGGAGCATGCTTCAGGATTAATGAGAGTATTGAGTACATTGAAAAGGGCTTTGAAAGAGTTTTTGGCGATTTGATTAGATATAAATATTTTAAGGGCAATCTTGATGTTACAGTGGTATAGATTTAAGGAAACGTTGGGGCATATTACCAACAACTAGCGATAATTTTTGTCTCTAACTTGTTTAGAGACAAAAATTATCGCCGCACATCGGCGATTTTTATCGCAGATAAACCTTGCTATTAGCAAGGTTTATCGCAAATGCGATAAAAAACGGCCGCAATGCATGAATATCGCTGAAAAGTCAGCGATATTCATGCATTATCGAGCAAATGCTCTTAGCCATGTTATCCACCTCCCATTGGATAACATGGTGAAGAACTGCTCAGGGCAGGAGTTAGCTTTTGGAGATATTCGCGCTTAGCGCGAATATCTCCAAAAGTTGGTAATAGGAGATAGCGATGTTAGCGACTGTTTCCAGTCGCTAACATCTTGGCACGCCCACTTTGCATGTCATTAGTGATAAATATCACTGACATGCAAAGCGGGGCCCAAGATGGTCGCTATCTCCTATTAGCTGTCACTAACTGGTGTTAGCGACAGCTTGGTAATAGGGAGATAATTTTATCTCCGCTTTCTTGGCTTTAAAAGCCAAAAAAGCGGAGATAAACCCCCTTGATAATATACCCCGTTATCCTTAACGGTTGCATTATTAGTGTGGTGCCATCGTTTTTCTAGTCTCTTACAGGAGGCTTGCTCTATTTTTAATTCTACCGAATACCAATGATCGTGGGGTCTATGTGCCCAATTGTCATACAATTTCAGAGGGGCTATTTTGTCAGAAGCTTCCTCCAGAGCTCTGTTATAGTCAAAAAGTAATTGCTGTACATCCAGATCCTCTGAGGGGACAGAGACCTTCAGCAACTTGGCCATGGAATCAGGAGTTATTTTCCGCCAATGTCTAGAGATATTTTTCTCGTTATACATAGGGATCTAAAAACAGATGAGTGAGTGGTCTGTGCAGGGTAATGGTTTGGGCAATTAACAAATTAAAGAAGAGGAATTTGTAAAAATTGGTTCCATAGTATGCCCTGCATCGTGGGTTGCTCCGCTAACTTGTTGGAGCAGTCCAAGTGCTGCTAGATCGGAAAATAGTTGACTGGTCTCTGAATTGGTGGAATCTTTCCCATGGTAGTTAAAGTCTCCCAGCAAAAGAAATTGTTGTGCTGCAAGTACATGGGGCGCTATATATTCTAGTAAGCATTGACTGAAGACTTTTCTGGGACCTGGCGGGCGGTATACTAATGCACCTTTCCAGCTTACTTCGGGAGAAAGTTCAAGCTTAAATATGCATATGTCTGCCCAATCCTCCATAGTAGTATCAAGTAATGAGAATTTAATATAGTTGGTAAAGATAATGGCGACGCCTCCTCCAGTCTCGCCTTTCCAGTTTAAGTATTTTATAGTTAAACATCTCAACCAGCTCTGACGCCAACCTCGCCAACTCCGAACACCTTCACTTCCAAATACACATCGACCCCAAGACCACACTCAGAGGCACCCTCCTCTACAGACCACCAGGACCCCGCGCTAAATTCAGTGAAGACATCACGGACTTCATCACTCCACACGCGCTCCCCTCCAAAGACTACATCCTTCTGGGAGACCTCAACTTTCACCTTGAAAAGATCAACGACCGCAACACCACCACCCTCTTGGACAACCTCGCCAACCTCGGACTTAAACAACTGGTCACTTCCCCCACCCACATCGCAGGTCACACACTCGACCCCATCTTCACCTCCAGCAATCATGTCTCCTTCAGCCACACCACGGATCTCCTCTGGACTGACCACAGCTGCGTTCACTTCACCTACAACAAACCAAAACCCACCAACCACCTCCAACCAACTCTGCAAAGAAACTGGAACAAAATCACCACCGACCAGATCTCCGCATCGCTCCTTCTAAACACCCCAGCCCACTCTTCTAACCCAAACCAAGCCGCCACCAACCTCACCCTATGGTTATCCAACACCGCCGACACCTTAGCACCACTGAAAAAACGTCAAAGCAAACTTGGCAGCAAGAAGGCCTCATGGTTCAACGATGATCTTAAGAAGTCCAAGAAACACTGCCGCTCCTTTGAAAAGGCCTGGAAAAAAGACCCAACCACTAGCACCAAGGACGCCTTCAAAAACGCCTCCCGCACTCACCACCAACTAATCCGAAAGGCCAAGAAAACAGCATTCAAGGATCGACTTGACAACAACGCCCACAACAGCAAGGAACTCTTCAACATCGTCAAGGAATTTTCCAACCCCTCGGCCAACTCCAACGACATCACCCCCTCTCAAGCCCTCTGCGACTCCCTAGCCTCATTCTTCCACAACAAGATTGCAGACATCCACAACAGCTTCGACAACCAACCCAGAGACCAACCCACCCAACCTGCTGCAGGACCTTCACCCCCCTTGAACATCCTTAACGACTGGAACCCAATCTCCACTGAGGACACCATCCGCCTGATGAACTCCATCCACTCAGGATCCCCCACAGACCCATGTCCTCACCACATCTTCAACAAAGCAGACTCCATCATAGCACCGCACCTCCGAGACGTCATCAACTGCTCCTTCAACTCCGCCACCTTCCCGGAAAGCTGGAAACACGCTGAACTCACCGCCCTTCTGAAAAAACCCACAGCGGACCCCACCGAACTCAAAAATTACCGCCCCATTTCGCTCCTTCCATTCCCGGCCAAAGTCATCGAGAAAGCTGTCAACAACCAACTCGCCGCTTTCCTCGAAGCCAACAAATCCCTCGACTCCTCACAATCTGGCTTCCGAGCTAAACACAGCACTGAGACCGCCCTCATCGCAGCAACAGACGACATTCGAACTCTACTGGACAATGGAGACACAGTCGCCCTCATCCTCCTTGACCTCTCTGCAGCCTTCGACACGGTCTGCCACAGCACCCTCTTACAACGCCTCAAAAACATCGGAATACAAGGAAAAGCACTTGAATGGATCACCTTGTTCCTCACCGGAAGAACTCAGAGAGTCCGCCTCCCACCATTCAAGTCCGAGGCCACTGAAGTCATCTGTGGCGTACCACAAGGATCTTCACTCAGCCCCACCCTTTTCAACGTATACATGAGCCCCCTCGCGGTCATCGCCCGTCAACACAACCTCAACATCATCTCTTACGCGGATGACACTCAACTAATCCTTTCTCTCACCAATGACCCCAGCACCGCCAAAACTAACCTACACGAAGGAATGAAAGAAGTTGCCGAATGGATGAAACAAAGCCGTCTGAAACTGAACTCAGACAAAACAGAAGTCCTCATCTTAGGTACATCCCCCTCTGCATGGGACGACTCTTGGTGGCCGGAAACCCTGGGAAAAGCACCCATCCCGACAGACCACGCACGGAACCTAGGCGTCATCCTGGATTCTTCACTCTCAATGAACAGACAAGTCAGCGCCGTATCCTCATCCTGCTTCAACATTCTTCGCATGCTCAGAAAAACATTTCGCTGGATTCCCACCGAAACAAGGAAAACAGTCACCCATGCTCTAGTCACGAGCCGACTGGACTACGGAAACACCCTCTACGCAGGTACTACCGCTAAACTCCAGAAGAAACTCCAACGAATCCAAAACGCATCAGCCAGGATCATATTAGACATACCGCGCAACGAACACATCTCTGGTCACCTGAAAGACCTCCACTGGCTACCCGTCAATAAGAGAATCACTTTCCGACTGCTAACCCACGCACACAAATCACTCTACGACATCGGACCAGAATGCCTCAACTCACGACTGTCCTTCTACACCCCCTCCCGCCAACTACGTTCTTCCAGCCAAGCCCTCGCCACTGTACCTCGCATCAACAAGACCACCATGGGAGGCAGATCCTTCTCATACCTGGCTGCTAAAACATGGAACTCACTCCCCGCTCACCTTCGCCTCACCCAGAACCACCTAGCATTCAGAAAGCAACTTAAAACGTGGATATTTGACAAATAATCCTCCTCCCCTTTCTAAGCGCCTTGAGACCCTCTGGGTAGGTAGTGCGCTATATAAATTCTATGACTTGACTTGACTAGTTCTCAGGCAGTGCAAGTGTAATGGCAGGTAGAGTGGTAGTACTTACCCAGGTTTCCGTAAGGAAGCCCACTTCAGGTGATAATGAGGAAAATAGGTCCCAGAATTCCACTGCATGTTTGGGCAGAAACCTAACAAGGGGTAGAAAACTCCTGGACCCATTGGGAGCGAACTTATCCTCTATAGGGGAAGTCATCTGTAAATCACTTGGGGCAGCAGCTGACAGATATTCATAAGCACTTTTAGGCTCTGGTGGTTGGTTAGTTATTGTAGGGGCTCAGGAGTACAGTGACATCTACAATTAAGACAGGCCACAGGGCCTTCTAGTTTTACTGGAAAAATGTTATTACAGCAAGGTTCTAAAGGGCATTTGCTCTATTTAATTTGTTTATGTTATACAGCATTTCCGAAGAGTAGACCAATCTTAGGGGATACCTGAAATCCGCTGATGGAGAAACAGGGGTCCTGGCTCCCGCAGGCTAAGATGGGCTTGACTTTGGTGTGCCTTCGGCGGTCCATGGGCTCACCCGCTGCGCGTCGACGCCAGCATCAGCTTTATATAGCCGGCCAGAAGTGATGTGTATGAAGCAGCTAGACTGCTAACTACTGCTCGCTAGGGCAACCAGGAGAAATGTGCAAAGAAAGCGTTCTCCAAACAAACGGGACTAGTCGCAGTGGAATGGGAAGCGAAACACCACAAATAAAGGCCCCCCGGACTATTTACAAGATGTTTAAGACAGTGAGGTTAAAAGCAAAGTTTAAAAAAAAATACAATATTAGCACTTGCCTGTGCCCTTGACCATGATGTTTTGAAGATAGGTACTGTGGGAGTCAGTTTGGGATAGGACTTGGTCCACCTTTTGGAAGTCGAATGGTGAATCAATGGTGGTATTTAGCTAGCATGTTATGTTTTACGGCTTGTTCTGGTATACCATGAGCCTTACGCTGTCTGCGGTCCTCCAGGTCCATAGTCTTCTGATGCAGCTGACTTATTTCTTTCATTCTGGATGGTGTTCATGTGTGTTTCCACCTTCAATATCCGTCTTCTCATGGGTGCAAGTTGCTTCTGAAAGATGATAATGTCTCTTCTTAAGGCTGAACTTCTGCATTTATCATTGGTAAAGCTCAGTTCACATTGGTGAAAGAGCTGTTAATATCTACCATTTCTTTCATGAGCATCGTTAGTGCCAATTTAGGGATTTTGTGAGCAGTCACTATGTCAGGTGGTGGACGATTAGCTTGTGTTTGGTTAACCATGGCTTTCGAAAAAGAAAGTTGCAGTTTATGCATGGCCTTCGACGTGTGATGGTGTTGAAGTTCTTGATTAGCAGGGGCTTGCATTTGACTTGTATTTTGAAGACCAGAGATCACAGCATGCTGCGTTTGTGATTGGGGACCTCGAGGTGCAGCAGGTTTTAAAGTATCTTCTCTGTTCAGTGCTTTCATGATGAAGCCAAAGTTGGTTTGTCATGGTCTGTAAACCTAAGCAGGTGAGAATTATCTTTGCAAGTAATGTCCCAGTTATAGAGTTTATCTCTACATTATGTATTTCGCAGGGGTCTTCCTCTGTGTGTGAAATGACCTATCCAAGATGGCCAAAGGGCTGAGGTCCAATTTTTCATGGTGCTGACTGGTCTGGTGGCTCAATGGACTAATGCATCCATTTCAGGGTCCTGTGTTCGACCTCATGGTCACAGGTTGAAATCCTGGCGGGTCCACTCAGCCTTTCATCCATCTGAGGTTGATAAAATGAGTACCATTGAGATGGGTAACAATGAACATCTGTTATTCAGCGCCAAGAGACCTCTGGGTGAACGTGTGCTTTACAAATACACATGTTATGTTATGTTGTCAGTGATTTCTTTAAAGTTGATTCTGGTATAGAGCACCAACAATCGCAAAAGTATGTTTTAGATATGCTTAATGATCCCAGGGCACAGAGTATGGCATATTGGTTAGGGTTCTACTCTTATCGGATCTACTTGGCACCCTCCTTGCGTCATATATGGCCCTGGGGACCGACACCCTCCAGGGCTGGCTCCTGTTATGTCCCAAAGTATCCAATGGGTTTCAAAAAGGGGGGAGGCGAAAGGACACTATTAACCACCCAAGATGGTGGAAGGTCCAGTAGCAGCTTAGTGTCCGTACTGAGTACTTGAGAAGCAAATCAAAAAATGGGGTTGCTGCACTGTTCCATGAGGAAAAGGAGGGAGGGAAATAGTTAGCTGGCGTGACCAAGGAGGGGAATTAAATGATACCCTGGGGCATCCATTATGTTGGATGTATTTGCCTCACACACCCCGAGGAGTGTCATGCTTCATCATCGGCGGTTGCTCCTCGTCGGGGAGGCGGTGCAATCCCCGACGGGCACACCTCAGAGAGGGGCTCTTTGGCGGAGATCTTTTTCCAACTGCCTTTTGGTGAAGTGGGGGTATGTGGGCAGGGTAGTGTATTCCTATGATAAGGCGGCTAAAATGTAACAAGGGGTACCGGAATGGACTTTATTCTGGGGGTCCCCTGGCTACAGTTAAAAGGTGAAGCTAGTTGCCTAGGTGTCAGCCTATTATGTTGTGTGACCCCTAGTAGAAGCTAGCTGTGCATGTGGTCAACATGTTTCTCGCTAATGGTATATTAACCGCGATTCTTCAGGACCAAAGTGAAGACAACAACATGCTAGTATCATACGTGTTGTATTGTTACCTTAGTGGATCCTCCTATGCCTATAGAAAGGATAAGGAAACAGTAGTTAAACAAAAAAGTAGGTCACAATATTGCCAGGAAGAAAATCTACTAACATGCTGGTGGTATTGAACGTTATTTTACACATCCACCGCATGCCAAGTGTATTGAGCGTGCAAAGTCAAAGTGAAGTGCACACACAATAACTAGAACTGTGAAAAGGACCGTGGATAGTGAGGGTGATAGTTTTAAAACAACAATGTAAAAATACAGTGTTAAGAATGCAGTGTTAAAAAATGCAGCAGTCTTAATATCAATGCCTGCCTGTAGAATGTCAGGTATTAGGGAGGTCTTATGTGTAACACCACTTGGTAACTTAGTAGGCACAGTAGCACTCTCCCTGTGATCTACATAAAACATTTAAACAGGCATGGGTAAAAAACTCGCATATGTAGAAGCTCCTACTCACCTAGTGATCATATATTAGAGGCCACATGAGTGTTCGGCAGGGCTGAACTGCAGAGCTAAGCCCTCGAGGTATGGCTAGAGAAGGGGTAGGAGAAAACGCGGTAATGAAAAGCGAGTCCCTGCCTTAAATGTGGGTGGACTGAATGAGGCCAGAAAAACCTGTATTGGCGCTGATCGCTCACCATTTGTCAAGCGCTAAAAGCACTCACCTGGAGTCTTCTGCGTCCGGGCGTTGTGACCTACCCATCCCCGCCGAGCTCGAGTAGATGTTTGAGCTCGGCGGCGCGGGTCATTTCAACAACGCCGGGCGTTCAGCGTGACGCGTTGGGTAGCCGCCCCCTGCCCAAGGTCACGTGTGAAGAGCCGAGTGCGTGGCGGCCATCTTAAGCTGGTGTATACTCTGCAGAGCAGCTGTTGCCCTGGCTTACCGCCCCATGTAAAAAGCGGTGAAAAGAGCGTGGATTACCTCAGTTAATTGGACGTTTGCATAATGTTTGAAACCAAAGGGTTAGACGAATAGGCGATAAATAGATTAGATAGTTATGAGGTACACGTAGTTTGTGAGTAAGGCTAGTGTCTAATTGCGGGTGGCGGCCCTGATGTAAGGGGTCCCTTTGGGTGCCTGTGTTGCAAGGTACAGGTTAATTGTGAACGGTAATGTCGCCCACAGGTCGCCATGGTGTCAACAACTAAACTCTCTGTGTCACAGCATGTCAGTCGTAAACGGTAATGACGCCCACAGGTCGCCAAGGTGTCAAGGACTAACCTCTCAGTGTCACAACATGTCAGTAGCAAACGGTAATGCCGCCCACAGGTCGCCATGGTGTCAATGACTGACCTCACTGTGTCACAACATATCAGTGGTAATCCCTGGTCAGTCCGTGTAATGGGACCTAGGTCTCCTTATGTTGGGGGCCCATGTAAGTGAGTGCCCTAGGGTCAGTGGAGGTACCTGCAGGTGAGAGAGTGACCCGGAAGTGGTGAAAGGTCAATGTCACTGTCAACTCTCGTTGCTAGGGAATGTATCCGGTCACTGTGTCTCATGAGTAGATATTAAAAATGTGGGAATCTATAATGAATGCCAGGGGATGTCTTCATTGAGCCCCTGTTGGTCCGATGACAACCGATGCACCCATCTCTGTTCTTTATTGAAGAGAACTTTAGTAGGGCAGTTGGGACTGGACTCCAGAACTACCCACTTCATGGAATTCTCATCATGGTTTGCTTCCACGTAATGTTTGCACATTTTGGTGTGGGTCTTTCTGCAGCGGAAATTGCTGCGATGTTCTGTGATTCGAGTCTTGATAGGGCGGGTTGTCATCCCTATGTACTGCAGGTTGCACGGGCATATTAACAAGTATATGCAGTGAGATGTATTACAATTTGTGTGTTGCCTGAGCTCCCATTTGAAGGTTTCGGAGAGTAGTATAGTTTTGAGAGTCAGGGTGTATCTACAGACCCCACACATGCCACATGGGTAGTGGCCCACCACAGGGGGTAAGTGCCATAAAGTTAGTTGGGTTGCTTTCCTCGTATGTTTAGGTCTGGTGCTAATCAAGATATCTTTTAGGTTTTGTGACCTCTTGAAAGCAAATCTGGGTTCCTCTAAGGTCATGTCACCTGTGTTGAGTATGCCCCAATGATGTTTAATCGTGTTCCTGATTTTATTGGACAGGGAGGTAAAGGTAGTCACACAGGTGATCGGTTGGTTTTCAACAGGGGCTCTCTCCTGTCGTTCCAGCAGGGCTTCTCGATTATTATTTCTGGCACGTTTCCTTGCCTTGAGAACATCACCCTTGGGGTAACCCCTGTCGAGGAGGTTCCTCGAAAGAAGAGCAGATTCCTTCTTGTAATCAGCCACAGCGCTACGATTGCGCCTAATTCGTAAGAATTGGCCAAAGGGCAGATTGGTACGTAGGGCTCTGGGGTGGTGACTCGTATAGTGCAGGAGGCTGTTACGATCTGTAGGTTTCCGGTACATGGTGGTCTTTATGGAACCTGCTTCCAATCTGATCGTTAGGTCAAGGAAAGCGATTTCCTGGGGTGAGGATGTCATGGTGAAGTGTAGGTGAGGGTTAAGTGTGTTGACCCAAACCAAGAAAGCTTCATGTGAGGTCGGTGGACCGCTCCATAGGATAAGGATGTCATCTATGAAGCGTTTCCACATCCTGATGTTATCGCGGAAGGGATTAGACTCATGATGTATATGAGTATCTTCAAATTTGGCCATGTACAGACAGGCTACCGAGGGGGCGAAGGTACTACCCATAGAAGTCCCCTGGGTCTGATGGTAGAATTTGCCTCTGTATTCAAAGTAGTTTTCCGTAAGGGCTAGTGTGGCGCACTCCATGATGAAGGTCTGGGGAGTGTTGGAGCTCCACAGTTCTTGCCCAAGTCTTTCCTCAATTACCTCACAACGCCCGGACGCAGAAGACTCCAGGTGAGTGCTTTTAGCGCTTGACAAATGGTGAGCGATCAGCGCCAATACAGGTTTTTCTGGCCTCATTCAGTCCACCCACATTTAAGGCAGGGACTCGCTTTTCATTACCGCGTTTTCTCCTACCCCTTCTCTAGCCATACCTCGAGGGCTTAGCTCTGCAGTTCAGCCCTGCCGAACACTCATGTGGCCTCTAATATATGATCACTAGGTGAGTAGGAGCTTCTACATATGCGAGTTTTTTACCCATGCCTGTTTAAATGTTTTATGTAGATCACAGGGAGAGTGCTACTGTGCCTACTAAGTTACCAAGTGGTGTTACACATAAGACCTGCCTAATACCTGACATTCTACAGGCAGGCATTGATATTAAGACTGCTGCATTTTTTAACACTGCATTCTTAACACTGTATTTTTACATTGTTGTTTTAAAACTATCACCCTCACTATCCACGGTCCTTTTCACAGTTCTAGTTATTGTGTGTGCACTTCACTTTGACTTTGCACGCTCAATACACTTGGCATGCGGTGGATGTGTAAAATAACGTTCAATACCACCAGCATGTTAGTAGATTTTCTTCCTGGCAATATTGTGACCTACTTTTTGGTTTAACTACTGTTTCCTTATCCTTTCTATAGGCATAGGAGGATCCACTAAGGTAACAATACAACACGTATGATACTAGCATGTTGTTGTCTTCACTTTGGTCCTGAAGAATCGCGGTTAATATACCATTAGCGAGAAACATGTTGACCACATGCACAGCTAGCTTCTACTAGGGGTCACACAACATAATAGGCTGACACCTAGGCAACTAGCTTCACCTTTTAACTGTAGCCAGGGGACCCCCAGAATAAAGTCCATTCCGGTACCCTTTGTTACATTTTAGCCGCCTTATCATAGGAATACACTACCCTGCCCACATACCCCCACTTCACCAAAAGGCATTTGGAAAAAGATCTCCGCCAAAGAGCCCCTCTCTGAGGTGTGCCCGTCGGGGATTGCACCGCCTCCCCGACGAGGAGCAACCGCCGATGATGAAGCATGACACTCCTCGGGGTGTGTGAGGCAAATACATCCAACATAATGGATGCCCCAGGGTATCATTTAATTCCCCTCCTTGGTCACGCCAGCTAACTATTTCCCTCCCTCCTTTTCCTCATGGAACAGTGCAGCAACCCCATTTTTTGATTTGCTTCCAAAGTATCCAATCTCAGGACATAGCTGTTTGCTTTTGCTTGGCGGCAGTTGACAATCAAAAGAAAACACTCCGGTTCCAGCGCTCCCACCTGCTGGATGGGGAGTTTTTATCTCTTTCCCCACCCACAAGCATGCGGGCAGGGAAAAAGATTAAACTATTCTCCTGAACACAGAGAGCTACATTTGCAGCAGCCCCCTGTGTGAAGCTGCAATGCCGGCTCCTGCAGGAGGTGGGGAGTCGGCAATGTCCACAGGGGCCTTAAGGCTCCCCCCATTGTCCCTATCGTGCATACTGGGTGACCTGACTGGGCCAGTGTGCACAGAGACACATGGAAGGGGCCACTGGAGCCAAAATCAGCCGGAGAGGGGGCCATGGCCCGAGGGATGGAGTCCACGGGGCCAAAATCAGAACTCAGACACTCACACACCCATTGAGACACTCACAAACTCACCCACTGGGACACTCATGCATTCACACACTCACTCTCAAAGGTTACAGGTTACAGTTAGGAAATAAAATTTAAAAAACCTTACAATTTCACTGAAAAAAACAAAGGTTACAGGGACGATATAGTTAGGCTCAGATTTCAGTCATACAAAACCAGTGAAGTTTAGCAGTTATAGTTACCTGAACTAACTATAACTTATGCCCCCACAATGCACTGCTTATGACCTCACATATTACATCACTTATGACGTGGTCAGTGACATCACTGATGACATCAATCATGACCTCTCAAATGACTTCACTGACAACATCATCTACAGAACTACTCACACAATTACTCATTCGCCCACTCACACATCCATAGAACCACTCACATACCTACTCATTGATCCATAGAGCCACTCACTCCCCTATACAGCCACTCACTTCCCCTACACAGCCACTCACTTCCCCTACACCTACTCACACAGCCACTCACTCACCCTTACAGTCACACTCACACAGCCACTCACTCCCAAATTCAGTTACTCACTCACCCATGCAGTTACTCACTCACCCACTTATTCACCCATACACCCACTCACACACCTAGTCACTCACCCATACATCCTCTCAACAGAGCCACTCACTAACCCATATAACAACTCAAACACCAACCCTCAAGCACTCGCTTTCTCATACAGCTACTGACTTTACAATACAGCCACTCACAAAACCAATCAGTTAACTGAACTCCCAATCAAACAGATGCTCAATCACTCATACAGCCACTTACACATACAGTCACTCACCCATACAGCCACTCACACAGCTAGTTAATCATCGATACAGCTGCTCACGTATCCACTCATAGATCCATACAGCCACTCACACACCCATACAGCCACTCATGCACCCACTCACCAATACTGGCACTCACATACCTACTCTCTCATCCATAGAGCCACTCACACACCTGCCCATTCACTCACCAATACAGCCAGTTACACTGCACCTCCCATACAGTTACTTCCACCCACTTATTCACTCATACAGGTACTCATACAACCACCTATTCCCCCATACAGCCCCTCACTCACCTATACAGCCACTCAGACATCCCCTCACACACGGATACACAGTCACAGAGCCACTCAACTGATATTTGTTAGAAAAAATATCACTCATTAGTAGTACACAAAGTATAGTCATTTAACTTTTGTAGCACTTTAGAACATAGGTTTAACACTCATACGCATTTAGAAAACACTCACAATCACTGGATGATGCTAACAGTGATTTCATTTGAGATGTCATGAGTGATGTAATAAGCAGTGCATTGCGGGGGTGTAAGTTATACTTAGCATAACTATAATGTCCCTGTAGCCTTTGCTTTTTTTGTGAATATATATATTTATATATATTACCAACTGGCGGTCGCCAATAGGTGGGTTTAGTTAGAACCAAATTTTCCATAGGAAAAGTGTTTTTTGTTTTGCCAATAACTTTGGCGCTACTTGACGATTCTTCACAAACTTTTCAAGAACTTTCCCTTTTTGGTTCAGCTGCTATGTTGAATGTTATGGGGTGATCAGTCAAGTGAGAGCCGAGAAGAGAGGGGGTCCCAAAACTCGTTTTCCCCATGTTATGTCAGCCCAAAGTGCTGAACGGAATTACACCAAATTGGCGGAAAGCTAGATGTTGATCTAGAAAGAGTGCTTTTTGTGATTTAGTGTAAATCCGATCAGTAGTTTCAGAGATATTTACGTTAAAAAATATAGATATCTGGTAGACCAAAACCCTACTGAAATGCAACTGAAATTTGATTGTCTGCAAACAGTTCAACCAGGAAGTGTTGGCTGTCATCTTGGGACTCAGTTGAACCCAGTCCCCCAAAAATATATTGCCCCAGGGACCACCACCTACTGGGGGCTTCTTTATTATAACTGGAGGCCTCTTGGACCCCGCAGCCCCGGGGACCGCCACCTCCCAGGCTTTTAATTTGAGAAATGCAGAGGGTTGCATGGACCCCTGCAGCCTTTACATCGAGTGCGGGGGGGCTATGTGGTCTCAACTCCTGTAGCCAATAATGGCCCTGGGGACCGCCACCCCCCAGGGCTGACTCCTGCAATGTCCCGGGGTGTCCACCCCCGGGACATTGCAGTTTACTATGGCTGCTCCCGCCAAGCCATAGTAAACATTACTCCGCTTCGAGCAAGCAAGAGCATGTAAAATGCTTTTGCTTGCATGAAGCAGAGCAGAATTGCTTTTAGACAGAGGGAGCTGCATGTTCAGCAGATCCCTCTGTCCAAAATCAATGGTGGCTCCCGCAGGACACAGGGAGCTGGCAGGGACCGCGGGAACCTTCAGGCTCCCATTGCGGACTCCAGCAAAAATGACTGGAATCCCTGGGTGGGACCAGGGAACCAAGTATTGTGGCCAGGCTACGGAGTATGGGGTCGCTGGGGCCAAAATTGGCCCCGGGATGGGAGGCCACACAGCCCCTCTCCCTTGTTTTATGATAAAAGATTAAAATAAATAAATGCCTGGCCCCAGGGAATTGGTCACTGGGGCCTAAATCGACCCAGGGAAAGGAGACTTTTTTTTTTTTAAAACAATTAAAAAAGAAACTCTGGGCCCCGGGGGATGGGGTCCCCAGGGCTGTAATAAGCCTGGGGAGGAGGGGATGCGTGGCCCCAGTCCCCATTCTAAAAATGCCTGGCACTGGGGGAGAGGGTCGCGGGCCAAGCAAGGGGGGAGCCACATACCCCCCCCCCTCATTTTTAAATAAAAAAAAAGAAAATTGTACTGGCATGGCACCGGAGGCCCCACTCCCTTTCTGCACCATTCTGCAATCGCACCTCCTGGTGTACTGCTGGCTGGGGGATGAAGTCCTCTTGGCTGCTTAGGGTCCTTAGGGGCCAAGAAGACCTCCTGTTACCTCTGCAAATGCACCTCCTGACACACTACAATTTGGGGGATGAAGTTCCCTTGCCTCCAGAGGGCCTCAGGACTAAAGTGGACTTCTTCCCCAAAGAGTAGTGCTCGAGGAGGTGCATTTGCAAAGTGGTGGAGAAAAGGGATGTGGCCTTCAACGTTCTCTTAGCAATCCAGCTGTGTGGCAATACTGCAGGTAACAGGAGGGGTAGTTGACCCCCAAGGACCCTCAGGAGTAAAGTGGACTTCATCCCCCAACAATTCAGGCCCAGAGCCCCTTCTTATCCCTCCTTAGGTATCTGTATTTGAATATCAGCTGGATTGATAAAAGGATTCCTGCAAGTCTCAGTGTAGCTGTAGATCACATAACAACTAGCATCCAGAGTGGACTTTTTACCCCCTTCATTTTGGTGTTTCACAAATTCTTTCTTCAGAAATGGACAACAGCATACACGTGTTTCATCACACAGTGACTTTTACAAGGCTGTGAGATATTTACAATGAAGTACAGGTTAGGGTAAATATTATCCTTTCATTAAAAGAATACAAAAGAAAAAAACATTATAAGTAAAAGAGAAGATGACCGAAGACAAGCATGACAGCAGAAGAACAATAAACGTGGAGTGAATATACCAAGAAAGTAGGTCTACACAGTGATGGAACCGACACCTGTGATAAGACATTGGTTGTGAAAAGATGTGTAAGTAGAAGAGTTATGGCATGAAAAAATATTGCAGATCAGTGTCCATAGCGAAAAGAAATGTATCAACCTAAAATACCTAAATAAGTGTCCCAATAAGAAATCAAATGAGTAATAGAATACCAATGTGTCCCAACCCATATTATAAACAAAGTGTCTGTGTGAGATACACATTTGTAGAAAACCCACCTTTGGTACGGACACGTAAGCGCTCACAGATGACATGTAGGAAGATCCAAGTATGGTCATTAGGTCAGGTGGCACCTCCGTTGAGCAAACAGAATGTTTGAACAGATGTAATTGGTAAAATAGAAAAGGGATTGGTTGGCTAAAGCAAAAAGTAGATATAACTGTGACCATCTAGCTATTAATATCTGCTAGTAACAGCTATCGATGACTCACATGAAGGCAACGAAGAAGTGTGAACGTTCTACGTGGAAGGCTGTTGGATGTGGTAGGAACCACAAGTCGTAGGTTACAATGTAGGTCGGGTCGCTATAAATGGATGTATGACATTACAACGCATGCTTTTACATCGCATGCTTTTACAACGCGAGTTTTACAACGCATACCATTACAACGCATAGTGCTTTGGGGTGCTGGATAGTGAATAGTTTCATTTACTATTCCAACTCCAGTCCCCGTGGATAGTAGGGATGGTGTTGCACAGTAAATTAAACCTATTCCCTATCCTAGAGCGCCCCCCAGCGCAACGCATTGTAATGGTTTGCGTTGTAAAAGTTGCGTCGTAAAGGCACTGCGTGGTAAAAGTTGTGTTGTAAAGGTTGTTTCCCCTATAAATACAGTATGAGATACCATCAAAATAGAACAAAGAAAGAATTCAGTTATGGCCAGAAACTAAGTTCTATAGTGGCTAGTAGAACATTGCTATCCAGAAAGTCCAGAGGGTTGAACAAAAATCTGTTATCAGGTCAATGATAAAAGTGGCTAGAAAAGAAATGACAACCAGTGTGTTAACTAGCAAAAAAAGAAGTGAGCAGAATCCAACAAGCAAGGCAAGAGCGAGCATACAGTTTTAGTTAGAAATTACATTTCAAGGTGGCTAGTAAAGACGTGCTGTCCATATAGTCCAATGGGATAAACCCATATCCGGGTTAATATGATGGAAATAATAGTTTAAAGATAACCAGTGTGTTAACTGAGAAAATAAGTTGTGAACAGATTCCACAAGCATGGTCAGAGTTATCACATGATAAAAACTGCAAGACAGCCTACCTCTACCAGTGTAGAATTAATAGAGAAATTCCAAGTCCTGCCTCAAAAGCGTCTTTGAACTAAGTATCGTTCCAGACTAAATGAAGACAAATAATGAGTAAATTAGGCTAGTTCTAAAAATAACGAACAGCATGGCAAGAGGAAGACATTAAAAAACATCTTACCTAAAGGACCACATTCTAGACTAGAGTAAAGGTCTGGTGTGTTTTAAATGTTAATGGAGACCATAGTAAGCTCCAATCTATAATGTGATGAAAGTACAAATACTCGTAGTCATGAAAAAGCTGTATTATCGTCAGGTAGTAATCACTAAAATAACACTGGTTCTCTTAGGAAGTATGTATAACAGGAGTTAAAGAAAGTACAGATACTAGTAGTTATGAAAATGCTATAATATGCTCAGGTTCTAAACACTATAAAAACACATATTGTTTAGTCACATTGCTCCACGATCAGCAGAGATTGTTCTGATGGTGTGGAAGTCTCAACCTTGGTTTTCAATACTGCTGGAGCTGACGTGCGACTTTCCTCTCCTCCTTCGGTGTTCCTCGACGATACTCCTGGGCCCTCAGGGAGAATTGCACCCTTTAGTTCTCGAGGATTCCGGCTTCATACAAGAACCCTGGGCCTCCTGTACCAGAAAATGATACTCTTCAGCTTTGAGAGCATGATTTGGTTGGTGCCTGGAGGAGCATCTGTATCCCGTGGAGGCAGACCTCTCCCAAATTGTGAATTTCCTTTTTAAGAAGGCTGCAGAGGGTTATCATATAGATCAGTTAACAATTTCCGATCAGCCATCTCTGTGGGACATGCACACATAGATGGGAGACCAGTGGGTATGCATCCTATAGTTTGTAAACGCTTAAAAGGAATAGGGGTAGCAAATCCACCTAAGGCTAAGTATTCTTCTTTATGGGATAAAGAGTTACATTTGTTTGAAAATTGGCCTAATCATGAGTTACTCTCAAGGAAATAATTGTCTGCTAAACTAGCCATGCTCCTTTGCTTATCTGCATGTCGCCGTGTCTCGGATGTTAGAGTTTTGGATTTAGAAGGTAGGATATTTTCTCCTGAAGGAGTGTCGTTCATGATTACAGCTCACACTATAACGATTTCCAAGTCCATTAATTACAATGTCTTTCCATTGAATGATAAACTGTGTGCAGTGAAATGTCTCAAGGTATATGAAGACTGTGGATCACTGACTAAATATAAAGGGACAAAATATAGACTACCCAAAATATAGATTCCAAAATATTGACAGACAAAATATCGAATTTCTATCTACAAATAGGTAAGTACCACAATATTGAACCCAAAATATCGTTTAAAAATATATACTTTGTAAAAATATTGAATTTCTTAAAAATACTGTAAAATTAAAAAATATAAAAATAAATAGCTAAAATATACTTAAAAATACTTAAATTACCTTAAAATTATTAAATAATTAATTTAACTTATAAAACAAAAACATACAATCATATATGTTAAAACATATATATATATTAACATAATATTAATAAAAAATACACAATATTATTACCGTAGGATAGCGGGAGTGTAAAAATTGCTATTCCCACTCCTGGAAGTGCAACAGTAGGGAAAGCGTTGGATAGCGTAGGGGTAAAAATTACTATTCCCACTCCAAAGAGTGCAACAGTAGAGAAAGCGTTGGATAGTGTAGGGGTAAAAATGACTATTCCCACTCCAGAGAGTGCAACAGTAGGGAAAGCGTTGGATAGTGTAGGGGTAAAAATTACTATTCCCACTCCAGAGAGTGCAACAGTAGGGAAAGCGTTGGATAGCGGAGGGGTAAAAATTACTATTCCCACTCCAGAGAGTGCAACAGTAGGGAAAGTGTTGGATAGCGTAGGGGTAAAAATTACTATTCCCACTCCAGAGAGTGCAACAGTAGGGAAGGGGTTGGATAGCGTAGGAGTAAAAATTACTATTCCCACTCCAGAGAGTGCAACAGTAGGGAAAGCGTTGGATAGCTTAGGGGTAAAAATTACTATTCCCACTCCAGAGAGTGCAACAGTAGGGAAAGCGTTGGATAGCGTAGGGGTAAAAATTACTATTTCCACTCCAGAGAGTGCAACAGTAGGGAAAACGTTGGATAGCGTAGGGGTAAAAATTACTATTCCCACTCCAGAGAGTGCAACAGTAGGGAAAGCGTTGGATAGCGTAGGGGTAAAAATTACTATTTCCACTCCAGAGAGTGCAACAGTAGGGAAGGCGTTGGATAGCGTAGGGGTAAAAATTACTATTCCCACTCCAGAGAGTGCAACAGTAGGGAAAGCGTTGGATAGCGTAGGGGTAAAAATTACTATTCCCACTCCAGAGAGTGCAACAGTAGGGAAAGCGTTGGATAGCGTAGGGGTAAATATTACTATTCCCACTCCAGTGAATGCAACAGTAGGGAAAGCGTTGGATAGCATAGGGGTACATTTTACTATTCCCACTCTACTGAAAATAAATTAATATAATTCACATAACTAACAATTAATCAATTAATAAAAATTAATTACCAATTAACAATTAAATAATTACCAATTGAAAATTAATTAACAATTTATTCAAAATAAATAACAATAAATATATTAACATATTTAATTAATTATAATTAAATTACTTCCCACCCTATTCCCCTATAAACCCACAACCCGCTACAGAAAATAAATTATTATTATTCACATAATTATCAATTAATCAATGAATAAAAATGTATTATCAATTAAGAATTAATTAATTGCCAATTAAAAATTCATTAACAATTTATTCAAAATAAATACCAATAAATAAATTTACATATTTAATTAATTATAATTAAATTACTTCCCACCCTATTCCCCTATAAACCCACAACCTGCTACAGAAAATAAATTAATATTATTCACATAATTATCAATTAATAAAAATGATTTATCAATTAAGAATTAATTAATTACCAATTAAAAATTAATTAACAATGTATTCAAAATAAATACCAATACATTAATTAACATATTTAATTAATTATAATTAAATTACTTCCCACCCTATTCCCCTATAAACCCACAACCCACTACAGAATTAAATTACGCAAAAATTAAATAACATAAAATTAATTACTTCAAATAAATTACAAAAAATATACACTTTTCACACATATACTAACATACAAAACACTTAAAAAATTCGATATTATTAAAAATTCGATATTTTTAATAACATATATTATGTACTTTGATATTTTGACTTTCTATATTTTTTAAATCGATATTACATTACTTACCTTAAAAACTATATATATTTTTTTTATTTCAAAAAAAATTTTATTATAAAATGTGCATGTCTATATTCTGTCCATTCGATATTTTGTCCATTCGATATTTTGGAATCGATATTTTGACCATATACCGAAGACTGTACCCGAACTTTTAGACCGGTTGGTTGCTCATGATTGCTGATTGCTATGCAGAAACCTTTTAAGCCTGTTAACTCTGCTACAGTTGTCAGGTGGCTCAGATATGTAGTGTCAGAGGCAGGCATTGAAACAAAATAATTTGGAGCGCATTCTTTGAGAGGTACTATGGCCTCAAAATCTTTTATGTAAGGTACCAGTATACATGATATAATGAGAGCAGCTGATTGGTCGTCTAGCTCTACATTCACGCAATTCTATTATAAACCTATTGGCGATGTTGCTTCTGTGGTGTTAGATAAGCGTTAAACTAGCATAATCCGAAGCCTCCGGTCCTGTAATTTAATACAAAATTTGCTAGCATTTGCACGAAGAATTTTCAATTCTATTAAGGACACGGAGGCGAGGATTATCCCGCCCAGATTGCATTTTAATTGTCATGTTTTCCCTCCCTGAGACAAGGGTCTATGTCAGTTATTACGAGTATGATTTTTATTTTAGGTGTAGAACAGAAAGGCGACTGAACAACCGCTTTGGACTTCGGAGAAGGTTCTCTACGGGCTTCATCAATGAAGCCATTGGTCCTGTTTACAACGTTCTTGTTCATGTTTGGAAAATTATAGCTGTTGTTTTGGACAATGGACAATTGAGTCTTGGACACTGCTCGTTGTGCAAAGAAAGAAGAAGTGCTCATGGGAAGAGAGTCATTAATAGGGCTAATCTCTATGGTTATTGGATTGTTGCTCTAAGCATTCTGGGAATGTAGTTTTTCAATATGTAAAAAGCGTTCTTATTAGCTGCTGTTAATTTTGCAGAAAAGAGAGAGAAAGCATAATCCTCGACTCTGTGTCCTTAATAGAATTGAAAATTCTTGTTGCGAATGCTAGCACATTTTTTATCCCTCATATCTAGGCATTTAAATATATCCCTAGTTTGCAGAGTAGTACCAGGTTATTTGTGAGATTTTCAGCCAAGTGTTAAAATTAGGATTTATCACACAAAATTTAAGGGTACATTTCTCACTAAATAGATAGTGGCAAGAACAAAAGTGGCACGAAAATGTTCTGCTTGCATTCTGATCATTCGCGCCGCTAAACACAATGTGTAGCAATCGTGGAATTTTGCATAACAAGTATAAGTAAAAATGATGTGAATTACACCAGTGTCATTGAAATATCACACAAATCTATTATTAATAATATTGCATGCTGCTTTTTTCAACCCAGGACAGCTATCTCTGAAAGCGAAACTACAAGCCCCAGAATGCAATGTACTAAAAAGTAAGAGTTGTCTGAAGATGTCACACGTGCCATGACGGCACCTGGAAGCTATGCCCTAGTCTCACTGCTTTTGAACTCCAAACCCAAATGAAAATAAGAAATTACAAAATGGATAGTGGTTCTGCACACACACATATACCTACAGAAAAGTATTTCTCAGCACAGATTAAATCCTGGATAAATGGTATTGCTAATGTTTTGCCTTCAACCATAACCTCAGAACATCAGCCACTAGGATTGCACCGACTGTGAATTACATTTCAAACCTGTTTTATAATATTTGTAGAATTCTTAACTTGTGCTAAAATGTTGCAGATTTGGAGTTAGAATAACTAATAAACATCATAGAATACTTTGTGAAAATGTGCACTTGACTACAACCTGTAGTAGGAATGGTAGAGAGTCTGAGGGGCATATTATCAAGGGGGTTTATCTCAGCTTTTTTGGCTTTAAAAGCCAAGAAAGCGGAGATAAAATTATCTCCCTATTACCTAGCTGTCGCTAACACCAGTTAGCGACAGCTAGTAGGAGATAGCGACCATCTTGGGCCCCACTTTGCATGTCAGTGATATTTATCCCTAATGACATGCAAAGTGGGCGTGTCAAGATGTTAGCGACTGGAAACAGTCGCTAACATCGCTATCTCCTATTACCAACTTTTGGAGATATTCGCGCTAAGCGCAAATATCTCCAAAAGCTAACACCTGCCCTGAGCAGTTCTTAGCCATGTTATCCAATGGGAGGTGGATAACATGGCTAAGAGCATTAGCTCGGTAATGCATGAATATCGCGGACTTTTCAGCGATATTCATGCATTGCGGCCGTTTTTTATCGCATTTGCGATAAACCTTGGTAATACCAAGGTTTATCTGCGATAAAAATCGCCGCAGCGCAGCGGTAATTTTTTGTCTCTAACCAAGCAATAGCGATAATTATCGATATTGCTTGGTAATATGCCCCTGAGTTTGTAAATGAGACAAAGATGTGACCATGGAAGAAAACAAGTTCTCATCTTTGCTCTGCACCTAGTCCATGTATACTGCAGCCTTTAGTATACATGCCAACATATCCGATTCAGGTAGGAGGGTCACGATTTTTAAAGTAAAAAAATGGCTTGCATTTAACTTTCTTACATCTGAAATTGTCCCCACTTCAATACAAGTCAATGAGGAAAATATATCCACGATTTATGTTTTTTAAATCTCCCTCCTGATGCTTTCCAAATGTTGGCATGTATGCTTTAGTCAATGCACGGGTAGGCCGAATGGGTTGGTGCCAAATCTAGCAGTGGGACCAGGGGCGTAACACAGGGCCCCACAGCCAGAGCGGAGTGGGGCACTGACCTGCAGGAGGCCCCCTCAGCACAGTACTCAGGTCTGAGAGCTCCGGATTAAATCCGGAGCGGGGCCCCTCTGTGTACCTTGCAGGGGGGGCCCTCAACTTTCAGTGAGTGGGACCAGCCTCATGAGGCCACTGGAGCCAGGCTGGACATCGACGGTGGCTCAGAAGTCACGTCCTGTATAACAAGCATTTACAATGCAATGGTTTCGCCTTTGGAAAAGTTAGAGCTATTGGCATTGTAAATGACAAAATTTGTATTTATGTTTTGGTTTTGAAAACAGATACATAAATGGCATTGTCATTTACATTGTCATTAGCTTAATCTCTGCAGTCACTCTGCAGTCCCTAGCACTCCATAGCACTCCCTAGTCACTCTGCACTCCCTAGCACTCTGCACTCCCTAGCACTCCCTAGCCCTCCCTAGTCACTCTGCACTCCCTAGCACTCTGCACTCCCTAGCACTCTGCACTCCCTAGCACTCCCTAGTCACTCTGCACTGCCTAGTCACTCTGCACTCCCTAGTCACTCTGCACTCCCTAGTCACTCTGCACTCCCTCGCACTCTGCACTCCATTGCACTCTGCACTCCCTTGCACTCTGCACTCTGCACTCCCCAGTCACTCTGCACTCCCCAGTCACTCTGCACTCCCCAGTCACTCTGCACTCCCCAGTCACTCTGCACTCCCTAGCACTCTGCAGTCACTCTGCACTCCCTAGCACTCTGCAGTCACAGTCGTAGCCATCGCGCCCATATACAGCGTCTTCTGCATCCCTGAAGAAGAAACATATAGTTATCATAGTACCAATAACTACACAAATTAAGGTGGGTGAATGACATTTAGCGAAAGGACTACGCAGTCATTTGTTGAAAGGAAACACGGATGCTTCTGCCATGGCGCAGGGACGGACTTTCGCACAAAGCGTATATGATTTATAAAAAGGATGGTGGAAATATCTGTACATTTATTGATGCAAATATACAAACCTGAAACATTTATGTTTGTGGCTAAATGGTGACACATACGCGATACAGTAAGCAATTCGACATTGAAGACACAAGTATCGAGCACTCCAATATCAAGAGCTTGCATATGCAGCTTCCTATACAACATTACAAAGTGCAGAGCACGTAAGGAGAAAGGGCAACGGGCCTGCGATAGCAACCACCGGGAAGAGTCCCTCCGGCCACAAGAAATAGGCAGGTGCATGCAAGAGCGAGTACGAAAAAGGAAGACATTCCATTAAAAAAATGTGTTTAAGATTGACGTGCAACACATGCTGTACCAGTAGTACGAAAATATATTGTGTAGTTAATTAAAACCATAATACAAAACGTTTAAAAGGCCCGTTAAAGAAAGAGCAGAAGAGTACGTCCCTGCGATACCGTCTAACGTGACTGACATGCTGTGTGTTTAACAGAATGAAAACCTCTGGACTAAACTTTAATTGGAATTAGCGGTTTACGTGTGCAAGCTTAGGTACCCTGGTTCTTTGTGAGTCGGGTGTCCCTTGTTGTCCTTACTTGCCTCCTCCGTCAACAGGGATGATCTGTGGTGCAGCTGCGAAAGGTCACCGCTCTGGCATGTGTGCCCCCTGGTCGGGTGCCGTGAAGATGCAGCGCCTCGTGCCTCCAGGGTGGTGCTGACGTTCAACTACTTTTTTTTCCCTCTCTGATGCTCACCTCAGCAGGCTCCCTCGCGTGCGGGCTAGCTGCGCGTCTTACATTCCGCCCGGGAACCTAAGGGGGCCTTTTGATGGACGGGCGAATTATCCTTTCATAAATGTTTACCAGTAATGGTTGTGAAAGGAAACCGTACGGTGATGACCTGCCAGGGAACCTAAGCGACCGGTTCAGCCTCAGAGCCTCACGTGAGAAGTCCGTGGCTGCTCTGTGTGTTTTGTGACTTCACTGTTTTGAGAAGGATTTAATGGATCTTGTCAATCTCCTGGCAGTTCATTCGCAGAACAAGTGTGTGTTTTATTACATGCTTAGTTATTTGATTGATTTAAAAAGTTCCTGTCAAAACCAACTGGCACCAAAGTCTTTTTTCCACGTGTCTACGTTGTTTGCGGCTGTATTTATGGGCGAATGAATTCCTTGTGTACTTGTGCAGGGGTTGATACAGAGGAATCCAGCTTGTCTACCACCTGATGGGCTAAGGGCCGAGAAACTGAATTGCCACCTTCAGCAGCAAAGGTTTCCCTGTGAGCAGGTGGTATTCATGCCCACTTGGAAACATTCACACTTGAACCACGCTGAGATGTGTTGTGAATGAAGTACAACTGGAGTTGTGGAGGAATGTGAGCTTGACCGGGGAAGGGTAATGGCCGACTCACCTTCCCATACTGTTTATTTAACATCCACTGATGTTAAGATTATCAAATACATTGGAACTGGTTCAACAAGCACTGACAAGGCCAATAGATCTGATTTGTGTTTGAGTCTTGACTGAAATATTAACAAGGAAAGGCACGGACAGCGGGAGGGAGGGCAGGAAAGGCACGGACAGCGGGAGGGGGGCGGGAAAGGCACGGACAGCGGGAGGGGGGCGGGAAAGGCACGGACAGCGGGAGGGGAGGCGGGAAAAGCATGGACAGCGGGAGGGGGGTGCGGGAACGGGCACACGGACAGCGGGAGGGGGGGGCGGCGGGAACGGCCACAATCAAAAGCACTCACCTGGACATGGACTTCCTCCGGCGGCGGTCAGCCGCGGAATGACCAAAAGAAACATGGACGACCAAAAAAATAAACCCCGCCCACCGCCGCACTGACGTGATAAAAGGGGCTGGATGAGAAAAAATCTCAGGAACGCCCACGAGTCGCCTCGCAGAATGACGGACGCCTCTCTCTTCCAATGGCTAGCCTCCATTTATGGAGCTAGCCAATGGAACAGAGAGGCGGGACTTTTGTCCATACTAGTAAACAAAAGTTTTCGCCTTGCGCGAAAGTCTGCTGCGCAGCTTTCGGCGAGGCGAAACCTAAAAAATGTGGTTGCTTTAATGGCATGGTGCACACATGGCGGGATGAACTGAAGTGAACTTGTAATTCAGTTCCCAGAATGCATCAATTTGATAAATTAAAATCCAAGACTGGAACATCATGTCTTTGTTGGCACAAAGTCCAAAGTCATCTGGTTACCTTATGTAACAGAAGCCTCAGAACGACTGTAGCCTCTTTTCAACTCATACTAAGTGACATTTGTCTCACCACCATCAGTGCAGCTATAACCAGCAATAATCTGGAAGATACCTTTAGTTTAAAAAAAAGGTGGGACATGCCGAAAAAGTTCTGTTTATTCTGCCACTTTTCAACACAGCTTAAAACTGCTCCGTTTACTTGTCAATTAAAGTAAAGAGAACGTGCATTGGGGCAGATTTATGTCGGACTTGCGGCACTTTTGCGCCGCCGTTGCGTCACTTTTGTGACGCAGCGGCGGCGTAAACCCTGCACCACGTTGCGACATACTTACATCGTGACGCATCTATGGAGATGTGTCATGGTGTAAGGCCCTGCGCCACATGAAACCTGCGCCAGGTTTCATGTGGGCGTTTCCACGCAGAGGGGGCATTCCGTCGCAGGAACGCCCCTGAAAAGTGACTCAGTGAAATCTACAAGATTTCACTGAGTCACTTTCCCAACGCTGATGCGTCAAAAACCCTGCGCCTGCTTGAAGCACGTTAGAGTTAGGGCAAGTTGGAATAGTGCTGGAGTTGCGTGCCGCACGCAGCACAACTTCAGCACTGCGCTAACTTCACACCCTAGATGCGACACGCATCTGTTTATTCCTGCGCCATGGTGCGCCGCAAAATGCGGCGCATGATGGATGGCGCAAGGATAAACTTGCGTGCCGTATCTGTCTTGGCGCATCTCTGCCGATTTGCAGAGATGCGTCAGGCAACATAAATCTGTCCCATTGAGTTACATTTTGCCACAGGTGTTACTGATCCCCTCCAACAAAGAAAGAAGTGGATAGTGGTAAAAAGAGAATTAATATTAACACAATTTGAGAGTTAAAGTTGAAGGAATTACCATCCGCTTCACTGAGCACAGTCCCATCAGGAGTTTATGCTGAAGACCTAGGTAGGGTTTGTACTTTTAAGGGTAACAGATGACTCCATGTTAATGGGAAACTTAATTTCCAGGTCTGGGGTTTCATCCATCAAATCAATGTTTTCTGCACCTTGTACTCTTGTTTAACTTTAATTGGTATAAGACATCTGAAATCAGTCAATTGTTAAGGATTGGTAACATTTTGTCATGGTCTCTCTGTGGAAACAGATTGTGATGGAGCAAACCTAGTATCATAATGGATTACTCATAGTTCAGAAATTATATTATCATTGCCCTCACCTGCAGAAAAGCAGCATCCTCCTCATTGTATTCGCATCCAGGCACTTTGACAGACATAACAATCTTATGGCGCTAAAATGCACATTTTTTTAAAGTAATTTACACAAAGTGTGTCTCCATTCATTTTAGTACTGAAGTAAATGGGGAGATACTAGAGGGCATAGGAATCTTCCCCAATGATCAACTTCTGAAACTAGACAATGCTTTCCTGGGTGTAAACTCGCCAGAGGGAAAGAGAGAGACAGAGAGAGTGCAAGAGAGAGGAGGGAAGTGATTGGGAGTTAGAAAGAGATTATCCTCATGCAGTTGGTGGCAATCCATTTCACATTAGTATGTGGGAGGCAGTCTTTAAAGGTGTTCCTCTAAAGCTTATGGAAAGAGGGGCTTTGGAGTTGCTATCTGGTGGATAGCGCCCATACCTGCTGCACTGCCAGCATGATGAGGACCTATGAAAGAATTTTAGTAGCAGGGGGCATAATGAGATGGGAGGTGTGGAGGTGTTTGCCTATGGCACACCCTCATTCTCTTCATGGTTGTCATCAGAAGGAAATGGCAGTAAAAGGAACAAAGAATAAGGCGTAAAAAAAGGCATGGACAGCGGTATTGGAAGAGAAAAATATAGACAGAGTAGTGATGGAGCTGGGTTTTCACTAAATAAAACCTGCTCGGATTGAACTCTTCATTGTGTGAATTATTAACTAATTGGTGTGGAAATAAACAGTGCAAAACTAAAAAGGGGAAGGATGAAAATTTCACAAGGGCTTGCTGGGGAAAGTTAGTGTCGGCTGCAAATGCACACGATTAATGCAGAAAATAACAGCCAAAAAGCAGCGAGTTTCTTTTCACGAACTGTTTGGAAATAATGTACAGAATGTAAGAAAAAGCAAGCAAAAGCATTCATAGAGCGTTTAATAGTGGAGTTTTATAAAATAATAATGATAATCACACTTGTATTTGTTTTTCCTAGAGCGCATTTTACTGCTCTGCAGAGAAGGCCTCAATCGTCTTTTAGGTTTAATTTTCTTATTAGAATGTAGAAAGGAGAAATATGTAATCTGTCCTTCTTGAGTTCCTGATGATGGCCAAGGTTGTGTAGAGGAAACAATGAACATTATGAATGGAACTTCCTTGTCGAGCGGAGAATGTGGACATTTGTATAACAATATGGATACAATTGCAATATAGAGAAATGTACAAGCCACGGGTGAGAGGTATCTGAATTTCCTCTGCTGAAGGTTGATGACGTGAGCTGTCAAATACAAAGAAACTGTTGAAAGGTTAGCCACATTGAGAGTGGAGTGATTAGACACCCCTTGTTTTGAACCAATGAGATTTAAGAATTCTATGTGTAATGATACACAAAGGGTTGGACCTTCAGTGAATTTAGGGTATAACTATTAGTAGTAAGGGGGTGTGGGCTAGGTGCATGTATTCTTTACTTTGTGAGAGGAGAGTGCTGTGTTTCTGTTTCCTAACTTTATTGGCTGACTGTTGTTCTGCTGATCCTGACTCTTTGACTTTGCTCCTCAATTCTTCTTGGGGATACCCAGCTTACTCTCATGGCCAGAGGGTAGGTTTCCAGATTTATAGTACTTTGCGTGAGCAGTTAGTATGGTATTCTGAATTCGCATGAATCTTATTTGCAAATGTCTTTATCCTTTTGTCTCTAAGCCTATCGCCTCTCTCATTGCTCTGATTTTTTAGATGTATAATCGTGAATTATTTTACTACTGTTCTCTCTTGTGATCTATGATTTAAGCCGTATTTTATTTGATGAGCAATCACATTATTTTAGATAAAAGCATACTGATTCATAAACAGAGTTTGTCTTTATTAATGTAATTTTAGTTATATTGAATGATTCTTTATGATGATACTTCTTTAGAATTCTAATATTATTTTGCCAATCCCTAGCCACTGACAAAGATTAATCGAAGAAGGAAGAAGATAAATAAATAATAAGCAAATTGGTAAGATTGGTTTAACCCCTTCCATGCTGATGACAGCCCCCGGCCGTCATGCATCACGGTGGGCATGTGCTGATGACGGCTGGGGGCCGTCATGATCCCGCCCACTCTTTAAAACCGCCGCACAGCACGAAAATTCGCCGCGCATGCAAGGGGTTAAACTCATACAGCGTGGAAGGATGTTAAGTCTTAAATTGGGTCCAGATGATAAATATGATAAGCTCCAAAACTCTGGATCAGTAGAATGCTATGAAGTGGTGATGCCAGAGCTGAATATCCTCCAAATGGAAGCAAACAGAAGTAGCCTTTGGAAGACACACCAAGTAAAGTGCTATAAGTGTCAGACTAGAGAAGCTTGCAGAGGCTACAGCATCTCATACCAGGCAAAGTAGCAGAGGCTGCTGCAGCTGACTGCATGATCCGCGAAAGGGTAATTCAAATGCAGCTCGACCGGGAGGCAGTTAAAGGTATGTACAAGCTTGTTTATTATCTCAAAACGAATACAGTCAGAGCAGGGGGTGCTAACGCTTCAAAGAAGTCAAGGTGGAGGAAAATAGTGGGAAAGAAAGTGGTAGTCAAGGGTCTGGGGATTTTGAAGTCAATAAGAAAGAAAGGAGAAAAATGCTTCTGGTAGAAAAGGGGAGTGTCAGAGGAGAATATCTTGTAATTAAAGACCCAAGCAATTTAAAGTGAAACAGGGCAATAGGGAGTGAGAGAACAATGGTTTCCATGGAACATGATCACTTCTAGGAACTATGGGCGTTTGTTTTGCGGAAGACCAAAAAGAAATTGGGTAGGGCAGGCTGATAAGAAGCCTAAGGGGAGGGGACTGACTTCATGGCTGTAAAGGTGTCCCTTCCTAGGTCACCACAGTTGGAGCCTGGGACCTAGAGTAGCAGAGTTGAGAAGCATGGGAGAACAAAATGAATAAAGGAGTATGAGAATAGGCACATGGTAATTGCACAAAAGGAAGACACAAAGTAACAGGGAGTGAAACAGGTGAAAGTGAAGTAAGACTACAGGGTGTGGAATACATTGATCTGCTAGATAAAATCCGGAACTGGAAATTAAGTTTCCTGGTAGCATGGGTAATCTGTTAACCTTAAGAGGACACAAAGTAACACAGAGTAAGAGAAAAGAGTTGAAGGATGAGCCGGTGTTAATGCTGACAGAGAGCAGCAGAAAGAAGTAGCGGGATGGACACATGTACCAAAGCAAAATGAGGGAGTAGCGGGATAACTGCATAGTGAGAGAACAGATGAGAACACCGTGCAGCAGCTGATGTGAATAGAGAGATGGGTGTATGGGGAGGGGAGGGGAGAGGGGAGGGGAGGGAAGAAGGGAGGGAGAGGAGGGGAGGGGAGGGGAGAGGAGAGGAGGAGAGGAGGAGAGGAGGAGAGGGGAGGGGAGGGGAGAGGAGAGGAGAGGAGAGGAGAGGAGAGGAGAGGAGAGGAAGGGGAGGAGAAGAGAAGAGAAGAGAAGAGAGGAGGAGAGGAGAGAAGAGGAGAGGAGAGGAGAGAAGAGGAGAGAAGAGAAGAGAAGAGAAGAGAAGAGAAGAGAAGAGAAGAGAAGAGAAGAGAAGAGAAGAGAAGAGAAGAGAAGAGAAGAGAAGAGAAGAGAAGGGAAGAGAAGAGAAGAGAAGAGAAGAGAAGAGAAGAGAAGAGAGGAGAGGAGAGGCACAAGAGGAACTGTGTACAGGACAGAGGGATGCAGGGGGAAAGGAGCATAGTGATGGAGAGAATCAGGAGACACAGCAATTCCATACAGGGACAGCAGCAGGAGGGAGGAGAGGGATTAACACATGGTGACAGCAGCAGAAAAAGGAAGAGGATAAAGCACATGGTGACAGCAGTTTTACCATCTCGCCGTCCATACCCAATACACGTATTTTCTTGAAAATCATTTATAGTGCCACAAAAATGTCCAGGTTTCGCCCTCCTATATAGTCAGAGGCCACTCTTGCAATAACCATAATAAATAAATACTGATAGGGGCATGATGGATTGAAGCAAGTCTGAAGGGAAAAAACATTTTGCAAAATGCTCAGAAATAGCACGTTTCGTGATGACCGCATTTATTTCTCTCACAAGGAGATATTTTCATCGTAATGATGAGGCCCAAACGAGGAAAGGAATGTGTCCATATATATATCACTGAATTTCCTCTGGAGATAGCTCTCTTTGACTGACGAGACCACGTTTCAGGTAGATCAGGTCTGTGGCATTGTTGTTTGAAGTCACTGGAATGGAATAGTGGGAGTATATCTCTGAAAATTGACGGAAGTCTTTTCTGAAGATGTGAGTGTTATTGGTGGACTGGTTGGACGAACCCTTTTATTAATACCTTCCGGTGGATGCTATAGGCCACTTTTTCCTTGTCATAATGTTGCCCTTTTGGGTTACAATATAGAATTGGTAAAGGCGCCAATTCATTATTTGCAGGAAGGCACCTTATTTTCTCCTTCAATCAAGCAATGCGGCTCTAAAGGTTCTAGTTGTCAGGGCCTAGGTTGACTGAAGTATCGCAGTCGTGGTCTGTGTATGAACCCCCTTGTACATGCAAATATTAATTTATTTCATTTACAATTGGCGCCTACTTTTACAGCTGTAAATATCATCAGAGTCAATGCGTCTTTTCTTTCATGGCCTGAGGCATCTTGACATGCCTTACAACATACTTGGGTTCTGAGCTGAGGTAGGTATTCTGTTGCCTGCCAAGAGGCATTGCTGTGGCAAAGGAAGGCAACACTGGCTGGGGCACCTGCATTAGCGGCATTCCTCTCCTCACAATATGTTGGGCGTTTTGGAAAAGTCTTTCATGATCCAGTTGGTGTTTTGGGCCCCTGATCTGAGGATTCACCAGAGCCGACGCTTCATCGAAATATGGCGGGACGCCTGTGATTGAGTGTATCTGCTGGGCGTTGTATCTGTCGGTCGATGCTCTCGCAGGCAAGACTGGCTGAGACAGTGTTGACTCCGGAAGGCCTGTTACAAACCTCCTTAGAAGGACATGCCACACTCTACCACTCAGGGGATTTATAGTCACCTGGGGCCACAAACTGGCAAGGCTCCTCAAAGCCTCGCGGTTCCATACCGCTGTAGCGAAGTCGTCCTCAGTGTGATAAAGCTGGGAGAAGTAGATATCCAGCCTCAGGTTTGGATGCCTGTTCACAAAATCATACATTTTACTTATGCAGTAATGGCCGAACTCATTACAAGGAGTATAGTTGGCGTAAAGGGTGATGTAGCCAATATTGTCATAGTAGGGAATCACCAAATCCAGGTAGCCGTCGACATCAAAGAGTACAGATTCTGGGTGAAGATCAGATAAAGTACAATTCGAAGCATATCCCTTTTGAATTAAGGAGCCAAAAACAGTCTTCACTTCAAAAAATGTGATGTGCTTTCGAGGGAGCACTGCTGGACCATAGGGAAAGCAGAATGCTCTGTAGAAGTCCACGTACGGTATCCGTGCATCTTCTGCTGTGCAGATGTGTGAGGGGCATTGAGCACACTGTGCGAACGTAGATTGCAAGTGGTAAGGATGTACTTCACTTTCTTGTGGGAAGAGAAATTGTTGACCAATAGTATCCATGTAAATAGGGTGTAAAATCTCATTGTGATCCACCATTAGGTTTCATGGTTTCATTCTTACAACTCCTTGTAAGTTCTGGAAAAAAGAAGCAAAAATTATGTTAAGTAAATATCATTTTCCAAAAGGGAGACCTCATTGTGAGATACACAGTAGATATCGTCATTACTTTGTGAGTGGTAACATACAAAAACATCAGGTATGACACACAGTTGCTGTCATACCCTTATGGTCCAAGAACTTAATTTAGACAGAATTTAGCCTTTGGACTGACAGCCATAATGACATAGAGTCCCAGGAGCTGTTCTCTAAGATGGACATCCTATTCACCCCAGCATGAGACCAGCCCCAGACACAAAGCAAGAAGACTCAACTACATATAATCTTTGCATGCAAACTAGGTCCCAAACTACTAAATGTTTCCCAATTCTGTACTGATAATTTCCTGGTCCTGATCTAACTGGCAAATACAGTCTTCCCAAAAATATCTGTCTGTGTTTTCATCACCTGGTTGAAATTTAAAGAAATAACTCATAAGCTGTTTCGAAAAACCTAATTTGAATTCCTTAATCAATGGACAAGATAAAAGTACCAAAGTATGCCTGCACTCTCTCAGCCAGAAAACAGCATTGTCCCGGAGTATGGGTTCCCGGTACTCTGTTTAGATCTGGCCCTGGGGGATAGGGTCCATGGGGTGACCTTTGGCCCTGGGCAGGAGGATACATACCTCCTCGCCTAATTTGGTAATGGCCCTGGGGGACGGGGTCCGCGGGGAACCCTGCAGGCTGAGGGGGCAGGGTCGCATGGCCCCTCCACATATAATAAAATAGCCCCAGGGATTGGGCCTGCGAGGGCCTCATTGAGGCATGGGGAGTGGGGCCTTGAGTCTCCTTCCCCTTTTACAAATGTGCATGGCCACTGGGTATGAGGTCTCAGGGGCCATTCTTGGCCCGCCCCTTCATAAAATGCACTGGGTCCTGGGAGGTAGGGACCCGGGCCAAAATCAGCTCGGAGAGGGGGGCCCCACAAACACACCCTACCTTCATAAAAAAAAAAATTATGGTTTGACACTCGGGCTCAGGGCCACCCCAGGGGTCATATATTGTTTGGTTTTTTTTAAATACACAGATACCATTTTTTCTTCTTGTGATCTCACAGGAGAAACACAGAATTGAGGGGGGAAAAGCACACCACTTTTTTTCACTTTTGGCCCAAGGGTTGGGCCCTCTGGGACCCACACAAGGGCGAGCTGGCTAGCCTTTTGATCTGAAGTCTCAGGGCATTCAGGACTTCCAACCATCCTCCTTCTGGACCTGGGCTCTGCCATCTGTGAGTCTTCCCTGCCAAGTTGTGCCACCCCAGTCCTGGACTCTTGGAAGTGGGCCTAAGGTGTTGAACCGTCGCATTGCCGCTGCTGCGTGAAACAGAACCGACGCATCACCTTTGCTGTGCAGATCAGAACCAATGCATTGTCTCTGCTGCATGGATCAGCACTCAATCATCGCCTCTGCTGTGTGGATCGGCCCTGGTGCATCGCTGCCGCTGCATGGATCAGACCTGATGCATCTCCTTTGGAACCATCACTGCACGATGTTCTGTGCAACGCAAGGTCCTCGCATCTCCTTCGACAGACAATGCCGGAGCTTCCTCATTGCAGCTTACCGTTCATTAAAGCTGATGCATCACCGCTGCTGCGCAGATCAGGCCGAGTCCATCGTCGCCACTGGGTGGATCAGCACTGATGCATCACCTCGAATGTAGCACACAGCCTCAACGCACCCAGGATTAAGGTACTTTTGTTCAGTGGGCCTCGTGGTCGGCCTGAACTTTCTACATTGTCCCAGTACGGCGTGACTAGGTCTTCCAAATAGGGCGTTTTGTTGCTAGCCGCTACTTTTACCTCAAAACTTTTAAATTCACTATCTCAAGATCTACTTATTGTATGTTTGCCGTTTTGGGCTTGTTTTATTTATGAAATTAAGTTATATTTATCTAGCCTGTGTGGAATGTTTTTGTGAGTTGTTTTCTCTGTTTTACTGTATGAAGTTCTGCTCAAACTCTGTGCTGCTCAGTCCTGTGCCTGCTATACCACTGATCCAAGCTAGCCTAGCTGATGAGGGGGTGATACGTATGCCTAGACATTGGTCCTGTGCTTGCTATGCCACTGGATTCAAGCTACCTGGCTGATATGGGGTGATACCCCAAAACCTGTCCCAGGATGCTTGTCTCCAGTCCAGGGAGGACCAGGCTTTGCAGTTCGGGCTGGACTATTCCCATGGGGGAGCAGGGTCAAGACTGTTTGCATAGGGCTGGGTCCAAACTGGAATGGGATGGCAAGTCACAAAACAATGAATTTAACCCAGATCTGTGACTGGGGATAAATGTTTGATTTGTTCAGCATTCAGTCCATCATCTGTTCTGTTTGCACATGTATCCTGCAACAGCACCACTTGGAAAGTTTGCAGATACTTTAAGAACTCAAGATCTCTCGTTTTGCCGGCTAGACCATTTATGTTCCAAGAACACACCCGAAACTTTCTATCGCTATAGGTCCTTTGTGTTGTCGACCACTTTCAGTTCATGGAGGTGTGCTTGTTGAGTTCAGGGTGGCTGATAACCAATCCCAGTCTTCTATATGAATGTTCAAGTTACAGAGAATAACACCTCCCTCTCCGGCCATTCTATTTGTGTTATTACTTGGGAACGTACTGGGAACTTTCCTCAAGACGGAATAGACTCTCATTGTCTGACCGAGTGACTCGTTATCTACCCTAGGTGCTGGGAGTGGGTGTAGGTAACCAATATCTTTGTGGACAGTTAACAATATGCCCCATATCTTGAAAATATCCGCCTCATTTTATACTTTGTGAACCAGGTGAGTAGAGTTCCAGGTAACTTTGGTGGTTTCATTTAAGTACTCTGGGCTAAGATCAAGGAACTTGATCGAAACTATGTTCTTAATTGTGATTTCAAACAGGGTTGGAATCAGCTGAGTAAGTTTCAAAACATTGCCTCAGTTCTAAACATCAAAAAGCCACATGGATGTGTGAATGCAACTCCCTCCGTTAGTCGGTTTTGTTTCCATGTCGGCCTCCGAGGAAGTAGGATTTTCTGAATAGGTAGAGAGCGCGGATTTGTTTCCACAAGTTTCCTTACACGCACTCACCCGCAGCGGCCGCCATTAAGTAGGGAAGGGGGAAGGGACGTGCAGCTGGGAGGCGGGAATCGGTATGGGGGAGGGGCCGCAGGGGAAGCAGCGGCAGGGTGGAGTAAACATGGGCCAACAACCAAGGAGATCACACCAGCAAAAAACAATAACAGGCAAGGAATCAAGAAATTAATACAATAACATGCACAAAGTCAATTAAACAATAACACCCCAGAGATTAGATCACATAATAACGCACCAGAATCAGGGTCAGGCAAAGCAGGAGGCAGAGCGGAGTGGGCACAGAATGGGACCAGGGCAGCCTCGAACACCTACTCGGATTAGGTGAACGAGGTGCACGCAAACAGCGGAGCTGCTGGTGAGAAGAGCAGTTCTCAGACCGGGAGGTCAGATGACGTATCATTTTTTGCAGTTTTTAAAATATAGCGCAAACTTGCCCCAAGGTTTTTGGAGCGCTATTTATGCGCACCAGTTGTATTACACAAGGTCAACTTTATTTTGTTTTTATAGGCACAGGGAGATTAAGTAATCTACCCAGAATCACAGGATCGGGAGCCTGTGGTACTGCACGCTTTCCCTGCTTCTGGCACATTAGAACAGTAAATGTTGCTGTACCCACAATAATGTGCTGCATATGTAAGTACATATAAAGCCCCAAATGCGAGACTGATTGCATTGTAAATGCTTGTTAGTTTTTGCCTGCACGGCGCTTGGACTGTGCTTGAGAAATCTATTGTTTTTAATATAAACTTAAAAGGGATTTAAAACCTGCCTCCTCTCTTTCCTGGATTCTCGTTGGTTCCTCTGCGTGCCACTTAACTTTCCTCCATTTCTATTGGCTGTAGCATATTTTCCTGCATTTACTAATGCTTGTTCCTTGTCTGCTTCTCTTATCAGTTTCCTGCTGCCGAAATACAGTTAACATCCGCTTTGGTTGAACTATATTTTCATAAAGTTTTGCCTTTTACTCTTGCAGCATATTTGTATAAGAATTTATCACCCGCAGAGATTACTTCATTTGCAAAGAATCACAGGATGTTGCACGCCACCGTCTGAGACTCGAACCAGGATCCACAGCTCTCAAGTCAGCAGCTCTGGCCACTGTATCACATGTTTAAGGAATATATCCACTCAGAGTGGGTGCTGAAGGGCATCTCTTTTGAGAGAGAACTGTGAAGTAAATATCAGTCTCTGTTCAGACCTGCACAGCTCTCGCTTTGAGTCCTAATCAACAGGTCTTTTACACCTACCTTCTATGCCCCTCGAGTAGAACATTCGTCACCCAAAAGTGAAAAAGGAGGCTATACCAGGGACGGCTGGTATTATGGGACGAAGTGGGGGCTGCCCCACGAACAGCAAACAATAGAAAATTCCAGGGAGTTGATTTAATAGAAGCTCCTGTGATGCTTAGTTTCAGGCAGTGCTTAATTTCCAAAAAAAAAGAAGTGCCAGGGTTCTCATCAGGAGGCCACTGCAACGTGCACCACACATTGTCCCGGCCCTGCTGCCAACGATAGTAGCAACACAACTACTAACCATCACAGTCCTACAAGTGTTATAATTCGTTCTATTTCATGCCCCCAACCCTATAAGAATGGCTTGGGCGACAGGTAATAGTAATTTTTTATGTATATTGAATGAAAAATTATCTGTTGTTGTGGTCATCTCCAAATTAGCCAGACACCGCCACCTTGTGGCAGCTGTCACAAGCGCTGGTGTTGAGAATTAAGTGCTGGTGCTGAGCACTGGAAAGCACTGGCTCAAATTAAGCCCTGGTTTCAGGCACTAAGGAACCTGAACCTCGTGTGTTTTACCCAGCTGGAAAAAGGGATGCAGCTGTGTATGTACCAGACTGGTGAGAGTTTACTCACCTTGGAGGCACAAGGCAGCGGGGGGTCCTCAGGGTGGTGGGTGCAGCTTTTTGCAATGCCAGTATTTTTGCTTAATTTTGGGTGTTACGTCCTGTGGCCCAGGGCGGGGTCCACATAGCGCCAGAGAGAAGAGAGGCAGGGTTGATTAGGTGTTAACAAACACACAAGCCCCTCCCCAACCCGTGCTAGTACGCTTTTGTTTGGAAGAGGGCGGTCTAGAGGAGGGGTCTGCAGAGTGCTTGGCACATGTGAGGGAAGAAGTAGCGGATGCAGCCCATATTGTTCTGCACAGAGTGCACCTTTATCTCAACGTGGTGCTCTTTGCTTCTGACATGATCATTAACAGTTAAAATGTTGCGTGCTTCCAGAAAGAACGCGAAAGCAGAAAGCAATCTTGTGCCATTTTCATGAACATATGCGAGTAACGTGCCCACGCTCTGGAAGTAGATTGTCTCTTTCCATGCCCAAAACCTTTGCAAGTGATGAATGCAGTTTTAGTTTGTTGTTTATTTTGTGAGTTCTTTATAAACAACAGCTTAGCATGGGTCCAAAAAAAGCTGGTACTGAAACCTGCCAATACCAGATATTTCTTGGATTTGAAATGTGTTTGTTAAAAAGTATGTAAATTCTATTTCAATGAGCCAGCTCAATTATCTATCGCCAAGTGATATACAATCATTGATTTCAGAGTTAAATAGAAAACACTCATGCTCCATAAAGGGATCATTGAGTCTCACGTCTCAAACTAGAGGTATGAACCATGATTTGTCTATCTTGTGCATTCTTCCTGAATTTTGAACCTTAAAATTACAAAATTATACAATTATAAAATAAGACTCGCCTAGTAATATTATTTTGATGTTCTTAATCCTTTGAATGACTCTATCGGTTGATCCTGCAAAATAAAACATGGACAAATTACGGATGTGGGAGTGCAACATGTTAATTTGAGAGGGAATTCAAATAGAGGTATGTGAATTATTTGACTATAATGGGTGTGCTTAGCTCCATCCTCATAGACAATAGGATATGTCATTGGAAATTTATTAAATGCTTGTTTAGTTTACCATGTAGAAACACATGGGTATGAAATAATCATTATGTACTATAAAACTTGAGAGCGAGAAAATAAACTGATTATTATCACGTGTTAAACAATATCATAAGTACATAGTTGAAAAGTAATTAGGATGTATAAAAAATATATATTTCAGATAATATGACTTCGAGAATATCTAATAATTGGATGATAATAGGGTTCAGCACGATTGCTAATATGCAAATTGAGTATTTGTAATAAATACTTGCTCTTAACATTATTAGATTAAATTGAGGATAGTATGTAAATTAAGATTTTACTGGAGATTGTTCCATAGAATGTATAAATTATGAGCTTAATGTGAAATTGTGCTGCTTGGATTATTCTTTGTACATTTTGTAAATAAATGTTGCATTTATATGTATTTTTGTAGCCCTGAAGAAGTCCACGAGGACAAAACACGTTGGCTACAGTTTTAAGTTGATTATCAAAAAGAAGAAAATGAATAAAGAATTGTAAACGAAATATGTCTGAAGGATATTTTGTACTGTAGAGAATGTGCACTGTGTGTAATAATCATTTATAAGAATCCTGCTGAACTCTTATTCAATACAAGAGACGTGTTTTGGTTATTTTAGGGTGCTGAACCGCTAAAGATGGACCACACTGATGCCCATTGCCACACTGACCTTTTATACCGAATCAAAATGAAAGACTGAGAGTTGGATCGAGACATACCCACATCTTTATCCTCTGCCACCGGAAGTGACTCTAGCAATTGCTTCTCGCCTCCCTACAGCTATGCCGAGACATTGAAAGAGAAGCTTGCACGACAATAATGCAAATACAATTTCTACTCGTGTATTTTACTTACATTTCAATGAAGAGGGAAACCACACGTCACCCTTTCCTACTTAACAAAATTGACACCTCTCTTGTTTTGAGTGTGCATATTTCAACGGCATATTTACTCTGTACTCTGTCCAGACGCTTAGGAAAGTGCACTTGATGACTGGTGTGCCTGCATGAGTGCAGGGTGAGAGGGAATACTGTATGAGTGCAGGGTAAGCGGGGACATTGTATGAGTGCAGGATGAGGGTGGTGCAGATATGAGCGCAGGGTGAGTGGTGTGCCTTTATAAGTGAAGGGTGAGTGTGTACCTGTATGAGTGCAGAGAGAATTTATTTTTTATTATTTATTTATTTTTTCAGTTTGTAAAGCGCGACAGCTACCCAAAAAGGGTTTCCCGGCGCTAAAATGAAAGCTAACCTAGCGTAGGGTAAAGGGAGAGATTACTGGTTAAATAACCAGGTCTTAACTGCCCTCCGGAAGCGGTTAAGACAGCGTTCTGCACGAATGACCAGAGGGAGGGAGTTCCAGAGTCTAGGACCCATAGAGGCAAAGGACCTCCCGCCCATCCTGACAAATTTAACCTTGGGCACACAAAAAAGTTCTTGGGTGGATGATCTCAATGTGCGGGCAGGGGAATATGTTGACAAAAAGTCTTGAAGATATCTTGGTGCCGTGCCAGCTTTTATTTTATGCATGTAACATAAAGCTTTAAACTTCACACGATTCTCCACTCGGAGCCAGTGGAGTTCACTTAGATGTCGTGTCATGGGTTCATTCCTCTTGCAGCCACAGAGTAGGCGCGCCGCAGCATTTTGGACCATTTGAAGGCGGCGGATAACCGCCTTAGTGACACCCAGATAGAGCACATTACCGTAGTCCAACCGGGAGGTAACCAAGGCGTTGACTACGGACCTCTGAGTTTCCGGTGGCAGCATCCATAGTATCTTACGCAACCAGCGCAAGATTGAAAAGCAGGTAGCCGCTACTTTTGTTACTTGCGTCTGCATTGTTAGGCCCTGATCAATGATGATCCCCAAGTTGCGAACGTGCGTTGATGCTGGGGGGATAGGCCCCATTTCCGCCGGCCAATGTTTAATGCCCCACAGTTCGGGTTTACCTCCAAGAATAAGAATCTCTGTTTTTTCCCCATTGAGCTTCAACAGATTTTGACTCATCCAGGAGGCTATTTCGCTAAGCCCAGCTTGAAGAGGAGAGGCGGGGAACCTGTCTGATTGTGTGAGGGAAAAGGCTATCTGTGAGTCGTCCGCATAAGAAAATAACGTGAGGCCAGCACGTTTTGCGATAATGGCTAATGGGATGACATACAGATTAAAAAGAAGGGGGCTGAGGATGGAGCCCTGTGGGACTCCAAATGGAGAGGCATGGACCTTAGATGTCGAGGAGTGAGAGAAGACTTGGAAAGACCTGTCCGACAAAAAAGATTCAATCCATTTCAGAGCCTTTCCGCCGATGCCTAAAGAACTCAGTGCTCTAAGTAAGATGGTATGGGAGATGGTATCAAAGGCCGCACTGAGATCTAATAGAATCAGTGCGGCTGTGTCCCCTCTGTCAAGCATCAGGCGGAGGTTCTCAATGACACCTAAGAGAGTCGTCTCCGTCGAGAAACCAGGGCGAAACCCTGATTGCGAGTCATGCAGCAGATTGTTATCCGCAACGAACCTTGCCATATGTTGATAAATGTGCCGCTCCAAGATTTTGGAAAAGATGGGGAGTAAGGAAATCGGCCTAAAGTTGGCAGGGATTTTAGGGTCTGCCATAGGTTTCTTTAGTAAGGGAGAAACCATGGCGTGCTTCCAACATGTCGGAACACTGGCCTGATGTATTGAGGCATTAAGCGTGGAGCAAATCCTGTCGAGCTGAGGCTCTTCCAACAGTCTGAGCACGGGGACTGGTAAAGGGTCATTCGGGGAGCCAGATTTAATTTTAGACAGATGTGACGATAATGAAGAGGATGCTGTATGAGTGCAGGGTGAATGGTAATGGTGTGCCTGAGTGAGTGAAGGGTGAGTGTGTGCCTGTATGAGTGCAGGGTGAGTGAAGATGGTGTATGAGTGCAAGGCGAGGGGTGTTCATGTATCAGTGCAGGGTGACATTGTGTGCTTGCATGAGAGCAGTGCAGTGGGTGAGTGGGGACACTGTATAAGTGCAGGGTGAAGGGTTTGCCTGTGTGGGTGCTGGGTGATCAGTATGCATGTGTGAGTGTAGGGTGAGCAAAACAATGTGTGCCTGTAACTGAAGGGAGAGAGGGATGACATGTCTGTGATTGTAGGGTGAATAATGTGTTTGTGTGAGTGCAGGTTTCTCAAATGTTCTTCCTCCTACACCCTCCACCCATTTTTGATTTAAGGCAAGCCACACTTCATATTCAACTCACAGCTTTCTGTCTCACCACTTTTAAAATTAACCAACCGCCACTGGACAACGCTCCCTTTCACTCCTAGGAAACGGTCGGTGGCAAGAGAGAGGCCACACAGGCAGGGGCTGTTCATGCCCCAGTAACACTTGGTTATCTACAAGTCTTTTTTTCTTGAGAGAGTTGGGTGGTTGACTTGTTCTCTTTCTCTTACAGTGGATATTTGTTATGTCAGATTCCTGGGTTTTGCAAACAATTCAGGGCACATAATAGATTTTTGCTCTTTCCCAGTTCAGCTAGCCCCTACTTGACCAATGTTTTTCCAAAACAAAGAAGTGTTTTGTGTAGGCGGAGCTTTGGGAGCTGTTGTGCAGAAGAGTGCTAGAGATGGTGCCAGATCAGGTGCAAAGTTTTTGTCAGCAATCTATGTTTTGGTAAAGAAATGGACCAAGATCGCTGATAATTCTTAGATTGTGGAATGTCTTTGTCCCGTATAGTCATTTTGAGATGGAATGTTTCTGCTGTCCGAGGGAATCCATTCAGCTGGGGCACTGGATGTTGGAGGTAGACTTAAATGATTCTTTCCTCTTGTTTCCTTTTCATCAGTCTTGGGTTCCAGGTCCCTGTAGGACAGAAGCGATTGGCCACTGCACCAATTGGTGTTTCACCACCCAGACTATTTCCATGGTCCAGTTTGGGGGGAGCCTTTTTGCATCCCAGCTCAATTGCAAGTTTCTTTGGTTCTTCAGCTTGAATTGATTGTCTATGGACAATGGTTCTGCTTTCCAGCAGGCAAAGAAGAGGAAATGTGGCTCATGTTGGTTCTACTTAAGGGGTCGGTTGTGAAGGTATGGTGGTCATATTGTCAAGTCTGTTTGCCTGGCTTGCAGTTACTGAGTTTATGATATAGTTATATAGTATCAATGTTGAAATTTCCTTGATATTGTTTTTCTTTGCCGATAGACATGTTCAGTAAAGACGTACAGTTATAATCTTCACTTACACATCTTCAGAAGAATCCAAACATCCTGGCACCTAAGCGGAGATTTCAAATTAGGGGTGCTCATTTATCCTGAAGCCAGTCCTTGGGTTTGGCAACGATAAGTGTTTAATTTATATTGTCTATGTTATAGCAAGAGAAAGTTCAGTCTCGCATCTCCTTACTTGTCTTTTGGTGCAAGAGTCCCATTTTACCTTAAAGAGGCAGATTTAAGTACGTCCAACTCTTTGGTTAAAACTACATCATGTTAAGACACTATGGGGCATATCATCAACGGACGGCGATAAATAACGCAAAGCGCTCTTAGCGCTTTTGTATTTATCGCCGTCTATCGCTGGAATGTATCGCCCTGTTAGCGCGTTATTAACAACGCGTTTCTCCAGGGCGATGTAAATTCCAGCGATAGCGGGGAAATCGCCGTTTTGTAAGGAACATTACTGGTTTTCCAGCGATGTTCCCTGCAAAACGGCGATATGCTTGATGATACGACCCTGTGGTCGTAACACAAGAATCCACTCCTCATTTAAACATACATGAGTCAGGATTTTAGCAGACGTTAGTTTTTTGGCAAAAACAGCGGTTTTCGCCCAAAACTAACATCTGCTAAAATGCGTGGGCCGCTTTGTAAATATCGCGATATGCACATCAGCAATATTTTACAGGTTGTACTGCCCAGTGACGCCCACTTTGCATCTCATTAGAGATGCAAAGCGAGGCGTCGGGAAAAGGGTGCTAACATGCGCTACTCCATGTTAGCATCCCATTGTAGGTAGGGCGCTAATATTATCTCCACTTTTTTGGCTTTTAAAGCAAAAAAAGCAGGGATAAGGCCCTTGTAAATATGCCCCCATATCTTGTTTCCCTTTAGTTTGTGCACCCTCAAGTCACCTGAGCCCGATGCCATACATGGTTTGAACACAAACACATTATTCTTTATTCAATAATCAGTTTATTAGGAATTTTAGAACTATAAGCGAAAAGTAACACAGAATTGTTTTTCTGCATGGGAAGTTATGCTGGTCATATTGTCAAGTCTGTTTGCCTGGCCTGAGTTTATGATATAGTTATGTAGCATCAATGTTGAAATTTCTATGATATTGTTTTTCTTTGCAGGTAGAGATGTTCAGTAAAGATGTTCTGTCATAACCTTAACCTAGCAAACCCAAGATGATGGACGGAGAGCTAAAGCTTTTCTGACACTCACATCCAGTCACAGATCTGGGTTGAATCCATCATCGTTCTTTAGCTCACTTTGCCATCCCAGTTCAGACCCAGCTATATGCAAATCAGTCTTGACCCTGTGCCTCATGGGAACAGTCCAGCCCGAAATGCCAAGCCAGGTCTTCCCTGCACCACAAACAAGCATCCTGGGACCAGTTTTGGGATAACATCCATCATCCGCCAGGCTAGCTTGATTCCAGTGCCAAAGTGAGCAAGAGACCCACTTCTGGGCATACCCTGCCAACTGAGGGCGAACAAAGCAAACACAAGGAGATGATGGGTGGAGAACTGAAACTCTTCAGACATTCACCCCCAGTCACAGATATGGGTTGAATCCATCATCGTTCTTTAGCTCCCTTTGCCACCCCAGCTCAGACCCAGCTATATGCAAATCAGTCTTGACCATGTGCCTCACGGGAACAGTCCAGCCTAAACTGCTAAGCCAGGTCTTCCCTGTACTGGAAACAAGCACCCTGGGACTAGTTTTGGGGTAACACCCCTCATCAGCCAGGCTAATTTGAATGCACTGGCAAGTGGTGCAAGTGCCCCATTTTACCTTAAAGAGGCAGAGTTGAGTGCTGCTAACTCATTGGTTAAAACTACATCATGTTAAGACATCTTGTTTACTTTTAGTTTGCGCACCCTTACGTCACCTGAGCCCGATGCCGTACATGTTTTGAACACAAGCTCATTATTCTTTGTTCAATAATCTGTTTATTAGGAATTTTATAACTATAACCAATAAGTAACACAGACTTGTTTCTCTGCAAGGGAAGTTTTGCTGCTCTTATTGTCAAGTCTGTTTGCCTGGCATGCAGCTACTGAATTTATGATATAGTTATATAGCATTGATGTTGAAATTTCCATGATATTATTTTTCTTTGCGGGTAGAGATGTTCAGGAAAGACATTCCGTCATAATCTTAACTTAGTAGAATCCAAACATCCTGGCACCTAAGCGGAGAAGATTTCGCATCAACTCTTGGTGCTGAAACTGATGCTACAATAGAATATAAAACATAAATTCGTAAAGATTGCACTAAAAAAGGAAGTAAAGGGTGGGTGTAGATCTTAATTTGTAAAATGAAATAAGTGGCAGGGCCCTAGTCAAGAGGCCACTTCTGCTTGCACCACCCAGTGACACTGTCCGTGCTGCCAGTTACAGTAACAACACAACTAATAACCATCACACTCCCACAAGTGTGACAATTTCAGGCTCAAAAAGCTAAAAGGATGGCTATGGCAGCAAGTATTAGTCACTCATAGTGTATATTTATTTAATGAACAAGTCGTTGTTCTTGTCTCTAAATAAAACAAACAGCGCCGCCATGTGGCAGACTATCATAGCACCGGTGACGCCAATTAAGTGCTGGTACTGAAAACAATAAACCACCAGCTCAAATAAAGCACTGGTTGGGTGGATCTTAATCTGGTAACTCAGTGTTGAAGTTAGGGGGAGTGCGAAGAATTTATGTTAGGGGCTGTGTATTCTTTATCAAATGTCAGGCTCATAGGTGTAGTATCAAACACATAGTTCTTAGAAGGGCTTCTTCCTCCACCACCCGCTAGTAGGTCACTGTCTCCTCATCATTCCATGCAACATCACATTCTGTATGTCACCATTCCAAAGCATCTCAAACACCATTAACACAAGGAGGCTGACACTACATTATTGCCTTTCCTTACACACACAGCAAATAGATGAGGCACTGTTTTCCTCAGACTCACACACCATCCAAACACTCACTACAGAAAAACACATTAAAAAAATGATTGGAAAATCATATCTAAAAAGCTACACATCACATCACAAATAAAATAACACTCCAAAAAATACTTATCTTGACCACTATGCATTACCTCTTAAACAATGCAACGCATTCCCTCACTCTCTCCCACAAAGGACAAGAATGCTGCATCGGTGCCAAGTGCTAATACAAAAACACATGCTTACTGTGGCTCACAGGCAACCAACTTTATCCTTATGCAAGAAACCCTCTCACAGCATTGCATGAGCAGATCACACCCCTAATCTGATCACACCCCTAACAGCAACTACATTCTCCACACAACAGCACACAGAAACACACACCACCTCAAGCAGCTGGTTCTAACTTTCAGTACCACTCCAATCAAACCCTCAAATAACTAATCGCACTCTTTCTTACCATTAAGCAATGGAGAAATCAGTGATTAATTTGCACACAAAAAAAGTGCCAGGGCTCTCGTCGGGAGGCCACTGCAGTTTGCACCACACATTGCCCCTGCCATGCAGCCAACGATAGTAACAACACAACTACTAACCATCACACTCCTACAAGTGTAATATTTCGTTCTATTTCAGGCCCCCAAACCTATAAGAATTGCTTGAGCGGCAGATAATAGTAATTTTTGGATGTATGACGTTATAACGCATACTTTTACTCCGCAGACCATTACAACGCGACTTTTACTCCGCATACCGTTACAACGCATAGCGCCTTGGGGCGCTGGATAGTGGTAAGTATAATTTACTATTCTAACTCCAGTCCCCGTGGACCCTAGGGAAGGTGTTGGATAGTAAATTATACTTATTCCCTATCCTAGAGCGCCCCCCAGCGCAATGCGTTGTAATGGTATGCGGAGTAATGGTCGCGTTGTAATGGTAGTGCGGAGTAAAAGATCCGTTGTAACGGGTGTATACCGTAATTTTTATGTATATTGTACGAATATTTATCTGTTGTTGTGGTCATCTCCAAATTAGCCAGACACCGCCACCTTGTGGCAGCTGTCACAAGCGCTTGTGTTGAGAATTAAGTGCTGGTGCAGAGCACTGGAAAGCACTGGCTCAAATTAAGCCCTGGTTTCAGGCACTAAGGAACCTGAAACTCGTGTCTTTTAACCAGCTGGAAAAGGGGATGCAGCTGTGTATGTTTGACTGGCGAGAGTTTACTCACCTTGGAGGCACAAGGCAGCGGTGTGTCCTCAGGGTGGTGGGTGCGGCATTTTGCAATGCCAGTGTTTTTGCTTCATTTTGGGCGTTAAGTCCTGTGGCCCAGGGCGGGGTCCACATAGCGCCAGAGAGAAGAGAGGCAGGGTTGATTAGGTGTTAACAAACACACAAGCCCCTCCCCAACCCAGTGCTAGTACGCTTTTGTTTGGAAGAGGGCGGGCTAGAGGATGGGCCTGCAGTGTGCTTGGCGGGAAACATCCTTTACAACGCAACTTTTACCACGCAGTGCTTTTACATCGCAACTTTTACAACACAAACCATTACAATGCATTGCGCTGGGGGGCGCTCTAGGATAGGGAATAGATTTAATTTACTATCCAACACCTTCCCTACTATCCACGGGGACTGGAGTTGGAATAGTAAATTAAACTATTCACTATCCAGCACCCCAAAGCGCTATGCGTTGTAATGGTATCTGTTGTAAAAACTGCGATGAAAAAGCATGCGTGGTAAAAGCATGCGTTGTAATGTCATACATCGGATGCAGCCCATGTTGTTCTGCGCAGAGTGCAACTTTATCTCAACATGGTGCTCTTTGCTTCTGACATGATCATTAACAGTTAAAATGTTGCTTGCTTCCAGAGAGAACGCAAAAGCAGGCAGCAATCCTGTGCCATTTTCATGAACACATGCAAGTAACATGCCCACGCTCTGGAAGTAGATTGCCTCTTTCCATGCCCAAAACCTTTGCAAGTGATGAATGCAATTTTAGTTTGTTGTTTTTTTGTGAGTACTTTATAAACAACAGCTTAGCATGGGTCCAAAAAAAGCTGGTACTGAAACCTGCCAATACCAGATATTTCTTGGATTTGAAATGTGTTTGTTAAAAAGTATGTAAATTCTATTTCAATGAGCCAGCTCAATTATCTATCGCCAAGTGATATACAATCATTGATTTGAGAGTTAAATAGAAAACACTGATGCTCCATAAAGGGATCATTGAGTCTCATGTCTCAAACTAGAGGTATGAACCATGATTTGTCTATCTTGTGCATTCTTTCTTAATTTTGAACCTTAAAATTACAAAATTATACAATTATAAAATAGGACTCGCCTAGTAATATTATTTTGATGCTCTTAATCCTTTGAAGGACTCTATCGGTTGATCCTGCAAAAAAAAAAATGGACATATTACGGATACAGGAGTGCAACATGTTAATTTAGGAGAGAATTAAAATAGAGGTATGTGAATTATTTGACTATAATGGGTGTGCTTAGATCCATCCTCATAGACACTAGGATATGTCATTGGAAATTTATAAAATGCTTGTTTATTTTATCATGTAGAAACACATGGGTATGAAATAATCATTATGTACTAGAACACTAGAGAGGGAGAAAATAAACTGATTATTATCACATTGGTTCAACAATATCATAAGTACATAGTTGAAAAGTAATTAGGATGTATACAAATTAGATATTTCAGCTAATATGACTTCGAGAATATCTAATAATTGGATGATTATAGGGTTCAGCACGATTACTAATATGCAAATTGAGTATTTGTAATAAATACTTACACTTAACATTATTAGATTAAATTAAGGATTGTATGTAAATTAAGATTTTACTGGAGATTGTTCCGTAGAATGTATAAATTATGTGCTTAATGTGAAATTGTGCTGCTTGGATTATTCTTTGTACATTTTGTAAATAAATGTTGCATTTATATTTATTTTTGTAGCCCTGAAGAAGTCCACGAGGACAAAACACGTTGGCTACAGTTTTAAGTTGATTATCAAAAAGAAGAAAATGAATAAAGAGTTTTCAACAAAATACGTCTGAAGGATATTGTGTACTGTAAAGAATGTGCATTGCGTGTAATAATCATTTGTGAGAATCCTGCTGAACTCTTATTCAATACAAGAGACGTATTTTGGTTAATTTACGGTGCTGAACCGGTAAAGATAGACCACACTGATGTCCATTGCCACACTGACCTTTTATACCGAATCAAAATGAAAGACTGAGAGTTGGATCGAGTTGGTTATCTACAATTAAGTATTTTTTCCTTAAGCGAGTCGGTGGTTGACTTTTTCTCCTACAGTGGCTATTTGTTATGTCAGATTCCTGGGTTTTACAAACAATTCAGGGCACAGAATAGACTTTTGCTCTTACCCAGATCAGCTAGCCCCTACTTGACCAATGTTTTTCCAAAACAAAGAAGTGTTTTGTGTAGGCGAAGCTTTGGCAGCTGTTGTGTAGAAGAGTGCTAGATATGGTGCAGGATCAGGTGCAGAGTTTTTGTCAGCAATATATGTTTTGGTAAGGAAATGGACCATGATCGCTGATAAATCTTAGATTGTGAAATGTCTTTGTCCCGTATAGTCATTTTGAGATGGAATGTTTCTGTTGTCCGAGGGAATCTATTCAGCTGGGGCACTGGATGTTGGAGGTAGACTTAAATTGTTCTTTCCTCTTGTTTCCTGTTGATCGGTCTTGGGTTCCAGGTCCCTGTAGGACAGAAGTGATCGGTCACTGCGCCCATTGGTGTTTCACCACCACTCTCTCCGTGGTCCAGTTTGGGGGAGTTTTTTGCATCCCAGCTCAATTGCAAGTTTTCTTGGTGCTTCAGCTTGAATGGATTGTCTGTGGACAATGGTTCTGCTTCCAGCAGGCTAAGAAGAGGAAATGTGGCTCATGTTGGTTCTACTTAAAGTGTTGGCTGTGAAGTTATGATGGTCATATTGTCATGTATGTTTGCCTGGCTTTTAGTTACTGAGTTTATGATATAGTTATGTTGTAGCAATGTTAACATTTCCTTGATATTGTTTTTCTTCATGGACAGACATGTTCAGTAAAGACGTTCTGTCATAATCTTCACTTACACATCTTCAGAAGAATCACAACATCCTGGCACCTAAGCGGAGAAGATTTCACATTGGGGTTCCTTCTTTATCATGAAGCCAGTCCTTGGGTTTGGCAAGGATAAGTGTTTAATTTATATTGTCTATGTCATAGCAAGAGAAACGTCAGTGTAGCATCTCCTAACTTGTCTTTTGGTGCAAGAGCCCCATTTTTCCTTAAAGAGGCAGATTTAAGTACTTCCAACTCCTTGGTTAAAACTACATCATGTTAAGACACCAGATCTTGTTTAGCTTTAGTTTGGGCACCCTCAAGTCACCTGAGCCCGATGCGTACTTGGTTTGAACACAAACTCATTATTCTTTGTTAAATAATCAGTTTATTAGGAATTTTATAACTATAAACGATGAGTACCACAGAATTGTTTCTCTGCAAGTGAGGTTATGCTGGTCATATAGTCAAGTCTGTTTGCCTGGCCTGAGGTTATGATATAGTTATGTAGCATCAATGTTGAGATTTCCATGATATTGTTTTTCTTTGCGGGTAGAGATGTTCAGTAAAGACGTTCTGTCATAATCTTAATCTAGCAAACACAAGGAGATGATGGACGGAGCGCTGAAACTTTTCAGACACTCACATCCAGTCACAGATCTGGGTTTAATCCATCATCGCTCTTTAGCTCACTTTGCCACCCCAGTTCAGACCCAACCTATATATACAAATCAGTCTTGACCCTGTGCCTCATGGGAACAGTTCAACCCAAACTGCCAAGCCAGTTGTTCCCTGGACCAGAAACAAGCATACTGGGACCAGTTTTGGGGTAACATCCCTCATCAGCCAGGCTAGCTTGAATCCAGTGGCAAAGTTAGCAAGGGACCCACGTCTGGGCATACACTGCCAACTTAGGGCGAACAAAGCAAACACAAGGTTATGATGGGCGGAGCGCTGAAACTTTTCAGACACTCACTTTCAGTCACTGATATGGGTTGAATCCATCATCGTTCTTTAGCTCACTTTGCCACCCCAGTTAAGACCCAGCTATATGGAAATCAGTCTTGACCATGTGCCTCATGGGAACAGTCCAGCCTAAACTGCCAAGCCAGGTCTTCCCTGGACCGGAAACAAGCATCCTGGGACTAGTTTCGGGGTAACACCACTCATCAGCCAGGCTAACTTGAATCCAGTGGCAAGTGGTGCAAATGCCCCATTTTACCTTAAAGGGGCATAGTTAAGTACTGCCAACTCCTTGGTTACAACTACATCATGTTAAGACACCAGATCTTGTTTACCTTTAGTTTGTGCACTCTCAAGTCACCTGAGCCCAATGCCGTACATGTTTTGTACACAAGCTCATTATTCTTTTTTCAATAATCTGTTTATTAGGAATTTTATAACTATGAGTAATAAGTAACACAGAATTGTTTCTCTGCAAGGGAAGTTATGCTGGTCATATTGTCAAGTCTGTTTGCCTGGCCTGCAACTACTGAGTTTATAGGTATAGTTATGGAGCATCGATGTTGAAATGTCCATGATATTGTTATTTGCAGGTAGAGATGTTCAGGAAAGACATTCCGGCATAATCTTAACCTACACATCTTCAGTAGAATCCAAACTTCCTGGCACCTAAGCGGAGAAGATTTCACATCAACTCTTGGTGCTGAAACTGATGCTACAATAGAATATAAAACGTAAATCGTTAAAGACTGCTCTCAAAAAGGAAGTAAAGTTTGGGTGCAGTGCTTAATTTGTTAAAATTAATAAGTGGCAGGGCCCTAGTCAAGAGGCCGCTTCCACTTGCACCACCCAGTGACACTGTCCGTGCTGCCAGTCACGGTAACAACACAACTAATAACCATCACACTCCTACAAGTGTGAAAATTCCAGGCGCAAAAAGCTAAAAGAATAGCTTTGGCAGCAAGTATTAGTCACTCATAGTGTATATTTATTTAAAGAACAAGATGTTGTGCTTGTCTCTAAATAAAACAAACCGCGCCACCATGTGGCAGACTATCGTAGCACCAGTGAGGCCAATTAAGTGCTGGTGCTGAACACAATAAACCACCAGCTCAAATTAAGCACTGGTTGGGTGGATCTTAATCTGGTAACTCAGTGTTGAAGTTAGGGGGAGTGTGAAGAATTTTATGTTAGGGGCTGTGTATTCTTTATCAAATGTCAGGCCCATAGGTATAGTATCAAACATATAGGTCTAAGGAGGGCTTCTTCCTCCACCACCCGCTAGAAGGTCATGTCTCCTCATCATTCCATGCAACATCACATTCTGTATGTCACCATTCCAAAGCATCTCAAACACCATTAACACAAGGAGGCTGACACTACATTATTGCCTTTCCTTACACACACAGCAAATAGATGAGGCACTGTTTTCCTCAGACTCACGCACCATCCAAACACTCACTACAGAAAAACACATTAAAGAAATGATTGGAAAATCATATCTAAAAAGCTACACATCACATCACAAATAAAATAACACTCCAAAAAATACTTATCTTGACCACTATGCATTACCTCTTAAACAATGCAACGCATTCCCTCACTCTCTCCCACAAAGGACAAGAATGTTGCATCGGTGCCAAGTGCTAATACAAAAACACATGCTTACTGTGGCTCACAGGCAACCAACTTCATCCTTATGCAAGAAACCCTCTCACAGCATTGCATGAGCAGATCACACCCCTAATCTGATCACACCCCTAACAGCAACTACATTCTCCACACATTGACAACAGCACACAGAAACACACACCACCTCAAGCAGCTGGTTCTAACATTCAGTACCACTCCAATCAAACCCTCAAATAACTAATCACACTCTTACTTACCATTAAGCAGTGGGGAAATGTCACCTTCTGCTTTTGCAAATAACATATCTCTCCCACTCCTTTGTGAATTATGTTACTGGGTTTGCCCAGCTAGCGCAAGTTGGTACGGAACATTCAACATTTAGACCCATATTGCTGTGCTTAGTTATTTTTCACATGTAGAATAAATAGGATGTATGTGGCCTGTTATTGGAAAGGTAAGGTTCAAGGGGGCTCATTTATGAGCCCTTGCGTCACTTTTACGCCACTGGTGCGTCACTTTTTGTGACGCACCAGTGGAGTAAAAAATTTGCCTTGTTGCACCATATTTACAAAGTGAAGCATCTAGGAAGAAGCGTCACTTTGTAAACCCCTGCGCCACATTATACCTGTGCCAGGTATAATGTATGCAAGGGGGGCGTTTTGTCGCAAGAAACAGTCATAGAAGTGACGCAATGAAATCTATAAGATTTCACTGCGCCATTTCTTGGACGCTAATGCGTCAAAATCTTACGCCTGCCTCATGGCAGGCATAAGACTGATGCAGGCACTAACAACATGGAACTTGCCCATGTGAAAGTACACATTGCTGGAGTTGCGTCACTTTTGTGACACACTCCAGCAATGCGTCACTTTTGCATTTTCAGATACGTCAGAAATACTGACGTATCTGTAACTCCTTGCGACATGATGCGTCATACTGTAAATATGACGCGTCATTAGTGTCGCAGGGAGAGCACAGTGAAAAGTGACGCATCGCTGTTTTCACGCAGCGATGCGTCACTTTTCATAAATGAGGCCCAAGGAGCGTCACTGTTTTTAAGCTTACAATAGAAGCTTGATGGTTTGCAACTTAAAATATTTTTACAATTACCTTTGCCCGTTTTGAAATTGTGAAGAATAAGGTGGCAAAAAATAGCAACAATAGAGGTATGTTTGTTGCAGCAGGCAGTTTCCCACTGTTGCACATTGTTACTTTGCAGTTGTTCTCTGGCCGGGTCTTTCGGCAGCTGGAAAATGCTAAAGGGTGTGGTTCATTGGGCAGAAATCAATCTGTTTCACCCACCAGTGGAGTGGCCCTGGAAAAACCCATTTGCTGCAGCCAGATGTCCCGCAGGAACATTTAGCGTTGGGGTTGCATCACTTTTTTGACCCAGACTCAATGCAAAATACTTTTTGGTATTTACAAAGTCACACACATTTGGGGGCATATTACCAACAACTAGGAAAACTATCGCTAAATATGCTTAGCGACGATTTTTTTCTCGCTGCCTATCGCTGGATATGTTAGCTGAGAAAACATGCTATTAGCAACGTTTTTCTCCATTGTGCTAAAATATTCAGCGATAGCGGCGAAATGCGTGAATATCGCTGAGAATACAGCGATATTCACGCATTAGCGACAAAATGCTCTTAGCCATGTTATCCACCTCCTATTGGATAACATGGCTAAGAACTGGTCTGAGCAGGCGTTGGCTTTTGGCGATAGCAGGAATATTTCCACCGCCTGCCTTGCTATTAGGTGATAGCGACGTTAGCGACTGCTTTCAGTCGCTAACAGGTTGAGTACGCCCACTTTGCATGTCATTAGCGATAAATATCGCTGACATGCAAAGCGGGCCCCAAACCGTTCGCTATCGCCTAAAAGCTGTCGCTAACATCAGTTAGCGACAGCTTGCTAATAGAGCGATAGAATTATCGCCTCTTAGCGTCCGAAAACGGCAGCTAAACCGGCGACAATTGCATATCGCCACCCTTGGTAATATGCCCCGTAGTTTTGCGTGGCTGTGTAAGAAAAAGTAACCCAATGTAACACATTGTGCTGCCTTGTGTTACCTTGAGTCATGGAAGTATTCTATGGGTGGTGAATGGGGGTTCCAAAGCAAACCCCATGTATTCTCACTAAGGGTTGCCAGAACTCACGGAGTTGTACTCCGTGGAATTTCACGGAGTTACAGAAGAACTTCACGGGATTCCACAGAGTTCTGTACACGCCTAACTCAACACACTTTTTTTTAAAGATATATCTTTATTGGCATTTTTAGTATAAACACATTTTACGGAGGGCGTGGTTAAGATTGTGACCGAGGCAGACGTGGGTCCGTGAAGCTCCCGGCCCGGATCCCCGTTTTGACCCATCATTAGCACCAAAAACCCTCAGGCAGGGGTGCTCTGTGCCCAGCAGTGCGGGGGCTTCCTGTGTCAGTCTGTTTGGGCAGCGGGAGACAGCGCAGTCGCCCCCGCGCGAGGCCCTTCCTTCTACAGAGCGGGACCCGGCCAGGCGCCGCGGTGTCATGGCGGCCGGGGCCTCAGAGTGATCCTCGCTCATTCCAGCCAAGGGGGCACAGCCGGAGGACGTCGACGGCGTGGAGGCTGACTGGGGCCAAAGTTGTGCACCAGTGGGGAAGCCAGAGGCCGCGGTGCTGAGAAAGTGAGGTGAGCTGTGGGACGCGCGCTTGAGGGCGGCAGCGGAGCTGCCTCAGGGGCCGCGAAACTTGAGCCCCAGGCTTCGGGGCCTACACTTGGAGGACACCCGCCGGCCCAGCCTGCCAGGACTGCAATTAGTGACGTGGGAGCAAGCGAGGTGGGGCGTCAAGAGTTCCCCGCACAGACAACAGCTGGCTGGGGCTGACGGGAGACAAGAGGCAAGAGACGGCTGTGTGCTTTCGGCGAGGCGAGCAGAGGGAGGATTGGCTGGAGCTGGTGGGACGGCGCGAAAATCGAGCCCCAGGCTTTGAGGCCTACCAGAAGGAGTCTGCTTTCCGCACTGTCACCGGCTTGAACTCAGCGGGGCACGGCCTGGAGAGTAGAGCAGCGGCCTGTGAGTGAGCACCCAGCGACGGAAGGCTGCTGTCCAGAGGGTAGAGGCCGCAGCGGACTGGCCGGTGCAGCTGCCCGGAGGCCATAGCGCTCATCGGGTGAAGTGACTGGGACAGGTGGGTTGCGATGAGGCCTGCGTTGGACGTGGCACAGGTGGACTAGGCGAGGGGGAGACTCAACTCGTGCTGCGTGGCTGCGGGTGGGGCTTGCGGTGGATGTCCGCGGCGCTTGCCCCCCACGATACCCGGGGCGCATCGACTGAAGGAACGCCTGACCAGGGCGTAGTGTGGACAGATTGCGGGGCCCGGACCTCGGCCCCGGTTACACAGGCGTCAAGAGAGCACGCACTCACCAGAGCTGATCCCCCTCATGCGGTCGGGCCTTTGAGGCCTTTCAGGGGAAAAGTGCTTGGAGCACCATGGTGGCAGGGGCACGCAGGGGCAGACGCACTATACTGGACATGCTGGCTAAGGGTGCCCTTAAGGGGGAGAAGAGCCCGTCGACCCCAGCAGCGGCAAAGGACGACACGGGGCAGGAGGTCGGAGGCGCCCCCATCACTAAATCATTTTTGGAGACTCTATTTAACTCCTTGCGTGCGGATTTCCAGACACGAAAGCAAGACATGGCCGGGGAATACCGCGAGCTGCTCCGAGATGGGGACGGTTTGGGGGAACGCGTGGCGGCGGTGGAGGAAGCAGACCAGACTAGGAGTGAGGAGGTAGAGCAATTGCAACAAGAAGTCATTCGCCTCCGTGAGCAGCAAGTCGACCTTCAGGCGCACGCGGAGGACCTTGAGAACCGCTCTCGAAGAAACAACATAAGGGTCCGTGGCATACCATCCAAGGCAGAGGGGAATAGTGTCACCCACTTTTTGCAGGGACTATTTCGGGAGATCCTAGGGGAAACGGATGACTTCGAAATCCGCATCGACAGGGCGAACAGGGTAGGCCTGGCGCATGGTGCACCTGCGCCTCCCCCTGATATCCTAGCGTTCCTACCTGACTTTCCCTTAAAAGAACAAATAATACAAGAGGCACGCTAGAAACAGCCCCTCCGATACAAAGGCAACCCAGTGGCACTGTACCAGGACCTCTCGGCCATCACCCTGCAAAAGAGGAAAGCCTTCAGAATAGCCACCACGTTCTTGCGTGACAAAGGGATTCCTTATTCCTGGGGTCAGCCTTTCAGGTTAATCTTCAAATGGAATGGAGCCCTGCAGCAGCTCATGTCACTACGGGACACATGTGCACTATTGGGCATTGACCTAGACGAGGACTCGAAAAGGGAAGATGTAGCTTTACGACCCTCGCAGGAGAGATCACCGCGCACCGCAAGAGATGGATGGCAGCGAGTGGGACGCAGACGTTCGCCCAAGGCGTCTCTCAGATGAGATCCGGCAACGATGGCGTAGGAACAGGCATCGGCCATTCAGGAGGTGTCCAAAGATACAGCAGCGTCGGATTAATGCAGCGCAACAAGGGTTTTTTAGGTCTCGCCTGTCGATGCGCATGCGCATCGAGCAAGGCGAGAGTATTGGGACTTATCCGCTCTTTATCCACACTGCAAGGAATCGTGGCGATTCCTTGCAGTGCCCGTGACTTTTAAGCTCAATGCGCATGCGCATTGAGCTTAAAAGCGCGTGCACGTCCGTCTTTGTTTACCCGCTCCGCCCCCTCCCCTTCCCGCCGTCTCGCATTTCCCCTGTCGCACTTCTCCTCCCCCCTCCCCTCTCTTCCCTCCGTCTTGTTTATTGTACCCGCTCCGCCCCCTCCCCTTCCCGCCGTGTCGCATTTCTCCTCCCCCCTCCCCTCCGTCTTGTTTTCATCTTTAGATCCTTAAGGTAAGGCGTGGTTACTCACTCAATAGACGGTGATCAGCTCACATACTTGCCAGCGCGCACAGTGGCACCACTGGTGGTTAAGCGAGCAGGTACTATCAGGTACTTCGTACATGCACAACTTTAATTTAGAAGGGATAGCACTGCTCCGATGCTTTTAATGAGAGAGTACTGACACATCTCAGTACCAAATAGGTACTCTGTAACAAGGAGTACCTGTACTTCAAAATTTCGATTTCAATCACTGGGCACCACATTTTATTGTAAACCTTGTACTTCCCCTCACCCCGGCCTTCAAACATCGTTTCATAGCGTAGAAACCTCTTCAGCTAGTTAACTGAACAACTCATAACTTCTGGTCCATACCCTTCCCAAGAGAAAAACAAACACTAGATTCCAGTGTGCTCAATGATCCCTCGAAGACTTCCCTGAGTGCTCCCTCGTTTATTCTTTAGCAGAATATCTGTAGCAGGTCCCCGTCTGGTAGGATCGTAGTACCTATGGCGGCCATATGAAGACTAAGTGACTTCCTCATGCTAGACCTGAACCTCGACATTAGCCCTCTCTTTAACTGTGCCCCACAACGTCTGTGGACGTGCACGCCTGTGTGCACTGAGTAGACCTTCAAAACAATCCAAGTTCTCTACCGGAAAACTGCCAGTGAAAATTCATATACCAACTTCTAGCTCCGCTCCTAACCGTAGCAGACCTCACCTTGAACCGCTCCGCATCCCCACTGAAGCGTCGCACGTCAAACTTAGCCCCGGCTCCGAGCTTTCGGAACAGATCGAAGGCATCCATGTCGATCCCAGCATGCTCCGGGGCAGCCGCCGACCAGCCAGCATGCGAGCCACGGAAACTAAAGAAGGACTACAAGAACAGGCCAAACATTTCTAACAACACACTAGAGCGCTAACTGTTTTGGAATCCTTCACTGTACTGCAAAGCTATCGTTTGTCACTATGTACAGCTGTACTGTAACCTAAAACCACACTTCCCTCCACACATTTTAAACTGGTGTAAAATATCACACTCACCCTCAACCCCTCACCCTCAACATCAACCCCTCACCCTCACCCTCACTCACCCTCACTCACCCTCACTCACACTCACCCTCACTCACCCTCACCCTCACCCTTACTCACCCTCACTCACCCTCACCCTCACTCTCACTCACCCTCAACCCCTCACCCTCACTCACCCTCACCCACCCTCACTCACCCTCACTCACCCTCAACCCCTCACCCTCACACAGTGGAATAGGTCTCGGAGCATTTGAGTTAGAGCTTTTAGAAATGTTTATGGTTTTTTTTTTTTAATTCTTTAGCATTGGCTACAGGAAACAAAAATGCTAAAGATTTACAAAAAAACCCATAAACAATTCTAAAAGCACTAACTCTAATGCTGCGAGACCTATTGCATTTCCAATGCTTGTTTTCTTTGCACTACTACCATGCGGGTCTGGAGGGGAGACGGGTGGGGGCCAGCGAGGTTGCCTTTGCCACACACTCCTCTACGTAACGTTACCACAGGCCTGAACTGTGTATTGACTGGCCTTGGACTATGACAAACACTTGGGAGTTCCTTGTTGGGGTTAGAGTGGGGGGAAGGAGGGTGGCAGGTGTAGGGGTTCAGGGGACAGTAGGGGGTTGGTGACTGGGGGAGTTCTCTGTTGGAGTTAGGTTGGGAAGGGGGGGTCCAGGTCCATGAGCGTGTGCATGAGTGTGGCAGAGTGGGGTATCTGTTGATTGGCAGGTGGCACAGGTGGGGCCACTTTTGGCAGAGTAGTCAAAGCCTCGGGTTGAATATGTCACAAGAGGGGCACTGGGCGGGGACACAGAGCGTACAGGACTAGTCAATTGTCATGCCTGCGACTGAACTATGTCTCCACACCTAGAATGTCCGGGGCCTCAACAACCCCGTGAAACGGAGGCCGGTTCTGTCATTCTTGGAAAACTCAAAGGCCGATATTTGTCTTCTCCAGGAGATGCATTTATTGTCTAAGGATTGTCATATGCTGAAATCCCGCAGCTTTCCATTCCAATTTTTCTCTTCGCCCCCCACTAAAACGGCAGGGGTAGCAATACTGGTCGCCCAGCATTTCAGGGGGAAGGTGTTACAAAAGGGAGCCGAAGTACAAGGGAGGTTACTCTCCCATAGATTTTCCCTTGGGGAAGCCACATTTACAGTTATTTCAGTTTATGCACCTAATGAGGGTCAAGAGAGGTTTTTCCATCAGGCGCTCAGTGCGGCAGCGGCGACACCCGACAGACATATCTTGTCAACCTAGTCTTTGACAACATACTGGATAGATCAGGGCAACGCTCCTCACAGGCAGGAACTTTATCCGAGGGGGGACTGGCCAGGCTGCAGGAGTTGGGGATGGTTGATCTCTGGCGCAGCTTTCATCCCGAAGTCAGGGAATATTCATATTATTCTAGTGCCCATAAAACCTATGCGCGGCTGGACTACTTGTTGTCTTCCACATCCCTTAAGGCGCTTGCGATAGGGGCAGAGATAGGAGCCGCGGCACTCTCAGACCACGCACCGCTTTCGGTGGTGTTCTCCTTACCACCTGTGACCCGGCCTGTGCGTTGTTGGAGGTTGCGCAACACGCTGCTACACCGCAAGGACGTTGTGGAGAAAATCAAAGGGGTAATTGCGGACTATTTATCACATAACCACACTTCAGACACCTCCTTAGCGACACACTGGGCGACACTTAAGGCGGTATTGCGAGGTGAATTCATCGCGGTCTCGGTGGCAGAGAATGCAGAGGGGGCGCACAAGAGAGAGGAGCTCACATTACGGATGCGTGAGCTAGAGCAGATGCACCAAAGAACTGGCGCTCCCCGGGTGTGGAGGCAGCTTCGCCTGGCGCGACAGCAGCTGGCCGCACTGGATCAGGACCGGGCGGAATTCGCGGCCCTGAGAGTGAGCCATTTGTACTACACTGGGGGGGACAGGTGCGGGCGACTGCTGGGGCGGGCGCTCCAGGAAGCTCAGCGGCGACACATGGTACAGGAGATTGATACTCTGGACGGGGGCGGGTTACCGAAGATGGCGACATAGCGCAGGCCTTTAGCGACTTTTATGCTTCCCTGTATGCAGGGGCGCGGCTTGATCCCGACGACGGTTACGCTTTCTTGTGGTCTATTCCTCTTCCATCCTTGTCTAAAGACCAGGCTGACCTCCTGGACAGCAAGATTCTTCCCGAGGAGGTAATATCGGCGATTTCGCGCATGAAATTGGCTAAAGCTCCGGGACCGGGCGGCTTTACGGCTATTTTCTATAAAACATTCTGTCCTCAGATTGCACCATTACTGACCGCCCTCTTCAACTCGTTTGCAGATCCCGGCGCGATCCTGAGAGATCTGTTAGACGCCACCATTTCAGTCATCTCTAAGCCGGGGAAGGATCGCACTCAGTGCGGAGCCTATCGACCAATATCCCTCCTCAATGTCAATCTAAAAATCTATACTAGCATTCTGGCAGCGCGGCTGGCACCGCTCATGCAGGGGCGGATCGAGCCGGACCAGGCAGGGTTTATTCCGGAGAGACAAACTGCCGACAACACTGAGAGGGCTTTACATCTGATAGAAAAGGCCATGAGAACGTCTGGGGAGTATATGATGCTCGCGATCGACTCCGAAAAAGCGTTCGATAGGGTCCATTGGCCGTACTTGGAGCAGGTCTTGATGAAGGCGGGGATGGGGGGGAAATTTCGAACTTGGGTCCTGAATTGTTATACCTTTCCCACGGCGACTGTGCGAGTCAATAGGTGCTCCTCTCCCCGTTTTCCTATTGAACGGGGGACGCGGCAGGGGTGCCCGTTGTCGCCTTTGCTCTTTGCGCTTTATATGGAGCCGTTGGCACACGCATTGCGTTTGGACCCTAGGGTGAAGGGGATTAAATTTGGTGCCTACGAGCATACAATCAGCTTATACGCTGACAATGTCCTCCTCTCCTTGGCCTCCCCTAGTGACTCTCTGCCGGCCTGTGTTGAGATCCTGGATATGTTTGCTGGCGTGGCGGGTTTTAAAGTTAACATGACGAAGTCGGTAGCACTGTATCTCTCGCTCGAGGGGCATACCCGAGCTTACCTGCAGGAGCATTTCCCCTTCCGCTGGGCGTCAGAGGCTGTCCCTTACTTGGGGATTCAGCTAGTGGCTACTCTGCAGGAGACGGTGTGTATCAACTACGCTAGGCTACGTCAGATACTCCGTAAGGAACTGGGCAGATGTAGGCATCTCCCGCTTTCGTGGCTGCCATAAAAATGACCATTCTTCCGCAAATCCTGTATTTATTTCGCGCCATTCCGCTCCGTCCCCCCAAGGGCTGGATTCGCCAGACCCAATCGGAGCTCGCTCAGTTCATCTGGAGCGGTAAGCATCCTAGAATGAAGCTTAGGCTGGCAATGTTGCCCCCGGAGAGGGGAGGTCTAGGCCTGCCTGACCTGACGCTATATTATAAGGCGACCCAACTCCAGACCCTAGTGGAGTGGAGCAAGTGGGAGTCAGAGAAGCACTGGCTCTTTCAAGATCAGGCGGTGGCAGGCCGCCCGTTGCTGTACGCCTCACATATCACGAGAGTCCCATTGGAGGTGTGGGACCAGACCAGTACGGCACATGATTTGACGACCTTTCCTTCTCCCCTCTCGCCGCTGCTGGAGAACCCGTATTTTGGGCCTGGACGGGACATTCAGGCTTTTGCTCGGTGGCGCCCGGCGGGCTGTAGATTTCTATTCCACCTATATATGGGGGAGGGGGTGGCCCCCTTCGAGAGTTTGAGACAGGAATACGGTCTACCGGAATCGGAACGGCTTAGGTATCTTCAAGTGCATAATTGGGCACTAAATGCTCAAGTTAGGGAGGGGGCGGACTGAAGACTCAGACCTTACGAATATTGGTTAATCACGCGGACAGCGGACAAAAAGCTCATATTAGACCTATACCGTATGCTATGAGACTGGTATTCGCACGTCTATAACTCAGGAAGGGTTCGATGGGAGAAAGAGCTGGGGCAGGTGTTGAGCAACAAGGAATGGGAAAGCATCTACTATCGCGCGCACCACTCCGCCTACCATATGGGGTTGACAGACACCTTCACTAAGCTAGTGACGTACTGGTACTACACACCTGAAAGGTTACATGAGATGGATCATACAAGGGAGGCGTCTTGTTGGCGGGGATGTGGAGAGAGGGGTACGTTGGTCCATCTACTGTGGGACTGCGACCGGCTTCAGGGGTACTGGAAGCTAGTGCTCGACGAGATAGACGCACACTTTGAGACGGAAATCCCAAGACTCCCCGCCTATGTCCTGCTAGGTTTACCCAATGCTATCACATATCCATTGAGATCACGTAGGGGCAGATTAATTGCTATTGCGCTAGGCTCTGCCATTCAGAACGTGTTGGCTTTTTGGCGCACATTGCATGTTCCCACATTTCAAGGATGGTTACATCGCCTGTGGTCAGTTCTGGGAATGGAAAAATTGTCATTAATTAAGGCGGGGGAGGGTGCCAAGTATGCGGAACTGTGGCAGCCATTCTTGACTTTGCTGGCTACAGAATTCAGGGAGGTGACGTGCCCCCGGTATTTACGTTTGTTACGCCTGTCAAAGATCGACTCTTGAGACACTCTAGAATGGATGATTGCGTAAAAATAGAGGGGTACTGGACCTGGACCGTGGGTGGCGGGGGGGAAGGTGGGGGGGAGGTTGGGGGTTCGTTCTTGTTCTTGCTTTTTCCTTTGAATGCTGGCCTGCTGATTGGTCAGGTGGATAGAGAGCCTCGTGTCTCATCTAGGCTTAACATATGCTCTCGTCCATGTTTTCCCATGCCATTTTCTCCTGCATTGAATGTCTTTCCATTTATGGGACGTTTTACTGTCTGTGTACGAGCTGATTTTTCAATAAAAAGATTTAATACTAAACACATTTTACATGTACTATCTACCATCAAGTGGCCATAGAAACCACAATCATGAAATGCCTCGTAAATATTCTCTGTGCTTTTTATCTATGTGTACTCGAGGGAGTTACAAATATCAAATAATCATAGAGATATATAAATCAAACAACGGAAAAACAATTTATCACGAACTCTGAGAAACTCCTTAATGGCGTGTCTATAGCGGCCACCCTGGGGGAGTACCCATTCAGTTCAGAGTACCGGATCCATGTGAGTCATCAAGTATGGGGGGGATAGAAGGCAGGGAGTCCCTCCTACATAGTACTTATCTAGACATCTCTATCATGGCCCCCCGGGCCCAGATCTATCATCATCCATACCCCCTGCAGTCTCGACATCACTTCCTGCTTCATGCCGGGCCTCCCAGGCTCTCAACACTTCCGTCCAGAGATCTGCCAAAGGACGCCGGCTGATCCCCCGTGCATCTTCCCTCTGTAGCACCCTCTGCTCTGTCCTGGCCCACGTGTCTACATCACTTTTCCAGGCTGTTATCATGGGACCTGTCGATGCTTTCCAATTCAGTGCTATCTGTACTCTCGCCAAGACAAGTGATAAATCCGCAAACCTGTTACCCACTTTCCTAGCTTTCGGTCTGGGGGACAGTCCCACCAGGCAAACCTCTGCTGTAGAGGGAAGAGTGCGGGCCAGGGTCCTCTTAACCATGGTCAAGACTGTCACCCAGAACTCCCTAAGGCGCGCACACTCCCAGGTCATGTAGGCAAACCCCACGTCCCCCAGTCCACATCTAGGGCAACCACAGACCTCTCCTCCATGCATAACATTCATCATTTGAGGTGTCAAGTATAGCATATGTATATAGTTAAATTGAATGTCCTTGAAGTTGGAGTTTCAGGACACCCATTTCAGGTGCCCCAAAAGGTGGGTCCACTCTTTGTCCAGCAGATCTCTACCTATTATCTACCCCCATCCGAAACTAGAGGCCTTTTCACCATTTCCAACAACCCTCTATACAGACACTTTACTAAATGTCTGGCTGCCCCTACTGTTAGCAGCGCCTGGAGGTCCCCATGTGTTTGTGGTTCCTGCAGGCTGTTCTTGTCATCGAGTGATAGGTCAGAAATTGTCTATGAGGTAGATCGTATTCGGATAAAAAAAACATCCAATAGAATTAATATCCCAGGTGATAGCAGTCTCTCACTGTGGTGATTCCGGCCGTCATCCATTTCGACAACTGAGCCTTCTTGAATGGAGCCAGCGGGGCACCTTGTGGAAGCCTGTTCAAGGGCAGGTTCTGTACGTAGGGATGGACTCCATTTGTACGTTGGAGGCACCTCCTCCAGCAGTACAGTGCAGTCTGCAACATCACGCTCAGTTTTGGGATAATTACCGCAGGTGTAGGAGCCTGGCCAGCAACCACACTTGACTATTAACCCAAACCTCCTTTCCCAGCAGCTCGAGATTCCTGCTGTCTAACCATTGGGCTAACCACCGGAGCTGAGCGGCCAGGTAGTACAGCTCAAACTTGGGGCGCCCAATCTCCCCTATTCTGGTGCCCTCATTGGGGTGGGGATAGTCACTCGCCAATGGGAAGACATGGGTCTTTGCGTTATTGAGTCTAAGCCCTGCTAGTCCAGAATACTTGTTCAACATAGTCAGCGTCTGCTCCACCCCCTGACCGCCATCTCCCAGATACAGAAACAGATCATCGGCGTAGAGAGAGATTACATGTGTCCTCCCTCCCGTACACAGGCCGTGGCAGTGCCTTTGTTGTCTGAAGATTGCCAGTAGTGGGTCAATGATCAAAGCAAACAACAGCCGGGACAGTAGACATCCTTGTCTTGTACCTCTATATATATTGTATGAGTGCCCCATTTGTCCTAGCTCGTGCTGTTGGGCGCATGTATAGTAGTTTCACCCACCTGATCCATCCCCCAGCCTAGGCCCATGCGTTCCATCGTGGCATAAAAATCCCATCTCAATGAGTCAAATGCCTTTTCTAGGTCTATTGACATGATTAGAGCTTCCGGATAGCGGCTCCGATTTGGGTGGTGCATGACATGAAAGAGTCACCGAATGTTGCCAGAAGTGGACACAGTCGGCATGAATCCGTTCTGGTCCTCATGTATAAGCTGTGTCATATGAGGTAGGATTTTGCTTAGAACTTTGAAGTCAATATGGAGCATAGAGAGGGGGGTGGAAGTCTGATGCACGAACCTCCAACGCCTTTGTCTTCGGGTGGGGCACAACCAGGGCATCCCTGGTAGAGGGTGTTAATTCACCCTTGTCCCATGCCTCTGCAAATAGTGCCTCCAGTTTTGGGGCCAATATCTGTGCATATGTGGAGTAGAACACGGAACACCACCCTGGCCTGGAGTCTTCCCTCTGGCCATCTCTTTGAGTGTCTCGTGTATCTCCTGTGCTGTCTCCTGCCCTCCCAGGCCCTCCCTCAGAGTAGGTTCCAATGTCTTTATTTGCAGGGGCGACAAAAAGCCAACTAGGCCGTCCCACAGCTGCGTCCTTGGAAAACCATATAAGCCCTTGTAGTAGTCACGAAATGTTCTGTTTACTGCCTTAGGGGTGTACAGCACCATCCCTTCCATGGTCATAATCTTGGTAATGGGGGAACCTCTAGATTCAGGGCGCACCAGCCATGCAAGCAATCAACCCCTCTCTGCAACCCTCACCGTGTAATCATGTCTGGTGCTCACATAGGTCCAGGCATCTCAGCCGTCCAACACATTGTGTTCCCCCCTCATGTCCTCTAGTCTTTTACACATATCTGTATTGGCTGTCAATCTGGCCCCCCCAGTCATGGAGTTTAGTCTCTAGTCTGGTGAGCTCCTCTAATATTTCCTTCCTCATCCATACTGTTCGTCCAAAGCAGTGCCCCCTCATCAACACCTTAAAGGACCAGCCGTACCCCGGTTATACTGGAAATACTTCGAGATCGCTTTCTGTAGAGTAGCCTGGAAGCATGCATCTTACAGGAAGGCTGGGTCTAGCCGTCAATCGGGGTGATACGGTGGGCTCTGCCAAGGGGCGTACATGAATTAATAATGGATTACGATCGGATAAGGTGCATCACAGATATTCGGTGTGGTTTATAGCGGATCCCAGGCAGGCAGAACAAACATACATGTCCAATCTAGTATGTAGCCTATAAAGATGTGAGTAATAGGAATAATCCTGTAGGTTGCCATGCTGCATTCTACAGATATCGACCAGGTCCCACCATTCCATCCGTTCTCGTAACCCCTTTGTCACCTTAAATTCCAGCATACCATTCAACGGGGGGGTCGACCTGTCTAGTTCAAAATCAGCCATACAATCGAAGTCTCCCCCTACCAGGATGTTGGTTGTATCAAATAAGGAGTCGGGTGAAGACAGTTGGCTTAGATATTGCGTCTGATCCAGATCCGGGCGTAGACGTTTCCTAACGTAATCACTTTGCCCAGTAACCTGCCCTGTACCAATCTAACGCAACATACTTCATGTGCGACACCAAAGAATGTGATGGAATTAAGATTGCCATATCAAACCAGAATGCACTCCTTATCATCTATGAAACGTGTAACCCCATCAGATTCCATTTCTGGATCCCACATGGACGAAAGGCAAAGAATCAAGTGAAGGCCTTTGGATGCCAAAAATGACCCCCTCATTTGGAAATGGTTTCATTATGTAATGGTGTTGTTTGCCAGCTTGTGTAGGGGTGCGCTAATGTCCAATACTGTGGGGAGGACTATGCAGAATGGGGGCAGGCAGGGAAGAGCACTTGACACACTCTGAGTTGAGAGTAGTGTACTCCAGCACCTTCCCAGCCATTGAAAGCTGAGCAGCTGATTCCCGGCAAGGGGCGTAGCTTCAGGAGGATGTTTGGTGTGTTACACCCCCTAATAAATGTATTTTCTGACAAATAGGTGGGTACAGGTACTTTCAATATGGTATGGCGAGGTCTCTGTTAGATTTCACCAGAAATATTTACAGAAACAGACAGAAACGCACCCACACGATATCCCTCTCTGCTTTGAAAGTCTTCAAAAATGTAGGTTATTTTACGAAATATTGTGCTTTCTTTTACTTATTACCCCTGCCAATATGCATTCATCTCCCTTGCCACTGCCCCTTTAGCCTCTCTCATGCACCCTGCTTTTCGTGTAATGTACTTTAACATTACATGCCAGCGTGATGGTTGGAAAATTTTAACCTACCACCCCGCCATCTTACTGACCAAGCTAAGCCCCTGCTGATTCCTGCACCGCCATCTTGGAATGGGAACAGAAGCCTGGTTGCGACAAGTCTCCACTATAGGAAACATCCTGACGAAGCTTTGCATGTCGCGTGACGGGCAAGTTTGATCGGAAACAGCACCAGTGCACAATACCGTAAGTCTAGGCACCTCTATTTGGCACTCTAAGCTTTCCAAATTAACTGGTGTTTTGCTACCCTCTACCTCCCATTAGTGAGTGCAGCGTTAAGGGGTGGGGTCACAATACTAGGACCAAATATGAGAGTAGAATAACGACATTAGAAGCTTCAGGAAGTGGTGCGAGAAACATATATATACAGAAAAATGAACACCTAAAGGTAGCGTATGAGGGGACTACAAGCTACAGAGGGGATATATGCCATATACATATAAAAATAATGGAACATGCTAAGTACTTTGCACAGGCAGATATGTGATGAATAAGGTGCATCATTATATAGAATAATGAAATTGCATTCTATTTTTGAAGGAGCCAATTAATGCCTGCCAGTTGTAAGGGGGTGAGCGCCGGTAAACCTGGCCACGCGGTGGTTAGCGTAGGTTTTGCCAAACTCTACGAACTCCGCCGATGGAGTGGAGTTTACCACCGCCCCTAATTTTGACACAAACCTATGTTTGTCTATTTGTCTATTTGTTCTCTTAATTATTCTTTGCATGTGTCCCGCATTCTGAGGCACACATACAAAGAGTAAATAGCCTCAAAGGATAGTTTTTGTGCAGGAAGGTACTCCTTCCTGTGGAAAAACTATACTGACCACAACACAGACACCCTTGCATTACAGCACAAGACTCCCCCTGTAGGTGCCATTCAGCCCCAAGTACATCAGTGCATAGAGAGAGCACAACTGCACAATTTCTTTGAAGATATGGTGCAGATCTGCTCACTCCAGGGGGAAACATCCTTTACAACGCAACTTTTACCACGCAGTGCCTTTACGACGCAACTTTTACAACGCAAACCATTACAACGCATTGCGCTGGGGGGCGCTCTAGGATAGGGAATAAGTTTAATTTACTGCCCAACACCTTCCCTAGTGTCCACGGGGACTGGAGTTGGAATAGTAAATTAAACTATTCACTATCCAGCGCCCCAAAGCACTATGCGTTGTAATGGTATTCGTTGTAAATACCGCGTTGTAAAGGCGTGCGAAGTAAAAGTATGCGTTGTAACGTCATACATCCACTCCAGGTGCCACAGCACAGCAACTTTGCTTATTGTGCTGCGGTACGGCAATTCTTTGTAAATGTGCCCCAAAGGGTGATGCAAAACTTCACCTCAGGTGAAGACGGACGATTTACCAATGCCAAATTATCCAACTTCGCCCGACTACTACGGCTCCAGTAAAAATTCACACATCCCTACTTAAAAAACAGTCTCGGAAACCTTTGAAGGCATGGTAAGCAAAAAATGATGGATTTAACCCAGATCTCTTAACTGGGGGTGAATGTTTTGATATGTCCTGCATTGCGTCCATCAATTGTGTGTCTTTTGCTTCCTAACCCTAAGTGCGCCGGGTATGCCCAGATGTGGGTCCCGGGTTCACTGTGCCACTGGATTCAAGCTATCCTGGCTGATGGGGGGTGAAACCCCGAAACCGGTCCTAGGATGCTTGTTTCCGGTCCAGGGAGGAGCTGGCTTGGCAGTTCGGGCTGGACTGCTCCCATGAGGCACAGGGTCAAGACTGTTTTGCATATGGCCAGGTCTAAACTGGGGTGGCATGGTGAGCAAAAGAATAATGGATGGATTTAACCCAGATTTCATGACTGGTGTTCAATGTTTTGATTTGTTCTGCATTCTGTCCATCAATTGTGTGTCTTTTGCTTCCTCGCGCTAAGTGCGCCGGGTATGCCCAGATGTGGGTTCCAGGCTCACTGTGTCATTGGATTCAAGCTATCCTGGCTGATGAGGGGTGAAACCCCGAAACCGGCCCTAGGATGCTTGTTTCCGGTCCAGGGAGGACCTGACTTGGCAGTTTGGGCAGGCCTGTTCCCATGAAGCACCGGGTCAAGACTGTTTTGCATGTGGCCAGGTGTGGCGCCGCGGCCAGGGCGACTGACGCTGGAATCTGGGGACCACGGTTCGATCCCCGGCTCCGGCGGCAGGTTAGCCCAGCACCATGTGACTCTGGGCAAGAGCTTGCTTAATCTTCCCGACGGCCCCCAGCGCCTAGAGACCCTTACGGGTGATTGTGCGCTTTACAAATGTGGACTTTTACAGGTCTAAACTGGGGTGGCATGGTGAGCAAACAAATTATGGATTTAACCCAGATCTCTTGACTGGGGGTTAATGTTCTGATTTGTTCTGCATTCCATTCATCAACTGTATGTCTTATGCTTCCTTGCCCTTAGTGCGTTGGGTTTGCCCAGACATGGGTTCCGGGCTCACTGTGCCACTGGATTCAAGCTATCCTGGCTGATGAGGGGTGAAAGCCCGAAACAGGTCCTAGGATGCTTGTTTCCGGTCCACGGAGGACCTGGCTTGGCAGTTCGGGCTGGACTGTGCCCATGAGGCACAGGATCAAGACTGATTTGCATATGGCCAGGTCTAAACTGGGGTGACATGGTGAGCAAAAGATTGATGGATTTAACCCAGATCTCTTGACTGGGGGTGAATATTTTGATTTGTTCTGTATTCCGCCATCAATTGTGTGTCTTTTGTCTCTTACCCGAGTAAGCCAGTACCTTGTTCTCGTCTTCACTTGCTTCTGGTTCAGTTACCAGCGCAAAGACTCCTTTTCGGGTAACAGTGCCGCTTTATAAAATTGAACAACATAAAAAATAACACCACTGAAGAGAGTTGGGTAAATGTCCATACATCTTTAGGAACACGGGGGCATATTACCAACAAGTAGCGATAATTATAGCTAAATAGGCTTAGCAACAATTTTTTTATCGCTGCCTATCGCTGGATATGTTAGCGGAGAAAACATGCTATTAGCAACGTTTTTCTCTATTGTGCTAAAATATCCAGCGATAGCGGCGAAATGCGTGAATATCGCTGAGAATACAGCATTATTCACGCATTAGCGACGAAATGCTCTTAGCCATGTTATCCACCTCGCATTGGATAACATGGCTAAGAACTGGTCTGGGCAGGTGTTATTATTTGGAGATATTCGCGCTTAGCGCGAATATTTCCATCGCTACGCCTGCCTTGCTAATGGGCGATAGCGACGTTAGCGACTGCTTTCAGTCACTAACTGGTTGGGTACGCCCACTTTGCATGTCATTAGAGATAAACATCGCTGACATGCAAAGCGGGCTCCAAACCGCTCGCTATCGCCTAAAAGCTGTCGCTAACATCAGTTAGCGACAGCTTGCTAATAGGGCGATAGAATTGCCTATCGCCCTGCTTGATAATATGCCCCACGCTTCTTTGCGCAATTTTAAGTAGATGTTCATCTAAAATATGTTTTCACAATTAAACACATTTTTCTGCGTATTAGTAGCCAGATAAAGAAGGCCATACTCCAACTCCAAACATGGCAAAATCTAAAAAAGTAGAAAATATAAGCTATTTCGGCCATATGATGTGTTCAAAGCCGAAAGCAACACTGAACTAATAAAAATGTACACGAATTTTTCTTCACTTATTGGGCCACACATTTTTGTATCTCTGTTGACAACATGCGCAATATAACTCACGGACCCCCTTAACTATAAAATAGCATGAGATATCTGAAGCCAACGTGTGATACAACATATACATAATAACAAAATGCAGTTCTAAGCAAATTGTGCTTTCACATTGATACATTGAAACGACGCTAAAATCCTTGAAAAACAACACATTCTATATTACCTGTTTCCTTTTGGTTTGCAAATGCTGGATACGAGGAAATTCAAATGAAAGCGTCGGCAGTGCAGGTGCCAGGCGCGCCTTTCCTCACAAGTCTGTTTGTTGTGTATAACTGAGGCAACGTTATTATGTAGGCGAGCCTGGGAAGCCTGAATGGGCAGGCCCCATGGTGATACTGGAGAACAATAAGTGCTAGGAAACGCCAATGCTAATAATACACCCTGGAGGAGCTGTGTGGCTAAGGTTCACTGGAGCTGGCATAATGGTTTAATGCCCGCGTCAGGGCTACCATTATAAATGTGCAAACGTGCACAGGTGTGCAGTTGTTTTTTGTTGCGGTTTTATATAGTTGGAACTGGACTCGACGGTGTTGGAGGCTTTACTGAGCACCAGTTTTGTTACACAAGGCCATATTCTTGATTTTATTTCATCCAGGTAGGCACGGGGCGATTAAGTGATTCGCCCAGAATCACAGGATGTTGAGCCGACGCCGAGGCTCCAACCTGATTCGCTAGCTCCTAAGTCGGCAGCTCTGGCCGTTAGGCCACATCCTGCCATAGTGGTGGGGGGTGTTTCTGTGTTGGTTCTATTATGTTTAATGTGAGTGCTATGCTATCGTGCGTAGATGCCTCTGTGTGTGTGTGTGTGTGTGTGTGTGTATTCGCATGGGTGTATGTCTCTGTGTTTGTAAGGTAATGTGCTGGTGTGCGTGCAAGTGTTAGTTTGAGTGTGTTGCTGTACTCCTGGATCCTTTAATACATAAGCACATGTGTCTTGTGCGTGCCTATGTGTGTTAGTGTGTCTGATTTGTGTTAGTATGTTTGTTACTGTGCGTATGTGCCTCAATGTGGTGTATACGTGTTTTTATATCTTTGTGTGAATGTTAGTTTGGGTATGTGCCTCTGTATGACTCCGTGGTAATGTGGTGGTGTGTGTGAGTGAGTTTGCGTGTGTGTGTGTGTGTTTGTGTGTGTGTGTGAGAGTTTATTAGTGCGCATGTGTTCCTTTATTTGTATCGGTGTCTGTGTGTTAATGTTGATCTATTTGTTAAAACGTGTGTGTTACTGTGCATTTCGATGTGTGTGTGCCGGTGTATGGGTGTAATATACAATCAAGGCACAGAGCACAGTAATACCACAAAACATGCTGTTTGCAACCTGCTAGTGATTCATCGACCCCCACATCCAAGAATCTTCCTGATGCATGTAAAGCTGGGCAAAGTGCTGGGCCTCCTAGCCACGCCCCCAAAAGTAGAACATGGAGGGCAAAGTCAATAAATATATTATTTACACATTGAAAAGGCAATACCAACCTTCACTTATACACAGTGACTGGCAAAATGCTGGGAGTGCATGATTCCTTCACACACAGCAGGTACCACACAGACAGCGACAGTGCCAGATTCCCTCACACACAAAGAGCAGGTACAGTACATCTGGAGTTCAAGTTTTGGTCGCGCACACAGATTTGCAGCAGAGGTTTACGCTTCTCTAATGTGCAATGGGCAGTTAGAACAATGCAGCATCAGTTCAAGCTTCCCTCACACACAAAGAACAGGTACAGTATGGGCAGTGGGCAAGCCCAGGCTACCACTAGAGGGCGCCGGGCGTTTTACAGATGGACTGGCAGGGTATGGGCTGGTTTCACTGCTGGTGGCGGCCAGTTTTATTGCTGGTGACCGGCTGGTCACACTCCTGTCTGCAGCGCTTATAAATAAACAATGCAAAACAAATGGTTTTAAAGTCTTCTGCAGGCAGGACCCGGCAGGCAAGAATATGGCTGGCCGACTCCAAGGAACAAAACTGACCCCCGACTCTGACAGCCCATTGGGAAAATGCTGCACTTGCTCACAGTAGCAATATGTAAGTATGGCAGATGGTCAGGCAAAGATTGCCAGAGCTGCAACACCCCTCCCCCGGCCTGGAGGGGCAAGGTTGGGAAATACTGCTGCTGTGCTTTTCCCCCAGATGCATCAACAACCCAATTTGTCATTCCTTAATAGCGAAAAATACTGATTCGCTATTAAGGAATAGCAAAATGCAATGCATCAAGAAATCACTTAAAAAATAGCGATTTCTTAGAATTCCTTAATTGCGACTCGCAAATTGCGACTCGCAATTAAGAAATACCTCCCCATTCATTCCTATGGGCCTAGAGGCCCATAGGAATGAATGGGAAGACCATCTCAATTTGCGAATCGCAATTAGCGATTCGCAAATTGAGATTGCGATTTCAAGGGTGCAGGGGTGTCCAAAGGACACCCTGTTGCACCCCTGAAATTGATATGTGCACATATGTTGCGCACACACATGCCCTTAGGGCATGTGTGTGCGCAACATGAAACTTTTTGCAAGTTGTACTTCATGGTAATTTGCGTGCCCTATTAGCAAATTCGCTATTTTAAAAACGTTCATACATTGCATTTAAGGAATCTCAATTTGAGATTCCTTAAATGCAAATAATCGCAATTTAGCGATTTCTAAAATTGCGATTTTTGCATTTTGGATGATGCATCCCAAATGCAAAAATACCGCTCGCAAAGAGGCAGATTCTGAGAATCTGCCACTTTGCGAGCGGATTTTTGTTTGATGAATCTGGGCCTTTCTTACAGGGGGCCAATATTGCAGCACTGCAGCAAAACCAGCCCACCCAGAAACAAAAACAACCCCCACCGGACCAAAACCGGCCCCCCACCCTTCCAGCCCACCGGGAAAACGCCCGGTGCTTGCTATGGCTAGTCCGGCCCTGACAGCAGTTTCATCCTCCCTACCCTACACAGACCAGTTTGAGCATAGCAGCAGCGGTGCACGCTTCCCTCACACTCAAAAAGCAGGTACAATATGGGCAGCAGGAGATCAAGCTCTCCTCACATACAAAGATGCACGGCAGCAATGTAATCCTCCCTAGTATACACAGACCAGTTAGAGCAAAGCATCAGCAGTGCACGCTTCCCTTATATGCAAGAACAGGTACAGTATGAACAGCAGGGTCAAGTTTTCCCTCACATACAAATAGGCATATCAGGAGTGTATGTTCCCCTAACGTACATAGAATATTTAGAGCAGAACAGCACCCGTTACCATTTCACTTGTCCTTGAGCATATTCAAGTTCTCATATCGGACAACTTAATAGTAGTTCATATGGGAAAGGACTACAAAACTTAGGGGGCAGAGGCAGAAACAAAACCACCAGCAGAGAATGGGAGTTGTGTGACCACTGAACAGAGTACATCACATTCAAGGCCCTGTCCAGAGTACTGATGCTTTTCTGGAAGCACAACTGGAACATTGCATCTGGTTCAAGACACAGTTGTGTCCAATTCTAGGCACACTTCTGATGTGATATGACCAGTTCTAGAGGTCTAATCTGGCATCATTTCCTGCCGATAAATCGGCGATAACTTTAACACCGGTCCTTGATAATATGCACCAGATTTCCTAGGTATAGACAAGGATAGAAATACTAGGGTATAGGAAGAGGTAATAGGGTATATGTAGGGTAAAGTTTGTGATTAGGATATGAGTAGGAGTAAATGTACATTATTTTAGGTAAAGTTAGTGGTACTAATGTTGAAATTGGTGTAAAGGTACTAGGATATATGTAGGGGCAGAGGCTCAAGGGTATCGGCAGGGGGAAATGTATTCAGTAGCGTAGCTAGCCCTTTTGCCACCCGTGGCGGTCCCTTCGTTTGCCGACTGCAGCCGAATGTAAGTGCGGGGGTGGGGTGTGTGCTGGCAGTCCCTTTGTTTGCCACCCGTGACGGCCGCAAGTAAGAACGGGGGCTGCGCCCTCAAATCTCGTGCTGCACTGGGCAGACCGCCCCCCCTCAATCAATCAATCAATCAATCATAGTACTTGTATAGCGCGCTACTCACCCGGGAGGGTCTCAAGGCGCTTGGGGGAAGGGGTGCGCTGCTGCTCGAACAGCCAGGTCTTGAGTTGTCTCCTGAAGGCGAAATGGTCCTGGGTCAGCCGAAGGTGGATGGGGAGGGAGTTCCATGTCTTGGCCGCCAGGTAGGAGAAGGATCTGCCTCCGGTGGTGGCTCTTCGGATGCGTGGTACGGCGGCGAGGGCGAGGCTAGTAGATCGTAGCTGGCGGGTGGGCGTGTAGAAGGTCAGGCGGTCGTTGAGGTACTTGGGGCCCAGGTCGTGGAGAGACTTGTGTGCGTGGGTGAGGAGCCTGAACGTGATCCTCTTGTTGACGGGGAGCCAGTGCAGGTCCCTCAGGTGGCCGGAGATGTGGCTGCGTCGGGGGATGTCAAGGATGAGTCGGGCGGAGGCGTCCCCTTGCTACGCTACTGAATGTATTAGGAGGACTATGGGTATAGATACAGCAGTATAAGCAAGGAAAAGCCTTGGTAGAGAAGCCGTAGAGGTGCTAGAGTGCATGGAGTGGTTAGGGGTGTGCAGCCCACAGCAGGAAGACCTATCAAGTAGAACTTCTAACCCTTTATCATGCCCTAATTCCTATCACTTTCAGCACATGCCCTCCCCATCGATCTGACTTCAACTTCCTTGTACCATTTTCCTCTTTTTCCTCTTGCCCTCTCTTTTTCCCTCCATCTTACCCCACATACCAATGGAGTGCCAGATAGTAGCATTTTGAGGAACACTGCTCTATCCATTAGGCTCCTTCTTCACTCACTAGGATTGCCACCTGGAAGTTTTTTTACAGGCATGATTGGTAACTTAATGCACAGTTGGTTAAAAAATTTGGGACATCACCAAAAATCAGTATTTTTTCCTCTGCCCAGTATATACTCGACAAAATCAAATATAAGAAGGAGTACTTTTAAATGTGTTCTGGAACTGCCTTAATGATCCATGACTGACAGGTAATATAATCAAAGTCAGTAAAGCCACGTTAAAATGGATATTGACACTTTTGTATAAAGTCCCATTTAAGTAAATCGCCTGTGCCTTTGCAAAACGTTAAATGCAAAAAAAAGTGATGGATAAAATGTTTGAATTAATCTTAGCCACTGGCAATCACTAGCACTGCATCCCAATCCATCATTATTCGCCCACCATGCCACCTCAGTTTGTACCCAGCCATATGCAAATCAGTCTTGACCCTGTCCCTTATGGGTGCATGGTGAGCAAAATAACGATGGATTCTGATGTAGCCCGAGTGATTACCGGTGGCTGAGGTTAATTTAAGCAATCCATCCATCACTGTTTTGCATACTTATTGTGTCGCCCTAAGTGGGACAGGTATAGCCAGATGTGGGTCAAGTGCACACAGTGTCACTGGAAACAAGCTGTACTCGTCTGATGAGCTCATAACTAGTTCCTGGGCTGCTTGTGTTTGGTTCAGAGAAGACCAGGCTTGGCAGTTCGGGCTGGACTGTTCCTATTGGGCAGTCGCAGCTCCTGCAGGTAACCACAGTGGGGCGGGCCAGGCGGGGGAAGTCGACAGACAATGGAATAGGATTCGTTTTTTTATTTGTTTTCTCTATTTCGTCGTCTGTCGTCTTACCCCCCCCCCACCGCCCACCATGCTTACCTCCAGGAGCCACGACTGCTGTTGAAGCAGGGTCGAGACTGATTTGCACATAGCTGGGTCCAAACTGAGGTGGCATGATGTACAATCCTCCTTTGATTGTCTCCTGGTCCATGTTTTCAACTTCTCCCTCCCCCTCCCCCAGCCAACCAATCTGTCATGCGCACTTCAAAGCCTGCAATTCCAGTGCTGTAAAACAGCTGAGGGATTACAGGCACAGGCCTCCAGTCTCAAAATGAGCACTGGTTTAGCCTGCTCCAACCAATCGCAGCTCCAGGATTGGGTGGATTCGTAAGAAGGTAGTAAACCGCCTTCCTTCCTGCTCGTTGTCCTCGTCAGGAGAGGGGAGTGGAGAACATGCTCAGCCTCCCTAGGCACTGCCTGAGTGTCCAAACAGGACAATCAGACCAATCATGATGCTGCTCCTATGGCGTCGTGATTGGCTGGGAGAGTCCGAAAGCCTGAGTGCTTCTGGCAGAGGTCTTCAAACTTTCTGGTGCCGAGACCCCCTTGTCAAACATTTTTAGGTGTAAGGACCCCCTCCTGATGAAAATTTCTAGAACTTGAGCCTCCTCATTATTGCTAACTATCGACAATTATAAACTCCTCCAATTCCCACAGCAAATCATTTATACATTGGGGAAATAAATGAAACTGTGTTTAGCTAACCAAAGGTCAGTGGTTGGGCGTGGTTAAAGGTGTGGCTAAAAACAAAGGGCCTCATTTATGAGGCACTGGCGTAGGGTGGCACGCAAGTCTTCTTGCTGCGCTGCCCTACGCCAATGTGAAAGGGCAGGAATGCACCTTATTTATGAAATGTCCCCCTATGTTGGCACACAAATTGCTGCCTAGCGCCAACATAGGCCGGATGGTTTTTGTGCAGGAAGGGGCACCTTACTTCACAAAAACAATACTGAGAGGGGTTTTCCTCTTTCCATGTGTGCTGCAGGATGCAGCACACATGGAAAGAGGAAAAAAAAGAGGAGAAATGAAAACATTTCCCCTCGTTACGCCTGCTGTGGGGAGGCGTAAGGTTTGGCACTACCCCAGGTTTACATGGTTTTGTAAATTTGGAGCAGCGTCAAAATCCATGGGTGTTGTGTTGGAACACCCACGCAATGCCTATGGAATGCCTAATTGACATAGCGACTTGCGCTGTTTTGTCTTACTCCATATCTATGAGGCCATGCAAAGCCACACAGGGTGACTTTGTCTCGCCTCATAGATATGATTTAGAGGCTTGTGCCGCCGAAGCTCTAAAAATTGACACTTCATTGGCGCAAGCCTCTCATAAATCAGCCCTAAAATATTTTGTTCATTTTTAGGTCTTTAACCATCAGGGACCTACATATAAAATATTGGGTAGCTTAAATGAAAAATACATTAAAAAAGTTGTTACTCAATGGGAAATGCACTATACAGTACATTATATAACCTCTATTATTTAATGCACTGCATAGGTCTGTGTGTCACCACAGAGCCACGGAATTAGTCGTTTGAGGTCACAGCTTGTGACAGAAAGCACTGTGAATGTGTAAGCCATTATTTTATACTTGCTTCCAAAATGTAGATTAGTGTAATAACAGACGGTAAATAATGCATTTTTTTTTTGCATAACTGTTCCTTCAGCACCTTTTCAGGGGTACTAAGCGCTGTGTAAATACAGTTATCGTTAAAAGCACACAGTTCACAGCCCAGTTGCTAACCACCACACAAAAAACACATCTTTGCCATCACAATGCTTGAAGTGATTCGAGCAATTAAAACCAGAACCACTCCCAAGCATCCTTGACATTTGCATATTAACTCCTGGGGTACATTTGCATTTCATTCAGGCAAGCAGGAACCGTGGTATGAAGGCTTAGTTTAAGGATTGTTTTACTTGTCTGCTGGGACTCTTAGTTTTACAGCACATGACACTCAATTCATGTCAGCTGAAGCATTTTAACGAGCGAGATTGTGTTTGTCCAAAAGGAAGAGCACGTTTTGCATTCCACGCAGAAGTTGGGCCTGGAAATGTGTGATTCCCTTCCGAGGACTCCAGGGCCCCCTTGGGGGTCGAGCCCCACAGATTGAAGACCTCTGGCTTATAGTGCTTCCAGCAGACTGAGGAAAGGCATGCAGTGGTGGAATAGGCGTCCAGCAGCGTGGCGGACAAATTAAGTTCTTTCTGTAAAAAATAAAATGTAATCCCTCCCCACCCCACCACCACTGTTCCGAGCGAGCCGCCACTGCATTTCTGCACCCATAAAGTTCAGAGCCAGTGTTCCTCACCTGGTAATTTCTGGTGCTGGAACATGGGCCAGCTGCGATCAAGCATGCCGGTATCCACCCAAGTCATACAACTCTGCCCAGGCTTTCATCGGGCACTAGTTTTCTAGTTAGTGTGTCTACCAGGGCTCAAGTCGGGGTACCACGCGGGTGGACGGCGTCCCCCCACTTATTTTACCGGGTGGACGCCGTCCCCCCAGCCAAACGGCTGGGCTTCCATCTTTGGCCTCCCTGGGACGAGGAGCTCGGAGCTCACAGTACGCTGCTCACGCGCTGACTTCTCAGATGCAATTGCATCTAAGGGGTGAGCGAGGGAGACAATGAGCCCGATGGTGCAAGCCACCTTTCGTGACGTCACGTCATGTCCTACCGTGACGTCACTTCCGATGACAGCGTCTCCCCACTTCTTTTTTTCGGACTTGTGCTCTTGTGTCTACTTCTAGGGAGACCTTATTGTCATACTGTTCTGGTCCTGACAACGTCAAAAAAATTGCTGTGTGATAGAAGGGAACCGGGAGGAAGGGCCTGAGAAGGGGACAGAGCCATAAGCCTATTACTTCCCTAGCCATTAAAGTGCTTCTGAAGGAGCGTGCCCATTCAGCTTTGCGCAGGTCACTCTCCGTCAGACATTTTAGCCACCTTAAAAAACAAACCGAAGCTTCGAAGGCTGCCGCTGCTGTCTTGGGGAGGTTACAAAACCCCGACGGACACCAGCTGAGCTTAGCCTCCATACTATGTGCGCTGGAAACGCTCCATACAGGAGTTTTCTACTCGCATTGCCTGCCACCTTCTGATATCAGCTCCTCGACGGGTGGCTGGCTGTGTAAAAGGAGAAGATATTGTGTGACACGACTTAGTCACAGGTAGCGTATTGTAAGGTACAGGTCTTCCGTTCTTTAGTGCTCTACCATGCTCTTAATGCAAATACATACATAAATACATTGTAGGTCCTATTCGATACAGCAGGACATCACAGATCTAAAACCAAGCAATATAGAGAAAGGCCACTAGGCGGCAGCATCGCATTGCAAGGAAGCAAATATTTCACACAATTCCGCAGTAAAGGCTGGCCTTTTGTTTCACGAAAAGCTCACAGATAGGGAATGATTATGAGTGAGGAGGAACTATTTACCAGATGTTCGAAAAAGTCAGTTGCGATTTCCTAACTGCGAATTTTTGCAATTCGCAATTAGGAAATCCCAAACACTCATGCACAAATGTGGTTAGGGCACATTTTGCGATTACCAGGATGTCGCAAATAGACCTACCGCATTGATATTTGTGAGGTAGGTCTCACTTTGTGACCCATTGGGAACGGCCTGCACTCACAGGGAAGGTGGCCGCTGGGTTCAGCAGACCATCATGTTTGTGATTGCTATTTAAATAAAGCAATCACGTTTTTTTGTAACGTGGCCTGTTTTCCTTAAAGGAAAACGAGATAAATTTCAAAAATAAAATGAAGAGCTACCTTTTCATTTTTTAAGAGTAGGCAATGTTGCCGCCCACATTCACAATGGAAAAGGGGTCCCTTGGGGAACCCTTTCCCATTTGCGAATGGGTTACCACCAACTTGAAGTTGGTGGTAACTGCAAATGTTTTGAGACCGCATTCCAGTGGCGTAGGAAGGGGGGTGTGGTAGGTGGGGGTCGCCACGGGTGTCATCACTGAGGGGGGTGACAAAATGGTAAAAATATGTGTTTTAAACACTAATTTTTTTGCCAATTTGTCAAGCGGTGGTGACAAGAATTTTCCGCACCGGGTACCACCTGGCCTTGCTACGCCACTGCCGCAATGCTGGTCGCAAAACATTCCTTCATACCAGTGCGACTCGGTATTAGCAAGGGGCGTGTTGCAAGTTGGTAACAGTCTACTGACTGGCAAACTAGGGATGGGCCATTTGCAAGCAGTAAAATGCTTTGGACATCTGGCCCCTATGACCCTGCTGTTCAAAGTAATTTAGTGGTCGCAAACCATGAATTAAAGGCTTTGTGACTGCTAAATCACATCTTCTGATGAACTAACCCCATTATATCGATTTGGAAAACTTTTCCCCCCAAAAAAAGAGTTTAGAAACCTTACTGAGTTGCAATTCGGAAAAGACCTGTTTAAGGCATTTCTTCCACCTGGTAAGGTATGTACCGATAATGGTTGCGACTGTAATTCTGGTCAGTAACCATTCCTCTTTATTGAACCTAAGTTGGGGTGGTAGCTGATTTACAAACAGGAAGGGGTCCACTATGAACACCTTCCCCTTCGGGAAACAATGTTGCATCTTCTGGCAGAATAGCCGGTGGCCCCGGGGACCACAGCCTGCTTGCACAAAAGTTCTTTTTAGAACAGCCCCCTTGCAATTTGGTATTTTGTTTGCAGATCTACTTGCAGCACTTAATTGAGCCAGTGGTTGCAGGTGGAGCCCACTGGAACTCCTTTTTGGGACAGTAACTTATTTTTGCTCATAAGAATTTAACCTAGAGCAAGAGAGAGAGAAACACACAAGGAGGAAAGCAGGGGGAGGGCAAGGTAGAATGCCAGTGGCAAAAGGAGAAAGGAGGGCTAAAAAAGAACCGTCAAGAGTGAGATAAAGGGGCAAGCGATGTCTTGTGGTAGTATAAAGAGGCATGGGATGGAATCAAGAGTACGTGCCATTGGTATTTGGCACAGTAACCTTTAATAGCCTGGCTGTGTGCTTTTGAGCATAACTATGGGCCCCAACCTATTCTTTTGAAAAGTAAGCGCTGCTTTATTGTACATAAGTCAGTTTGTAAAATCAGATTGCATTTGCAAAGAGTTGGTGAGCAATTTGTGATCACTTTTTTTATGATGTAATTTTTGTACACAGAGATTCTTGGTCGCCGGAATTTCCATTACTGTACAAAATATCTAAATGTAATTCCTGCTACCATGAAGTAAAGCCCAAAGAACGGGAAATACTGTGCAGACCGGGTTCTACCAGGTAGAATCCTCACAGAATTCCCAATTTAGAAGGGTTTTACGTAGACATTTTGAACTTGCTCTGAGCAGGTGGTAAATGTGGGTAACATCTTTTACAACGCAACTTTTACCACACAGTGCTTTTACATCGCAACTTTTACAACGCAAACCATTACAACGCATTGCGCTGGGGGGCGCTCTAGGGTAGGGAATAGATTTAATTTACTATCCAACACCTTCCCTACTATCCACGGGGACTGGAGTTGGAATAGTAAATTAAACCATTCACTATCCAGCACCCCAAAGCGCTATGCGTTGTAATGGTATGCGTTGTAAAAACTGCGATGTAAAAGCATGTGTGGTAAAAGCATGCGTTGTAATGTCATACATCCAGTAAATGTCTGAGTTGAGGCTGGTGCGGAGTGGGATTGCGCAGTGAGGGAGCCAGTGTGCCAAGGGCCCTTGTGCAAGGAAGGAAATGGGCCCTCTGGTGCTGTTTGAACTGTGAAATACAACCCTAATCACGGCCCACAGACATCTTGACCTCAGTGTCCTTGCACCTGCTTCACCGATGGAAGCTATGTCCTTGAGAGTGGGGAGGTTGGAGGATTGCCATTTGAGCTGATTTTTAGCATTTGGTGTTTGTCCCGCACTGGAAAATCAGCGCGAACGGCATCCTGCGCAGCGCAAGAGGGCGCTGCTTCTTTCTGCACCTCGAGTAGATTTTCTTGTCGAGTGGCAGCTTCCACAACTCGAACGGATGGTTTCTCAATGCGAGCGGTCGCAACCGCCTGCATTAAGAAATCTCGCTAGGAGTTGGTCTAGAATTGGATTTTCCTCACATGCACTCACCAACGTTAGGTTGGCGAGTGCGAGCGAGGAAGTGGAGCAGAGTTTTCGGAACTCTGGAAGCTCTGAGGATCGCGAAGTGCAGAAAACTCTGCAGTGTCCGCGAATGGAGCGGAGTTCACCGCCCAAGCCTAATGTAGACTTTCAGAGTCCCTTGCGTTAGTAAAGACTAGGGTGGTTATCAGGTACCAGGGGCCGGGGATGCACTGCGACCCTTCCTCAAGACAATTTTACCAGCTGGTAAAAAAACTGTCCAGTGTTCCCATACTCAGGAAATTCAGGTGTGATGACACTGGCCCACTTATGATTGAGTGGAATTGAATTCCACACCAATATTACGCTCTGCTCAAATCGTATTCAGGGCCACAATTGGAATGAATCTCTCTTAGACGTCCAGGGAGGCATGGACCACTTACTTGGCATAAGTTTCCTAAAGGTTGACAAGATTAGAAGCTGCTGCCCCTGGCTTAGCCTTAGTTAACCAATGCACTTCTTGCTGGCCCTAATTTCAAGGGCCATCAAGTCTGTGACCCACAGTTTACCAGCATCCTAAACCCTCAACTCCAAATTAGAGGTAGCTGATGGACTAAGGTTGGGACAAGGGGTCAACACTAAGATGTAATCATCTCAAATGCCATGTAATGTCATTTCCACTACCTCTGGCATTTTGGTGAAGTGATGCCCTTGGGTTCCATTTGTGATTGAACCCCGGATCAATAGTTTTCCCTATGGGGGCTACTTGTAAAGTATGTAAAGGACTTAAATTGCTCTAATAAAACGTAATATCCCTTTCCCAGAATCAAGCTGCATGCAAATATTCAATTTCTAGTTGCTAAAACTGATGGAGAAAATCTGTCTCTTATTGAAGCAAACGACAAAATGTCCCAAGGGCGAACAGAGGAAGTATTTGTGTTTGCTAGGCTGAAAGTATTGTGGAATTTGCTAGATAGACAGCTGCAGAGTCAGTAGGGAAAGGAGTCGGACCAAAGTTCTATGTGGTAATAGAAAAAGGTGCTCAACCTAACTTAGCTCCAACCTAGATATAGCGAGTTAAATATTTTGAAAACATGTACTCAATACATAGTATTTAACCTCTAAAAGGGGCAAAGGCTCAAAGGGGAGTGAACAATAAAGTGGAGTATTCAGAGACGCTGCCAACATAAAATAGGAAGGGAACATTGCATTATCACTTGTAAACAATTGGCTGTGTTAAGAGAGACCATTCAAGTTAATATTATTGGGCCCGATTCACAGAACTAACTTAAGACAAAATCCTAAATTTACTACTTTTGGTATTCACAGAAGGCATTTAGTAGTAGTAAAGTTAGGATTTTGTCTAAGGTTGTCTCAAGTCTGTCTTAAGTCTGTCTTAAGTCAGTCTTAAGTTTGTCTTAAGTCAAACTTAAGACAAAATCCTAACTTTACTACTACTAAATGCCTTCTGTGAATACCAAAAGTAGTAAGTTTAGGATTTTGTCTTGAGTTAGTTCTGTGAATCAGCCCGTACTGTTTCCATCAGGTTTCTTAATACAAGACATTAGCAGAAAACCAGCAGCATTGAATACTTTGTTCTCAGCATAAGCCATAACAGTAGACGATTGCAATAACATTTACAATCGCCATAGCTATAAAAACATTATTTACAAACTTCTTAGTTACTTACCAAACATAAAAACCTTCAATTTTATATCAAGTACCATTGGCATCTAAAATAAGCAACAGTAGAATCTAGGAACTAGTTAGAGGACACTCTCAGTACAAATAATCATTGCCCATGGAACATATGCTGGGCGCATCAAGACCTGATGTACTCAGCAACAGAAGAGTATATTTTAGGATCACCCAATCTGTAGTAAAAAGTTAATGCTTCAGTGCAGATGTGATATGAAAAGATTTAAATAAAGGAATGATCTATCTACCACAAGCACCTAGCACCTTTGCGCAATAAAGACCCAGCGTGTATCGTTGTGTCCCATCCCCCAAAGTCGCCATTGAACAGAGGTCATTTAGTCAAGCAGGCTCCAGTTTGAAGTGTTCCAAGGCTAAACTTGACATATAAAGTGTCACGTGCCTTCGGGTGTATGTAATTTAGGTATTGCTAGAAGCCAATAAATAGCTTCATTTAGAGATAACCGGATGTCATCAAGGCAGGCATATTGTTGGCAATCATGCGACCAGTATACTTCCTTAACAAGTTTGATTGCATTAGGACCGATAGGGCAGGATCATTCCTAAAATGCCCAAGCCCTAAGGATAGTTTTAATGTTGGCTGCCCAACAATGGTTGATACATATCCCATGCACAGAAGATTTTAAATACACTGTCCCATTCAGTTGTAGGCAGTACAACACTGGACATACAGCAATAATGGCAGAATAGGTTTGACGCCTATCTTTATGTATAAAAGCACCCAGGGCACAATAGCCTTGTTTAAGTTAGGATCATAGGAAACCATTATCCATTATTTGCAGATCCCCGGTCTTGGTATAACCCCAGAGTTCGGCACCATATATTTGTGTGGCTACTGCATTTTGTATATACACCTGTACAACTATGCTAAGAGTTTGGATCCTATCTTATGGCTAATGCCGGGATCTCCAAAGTCAGCCCTTGAGGACCGGATCCATGCCAGATTTTTAAGATAACTACATTTACCTAAATGGGTTTATGCCAAAAATCTGGCAAGGATCCGAGACTCCAGGACCAACTTTGGAGAATCCTGGTATAAAGCACAGTAATGGATTGGTTGTTTATGTATGCCCAAATGCAGCCTTTTCTAGATGGGCATGCCTATCTAGTGTTTGGTTACACTGTATACTGAGATAATCAATACTGGTTACACACCAGAGCTGTTGACCATTGACTATAAGATGTCTTTTCAAATTGGGTCCAGTTTCATTATCATTAACGCGGTCTTGGCAAAATTGGTCATCAGGTCTTTCTCTTTGCTACAGTTTCCACATTTATCAGTCAGACTGTGCCTAGCATTTTTGATCAATGAAAGCCAAACTGCATAGTCTGCAAAGAGAAGTATAGGTTTCTTCTTATTGCATAGCTTCGGTGCATCAAGATTACATTTGCCTAGATAGTTTTCAACATCACTGAAAAATAGACTAAATTAGAGTAGAGCTAAAATACACCCTTGCCTGAAGAGACATAAAAGCTATTGTAAAAACACGCTACATGCATCTTAACTAACACAGGCATTTGGTTTGGTCTGTAAGGGTGGTTCTTATATTGACCCGGTTAAGCAAGACTTGGCCAAATACCTTACCAACTCTGTTTAGTAAATATGTAGATCTATAATTAGCTGGATAACCTTTGCTTCTTGTTTGCGTAAACAAACTAAAATTACTGTGCGCCAACAATTGTCAATTTACAATGGTCTAGAATTAGTTGCTAGTAATTTGGGTCAGCACAGAACAAGTCAGCTGGTACAAGTCATGGGCAGGGCCCTGATTAACCTTCCAGCATAGTATGGCTCTCTCCATCTTAGGGTGCAGAATTACAAGAATTGCTGTTCAGAACGCTGGTCTCGACGTGCGACAGTAAGGTAGTATTTTATTTGGAAACTTATTTATATTGCTAATACCTCCATAACCCTTATTGAAGTGCACTATCGGCATGAATATGACACTCCTGCATATTTACTCCATCACAATAACCATTGGAGACAAGTTCCCAAAAACGTTTTGGAATTTTTTCATCTGCAGCAGATCTTAATTCATTCCAGAGAAGTTCTTGTCCTTCAACTGTATTCTTTTTAATAGAGCCTTTTCAAAAAGAATACAGTTTTTTTAGAGTTTTATATAGTGCAAACTAGACCCGAGACAACGGGTATCAGAGCGCTTTACACGGGCACTAGTTTTGTTACAGACGGACACAATCATTTTGTTAGGCACAGGGAGATTAAGTGATTTGCCCAGAATCACAGGATGTTGAGCGTCATTTCCAAAACTCGAACCCGGTTCCCCAGCTTCGAGGTCAACCGCTCTAGCCGTAAGGCTACTTCCAGCCTTTAGCTCTTCCTAAATTCCATAAAATAGTTTTCATCATATATTGATAGATGTTGTGTAGTTCAGGCAATTACCTAGTGAAGTAAGTTCTGTGAAGGTTTCCTTACATCTTTCTACATGCTAATACGAGTAAGTCGTTTCTTGTTTGACTTGCCATAATTTTATAATTTTACTATTGAGGACATTTGTTATTTCATTTTTTAATAACCAGCCCGCACACACAAGATCACTTTGTCCATATATATCCATGACAAGACAGGTGGCTCATTGGGCTGTTGTATTTTCTACTCCTACTTTGCAGGGCGGTGCCTCCCTTGACCTGAGTCAGAGCCAGGTGAGGTTAGGCTTGTTACCTCACACTGGATAGGTGAGTGAACCACTACTTTTTGTACTTTATTTGGTTATCACAGAACAGGTTAAGAGGGGGTGATTGACATAGTATGTAAATGCCCTTTCTGTAGTTTGATGCTTGCTTTATCTCTACAGGTATGAATAATCTTCCATCCGGTATAGAGGTACTGTGATTGGTCACATGTAATTATATTGTGAGATTTTGATGCTTTTTTGTTTTCACTGTTTCAAAATTGCTCTTAATGCAGTAGCTTTTACAACTAGGTCCTGAAGAAAGCCGGGGTCCTTGAGCCCATCACGACTGAAACTAGTAGACCATCTCTTTCAGCAGATAAATTCAAAGCCGACACTGTGTTTTTTAACAAGCTCACCAGTGGTCACCAATAAATGTATTTTGGACTACTGTTGAACCTTTTTTAATTCACTTATATTCACTATTTTGTCTTTGCACTGCATCTTTTGACTATCCTGGTCAGTATACTGTTTTGAGATACTCAGCCTGTCATTTTTTCATCTTTGTATCATTGACCTCACATCACGCCTAGTCCACCAGCGTTTGGCTTGTTGCCAGAAGAGCTGAGGTGACAGGGGTACTTTTGGAGTTCCAAATGATGACACTGGCCCCGAAGGGCAGTTGATGGAAATCCTTAATATCATTCTCTCCCCTCCTCAGCGTTTCTTCTGTCATGGAGTCGCACTTGTGTCAGTACCGTCTTACTACCACTAGCTGTCATATAAGTATATGATCTGCCTTGGGTCTTGCTCTTACCCTTTTTCTGTGACTACTTTTTCTTTTTCTTTTTCTTTTTTCCGTGCTAGACCACCAGTTTTCTTGTGTTGTTTATAAATAGAATTGGGGATTAAAACTGGATGGGTCTTTAAACATTTTCCCTGTGACCCCCCTTCTCTCCCTCTTTGGGAGTTGAATCTTGTGTGATTAGTTCAGGCAATTAACAGTCCTTGCTCCTTTTTGTTACATTCTTTGTCGATGCAGGGACTTATAAAATACCGCAGGCAGTCAAAACATTTAGGGCCCGATTCCAATCTTGTTCGGGAAGCATACCAACCTAATCGGTTCTGGAAGGCTTTCCGTACGGCTCGGATCGGGAGAGTCTGACTGAACGAGTACGATACATCCGTATGCATCCGGATACTATTCGATCGGACTCCCATTGACTTCAACGGGAGCCTGTGTTCCGAATGAGAACACAGGCTCCCATTGAAGAAAGGTGTGGCTGGGGAAAATCACGCACCCTGTGGCGGGCACCCCATGGCGGGCACCCCATGGTGCCTGCCACCCTGTGCATGGTTGGGAAGAGGGGACCCATAGGTACCCCCACGGGCCCGGGTGAAGGGGACCTGCTACGGGCCCCCAAAGACTGATTCAGCGACCGTTTAGTTCCAGGCAAACCGAATTGGAAAGGCTGTCTGGATCAGTCATCGTACTCGCTCACTCGGAACCCGAGTCCACAGAGCTGTACAAATCGGTTCCGGAAAGGCTTGGTTTGTCCGAATGCCTTACGGAACCAATTTGGTCAGCCCTAACGGTTTCCAGTCATCATACTTGGTCGTTCCAAACTGGGAACGATTCGGTCAGAAACAAAGACTCCGAATCGGATTCAGCAAACCCAAATCCAAATCGGAGCCCTTTCGACCGACATCTAAATGAGGCCGTTACTGTCTGACTGGCAACCAGTGGATCATGGTTGTCTCAAAACATTCCATAACTTTCATTTCTAGGACACACTTCTAACACTCAGCGTTAATCAAAGTAACCAATTAGGCTTGACCTCCTCCCAGGCCTAAAAGGTGAAGAGGCAGGGCTGTTGAAAATAGTTCTGTCTTCCAGGAAACATACATGTTCCATTACACATTTGGGACTGGAATGTCCCATTTCTCCTCAGTAATAACATGCTAGCGAAGGCCTGTGTGAGATGAGGTGTTAGAATGCCCTCAAATAATCAATGAATATTGTCCTAGTGGATTTGCAGTGGATTTATTTCCTTCACACGTCTTCACTGTATCCGTCCACATGGCCTGGTTGAAATACAGACATTCAAAAGGAATTCTTGAAGCAAGTTTACAGCCTGTCAGTCTGTTGTATAAAATGTTTGATGAAGCAGGTGGGATAGGCAGCTGCTGGACTAGACAATGTAGTTTCTAGAAACACAGTTTGCTAATCCTTTCCATAGGTCTTCCTGTTGGGGGTTTCTGTGCTTCTAGTGAATATTCCGAATAATTGTCTAAAGCTAATATTGCATCTATTTGTAATGTAGCCCTTGTCTCCTGAAAACAGCATATGGCATGTGGCTTTCCAAAGGATCACCATTCAGGATCATCCTTCTTGGGTCCTCACTACAAGTTTGTTGGACTAGGACGGGTAATATACCACATGTGGTAAACAGCATTACCCAATGGTTCGGTATACCACCTGTGGTAAACACCTCTTCCGAGTATTCAACAGGAAAACAGAATCAGTTTTTACACACCAAATTGTGCCTGTTTTGCCTTTTTTCCAGGTCTTTTCTCAAACTGCCAGAATTTATCAGGGGAAAACTGTGAGGGTGTGATAATTGTCACACAACTCCCATTTCCGTTCCTTGTGTAAACACCTTTCACCAGGATTGGAATTTAGCTCATCATAAAGTGTTTGGTGTTAAACGTCATAGTGCTTGTCAGCGCAATGAGCTTTGCTGGAACAGCTAACCTATTGTCTGCATGTTATGGGGTACCAACAAAATCACAATCAAATGTCAGCGACCAATTCAGTACAGATCAATCATGACCTAGAGGATGGACAACTTAGACTTTCAGGGGCATATTTACAAGCCCTTATCACCACCACAATGTCACTTTCACCTCATTGCAGTGGCGATAGGGGATTTGCCTTAACGTGGCTTAACGCTGCCTTGTAAACAAGGCACCCTTGTGCGCTATACTTAGCATGAAAGGGGATAGCAGTGTGTGTTGCGGTGGGCGTTCCACCGCAACACCCATTAATTTTGAAGCTGCCCCATATTTACAAGGGTGGGGTAAATATGGGCCAGCGCCAAAATTAAGATCAGGGAAAACCTAGTCTTACCCTGGTGCAACGAGGAGAAATGTTTAATTTCTCCTCATTTTTGCTGTTTCCACACAGAAACAGCAAAAGGCCATTATTTGTTTATGTGCAGGAAGGTGCGCCTTCCTGCACATAAACAATAATTTAAAAAAATGTTTCAACCACAGTGGGGGCTCTGCAACCATGGTTTTAATCACACTATGAAAACTTGATTCAAGTTCACTGGTGGTTCCAGTGGCTGAGCTATCTTGCACAGTTCAACAAGTATTCAGAAATAATTAAGAATGGAAAAATAGTGTGAATGAAAATCATTGGCTGTTATTAAGTTCACTAAATTAACTAGCATTTTTAGCATTTTTTTCAGAAAATGTAACATACCTTATTAAAAAAAAATCAATGAAGTTCAGCTCAATGATGACATGAAGAAACATATGAAAGCTAATCTTTGTAGGCATGCTTGTGAGTTCTTAGCTTTTCTTTGCATAAACTTGCATCCCAGTTCTCTCATGATGTCTATGGGCCTAATTACAGGTCGACCGCCACAATCACAGGAGCATGGTGGTGGTGGTGCAGCCACCACGACACTGGCGGTCCGACCACCATATTTAGACTTTGGGGTCGGACCGCCATTGCACCGCCCAAACATCCCTGGCAGTGGCGTGGCAGTCTTAAGCCTGAAATATGCTTGGTGGTGCCCTGAGGCACAGCCTAGCATATTACGGTTTTCCTCGCTGCCAGTGGTATCATGAAGGTTCTTGCTCCATGAATCTGCTAGTGGTGAGGAAAGAAAGGGGTCTGTACAGGGCCCTCTCTTGCCCCTGTGCACGGCAGTGCATGCAGGGGGGCACATGTTGTGCCCTCCTGGTGTTTTTGAACCCCCAAGTCCTGCACAGGATGGAATGCACAACATGGGGCAATCCTTCCAGTGCAGTAATATGCACTGGCGGTTCTGCGGCTGTGCTGTTTAAGGCTCACAATGAGCCATTAATCAGCACCGCCGCTAGACCGCCACGCCACCCACCTGCTACACCGCAAAAATATTTATAAACTGGTGGGCGAACAACAGCAACTATTGGCGGAGCATGGCAGTGGCATGCCTCCCACTCCTGCACCGCCAATAGTCGGAATCAGCCCCTTAGTTTTCAATCCGAATCTCCATTGAACTAAAGCTACCAGAGAGATACCTACATTTGCTAACCTCTATTCAACAGAGCACTCAGTAGATATTGCACCATGGCACAAGAACCACCCAGTCGTGGTTACCCCAGGGATTTGTACTTGAGTTACACTCTCCAGTAAAATTTCTATGTGAACGCAATTTCATAAGATGAGGTGTAGTCTTTCTTAAAGCAGATGTCAGTCATAGGATCCATATGTGATATACTGTTTGGAGCCTAGTGCGCTGTAGTGTAGTTCCTATTATCCCAATAGGCTCTGCGCATTGGAATAATATCTTCAATAGTATAGACCTAGGGCAGAGGTTAACTAGGTCTTCTACCGACGATATTAGACTTAAAGTTTTGTGTTTGCCAGCTAGCTCAGAGTTCACTAGAAACTTTCTCGAATAGGCAAGGAGGAGTTTAACCTCCCTGGATAGACAAGAAGGGATTTAGTTTCTGACAACCATAGAACATGACAACTTTGCTCTCCCCTAATCAAGAGTGTATCTCTAGAGTCGTGTGAAAACAAAAGACAACTTATTTTACTCAGTCAGTTCAGTGCATTCTTAGTTTCACCAGATTGTAGAGAAAAGGAAGAGACGGGCGTGTTCAATAAAAAGATGTTATTTATTGATCAGTCTCCTTTCTCATACAAGAGAAATGAATCGCTATTATTGTAATACTGATAGTTAAGTAAAGTGTATACAGTAAAGACAGAATTATAAAATAATACTGTAAAAGCATTGATATGGTTTCTGAGCCATATGATACTTTAAAATGGATAAAATAGATACATACATATATACATTTGACTAATCGTACTCAACTGGTGCTTCTAACCACGCCTACCCCAGTGTACCTGACCTAAGCCTAATACGTGGGCGGGAGTAGATAAGTAGCAGTTTAAGTTAAGTTTGTTTTGCCAAGGGACTGACTGAAGAATTCTCTGCAAGGGGTTATTCAGTTCTGTACCTGAGATCTAGAATGATGGAGGGCTGGTATCTCTTATCCCAGGTCTTGATATTCCAGCTGCCTGCGAGGGCTGCTTGGAAGCTCCGGAGCTGGATTTCTCAGCAGGAGAAAGGCAGCGTCTCGTTCGCAGCGCGTCAGGAAGGCGGGGCAGCGCCTGTGGGCTTCGCTCTCTGCTGGGCTCCTCGGCACGTCTCGCTGCTCCAATCTCGTCACCACCGCATGTGTTTGCTTAAGGCAATGTCGGTAATATTTATACCTGAAAGGTGCCAAGATTGACGTAAGGATGGACATATATACGTCAATAAGGATGTCATATGAACGGGCTCGTTCGCACATTCTTTTGCTGAAGTTCTCGGTGAAATCAAAACAATGGCTATGGGAATTTCCCAGGTCGCTGTAGGTTTGATTTGTTTTGAGAACTCCGTATGCCTTATCAGGGGCTGGAGGAATATCGCTTGTCTAATTAGATTGCATGCGTTATGACCTAATTAGATAACGCGCTTCTGTGCCGTGGTGTGGCTTAATCAGATAACGGTTTTTGCACCGTTGGATGGCTGCTAGTTAATTATTAACCAAACCAGGGTCAGGAATAGGGGAATCGATACAGTACCTATAGGAATACATCACAGCGCATTTCATGTTATTTGGTTTTAGGTTTTTATACAAAAGCCAGACCGTCCCTTATAATTGCTCTGGCTTTGTGTCAAAACCTAACATCATTTGTGTGATGCATCCCTCACAACCGCTTTGCAGGCATTAGCGAGGGCCTGGCCTTTATGGTTTCGGCATACTACAACGGTCACGTTTTGGCGCTAAGAAACTTCACCACTTAAAGGTTGATCAACACTGCATTTGTGTCCTTTTTCCATTCTACGAGAGCATGTATACATCTTTTATTAATCACAGTGTTACAATTTATTGAACATGCTATAAAACTTTTAGACTAAATTGAACCGAGATTAGTACCCATAGAAATATTATGGTTTTATGGTACCAAAGATATAGCCAAAAGTTGTAATGTCCATTTATTAACAGGGCTAGTGACTATTCATTTTTACTCCACACTCTAAAGTTAAAGTCATAAACAGGCAGAATATTGGTCCTGTAAATGGACATTCACCCAGTGGAGGTGCCATGAGGTTACCAAACTTTAGAGACCCACATCTTGTGATTGGCTGGCCAACCCATGGTCGAACTTTTGAGGTTGCGGGGTCACCTTTGGTCAATTGGGGAAGGAGATTTAAGGTTAGGACCCACAAGCATTGTTAGCTGTGAATTGAGCTAGAAAGAGGGATCAAATAAATCTATTGTAAAACTGCCCAGCCTGAATCAATGAGACACTACCATAAGACCTAAGATGGAAGAGGACAGCCCTGTCCTACCAGTCGACTGGGAAAACTTGTGGTTTATACAGAATCATTGTATTGTAAAGATCAACACTCAGGAAGCTGGTAAAAACGGGTTTATTAGCCCAACAGGGAGGCAAGTCGTCCACATCAGAGATCAACAAACAACTGACACAGATCATGAATTCCAGAGTGACATGGCTAGTGACATGGCTGCATTCTCTCTTGAGAATGCACATATTTAAAGACATAGATACAACACATCTCCCTTATAATAATAATGAAAAATAAAACAAAGAAAATGAAAAAACAAAGAACAGAAAAACCAGGAAAAGAAGAAATCATGCGATACAGTAATCCTGGAGATACAAAGGTGCTCTCCTGACTCTAGGGTTCATTCCACGAGGCGAAACACACGCATCCTGAGAAGATGACGGGCAACCAACACTATCACGAGGAGTTGAACCAACAGGAGCAGCATCAGGTTCCATAACAGCATTATCCCCCTCCACACACCTTGATAAACGTGACATGCTCCACACATCACCCCCCTCAAGCATAACTACGTTCTTCATGACTTTTGCAATTCGCCTAGGCCCAAAGAACTTTGACACACCCTTGGGAGACCAAGGACCTTTTTTGACAAAGACTAAATCGCCCACTTTCCAAAAAGGAACTTTCACACCCTTCAAAGCATCATATCTGCGCTTGTAACCATCCTGGTAATCACTTAATCTGGGATTGTTGAGAACTACACCTCTATCCTTAGTAGACAACCACAAAGGGTTGAGCTTTGAACCAGCCACACGTCCCCTAAGTTTCACAAAAGGAGAAATGCCTGTCACACTGTTTGGGGTGTTCCTGTGCGCCCAGAGTTTTTCCCTGAGGATAGGTTTCAGGGGAAGTCCTCTCTCCAAAGCAGTTTGAGCACACGCTCTAATCAGCCTATTCATACTCTCCACCAAACCATTCGCCTGTGGAGCATAGAGAGCAGTCCTATGATGGGTGATAGAGAGGTCTTTGAGGAAAACAAACATTTCCTGGGAGGTGAATTGGACACCATTATCGGAAACCAAAGTCTCCGGAATCCCTTCACAGGTAAAGGCATCTTTAAGAAATTCAATGATATTTCTACTCAAAACAGTTCCCATGCAGGCAGCAGACAACCACTTTGAAGTGTAATCTACAAGGACAACAACAAATCTTTCGGAAGGTCCCAAATTCAAGAATGGTCCAACTACATCAATGGCAACCTTGGACCAAGGTCGTTCAGGAATGGCAATGGGAGAAAGCGGAGCGGTGCTCACCTTCCTTGATTTATCATTACTGGCACAAATGTGGCAGTCTTTAACGACAGCTTCAACTTCATGGTCCAACTCGGGCCACCAATAAGATTCTCTCACCCTTGCTTTGGTGAGACTACGACCTAAATGTCCCTCATGGGCAAGGTTGATTATCTTCTCTCTCATACCACAGGGAGGAATTAGCCTGTTACCCCTAAATAATTCACCCTGCACTATGTTCAACTCATCCCTAACGTTCCAAAAACCTCTGGCAGAATCAGGAACTTCTCTCAAGGCAGGCCAACCATTGACCGTGGCCTCCAAGATAAAATCTCTAGCAGGATCATCAGGAAAACACCCTTTCCATTCCGCTTCATTCAAAGCAGATTCGCTCACCCATGAAACAGTGGGAACATCCGGGTCATACGTGACCAACTTATCAATAGGCAATCTAGAAAGAAAATCAGCGGGAACGTTCTTGGGACCAGGTAAATATTCAACACAAAAATTATATTCCATGAGACCCTCAACCCATCTTTTAATTCTGGGGGTGGTACACTCAACATTCCTACACGAGAACAACTGCACTAGGGGTTTGTGGTCAGATCTTACTACAAAAGGTAGGCCCCACAGGTAGAATCTGAAGTGTTTGATGGCCCAAAAGCAGGCCAAAGCCTCGCGCTCAATGACCGAGTAGCGCTCCTCCGCACCCTTCAAGGAACGGGACGCAAAACCAATAACTTTCTCCGAACCATCCACGAGCTGGGCTAAAACAGCCCCCAAACCACGTAAGCTGGCATCAGTGGACAGAATGGTCTTTTTGCGCACATCAAAATGCCCTAAGGTAGGCATCTTAGCAATCACTGACTTGACTGTGTCAAAGGCATTCGAACAATCTTGGTTCCAATCAAAAACGGCACCCTTCTTAAGGAGAAGTCTAATGGGTTGCATAACGCTGGCAAAATTGGGAATAAACTTGGAGTAATACTCCGATAATCCATTAAAAGACTTAACCTGATCTTTATTAGAAGGAGGTTGAGCTTGGAGAATGGCCTCAGCAAGATCAAGCTTAGGACTGATGCCTTCCCCAGATATGTTGTGTCCCAAATAGGATACAGACCTAACCCTGAATTTGCATTTCTCTTGTTTAAGAGTCAGACCTGCATCTCTAAGCCTAGACAAAACAGTAAAAAGAGTAACATCATGTCTATTTGCGTCAACACCATGGACTAAAATGTCATCCTGGAAAAAGAGTACACAATCAATATCGGAAAGGACATTTTTCATGATTCTCTGAAAACAAGCAGCAGCGCTGGCTAACCCAAAAGGCATCCTAATGAACCTAAATGCACCGATGGGAGTGACAAAAGAAGTCAGGTGTCTTGACTCTTCATGTAGGAGAACCTGGTGGTAGGCAGCTGATAGATCCATAACGCTAAACAAAGTGGCACCACCTAACTTAGTCAAAATCTCATTGATATTGGGCAAGGGCTGCCTGTCCACCCAAATAGAACTGTTCAAACTCCTGAGGTCCACACACATCCTAATTTTGGTACCCTTGTCCTTAGGTGCCAAAACAATCGGCGCAAGCCATTCTGAGGACTCTATCTCCTCAACAACACCAAGTTTCAATAACCTCTCAATCTCGACTTGCAATGGTTGTAACATGAGGTTGGGCACCTTCCTGACCTTATGCACCACAGGCTTGGCACTACTTTTCAAGATTATCCTGTGTTTGAAACCTTTGAGTAACCCCAGATCTTCAGTAAAAACTTCAGGGAATTTCCCAAGAACATCTGAAAAATCACCCCCTTCAGATACTAGCATAACCTGCTCGGGTGCATTGGGATTCAAGGTGATCCCTAGATTCCGTTGGTGACGCCAACCAAGGAGGTTATCTCCCCTCTTGGCAATATAAACCTTGCCAACAGTTACCCTGCCTTTGAAAGAAATGGTTTGGATGGAATATCCCAGTACCTCAATTTTCTGTTTGGCATACCCCACAGGATTGATATCAGAGACTGTAAGTTTAATTTTATCCCCATCAAAATTTGCAAACCAAAACTTATCACTGATGAGGGTGAACAGTGAACCAGAGTCAGCTAACACGGGAACCACTTTGTTTGCAATTAGGATGTCACAAGAGGGCATAACTACTATGTCATCATCCACTTGATTCACATCATTGATAACATCATCAGTAATGCAATGAATCGAATCTTGGTAATAAGCTTCATCCTCATCAATACAATTGACCCTGTTGCTTTTACACATTCTTGCGTAATGACCCTTCCTCCCACAATTTCTACAAACAGTACTTTTAGCAAAACAATTCGGATAATTCGGACCATGCTTCTCACTACCACATCTGGGACACTTAAATTTGTTGTCCTTATTTGAATTATTACTGCTAAAGTTCTGTTTGGGTTTTTCAGATTTAGCAAAGGTTTTCTCTTGCTTGGGAGAAATTTTGTCAACAACAGCAACATTACACTCAGCTTGGAGAGTTTTTCGGTGCTCAAGACCAACACTGGAAACCGGATCATTCTGAGAGGGGCCCTTCCTAATCTCCTTGACCCAAGTAGAGGTATGTTCAACACTCTCGACAATCAGTATAGCCTCTTTTAAATTGGGATTCTTGGACAACAGTTTCTCTTGGATTTTGAGATCATTTGTGCAACGAACCAGTTGATCACGAATGAGGGAATCCGTTAAAAGTTCAAATTCGCAGGTCTGCGCAAGGGATTTGAGTGCTGCAACGTAATTTCCAACTCTCTCACTCTTAGCTTGAACACGCATGAAAAATTTGTGTCTTTCCATAACAACGTTAATGCGTGCACCAAAATGATTTTTAAGGAGAAGAACACTCATTTCAAAAACATCAGAAGGTTCACCAGCACCCCTGCCAATCGGTATCGGATCCAAACTGTCATAAATGTTTCTTCCTTCAATTCCAAGGTTGTTAAGTAAAACAGCCTGTTTCCTGACAGCAGAAAACTTCTCTCCGCCAATTGCAAGAAGGTAAGAATCAAAAATAGGTTTCCATTTCTTCCAAGGTAAAATGGGTTCGCCCTGTTCACTTAAAAACTGGGGAGGTTGGTTCATACCACTTGCAGAAGACGACATGCTGAAAGAAAAGCAACTAAACAAGCTAAAATAACAAGTTAACTAAATAAGCTAACACAACAATTTAAAATAACAACCTAAAATAAGGAGTTAAAATAACAAAAGGATGCACAACTTCTTAGTGCGCTGTCCCGCTTGACAAAAACTTCCTTGCTCACTGCATACAGTGTACTGCAGTAACTATAGAAACTGGTGATCTACTGCTTCAGACAGTTCAAAAAATGATAAGCTGAAATTGTAAGGCTTCAGTCAGATGAGCACTTAAAAAGTACAACCAAAATCAGTCTTGAGAGTAAAGAGTTTCAGTCCAACTGTATCAAACAAAATGTGACTTGCCTCAGATAAAAATGTAATTGGGAAAGAAATACCGTGCTCAGGAGAAAATTTTCAGCGCGTTTAAGCAAATGGCCGAGGAATACACAAGACGCGCTGGCAAATGCTCGGTTGCTAGGTGATAGGACTGCGCGTAAGGAAACAGGAACGCGTTTGTTTGTTTGTCACCTAGCAACGCGAAACGTGTGACGTAAAGTTTGAAGAACGCCAGGCACGTTGCGTGTGACGTTACGCCAGTCAAGATTGCGCAGGAGAACGCGCCGAGACAATGGCAAGACACTCCAGGCAGGCACGCTCCAGTTGCGAAGCTCGCGAAGATCGCGTTCCAAGCAGGCACGCTCCAACAGCTCGAGCAAGATTTGAAAAATGCCGAGCAACGGAGGTAGGGATACTTCGTAACTTCGATAATAAATCCAATTTAGACAAAATAATAAAATTGTACCTTCTGCTTGGTGCTGGCGTCGGCAAAGAAATACACAATGTTCACTCACGGAGAGCACACGGTAGAGCAGGAAAACGATAGTTTACTTTCCCCAAAAAAAAACGAAAGTCGAATTTAGAAGAAAATCTTCGTATTCAAGGCGTTGGGTTCATTTTCACCTGCTGGGCTCATCGTCGCCAGTATTGTAAAGATCAACACTCAGGAAGCTGGTAAAAACGGGTTTATTAGCCCAACAGGGAGGCAAGTCGTCCACATCAGAGATCAACAAACAACTGACACAGATCATGAATTCCAGAGTGACATGGCTAGTGACATGGCTGCATTCTCTCTTGAGAATGCACATATTTAAAGACATAGATACAACACATTGGTCAAGGAATTTGAAATTCAAATGAACAATGCTTTGTCCTAGAATCTTTCTTGATGGTTCTCATGCCTCCTGTAAAGCCGGAAACTCACTTTCACAAGGCTAAATCCATGCATGCTTCATTCAGGGACATTAGTCCTTGTCCTTCTGGTGACAGGTCAGCAAACTCCACACACCAGGCAATCTAGCTTCCTCCAGAGTCCTAGACCTGTTCCTAAGCTTGGGGAAAAGGAGACTTACAGATTCCTGTTCCATGACAGGTACCACTCTGTGTTGGGCCAGCAAAGTTGCTACAGAAAAGGAGATGAATGCAACCTACTGGTTGAAGAAGGGCATAATTTAGATACTCGTTAGGTGACCAGCAGGAGGATTGGGCCAATCAGTTGGGGTGCCTGGCTCAAAAGCCATGAGTCAAAACATAAGCCAATCAAAGAAGAGAGCATTTTCGCATGGTTTCACACATCAATGGAAGTGTAGACATCAAGTGGCAGTAGCGGCCGGTGCATGTAAGCGTGGTGAGGCAGGGCGGGAGGGATGTCGACAGATGATGGAGTAGGATTTCTTTATTTATTTAATTCGACCTATTCTGTCATCTGTCGACATCCCCCTGCCCCGCCTCACCGCGCTTACCTGTAGCGGCCGCTGCTGTCAAGTTTTCAAGAAAAAGTGGTTGGATTCTGATGAAAGCAGTACAGTGTCTTTGAGCAGGTTCTCTGAGTTTTACAGATAGTCTTAGCAGAGCAAAGCGTGAACGGCTCATAAGGGCACAGGGTGTCGATTGCAGCTCAGACTCTCTGAGGAGGATTAAACTGTCTCTGGATGGATCTGCAGGCAGGGCCATAAGCAGTGCAACTGGCTATTAAGCAGTGTTCTGGGCTAAATGTGCATCACAGACAGGAACACGATAGAGGGGAACTGCTATAATGTCTCTGAAGTGCAGCCTATGAGGTCTCTGAGGTGCAGCTGCAACTTCAAGAAAAGGAAGCCAACAAAGGCTATCAGAATACTAGATGGCAGTATGTTTAAAATGTGTGTTAATGTGCAATATTGCAATGGCTTTGGTAGTACCACATATAAAAACGTTTTCACACGCCTCATTTCTGAAGCAAACAACTAAACATTCACTATGCAGATAGTGACATACATCGATTCATCCCTTTTCCCCATACTGTAGTAGAATTCATGCAAAATGTGGATGGTACATAATTTATTTTTTGGGAATATTAATTATGCTAACTCCTTTATAGATCTAACTGTTGTGTTATCAAAACATTTCACAACATTTATAGTTTAGCTGACAGTGGGGAATATTACACAAATGAGCTTTACTGATTCCAGGAAGTTACTACTAGAATGTCGAGACAGTTCAGGTGCCAAAGTAGGGAAGAACATAAGTTACTTACCTGTAAACTGTGGTTCTCCAGTATTGGTGTCTTTCATAGATTCACATGCTTGAATATTCCCCGTCGTCGATGTTGGAGTCCCACGGTACATAGAATAGCAGTAATATATGCATATATACATGAAAATGTAATAATTACATATATACATACATATAATGCAATAAGATATATATGAAGTTTAAAAGTACCATAGAACAGAATAGGCCCATAGAAAGCCTAAGGGAGAAACTCACTTTAGTAACATATCCGTGTCATTATGTCATGTCTTTCTTGGACCGGAATCAAGCATCCTAGGACCGGTTTCTGTCTATCAGCAGTCTTCAGCCAGGATAGCTTGACTCCAGTCGCGTGGAGAGCACGGGACTCACGTCAGAGCATACCCGTCCCACTCGGGGTGACAAATGCAAAAACAACAGTTGATGGACAGAATGGACAGAATGCAGAACAATGTTATACATTCACCCCAGTACAGAGATCTGGGCCTAAATCCATAATTTTTTTGCTCACCACACCACCCCAGTTCAGACATGGCCACGACAAGTAGCTTGAAGGTCAAGCCTGCAATTTTCCAGGTTAAGAAACGCAAATTTGTGTCACAATTGAAGGAAGGTGAAAAAGCCAAACCATCCTTGTTGTCAGCAAATTTGCTTTACGTGCTATAGGTGCTTTGGGTGACCAAGTATTCTGGACCTTGGGAGAAGGGCTTTGGGAAGACCAGTAGGATGGGGGTAGAAGGCTTTTGCGTTGGACTAGGGTATTTGTGAATGATAAAAAACCACATCAAGTTTATTAACTAAATATTTTTTTTAATAATTTATAAAAATATGAGAACATTTTCAAAAATAATAGCAAACATAACTTATTTTATAAACATATAAAAAACACATTTTAAGTACACCACTACAGATCTTTTTTTTTTAATTAACATTTTCCCATAGTTTCCACTTGACTTGAATGGGAGAAAATGTCCTTTTTTTCTTTTTACTTTCCGGCTTGATGTAAATGGTTTTGCGACTGTTTCTACAGTCTGTGGAGCATCACAGTCAAGATCGGATGCAAGGAGGAGCTGCAGTCAGGTAAGAGAAATGTACTTTACTTTTTTAAACATATTGGTGTCTAAATTTATTGTAAGGGTTGATGGGGAGATAGATAGGCAGTGTAGTTTAAAAAAAAGGTATGCTATTGTTGTTTTAACCACTTTTACACCCCCATGCAGGTTGTGTTTGTATGAGCACAACAGGATTGTTTTTTTTTTTCAATTTAGGTTTAAAAAAGTTGGAAAAACTTCATGGATACAACTTTTTTTTTACCCTATTTGAAATAAAAGCATTTTTTTTTTGTATTGTGGTTTTTAATCATTTTGCCACTTTAGAAGACAAAGACCACACCTTGATGGAAAAACTCTGGATTCTTGGGTGGATTGCTTTTGTATTATAATTCTGTTGGGGGGAGGGGTCGTTTTGAGGATTGGCTGGATTTTCAAAGCTGTTTTAAAACTGAACTTTTTGGGGATTTGATTTTTTGACTTATTTTTTTTCCAGTCTGTGGAATGTCGAAAAATGGGAAGTAGGGGGGAGGTTTTCTAAAAACATTTTTTGTGCTGTCCTTTGTGTAGAATTGGATTACATTCTTCGGATTGTTGGATTGTTCAGGACTATTGGTGACAGCCCCAGGTAGGAACACATACCATTCTTTAATTTAATAAATTATCATTTCAAAAAATTCCAATATGATTTGATAATGTTGTTATAACAGATGAGTAATTTCAGAGGGTATTAGTTTATATTAGTAGTGTAGGATGTATGCAATATTATCTAGGTAGTCTGAAGCTCCCATTAATGGAAATTGATGGATTTTTGCCAATAATCTTTCTGACATCTCTTTACTTTTTTAGATATACAAGGATTCAGACTTTTTGACAATGACTGCGCCGTTCTCATTTCCTCGAAACTTTGGAGCTTGAACACGAGTCTGGCGGTATTCCGACGACCAGACTTGTGGTGGCACAGCAGACGTTTATTTATGCATCAACTTTGGAGCACTAGCTGTGCCATGGAACAGTCATTTCCTGGTGGTGGCGCAGCTGTGCCACAACACAATATGCTAAGTGGGGACTGGGACAGTCCCACTTAGCGTAGTACGAGTTCAGGCCCCGCAAGCCATTTCATGGCAAAGCCCCACCATGAAAAGGCTGGCAGTGCAGAAACAGAGGGGGCCCAACAGTGCCCCTATGTCCACCCTGCCATGGGGATACAATCAGGGGGGCACAACATGTGCCCCCCTCTCTGTATTCCCACAAAGTTCCAGCACAGTATTTAACGTCCACGTCCATGCTGTGCTGGAACTTTTTTGCTGTTCCCATTGCAGGCACCGCCATGGGAATGGCAAAGGATCACCTGCTATATTACGAGTTTCGTTTAACTCGTAATACGGTGGTCAGTCCTAGCGCGGGTTTGGTGAAGCTGTGCCAGTGGAGAGCCAGCTCAACTGCATCATATTCATAATCGGGCTCTTTGTTCTTTCTTCAAAATTTCTAGGAAATGGTATAAGTTAGGGTGAGTTTTTCCTAGGGGACTATTGAACGAATGATGCCAACCCTCTATGGCTTTACTTGTTTTTGTACCTCCAGCTAAGCAAGTCGAGTACCAATTCCACTAGTCAATAGGAACCCATGGCTTTCTTCAGTGACCCAACAAGCTTAAATGGCCAATCCAGGGGGGTGTGGCCTGAGGTGCAAGATGGCGGTCGCACTCTAAGAGTGCTCCGGACCCCCTCCGTCATCCGCCTGGCATCCACCCCTTTGCAGCTGCCGCTCACCTCCTCAGAATAGCCGCTGGATTCCACCGCATCATCTGCTCCATTCTGATCCCTCTTGCGAGCGGATCGGAATTTTTATCGCACAGAGCCGCCTTCTTTCTCCCACTGGCACTGGATCCTCAAAATGGTGGCCCCGGCGGCCCTTCGCTCCTAAGACTGGCGCCTTCCTGGTTGGTCCGACTCCCTTGACCATGCCAGTGGCCGTGCTTGCCTACTTCCGCTGCTGGGTCCGCGCTGCGGACACCCCCTTGTGCGGAGACCCCTCAGTGGACCCTCCGGCGCTGGGTGTGGTGTGGGGCAGCTGCAGGGGGCGGCCCGCTGCTCTTAAAGGCCTGTATTTGTGTCCCGCTGGAGTGTGCCGTGGCTGGGTGGGGGCCGCCGTACCTCGGCTGTCATTATCGGGCAGCAGTGCTCTTATCTGGCCGCCTGCGGTGCCCCCACTCAGGCCTGCCACTAATTGAGCTGTTTGGAGGGCCGGCAGAGGTGGGGTCTAACCGGGCTGCTATCCGTGGCCAGAGTGCCACCATTTTGAGTGGGAGAGTGGCTCTTGCATCCCCTGAGGCCTGCCGGCCCGAGGATCTTCTCCTAGGGGCCCGCTCTGATCTCCTCCTACTGCACTGGACCAGTGCGCGAGAACGGCGGCCGGTGGAGGAATCCAGACACTCATTGGAAGTTCCAGGCCTTGGACTGACGGTGAGTGGGGGGGATCGACCACTGTGTCGGGTGACGGATGGTGTGGGGAGGTGAGTACTCCCGAGTCCCCAACCTGCTACCTTGAGGGTGTCTCTAGTGGTGCTGCCTGCTGGACTTCTCCTGCTTTGGCTGCCCCGCTCTGTCTCCCCAGGGCACATTGGACCGGCGGAGGGGCGGTGGCCCCCTCCTGGCTGCGGGGGCTTCTGGGTGCATCTTGTCTTTGGTGGTGGCCCAGGCGTTGGTCTGCCAGGGGGGTGGGGATCGGCCACCGTGTTGGGTGGCGGGCGGAGAGGGGGCATTGGCACTCCCGCCCACCCTCCTGCGCCACACTTCTCCTCTGGGGACGCTTCCCTGAGTCCGCCGGCCTGGGGATGCCTTGGCCTGATCTGATCTCTCCCTAACTCGGCTACCTTCTTCCATCTCCTGCTGCTGCATCGGGCCGACGTAGGGGCGGCGGTCTCTTCCTTGCCGCTGGCCTGCCGGCCCCTGGGTTGTCTGGTCTTCCTTGGTGGCATGGGGTGACCTGCACCGGCCCACGGACGCCGCCTGGAGGAGCCTGCCCCCTGATTGTTGCTGCTCACATCGAGGATATCTCGGGTCCAGTTGGGACTGGTGTGTGAGGGGGCACAACGCCCTTCTTTGATCCGGCCTCACTTTGCCCCCATTCGTTTTAGAATGCCAGTGTGGGACGCGGACTCCATCACGGACCTTGGCCCCTCCTGGGGCCCCCCATTGCTTCAGACTAATCTCTCGGAAGTGAGGCAAGCTCCATCGGACCTTGAGGCCAGGCTGGAGGACCGTCGCTGTGGTGGGTACTTGACCTGGCCTGGCCGCCCTTCGTTGGAGCGCTCCACCAGGCCCTGTGGGTAGAACCGGGGCACAAACCAAATCTTGCCACCTCTGGGGACCTGAGGGGGTAGACTTGGGTGCCCGGTCCTGAGCATTGACGGCCTCGGTTTCAGGGTACCCCACCCGTCCCTCTGCAGGTCCATTGCTCGCCCCTGCCATACAGGGTCAAAGTATACTTTTGGCAGCGAAGGGCAGAAACCGCCCTGTACAGAATCCTACCCCCCAATCCAAACCAAAATGGACCAGTTCACCACGTCGGACCGGACACTGGAAGCGGACCGCCTAGCACGCCTTGCACTACCGGGGGAGATCTCTCCACCATTCTTCAGGCAATAAGCACATCACAGGCCTCAGTAGAAAACAAGATTGGCGAGGTGAGGCTCTCATACGCCAGGACCTCCGCAATGCCACTGAACGCATCACGGAGGCGGAATCCTGTATCTCCACGGCAGAAGATGACATCGGCCAACTCAAGACCCAGGTGGCCCGCCTCCAGACCCAGACCTCAGAGCTCCACCGAGGATGCCGAAAACAGGTCGAGGAGAAACAACCTAAGTCTCCTGGGATTTCCCAAGAGAGTGGAGCAAGGTCACGCTGACACGTTTGTAGAAACTTGGGTGCGTTCCTGGATGCCCAAAGACGCCTTGTTGCCCTGGTTCACCGTTGAATGGGCTCACCGCTCCTTGGCTCCTAAACCTCCACCTGGGGCCCCTGCCCGACCCATAATCCTGAGGGTCCTTAACTTTTGGGTTGGAAATGCCATCCGTGGGGCGGCCAGGGCACAAGGGCCATTCCAATATCAGAACAACAAGATCATGGTCTTCCCAGACAACACCAGGGAGGTGCAGACTAAGCATGGGCGGATTTTGCGGATCCACGATTCACGAATTTGCGGATTCACGGATCGTGGATCCGCAAAATCCGCGGATTATGCGAATCGGGGGATTTGGGGGCGGGGCTTCCTCGAGTGTGTGGGCGGGGCCAAACGGACGGGGCTTCCATGCGAGCGCACATGCCGCTTGTGTGTATAAAACGGGTTTGCGCTCGTGAAAGTCAAAGATGCCGCTTGTGTGTATAAAAGGTCAGAGACCGATCAGAGCAGCAGATTAAGAGACAGAAGCCCCTGGTCACAGGAACAGCACGGGGATTCCGCTCGTCAAAGTCAAAGATGCAAATGCCTCTGGCCAGCATCACAGCGGATTTTCGATGGTATATTTGGGAAGAAGGCACATCTGCCCAGCCTCCCAACGCTCACGATTTTTTTTGGGCTGATCAATGAGTCACTGCATTTGCGCTTCAACTAGTTCCAGCGACCAAGTGTGTGTTACTATGCAATCGCGCCGAAGTGCGCAGGGGTCCCTTGAGTGAAATGTCCATCATAGTGGGTAAATGGCGGGAAGACGGTGCACACCTCGAGTGTGTGGGCGGGGCCAAACGGACGGGGCTTCCATGCGAGCGCACATGCCTCTTGTGTGTATAAAAGGGGTTTGCGCTCGTGAAAGTCAAAGATGCAAATGAGTCACTGAATTTAAGCTTCAACTAGGGCACATGCTTTATTGATATCTGCAAGTGTTTCCTGTTGAGGTTTATTTTTTGTGCCAGGACCGTCGTGCCTGAATGAACCCTGCCCTTCATATTTATTCAAGATGAAGACACCACCGGTTAAATAATTTACGATGGCGCCGGCAAGCTGCCAGCGCCATCCTGCAAAAGTTACTTAATTAGCTTCAACAGGAAGCTCCAACTGATAAAATAAAGCAGGCGCTCGAGCCCCTGCTTTATCTTATCTGTTAGAGCTTCCTGTCGAAGCTAATTAAGTAACCATTTGAGGATGGCGCTGGTAGCTTGCCGGCGCCATCGTAAATTATGTTAGGCTTGAACTTTTGACCGCAAAATCCGCTCCGATCGCGGATTGCGGATTCTCGGTAAATTCGCGAGAGTTCGCGGATCGCGGATTTACCGAAAATCCGCAAAATCCGCGATCGGAGCGGATTTTGCGCTCATGCTTAGTGCAGACCCACTGCCGAACCTACGATGAGGTCAAACAGAAGCTCCGCAACATGGGTCTCCACTACGGTCTCCTCTTCCTGGCTCGGCTCAAGGTCATCTTTCAGAACAAGACACTCGTCTTTGACAGCCCCAGGGCTTTACGCAGGGCTCCCCCAGGCCAAGAGTTCCCACGCTCTGTAGGTTGCTAGTTTTGCACCTACCAGCCTCTGGCACCATCGTCTCGATTTTCGCCCAGTGGGGACCAGGCAGCGTTCCAGTCTAAAGTAAAATATCATGACTGCCCATCGGTGTAGCAGCCGGAATCCTAAGCAGCACAAGGTCCCACCTGTTTGCACTCTGCACTTTATTTGTCTCCTCCCACAATCCTGGACGCTCTTGTTCATGCTCAAAGGTGTTAAAATCATTTGAACTAATTTTTACCTTGATTAAACTTTTTTTATTATTCATTATTTTCTTTAAACTTGGTTTGGAGTGCATCTGGAATTATCGATTGCATTATTTTACAAGTTTTATTAGCAAAATGCTGGCTGCACTAACTGTAATTTTAATGTATGTGTAATTGCAACATACAGTTTATTTAGACATGTAATGATTTTGATTAATTGAAAATGAATAAAATTACTTCCTAACTTAAATTAGTGTAGTCAGTGTGTCCTGGTTGGGCCTGGCCGCTATTTGAACAATGAAATACAGCAAGAATCAGGGATCAATGGACCACTCAGGCCTCTGGACCCCGGTGCAACTTCACCTGCTGCACCAAAGGAGCTACGCCCCAGGGAATTAGCAGAGAGAGAGTTTGGGTAACCCCATTAGAGGCGGATTTCTTTTTTAGGTCTCGCCTGCCAATGCGCTTGCGCATTGCTGGCGAGAGATATAGAGAGGCACCAGAAAATCCTACCAAGAGGGCTTTGGAATGCAGATTATGGCCAGTGCATGTGCGACGGGCGCGCGCTCACCATTTGCTCCCTGCCCCCCCATCAGACTTGAAAGGAAGCCGCTCGCACATCACCATTTGTCTGAGCCTCGGCATCAGACTTCAAAGGCTGCCGCTCCCCCGCCCCCCCCCCCCCGCCACAGCAATGCCGAGAGCTTATTCTCACTGTAGTTAAACTTTACTTTCTTTTTACCAACTTCTGTCTCCCGGCCACCCCTGCAATTATTTTTACGACTTGTGCCCTACATGAAATGCAGACGGGTTAATTCTTCTCATTATTTACTGTTGCTCTAATAATTCGTGGGCAACGTAGGATATCGACGGTTTGCCTCACTAACTGAAATAGAAGAATGAATGGGCCCTCTTTACTGTCAAAAAGCTGTGTTTACTCGTAAATAAATAGCCATGAAATGAGGAATGCACTTATTGACTTGTGAAGTCTGAAACTCAATTGGATTCTAGTTAACGACTTTCAACCAGATACGCTGCGTTTCTGGTAAAATAACACGTTTCAGTTACTACGTGCGCTTTGAAAACGACAACCTTTAATTATTAGTGGTTCGTATGACAAGGCCGTTTACTTACTTTGAAGCTATCTTATGAGGCGGAAGTGTGTTCCAATCTTCTCGCCGAGAGACTGAGCACGAAGCGGTCATGACCATCAGCTTGTTCTATATCCTGTTACACAGGAAATACATTATGTTTTTTTACAGGGGAATGCTGGGATTTGTGGTTTCTGACTATTTTGAGAACATGGCTGTGCATGGTGGAATACTCGGAGGCTCATTCAATGACCAATGTCTACAATGTTGACAATCTAGTGCGTTTTTGTGAACATTTCCTATCTGTTATTATCCGATCTTTTTTGTGGTTTGGTAAACTTTAACCCCTTGAGCGCGGCCGCGATTCTGCACCTGTGCGGCCGTTTTAATGAGTGGGCGGGTTAATGACGGCCCCCAGCCGTCATCAGCACACGCCCACCGTGATGCATGACGGCTGGGGGCCGTCATTAGCATGGAAGGGGTTAAAAGGAGACATTCTGCCGTGTTGGCAATATGATTTCTTGCCGGGAACACATCGTCCATACATTGTTGTCCACTCGGAGGTTCATTCCAGAGCATTTAGCTACAATGTTGCAGTAATAGTGTGTTTTTGTGAACACATGGCATGTGTAAGTGCCCAATGTATTCTTGGTTTGCTAAAATTAATGATGAGGCATTCTTCAATGCAGTGCAAAGAGGTTCTTCACTGGGGACTCACGGCAAAATCTGTTGGAGTTCTGTCATCTCATTTAAACCATTTGCAACACAGTTATATTTCATAATTAAGTATGATTCTCTTTTTTGCAATAATGTCTCAACATCGCCACCTCTAGGTGGTGCTTTGATTCCTGACAAGACTGTCCAAATGAATTCTTTTTAAGAGTGATGTTTCTCAACAAAATGTGGTACCCCACTGCTGCACGCCACACACTGTTGCACGCCTCACACAGCTGCACGCCACACACACCTGCACGCCACACACAGCTGCACGCCACACACAGCTGCACGCCACACACTGCTGCACGCCACACACTACTGCATGCCACACACAGCTGCACGCCACACACTGCTGCACGCCTCACACTGCGGCACGCCTCACACTGCTGCATGCCACACACTGCTGCACGCCACACACTGCTGCATGCCTCACACTGCTGCACACCTCACACTGCTACACGCCTTACACTGCTGCACGCCACACACTGCAGCACGCCACACACAGCTGCACGCCACACACACCTGCACGCTGCACGCCACACACACCTGCACGCTGCACGCCACACACTGCTGCACGCATCACACTGCTGCACGCTGCACGCCTCACACTGCTGCACACCTCACACTGCTGCACGCCTCACACTGCTGCACGCCACACACAGCTGCACGCCACACACTGCTGCACCCCACACTGCTGCACACCACACACTGTTGCACGCTGCACGCCACACACTGCTGCACGCCTCACACTGCTGCACGCTGCATGCCTCACACTGCTGCACGCCTCACACTGCTGCACGCCACACACTGCTGCACGCCACACACTGCTGCACGCCTCACACTGCTGCACGCTACACGCCACTGCATGCCACACACTGCTGCACGTCTCATACTGCTGCACGCCTCACACTGCTGCACGCCTCACACTGCTGCACGCCTCACACTGCTGTACGCTGCACACTGCTGTACGCTGCACACTGCTGCATTACTCATACTGCTGCATGCTGCATGCTTCACACTGTCGCACGCCTCACATTGCTGCCTGCCTCACACTGCTGCACGCCTCACACTGCTGCATTACTCACACTGCTGCATGCTGCACACTGCTGCACGCCACACACTGCTGCACGCCACACACTGCTGCACACCTCACACTGCTGCACGCATCACAACACCACCACATCACTCAGGGACACCACCATATCACTCTAGAACACCACCACATCACTATATGACACCATCACATCACTCTGGGACATCACCACATCACTCTGGGACACCGCCACATCACTCTGGGACACCACCACATCACTCAGGGACACCACCACATCACTCAGGGGCACCACCACATCACTCGGGGGCATCACTCAGGGGCACCACCACATCACTCAGGGACACCACCACATCACTCACAGACACCACCACATCACTCACAGACACCACCACATCACTCAGGAACACCACCACATCACTCAGGGACACCACCACATCACTCAGGGACACCACCACATCACTCAGGGACACCACCACATCACTCTGGGACGTGATACCACCACATCACTCTGGGACACCACCACATCACTCTAATACACCACCACATCACTCAGCCGAACAACATCATCACTCAGCACCACAACAGCACTGTCCTCGCTTGCTCCCAACAAGCATTGCCATAGCCAATAGGACTCGCATTAGGAAAGTGTAAGATATTGGCTTTGTGAATAACAATGCAAATAATTTATATATTTTCAAACCCAACACATATTAAAAAAAAATGTCATTTACAATACCAATAGCTCACACTTTCCTAATGCGAGACCTATTGCATTGCAAATGCTTGTTGTTTGTTTTTTTGCTTTCGACTTCCGTTATTATGTCTCTCTTTTTAGGTTTCGCCTCCACGGCATTGCTCTTTGCTTGTGAAATCTCTTGTATTTAATATATCTTAAAAGGGGGCTCTTATCAGTTCCCATTGCTGAATTACGGTATTCATTCGCTTTTGTGTGGAACTTTTATTTTTTGTTAACTTTCCCTAGCTGCAGGCATTTACAATATTCTATAAAAGCTGTTCACACTGTTTAAGCCTCCTTCACTTTCGAGATTAGATCTCTTCCCATGGAAAAGGCAGACAGCTTCTTACAGTATGTGGGAATGTTTCAATTGTATTACTTAATTGTGTAAATCAGATGCTTTAGCCTTAGAACGTTTATGGCATTTCCTAATCATGGCCTCAGTACCTTTCTTTGCACTTTGTAGGCATTATCGGATCTATTTTTTCAGCTTAAACTATTTGGTCATTATGATCAAGTTCTAAATGTTGGAATAAACAATGCATGTTAAAAATAAAGTTCATATAAAAGACCTATGCTATATTTTACTACGAAACAGGCAGCCACAAGTGCAGTTACCTTGCAGACAGCAGGGTCATGATTTGAATGGTGCAGCAGGTGCAGTGGCACAGAGCCCAATAGTTGTCAGAACTCCTCTAAACACCAAATATTAATATATTGTACTAATATACATGCAGTCACAATTGCAGTTACCTTGCCGTTAAAAGCGGCTCTATTTAAATGGTGCAGCAGGTACAGTGGCACTGGGGCCAAAAATTCTCATAACGCCACTAAACACCAAATATTGCTATATTTTGATACAAAACAGGCTATCACAAGTGCAGTTATCTAGGAAGCACAAGGGCCATGATTTCAATAGTGCAACAGGTGCAGTGGCACTGGGACCAAACGCTCCAGGCACCCCACTAAACACCTAATATTGCTATATTGTATTCCTAAACAGGCAACCACAAGTGCAGTTACCTGGCATAGAACAGGGTCATGATTTGAATGATGCAACAGGTGCAGTGGCACCGGGCCCAAAAGTTGTCAGAACTGCTCTAAACACCTAATATTTCTATATTTTACTACTAAACAAGCAGTCACATTTGCAGTTACTTTGCAGTTGAAAGGGGTATGATTTAAATGGCGCAGCAGGTGCCGTGGAACCGGGGCGGCCTAAAGTTGTCATAACTCCACTAAGCACCAAATATTGCTATATTTTCCTACTAAACAGGCAGTCACTATGGTCATGATTTTAATAGTGCAGCAGGTGCAGTGGCTCCGACACCAGAAGCTCCAGGCACCCCAGTAAACACATAATATTGCTTTATTTTATTCCAGAACAGGCAACCACAAGTGCAATTACCTTGCAGACAATAGGGTCATGATTTAAATGGCGCAGCAAGTGCAGTACCACCGGGCACAAAAGTTGTCAGAACTCCTCCAAATGCACAATATTGCTATACTTGAACTCTGAACAGGCAATTACAATTGTAGAGACCTTGCAGTTAAAATGGACTTCATATGAATAGTGCAGCAGGTGCAGTGGCAATGAGGCCAAAAGCTCTAGGGACCCCACTAAACCCAGATTACTGCTAAATTTTGCTACTAAACAAGATTTATTTATTTATTTATTAAAGTTTTGTATAGCGCTAGCTGGACCCGAAGGTATCAGAGCGCTTCACAACACGTACAAATAGGCATTAGAGAGGCAGTGAGGAAGGAGAACAGAGCAGGGAGCACATGGGTGAAGAGAAAGACTTTACAATAGTAACAGGAGCGCAAAAACAGGATATAGTCAAAAGCAAGTCATCCGGCTCTTGGACCGCAGAGACAATGGGCTTTAAAAGTCAGACGTGGAGATCATACTACTATCCAGAGCGCTCAAGGAAGAGGGCTTTGAGTAACATCTTGAATTTCGGGAAGGAGGCGGTCGTTCTGATATGTGGGGGGATGGCGTTCCAAATCTTGGGAGCATTGCCCGCAAAGGATTTGCTGGATGTTTTGTGTTTCTGGGATTTCAGAGGAATGAGTAGGAGCGTGTTGGAGCTTCTGAGGTTCCTAGATTGACCGGCCTTTTTGAGCTTGTTGGCCAGATATTCAGGTTTGCCTGTATGCAGGGCTTTGTGAGTGAGGCAAGCTGTGCGGAAACTGGCTCGTTGGACAATAGGGAGCCACTTCAGATCCTTAAGAGCCGGGGAGATGTGTTCGTATTTCCTGGTTCCTGTGACCATTCTTGCTGCGGCGTTGAGGGTAGAGGTCAGAGGACCCAGGTGAGATTTGGCTGATCCAGTCAGCGTAGCGATGCCATAGTCAATTCTGGAGAGTACCAGAGCCTGCGTGGCCTGTTTCAGGTCTTTCGAGGGGAGGAAGGGTTTCAGTTTGTAGAGGAGTTTCAGGTTCAGGAAAGCACTTTTGGCAGTTTTTGAGATGTGTTCTTTCATGTCCAGTTTAGGGTCAAGGGTGATCCCTAGGGATTTTACGGAGTTAGTAGGAACACGTGGAACATTCAGGGCGTTTAAGGCTTTGAGCCATTCTAGAATTTGGGGGGTTTTATCTGTGTTCGAGATGAGCACTTCGGTTTTTCCTTCATTGAGTTTGAGGTTGTTGGATGAGAGCCAATGTTGGACTTCAATGAGTGTGCAGTTCAGTCTGTGGATGTCTGCGATCGAAGTGGTTTCCAGGTAGAGTTGTGTGTCATCCGCGTAGAGGTGGAAGGGGATGTTGGACTTCCTTAGAATTGACGTGAGGGGCTCCATGTAGATGTTGAAGAGTTGAGGTGAGAGTACTGACCCTTGAGGCACACCTCTAGTGATGGGGAGAGGGTCCGATTCGCAGCTTTTGATTTTGATTCTTTGAGTGCGCTTGAAGAGAAAGGAGGAGAACCATTTTAGGACCGTCTTTTCCATGCCTGCTCTCTCCTGGAGGACATTGAGTAACAATTGAGTAACAAGACAGTCACAAGTGCATTTACATAGCAGGTAATTGGGTTGTGATTTGATAGGGGCAGCAGGTGAAGTAACACCAGAACCAAAAAAACTATAGGCACCCCACTAAATACTAAATAATGCTATATGTTACTACTAAACAGGCAGTCACAAGTGCAGTTGCCTTGTAGACAGCAAGGTCATAATTTGAATGGGTTACCAGGGGCACCAGGCCCAAAACTTTCAGAACTCCTCTAAACACCTAATATTGCTGTATCTTACTACTATACAGGCATACACTATTGCAGTTATCTTGCAGTTAAAAGAGGCTTGATTTGAATGGTGCATCAGGTGCAGTGGCACCGGGGCAAAAAGCTCTAGGGACCCCAGTAAACACCAAATATGACTATATATAACTACTAAATAAACAGTCACAAGTACAGTTACATTGCAGGTGCCGGGGGCATGATTTGAATGGTGCAGACGGTGCAGAGTCACCAGGCCCAAAAGTTGTCAGAACTTCTCTAAACACATAATATTGCTGTTACATCAATTAATTCTATTATTTCCCTTTTTCATTTCATTTTTCTAAATGTTGCTGTTACTTACCTGCACTATACCACTAGTAACAGCACAATATATTTTGACTTTTTTGTACATAAACATGTCATAACACTAACTTATATTGTAAAACTACTCAGCAAGCTAAAGTTTTCAACAGAAAACAGCTTATTGTTAATCACATAGGTGAAACTGAATGTATTTACCAATTCTTGTTTCTTATTATCACCAACTATGTTTTTACCCTGTGGTACATGTTGCATTAGACAACGCTCCAAGTCACGTTCTCGCCTCAGAAAATTCTTAATATAAATTGAATAAAGTCTGCTCGCCTTCCTAGAAAGGATAGGTTTTAATACGACCCATCGTGAACCCACCAGTGCTCCCTCCGACGGAGTAGATCAGCCATATGCGGCCCCCAACCCAGGCTAACCATAGACCCAAACAACACTTCTTGCACACTAACTCTTCTCTTCTCTATTTTCTTGCTACACTTCTCTATCCTTATTTTAACCTCGACGGCAACACAGAGGGCTCCAGATGGATAAGCTTAAAAAGGGCAATTTGCACTGTGTTAACAGCAAATAAGATACTATGGGCCTTATTTATGAGGCTGTGAGTCACTTTTACGCCACCGGTGAGTCACTTTTTGTGACCCACCAGCGGCGTAAAAAATGTGCCTTGTTGCACCATATTTACAAAGGGACACATCTAGGTAGATGCGTCACTTTGTAACCCCTGTGCCAGGAATAATGTATGCATGGGGGCATTCTGACACAAGAAAGGGTCATAGGAGTGAAGCCATGAAATCTATAAGATTTTACTGCGCCACTTCTAGGACACAAATGCGTCAATAACTTATGCCTGCCTCACAGCAGGCATAAGACTGACGCAGGCCAACATTGCTGGAGTTGCGTCACTTTTGTGACACACTCCAGCAATGCATCACTTTTGCGCCATACAGATACGTCAGAAATACTGACGCATATGTAACTCCTTGCGACATGATGCGTCATACAGTAAATATGACGCATCAATCATGTCGCAAGGAGGGCGCACTGAGAAGTGACGCATCGCTGCTTTCACGCAGCGATGCGTCACTTCTCATAAATGAGGCCCCATGTAATTATTGCTCCTGGTTGTTTTCTTCATTTTTTGCTGTGATGATATGTAATGACCAACTGGAACTCTCAACTGCAATACGAATGTACCTGTATTTGAAGAAAAATAATAAAATAAAACGAAATTAATAAAAAATATATATATAAAGTAATCTTATTTGATAGTCGCTACGCTTTTGTACCGCTTGTAAACATATCGGCGTACACGTTTATTTTTTTCACAACAGCGGTAACTCTTCCCTAGAATCGAGCGGCCTTCAACGCGTAGGCCAGCTGGTAGCCCAGGGTGGGGAGGAGGCACAGAAAAGGGGCGAGAGGGAAGGTGAGAGAGAGAATAGCCTGCATTTAGATGAGGGGGCTGGGGGGCATGCGCCCGCAGATGGCAGCTGTAGGCTGAGGGTGTGAGGTGGCAGCTGCTCCAGGCCCAGACCCTTTGTGCCGTGCTGGCAGGCCTCGGAGCTGGCCTCTCCCCAGCTTTGTGTGCACAAAGCCTGCGCCTTCTGCTCGAGGCTGCCAAGACAGTGGCTGATTGTGCCCCGCCCCTCCTCCTCGTAGCCCCTCCTGCCGGTAGCTGAATTCGATAAACACCCCATCATCATGCCACCCCACTACACACCCCGGCCGGCCTCCACTGGAGCCAGACACGACGACAATGAGGTATAAATCCATGCTGAAGTCCTGCAGCAGCCTCGCTCTGGCAATGGCAGCAACCCAGCACGTGCAGCCGCCATCCTGCTGGCGATGACAGACGCGCGCGCCACTGTCACGCCACAGACCGCCAATTCTTGTCCAGTACCATTGGATGGGAGGAAGTGTGCACCGTAATACACGGCAATGTGAAATAAGTCATACGTGCAATCTGTTACACGACACAACAGATAGTTTTACATGGGATTAGTCCGTTCCAGCGAACGGACTAATTCCATGTAAAACTAACGCCAGTCCAGTGAGCATCTTCTGTTACTTATACCGTCTAACACATACCCTACCCAAAGACTAACGTATACCAATGTTTTATGTGTACATATCAAATTCGTGCCATATCCTATGTACATCAGTTTTGTACCTATCGAGTTTACACTGTATCTTTTACCGCACCTTTTGGGCTTATCACATACATGTTGTGTTTTTTTGCACTTTTATATAGCACTGATTCGACCCGAAGGTATTGATTGGGGCTGTTATGCATGAGCACCAGTTACATTACACAAGAAAACATTCATTTTTGGTAGGTGCGGGGAGATTAAGTGATTCGCCCAGAACCACAGGAAGTTGAGCCGAGGCTTGAGCCTTGGCCGCAGGTCCAAAGTCGACTGCTCTGGCCGTTAGGCCACATCCACTTATTATCTTATTGCTCATCCTACAAAGAGTATCCTGTGCACTATATCCTAGGTATGTGTATTCTGTGAACATACTATGTACCTTATCTTTCACCAATGCATTCTACATCCTACTGAAGGTATAGCTTCTCCGTGGTCGGTCATCCTATGCGTTATTGCATCTAATATATCTATATGATGCTTGGGTACCGTGCATGGAAACACACGGTACCAGCTTTGGCAATGCCTATATCTTTAGTCATGCCGAGAATGCTGTGTTTTAGTTTATTTACTCGACTAGTTGCCAGTAAGTTCATTATTCCAGTCCGAGCTGCCTTACCTAGTGCTTAGTTTTCTTCAAAGGTCCACCCCAACCAAATGCTTATTCTTCATTCCCCAGAAACAAACCACCCAGCACAGAAGATTGCACTACCACTTAGAAACTGTGGGGCATATTACCAACAGTTAGCGATATTTATCGCTATCTGAGCTTAGCGTTAGTTTATTTAACGCCACGCTTCGCCCAATATTATCGCTGAGATAACGTCCTATTACCAATGTTTATCTCAAAAGCGATAATTTTGCAGGCGTTAGCGTGAATATCGCTGGAAAACCAGCGGTGTTCACGCATTAGCATGCAAATGCTGTTAGCCATGTTATCCACCGCCCATTGGATAACATGGCTAAGAACTGGTATTTGCAGGCGTTAGCGTTTGGTGATATTCGCGCTTAGCGCGAATATTTCCATCGCTTCGCCTTTCTTGGTAATAGGCGATAGCGAGGTTAGCGACTGCTTTCAGTCGCTAACCGGTTGGGTACGCCCACTTTGCATATCATTAGCGATAATTATCGCTGACATGCAAAGCGAGCCCCAAACCGCTCGCTATCGCCTACAAGCTGTCGCTAACTGGTGTTAGCGACAGCTTGGTAATAGGGCGATGGAATTATCGTCGCTTAGCGGCCGAAAACGGCCGCTAACGCGGCGATAATTCAATATCGCCACCCTTGGTAATATGCCCCTGTATTACTCCATGAACAAGGGGGCATATTATCAAGAACAGGCGATAAAATTATCACCGCTTTATCGGCAGGAAACTGCCGCTAAAGCGGCGATAATGGGCTTGATAATATGCCCTTGTGAATTCCCATAGCAGCCCAGGTTAACACCAGAACCTGGGCTGCTATGGGAATTCACAAGGACATATTATCAAGCCCATTATCGCCGCTTTACCGGCAGTTTCCTGCCGATAAAGCAGCAATAATTTTATCGCCTGTACTTGATAATATGCCTCAAGGTTATTTATACCCATGAGATAGTTAGGGGTGCAAAAAACACCCTATGACAAATACCATGCGCACTGGGAATCTGGTGTGTTATTACACTCAAATATTTTGTCAGCAAAAAATGGGAAATATTGTGCTTAAACAGAATTTATGACCATTTACACATTTTATTCCCGTCCGCGCCCCTGTTAGCATGGACAATTATCAAAAGCTAGAAAGAAATGCTACATGCCTACATAAGCAAGGTCTGAGTAGTATTTGCGCTCATTTAATAAACATGAATGTAAAAAAAAGGGAGGAATTGCATTTGGGATCATTTTATCTAGAAGGTTCCTTGGTATAAAATACTTTTAAAGTAGGAATTTGTTTGGTAACTTTTAAATAGGGAGAACTAGACCCAAAGGTATTGTTGCAGCCAGATTCTTATCTAGATTTTTTTTACCTTACGAATCTATAGAATCCTTGGTCGATTGGATCGTTTTTAGTCTGCTAGGAAGTGTAAAGGGAAGAATGTCAAATACATAATAATTTTTCATAAGCTCAAATCAGTTCAGTTTAAGGACCAGTGACTATAGAATCAGTTTAAAGATTTATTACAAAGCCCAAAATAGCTGGTCATACAGACACCTCAGCAAGAGGTTAAGAAAATAAACAGGCACTAATGCAAACATAATCCTATGCAGAAGTCTCATACGACTCATGATTATTATTAATGTATCTCTAAAAGCATCAGGCAAATGATGTTAATTCCTGCTTGAAGTCTTGGCTGCATTCGCTTAAAGGAAAGAATAGAATATTAGTCTGCCCCTACACTAACTCTAAGGTGACATCCCTATTTAGCATTCCCACCCAGGCAAGAGAAAAAAGTGTCAGCAGTGAAGACTTCCTAAGAAGTACACTTACTTTCCATGGGTAAGTAGCCTAAGCTACAGAGCTCATTCTAAGATGCTCATTCTTGCTTCCCCTCTAGCCTTCTCCTCTAGCCTTCTCTACTCCTTTCACTCTTCTGCCCTTCAATCAATCAATCAATCAAGACACTTGTAAAGCACACTACATACCCGTTAGGGTCTCAAGGCGCTGGGTGGGGGTGGGGAGGGGTGCTGCTACTGATCGAAGAGCCAGGTCTTGAGGAGTCTTCTGCAGGCCAGTAGGTCTTGGGTCTGCCGTAGTTTTGTGGGGAGGGTGTTCCAGGTCTTGGCGGCGAGGTGGGAGAAGGATCTGCTGCCGGCGGTCGTTCTTCAGATGCGAGGGACTGTGGCGAGGGCGAGGCCTGCGGAGCGGAGCTGGCGGGTGGGGGTGTAGAAGCTGAGTCGTCTGTTGAGGTATGCTGGGCCGGTGTTGTGGAGAGCTTTGTGCGCGTGGAGGAGGAGCTTGAAAGTGACCCTCTTGCTGACGGGGAGCCAATGCAGGTCTCTCAGGTGGGGGGTGATGTGGCTGCTGCGGGGGATGTCGAGGATCAGGCTTGCTGAGGCATTCTGGATGCGTTGCAGCCATCTTAGGAGCTTGGCCAACGTTCCTGCGTAGAGGGCGTTTCCGTAATCCAGCCTGCTGGTGACGAGGGCCTGGGTGACTGTTTTTCTCTTTTCGGTGGGGATCCACTTGAAGATCCTGCAGCGCATTCAGAGGGTGTTGAAGCAGGATGAGGAGACGGCATTGACCTGCTTAGTCATGGAGAGGGTGGCGTCGAGGATGACCCCTAGGTTGCGTGCGTGGTCGGTGGGTGTCGGTGCTGTTCCCAGTGTTGTCGGCCATCAGGAGTCTTCCTAGGCTGAGGGGGTGGGGCCGAGGATGAGGACCTCCGTCTTGTCTGCGTTCAGCTTCAGTCGGCTGTTCTTCATCCATTCAGCGACGTCCTTCATTCCTTCGTGGAACTTGGTTTCGGCGGTGTGAGGGTCTTTAGTGAGGGAGATGATCAGCAGGGTGTCGGCGTAGGAGATGATGTTGAGGTCGTGCTGTCGGGTGACGTGGGCGAGGGGTGCCATGTAGATGTTGAACAGCGTCGGGCTGAGGGAAGAGCCCTGGGGTACGCCGCAGATGATCTCAGTGGCTTTGGAGCGGAAGGGGGGGGAGGCGGATGCTCTGAGTTCTGCGGGAGAGGAACGATGTGGTCCAGTCCAGGTCTTTCTCTTGGATTCCGGCGTCGTGTAAGCGTGTTCATATTGTGTTGTGGCAGACCGAGTCGAAGGCGGCTGACAGGTCCAGGAGGATGAGGGCCGCTGTTTCGCCGTTGTCAAGCAGGGTCCTGATGTCTTCGGTGGCGGCGATGAGGGCGGTTTCGGTGCTGTGGTTGCTGCGGAAACCGGACTGGGATGGTGCAAGATGTTGTTCTCCTTGAGGTAGCGGGTTAGTTGTTTGTTGACGATTTTCTCGGTGACCTTCGCCGGGAATGGAAGCAGGGAGATGGGTCGGAAGTTCTTGAGGTCCTTGGGGTCCGCCTTGGGTTTCTTGAGTAAGGCGGTGATCTCGGCGTGCTTCCAGCTCTCCGGGAAGGTTGCTGTCTCAAAGGAGATGTTGATTATTCTCCGGAGATGGGGTGCGATGGCTGTGCTGGCTTTGTTGAATATGTGGTGAGGGCATGGGTCTAATGGTGATCCGGAGTGAATGGTGTTCATGATTTTGCTGGTGTCCTCGTCATTGATGCTGGTCCAGGATAGCAGGCGGTTGGTGGTTGTCGGGGTGGTCGTGGCGCTGAAGCTGTCCTAAATGTCGGCGATCTTGCGGTGGAAGAAGGTGGCCAGTGAGTCGCACAGGTCTTGCGAAGGCAGGATGTCGTTGGTGTTGGAGCTGTGGTTGGAGAGTTCCTTCACGATGTTGAAGAGCTCTTTGATGTTGTGTGCGTTGTTATCTAGGCGGTCCTTGAAGGAGGCCCTCTTGGCAGCTCTGATGAGTTGATGGTGTCTGCGGGTGGCGTTCTTGTGGGCTGTGTAGCTGTCCGGTGATCGTTCACGGAGCCAGTTCTTCTCCAATTTTCGGCATGTTCGTTTGGAGGCCTGGAGGTCTTTGGTGAACCAGGTGGCTTTCTTGCTTGTGCGGCTGTTGGAGGGTGTCTTGAGCGGGGCGAGGGTGTTGGCGCAGTCATCGATCCATTGTCTGAGGTTGCGGGCGGCGGTGTTGGGATCGGTGGAGTCGGCGGGCAGGTTCTTGGTGAGGGTAGCGGTTAGCTGGTCTTCGGTGACTTTGCACCAGCAGCGTCGAGGCCTCTGTTGAGTGCGTTGGTGCGTGGTGGGCTTCCTGAAGGTGAAGTGGATACAGTTTATTGTCTGTCCAGTGGGGTTGGTTGGTGTGGTTGAAGGAGACGTGGGGGCTTGCGGTGAAGATGGGCTCGAGCGTGTGGCCAGCGACGTGGGTGGGTGTTGTCATGACATGTGGAGTTGGCGTCGTCGTTGTTCTCAAGGTGGAAGTTCAGGTCTCCTAGGAGGATGTAGTCAGTGGAGGCGAGGGCGTGCGTGCTGATGAAGTCGGTGATGGAGTCGCTGAACTGCAGTCGGAGTCCGGGGAGTCTGTAGACGAGGGTTCCTCTGAGGGTGGTGTTGGGGTCGGTGTGGATCTGGAAGTGCATGTGTTCGGCGGTACTGAGGGTGTCGTCAGTGTTGGTCGAGACTCTGAGAGTGTTCCTGTGGACGATGGCGATTCCTCCTCCTACTCCGTTGGAACGGTCTCTGCGGGTGATCTTGTAGCCTTCCGGGATGGCTATGGCGATGTCGGGTGCTGAGGCGGGGTTCAGCCAGGTCTCTGTCAGGAAGGCGGTGGCCGGGGTGGAGTCGAGAAGGTCCCAGAGTTCGACGGCATGTTTGCAGGCGGAGCGGGTGTTGAGGAGGATGCAGTTGGGTATCTTGGTTGGCAGTTTGGCTGGCCGGATGCTGGTGAAGCTGCAGCTCCGGCAGGTGAAGGGTCCTTGGGATGCGCTTTGGGGTGGCCCGGTAGCAGGTGTGTTCTCGGCCGGTGTTGAGTGCGTGGAGGGTGCTGGCATCGTGGCTTAGTCGGGTGTTGTTGCATCCGCGAGGGCCAGGGGTTCTGGTGCTGGTCGCAGTCCAGGCGCAGACATAGATGGGGGGTGGGAGCGAGGTGCAGCTGGGAGGCAGGAGCGGGGAGGCCAATGGGGGACAAGGGGAGGCGGGCCGCAGGGGATGCCACGGTGGGAACCGGCGGGGGAGAACAGAGGGCGAGAGAAGGGGGGTACAGCACACGAGGGGTACAGAAGGCAAAATGGTCACAGAAACGGGGGCACAGAAGGCAAAAACAGGCGTATAATCAGGGGCACTCGAGGGGAGCAGAAGGCAAAAAGGTCACAGAGTCATGGTCACACGAGGGGTGCCTGTTTGAGTACTGACTGTCTGGTTTTGGAGTGACTGGAGCTGGAGATGTGCATTCACTGTAGACAGCCACTGGAGATGTTGCGGTGCGCCTGGCCCTTCCTGGATGACTCTGAGCTGGACTGAATGGACTTTGTCTGAATTTAGAGTAGTGGGAGGAGATTCCCTTGCACCTGAATAGGGCCTGTCTAACTTGCGCAATGTTGTCTCCACCCCTGGTGGTCATACTACACCAGTGAGGACAGAACTTGTTTGGACTGGGCTCAGAGACCCTTTCACACAGAGAGCAAATACATTTTGGGGAATAAGTATTAGACCTAAAACCCCAGAACTTTAGATTACTTCTGATTTCAAGAGGAACCTTTGCCCAGGAGAAGAGCTGAAGAGCTGTGAGAAGCAGTACTGCCCCTTTGCTGTGTGCTGTGTTAGGTTTGCCTCCAGCTGCCAGTTTCTGCTAATGAAAGGATAAAGACTGGAACTTTGCTGTGAACCTGCTTGAAGAAGATCTCCAAGGGCCTGTGTGTGCTGGCCTCCTGTTCTGAAGTCTCAGTGACACAAAGACGTCCACCCCAGCTCCCATGAACCCTCTTGCTGAGAGTTCTCAGCTGCCCGACCTATTCCAGTTTTAGTCCTCTGGATGTTTGTCCTACAATTGGGAGCTGGAAGAAACCTAAGAGAAGCTAGAAAGCCTGTGAAAGTTTGTTTCCAAGTTACTGTTTGTTTGGGGGTCCGTGTGACTCCATTCCAGATGCCGCACTCCTCACGGTTGGTGCCGTACTTTGGGTTTATTGCTGTGACAATGTCGCAATAGCCCCAAGTGGAGCTATTTGTTTTCTACAGGATTTATTTTTGCAATAACTGTTTTAAAGTCATATCTTAATCCCTGTATGTTGGAATTGTTTAGTTTTGGTCTTTTTGAAGTTTAGATAAAGATACTTTATTTTTCCTAAACTGGTGTTGAGTCCATTTGTGGTGTTATCACTGTATTACTGTGTGTTTTGAGTACAAATACTTTACACATTGCCTTTGGGTCGCCCGCGCCAGGCGACCCAGGGGGTGAGCAGGGTGATCTAAAGTGTGTATCCCCCTTACCCTGACTAGAAGCAAGGGTCCCTATTTGGACAACTGCACCTACCTGTGCCAACTAGAAACCCCCATTTCTAACATTGGTGGTCAGTGGTGAGGATTTGAACTTGTATTTGTACTTGACCCACAGTGATTGCTGTACATCACTGAACTAGTGCAGACCATTAAGCAACCACATACTATTTTTACCCTGTTTTACATCGGAGTTTGGTGGTTGGAACTCTGGTTAGTTGTTGCACATGTAGGGCCTTAGCAAAATGGAAATCAACTATTGGCACCTGCGCACCTACACGGTGAGGGAACTAAAAGTCTTTTGCAAGGGGTGGCTCAGCAAGCTGTAATGGCGGATGTGTGCTGAGCAGGCTTCGTCCAGCCTGAAGAAATATCCTTAAAATATCCTGCCCTTCCGATCACCATCGCCTCCACTGGCATCCTGAGAGGGGTGCAAGTGGGGGCTGAATTCATCGCCTGTCCCAGCGCTGGTGAGTGGGTCGGGAGCAGCGTTCAGAGCAGCTGGAGATGTGGCCTGGTTCCATCAGAGCTGCGGAGTGGCGTCGCCGTCCAGTGTGGAGCCAACACGAGTAAGGGCTGAGTCCCAGAGCTGGGACTGCGGACATCCGAGCTGCCAGAGAGTCAGCGATCCATCTGGGTTGGTGAGGGCCCACTGCGAAGGGGGCGGCCTATGTTGGGCTCCGGCTTTCTCCCTCCCTGTGCTCCGTCCCGGGCGGGGCGGGCAGGAGGGGTCGGCGGCCATATTGGGCCCCGGGTGGTTTGGGCGAGGTAAGGTGAGCGGTGAGGTCCGTAGCTGGATGGGGGGAAGCTTTACATCCGGCTCCCTCCCTTGGTTCCCCGCGTGATGCAGTGCGCTCACACTGGCGGCCCCATCGGGTCGCGTGAGCCTGCGAGACCCCTCAGTTGGGGTGGAGGCGGTCAGGGGCCGTGGCGGACCGTGGGGTGGCCAAGTGCAGGTGCGGACTGGCCCTAGGTGCCTCCCCCTCATCTTCACTCCTGTGCTCCTTCTCATTGGACTGGTGGCCTTGCATTTGGTGGCTGGGGTGGATCATGCAGGCTGTTGGGCTGCCTATTGGAGCCCCCCTCCTTGCTGGACTCCCCCCCGGACTTCTGGAGTTGGGGCAGCAGGGGCCAGTGGTGTGGCCCACAGGATGGGCGCCATGGCAGCCTAGCGATCAGGGGCCACCATATTGGATCAGTTGGGTCAGGCAGCACATTGTTGTCCCCCTTGTTTTCCAATGGGGTCAGCTCCGGGTGTTCAGCGGTCATTTCGGACCACGGGTAAGGCTGTGGAGCAGAGGGGCTGAGAGCAGATCCGACAGGAGGTGACGCAGACCCGGGGGTGAGTAAGTCCATCGATCCCGCGGTGAAGATTTGGATAGGGTGCATAACCCCTGGTTCCCATCTTAGTGGGAGACTGGTAAGCTTGCCTCAATGGGCATATTAAGCCGTGCGAGTTGGCTGTGCGGGGTGCAGACGGCGGGGAGCCTGGTGTGGCAGGACAGCTGCTCCGGACAGTGTTTGATTGGTGGTGAGCACAGCGGGCCCCCCTCTCTCTGACTCCGACCTCCCATTCGGCAGCTGGGATGGGTCGCAGGAGTCTTGGGTGCCCCCCCATCCCTTCCTGGTGAGACCCTCTCAGGGCCTCAGACAATTGCTCAGCTGGTTTCTACAATTACATCCTCTCCTCCCTGGGAGACCGGTGGAGTGGGCCCGAAGATACGTTGAGGGCCTGGGTGCTCGGGGACAGCCATGACGCGGGACAAGACAGGTGAGGCTCGACCAAACAGGGCCTGATTGACAAATTTACTGGCCCGGTTGCATCAGCGGCGGCGCCTGGGAGACCGCAGGGGACTATGCCGGACAAAGCAACGCTTATGGCTGCCAATACACAGTCCAGGGACATGCTAGACGCTAAAATTGGGGCGGCCAGCTCTAATGTCATGCTCCTGCGGCAAGACCTGCAAAACACCGTACACACATTACAGAGGCTGAGACTCGACTATCAGGGGTGGAAGACGACGTTACCACACTGAAGAAGCGAGTGGCTGTCTTGGAAACCACCCACCGAGGCCTCGCAGTGCGTGTGGAGGATGCTGAGGGGAGGGCCAGGCTCAAAAACCTTTGCTTCGTTGGTTTTCCAGAGAGATGGGAGGGGGGTATGTAGAGGTTCCTCACTCAGTGGCTTGAGATCTAGCTCCCTCCAGAGTCTATGTCCCGTTGCTTCGTTGTGGAGCGAGCCCACCGGGCATTATGCAGAAACCTCTGCCTAGAGCTCTCCTGAGGCCAGTAATCGCAAAGCTTTTGAATTATCATGATTGCAAATTTTTCAAACACTATTTTTTACAGCTGGGTCCTCACTACCGCTCGGTGGTGGAGGAAGCACATGAGCGGGGCTCTCTTCCCCGAGACTGGAGGCATGTGGAGGTGTTGGTGTTCCACAAGCCTGGTAGACCCACAGACCAACATGCATCGTATCGCCCCATCTCTCTCCTGAATGTGGTAGCCAAGATCCTGGCCAAAACTCTGACAAATCGCCTGTTACCTTACATTACCACTTTAGTCCACCCGGATCAGGCTGTATTTATGTCTCAGAGGGCGACCAAACATAATATCAGGCTGGCACATGTAGCGGTGATTCAGAGGCAGGCCTTGCTGGGACGGTTGGTTTTTCCCCAGTGGTGGTTGGCTTCAGGAACACATTGCTTTGTTTTGTTCTTAGTTCATTTAAGTCCTGTAAAACAGCCAAACAATCTTAGATATCAAATTTCTAAGATTCCACCACTGATGTGTGACAATCAAGGTCCGGGACCAACTTTCTAGTTCCAAATAGGATCTCATATGGAGTGATACCCCCGAGAGAAATTCTTGGCAAGTTCTTAAGACTACGTTGGACACTTATTAAATGTTTAACACACCCGTCACCCGCACCTAATACCCTAGCTGTTATACATTGCTTATGTCCAGGTTTTTTCTTTCCACAACCGAATTTCCCTCAGGATGTAATGGACTAGAGTACCGCAATGCAACGCCCAAACTGGCCATGGCTTCTTTGTAAGCTCGAGAGCTTAACGCAGGACCCTGGTCAGAATGTAGCGTGCCTGTTGCGTATGTGCTGATAAAGATTCGCAAATCTTTTATAACAGTTCGAGCGTCAGCCAAGCGCTGATGCCACATCCATAGGAACCTAGTCTTAGTATTTGTGGGACTGCACTTGTCCACAGGGACGTCTGCATGTAGAAAGTCTAATGCTGTCTAACAATGGTGTCTGTACTGGGCTGGCTATGCTATAGGCAGGTATCCAGCGATACCAAAGGGGATGATGGACGGAGCGCTTGAGCAAATCAAACACTCACCCCCAGTCAACTGATCTGGGTTTAATCCATCATCATTCTTTAGCTCACTCCACCACCCTAGTTCAGACATGGCCATATGCAAATCAGTCTGACCCTGCGCCTCATGGGAACAGTCCAGCCCGAACTGCCAAGCCATGTCTTCCCTGGACCGGAAACAAGCACCCTGGAAAGGGTTTCTGGCTATTCAGCCGTCATCAGCCAGGCTAGCTTGAATCCAGTGGCAAAGTGAGCAAGGGACCCCCTTCTGGGCATACCCTGCCAACTTAGGGCGAACAAAGCGATACCAAAGGGGATGATGGACGGAGCGCTTGAGCAAATCAAACACTCTCCCCCAGTCAACTGATCTGGGTTTAATCCATCATCATTCTGTAGCTCACTCCACCACCCTAGTTCAGACATGGCCATATGCAAATCAGTCTGACCCTGTGCCTCATGGGAACAGTCCAGCCCGATAGATTTAGGCCCAGACCTCTGTACTGGGGTGAATGTATGACATTGTTATGCATTCTGTCCATCAACTGTTGTTTTTGCATTTGTCACCCCGAGTGTGACGGGTATGCTCAGACCCGAGTCCCGTGCTCTCCATGCCACTGGGATCATGCTATCCTGGCTGATGAGGGCTGAAAGCCCGAAACCGGTTCTAGGATGCTTATTTCCAGTCCAGGGAGGACCTGGCTTGGCAGTTTGGGCTGGACTGTTCCCGTGGGGCACAGGGTCAAGGCTGATTTGCATATGGCTAGGTTCAAACTGGAATGGCATGGTGAGCAAAAAAACAATGGATTTAGGCCCAGATCTCTGTACTGGGGTGAATGTATGAAATTGTTATGCATTCTGTCCATCAACTGTTGTTTTTGCATTTGTCACACCGAGTGGGACGGACATGCTCAGACGTGAGTCCTGTGCTCTCCATGCCACTGGAATCAAGCTATCCTGGCTGATGAGGGCTGAAAGCCCGAAACCAGTCCTAGGATGCTTGTTTCCAGTCCAGGGAGGACCTGGCTTGGCTGTTCGATCTGGACTTTTCCCATGATGCACAAGGTTAAGATTGATTTGAATATGGCTAGGTTCAAACTGGAATGGCATGGTGAGCACAAAACGATGGATTTAGGCCCAGATCTCTGTACTGGGGTGAATGTATGACATTGTTCTGTATTCTGTCCATCAACTGTTGTTTTTGCTATATTCAGGTATCTGGCGGTGTTCTGTGCTGCGATCTCTATTGCAGTCTATACAGTCAATGACAAACATGTGAATGTGAGCATTCATTCCTGGCTACCAGCACATCTCTTTTACAGGTAATATAGTTTTTGAGATCCCTTGGTGTATCAGACCCCTTCCCAAATGGGCTTCGTAAATCAAAGCTGCTCTTCGATCCATGTTTGGAATTACTCTATCCCCCACTCCAGGAATTGAAGCAAACGGAACGCAATTCACATCAATTATATATGAGTGGAAATTTTTTTAGGTAACACTGCACTGCTGCCTTTGCTTGTAGCTTTGACAGCTAGAATTTTTTCACTGTCTATTTTCGTTTTTGAACAAGTGAATGCAGCTACGGAAGCCAATTTCACAGCCCCTTCACGTCTTCATCAGCCAATGAATTCCCTTCAATGTGAACGCCATCACATTGATGACTCAGAGTGTATATTACGTGAGTGTTTTGTAGTTCGTTTTGCAACAAACTACTTGTTCCCAAAGCGTTTTATGCTTGATTGTGCCACCCTTTGCATCTTTGAAACCGTTTTGAAACCAATTCTGTAAATATTCATTATATGATTGCACACAGTAGAAAGAATCACACACTATGAGTGCGGGGAATTTGCAATCCGTATTTTCAAGTGCTATTATGAATGCTTGTAGTTTAGCTCGCTGAGCTGTACAATCTCCCAGAGATTGTGTTTTTGTGACCATAGGTCTAAATTTGCCATCACACATACGACCTTTAGCGATAGCGCATGCAGCACTATAAGCGTGTTTGCTCCTCGTAGCTTGTTGTGCTGATCCGTCAGTGTAAATTATACATTCATACTGGTCTAGAGGCAGAATTTCAGCAGGTAGAGGACATTCTTGTTTGTATTGCAGGAATGCTTGTGTTTTCAAATAAGGATCAAAAACGTATTCAACATCAGTTGCAGCAAGAGAATTAACTCATTGTATCCACCTCGGATGTAAAGCTTTAGCATTTGGAATGCTCGCTTTTGTCACTGCCTCTAAGACAGGTATAGGAGTTACGACCATTATGCGTTTCCCCTGTGCTAGGGCTCTTTCTTTTGCTACAGCGGTTTGAACTGTTGTCAGAATTTTTTCTGTAGAAGTGAATTTCATTTCTGCTTGTGTGTACAAATGTGATTTGTATGCAATTGGTACTTTTTCACCTTCGATAAAAGTTAAGTACGTGAATCCGCATTGACCCGGAATGATTCGGGTCACTAAGTTGCGTACGTTTACCCGTGTTTGTAAATGTTTTGTTGCTAACATGTCTGTTTGTAGCAAACACAACATTTCTGTGTGTTTTGTGTCCAATGTACTGTTTTAAAATCAGGTTTGAATAATTCGTAGAGAGGTTTAACCCTTTCTGCGTAGTTTAGAATGTAAGTTCTTCCAAAATTCAGGAAACCTAGAATCAACTAAGTTTTTCAGCGTTTTTGGAGGTTGGAGCAGTGCACACTTTTCTAAAAAGTTGGCTGCCAGGCTTTTGCCTTCACTTGATAATTCATATCCTAGAAAATGGACATTGGGATCTGCAATTCTAGATTTTTTAAAGTTGAATTTGTATCCCTCAGAGGCGAAGCCCAGTATAATGGTGTTCACCCTGTTCAAGTACCTATCCAGGTCATCATCTGTCAGATAGATATCATTGACATATGACAATGCCTCGTCATCATAAGTTTGTAGTAACTCTGTTGTCTTTGCTGAGAATAACCCCGTACTATTCTTGAATTCTTGAGGGAGATTACAGAAGTGACGCTGTGTCCCCATTATTGAGAACGATTCAAAAGGGGGTGGTGATGGACAGAGTATATTATTGAGAAATCTGTCAAATACATACTTTCTGGTGCAATGTTTTGACAAAAGAAACCATTTGAAATGTCTAATGTTGTTTTATATTTTTTTACGCACAGTGTTATTTATTAATGCTGTACTGTGTGCATTCTGCACTGCAAATATTTTGCAACAAGAGTTTAGATGTCTGTATTCCAATACTAGACAATATGTATTGTCTGGTTTGGAGACAGGAAACAAAGGATTATTCATTGATGAGGTGCATGTTTCAATCACCCCTTGATATTCAAGTTGATCTAAGATCTCCCTGACCTGTTTTTTTTTTAGCTTCCTACTTAACTGCCTTTGTGCAGTTGGTTGATTTTTCAACTGGATTTTATGGTGAGGAGAATCCTCATCCCATCCTACATGATTTTTTTATAATGTTGGGGCTTGGGCAACTGCCCATTTCCTGGCATAAGTATATTTCAAATGTATTGGAATATGGTTGGAGAAGGCTGGCATAATGATGTCTTCGCCATGTGGGCACTCCCTGACAAATTCTGGTGGCCAGTCTTGTTCAACTAGAAGTATATCATAACCTATAGAAAGTCGTTCCCAAAAGAGTGCTTTCACTTTTCTTGGTATGTCTCCCTCCATCCAGAGTGTTATTTCATATAGCCTATGTGGAGAACTAACCCTGGTACCTGCAGTTTCAACTTGAATGTCCTTATTCAAGTCCACGGTCTCCAGAAGTCCCTTCAGGTTCTGGTGAGCTATTGTTACTTCTGCGGCACTGTCCAGCATTGTCTGAGCCCATTCTCCGTTCTTGAGTTGTGTCCTCAAGATCCTCGGCATGTCTGATTTTCAGACCTGCTACCTTCTTTTTGGTGTATTGAGGTTTTGGTTTGCTTTTCTGAACGTGTTGATCGTCTTTGGACTTCACGCGTTCTTCTTTGTTGTCTGACCGTCCTCTTCTTTCTGATGTCTGTGACGATATCTGAAAGGTGCGAGAGGAACGTGTATCAGTATCTTGATACCTGTCAGGTTTTCTCAAATTATCCCTATTACTGAGGTTATACCTTCTTTCAGATGACTCCTTTTGAGGAGACCTACCTCGGAAATCAGAACGCTTCTCTTTGGAAGGTTGTTTGCTATTTTCCCACTTCTTTTTAGAAGGAGTAGGAGTGTTTTTAGTAAAGGCCTTTTCAGGACTTTCAGACAGTTGGGGTTTCACTGGTTTCCTACCCAGACTGACTCTGCCTAATTCTTCATAGGATTGTTCAATTATTCTGGCTAGTTCTTGTGGCTGCTCTGTTATATCAAATTCCCTCAACTTCTGGTGGATCGCCACTGATGCTGCTTCTCCTTTAATATTAGCTAATATTATTATAGATGTAGGAGAGTTGGGTCTGCTTCCTATGGTTACCCCCACTTTTTGCTGTGATTCTCTGGTTTTTCGACTTTAGTCTGGCTGTGGCCCTGCTAATCAGGCCCACAGCCTAGCTGTTCTCTCTCTAAATTGATACCATGTACTTTAGGGAGATACCAGATTGGTTACTGGGTCACCCTTGTGAGCCCCTGTATAGTGTACCCTAGGTACCCAGGGCATAGGTGCACCCTAGGCCTACCAGGGGCTGCAGCATGTATTGTGCCACCCCTGGTTTGCCTTCCAAACTGACACCACAGGTCTGTTCTTACAGCCTGGGTAAGGTGGTAAAATCACCCCTTACTTAGATATAGTGTACCTATATCTATATACATATATAGACACATATACACCTATAAGTCACTCCTATGGCAGGCCTTGACAATCCTGGAGTCAGAGTGCTTGGTTTTATGTGAAAGGGTGCCCTAACATGGGCTGAGCCCCTCTGCAGCTTTCGGAACCTTCTCCTTATAGCTGTTAAATGATATAGCCATACCATATATTCTATAGTGCCATATAATCCTTGTGGTTAATGCTAACTTTGGTTTGGCGTTATCAAAACATGTTGTGTAAGGTGTCAAACACTTTGGAATATTACCCCCCCCCCGCCAGTTCTGGCGGGGTAGCATTCCACCCTTATAGAGGGAGAAGACATGTAGTTACTTGTAAACCTGGTTAAAGTTAAACAGAGCCTCAGCATCACAAATGGATGCTGCTGCCACAGAAATGAGTCTGCCCTCTTGCTGCTGGACGAAACTCCAACAGGCTTTTGTGTATTGGGGCAGGGAGGGCTGCATTCAGTGAATGCTTTCCAGACACATCCTGGGGCACACAAGGTGCTCCATGCATTTCCCAGTTCAAACCGGTTGCTGGGGCACTCTGCCCCAGCTCTGGCACGAAACTGGACAAAGGGAAAGGGGTGTAACCACCCCCTCCCCAGGTCCACCCATAGGAGGGACCTTTAAGTTAGTCCAACCCCTAAACGTAGTATAAGTATAGGATCCCAGTCCCTAGGACTTTAGATTACCCTGGACGAAACTCTGAAACATAAATCCTGGACCTTTGACATTCCATTTCGACTGGAAGATGGAAGACATCTCCCTTGTGGTCAAGGAGTGACCACCCTGTGCAAACAGGCACCAACAGCATCTTAGCCGGTCTGCATTTTCGAGGCTCCCGCCGGATCCCAAAGAATCTGCAATACAGGACACAGACTTGCAGACATCTCTGACCCGACCTTCGCTGACAGCAAAGCTGAGACCCGTGGCGGACACGAGAGACGTGGGACCAGAGCTCCTGGACATCCTGCATTTTGCTATCTGCACCGACTTTCCGAGGTATCCCGAAGTTGTGCATTGGGGTATTTGAAGCCCAAGCCCCGAGCTCTTTCTGCACCGAAGCTCAGAGGCCCCCACTTCACGAGTGTCCCGTGGGCCCCGCTTTTGCATTTCAGCTTGACGCGTCTTCCCGGTTCCTAGTCTGTTGGCTAGTGAGCCCCCCAAAGACTTACTTTTCAATCTAACTTGCTTTCCTGGTTGCTTCAGGCTTGCTCCAGCTTCGCTACAAAGGAGAAGTGCCCCAGACCTTGCTGGTCTGCAACAAAGCCAATCTCAATATCCTGCGTGGGTTGCGTTTGCCAAGGCTTGTTGGGTCCAATCCGGATACCGACACCATAGTCAACTAGATCCTTTGTGGGACAGCTCGAATCCAGCTCCTGGTCATCGTCGACACCTCCTGGACCTCGTGGCTGAAGAGACAAGCTTTACCTTTTCACCTGAAATCACCCGACATTGGCTGGCAGCTTTCCATCGCCATCCTGGTCACTGGCAAGTGACCCATACTCTGTCCCTTCTGCTTTCAGGTTCTTCAGATCTTCGATCCACCCTTGGATCCACCCAGACACTTTTCCTCTGGACGCATGCAGCACTTCTTTGCAGCACTCCATTGAAATCGACGACGAAACCCGACATCAAAAGACACCTATGCACCCGACTTCCGTGGCTGAGGTAACACAAGTACTCTGGTAGTCTCGAGGGTATTGGCCCTCCTAGTGTCTAAGTCTAAAAGGGTTCCATCGTAGTTCATTTAGAAGTGTCCTTAAATTGTAAATTTGTAACTTGTTGTTTCCCATAGAAAGTCAATGGTAACCCGCGGCTGTGTTTAGACACTGCACGCATCTCCCGTGGGCCTCCTACTTCCTAACCCTTGGTTGTTCCTAGAAGACCCAGCGATTCCACAGGCCCTAGGCCTGCTTTCTATCTCAGACGTGCTTCTTATACCACTATTTTAGTATATGGTTTGTGAGGCCCCTAGGGCAAAACGTATACTATGCAACTTATCGTATGCTAATTAAGTTCCTTGTATTGTACTTTTACCTCTGACCTCAAAGAGTGCAGAGGGGTTGTGTTTAGAATAAATACATATATATTTGATATATACCTTGTGTGGTGTGCTTTCATTTGGTACTCAAGGGATTATATTTGGTAAAACAACTAGCTTAATTCGCTCTCTGAAGTCTTAGCCTGAAGACTGCTCATCACTGCTACCCCTAGGATAGCTTTCTAGAAGGTTGACTTTACAACCAAAATCAATAAGGGTCGATTAGACTGGTTCAAGGTGCCCACTAGAACTAGTGCACATCATATGCCAGGTTAACTTCTTACAGTAGAGACCTGTTTGAAATCTTTCAGTAATTTCATACCTAAATTTGAAGAAGGCTCTGCCCCGTATTTGTTTTGAATCTGTTTCAGGACGTCAGGTATTACCGCCATAGACGGAACACCATGTGTTTTTGTGTAGATTGCAGCGAAGACTGTACCCCAAGTGGTGCAGTCCTCCAGATGTGGTGTGATCCCCATTGGTAAACAGATTGTTAAATGTCTGTGTTAAAATACTGAGGGCTAGTATTAGGAAATACTGCTTCCACTTGAGTAATTTTCTGAGCTATCCAGAACGGTATTTGTTCACGTTTTGTTGGTAATTTACCCATGACTGCGTGTAAAGTCTGTGGTGTAATGTTTTGTGTATTCCCCTGGTGAGAGGTTTGTTATGGAATAATTATTGTAGGTTGGACTGTAAGAGTCTGCATGACATATGGAACCAATTGTCTGTAGATTTTGATTAACTCTTTGAGTTGAGCAAGTAATTCTACGTCTGTCATGTCTTCGATTTCAGGATGAGGTGTGTAACCTGCTAAAATCGTCCATGTTGCTCCTGGTCTACCTAGTGGACCGAGTCTTGTAATGTGATATAAACGTTTTAGGGCGCCTTTAAATCAGAGCTCATGCTCCTGGTATGTGAGTGGATTTTCTTCGAATTGGAAGAAATTAACTACATTTCTTGAGGTCTGATATTTGCAATCTAACTTGAACTTTACATTCTCAATGATATTGAGAGTCTTGGTGTGTGGGAGACTAGTATACAAGCTTTCAATGTCTGAACCCTTCAGTAGTTGTTTGTCAGGGTCAAAGGCTCTGTTTTTTAATAGTCTCAATACATCTTTGGTGTCTTTGAGATAGGTGTCTGTGTTCTGTATGATGGTTCTTAGAAAGGCGTCTGCAAACTTAGATAAGGGTTCCAGTATGGAGCGTATCCCAGACACAATAGGTCGCCCTGGAGGGTTTGTTAGATTTTTGCGTATCTTCAGGATGGTATAGAAATAAGTGGTGATAGGAGACTTGTTGACTAGGAAATCTCTTTCTTTGCGGGATATCCAGTTGTGTGCAAGTGCTTCCTTTGTCATACTTATGCGTACTCTGAGTGATTCGGTATGGTCTTTGGAAAGTGGTTCATAGTTTCTAGTGCCGTTGAGTAAACAGAGGCATTCCATCCGGTATGCCTCTGTTGTCTGTATGACCACTGCCGCTCCTTTGTCAGCGGGTTTTATCACCAGGTTTTTGTCTTCTGCGAGTTCTGTGACAGCTAGCTTTTGTTCTTTAGTGGTGTTATGAAACATTCTCAAAGTATCAGGATTGATTTCTCCTGTCTCTTTCGTGACAGCTTTTTTCAAAAGCCAGTATTTCAACTGGGATAGCTGTGATAGATGGAGTAAAAGATGATTTTACCCTGAGGCTGGTGTCGCCTTGTGGTTCCATCTCCATAGGTTTGTCAGCAAAGTATTACCTAAGTTTGAGTTTCCTAATGAACTCATTGACTTCACAGCTCAATCTGAATTTGTCTAGTTTGTCTGTTGGGAAGAAACCTTGTCATGTATTCCTATCGGTTCTGAATCGATCCCCCTATTCCTGACCCTATTCTAGTTAAACAAACCAACAAGTTAACTAGCAGTCAGCCCATGAGGCAGAAATTCCCCATGATGCAGATACCGTTATCTGACGCAGTCACACTACGGCACAGGAACGTGTTATCTGATTAGGCCATAACGCTTGCGATCTAATTAGACAAGCGATATTCCTCCAGCCCCTGATAAGGCATACGGAGTTCTCATAACAAATCAAACCTATGACAACCTGGGCAAAACCCTGCGGCCATTGTTTTGATTTCACCGAGAACTTTAGTAAAAGAATGTGCTAACGAGCAAATCGTATGACATCTTTATTGACGTATCTATGTCCATCCTTACGTCAATCTCGGCACCTTAAAGGTATAAATATTACCGATCTTGCCATATGCAAACACACGCGTGGTGACGAGACGGAGCAGCCATACTTGCCAAAGCCGAGAGCAGAGCAGACCCTGCTGGCAACAGCCCCGCCTTCCTGACGCGCTGAGAGACGCGCTGCTTTCTCCTGCCGAGAATCCAGCACCGGCGTTTCTGGGCAGCCCTCGCAGGCAGCCTGGAATATCGAGACCAGAGAAAGAGATACCATTCCTCATTCATCCTAACTTCCAGGTACAGAACTGAATAACCCCTCACACAGAATTCTTTAGTTATTCACTTGGCAAAAACAAACTTAACTTAAACTGTAACTTTCTATTCCCGCCCACGTATTAGGCTTAGGTCAGGTACACGGGGTAGGCGTATTTAGAAACACCAGTTGAGTACGTTTAGTCAAATGTATATGTGTATGTAAATATATTTTATTAATTTTAAACATCATATGGCTTAGAAACCATATCAATGTTTTTACAGTATTACTTTATACTATTGCTTTTAATGTATGCACTTTACTTAGCTATAAGTATTGCAATAATATCGATCCATTTCTCTTGTATGAGAAAAGAGACTGATCAATAAATAACACCTTTTTATTGAACACGCCCGTCTCTTCCTTTTCTCTACATTCTTATGAGACTAAGAATGCACGTACTGACTGAGTAAAATAATTTGCCTTTTGTTCACACGACTCTCGAGATTGACTCTTGATTAGGGGAGAGCAAAGTTGTCATGTTCTATGGTTGTCAGAAACTAAATCCCTTCTTGTCTAATCAGGGAAGTTAATTCCTCCTTGAACATTCGAGAAAGTTTCTAGCGAACTCTGAGCTACGCTGGCAAACCCAAAACTTAAGTCTAGTATCGACAGTAGTAGACCTAGTTAACGTCTGGCCTAGGCCTTTACTGCTGTAGGTATTATTCCAATGCGCAGAGCCTATTGGGAAGATAGGAACTACACTACATGGCGCCCAACGCGTTTGGAAAGGGCGATAAAACTAATGTAAGACATTTAGAGTAACTCAGTTGTGCTTTCTCACTCAGACCCCTTTTCCCACATACTCCAAAGACGTCTGGAGTGGGTGAAAGGTAATATCCTCCAAAACCTCGCAGGAGGGAACTCCTATGTATGGTTCTTGGTATAGTCAACGTTGAAGGATAAACGGTTCCAAAATATTGTGCATCTAATCTCTGTTTCCATAAGAAACCTGATCTGCAAACAAACAAAATAAGCTTCCTGTCGGTAAAATGGCAGAGAGTGATGATGAAAGAGAGGCAGTTAGATTAGCAACTGAACTCGCAGATGCTGATGCTACCATGCAAGCAGCAGACGCGGATATAATACTCATTCCGGTCATCAAAAGGAGATCTATAACTCTAAAACTTATAGAAAATGGACTGACACCTAGAGGTGGCACAGTCATATTCGTAATTGAGGCACACGAATATCGTCAGACAGAGGTATATTATTCATGGATACATTTTCCAGCAGCTAATGCTGTAACAAAGTACTTCCACTCTTACAAAATAGAGGAACCTCCTAATGAGTACACTCCTTTCGAGGAGGTGGAAGTACCACTCAAATTCCAAGAGCATTTGCTCTTATTTGATGGCGCCCTAAAACATAATAATCACATCACCAGGCTCGGTCCTTTAGGTAGACCAGGAGCAACGTGGCCGGTACTAGCCGGATACACACCACATCCAGACTTCGAAAGAATGCCTGCAGCAGATCTTTTAGTACAACTAAAACAATTAATAAAAATTCATAGACAATTAGTTCAGTATGTGATGCGGACATCAACAATTCAGCCAGCGATTAAACTTCCACAGCTGACCCCTCACCAGGGGAACACAAATAAAATTACACCACAGAACATCCAGTCTTGCCTAGGTAAAGTACCGGCTAAACGGGAACAAATACCATTCTGGTTGGCACAGAAAATTACCCAAATAGAGGCGGTGTTTCCTGACACCACCCCATTAGAAAAACACAGGATTCTGACTATCTGTCTCCCAATGGGAATCGCACCACACATTGAGGACTGTGACACTTGGGGTACAGTCTTTGCTTCCATCTACACAAAAACGCACGGTGTTCCATCCATTTCGGTGATACCAGAAGTGCTAAAACAAATTCAAGACGAATATGGACCAGAACCTGCTTTAACTCTTGGTATGAAATTACTAAAAGACTTCAAGCAGGTCTCGGCTATACTATTAGCCAACATAAAAGGTGAAGCAGCAAACGTGGCGATCCGCCAGAGGTTAAAAGAGACAGATATAGCAGACCAACCAGCTGAAATTGCCAGAATCATAGAAAAATCCTATGAGGAACTAGGTAGAGATAGCTTAGGTGGAATACCAGTAAGACCACAACTGACTGAAAGTCCAGAAAAAATATTTTTAAATAACAATTTCCAAAAAAGAAGGTAGCCAGTATCAAGGTAGTTAACAATGCCGAGAATACTGAGGACACAACTGAAAAACGGAGAATGGGCTCAGACAATGCTAGACAGCGCAGCAGAAGTGAGCATAGCTCGCAAAGTCCTTATGAATCATCTGGAGACAGTGGACACGAATGAATATCTTCAAGTGGAAACTGCAGACACCAGGGTTAGCAAACCCCACAAGATATACGAGATAACATTACGTATAGAGGGAGATAAGACTAGGAAAATAAGGGGACTATTTTGGGATAATCTCTCCAAGGGCTATGATATCCTTCTAGCTGAAAAAGACTGGCCACCAGAGTTTGTCAGGGAGTGCCCTCATGGCGAAGAAGTAATTATGCCTGCCTTCTCAAATCAAATTCCAATTCATAAAAAATACACACTTGCTAGAAAGTGGGCAGTGGCTCTAGCACCTGCTTTATATAAAAATCATGTAGGATGGGATGAGGACTCTCCTCCTCACAAAATCCAGTTAAAATCACAACCTATTGCACAAAGGCAGTACCCAATTAAGCAAGAAGCTAAAAAACAGGTAAATGAAATACTAGATCAGCTAGAATACCAGGGGGTGATTGAAACTTGCACCTCACAAATGAACAACTCTTTGTTTCCGGTCTCCAAACCAGACAATTCATATCGTCTAGTTTTGGATTACCGACACCTTAACACATGTTGCAAAACTTTTGCAGTGCAAAACTCACACAGGGCTGCACTGATGAATAACATAGTGCGCGAAAAATACAAAACAACCTTGGACATCTCCAATGGATTCTTTTGTCAAAACATAGCACCAGAGAGCAGATATTTAACTGCATTCTCAGTAAATGGCACTCAAAAACAATTCTGTCGGTTAGCCCAGGGGTACAAGAACAGCCCGGGGGTATTCTCAGCGAGAGTAACAGAATTACTTCATCTATATGATGATGAAGCATTATCTTATGTCGATGACATTTACTTAACAGATGATGACTTGGAGACTCACTTGAAAAGAGTGAACACCATAATACTTGGGTTCGCAGCAGAGGGTTACAAATTCAACTTTAAAAAGTCCAGAATTGCCCATCTGACAGTCCTGTTCTTAGGATATGAGTTATCAAGTGAAGGCAAAAGCCTGGCTGACAATTTCCTAGAGAAATGTGCCGTACTCCAAGCACCTAGAACACTAAAAAACTTACAGTCAATTCTAGGCTTCCTAAATTTCGGAAGAACATACATTGCAAATTACGCAGAAAGGGTCAAACCCCTTTATGATCTAATTAAACCAGATTTTAAAAGATCCAATTGGACTCAAATACACACAGAAATTTTGAGATCCTTACAAACAGACATGCTAATTAAAACAAAATTAGAAACACGTGATAACACACGCAATCTTGTGATTCGAGTCATCCCAGGGAGATGCGGATTCACATACCTGACCTCTAATGAGGGAGAAAAGGTACCAATTGCATTCAAATCACACTTGTACACAGAAGCTGAACAGAAATTCGGCAACAAAGAAAAAATTGTTCATGCAGTTCAAACCGCAATAGCTAGAGAAAAAGACATAGCTGACGGTAGACATATCATAGTCAGAACAGCTGAATCAGCCTTTGAGGCATTAACAACACCGTGTAATTTACCAACAACAACATTGGATCCAGAATGGTTACAATGGGTAAATTCAATCACAACGGACAAAGTATACTACTACTTTGATCCAGAACTAGAAGAATTGAAAAATCTAGCATATGAAGAAACATATCCTCTGCCAATCGACATTCTGCCTTTACGACATTACGCCTGTGTAATCTATACAGACGGACATGCTCAACCGTCCGTTTGGGGAGAACAAGCATACAACCCCACATGTGAGATTACAAAAGAAGTGTGGCGCGGAGGTAAACTAAAACCTCTATTAACAAAAACACACTCAGTAGAAACCAATTCAGAACAACAAACTGAAATAATAGCATTGAAAATGGCGCTAGATAATGCGGATCGCGAATTCCCGACACTTATAGTGTCAGATTCATATTACTGCGTCAAATCATATAACAGCGATTTGCAGACATGGATTCAAAACGGTTACAAAGATGACACAGATGCACCAATAAAGCAGAAACTGCTCTGGGAACAAATAGCTCTTTTACAAAAAGAACTACCAAAGACTCACGTGACTCACTCACTGAGTCATCAGCGTGATGGCGTTCACGTTGTAGGGAATTCATTGGCTGAGACAGCCACAGCGGCAGCCACTAAATCGGCTCCCGTAGATCGAAAAAAGCGTACATTAAAATACATTGACGGTGAAACAGTGCTGGCAGTGAAAACGTCATCAAAAGGCGACTGCTCAGCGTTACCGATCAACTATCCACTCAATTACACATACATAATCGATGCAAACTCCGTCCCTTTTGCTCGAATCCCTGGAGTGGGGGATAGAGTGATTCCAAACATGGACAGGAGAAACTTGTTAATCGCAGACGCACACATAGGCGAGGATCTCAGACACCTTAAATTAAAAGATTCTCTGGAAGAATTACAATCACGGTACTGGTGGCCAGGCATGAGCCTGCGTCATACCATGTTTGTAAAAAACTGCCCAAACTGTAACAGAGATCGCAGTGGGGAGAGAAACAGTTTAATACCTCGTCGTTCTACTCCAAGAAAAATCAGGAGTAATAAGGAAGGGTTGCGATTAACATATACAGGCTAGTTCCACTTATAATGTAGATCACCAGCACTCGGCTGACGTCCGGACTGTTATACAAAGATTTGCGAGTCTAAATGGCATATACGCTAAGAGCATGCTACGTTCGACCATTGTTTTCACTCAGGCCCACCAGCCTGGGGGGAAACATGGCCGAATGAGCACAGTCCAGCGGGAATCTTCTCACTTCCTTCCTGAGGGTACGGGACGGTGTAAAGAAAAAACCAAGGCATAAAGCAATCTATAGCGGAAAGGATATTAGGTTCGGGAGCTGGGTGGGTCAAACATCTAATAAGTGTCCAACGTAGTCTCAATAACTTGCCAAGAAATTCTCTGAGGGGATTCAGTGCGTACAAATTATTATTTGGAACTAGGATGATGATCTCTGACATTGATAGTCAGACTTCAGTGGTGAAAGAAAAAAGCTTTGATATCAAAGACCGTTTGGCTATTTTGCAGGACTTAAACAAAACAAGAAAAGACCTGAGCAACATAAAGTTGAAACAACAGCCAACAACCACTGAAGAACCACCACCTGTCCCAGCAAGACCTGTCTGGATTCCAAAAGTCGGGGATCTAGTCAGGGAGAAGATCGCGGTAAAGAAGGAATTTGGGCCTTCTTACAGAAAAGCAGTTCCTGTCTTGTCTGTCAACGGGACAAGATCAGTTGTACTACCGCCACTTGCTGGTAAAAAGGAGAACCGAGTTGTATCCATCGACCTGGTAAAACCACAACATGTGGCCGATAACAAACAGTAGGCCAAGTGGACTCCCAATAAGTAGCAGAACACCAAGGTTTGCTACCAGTACAGAGGTCCTAACGAAGAGGCTCATCACATTCGAAACGCCTACAGAAGAACAACAAGGTCTATGCAACAATGCAATAGAACTGAGACCTCTGAAAACCCAAATAAAAACATTTAGCAGAGACACACCAATCTATAATGAAGTACCAAGTGACAATGCAAGAAACAAAAATCCTGAACCAATTGGAACAATTGACAGAACTGCATCCGGCTACTTCATAAACTTCGATGATTCCTCTGAAGGCTTCAGTGAATCAAAGACACAGCCATCATCAAAATCCTTTAAAGACAAAGCTAAGGAACTTTTGAAACAACTGAAAGAAACATATCTGATTTCTCCATGGATTGAATTTTGGGTGGGTTTTGGTGCATTTATCCTCATACTTTGGCTCATCATGGTACTTACTTTGGGACGCTTCATTGAGGGAAAATATGCTAAAATGGACACAGCAAGTCAGAACATCAACTTGATCCTCAAACCACACACATCTTCACACGTCGAGAAAAGAGAACTTTCTTCAGCCAACTTCACAGCCAATCCGATACCTGGTGGGGTAGCCTGGGACAACACTGACTATGAAATTTATGGTCCGGTCGAGATCCTGAAATATCCACACCAAATTAAGATCTCATTGAGTGACTTTGCAAAACCAAACTCATTTGCTGATGATTGGGACTTCGAAAGCATTAATAACATGATGTCTGACTTAGTAATGTCTGCTAAATTTACCAAACATGATTATTTGCAGGGTTCTACAAATTATGACAGTATGTATTGCTATAACCACTATGGTAACCACTTTTTACATAGATCTGCACAACCTAGAAATGTTTTAAATTATAATCAATGGGAACATTGTGCAACACCTCCAAAAGGGAGCTCAAGAACCGTTTATGACAAATATTCATACTTTTCAGGTTTTAACACAAGTAATGCTGAAGCATTTTATTTTAAATTGTCAAACAAGACAGGAACAAAAACCATGATAACCAACACAAAGTTGTTATATTCAGACTCATTTTTCGAACAAATGAATACTTTTGGATTTGAATATTGGGACAAAAATGTTGAATTGAAAAGTGTTTGGGGTACAAAAGAATGGCAAGTACAGGGTATAGAAGCTTTGTTTAGAGCCTGCATGATCCCAGAACAAATGATATTTTTAAATGACACTGTTCAACAAACCACCTGTCTTGGCTTAGCCAAAATCAAAGATTTAATTAAACCGTCTATTCCAAAGCCAACAATGTTTAGCAATAACTCTGATACAGATGAAGAGATAGACGTAAACCATATATTAAACCAAAACAGAACACATCCAAATTGGAAACAGTGGTTGATCTGGCCCACAGATACTAATAACTGTCAAGACAGATTCCTGAACAAAACACAGGGTTTCAAAATGAACAGGCCAGACCCTAGATATCCTCAAAGACATCACCCAGGGATAATAACCACCTACAGTGTGGGCAAATTATGCCTTCAATGGCTACAAACTTCCACACTGGCAGAAATTAAGCAACACCTAACTTTACTTACTGATGGTGCTGACTTGCGTGATTTCACTTTGGGACCACGCAAACAGCGTCAAAAGCGTTTCATAGCAGCCTCTGTATATGCAGCATACAATGAGGCCTGGAAGGTTACTCAAATTGAAACAGCAGAGAGAATACGGGAAATTGACCGTATTAATTTGGAAAAATCACTTTCTGTAGTGGACAATGGGTTAATGACTCTGTCCTCCAGAATTTTTTCTTTGGACAGCATTGTGTCGTCAGCAATCGATATATTATCGCAAGACTTACTGTTATTACAACATGGTCAGTCACAATTGCGTTCTATTGTACAGCTTGGCTGGACGTTACAAAATCTGCGTTCAGGCTATGTGCCTTGGCGTTTAATCAACACAACGTCACTATTCCAAATCTTTAACCTTACTGATAGACAAATCGGTATGGCGCAAAAGGGTGCTGATTATACAATCTTGAGCATTGAAAAACTAGAAAGATTACCAATGACAATGTCAGAACGACCTGTCAGTGAATGGATAATACACGGAATCATAAATATTCCAATCTCAACCTTCAGGTTTCAATACTGCCAAAAATATATACAGGCTGGCATGTACGAGAAATTAGGAAAGGGGTACCTTAAAACAACTTGGAACCTGCCCTATTCACATGCATGTGTCAGTAATAAAGGACAGAAAGTGTTTCTTAGTGGCAACAATTGTGCGATGTCACTAAGCGGCACGCTTCTGTGTAACGGAATTAGTTTGCATGGAGCCTGTGAAGGGAATTCATACAACCTTTCATGTCACCAGCAAGGCGCACCTGCAACAGAAATAGAACCATTCTTTCAAAGACTCTATAATGGGAGTTACATTCTTATTGTAGACCGCAGATGTTGTAGTCTTATGCCCGGGACTCCTTATCTAGTTACTACGACTGCGAAGGTCAAGTGCTGTGGACGCTCATTGTTCCCTAGCTCCTTCCCAGACAGGGAGGCAAGGGCATGGCCCGATTTGAAAATTACTTCTATTCGAATAGATACTTTAAGCAGAATGAAAACAGTCCTTCTTCAGACGCCTACCAGGCTCTCGTCATCAAAAGAAACGTATGATCTACAAGTCGCAAGGACGACTGCAGAGATACATACATTATTATCAACTAATTCCCCCGTACATTTCGCGGAAATCCTAAGTGAAATCTTAAATATTTCTGATACCAATGGGGTCTCAAAGGTATTTAAGACAGTATTTTCGATGGCATTAACACCATTCAAAGCCATACTGGGTATTTTTCCAGATTTCGTCCATTCGATTTTTGGCGGACTTCCCCTGATCCTGGGACTAATTGCAGGAATCCTATTCTTAGTCCTTATTTTTCGTTATGGCAACCCATGTCACAGACAAAACTCTTGCGACAAGGGAAGAAACAATCCTAGCCATTGGATACCGGGACCGGATATCAAAAATCCTGGGACTCTCCCGGCTTAGAGACCTGAACATGACTTGGTTTCTATCATTTCGACCAATGTGGCAAAGATGTGTTTTACCTGTATTGAGGTGTCTGCTATGCGGAGAAGAATGCGTGTTAGACACCTGTCTGACGCTACAATCGGATGCGCCGATGGATGCAGAAACATTGTTGAGCCCGATTAAGGTTCATGCTTTGTGCTGCCCTCAAAGGCTACCAATCCTGATGACGGCATTCGTGGAAGCTTCACCACTGCGATTGATGGGTAGTGAAGTTCAAGATGAAAGCAGCATCGAACAGGTACGACCTTCTGTCAGAATGCATGATCACACCTATTTCCGAGTTAGTGGAACTTTCCCAGGAAGCTGTTGACAGTTTTTTCGAAAGCCTAAATGATATGATGTTCTCACCCGAACAGAAATAGAGATTTTTGAGCAAGCTCGCACACGGCGTTCCCTGAATTCGGCCTTCAACTTTAAAAATAAAGTCACATGAACATTTTTCGCTCCAGTTCACGGACAGCAGTTTTTCTAGCAGCCCCAAATATTTTGCATATTTTTCGGGACACTATCTTCTGCTTAAAGTAAGAACTATTCTTAGAGAACTAAGGTTTCTAAATTTTAGATAACTTATAGACATTAGCTGCCCGCTGGCATGTTCATAAAGATATTTTATTCTGTGATGGAATGGTCTCGAAACTTTTTTCTGTCAGAAACCATTTCATGTGTAATTCTCATATACCAAATAAGCAATAATGTATACAAATGCAATTACTTTGGCATTTTTCTACAGCTTGAGTGCATACCATATATATATGTCTGCAATTTTTTTTTCAGTATATTTGAAAATTTCAAAATGCATTTATGTATTTTGGGGTGGTAAGGTATACACACTACTCTATAGTATGTTGTACTATGTTATACTATGCCTAGATTAGTAAATATGTCCATAGTTAGCGTGGAGTGGGTGTCATGTATTCCTATCGGTTCTGAATCGATCCCCCTATTCCTGACCCTATTCTAGTTAAACAAACCAACAAGTTAACTAGCAGTCAGCCCATGAGGCAGAAATTCCCCATGATGCAGATACCGTTATCTGACGCAGTCACACTACGGCACAGGAACGTGTTATCTGATTAGGCCATAACGCTTGCGATCTAATTAGACAAGCGATATTCCTCCAGCCCCTGATAAGGCATACGGAGTTCTCATAACAAATCAAACCTATGACAACCTGGGCAAAACCCTGCGCCCATTGTTTTGATTTCACCGAGAACTTTAGTAAAAGAATGTGCTAACGAGCAAATCGTATGACATCTTTATTGACGTATCTATGTCCATCCTTACGTCAATCTCGGCACCTTAAAGGTATAAATATTACCGATCTTGCCATATGCAAACACATGCGTGGTGACGAGACGGAGCAGCCATACTTGCCGAAGCCGAGAGCAGAGCAGACCCCGCTGGCAACAGCCCCGCCTTCCTGACGCGCTGAGAGACGCGCTGCTTTCTCCTGCCGAGAATCCAGCACCGGCGTTTCTGGGCAGCCCTCGCAGGCAGCCTGGAATATCGAGACCAGAGAAAGAGATACCATTCCTCATTCATCCTAACTTCCAGGTACAGAACTGAATAACCCCTCACAGAGAATTCTTTAGTTATTCACTTGGCAAAAACAAACTTAACTTAAACTGTAACTTTCTATTCCCGCCCACGTATTAGGCTTAGGTCAGGTACACGGGGTAGGCGTATTTAGAAACACCAGTTGAGTACGTTTAGTCAAATGTATATGTGTATGTAAATATATTTTATTCATTTTAAACATCATATGGCTTAGAAACCATATCAATGTTTTTACAGTATTACTTTATACTATTGCTTTTAATGTATGCACTTTACTTAGCTATAAGTATTGCAATAATATCGATCCATTTCTCTTGTATGAGAAAAGAGACTGATCAATAAATAACACCTTTTTATTGAACACGCCCGTCTCTTCCTTTTCTCTACATTCTGATGAGACTAAGAATGCACGTACTGACTGAGTAAAATAATTTGCCTTTTGTTCACTCGACTCTCGAGATTGACTCTTGATTAGGGGAGAGCAAAGTTGTCATGTTCTATGGTTGTCAGAAACTAAATCCCTTCTTGTCTAATCAGGGAAGTTAATTCCTCCTTGAACATTCGAGAAAGTTTCTAGCGAACTCTGAGCTACGCTGGCAAACCCAAAACTTAAGTCTAGTATCGACAGTAGTAGACCTAGTTAACGTCTGGCCTAGGCCTTTACTGCTGTAGGTATTATTCCAATGCGCAGAGCCTATTGGGAAGATAGGAACTACACTACAACCTAGGCATGTAAGGGTACATTGTGTAAGGTTTACAATCAGGCTGACTGACTGCTCAGGCCTGGTTGATTGTTGTTCGAACTCGTCTTGCTTGTGGTCGATACCCCCAATTTGTTCCTGTTCTGGGGCACACTGGATTTGGGTTCTTTTTCATGTACAGCACTATCTTTACCAAATTTGGTGAACAACTACAGTTAACATTGAAGTAAGCGCTAATTGTGTACTGCATGTACCACAATGTAAAGGGGTGAAATGTGCTGGCATGTGAGACAGTATGCTCCCAAACCCCACTGTGTTTAAAAGGCTCCCTTGTGCCCGCAAGCTGACAAGCTTTTTAGATGTAACTGCGTGTCTGTGAGTGGTACTAAGTCCTGTGAAGACTTTGACAGCATTTCCAGACAACCCAGATGAAATCCCTTTTTATTCTCTACTGATGAAGTAAAGAAATATAGAAAAACAGCTGTTTGGAGATGTACAGCACTATCTGCACCATATTTGGTGAAAAACGACTTAATATTGTAGTAAGCACTAATTGTGTACTGCTTTTACCACAATGCAGTGGGGCAAACTGTACAGGGATATGAGGCAGTGTGCTCCCAACCCCCCTTCTGTTTGAAAGGCTCCCTTGACTCAGCAAGCTGATGTGCTTGGGAGATACACCTGTGTGCCTGGGAGTGGTACTGATACCTTTGAAGTCTTTGGCAATATTCCCAGCAACCCCGGATGAAATAGTTTTTTTGTCCTCTACTGATGAAGGATGAAATCCAGAAACACAGGTCTAAAGATGTACAGCACCATCTGCACCAATTTTGGTGAAAAACCAGTTAATATTAAACTAAGCGCTAATTGTGTACTGAATTTACCACAATGCAAAGGGGTGAACTGTGCTCGGTAGTGAGGCAATGTACTCCCAACCCCCATTGTGTTTAAAAGTCTCCCTTTAGCCAGCAAGCTGACTAGCTTTGGAGATTTATCTGTGTGCCTGTTAGTGGCACTGAGACCTGTGTACACTTTGGCAGCATTTTCAACAACACCAGATGAAATCGTTTTTTAGCTTTCTACTGATGAAGGATGAAATCCAGAAACACGTCTATAGATGCACAGCACTATCTGCACCAGATTTGTAAAAAAACTACAGTTAATACTGAAGTAAGTGCTAATTGCATACAATGCAAAGGGGCAAACTGTGCTGGGACTAGAGCTGGTGCGCCCCCGACCCCCTTCTGTTTAAAAGGCTTCCTGAAGCCAGTAAGCTGACGAGCTTTGGAGATGCACCTGTGTACCTGTGAGTGGTACTGGGACCTGTGAAGACTGTGGCAGCTTTTCCGGCAACCCCAGATCAAATTGTTTTTTATTCTCTACTGTTGAAGGATGAAATCCAGAAACAGACTTGTCTAGAGATGTACAGCACTATCTGCAGCAACTTTGGTGAAAATCTAAAGTTAAATTGAAGTAAGCGCTAACTGTGTACTGCTATACCACAATGCATCATGACGAACAATGCTGGGATGTGAGGCAGTATGCTCCCAACCCACCTTCTGTTTAAAAGGCTCCCTGGAGCCAGCAAGCTGACGAGCTTTGGAGATGAGAATAAATGGGAGGTTTAAACTCTAGGTGAAAATGTGGTGCTCAAAATAGACGTAATAGTAAGGTTTTTATATCAATCTGGGTGTGGTGCTCAAGGGAAGGGGAATCACCCTAACCCCACCAAAATCAAGACCCTGGGATCTTCTAAATATCACACAAGTCCTAAGCACACACAAAATTACACAACATTTCAGTAAGTATTATCAACACAAAAATGTTCTTGGTCTTTCATTTTCATCACTTCATGTGCCCAGCCAATATGTGTTTCGTCATCAGGGGAGTTACCCATGACTTCTTCAGGGCTGTAAGACTGACAAAATGTGTTTCCTTGTCCCACCTCTACGCCGGTTCTACTTCTGTCCCGGCCGTGGAAACAAGTATCATCTGCCACGCAAAATTGTTTTTTTTTTAGTTTTCTTTTTATATTTCTTTTTATTAAAACAAGGCATCAATAAATACACTGGTGCATAGTACAGAAGGGGGTCAATCAACGTCAATATTCAATACAAAAATTCTTGATCTTGGGGGAGGGGAGCCATACATCAATATCATAAACGCTTATTCAATCGGGTTATGGGGAAGTTGGAACATCCAGGGCTACAGTTGCAGGTGGTACACAAATATTCCCTCTATATTCATTCCAGGGGCCCCAAATGTCAGTCCACCTCCGAGGACGACCCCTTGCCAGGTAAACAGTTTTTTCACGGAACATACACCAATCCATACTGTCTTTCCATCCCTCTATCGTTGGTGGCCTATCAGAACCCCACAGTTGTGCTACATTTCGTTTAGCGATCATGGTTCCCAACGTTACCCATTTGGTCTGTGCAGCATTTAGACCCGTGGGCTCCCAGATATTTAGCAGGCATCTCCTAGCCTCCGGCAGGAGAGCCACCCCTGTAACTTCATGCATAACATTGTAAACAGAGCCCCAATAATTCACCATATGTCGACATTCCCAGATGATATGAAGGAACGTCGCCAATTGGCCACATCCCCGCTTACACAAACCCTCCTCCGCTAGACCCATTTTAATCAAGCGTGGACCCGTGACATAGACTCTGTGTAGTATCTTAAGCTGGACAAGTCTCAATCTTGCTGGGATCGCGACCTCCTTTGGAGAGGAGATCGCCGATTGCCAGTCCTCATCATCAATTTCAAGTCCATCTCGGGTCCACCTCTCCCTCAGATCTACCAAAAGATCAACTCTGTGATTAATCAGTTTTTTATATACCAGGGAAATGGTGCTATCGGGCATATGTCCATCAAGTATACGATCCTCCAGGGGGGATGCCTCCGGTATCTTCTCCCCCTCGGGGAAGACCGATTGCAGTGCACGTCTGACCTGCGCATAACGAAAATACTCCGTACCACTCAGCTCATATTCCTTTTGAAGGTCAGCAAATGATTTGATCTTTCCCTTCACCCAGAGATCACCTACAGTGGTTATTCCAATCAGTTTCCATTTATCAAAACCCTTCGTGTTCCATAGTTTGCCAAATCTATCCGAACCAAAGAGTGGGGTAGCCAGAGTCAAGCGGTCTTTCAACCAAGCGAAGTAGTAACATCATGCCATATGCGCACCGCCACCCTAGTCGGCCCTGTCAGGGTTTTTTTCACTGATTTAGTGTACAATGCTCTGCTATAATTGCCACCCGGAAGCACCCACCTATCCATGGCATAGCCGGGATCAGTCGCAGATCCATACGTACCATGATTTATAGCCCCTAGCTGCGACGCCCAATATTATCTCTTGATGTCGGGGAGGGCGATCCCTCCGTCATACCACGGGAGCGTTAGTTTGGCCAACGCAATACGTGGCCTACCGTCCCAGAGTAGTTTACGCTGCAAACCCTCCACTTCGCGGAAATAGCCTGCAGGTACTACATCTATGGTGTTTTGGAGGGCATAAAGGAAACGCGGCAGGGACATCATTTTAAAAAGGGCCGCTCGTCCCAACATCGAAAGTGGAAGTCTCTGCCACCCAACCACGTCACTTTTCAGTCGAGCCAATGGAGGAAGAAGGTTTTGCTCATTCCGGATCGTAGTATCCATGGAAATATAAACACCAAGATATTTGAACCCTTCCCTTACAATTTGAATGGGGCAGTTACGAGGCAAAACTGGGGCGTCACCATGTAAAACATACAAATACGATTTCATCCAATTTATAATCAATCCCGAATTTCTGCCATACGACGCCAACACATCACAGAGGACAATTAGAGACTTCCTCGGAGAGGAAAGATAAAGCAAGATATCGTCAGCGTATAGAGAGATCCGATCCTCAAACTGTGGAGACCAACGAATACCCTTGATCGAAGGCTCCCAGCGGAGCCAAGCCGCTAATGGCTCGAGAGCCAGCGAAAACATAAGTGGGGAGAGTGGGCACCCCCGCCTAGTGCCCCGCCCAAGACAAAATGGCGCCGAGACACGACCATTAACGACTACCTGCGCGAGTGGCTCAGTATACAATAAACGCACCCAGCTAATGAACTCCGGACCAAAACCGAACTTAGCCAAAACAGCCCATAAATATAGCCACACCACCGTATCAAAAGCCATCGTCGCGTCGAGTGACGCCACGATAGCAGGCTCCTGCAAGGTATGGGCCCTCGCAAGAACCCCATGCAATCGCCTCAGATTCAAGGCCGTATTTCGGTATGGAATAAATCCCGATTGATCGGGATGGACGAGTTCACTGATAACTTTTACCAATCTATTGGAAAGTATCTTAGCCAATATCTTAGGCTCTGCATTCAACAATGAGATCGGCCTGTACGAAGCGCAGCTAGTTCTGGGCTTCCCTTCCTTATGGATCACCACAATCGATGCCAGTCTCTGATCCCGGGGGAGAACACCACACTCTCGGGAATCCAAAAACATATCTCTTAAATAGGGGGCTACTCTATCGGGACAGAGCTTATATAATTCGATGGGGAGACCATTGGGACCCATCGCTTTTCCGGTATTCAAGGAGCGCACTGCCAAAGCTACCTCATCGGCGGTAAGTTTACCGTCCATAAGGTCTCGATCCTCTACCGACAGTCACGGAAGCTTAATGTCCCTCAATAGTAGACACAAATCTTCCTCCGGCCTATCTGAGACGGACGTATAAATATTGCGGAAGTATTCAGCGAAGCGGTCTACTATCTCCTGCGGGTCGGTCACACAAGTCCCGTCCATAGCTTCAACCTCTGAGACGACCCGATCTGCTCTATCTTTCTTGTCCAGCCAGGCAATCAACTTACCGGCCTTATCACCTAGATCATACAGACGCCCCTGTTGCTCACGACTAAGAGCCCTCGCGCTGTCAGTGACCAACGTCCTATACTCAAGCTGCTTAAACTGTAAAACATGCAATCTGGCGCGGGTCACCTCCTGCTCCAATTCCATTTCTATAGTGGCTATTTCGGACTCAATTCTCACTACGACCTCCTCCTTCTGCCTTTTAACGCCAGCACACGCAAAATATTTAAATGTCAAGGAAATCACCCGTTTTTAAGGTATCCGTGTTCTATCCTGTTCAATTCCCTCCGTCCATATATATTTTTGGTTCCCAAAATTCAACATCAGTTTCTCCTGTTAGTGAGTACACTGACAGTACGGCGATTCTCGGCCGTGCTTCTGTGTAAGTCGACTTGGAGTTGCAGCTGTGTGCCTGTGAGGAGTACTGAGAACTGTGAAGCCTTTGGCAGCATTTCCAGCAACCCCAGATGAATTGTTTTTTGCTCTCTACTGATGAAGGATGAAATCCTGAAACACGTGCCTAGAGATATGCAACATTGCCTGCCCAACTTTGGTAAAACTAGTTAATATTGAATTAGGCACTAATTGTGTACTGCTTGTACCACAATGCAAAGGGTTGAACTGTGCTGGGAAGTGAGGCAGTGTGCTCCCAGCCACCCTTCTGTTCAAAAGGCTCCCTGGAGTGAGCAAGCTGATGAGCTTTGGAGAGGCACCTGTGTGCCTGTGAGTGGTACTGAGACCTGTGAAGGGTTTGGCACTGTTTCCAGCAACACCAGTTAAAATTGTTTTATTGCTCTCTACTGATGAAGAACGAAATCCAGAAACATATGAGTAGAGATGTACAGCTCTTATATGCACCAGCTTTGGTGAAAAACTACGGTTAATATTGAAGCATGCGCTAATTGTGTACTGGATTTACCACATTGCAAAGATGCAAACTGTGTTGGAATGTGAGGCAGTGTGCTTCCAACCCCCCTTCTATCTTCTGAAAGTTCTTCTGCAGGTCCAGAAATGAACTGAAGAGTGGGGGGTCTGGGGTCTTATTTTTATAACTGGTGCCCCCTTTAAAGCAGAAGAAACATCTGGAATGTTCTCCCTACAGAAGTGTCAGGAATTTCCTTCTTTCCTGCCCTGGTCCCAGTCTATCTGCAGGCACTATAGAATAGTGTGAAGTTATTTGCAAATAGCTGAAGTAGGGGCATTGAATTGAAAGTGGGGCTGTACACAGCTCTGCCCCCTTATCCTGCCTTGGTTGGCCCATCCTGCCCAAAATCAGTCGCTGTATTGTGTGGCTGTCTGGGAGGAATACACAAAGGCCAACTGCCAACTACACCAATTCACCAGACCCAGGAAATAGAATGCAGGCACCAAATGGTTATGACAAGAAAATTTAAATTTTCTAAAATTGCCATTTTCTGAATTGTGACTTAAAATCCGAATTACAATTCAGTAGACAACAAATATGACATTTTCTCCCTGCTCCCAAACAAATGTTAGCACTTATTACGTGTACTAAGTCACCCCAATGTTATCCTAAGGGAGAGAGGTGGGCCACACAGTAGTGAAAATTTAATTTGTGAGGTTTTCATTACCAGGAAATGCACAACTTGAAAGTACATGTCAAACGTTTTTAATACAATGCACCCGGCCCTATGGGCTGTTTAGGGCCTACCTTAGGGGTGACACGTATTAAAAAGGTAGTTTAGGCTTTGCCAACAGTTTCTTTTGCCAAATAGTCAAAATGGCAGTTTAATACTGCATAAAGGCTGCAATGGCAGATCTGAGACATATTTTATGATGCTACTTATGTGGGTGGCACAATAGGTGCTTCAAGCCCATTTAATAGCATTTAATTTACCAGCCCGGGGTTTTTGGTATACCACTTTTCAAGGGATTTATTAGTAGATTAAATATGTCCATTATGTTTAGGCCAATGCTACCTTGTTTTTGGGAGTGAGCACAAACACGTTAGTTCTGGTTAGCAATGGTAAAGTGCATGCAGCCCTAAAGCCAGCAAAAATGAATTGGGCAAAAATAGAAGGGGGTAGGCAAAACGGTTGGTGAAACACCATCCTAAGGCTGACACGTCAAACAATAATGAAAACATTATATTATTAAGAGCTGATTAAGACTGGTAGGAATTAAATTAGACACTATCAGCCTGATTCATGTACGGGCCGTTTTGCGTGTCCCTAATAGCGATTAATAGCGACTCGCTATTGAGGAAACGCAAAACGGCATTCATGTACTTTTCGGGGAAAAAATAGCGACTCGCACGCGGGCGCTAAAGCCGTTAGCGACCTACAAAAACCGCAGAAAAATCGCTATTTCCGGCTACCTGCGATCGGGATTGCGACTCGCAATCCCGATCGCACGGGATTGCGACTCGCAATTCCGTGCGATCGGGATTGCGAGTCGCATTCTCGCGGGATCTGGAAAACGGGAAGACGCATTCCGAGCACCGTGATGACATCACAACCAGAAAGCAGCCAAATCCCACCCCCAAACACCACAGTGACGCTATCATTCGAGTGTTCACGACGGAAAGCTGCCGCTAAACCTCCGTTAGCGACTCCCGAACCGGCCGAAATAGCGACCGCCATGTCCGACGAACCTCTCCCTGGCCCCAGCACCAGCGCTGGCCGCAAGCGCAAACTAAAGTTCTCCGAGCAGGAGCTGGAGAACCTTATAGAAGGGGTGGTGGCCAACCACGACCAGCTCTTTGGTGCCAACTCAAGGAGGGTCCCAGAGCAGGAGAAGCGGAGGATCTGGGTGGGGATTGCCTCCAGCGTCAACTCTGTGGGCGTTGCGGACAGGTCGTTGGAGGAGCTGAAAAAGCGCTGGTACGACCTCCGAGGGCGTGCCAAGGAGAGGGTGGCGGAGCGCCTTGGTGAGGCATCAGGCACTGGAGGTGGTGGACCGACTGTCCCACCCAACACCCCCCTGGAGGACCAGGTAGAGGACACCTTGGAGAGGGAGGCGTGTGTTGGCGTGACCCCTCTGGACTCCTCCCGCCCCACCCAAGACACCCAAGGTAAGTGGCATGCGCCTGCGACCCTGTCCCCTATGACCGTCCCTGACCAAATAGGCTCACTCATTGGCCCTTAGTCATGCCTATGTTGTGCATCAGGAAATGCCCTGAAGCATTGTGGGAGACGTAGTATGTCCACAATGTAGTAGTACCACAATGCGGCCAGAAAGGTTCCAAAGTGCGCAAATCCACAGCCATCCAGGGAATGACACCCAGCATGCATGTAACATCTGCACGTCTGACAGTCACATGCACCTAATGAGTATCCACTTACCCTCACAGGTGCGGATGATAGCAGTGACAGCGAGAGGCTGCTGATTGATGAGGAGGCCCAGGAGGAGGAATCCCTACCTGATACCCAGCCACCAGCCCCTGCCGCTGCGCAAACACCAGCAGCCAGGCCCCCCACCGTACCTGCTGCAACATCTGCAGGCCCACCGGCTGCCAAGACCAGAGCCCCCACCTTACCTGCTGCAACATCTGCAGGCCCACCGGCTGCCAAGACCAGAGCCCCCACCTTACCTGCTGCAACAACTGCAGGCCCACCGGCTGCCAAGACCAGAGCCCCCACCTTACCTGCTGCAACATCTGCAGGCCCACCGGCTGCCAGAGCCAGTCACCCCACCAATGTGCCTCCAGTGCCTGCCGCACCTGCAACACCAGCTGCTACACCACCTGCAGCTCGTCCAACCAGATCTGGGCCAGCCACATCCGCAACACAGCGGCCGCACAGCAGGAGGGGCAATGGGCATCTCCATGCCTGCATGAGCGTGGAGCGCCGCATGCTCCGAATACACCAGCGCCAGTCGCAGCAGCAAGGAGCCATCCAGCTCCAGCTGCATAAGATTGGCCGCAATGTGGCGGGAGTCGGCGAGCGGATGGACCGCATGACGGCGGCCATGGACCGCATGACGGCGGCAATGGAGGACAATACTGCAGCGCTGGTGAAGCACCGCAGTGTTGCAAGCAGGCGCCACCACCAGCTGTTGAGCCGGCTGTCCACCTATAGTCGCTCAAATTATGTGGCAGCAAATGCCACCACCCAGCTGTCGCGGCGCTCGTTGACCCAGCAGCACCAACTGGTCCAGTGCTGCGAGGACATTACCCGGGTGCTGGAGCACTTGACCACCGCCGTTACCGCACTGCATACACCTGTGCTACCGGCCATTGTGGGGGGAGATGATGCGAGTGAGGGTGCCTCCAGTGTGAGCAGCCACTCTGCCACGCAGGCCCCCCCACCTAGGCGCAGCACCAGGGCTACGCCTGGTACAGCTGCCCAGGATGAGGAAGAGCCTCACAGGCGCCTGGGAATTGTGCGCCGGAGGCGCCAATGACATTGTGTCAGGGACACAGGCGCAGGCTGAAGCTAAGCCTGCCATGAACCTTCACATGCAGTATGCAGGAATACTGCATTTTGTAAATAGTTGTTACCATGACCCTTTTTTCTTGTGAATCAAACAAATACATTTATTTTGCTGCACACATTCGCCTTGTGTAATCATTACATTTTGCATGCAATTGTGATATGTGGGGTGGGGGAAGGGGGTGGGCTAGAAATTGTTAGCTGTGATGTGGTTGCGACGTCTGTGGCCTTCAGCTGGGTTCTCCCCGCGTGCATGGTGCGCATGTGCTGGTGGCCGGTCGTCCCCCTCAGATTCACTGCCTGAGATGTCAACTGGTATCCGGCGCTTGGTTGCAATGTTATGAAGCATTGCACAGACAGCCACAATGCGGCAGCACGCTGCAGGACTGTAATACATGGCCCCACCTGTCTTGTGCAGTATACGGAACCTGCTCTTGAGCAGGCCAAATGTCCTTTCAATACAGTTCCTTGTCCGGATGTGCGCAACATTGTAGCGCCGTTGCTGAGGTGTGGCAGGGTTGAGGTAAGGGGTCAGGAGGTATTCCCGTAGGGCGTAGCCACTGTCGCCTGAATGAGAGGAGCAGATGTTGATTGCCTGTGCAGCGCAGTTACTTCATAGCAATGTGACATTGTCGACAAAGTGTACTTACCAAGTAGGTGTCCTTCCCCAAACTCTCCCCTGATCAGTCGTGTGTGGAGTCCGCTGTGCCTGAAGATAAAGGAGTCATGGGTACTCCCTGGGTACTGGGCCACAATGTCAGTGATGATGGTCTTGGCATTGCAGACCATCTGTATGTTGAGGGAGTGGTAGGACTTCCTGTTGCGGTACATATACTCCGTGCCAGCTGGTGGGCAGATGGCGACGTGGGTACAGTCTATGCAGCCGAGGACATGGGGAAAATGGGCAACATTATAAAATTGTAGTTTTGTCAGGTCCAATTCCTGTTGGCTCGTGGGAAATGTGATGTGCCGGTGGAGCTGGCTGAGCATGGCGTCAACAAAAGTGTGGAGGCAGCGTGACATGGTGGGCTGGGATATCCCCCCAGCAGCGGCTACTATGCCCTGGAAACTGCCGGAGGCCAGGAGGTGCAGGCTGCACAATACCTGCACATGTGTGGGCACAGAATTGTTTCGCCTTGTTGGGTGCTGCATGATGGGGTCGAGTTCTTGTATCAGCCAGGTGATCATTTCCCCATTCAGCCTGTATTTTGCATAAATCTGTTCTCTGGTTTGGCCCAGCAAGGTGACCCGCTGCCGGTAAATCCTTGCCTGCCTCATGCGTCTCCTCCGTGCTGCTCGCTGTAGCCTTCGCCGCCTCACCACCATGTACATCCCAGGCATTGTGGAACGCCTAATGCTGCTGCTGAATGTCCTTATGTGTGATTGGTCAGGCCTGGACCTGTTGGTGATTGGCTAACAGTTTTTCAAATTTTGGTTAATCATGGCTTTTATGGTTACCACCTGCTTTGAGTTGTCCTTAAATTGCGCCGCGCAAACGTGCGATTTAGCGCTTTTTCGCTAATGTATTTCTTTCATGAATGCCGATTGAGACAATATTGCGTTTCGCTATTCATTTCGCAGATTCCGTGGTTGGTCGCTATTTCCGTATCGCTAATGCTCGACTTCCCGGAGTCTGCGACTATTACAGCGTAATCGCTATTCCGATCGCTATTATTTTTTAGCGATTTCGCTATTTCGTACTTGAATGCCGATTCCGTGTTTTGCACCCGCAATTGCGTTTTCGCAGCCATTGCGGGCGCTATTTCGCTTCATGAATCAGGCTGATAGGTCCATAGGTTTGCTGCCTGTGCTGATGACAATTCACTCTTTACTGCTTTACTGCCTTACAGCAATCCAGTCTTGCTAGAATGTATCATGGAACATGCAGAGATGTTAGGATACATGTTATGCAAAGATAAATCTGAAGTATTTCCCTTGAAGTTCACTTGCCCTCCAGATGTCTTGGGAGAGATGGGTCTGAGATGGCAACACGCCCTTTTAAGACAATAAGGGCCTTATTAAGAGTGTGGTAAAGCAATTTTCTTAAGGGTGTCTGTCTCAGCCATTCGAACTTGCTTGTGGTCTCCGGACCTGAAATTACAGGGTCCTCAAAAATATTCGACAGAGTAATCCAGAATCTACAAACTCTGGACAAACCAGAACCAAACCTGTTTGGTGGGCCCACAGGCAGCTGCAGGGACTAGCCCATGATCATGCTGCTCTTACACAAAAGAAGCAGCAGTGAAAGCTCCCCCAAGCTCTCCCCTCATATTCTCCACCCTCCTTCCACTGACTGGCACCTGTGCCAAGGGCCTCCAAAAAGCCTATGCACCCAATCACCACCTGCTTCTAGAAGGTGGCAAAAGGATGCAAATTTGGATACAGTATTCCACCCAAAAGGGGAAAATACACAGGTTTGCACCTTCTGTTCTCAGATCTGCAGGTAATTCCTCATTCTGGGTAAAATAACTTGTTATCCCTGGATTTAGATGCAGGGATATTGGAGGTGCAAGATAATAAAAAAAAATGTTTTAATTGGTTAACTTGTTTCCAACGTATTACTTTCACAATGGCTCTGTGACACTTTTCAGCCCGCCTTATGTTTCTGAGGTACTGTTATGCCCTGCGTTATATGTCCAGCCTGCTTGCATTTATCTGCCTTTTTTTGCTCATAGGTATGACAGCATATCTGTCTAAATAGACTAAGGGGGCGATTACGATGGAAGCTTTCCAACCCCCATCGTCGGTTTCAATTCCGACCAGCTGATTATGTATCAGGCCTGTCATTCCAGCTGGATTCCGACGGGCTCAAGAAGCCCATCGGCCAGTCGAACCGACTCTCAATCCCAAAGGGTGGGCCTTCCCGCCCTTGGGATTACGATGTACGGTTTCCGGCATGGTTTCCATGCCGGCCTGTCCGACATGTCTGACATGGAAACCATGTCGGAAAGCCTGCTTGGGGGCCCCCAGCAGGGTCCCCTTGTGTGTGCGGCCTCCCGTTGGGGGTTGTGGAGGTACCTACTGTGCCCCCCTGTTGATCCCTGCACCACGTGGCAGGTACATTGAGGTGCCGGCCACGGGTGCAGGGATCAACAGCCCCTCCCATTTCCCTATGGGAGCATGAATTGCGGCAGGTTTGGGAGCATTATGTATGCTCCCATAGGGAAATGTAGGAATGCGACCGAACAGTGTTCGTTGCATCCTAATTAGGCGGTCTGGACCACCGACCAAAGGTCGATTGGCCCCAGGACCAAGACAGTGTCCGTCCGCCCGACATCGCAATTAGGCCCCTCTGTTTTCAATAAATAAATACATTGGGATTTGGGTCCGCGTCTATCATCCACTGACTTTTTAAACCAGCCTCTTTCATCTGTTGCTTGAGACTGTTCATTATATCTTGGCTGAGCCGGTATTCACACAGAATATTGAGTTTTAAATATCGGACAGACAAGAAAATAGAGTCAGAAATATTGTGACATGGAAATATAGACAGCAAGAATATTGATGTCAATAATATCGATTTTTATGTAAGTAATATCCAATTTTTAAATATCGAAGTCATTAATATTGTTTGCAAAAATATAGTTGTTTAAAATATTGTTTTTAATTTATTGTTATGTATCTTAGTATATATTTTAAATGTATATAAAGTAATTTTTATATACTCATTTTTTATGTTTTTAATATATTTGTTGAATTTTTAGTAGTTATTAAATAAAAATGTATTACATTTTGGGGCCGATTCCGATCCGGTAAAATGCCCCACAATTTGCTGTACGGAGCGTTTTTCCCGTACAATTCGTATACATACAACGTCCCCGTACGTACGTTCAAGTACGATCCTAACCCAAAGCAGATCTATGTACAATTGGTACCGAACACCATACGACCAAAAAATACACACGATTCATATCCGGGTCACGCAGTACACGCCGTCCGTACGTAAACAGGCAGCAGTTTCCGGCCCAGCAAGTACGATTCGTGTCGAGGACACTCCATACGACCCTATTGATACGGGAGCTGAAAACGTCCGTAAAAGCAGAGTCCGGCCCGAACCGCACCCCGATAAGCGACAGACACGCCATGAACCCCATCGACCGTGTCATCCTAGTCCTGTACGCCTACAACCTGGTGCATAGAAACCGACGACGGCGCAGATGGTGAGTACAACGTACCTCAACAATGCAAGTGTACCTGTACAGTGCGTCACACGCTCGCGTATATCACCATTGCAATAGTGATACGAGCCGCACACACGCCATGAATGTTGGGGTACGGTGCGTCACACGCTCGCGTATATCACCATTGCAATAGTGATACGAGCCGCACACACGCCATGAATGGTGGGGTACGGTGCGTCACACGCTCGCGTATATCACCATTGCAATAGTGATACAAGCCGCACACAAGCCATGAATGTTGGGGTACGGTGCGTGACATCTATGGGGTGGGTGGATATGACTCCCAGCAGTGCCCAGACACATGAGGGGTGGGTGGATATGACTCCCAGCAGTGCCCAGACATAAGAGGGGTGGGTGGATATGACTCCCAGCAGTGCCCAAACACATGAGGGGTGGGTGCAGAGGACTCCCAGCAGTGCCCGGACACATGAGGGGTGGGTGCAGAGGACTCCCAGCAGTGCCCAGACATAAGAGGGGTGGCTGGATATGACTCACAGTAGTGCCCAGACATAAGAGGGGTGGGTGGATATGACTCCCAGCAGTGCCCAGACACATGACGGGTGGGTGGATATGACTCCCAGCAGTGCCAAGACATGAGAGGGGTGGGTGCAGAGGACTCCCAGCAGTGCCCAGACACATGAGGGGTGGGTGCAGAGGACTCCCAGCAGTGCCCAGACATGAGAGGGGTGGGTGCAGAGGACTCCCAGCAGTGCCCAGACATAAGAGGGGTGGCTGGATATGACTCACAGCAGTGCCCAGACATAAGAGGGGTGGGTGGATATGACTTCCAGCAGTGCCCATACACATGAGGGGTGGGTGGATATGACTCCCAGCAGTGCCCAGACATGAGAGGGGTGGGTGCAGAGGACTCCCAGCAGTGCCCAGACACATGAGGGATGGATGGATATGACTCCCAGCAGTGCACAGACACATGAGGGGAGGGTGGATATGAATCCCAGCAGTGCCTAAACATGAGAGGGGTGGTGCAGAGGACTCCCAGCAGTGCCCAGACATGAGAGGGGTGGGTGTAGAGGACTCCCAGCAGTGCCCAGACATAAGTGGGGTGGGTGGATATGACTCCCAGCAGTGCCCAGACACATAAGGGGTGGGTGGATTTGACTCCCAGCAGTGCCCAGACATGAGGGGGTGGGTGCAGGGGACTCCCAGCAGTGCCCAGACATAAGAGGGGTGGGTGGATATGACTCCCAGCAGTGCCCAGACATGAGAGGGGTGGGTGCAGAGGACTCCCAGCAGTGACAAACATAAGAGGGGTAGGTGCAGAGGACTCCCAGCAGTGCCCAGACATGAGAGGGGTGGGTGCAGACGACTCCCAGCAGTGCCCAGACATAGGAGGGGTGGCTGGATATGACTCACAGCAGTGCCCAGACATAAGAGGGGTGGGTGGATATGACTCCCAGCAGTGCCCAGACATGAGAGGGGTGGGTGCAGAGGACTCCCAGCAGTGCCCATACATAAGAGGGGTGGGTGGATATGACTCCCAGCAGTGCCCAGACATTAGAGGGGTGAGAGCAGAGGACTCCCAGCAGTGCCCAGACACACGAGGGATGGGTGGATATGACTCCCAGCAGTGCACAGACACATGAGGGGTGGGTGGATATGAATCCCAGCAGTGCCCAGACATGAGAGGGGTGGGTGCAGAGGACTCCCAGCAGTGCCCAGACATGAGAGGGGTAGGTGCAGAGGACTCACAGCAGTGCCCAGACATGGGAGGGGTGGGTGCAGAGGACTCCCAGCAGTGCCCAGACATAAGAGGGGTGGGTGGATATGACTCCCAGCAGTGCCCAGACATGAGAGGGGTGGGTGCAGAGGACTCCCAGCAGTGCCCAGACATGAGAGGGGTGGGTGCAGAGGACTCCCAGCAGTGCCCAGACATGAGAGGGGTGGGTGCAGAGGACTCCCAGCAGTGCCCAGGCATGAGAGGGGTGGGTGGATATGACTCCCAGCAGTGCCCAGGCATGAGAGGAGTGGGTGAAGAGGACTCACAGCAGTGCCCAACAGTATGGGGTGGGTGCAGAGGACTCCCAGCAGTGCTCAGTTATAGGGGGGCATTATCATCACCATACAACAACTACATAGGTGTATGTTTACATCCCAATTACAGCAGTGTCCCACTCCACGGAGGATGGATTTCTGTCACACACTGCGTGACACACCACATGTGGGTATGATGTCAGATCCCACATGCATATCCACCCATGGAGGTTGCAGGCAACCTACACACCCTACCATCATGACACAATAGTGTATAGTCATGTAACAGCCCACCAAACAAATAGAGCAAAAAAGAAAAACACACTGTCATGTACATCCCTGGCCTGATATGAATGTCTAGGTGGTGAAACATCGACTCTCTCATGGAAGGAACAGGGTTGAAACCCCTTAGATACAAAGCACTAAATTGTGAGTCTTGTGCACACATACCCTGCATAACAAATCCAATCATAAGGGTAAGGCTGTGATCATACATCTGCATAGTGTGAAAAAGGGTGATGGTGTCCATGAAGGCATTTCTACATATTACAAACATAAGTATAGAGAGTAGCATGTATGGCACAGACTAATGAGCAGAACTCATTTGTGAGCAGGCATGGCCATTGCTGAAGGGAACGTTCTACAAAATAATAAATCTGCACACAAGTCAGCACAACAATTGTGCAACTGTCTGTAGTGAAGATCTCATGTGTCACTGAGAAAGGGACACTCTTTGGGACAATGTCTGTAGGCAAACTGAACACACACAAACAAAGATTATTTGCTGCTACATTGTGATGGCACATAGATACCATGGTCCACCTCATTACCATCATAAAATAGACACCTTTCACAATCCCAAAACATTACCATGACACCAACTCCTAGGCACACAGCACCTAAAGCAAGTACCTGAAATGCAATAGCTTAGAATGAAAAATAAAATGCTTTATTCAGCTCCAAAAGGAAAAAGATTTCAGAAATGAGTCCCGGCTCAAAGAAGGCCAGTGGCCAGTCCACAATCATGTTTTTCTGGTGGTACGTTAGGGAGGTTGTCAACCCATGATGGAGTTAAAGGGTTGTGGACCCATGGGGGGCATCATCTGGGTCAGTGACCGGCACCGCAGGGACAGTAGAGGGAAGGGTAGGTGTTGTGGGTGCAGGGGGGGGAGGAATTCTCCTCAGTGGCTTGTGCAGCGTCAAAGGTGGAAATGAATTCAGTGCTGCACACTGCTGCCAGTTCAGCTAGACCACCACCTGCACCCGGGGACACAATGGGAGTGGAGGTAGAGGGCTGTGAGTCTTTCAGACTTTGTCTGTGGCTGCGTGCCTGCCGTCTGACCCCAGTCCCTGTGGGTGAGCCTGCATCCCCCTGAGATTGCGTGCCAGGAGATCTGCGCTTACACTTCCGTGGTGGTGTGCTGGGTGTCTCTGTTGGTGTGCGTGATCTTGTGTGTCTGGGTGTGCTTTGGACAGGTATGGGAGAGGGGGGTGTGGATGGGTCTGAAGGAGTGGGGGGGCGGACCACTGCAGGAGGGCAACTGCTGCCATCAGTGAGGAGACAACTGAATAATAGAACCTCTGAACTGACCTGTATCTTATTCACAACTGATAATTAATCTAATACATTTCTATAGAGATGCAATCAATCTGATGCAATCAAATTTATTGGAAACAATAAAAGCTGAAGAAACAGGATATTTTAACTGTAAAGAACCTACTGGGATCTCTAATACATTGTTGTCTTTTGTATGTATTTTGTTTGCACTATGTCACTATTCAGAGTGTGTTTGATTAGGTATGCATGATGAAGAATGTGTGAGTCTTTGATAGCATTATTTTTGTTGTGGGGTCTGTATTAACTTTATTTCACTTGCTAAAAATGCATTTTGCACTTAAATACCTATAAAATATGAAAAAATGATGAAATGTTTACTTGATTTTAAATGTTAAATGACAATAAATAACGAACCAAAGTACTCCATGTTTATGTGAATACTTTCAGATTGATTGCATCTCTATAGAAACGTATTAGATTAATTATCAGTTGTGAATAAGATACAGGTCAGTTCAGAGGTTCTATTATTCAGTTTTTTGTGCTCACTCCCTCCTCTAGACCTAAAATTAGTATTGGGAGTACCCTTGTTCCATTTCCACAGCCATCAGTGAGGAGTCCATGGACGATAGAATCCGACGTTGGTCAGACATGTTAGCTGACATGCCCTCCATGAATGACAACAACTGTGTCAGTATTCGAGTCTGGCCATGGAGGACAGTCAGCATTGATGTCTGACCAACATGAATCTGCCTGAGTAGGTCCACAGACTCGGCACTGAGGGCAGCAGTGGAGACAGGGGCAGGGGCTGCGGTGCCGGGGACGAAGGAGACATGGGGGGCAGCACGGACAGAAGGGACTCTAGCAACTGGGAGGGTGGAGATGGGTCTGGAGGAGGTGGGGACAGACACAGTGATGGAAGATGCTGTCGCCGCGTATTCCCCCCCCTCCTCCTGGGAGTTAGAAGCCGAACCGTCCGCATGATAAGACGTGTCGCCTTCCAAAGGTCCGGCCGCCTGACTCCCTTCACCCTCCGTGCCACTGGCTCCCTCTGACTCCTCAGCACTGGTGGCACTGCGGCTGGGTCCCTCCTCCTCGTCCGTGCTCATGTCTCCTCTTGTGTTGGTTGATGATGCTGTTGGCAAGGAGAAGAAACAAAAATGCATCAGTAACCTGTACACATCTGACACATGAGCACAAAATTAGTTGGTCACACTGCAAATCATGGCATGCATCATGAGTAACAGCCAGATAACTCAGCACATATTTAAGACTAGTACTGCACAGTTGGTATAGACACAATGCTACTTGGACACAAGGATCCAAATAACAGACCAGGCCACAACTTGAATGAGAGTCACACTGAGGAGCTTCTGTTTGTTTACAGGAGAGCAGATCTATACAATGAAGTTATGCCACCTCAAGTTCACAAAGAAATAAACAGTTTTAGTGTAGTTCCTATATTCCCAATAGGCTTTGCGCATTGGAATAACATAAACAGCAGTTTAGACGTAGGACTGAGGTCATTTAGGTCTCTACTGACTATGTTAGACGTAATTAGTTTTGCCAGCTAGCTCAGAAGTCACTAGAAACTTTCTTGAATGAACAGGAAGGGGTTAACTTTCCTGAATAGACAAGAAGGGATTCGTTTCTGACAACCGCATAAACATGACAACTTTGCTCCCTCAGAATACAGAGTATATCTCTAGAGTCGTGTGAAAACAATAGACAGCTATTTCACTCAGTCAATCGTGCATGCTTAATTTCACCAGGAGTGCAGAGAAATAGAGAGACGGGCGTTTTCAATAAAAGGTGTTATTTATTGAGCAGTCTTCTTTCTCATGCAAGAGAAGTGAGTTGCCACAATTGCAATACTTATCATAAAGTAAAGTGCGTACAGTAAAAGGAGTATTATGAAATAATACTGTAAAAGCATTGATATGGTTTCTTAGCCATATGATACTTTAAAACGGATAAAATATATACATACAAAAAAACATTGACTAACGTACTCAACTGGTGCATCTAAGATACGCCTACCCCGGTGTATCTGACCTAAGCCTAATACGTGGGAAGGAGTAAGTAAGTTGCAGTTTAAGTTAAGTTGTTTTTTTGCCAAGAATCTGAATCAAGAATTCTCTTAAGGGTTTAGTCAGCTCCGTACCTTGGTAAACAAATGTAGGAGGTCTTGTATCTCTCTCAGGACTCGATCTCCCAGCAACCCGCAAGGGTGACTGGAAACACCGGAGCTGGATTTCTCGGCAGGAGAAAAGACAGCGTCTCTCTCAGTGCGTCAAATGGGAGGGTCGGCTTCCTTCGGCACTCGCATCAGCTGGGCGTCGGGCAAGTAGATAGCCGCTCTGCTCCAAACCACCGTGTGTTTGCTTAAGGCAACGTTGGTATATTTATACCTGGAAGGTGCCGGTTGGACATAAGACGTCACTAAGAACTAACAGTTCTTTCTGGACTCCAGGAGTTCTTGTGCAAATCAAAACAAAAGCAGGGGGATTTCCCGGGCTGCTGGAGGCTTGGTTTGTTTAAAGAACGCGTTGTACTTTCTAGGAGTCTATGGGAGTAGCCTTGCCGTATTTGGACTGCATGGGCTATGACTAGATATGGACATGATTCCTATGCCTTTATAAGGATATGTTTTGTTATAACCATATAAGGGCATGAATCGGGTATATATTGATTAGGGTCCTAGATAGATTCACAACACCCACTCCACATCTTAATGTCCATCATTACTTAAATACTAAGCAATACTAAACATATAACGATGCATGTGTTTTCCAACCCACCCCAAAATACATAAATTGCATTTGAAGTGGTGTATGGTATATACACGAAAATGAGTATTTATACTGTACGTTTTTCAAGCAGTGTTATCATTCAGGAAATGCATATATAAATATTAGCTGAATGAATTGCGAAAATTACATTTATGAAATGGCTCTGAATACAGAAAAGAAGGTCGAGACCATTCCATCACACATTTATACAATACTGTACATGTGCTAGAGGTTGAGGTAAAATATTGTCTCTAGTATCTCTAAAAATAGAAGCTCTGTTCTCTAAGCATAGTTCTACTTTAAGCAGAGTACCATGTGCCAGAAAAAAAGGTAAATATTTTGGAAGTGGAAAAAATAGTTCCAAATGTTTTCAGTAGTTTTGTTTATCAAAAACTGAAGGCCGAATTCAGAGTTCAGGGAACGCTGTTTGCTCGTTGTTTTAAAAGTTATTCTCGTTGTTCAGGGGAGAACATCATATCAGACAGGCTTGCGAAAAATTGGTCTACAACATCAGGTGAAAGTTCGACCAAGTTCGAAAAAGTTGAAATTGTGCATGTGTGAGAATGATTGCTATCATCGATGTTGGGATCAGCAATGCTCACAGAAGGTTGTACCTGTTTGATGCTGCTTTCCTCTCGTACTTCACCGCCACCTACTCGTAATGGTGAAGTCTCAACGAATGCCGTCATCAGAATAGGTAGCCGCTGGGGACAACACGTTGCATGAGTCGTTACCGGACCTAGCAAAGTATCGATATCCATTGGTACTGCTGATGGTAGTGTAAGACAGACGTCCAACACACATTCTTCTCCGCGTAGCAGACATCGAAGCACAGGTAAGATGCAATTCTGCCAGATTGGTCTGAATGAAAGAAACCATGTTGTATTCAGATCTCTTAGCCACGCTAATCCGATGACTTTAGTGATTCGGTCTCGGTAGCGTATTGCTAGGATCGTCTCTTCCATTGTAGCTGGAGCTTTGTCTGTGGCTTGGCTTGCCATATCGGAGCAGAAGGATCAAAAATAAAATTCCTGCTAGGAGTCCCAAAAGAAGAGGCAGGCCGCCGAAAAGGGAATGGACAAAATTCGGAAAAATGCCCAGAACTGTTTCAAAGGGTGCTAACAGTCCCGAAAAAGTTGTCTTAAATACATGTGCGATGCCACTGGTATCAGACATGTTTAAGATTTGACCTAACATTTCTACGAAATGCACGGGGCAGTTTGTTGATAATAGTGTATGTATCTCTGCCGCTGTCCTTGCAACTTGCAGATCATACGTCTCTTTGGACGAGGTTAAAGGCACAGTTGTCTGTAAAAGAATAGACTTCATTCTGCTTAAAGTATCAATTCGAATAGAAGAGATATTCAAAGAAGGCCATTTTGCCGCCTCCATGTCTGGATTGCTGTTTGGATACAATACTTGCATACAGCAAGTAACCATGGAAGTAACGCTCACGAGATAGGCTTTTCCGGGCACCATGCCACAACAGCTGTGGTCACTTATTAAAACGTAGCTGCCATTGGAAAGCTGTCTGACAAATGGCTCTAACTGTGTCGCAGGAGTGCCATGCAGGAGACATGAAAGGTTATTTGATGAACCTGCGCAGGCAACATGTAAGTTAATACCTTGACACAGAAGTGTACCGCTTAGTCATTTTTTACAATTGTTACCACTAAGGAATACCTCTTTTTTCCCTTCACTATAACATTTGTGTGTATAAGGTAAATTCCATGTTGACTTGATGTATCCTTTACCCAACCTTTCATACAGGCCTGCTGGTATATATTTTTGACAATACTTAAACTGGAAAGTTGTTATCGGAATTGTAATTGTTCTGTGTATTATCCATTCAATGACAGGTCTCTCTGACATTGTCAATGGTAATCTCTCAAGTTTTTCAATGCTCAGAATCATATAGTCTGCTCCTTTTTGTGCCAAACTGATTTGTTTATCAGTAAGGTTAAACATAGAAAATAATGACGTTATGTTGATTAGACGCCATGGCACGTAGCCTGAACGCAGGTTTTGCAACGTCCAGCCAAGTTGTACAATAGAACGCAATTGGGACTGACCATGTTGTAACATTAGTAAGTCCTGCTCTATTATATCAATAGCAGATGATACAATGCTGTCCAGTGAATATATTCTGGAGGACAGAGTTGTTAAACCATTGTCCACTACAGAAAGTGATTTTTCCAAATTTATACGATCAATTTCTCGTATTTTTTCTGCAGTTTCAATTTGTGTTACTTTCCAAGCTTCGTTGTAAGCAGCGTATATACCGGCGTATATGAAACGTTATTGACGCTGTTTGCGTGGTCCCAGTATGAAATCACGCAAGTCAGCACCGTCTTTAAGTAAAGATAAGTGTTGCTTAATTTCAGCCAGTGTGGATTTTTGTAGCCATTCGAGGCATAGTTTCCCTACACTGTATGTTGTAACTATCCCTGGATGTTGTCTATGTGAGTATCTTGGGTCTGGCCTGTTCTGTTTTAACCCCTGTAATTTGTTCAGGAATCTATCTTGACAGTTATTTCTGTCTGTGGGCCAGATCAACCATTTTTTCCAATCAGGATTTGTTCTGTTTTGGTGTAAAATAGGGGATACGTCTATCTCCACATCTGTAGTGCTATTGCTATCAGGTATGGGCTTTGGAATAGACGGTTTATTTAAATCATTTATCTTGGCTAAACCAAGACAGGTTGTTTGCTGAATGGTGTCATTCAGGAATATTATCTGTTCTGGGATCATGCAGGCTCTAAATAATGCTTCTAGACCTTGTACCTGCCAGTCTTTTGAACCCCAGATGTTTTTTGTTTCAATGTTGTTTTTCCAAAATTCAAAACCAAATGTAACCATTTTTTCATAAAATGTTTCAGAATAAATCAATTTAGTATTTGTCAACATTGTTTTCATTCCTGTCTTATTTAACATTTTAAAATAAAACGTTTCTGGATCACTGTTGTTAAACCCTGAGAAGTATTGGAATTTCTCATAAAATGTTTTTGAGCTGCCTTTTGGCGGAGTTGGACTATGTTCCCATTGATTATAATTAAAAACATTTCTAGGTTGAGCAGATTCATGCAAATAGTGATGACCAAAATGATTATAGCAATACATTTCTTCATAATTTGATGAACCCTGTAAATAATCATGTTCTGTGAATTTAGCTGACATTACTAAATCTGACATCATATTATTAATATTTTCAAAGTCCCAATCATCAGAGAAAGTACTTGGTTTTACAAAGTCACTCAATAAAACCTTGAACTGATGTCGATATTTCAGGAGCTCAATCGGGCCATGAATTTCATTATTTGTTTTGTCCCATGCTACCCCACCGGGTATTGGATTGGCTGTGATGTTCACTGATGACAGTTCTCTTTTCTCGATGTGAGAGGATCTGTGAGGCTTTAGGACCAAGTTGATGTTCTGACTTGCTGTGTCCATTGTACTATATTTTCCTTCAATGAATTTTCCCAAACATAGAACCATGATGAGCCAAAGTAGGAGGAAAAGTACACCTAACACAATCCAAAATTCAATCCATGGTGAAATCAGATATGTTTCTTTTAGTTGATGAAAAAGTTCAGTCATTTTTTCTTTGAAAGTTTTTGTTGCTGGCGTTTCTTCATGCTCGCTTGGATCAGCAGAAAAAGTCATCGAAATTGATGAAGTAGCCAGATGCAGTTCTGTCAATTGTTGGAATTGCTTCCGGATTCTCATTTGTCTTTGCATTTTTCTTTGTTTCATTAGTATAGTCTGAAGCTACATCGTTGTAGACAGGTGTTTCTTGACGAACTGTTGCAATTTGGTTTTCAAGAGGCACAAGTTCCATGGCTTTGTTGCATAGTCCTTTTTTATTCACTGCAGGTTTATCAAAAGTGATTAGTCTTTCAGCTTGAACCTCTTGGATTGTAGCAAGATTTGGTCTTCTGCTACTTCTTGGGAGTCCACTGGGCCTACTACTTATTATTGGCCACATGATTGTGGTTTTACCAGGTCGATTGATACAACTCGGTTCTCCTTTTTACCAGCAAGGGGCGGTAGTACTACTGATCTTGTTCCGCTGACAGCTAAGACAGGTACTGCTTTTCTGTAAGAAGGCCCAAATTCCTTCTTCACCGCGATCTTTTCTCTGACCAGATCCCCAATTTTTGGAATCCAGACAGGTCTTGCTGGGACAGGTGGTTTCTCATCAGTGGCTGTTGGCTTTAACTTTATGTTACTTAGACTTCTTCTTGTTTCATTTAAGTCCTGTAAAACAGCCAAACGGTCTTTGATATCAAAGGATTTTTCATTCACCACTGAAGTCTGACAATCTAAATCCTGGATGTGCATTCTAGTACCGAACAATAGTTCCTACGGAGTGATACCTTTTAGAGAATTTCTTGGCAGATTGTTAAGACTACGTTGGACACTTGTTAAATGTTTGGCCCACCCATCACCCGAACCTAATACCCTCGCCGTTATAGATTGCTTTATGTCACGGTTTTTGTCTTTCCACTACCGCATTTCCCTCAGGATGGAAGGGAGAAGAGTACCGCAATGCAATGCCCATGCTGGCCATCGCCTCTTTGTAAGCTTGAGAGCTAAACGCAGGACCCTGGTCAGAATGTAGCATGCCAATTGCGTATGTGCCGATAAAGACTCGCAAATCTATTATAACAGTTCTGGTGTCAGCCGAGCGCTGGGGTCTACATCTTAAGTGAATCTAGTCTTAATAATTATGGGACCGCCTTTTTCCTTCTGGATTTTTGCGTATAGATAGCCTGAGGCTTTCTAATAAAGGTATCTGGGCTGGTGTCTCGCCTGGTTCCCCACTGCAATCTCTATTGCAGTTCTGACAATTAGTAGCAAAGTTGTAAATTTGCACGCACATTCCCGGCCACCAGTATTGTGATTGTAATGCTATTACAGATGTCAAGATCTCTTGGTGCCTCAGACCCAGTCCCATATGTGCTTCTTGAATCAAGTAAGCCCTCCGGTTCGTGTTTGGAATTGCTCTATCCCCCACTCCAGGGATTTGATCAAAAGGAATGTAGTTTGCATCAATTATGTATTTATTTCCGAGTGCATAATTTAAAGGTAACGCCGCATAGTTGCCTGTCATTGAGACTTTTACTGCTAGTAGCGTTTCACCGTCTATTTGTTTTTTAGTACGCTTTTTTGTGACTACGGAAGCCGGTTGAGCCGCTGCCGTTGTGGCTCTGTTAGCCAATGAATTCCCTGCAACGTGAACGCCATCACGTTGATGACTCAGTGTATGTATCACGTGAGTCTTTCGTAGTTCTTTCTGCAAAAGAACTACTTGTTCCCATAGCTTTTTATGCTTTATTGTGGCACCTGTGTCATCTTTGTAACCATTTTGAATCCAGGTCTGCATGCCCTTATTGTAAGACTGGACGCAGTAATGCGAATCGCACACTATTAGTGTGGGGAATTCGCTATCGGCATTTTCAAGCGCCATCTTTAAAGATCTTATTTAAGCTCGCTGAGCTGTACTGTTTCTGAGTGATTCAGTTTTGGTGATTATCGGTCTGAATTTACCAAAGCGCCAGCGACCTTTAACAATCGCGCACGCTGCATTGGAGGATTTTTTATCCACATCGTAGTGTTGTGCAAATCTGTCCATGTAGATTACACAGCTGTACTGTTCTAGAGGCAGAATTTCGATTGACAGAGGGTATTCTCGTTCGTATTCTAGATTTTCTAGTTTTTTCATTTTCGGGTCAAAAAAATGTTTCACGTCTTCTGCAGCAAGAGAATTTTCCCATTGTATCCATTTTGGATCTAATGCCACAGTTTTCAGATTGCGTGGACTTGTTAATGCCTCAAGCGCTGATTCTGCTGTTAAAACAGATATCCTTTTGCCTTGGGTTAGGGCTCTTTCTTTTGCTACAGCAGTTTGAACCGCAGTCAGAATTTTTTCAGTAGAACTGAATTTCATTTCAGCTTGTGTGTACAAATGTGATTTGTAAGCTATTGGTACCGTTTCTCCCTCATTAGAGGTCAGGTACGTGAATCTGCATCTTCCTGGGATGACTCGGATTACAAGGTTGTGTTCGTTTGCGCGTGTTTGCAGTTTTGTTTTAGTTAACATGTCTGTTTGTAATGATCTTAAAATTTCTGTGTGTTTCTGAGTCCAATTGATTGGTTTGAAATCAGGTTTTATTAATTCATAGAGAGGTTTAACCCTCTCTGCATAATTTAGAATGTATGTTCTTCCGAAATTCAGGAAACCTAGTATTGATTGTAAGTTCTTCAGCGTTTGTGGTGCTTGGAGTACAGCACATTTCTCTAAGTAATTGTCTGCTAGGCTTTTGCCTTCACTTGATAATTCATATCCTAAAAACAGGACAGTTAGGTGAGCAATTCCTGACTTTTTAAAGTTGAATTTGTACCCTTCAGCTGCGAACCCAAGTATTATGGTGTTCACTCTTTTTAAGTGAGTCTCCAGGTCATCATCTGTGAGATAGATGTCATCGACATAAGATAATGCCTCATCATCATATATTTGTAGTAACTCTGTTACCCTTGCTGAGAATAATCCTGGGCTGTTCTTGAATCCCTGTGGGAGTCGACAGAATTGTTTTTGCGACCCCATTGTTGAGAAAGCGGTCAAATACCTGCTTTCAGGTGCAATGTTTTGACGAAAGAATCCATTAGAGATATCTAATGTCCTTTTATATTTTTTGCGCACGATGTTATTCATTAGTACTGCACTGTGTGAGTTTTGTACTGCAAATGTTTTGCAACAGGAGTTTAAGTGTCTGTAGTCCAAAACTAGACGATATGAATCGTCCGGCTTGGAGACAGGAAACAAAGGATTGTTCATTTGTGAGGTGCATGTTTCAATCACCCCCTGATATTCACGTTGATCTAAGATCTCCCTGACTTGCTTTTTAGCTTCTTGCTTAACAGGATACTGCCTTTGTGCAGTCGGTTGACTTTTTAACTGGATTTTGTGGGGAGGAGAATCCTCATCCCATCCTACATGATTTTTATATAATGCAGGGGCATGGGCCACTGCCCATTTTCTTGCAAATGTGTATTTTTTATGAATTGCAATATGATTTGAGAAGGCAGGCATAATCATTTCTTCGCCATGAGGGCACTCCCTGACAAACTCTGGTGGCCAGTCTTTTTCAGCTAACAGGATATCATAGCCTTTAGATAAGTTATCCCAAAAGAGACCTCTTATTTTCCTAGTTTTGTCCCCCTCTATACGCAATGTTATCTTGTATAATTTATGGGGTTTGCTAACTCTGGTGTCTGCAGTTTCCACCTGAATGTATTCATTTGTGTCCACTGTCTCCAGAAGATTCATCAGGATCTTGCGAACTATGGTTACTTCTGCTGCGCTGTCTAGCACTGTCTGGGCCCACTCTCCGTTTTTCAGTTGTGTCCTCAGTATCCTCGGCATGTTTTATTTTAATACTGGCTACCTTCTTTCTTGGAAATTGTAATTTTTTACTTTGATGAGCAGGTTCCTTGTCTTTGGACTTGACGTGCTCTTCCTAGTGTTCTGACCGTCCTCTTCTTTCCGATTTCTGTGATGAATTCTGAAAAGATCGATAGGGACATGTATCAATATCTTGATATCTGTCAGGTTTTCTCAATTTATCCCTATCTCAAAGGTTGTATCTTTTCTCAGAGGGCTCCCTTTGGGGAGACTTGCTTCCTCGTTCTGGAGATCTATCTCTCCGCTGAGGAGACCTTCCACTGGACTGAAAACGTTTTTCTCTGGGAGTGGATTGTTTATTACCATCCCAACTCTTTTTTGGATTATTTAGATTATTTTTAATAAAAGTTTTTCAGGATTTTCAATTAGTTGTGGTTTTAGTGGTTTCCCACCCAAACTATCTCTTCCTAGTTCTTCATAGGATTTTTCTATGATTCTGGCAAGTTCAAAGGGTTGTTCTGCTATATCTGTTTCTTTCAATTTCTGCAGATATTTTGTATCGTCAATTGCCAATTGAACTAATTCTCTATATGCCTTTGTTAATTCTTTTAGTTTAACTAAAAGTTCTTCGTTTGACATTTTTTCAATGTCTGGATGTGGTGTGTAGCTGGCTAGAACCGGCCACGTGGCTCCTGGTCTACCTAGTGGACCGAGCCTGGTAATGTGATTTTGATGTTTTAGGGCGCCATTAAACCAGAGCAGGTGCTCTTGGTAAGTTAGTGGGATTTCAACGTCCTCAAAAGGAGCGTATTCCTCTGCATATTCCTCTATTTTGTAATAGTGGAAGTCTTGTGTTACAGCGTTTGCTGCTGGAAAGTGTATCCATGAATAGAATACCTCTGTCTGCCGATATTCATGGGCCTCTACCACGAATATGACTGTACCACCTCTCGGTGATAGTCCATTTTCTATAAGCTTAAGAGTTATAGTTCTTCTTACATTAACCGGAATGATTATAACATTCGGGTCTTCATTTTGGAGACTTGTGTCTTCTAACAATAGTTGAGATGCTAAAACATCTCTTTCTTCGTCACCGTCCGGCATTTTACTGACAGAAAGTTTTTTGTTGCAGAGCAAGTTTCAAGGAAACAAAGATTAGGTGCACAATATTTTGGAACACTGTATCCTTCAACGTTGACTAAACCAGAAACTAATACATAGGAATCTCTTCCTACTAAGTTCCGGTGGATATTAACCTTTTACCCACTACAGACATTTATTGGAGATTTTACGGGAAAAGGGGTCTGTGTGAAAAGCACGACTGAGTTACTCTAATGTCTTGCGTTAGATTATCGCCTTGCCAAACGTTGGGCGCCATGTAGTGTAGTTCCTATATTCCCAAAAGGCTCTGCGCATTGGAATAACATAAACAGCAGTTTAGACGTAGGACTGAGGTCATCTAGGTCTCTACTGACTATGTTAGACTTAATTAGTTTTGCCAGCTAGCTCAGAGGTCACTAGATACTTTCTCGAGTGAACAGGAAGGGGTTAACTTTCCAGAATAGACAAGAAGGGATTAGTTTCTGACAACCGCATAAACATGACAATTTTGCTCCCTCAGAATAAAGAGTATATCTCTAGAGTCGTGTGAAAACAATAGACAGCTATTTCACTCAGTCAATCGTGCATGCTTAATTTCACCAGGAGTGCAGAGAAATAGAGAGACGGGCGTTTTCAATAAAAGGTGTTATTTATTGAGCAGTCTTCTTTCTCATGCAAGAGAAGTGAGTTGCCACAATTGCAATACTTATCATAAAGTAAAGTGCGTACAGTAAAAGGAGTATTATGAAATAATACTGTAAAAGCATTGATATGGTTTCTTAGCCATAAGATACTTTAAAACGGATAAAATATATACATACATAAAAACATTGACTAACATACTCAACTGGTGCTTTTAAGATACGCCTACCCCGGTGTACCTGACCTAAGCCTAATACGTGGGTAGGAGTAAGTAAGTTGCAGTTTAAGTTAAGTTGGTTTTTTGCCAAGAATCTGAATCAAGAATTCTCTTAAGGGTTTAGTCAGCTCCGTACCTTGGTAATAGAATGTAGGAGGTCTTGTATCTCTCTCTCAGGACTCGATCTCCCAGCAACCCGCAAGGGTGACTGGAAACACCGGAGCTGGATTTCTCTGCAGGAGAAAAGACAGCGTCTCTCTCAGTGCGTCAAATGGGAGGGTCAGCTTCCTTCGGCACTCGCATCAGCTGGGCGTCGGGCAAGTAGATAGCCGCTCTGCTCCAAACCACCGTGTATTTGCTTAAGGCAACGTTGATATATTTATACCTGGAAGGTGCCGGTTTGACGTAAGGTTGGACATAAGACGTCACTAAGAACTAACAGTTCTTTCTGGACTCCAGGAGATCTTGTGCAAATCAAAACAAAAGCAGGGGGTTTTCCCGGGCTGATGGAGGCTTGGTTTGTTTAAAGAACGCGTTGTACTTTCTAGGAGTCTATGGGAGTAGCCTTGCCGTATTTGGACTGCATGGGTTATGACTAGATATGGACATGATTCCTATGCCTTTATAAGGATATGTTTTGTTATAACCATATAAGGGCATGAATCAGGGATATCTTGATTAGGGTCCTATATAGATTCACCACACAGTTGTGTTGCCCCTCAGGGCAAACTAACACACCTCACTCCCCAAGGTGAAACCGCACCCTGAGCCCAGGAAGTACTTTTTGGTGAAAACTAATGTCACGAATTCTTGGCATCTTGGGACTCAGCATACTTCACACATTCAACATGTATTGCATGTGCAAATTAGCCATCTTGTGAACATAACACGTATGTGCCTGCATGAAAGATCTCTCACAAGGAAATGCACACAAAAAACATAAACACATTCATTGAAACAGCTGGCACACTTCAAGATGAAACACTGTTAGAAACAAATGGCGTGGACCATATACCATATACATGGTCCTACGGAGGTCTTGATGGATTGACACACATTGGTCTGTACAATTGACACCAAAGGAGTCTCAAGCACTCAAGACCACTGTGGGGACATGTCTATGGAGATCAAGGCACACCATTAATCACTAATACTGGCCTCCTTCTAAAGCTGCCTGCTTATTCCAAAACATTGCAAATGTTGTTTGGTGTGCACTACCTTGTGAGACAGTTATAATGCAGACACATAAGAGTAAACTACACAATTTGTCATATGAACACATTCCAAACATAAACAACTCTCAACAAGTGTTGGGAGTGCCAAGGTACAATCATGAATGTGAGACCACTTCAAATGTGTCACTCCTCACAGGGGCATCTATCACCTGATCATACAGTTGCTAGCACATAAGACACACTGGCTGTGAAGTGGCCCACATGTCCCAAATCAGGACAATGCTTAAGCTAATGTGCCTGCAATTGTGAAGAACAAAATCATTGCTGCATCGTGGACGTACCCCTTAACCACATGGAAAATGTGAACACAGTAGTGTGCACACTAAGACAAAACAGCATTGCACCAGAACTACATACATGTTGCAAAACTCTTTGAGGCACAATCATCTCTGTAAGCAAACAACATAGCCTGTAAAGCCCCCAATGACAGCACTGTCCAGCATCACAGGGGAAGTGCATGGTGATAACTCTACCTCCCAAATTACATCCACAGCTCACAACTGACAAGGCCAAACAGGCAGGCCCATCACACCTCTCCTGCACAACACCCCCATCACTCAGTTAACGTGATTGATACAGCTCAAGAAGTGAAAACTCTGAATCAGGGTAACAAAAACTGTGCAGCAACTTTTTAAAAAGAAAACCAAGGTCACCTCGTCTGGCTGGCAATACATATTAGTCACAAACAACCAGCAACAGATTCTTGTGAATAGGCACACAGGCACTGCCCAGTGTGAGTATGCACAAGCCAAATCTTGTATCCATGGCCAGTGTGCACATGTAGCTGACACATGATAAATACAAACTATGCCAGGGACCAGTGCCACTGAGGCACACCCATGCTGAACCCACATAGAATGAGCACAGTGTTGGATGACACACATAATTAGGAGGCCAGGGTGTTGCAGGGGACTGTAGTGGGCCCACAGATCCTTGGGCCTAGAAATTGCTGACTGTCTCATGATTAACCGTTTTGTCACTATGCATATCTTGCAAATGATGTACATCATGTCTGAGTACGCAACATGGGTCATGCATGCTGCTAGGGTGTGCCTTTTAAACCTCACACTCCTATTTTGGGAATCATCATCAGTGCAAACAAATATGAAGGCCAAACACAGTGCACAGGTCGTGGCACAGGCAAGGTACCAACACATGTCACAGACCTCCCTCCCACATGATGCGCTAATCAATGTGCAGTCTAATTACCTTGCACCCTAGAAGAACATGTGCAAAATGAAAAAAACACAAACCAGGGGACACATGTGGAGGAGGGGAAGGGATGAAAAAAAGCATCAGCTGAATATGGGAAATTGAAACTACAATGCACAAATAGCCTGTCTGACCAGACCCCCCAACTGTGGGAGTGTTTCCAGGGTTCAGAGCATCTCAAGTAGCAGGTGACACACAACACTACAAACAGACATGTACCTACCCCCTTTTTGCTGCTGTCTCTCCTGCAACTGCCTATGGAGGTCCGGAAAGACCCCTTTCAGGACCTGGAGCATGTGGGGGGTGAGGTGACAGCTTCCACCATGCCGGCGTAGAGGTGACAGCTTCAGCTGGACCCAGGCGATACGCCGGGTCCAGCACCGGATGACCTGCCACCTCTTCCTGATGTTGCTTAGCCGCGGGCGAGGGCCCCCCACAGACCTGACAGCCCTGACAACGTCCAACCAGATCTCCCATTCTCGTAGGCAGTTACCTGTCAGGAAGACAAAGTGAAACAACATCACTACACCTGCTCCATGTCCCAGAGACACACACTTGCACGACATTGATGATGTGAACAGGGCATAGGATGCTGACAGGACTTGCATCATTGTCCATGCGAATTTGGCCTGTGGGCAAACCCCAATGCACTACATGCCTTTGAAAGGCAACAGATGACATAAAGAGTGCAACACACTCACTGATCATGGCACACACTGTACAACACATGCAACTGCATGGTGTGGGACAGCACGTGACATGCTGTCACATATCCCACTCCACCAAAGAACCCTCAGCAGACCACACATACACACCCTGGCACAAATCACTCGCCTGTCAGTGTCAACAGCGTATACAACCCTCACTTTGCACATGTCCCACTTGACAAAGAGGTGCCACAGGTGTTGGGCTAACTGTGCAAGTCAGGCACACAACACTGCATACGTGTCACAACAGATGGCTACAGCTGCTGCATACGCCATGCATCTGTGGTGCAAAACTTCACATACACACTCGCCCAGGTGACAAGGAACATTCACACTCCTCAATGTCCATGAGTTTAAACACAGCATTTGTACAACATCACCACAGGTCCCCAAAAGCCATAAACATCAGTGAGTACATTCAGCTGTCACTCTGGGGGGAACATTGTTACACCTCAGTAAATTATGGAAATAAAACCTGCAAGGTGTGGCACAGCAGAATGTGTCATTGACTATGCATTGAATGTCACAGTTAGCATAATGCAAGTGAGGAGTGAACACACTTGAACTACATCATGCTCTGCATGGGAGATACCACAATGTACACACCCGGCACTCACTCCAAACCACATTGCATGTCTGTTCCACCAATACACAATGGCTGTTGTGACACTCACACAACAGGTGCACAGTCAAAGCTAGTGCAGTCATCACTCACCTGCTCCCCTGGTCTCCCATACAGCTTGCTGTACTGTGGTAGGAAGGCATCCAGCAGGGCCTGGTTCTCCACCTCACTGAATGCTGGTGCCCTCTCCATGGTTAGCAAAATCAGAGTCCAGGGAATGCAGAGACAGAAGCAGTGTGGCCCACTCCAATGTTGTGCAGGCAAGTTCTCTCTCACAGACACATGCAGCCTTAAATCAGTGCTGCTGAGGGGCTTTCAGTTTCAGGAGTACAGTGTGATAGGCCAGATTACTTTGCATCCTACGTTTCATCCAATCCCTTTAAACATAAGGCCCTGACACACATTTGCATGGTTTAAAATGTGAGCCTCAGCTCAAAATACATATTGCAACATTGTATATTTTTGACCAACTGACTTTTGCAGGCCACCTGTACCACCCACTCAAATCTCAGTATCCATGAAAACCAGGCTGCATTCAGGGCCTAATGATCGTCCCCTAGGTGTCCCCTAAGTTCTTTTTTTACATCAACCTACGGTGCGTTCAAGCTCGCGTATCGCACCACTTTTATCGTGAAACGATGCGCACACACGCACGTAATGTCGGGGTACGGTTCGCCCGCGTATGGCACCATGTTAATCGTGAAACGATGCGCACACACGCACGTAATGTCTGGGTGCGGTTCGCCCGCATATGGCACCATGTTAATCGTGAAACAATGCACACACACGCATGTAATGTCGGGGTACGGTTTGTCCGCGTATGGCAGCATGTTAATCGTGAAACGAGGCGCACACACGCATGTTATGTCGGGGTACGATGCGTTTTACACGGTACGTTTCACACGCTGATGTGAATGCAGGGGTACGGTGTGTTTTACACGGTGCATTTCTCACGCTGATGTGAATGCAGGGGTACGGTGCGTTTCACACGCTGTAATGAATGCAGGGGTACGGTGCGTTTTACACGGTGCGTTTCACACGCTGATGTGAATGCAGGGGTACTGTGCGTTTTACACGGTGCGTTTCACACGCTGTAGTGAATGCAGGGTTACGGTGCGTTTCACAAGCTGTAGTGAATGCAGGGGTACGGTGCGTTTTACACGGTGCGTTTCACACGCTGTAGTCACAGCAGGGGGACGGAACGTTGCACACGCTCACGTATGGCACCATCACAATAGTGATTCGAGGCGCACACATGGCAGGGATGTAGGTGCACGGTTAACACAAGGATGTCTATCAAGTGCTTGTCATTGCATACTTACATGAGCAGGCCCTAGGTGTGCCAGGCAGTGATATAGCACAGGGCATCTGATCTTGTTGCACAATCGATGTGTGATGACCTGTTGACACATGTCATGTGTGATGGTACACATCACCTTTACACTTGTCCCATGTGTATCATCATGCACATGTTGTCATACACATCAACACTGGGATGGCACAGTCATCACTACGGGCACCTGTCTCATGATGCCAGGGACCGTGGCACTTTCTCACTTGACAATTTGACGCTCATCATGACCCTATGTGACAATGTCATGTGTGTGTCATGTTAAAGATTGAGTTCGCTGTTTGTGTTCCGTAAAATGCATCTGCTGTTGGTGCATCTATAATGGATCTGTGTTGTGATTGAAATTGTTTAACATGTACGCACACCATGCCACATGAGCATTTCCAATGGCTTTTGGGTCTGATGGCATCATTCATCATTGATCCCCATGCCTACATGTCTGTATTGTGACAATGGCTGTGGTGTTGCGTTGTCACATGCACACCTTATTAGCAAGTTTTCTGATATGTCCAATAGATATACCATGTGACCTGGGTGTGTGCCTTGCAGTCAGCTGTCTGTATGGGATGACAAACTTCTAATGCAGGTCTGGGGACGTGTGTCACTCCAGTGATATCTTGCTCTGCTCACTCAGACCAGCCTAGCAACTCTTTTGTGTGCTTGTAATGTTCAGTTCACAAACAACAGCTGTATCTGGGTTTTCGTTGGAGTGCAAGCAAGCTGGCATATGTGTCCTGGATGTATTGCTTACGCCAGACCCCATAGTGACTTGATGTGTAGTAGCAGTGTTGCATGTGCTATGTACATTGGTATCGCTGTTGGCTGACAGTTGTTCTCCATTCTTCCCAAATATGTCCTGCAGGGCACCGCCTCTACCACGGCCTTTTCCAGACTTGGAGACCATGAGGGAACGTGATTGCATCTGACGTTACAGATTCACTCGAGAGTTGATTCAGGACTTGACGGACAGGCTGGAACCACATCTCCAACCGCGACACAGGTATCCGACTACGTTCACCCCAAAGCTAAAGGTGATGGCAGCCCTACATTTTTTTGCTACAGGTAAGTTTCAATTTACCATAGCTGATGTGGGGGGTATGTCCCAAACCATGTTCAACCGTGTCCTACGTGATGTGTTAACTGCCATGTTAGAGCACATTGAGGAATTGATCAAATTTCCAACTCCTGGAGAGTAAACAGATGTAAAGGGTGAATTCTATGCCCTGGGAGGGATGCCACATGTCATTGGGTCCATTGATGGAACACATGTGGCTTTGGTGCCACCACAGGCTCAGGAGCAGGCCTACCGCAACAGAAAACATTACCACTCAATAAATGCCCTGGTGGTGTGTCTTGCTAACATGTTGATTTCCCATGTTTGTGCACGTTTTCCAGGATCGTGCCATGATGCATTCATCATGAGGCGTAGCAGGGTACCAAAGATGATGCTGCAGCTGCGCAACGATCGGGCATGTCTTGTTGGTGGGTAAACTCTGTTTGTCCTGTATGTCTCATTTTTTGTTTGCTGTAACGGCATCTCATTACCCAATTATTTACATGATGTATATTTGTAGGAGATGCAGGATATCCCAACATGCCGTGGCTCATGACACCGCTCCGCAACCCAAGAACAGCTGCAGACCAGCGGTACAATAATGCACACGGGCAGACCAGGCAAGTGATTGAGCGGACGTTTGGACTCCCGAAGAGCCGATTCCGGTGCCTCGATAAGACCGGCGGATCCCTCCCATACGCCCCGGTCAAGGTGTGTGACATCTTCATTGTGAGCTGCATGCTGCACAACATGGCAGTTGAGAAGGCCGTGCCACTCATCCTGGATCCTGAGGAGCTGGAACATCCACCCATTGAGGAAGAAGGGCTTGGCCAGGATGAAAGTGATGAGGAGGAGGAGGATGATGATATCCGGAGTCAGCTCATACGCAACTTCTTCTCTTAATGGTGAGTCACTGGGAATTAGTGTGCAAGCTTGTGCATAGAGTGGCATGTGTTGCATACTGTGTGTCCAGCTGACTGTATGCAAAGTCACTTTGATGTTTGTTGTGATGTGTCACACAAGTGATGATGTCATGACACACGCATATGCGCAATGAGTGATTTTGGAATGTACATGTGTACTACATTGTGATGTTTTTTCACATGACCATGTCTGTGTGGAAATCTTTTGAATGTGTCCCCTTGTGTGCCTGTCATTCCCAGGTTGCTCTGCCTATTGTCTGTTCTTGTCATCTTAGTACTCCTGCTATTCATCCTGATGATTGCAACGTGTGCCGAATCAGCGTTCCATGCACGTACATGTGGAAATGTCAGTTTGGGTAAGATATCAAAACAGGCTGTTTTGGGTTGGTATGGTTTGGGAATGTGTGGGAACTGTTTCTGTGCATGTTGTAGAACCATACATACATGTCTCATTAACATGGATCAAATTGCATGTTGCAACACTCCCATGACTGGACAGTCACCCTTCTTGACAGTCATCTGTTGTTGAGTGTTGACTCTGGTGAATGCATCAATGTGTGTAAACCTTGGGCCGGACACATTGCGGATGTCACCGGTTGATATTGTGTGTGACGTCACAACCACAGGCTGTGTGGAATTGCAGCGTCACTGTGTGCAGCAGGATGTGTCTGGCTCATCCAATTAATCTTGTGGCCCAGTACAGTTTGGTTTACCTAATAACATGTTATGAAGGTGTGGGCCAGTGTATGTCCCACATGTTCTGACAACTGTCCAGTGAGTCTGTTCGTATGGATGTATTGCCCCTTGTGCCAGTATGTAATGTCACTGTCACGTCGCTACATCAGTGCCGGTGGAGAACACTGCTTTGAAAGCCTTCTTGGTAAGTTGATGTTGACTTTCTATTCCCATGATGCCAGGAATGTTGCACTGATGATGTACCAACGTAGTACTGTGGCAAATGTAAACACTTCCGTTACACCAGTCGTTTGACGTTAATCCCAGGAATCTCTTGTGCCGTGCTGCATATCCAGGTTACGGTAGGGGTGGTTTAGTGGCTTTGTTCCTCATTACTCTCTGCAGAGTTTGGTCACACCTGCTTGTCATGTTTGGCATTGTAAGGCACAATTGGAAGAGCCAATGACTGGCTCTTGCTGGGCTTCCTTGGGTTTCGATGATTCCCTTCCTCGCTGGGTGAGCTAATTACGGCTCTTGCGGGTGATGTGTTACTTACCTTCATGACCCTCACTGATTACCAGGGCTAACTACGGATTTTTGTCTTTGTGTGAGTAGCACTGCTACACATTCAATTCACTGTATGTTTGAGCCTCATTCATACACTGTGTCTTACTTGATGAGCGCATGGTTCTAATTGCATTGAAGCAGCCTGGTGAGCGTTAGACCCCCTTTATTTAGGTGACAAACTCTGCTACCTTTTATGTGTCCCTGTTTAAACCTCAGATCTAGTATCATTTCAAAACCTGTGATCCCAAATTGGATACAGTGGCTGTGGTTAAACTACACAGGTGTAACTGTTACAGTATAGGTCATGATGTATTAGGTGATTCAGTGACAAGAAGTGTTGAATTGTTATGCTTGTTTACCTTCCCTCCCTGCTGTTCCCATCCTCTCCTTCCCTCGCCTGATCTCCCTTTTGAGTCTGTTATTTATCCTCAGACTAAGGGGCTATCTGGAGATGGACCCCTTTCAGCATTGCACAAATCTGAGGATCAAAGGTACCGACAGTCCCTGGCAGTCGTGTGGAGATTGTTTCACCAGCATTACAGGTAACCTCATTGCATGACTGTTATTTTCTTCAGAGCAATGCCAGTGGCCATGTATATTGGCTAAAGCAGCATGGCCTCAGAACCAACTAGATCCATTTCTGTAGAAAATGTGTTCCCAAGTGTACTTTGTGCCTCATTACTGTCACTACAGATCTCTTGCCAGTCTGCATGCGTCATCTATGGCATACTTTACAATGATTGTGCATATGTGGTTATGTGTACTGGGGCAACATGCATGGTGTTTGTAATAGCTCATGGTCCATAATGTGATTGATGTACATGGTTGTGTATGTATTGTTTTAGTTTGATACCCACAACGGGCAGGCAACACCTGCTGACGCTGTTTGTCCTGTGCCCCGCTTGGCCTTTTGGTGCCTGATCCTGTGTCCGTCATATTTGGTGATTGTTCACCCATTTTCTAGCAGTGACCCACGAGTAACCAGACACTCCTTCCTTTCCATACACATGTAACATGGTGCCTTGCAAAAATCCTTGTCTTTGTGTGCGAGTTTTGCATGGTGTCTCATACCTTCTGCCGTTATGTGTTCACACATTCCTGCTGCTGCCTCCCCAGTGACACCGAAACCCCGAGTGCCCTGATTCTGCGACACACGTGTCTCCAAGATGCTCCTCCATCCATCCGTCCATTCTTAAGGCAGGCCGCAGCTTGTCAGTGCCACTGTTGCACCACCTCCGTGCCAAAGGCAGGACCGTCAGCGCCTGCAACGTACACAGTGCAAGGCCCTCTGGTCATTCCATGACACAGGTTACACAACAGACTCATGCTCCTGCCACCCTCCACACAGTGAATACCAGACAATTATCCACCTGGTATCAGGCAACCCCTAAGCGCACACATGACAGCTTCGCAGGCTGTGTGTGCAACTCATACTGCCAACACCGCACTGACATACATAACAGTGCATGTCCGTACAAGCAGGTAAAGTGCCTCGTACTGCACACACGCTACTTACACCAGCCCCACATTGGACTCTGTTACCTCATCAACACAACAGCACCACACATCACCTTCATTACTGTGACCTGGTTGTACGTAAGCCCCGCACACTACTTCTACATTGCCATCACAGACGAATACTAGATCACCCGCAGGGACAACACCAACAATCCAGGAGTATGATTGGCAATACTTTATGAGGTACACCCCCAGAGTGACATACAACACCAAGGACACACTCAGCATTGTCCAATACCTGCACTTCAGGTTTCTCAACAACACCCTGACCACCCTCAGTGTAACAATTATCTACAGATCTCCAAGCCTACACACACAATTCTGCTAAGCCATTTAAAAATATGTTAATAGTCATTTATTGTGCACACTTTAAACCCAACGGGGTGTGCCAGCGCTGTAGTGCACCAAAAAGGATGCAGCATATGGAGGAGCACGTAATCAAGCATGCAAAATGACCAGGTTTGAAGGGCTTGGCAAGACTCACATTCAGACAGAATTATACGCAGCGGAAGAGGTGGCTTACTCCTACATTGGGTGGTAACTACCTGTTAGGTTTCACCTCCTGATCTTGGTTTATGACACCAAGGACCCATGGGCAAGTGCTTGTCATTGGAACATACAGATCGTGATTGACAATAGAGACAGAGGCTCCTCCTAAGGTAGACCGGCCCACGGCCTTGTCCTGCCCTGAAGGCGCGTGTCAGCGCATTTAAATCTATTTGTGTAGCCATGGTCAGCCAATGGACTAGTCAAATAAACGGGGAGATATGTTGTCACACTGAGACTCCACGTGTCCGGGGCTCAGCCGAATTTTTGAGCGTCTGCAGTATACGTAGCAAGCCTAATGTGAGACACACAGATAGGCATTTTGAATAGTCAAAATGGGAGGTGATCAGTGTGTACACCACTGTTTTCTGGGGTACATTGTACAGATAGCTAATAGACCTGTAGATGTTTTAAATTTTGCCTAAACAAGCGGCACCCCCCTCTTGTACCTGTGTGGGATGGAATAGTTCATTGTCCCATCTGACTCACAGATCCCTGACCAATTCCTTGTGTGCCGAAGCAATGGCCAGTTACTCTGGCCAACAAAGATTGGAAGACAGGGCAGAAGGTTGTTTTAGGAGTATAGGACCTAGGTGTTATCTGGATTAAGTTACAAGAGAATGTGGTACATCCAGTCCGCAAAATTAAGACAATTTTGGAGATGGTCAAAAAATTGCTGCTCTGACTGGATTTTAGGTGATTAGAAGCTGAAGATCCTCAGCATATGATATTATTTTGACTTCAGACATGGCAATCAATTCAGCCAGCGGGGTTAAGTAAATATTACAAAAGTCTGCTGGCTCTGAGCAGAGCCCTGCGGCATACCCCACTTCTGTGGTTTGACTGGGGAGTAGAATGTGTAGGTACGGACCTGATGTGTGCGGTCAGATAGTTAGGACAATATCCAGTTCAGCACTGAGGACCACACACCTATGGTCTTCATGCGGTTCTGAAGAATGGGATGGTCTATGGTGTCAAATGCTGTAGACATGTCTAACAGCACCAACGCCGCCTTGGAACCCCTGCCGACCTCCCAGCGTACAGAGTCTGCGATTTCTATGAGGGCCAACTGTGTACTATGGCCGGGATGGAAGCTGGATTGCGAGACGTGAAGGAGGCTATTATCTTCAAGAAAGGGCAACAGTTGCTGCCAGTAAAATGCCACAGAAATCTTGGCCAGAACTGATAAATAGAGTTTGGTGTATGATTGGAAGGTTAGACAGGATCTGTGTTGCCTTTACTTAAGATGTGCAGGAGGAACGTGTGTCTCCACGCATCCGGATTGGAGACCAATCTGAGGTAAGGGTTCCAAATGACGTTTAAATGGTGATTGTGAATCTTTGCAAGGATGTTGTATTGCTTTGCGGGCAAGGGGTCAGTAGGGGAACTGGATTAACACATCTGCTAATCGAGCTGAGAGGCTTCCCCATAAATTGTGTCAAAATCTGAGACCACTGAGCTGGGACACCACTTTACTGATTGCTCCTCAGACTTTGGACTGCTAATTCAGCACGCAAGCCCACACCTACACAGGATACATGGGTCAGGGGTAGAGCAACTCCTGGCTGGAGGACAAGCACACCACCATCCTGCATTGGTACATCAATGTTTGCATCCAGTTCTCCAAATCAACACCATCGCTACCTCATGCTGCAAGTCCTCCACATGCTGGAAATTACCTTCAGATAGATCCACTCCTAGTCAAGACAGACAGCCACCCAGGTCCACAACACCAGCCGGCTCAACTACGGCTACAACCTCTACACAGGAACAAGAGCCAGACTCCAGGAGTACATGTGCACACCCAGGGCGCATGCATACACCTCATTATCAACATCCTCTGCCACAGCCACATGACAGTCCACCTGAGATACCTATTAGAGTTCCACTGTCAACTGCAGGATCACCTTCATACTCCTCAGCCACACTCAGTAGGCACTCCACAACCACAGCCCAAAAAACAAAAATGGATGTCTCCCATCCAACACCCCATTGCCTGTATTCCGTCCAGCCACCCTTGCCCTAGGCAACATTCATCACATCCACAGTACAACTGCATGCGGGTGATAGTTCTCCCACATCAACAAACAGACCTGGTACTCCCTCCCTGGACACCGACACATTACCCATGACCTGTACACCTTCATGAGCCTCTTCTGTAACTGTCTGTCAGAGCAGTATGGCAAGCCACCCCCTCAGCAGATAGTAACCATCACGGGTGAGTATTTCCCTGCATGGATGTAGTTGATCATACATTGTGACCTAAGTGTGTCCACAACCAGACTCAGATCCCAGTGTATGGATGGCTTGAGTTTGTTCAACACTCTGGCATACTTTGACATATCCCCACACGTATGTTGTTGACTCTGGCAAAAAAACTTCAACATCAATACGTATTGTGTTTGTTATATTTATTTCTCCATCTTGTGAGTGAAATGTGAGTAGGTGGTAGATGCTGTACAAAAATGCTGGGAATCCAAAGTTCACAGAGGGAGATGTGATGCCTTGCAGTTTGAGTCAACAAAGTCCAGACCACAGTTTTTGGCATCATTGGTCACACTGCGACCAGCAAGTCCATGTGGGAGAGTCAGACAGTCAATAAGGTGATGCTGTTGCACACAAAGGCAAGATGCCAGACCAGGTGACCTGGGAGATGCGCATGGCCCTCTGCCTCTCAACGTCTTCTCCGTAGACGACCCACCTTCCTTGGGGGACCCTCATATGCAGGCCTTGACAATGCCTGGGACGCTCCGTCGGATGATTCCACCTCCTCCTCCCTCCCTGTGCCTGTTGGCATTCTTTGCCTCGATGTTTCTGGCCCGGTGACACAGGGAGGGTGCTGCATGTTGTCAGCAATCCGACGGAGTGAATGGCTTATGTCCCTCTGCACCGCCAAGAGCTCAGCCAGTCTTGCCTCTATCCGTCCTTGGTGTCGTTGTTGACTGGCGTGTTGCTCGGCCTGCTGTTTTTTTTAATTGATGAGGGCCCCCACTCCCTGGCTGAACTCCCTGGTGTCCCGCCGGTATTCCTCCATGATGTTGCTGGTCAGGTTCTCGCCTCTGCCTTGTGCCACTCCTACAACCCCTGCCCACACGAGCCTGGCCTGCTGTTGTGGGCACATTGGGTCGACGGGACCCCTGAGGGTTGACAGTGGTGGTGTTGTCTGCCACCTCCTGGGTGCCCGGCTAACCTTGTCCCTCATTGTCAGACTGGCTCAGTTGTGGATTGTGGGCAGGGCTCCGAGCTGTCTGCTGGGATGTGGCAGGAATGGGTGTGGTGGTTGGCGCAGATGCCCTGATCCAGCTGCTGCACGGGTTTGGGATCCAGAGGTGCTAGGTTGGTCGGGGTCATCCATGGAGTGGTGAGAGGCGTCGCTGTTGGTGGGATCAGGGTCCTGTGGAGCCTGGGACTGTGATCCATCTCCCCCCTGGTTGGGGGTAGGTTGTGCACTTTGAGCTGTGGGTGTGAGACACAGACTATGTTAATGCCATTTAATGCAAAATCAAATTTTTATATACATTGTCGTTATCACTGTTACACCTGCTTTGGATTTTTCTCAATGTTCACTTGTGGTGTCAGATTGATCTGTGTTCAGGAGTCATTTTAATGTGAGGGTCTATTTACAATGACTGGCACAGCCAGGCATATCAGCAGGGATTTGCCAGTCATTGTGCACCACAGCTATGCCAGCATGGATGCAACACATTAACACTGTGGATCACCATAGTGTGATAACAGTACAGCTGCGTCACGCATCTGTGCCATGGAAGTGGCGCATTGCTGGAGTTGTGTCGCTGGTGCAACGCAGATCCAGCAATGCTCTGTGTGGCCCTATCTGCACAATGCTGTGTCAATCCTTACGTCTGCTTCAGGCATGCACAGGGTTTTGAGGCAGCATGTGCATAAAAGTGACTGAGTGAAATGTTTAAGATTTCACCCAGCCACTTTTGGGAGGTGTTGCTGCACCGTGACGGGCAGCCACCGCCCACCACACCACGACCAGTACACCTACTTCTGGTGCAGGGCTTTAGAACGTGGCACATCTCCCAGATGCATCACCTTGTCAATACCCAGCACCATTGCACTAATATTTGTGCGTCCGCTGCGTCAGTAAGGTGTAGCTACGGCGTCGTGATATAAGTGCAAGGGACTTGTGAAGCAGTACCGTGCATTTTTTGCTTGAATGCTTCATCAGATCGGTATTTGTTGTGTTACATGACAATTGTGACAGTGGGGCACTCCATTGCCTGTCCCAGCTGGCTATGTTTATGTAAGGGGTGTGTGTGACAGGCCGTGCTGGTAGTTGGAGTGTGAGTTGGAACTGGGCCTCACTCATGGTGTGGCTGTCCCCCCCATGGAGCATGCTGCCATGACCGTGGTTGTGAGTTCCTGTGCAAGATATATGACCTTGTTGTCCTGATGTTAGTGTTTGCACTGGTCACAAGAGGGCCTTGTGCTGCATACACCAGGGCCCAGTGTCAGCTATGTTGTCAGTACTTTCTCACTCCCTGTACATGGAGCATGGTGCATGGGTGTGTACCTGGGCCATATGGGATGAGTGCAACTGGGCTTGTGCGTATACAGTATTGGTGATAGGGGTGGACAAATTTTTAGCTTCTTCACCATCACCCTTGCACCCTCCTACCATCCCCCTTGCACCTTTCTCACCCCCCCTTGCAGCCTTCTGGTCCTCCCCCTTGCACCTTTCTGGCCCTAAGCCTTGCACCCACCCCCATACTGTTGCCCACTGCCAGAAGTCATATCCACCCACCGACATTGTATTGGACAGTGATGGGAGTCATATCCACCCACCCCTCATATGTCTGGGCACTGCTGGGAGGCATATCCACCCACCCCTCTTGTGCCTGGGCACTGCTGGGAGTCATATCCACCCACCCCTCATATGTCTGGGCAGTGCTGGGAGTCATATCCACCCACCCCCATACTGTAGGCCTATGCTGGGAGTCATATCCACCCACCCCTCATATGTCTGGTGACTGCTGGGAGTCATATCCACCCACCCCCATAATGTAGGCCTATGCTGGGAGTCCTCTGCACCCACCCCTCATATGTCTGGACACTGCTGGGAGTCATATCCACCCACCCTCATATGTTTAGACACTGCTGGGAGTCATATCCACCCACCCCTCTTGTGTCTGGGCACTGCTGGGAGTCATATCCACTGACCACTGCATATGTCTGGGCAGTGCTGGGATTCATATCCACCCATCCCCATACTGTAGGCCTATGCTGGGAGTCATATCCACCCACCCCTCATATGTCTGGACACTGCTGGGAGTCATTTCCACCCACCCCCATACTGTAGGCCTATGCTCTGTGTCCTCTGCACCCACCCCTCATATGTCTGGACACTGCTGGGAGTCATATCCACCCACCCCTATACCGTAGGCCTATGCTGGGAGTCCTCAGCCCCACCCCCCATATGTCTGGACACTGCTGGGAGTCATATCCACCCACCCCTTATATGTCTGGGCAGTGCTGGGAGTCATATACACCCACCCCTCATATGTCTGGGCACTGCTGGGAGTCCACCCATGTTACATGAGTTGTTTGTATACTCACCAGGCTCCATGACCCCTTCAATTCCATGTACTCCCACCGGTGGTAGTAGGGCCATGACTTTCTCCTCCCAGGGCTGGTACTGTACTGGTCTGCGGGGACCACCACCTCCAGTGTACTGGCTCTGGGTGTAGTCCGCCTCCATCTTCCGCTTCACCATCCTCCACAGATCGTACCACCTGGCCTGGCAATCCTTCCTGGTGCGCCTGATGGGTGCAGCAGAATTGACCCTATCTCCCACGGGCGTGTTTTTCAGCTATGCTGGTCTGTCTGACCAATGCACCAAACAGCTGTGGCTCGACTCTGATGACTTCATCTACAAGGATCTCCATCTCCTGGTTTGTGAGCTTTGGATTCTTCTGTGCAGACATGTTGTGGGGTGAATGTGATTGAGGGGTGACGGTGTGTATGGATGGGGGGTTGTGGGTCTGAATGTGAAGGGGGTGTGTGGGTCTGAATGTGATTGGGGGTATGTGTGAAGGTGGATGTGTGCAGTTGTTGGTGTGTTGTCAGTCTCTGTAGGTAAATGGGTATGTTGCAAAGGATGCTGGTTTGTGTGTGTGGGCCCTTTTTATTAGTCCATTAGTGGGTGTGGCTTAGTTTGAATTTTTGGTGGGTGTGTTATAAGGGGTGGGTCTGAGTTGGGCCCTCTGTTTGCCAGTTTGGATCTGGCCAGGACATTGATTTTCAATGGTTTGTACACAAGAGACGTGTTTTGTGGTGTTGTGCGACTCGTTTACACACTCCTCGTGCTGTTTTAGTGGTACGCGTGCGTTTCGTTGAGGGAGGTATGTTTCGTAATTTATTGAGTAGCTCTCTCATACGTGACGTTTTTACGGGGTACGCGTGCGCTTCGTTGAGGGGGTGTTAGTTTCGTACTTTATTGTGTAGCTCTCATACGCGACGTATTTACGGGGTACGCGTGCGCTTTGTTGAGGGGGGTTCATTTCGTACTTTATTGTGTAGCTCTCTCATACGCGATGTATTTACGGGGTAAGCGTGCGCTTCGTTGAGGGGGTTTGTTTCATACTTTATTGTGTAGCTCTCTCATACGCGACGTATTTACAGGGTACGCGTGTGCTTCTTTGAGGGGGTGTTCGTTTTGTATTTTAATCTGCGGCTCGCTCATACGCGATGTTTTCCGTACAAATCGCAGTTCATACGCGACGCCGTTTTCCCATACGAATCGTGTTCTCGGTCCCCGGTACGGATCGTACTTGGCGGGTCGTACAGCATGTTTACGGATCGTATGGTTCACTTCACGAGTCAGTACCGTGCCGATGTTCGCTTGTTTTTCGTACGGTTCATAAAGGTTCAGACGTATTTTTGGAAAACGGATCATACTACGCAATTCGGACAGATTTGTACGATTCGTACGGAAACAGCTACGAATACGATTTGTGGGACGGTTTTGTTTCCCGAATCGGAATCGACCCCTATGTGTTGTTTAGTTCAGTAGTGGGTTTCATAGGGGTATAGGGTGGGAAATAACTTAATTATAATAAATGTATGATTATTTTTATTTAGAAATATTTATTTTAGTGATTTTTAATTATGTTAATCGTGCTATTATTATTTTTAAGTTACATTTATGTGCAGGTTGTCGGGTTTATAGAGGTGAAGGGTGGGTAGTTATTGATTTTTAATTAATTGTTAATTAATTGTTGATTAATATTCATTAATTAATTGAACATTAAATATTGTAATTGTGTAATGTATTATTTGTTTGGTGCTGGTTGTCTGGTTTTATATTGGGAAGTAATTTATTTTTAATCAATTATTTTTTTATTAATTAATATTAATTAATTGATAATTGTTCAATTACTTTTTTTGGTTGTGGGTTTATCGGGGTAAAGGGTGGGTAGTCATTTATTTTTAATTGATTAATCATTTTTTGTTAATTAATATTAATTAATTAATTCATATTTAATCATTCCATTTTTTGTCTGAACTGGGGTGGTGTGGAGTGCAAAAAAAACGATGGATTTAGGCCCAGATCTCTGTACTGGGGTGAATGTATGACATTGTTCTGCATTCTGTCCATCAACTGTTGTTTTTGCATTTGTCACCCCGAGTGGGATGGGTATGCTCAGACGTGAGTCCCGTGCTCTCCACACCACTGGAGTCAAGCTATCCTGGCTGATGACGGCTGATAGTCAGAAACTGGTCTTAGGATGCTTGATTCCGGTCCAGGGAAGACGTGGCTTGGCAGTTCGGGCTGGATTGTTCCCATGAGGCACAGGGTCAAGGCTGATTTGCATATGGCCATGTCTGAACTGGGGTGGTGTGGAGTGCAAAAAACCGATGGATTTAGGCCCAGATCTCTGTACTGGGGTGAATGTATGACATTGTTCTGCATTCTGTCCATCAACTGTTGTTTTTGCATGTTTCTCTTGGCAAGCATGCAAGTGAGAGTGACCCATTGTGTTGCGTATGTATTGAGATCAGTTGGCTCCCAGATATTAAGGAGGCACCTGGATGCCACAGGTTGGATTTTATGACCACATGCACGCCAGTATTCTTGAATTGGGTCGCAGTGCCAGGGAATATGCATAAAGGTACCTGTGTGAGTGCATCCCCTTCTACACGAGTCATCAGTCAGCCCACCCATGTGTACTAATTGGGGTCCAGTCAGGTATGTCCTGTGAAGGATTTTTAGTTGCACTAGGCGGAGCCGCGCCGGGATAGCAACAGTTCTAGGGGACAAGAATGCCGTCTGCCAGTCCTCATCATCCAGTTCGAACCCATCCCTGGTCCATTTCTCACGGAGTGCCAGTAGGGGGTCATCCATATTGTTTATTAGTTTATGATAGGTAAGGGAGACGGCCTTCTTGGGTAGGTGTCCATCTAACAGTCTGTCTTCTAAGGGGGAGCTTTCCGGAGGGGTTGCGTCGCGGGGCAGTGTTGTGGTTAGTGCGTGTCGGACTTGGAGGTAGCGGAAGCGATCCGAGTTCGCGAGTGAGTATTGACTCTGCAGAATGGCAAACGGTTTCACGCCTACAGCATTCCAGAGGTCTTTGATGTGAGAAATACCGATTAGGTCCCACTTGTCGAAGCCCTTGGATTGTCGCAAGTCTCCCAGTTTTTGAGAGTCCCACAACGGAGTGGCGAGAGTCAACTTGTTACACCAGCCAAGGGATTTGGTTGCAGCATGCCAAATTTTAACTGTGTCCCGTGTAGGGCCGGTGAGTGAGTATCTATCTGGCCTGGAGTATAATGCACGGGTAAAAGACCCATTTGGGAGGATCCACGGTCCATATTAAAACCCGGATTGTCTGGGCGGCTGTAGGTGCAATGGTTAATAGCCGTGAGGTGTGCCACCCAGTAGTACCTCTTCATATCCGGTAATCCAATACCGACGTCGTACCAACTGAGTGTACGTTTTTTCGTGGCTCTCTCCGGTCGCCCAGCCCACAGAAGGTCTCGCCGGAGTCCTTCGATCTCTTTGAAATATGCATTGGGAACAGGGTCAGCGGAGTTTTGGAGGGCACAGAGGAAGCGAGGTAGGGACATCATTTAAAAAAAGGCCTCTTTACCAAAAAGTGAAAGTGGGAGTGTCTTCCAACGCGTGATGTCACTTCTTAGTCGCTGCAGGGGGGCCAGGTTACGGTCATGCCTGACCAGTGGGTCTAGAGAAATGAACTAAGCCCAGGTTCTTAAAGCCGTCAGAGACAATGGTTATGGGGCAGTTCTGGGGTAACGGAGGAGGACCCCTGTGCAGAACATAGAGGAGGGATTTCTGCCAGTTCACGCGGAATCCGGAATACCTGCCGAAGGCGGCAATGATATCAAAAACGACAATGAGGGATCTCTTGGGGGATGTAAGGTAGAGAAGAATATCGTCAGCATACAAGGAGATACGGTCTTCCCAGTCCGCGGACCATCGCATCCCTTGGATCATGACGTCATTGCGGATCCATGCCGCAAGGGGTTCAAGGGCCAGGGCAAACAGCAACGGGGAGAGGGGGCACCCCTGAAAAACCTATGTTTTTTTAAGTGAATTTTAAAGGTTTTTTAAATGCTAGTTTCTAACTATGCCTACAGAGGTAGGACAAGTGAAGAAAGAAGAAAAAACGCACAGTAAGAAAAAAAAGAAATGCAGAAAGAAGCAACAGAAGTCCTCAAAGATGAAGAAAAGTACAGGAAGAAGGAAGACGTGCAGAAAGAACAAACAGAGGAGCAGAAAGAGGGCTTGTTGCAAAATCATCCTGTACCCTCAACTTTTTCAGATGGGTACTGGTGGTAACTGACTGACTAACCAGTCCTAGAACCAGTTCTATGCTAAAAAACACTTAGAATACAGTGAAAACATCTACATACACTAGGGAACACTATGCCATGGGGTACCCCTGTGATTACCATGGCCTCCTCTATAAGACCCTAGTACATAATAGGGCAGGGGGATTAAAACTACCTCTTAAAATGCACCACAGGGTGCGTTTGCACACTGGTGAAGGGAGGGGGGAGCCTGAGGTGACATGTGTGCAAACACACCCTGTGGCCGTTTTAATTTGGGGGATAAAGTCCCCTTGAATTCTGAGAGTCCCTTGGGTCCAACTAGCCCACCAGGTATCTCCAGTTAGCGCCACAGAGCTGCTTTGCAGAGAGGTGTAACAAGCATTTGCAATGCAACAGGTCTCGCATTAGGAAAGTTTGAGCTATTGGTATTGTAAATGACATTTTTTTTATTTATGTGTTGGTTTTGAAAATAGCTAAAGTAATAGCTTTGTCATTTACAATGCCAATAGTTTTAACTTTCACAAATGTGACACCTATAGCTTTTGTAATGCAATATGTGTTGTATTTTCACGAAAATCCAAGAACAGAAGTGAAATATTAACATTTTTTTGTGACATTTATAAGACAGACGTCATTGTTGTTCGAGTACTTTACGCTGGTGTTTGGATTCCTGTAAATCCCCAGTGTTGCAGGGTGCTTAAGAATTTTGTGATCACAGTGGTACTGTATTCCGGGCTGGGGGGAGGAGAGAGAGAGAGAGAGAGAGGGAGGGGAGGAGAGAGAGAGAGAGAGAGAGAGAAGGTGGGGAGGAGAGAGAGAGAGAGAGGGAGGAGAGAGAGAGAGAGAGAAGGTGGGGAGGAGAGAGAGAGAGAGAGAGAGAGAGAAGGTGGGGAGGAGAGAGAGAGAGAGAGGGGAGGAGAGAGAGACAGAGAGAGAGGGGAGGAGAGAGAGAGAGAGAGAGAGAGGGGAGGAGAGAGAGAGAGAGAGTGTTTTTGCCTCTTTCTTATATTGTGTTTTAATTTAACCAAAGAGGTCCTGTGATTAAATTTTAGGATGATGCTGGCTCTACTACTGGATCTGTGCCATAGCATAATACCTTCTGGGTATTGTGGTTTTTACACTAAGTACACCTGAAAAACATATCTGTAATGAGGTGGTCACCCTACTCCGCACTACACTAAAACGGCAGTTGGAAAATTGATTTTGGCTCAATTTTGCCAAAGAATGCTGCGCTTCAGAAAAACTGGGTAGTGCTAACAATAAAGAATTTGTGTGACAGCAAGGTTTTGCTCAATTCTTCAAATAACCTTTATCACATAACTTCTATGTAGGGCTTTAAGTGGGATGACAAAAGTGTAAGGTCTCGAAAAGGGGTGTGGCCTATGTAATTAAGGGAGTGGCTGAAACGCAAACAATTTCTGCGATTCCCATAGGGTGCCACCCAACTAGTATGTTGGTTCCTCTCAGAGCGTCTTGTAATTACATCCGGATATATAACAAGTGACATACACCTAAAATCAGCCAGCACTATTAGCTTGGTCAATGGTTGCTAGCTGTTAGATACACAAGTATCAACAATGATTGTGTTGTAAATAATTTTGAACATGTTTCAATTCTTAAAATGTGAGACTCAAGTAAACATTACAGAGGCTTGTAGGAGGCAAGGGGTGATGGTCTTCAAAAAGTGTTGCAATCGCTCATACATGCGCTTTTTCGCTCCACATCTGGTCCATCTACATATCTTAAACCTCACCCTGTTATCACTCTCTCCTAAATGCACTTATTACTTGCATCTCCCTCACTTCACCATCTCCACACACTCCGCTCACCTGTAAACACGGTATTTATTTTACTTTTGCTGTGTCAAGATTTAGGCAACTGTGTACCTCCTTCATACACATTTGCACAGAATGACGAATGCAACTGTAATAGCAGACCATTCCTCTGTTCTCTGCAGAGGCCACGGATTGGATGACCAGGTGTTCTGAACATCTTTTTTTTTTTTAGAAACTCGCGCTGCCTGCAGCCTCAACTACAGTGCTCTCAAGAACAAACCCATGGTGGCGACTCTGTTCAAAGTATGCACTATACAAGAGCAATATGTAGTGCTTTAAATTGGCAGGAACTGTCCGGTACTGAGTACCTACACTTCTATCATTTGAGAGAGTACAGTACCTGCACTGCTATATTTCCATTCAAAGTACTGACAATATGCTTACCTCCAGTAAGCGCCACAGAGCTGCATTGCAGAGAAGTGTAAGAAGGGACGTGGCGTCTGAACACCTCTCTGCAACGCAGCTCCGTGGCGCTTACTGGAGGTACCTGGTGGGCTATTTGGCCCCCAGGGACCCTCAAGATTGAATAGGAATTAATTCACCAACTTAAAACGCACCACAGGGCGTGTTTGCACACCACATGTCACCTCAGGCTCCACCCCTCCCTTCACCACTGTGCAAACGCGCCCCGTGGCGCGTTTTAAGTTTGGAGATGAATTCCTCTTGAATCCTGAGGGTCCCTGGGGTGCAACTAGCCCACTAGGTACCTCCATTAAGCGCCACAGAGCTGCGTTACAGAGAGGTGTAAAAAGGGGCGTGGCCTCAGAACACCTCTCTACAAGCCAGCTCCCTGGCGCATGGTGGGCTAGTTTGCAGTTCCCAGTTGTTGCAGTTGTTGCAGTTGTTGCAGGGAGGGGGCGGGGCATCCAGCGCGATGCCGGTATTTTTTTAAATTAATTTGTTTAAGAAGGGGGGCTGTGTGGCCCCCCTTTTTTACTAATTTATTGGCCCCGGGGACCCCATCCCACGGGGCATGGCCATTTTTTTAAATGTAATTCAATTATTGGAGGGTGGCTGCGTGGCCCCCCTCCTCAGGCCATTTATGGCCCCATCCCCCGGGGCCGACCTTTCCTTTTTTTTATTTTTTATAATGGGGAGGGGGCCTGCATGGCCCCCCTCCCAGGCCACTCATGGCCCCGGGGACCCCATCCCCCAGGGCTGGCCCTCTCCATTGGGGAATGTGGGGGGTCCCCAATCCCCCCACGGTCCTGCCGGCTCCCCGCCTCCTGCGGGAGCCGGCATTGCTTCTCTACATGGGGAGCTGCTAAGATGCAGCTCCCCGTGTGGAAAAGCAATCTGCTTTGGTATTTGGAAGAGAGAGCAGGTTTCCTGCTCTCTCTTCCAAATACCAAAGCAGAGTTTGCTATGGCAGGGCAGGAGCCGCGAGGCTCTTGCCCTGCCATAGCAAACTGAAGTGTCCCGGGGTGGGCACCCCGGGACACTGCAGGAGCCGGCCCTTGCGGGTGGCGGTCCACAGGGCCATTGAGGGCTCCAGGAGGGGGGCCGCGCATCCCCCCTCCCAACATTAGCAAAGCCCCAGGAAGGTGGTGGTCCCCAGGGCTGGGGGGTCCGTAACGGACCCCCCAACTTGCATACTTAATGCCCCGGGGAGGTGGCGGTCCCCGGGGAGTGTGGGGGGGAGCTTGAGCCCCCCACACAGGTTTGTTTATTTTTTTTTAAAACAAGCCCCGGGGTGGCTATTCCCGGGGCTGCGTGGGGCCATGTGCCCCCGCAAATATTTCAGAAAAGGCCCGGGGGTGGCAGTCCCCGGGGCTTGGGGGAACCTTTGAGCCCGTCCACTCATTTAATACAAGCCCCGGGGGTGGCGGTCCCCGGGGCTGCGGGAGGCCGAGAACCCCCCCGCAAATACTTTTGAAAAGCTCTGGGGTGGCGGTCCCCGGGGCTGGGCGGCCCCTTGGGCCCCCCCCATTACATTATAAACATTGCCCTTGGGATTTGGCCCACCCGGGGGCTAATTAATAACGAAGCACGGGACCCCACAATAAAGACACAAAGTTGTAAATTTGCAAACCATAAAGGTTTATTAGAGTAAAGTTACAGTTCAAATCATTAAGGGGCTTATTACGATGTCGGTCGGAGTTGCCTCCAACCGATACCATCTTGGTCTCGGGACCGACTGACTTCCGGTCAGTGATTCTGACCGCCTGATTACAATGAAGTATAAGTATCCTGTGCAGTGCATCATATTCCTCTTTTAGCTGTACAATCCAAGAGGTAGATTGCATCTTCCTCGATAAGAGAAGCGTTTATGCATTATGATCTAAAAAAGAAAAAAAATTTGATCTAAAAAAGAAAAGAAATTCTCACAGCAAGGAAATAAATAACAGAAGATGTGTAGAAAACATTGCATTATTCGCAAAGAGTTAAATCATTATTAATTATGGACAAAATATCACAGTCAAGTGCAATGAAACCCAAATTCCTCAGTAGAAGAGGGTGGGATAAGGTTAGCCTCTGTTGTTTTTAATGAAATCAAGAATCTCCCTGCATAGTAATTGGAGAATCGTCATTTCATTACAAGACCGGAGGCTACCATTATGCATGTTTAAATCCACTCAAGGCTACATTACTAACATGCTCTACTGGCCTTAAATAGAACTTAGCGAAAGTACCAGCACTAGACGAGTCAGCCGCTTTAAGAATTTCCGGGAGAGAAACCCCTGCCCAGAAAACATTACTAGCCATAGCTTCTCTTGAAGAGTTAGCACTAAATCTAGCGAGATCTGCGCCTGCTTCATTCATAATTGAGCGAATCCATCTTGCCAAAGTAGCGGTTGAAACTGGTTTATGTGGTCTAACATAAGACAGGAGCAATTGATCAATGAAATCAGCTCTATGACTTTGAATTTTTAAGTCATACGCTTTCACATATTAACCAGACACAGTTTATCACATCACAATCATGGAAAAGGGGATATAATATGGACACTAACATAGCCTTAGTTCTCCTCCAAATGTAAAAATGAACATCTTCAGAAGAATAAAACCTGTTAGAAATTTCAAGAGCATTAATGTCAGAAAACCTTCTAAAGGAGATTAAACGAAGTAAAGTAGCAAGTTTCATGGAGATTTGCTTGAGAGAAAGTAAAGTGTTGTCTTGCCAATTACAGAAAAGTTTGAAAATCAAATTGACATCCCAAAGAGAGTTTTAACGAGACTTAGGGGTTCTTCCTAATCTAACCCCTTTCATGATTCTTTTAATTAAGGCATTACTACCAATCGCTAGATTATTTGTCAAAGTGTGACCTGAGAAGATAGTGGATCTATAACAGTTTATAGTACAGGAAAGACTAGAATCAAAGAGATGTGCTAAGCAGTTAGCAATCAGTTGGACAGGGGCTTCCATGGGATCCAAATTCCTCTCTATGCACCAACTACACCACTTTTTCCAGATGCCCAGGTATCTCTTCCTGGTGCCTGGTGCCCAAGACTCATCCAGTAAGCTTTTAGCCTCTCCCGAAAGGCCAGGTTATCTCTCTGATCCCTGAGATCCTCCAAGCAAGAAGGCTCATCTTCCCTTCAAGAATAAGAGGCTGTTCCTCTCTGTCTGGGCCCAGAAGTAGACCCAAGGTTGCTGGGATAAAGGGTAGGATCTCTATTGAGAGTTCCATAACCCCAGGAAACTATACCTGGGACTTCCAAAAGGGAGTTATTAGGATGATATTGGAGAAGTTCTGTCTTACTTTCCATAGCACTCTCTGTATCATGGAGAACGAGGAAGGCATAAGCCCCCTACTTCCCCCAATCTAGTAGGAAGGCATCCACTGCCAGGGCATACGGATCTGGTCTCCAGTTGAAGTCAGACTGAACCTGACTAGTTAGTCTGTTGGCAAAGAGGTCCGACCGTATTGGGCCCCAAAGATTGTCTATCAATGAAGGAATATAGTATCCAGTCGCTGAAGTCTTTTAGATATCTTGAGTTCCAGTCTGCTCTTACATTTGATACCCCTGGGATAAATTCTGCCCTGAGAGTAATTTTGTGTTGCCAGCAGAAATACCAGATCTGAGCTACTATATCGGATAAAGATTTGGATTTTGCTTCCCCAAACCTGTTTATATAGGAGACAAATGAGTAGCTGTCTAGGTAAATCGTTAACTGCTTCCTGAAGCTCATTAGGGCATTCAGACCCGCAAGCATCTCCAAACAGTTTATGTGAAGAGATTGTTTCTCTAGGGACCATTTTCCCCCAGTTTCCATTTCTCCTAATCGTGATCCCCAACCGCGGTTGCAAGTATCTGCCCACCATAGAAGATCTTGTTGTGCGTCCTTTGAAAGGGGAAGTATGTCCCCGAACCAAAGACCTTCCCTTAAGCCCAACACCTTCAATCTCTGGAGGGCTCTGTAGTGGAGGGGACCTGGAGAGATTGCTTGAATTGACGAGGAGAGGAGACCCTGAACTCATGCTAGGTCCCTCAGAAGGATGGAATCTTTGGATAAGACTGAATTCTGTTCCTTCTTTGTCTTGAAAACTTTTTGTGTGGTAAAACTAACTGTGACAGGATGGTATTTACCTGGAAAGAAAGGAATTTTAGTTCCTTAGAGGGAGACATGACAGACTTCTCTGTGCTTACAATGAACCCCAAATTTTCCAAGAGACTTCTGATTTGCTCTGCGACATAATGAAAATGTTGTCTTGGTAGATAATGAGTCGAACTCCTCTTTCCCTCAGAAAGCTTACCACTGGACGAAGAACTTTAGTGAAACACCATGGAGTTGATGAGAGGCCAAATGGGAGACAAAGGAATTGATAAAGAGTTGCCTTCCACAGAAAGCGGAGGTACTTTCGGCAATCCCTGTCCATTGTAAAGTAGGCATCCTTGAGATCCAACTTTACCAGCCAATCTTGAGTTTGTAGAAGGTCTCTTAAAAGATGGATCCTTTCCATCTTGAAGTTTCTGTAAACCAAGAAACTGTTTAGCTCTTTGAGGTTTATCACTGGCCGCCAGCCCTCGTCTTGCTTTTCTACTAAAAATATTGTGCTTATGAAACCTTTTTGTGATGCATCTATCGGAGTAACCTTCTCCAAGGCTCCTTTTTCTAACATTTGAGAAACTTCAGAGTCTATCAACTTAGTTTGATCTGTATTCACAAACATTTCTCTGGGTGTTTTCATCTGGATTGGGGTATCCCAGAAATCTATCTTGAAACCTGCTACGGTTTCCAGAACCCAAGGGTCTTGCGTTATTTGTTGCCAATTGTGAGTAAAAAACCTTAGTCTCCACCCCACCTTTAGGGGTTTGTGAAAGGTAGCTTTGCTTACCTTGGTATCCTTGGTTAGAAGGTCTTGATCTTCCTCCATGAGCTCTTGTAGCTCTTCCCCTTTGAGGGAAGAAGTTTGAGCTTTGGTGAAAGCCTCTTGAGTAAGCAGAGGGACCTCTCTGTTCTTGCCAGTAGAATTTCGACCTGTAATTTCCATGGCTGCGGTTGGTCCTCTCCTGCCAGCCCATCCAAAAAGTGGGGGTGAGCTAAAAACCCATCTCATATTATTTATTTATGTTATTTATTTATAAAGTTTTATATAGCGCAAACTTGATCCCGAAGGATATCACAATGGTAAACATCCTTCACAACGCGGTCAAAACACCGCGGTGCCATTACGACGCGTCTTTTACTACGCAAGTCGTTACCACGACTGCGCTGGAGGGCGCTCTAGACTAAGGAATAGTAGATTTACTATTCCAACACCTTCCCTACTGTACGTAGGCTGGAGTTGGAATAGTAAATCTTAATATTCCTAAGTCCAGCACCCTACAGCGCGAGTCGTGGTAACGACTTGCGTTGTAAAAGATGCGTTGTGATGTACCGCGATCATTTTGATGGCGTTGTAACATCATACATCCTTTACAATTTGAGGAAAGGAAGGTAACAGTTCAGTACATGAGTCAAATGGGGAATCACATAGGCATTGAGTCAGATAAGGCTCACAAACAGACCGTTTATAAAGCTGGGGTAAGCGAAGAATAGGCTAGTCGATGAAACATAATGACATAAGGGGAGCAAATACAATAATAATATACAAGATTAACAACAAATTCTGGAGTATGTCCGATGCGATTAGAGCTGACAATTGTACATCCTATTAAGGTAAGAACTTATTCATGAGGAATGTTTTTACTTCCAGTTTGAAAGCAACCTTGGGAGAGATTCTACGAATTTCCGGTGGAAGAGAGTTCCAAATTTTTGGTGCAGAGCCAGAGAAGGCTCTTTGGCATGTTCTCTTTTTGCGGAAGATCTGAGGTTTCAAGAGGAGGTTCTAGCTTTTGCGCTAGATAGTTGGGGTTTTTGAAGTGGAGGGCTTTGTGCGATAGGCAGGCAATCTTTAGTTGAATTCTAGCTTCATAGGGCAGTCAGTTTAGAGATTTTAAGACCGGGGAGATGTGGGCATTTCGCTTGGTGCACGTAACCAATCTGGCCGCTGCGTTCAATTATGCCCTTAGAGGGGCCGAAGTATATTTGGGGAGGCCACAGAGCGTAGCACTGCCGTAGTCAAGCCTCGGCAAAACAAGCGCTTGGATCACTTGCTTGAAATCTGCTTGAGGTAGGAAAGGTTTGAGATTCCTGAGTGTCCTCAGAATGTGGTTAGCTCCCTTGCACACATTACTAATATGAATCTTCATATTCAGATGCTTGTCCAAGGTGATTCCTAGAGATTTAGCTGAATCAATAATGCGGGGGGAGCAGTTGAAGGCGGCGAGTTGGTTCATCCAGAGGTCGATTTTAGAAGTGTGTTTCGGGGGAAAAATGAGGAGGAATTCTGTTTTGGAGGTGTTTAGCAGGAGGTGGTTCTCAGTTAACCAGTTTTGAGTAGTCAGTAGGGTGGAGTTGAGTGAAGTGATGTTATCCGGGGAGGAGATTTTCAGATAGAGTTGGGTGTCGTCTGCATACATATGGAAGCGAATGGCCATAGATTTTAGTACATTCGCTAATGGTTCCAGGAACAAATTGAAGAGAATGGGAGCTAAAGAGGAACCTTGGGGAACCCCCATGGTTACTGGGGATGGCTGGGAGAGTGAGTGGTTCACCTTAACTCCTTGGGACCTGTGCTGGAGGAAGGACGAGTACCAATGCAACACCTGACCAGAGAGGCCCATCCTATGCTACAGATTAGTTTGAGCCTTGCTAAAAGCTGTACAAGTTGAGACATACTTGCCTAGTGATTTCACAAAGTCATTACTGAAGAGAAGACCCTTTGCATTGCCCATATTGTCTTTGGAGGACAGGTCAGCAAGTTTAGGATTCATACTTAAGAGGACGGCTTTACGTCTCTCTGTAATTAAACTTGAGTTTGCATTGCCTAATATGCATATTGCACATTGAGACCAACCTCTCAGGAGGTCAATGTTCACAGGGGTGTTGTTTCCCCTCACCTCTTCGGCCATGTCCAGGATGCGAGTGATCGGGCCGAATACATCCATGAGTTTATCTTGGCACTGCTTAAGGCACTTCTCAATGCCTTTCCTGAGATCTTTCCCATATTTAAACAAGCATTTACAATTAGAGCTATTGGCATTGCAAATGGCATTTTTTTCATTTTTCTGTTTTTTTTAAAAACATAAATAAATGGTATTGTCATTTACAAGGGCAATAGGTGAGCATTAGAGAGTATTAGAGAGTATTAGCGGACACAGAGCCACACACACAGAAAGCCACACACACAGCGAGCCACACACACACACACACAGAGCCCCACACTCACACAGTGAACCACACACACACACACACACACACACACACAGACACACACACACAGAGCCACACACACACACAGAGAGCCACACACACAGAGCCACACACAGACACAAGTGCCACACACACAGAGCGACACAAACACAGCGAGCTACACACACACAGCGAGCCCCACACACACAGCGAGCCCCACACACACACACACATAGAGCCCCACACACACACAGAGCCCTACACACACACAGCCCCCCGCACACACACACACACACACACACACAGAGCCCCACACACACACAGAGCCCCACACACACATACACAGAGCCCAACACACACACACAGCCCAACACACACACACACACACAGAGCCCCCCACACACACACACAGAGCCCCCCACACACACAGAGCCCAACACACACACAGAGACCAACACACACAGACACACAGAGCCCAACACACACAGACACACAGTGCCCAACACACACAGACACACAGAGCCCCCCCCACACACACACAGAGCCCCCCACACACACACAGAGCCACACACACACACAGACATCCGTCAGTCTAGGTCAGCCACACGCCCATCTCTGCCCAGTAACGCCCCAGGGAACAGAGGCAAGAAAAAAAGATGAGAAGCAGGGAAAGATCAGAAGCAGGGAACAGAAGCAAGAAAAACGAGACCTATTGCATTTGCACCCACACACACACAGAGCTAATAGAAACCTTAAATAAAATTAAATAGGAAAGTCTAAATAAGAACATGTAACATTACTAACCTGCAAAAAACATTTCTTGAGTTGCAAGACCACTACTACTTCGAGGGACAGAAAAACTACAAACACTGCAAGACTCCGTTCTCATATCTAAAGGCTATAGGATGGCTTGTGTGTGCAAGTTTATTTGTTAAAGTTGTATTCTGCATTTGTGGCTCTCTGTGGGTTGACGGCCCTCTTTTACATCCAAGCACTAATAAATACCTAATCTCATTACAGAGAGGCCAACCAGGAACGCCACAGTGCAAATATAATTGTATGGGTGTAGCTGTAATCTTTGGCTAGGAGGGCAGTCAATAGGAGAGGTAGTAACACGACCAGTGTCCGTGCTTGGGATCAGCAGTGCATGGCCAAAACATGAAACAACAGGGGATCGCGAGCAAAAGACCCCACATACTTTTCATGGTGGTGAAGTAGGGCAAAGCATGGTTTGGTGACAATAACGAAATAAATCATATGGCACAATCAATAAGTGTCAGCGGCACAAGAGAAATGGGCAGCGATGACTGGAATATGGGGCAGCAGTGAAAGTGTAATAATGTGAGCAGCAGATAAAGGCGGTCACCGTGCGCAGTGACGGTATACGGCCGGGGTGACACAATACAGAGGCCGAGCTGTCATCGCCGGTGGGTCTGTGTGCAACAGCTGGCAGAACTGTGAGTAGGTAAGAGGAAGTACACGCCAGTGCCCTGCCAGTCAGGAGGTGCTGTAACATCTAGGATAGGTGCCACTACTGCCTACACAACAAGCCACCCCGCCCCCCTTGTCAAGCAGGAGATTCCCGCACATGAGCCTTACCTGCTGTCTTGCCAAAGAAGAGCTCCAACATAACCGTGCCTCTACTCTGCTTCCAGCTTGAAAAAACATTAATATGCGAAGACAAGCGGGGCGCTAGAGGGCGCACGGCAAGATGGCCGCACCTCTGTGAGGCTCTGCCTGACCAAGCCATCAGCCGCCCAATATCCGCTACATCCCTTAATTTCAGAATACATGCCGGAGGGCACAGCTATCCAGAGACCTACTGTTGGACCCGGCCTCGTGGCGTGGTCCTACCCCTCCCGCATGGCGGGCCCCGGACGACATCGGCCCTCCATCCAGTCCGGGTCGGCCTCGGGCACACCTCTGCACGACCTACAAACCACCAGATCCGCCACCCGGCGGCCCACAACCACTGACACGGCACACTCGGGCCGCCCCAGCATTACCGGTCCGGTGCCCACCCCGGACCCTCATTCCAGGCCCGACGCCATCTTGGGCCCATCACGTCACAGACACGTGGTCCCGGCCCAGCCGCGGCCACGGCCCCAGCGAGCCCGCCATTGAGGCACCAAGAGCCCTCCGGGTGGTAGAGTGGCCACTCAACCAGAGACAAGGAGAGGGGAGTTTCGAGGGCTCTCCAACCGTCCCCGGATGCCTGGTTTCGATCGGCCTCCTACCTCCCTGAGCGCTGGCTCCACCCCCTGCTGGGTGTCTGGACAACATCATCCCGGCCCCTCTGACCCCCAGGCGAGAGAGTCCGGACATCAAAGGACTCCAGACCTATATCTGGGCCAGCCCCGGAGTAGGACAGCAGTTGTATCCCAGAGTCGAGAAGCCCTGCTGACGCTGTCGCGGCTGACCCTGGGACGAACTCCCCTTGCTGTTCTACCTGGAGCCTGCTGGCGCTGCCGCGGTCCATCTTTGCTGTAACCATCTTGGAGCCTGCTGGCGCTGCCGCGGTCCACACTCGCTGAACCATCTCGGAACCTGCTGGCGCTGCCGCGGTCCACACTCGCTGAACCATCTTGGAACCTGCTGGCGCTGCCGCGGTCCACACTCGCTGAACCATCTTGGAACCTGCCGGCGCTGCCGCGGTCCACACTCGCTGAACCATCTTGGAGCCTGCTGGCGCTGCCACGGCCCAACCTTCCGGAACCCCCCAGCTCGAGGATTGAGAGCTGTGCGTAGAGTCGCCTTGCAACCGATCATCTATAAGACTGTCCCGCTACCTTGCCCCTTGCCACGAGACTTTCCAGATCTCGAGATCTGCTGTATATATTGAAACGATACTTATTGCCAGATAAAGATTGAAAACTCTATCTACGTGTGGTGTATATTAGTAGGGGTGTGGTTACTCTGCTGTACGATTCTAGGAGAGGGCTCTCCCGTCGGAGGCCTCTCGACATCGCTCGGTCCCTTCTCTGAAGGAGGGGTAGACCTAGGGGTGGTCAGTTAGACACCTTCTGCCTCCCCCGGGTTCGCCTTTCTAACACCTACGGAGTGGGTCTGCTGCATTTGCGGCGTCCTGTGACACCGTGTGCTGGCCTGTGAGGTGGCGAAGATCCGGTCGCGAGGCTCCCACAACATGGCGGCTTGTTCGGGGCTGCAGGACGGCGCTGCCGTCTAACCTGTCTCCCGTGGGTCCTGCGCTGCACTGTGGCTACCGATCTGGTCCGGATCCTGCCTTCTATTTGAGGGGAGTTTCTCATCAAGCGGATCCTGCGGTGTGCCGGAGCGGGGTGCCTCATTGATTCTGAGGCCCTAGGAGCGGCTGTGTCTGGAGGCAGCGGTGGAAGAAAGGACGGCCGGGAAGTGCCCCACTTACCTGTCGCTGCAAGATCGGCCCTGCGGAGCTCCCTATATCTGCGGCTGCTGGCCCCGTGAACTCCTCCGTGCTGGTGCGGTGAGTGGGGTAGGGGCCCGGTGTCGGCCGGGGTCGCGAAGGTGGTGCCGGAGTTGGCGCCGGGCCGCTCCCTGCTGGCTGTGGTTGGTGTGGGGGAGGAGCGGGCGGCAACGGCACGGGTGAGTTGGTGCCCGGGAGTGTGAGGAGACTTCCCTGAGCTGATGCTGTTCGAACTGCTAGTGCCTGTGGTAGGGACGAATGTGAAGATCCCCGGGAGTGGGCCGCAAAGCCTCAGCTTAAATTAACTGCGAAGGAGCATCGGTCTTCGGTGGGGAGGAGCTAATTGAGTTGCCTGCTTCCTCTGTGGTGTGAGGCCGTACATGCTGGCGCTCTGATTGTTGTATGCTGCACCTGGAGGCCTAACTCTTGGGGCGAGTGGCTCTTTGCAGTGGGGCCGAGCTGATGGACACTGACTGCACTAGAGGGCACTTTCACATGTGATGGTCACTTTATCGGCGTGAAGGAGCCTCATGGGTTGCTTACACTGCTGTGGAGTGCGGAGTGTGTTCTTGTGCAGTCTCCTACTTCCCTGCTACGACAGTCAAGGGTCTGACACAGACAAAGGTGCCCTTACCTGTGCAGAGTTGATAATTGCGACCCTAGGCTGCAATCTATATTTGGGGTCACTGCCATATTACAGAGCTGTGCTCAGTGCTGAATCATGGGTCGGACAGATAGAAATCAGCCAAAGATCACCTTTGAGTCGCGACGGCTGCCCAAGTCCTCGCAGGGGGCGGCCACGGACTCGGAGGTGGATGGAGCGTCGGAGAGCTCTCCCACTCTGGAGGTCACATTGGTGGCCATGCAGCGGACCTTGCAATCCATCGAGGGCACCATGGCAGCGGTCAATCATAGACTTGATCATATGTCTACCCAGCTTGAAAAGCAGAGTGCGCGTATGGGAGAGGTGGAGCAGAGGGTCTCCGCCACGGAGGATGGACTGACGATGGTCTCTGACAAAGCGATCAATATGGAGAGGGTGATCTCCATTATCCAGACGAAGTTACGCGTTACGGGGCTGCCGGAATCCACGAACGTTGGCAAAATGGAAGTGTACATGGAGCGGCTCATCACGGATATTTTTGGTACGGAACAGCTGTCCCACATGTTTATCGTCGAACGTGCTCATCGCTCTTTAATTGCCAAACCAGTGCCTGGGGCGCCTCCGCGTCCTATAATAGCACAGATATTGAATTATAGGGACAGGGACTTTATTCTACGCATGCCAAGGGAGAAGGGTACAATCGAGCATCAAGGGAACAAGCTTGCGTTCTTTCCAGATTTCACAGTCAATGTTCAGGCTTCACGGAGGGAGTTTGTCACTGTCAAGCAGTTTCTGCGCATGGAGGAGGTCCCTTACGCTATGCTGTACCCGGCTCGACTTCGTATTGGCGCGGCTGCGGACAACAAGATCTTTACCTCCCCAAAAGCGGCAATGAACTATGCAAAGAAACTAAAACGCAAGAAGCGAGATTCGAATGAAAGGCCGGAGGAGGAGGTGCTAGAAGAGGAGGAGAACTAAATAAGCTGCCTGGGCAGTATGAGAAAGCTTTCTACGAACTTGATGCTCGGATTAACCAGCTATGAGTTGAGCCTGTATCCTGACTTTACGTTTGTGGGAGGGGTGGGATAATTCTGCTATTCTAGTGCCTTAGGATTTGATAACTGCTCAGCATACGTTGCTCTTCATTACATTGTTTGTTGTGTCTAATATCTGATTGCAATGTCAACTTGATTTATTTGTAAACTGTAACTTGCTATGAAGTTCGCTGGGATCTACTGTTCCATCTTCCCTGCTACAAGGGCCCTTTTATTTCACCCTGCCAGTAGTCGTCTGGTATCACTGATATAACTGACGGATAGTGATGATATAATATAGCTGCTTGGTCACCTCTCGTTCTGCGGGAGGAATATGCATCTATGCCCCTACATATGGGTGTACCCCAGACTTTAGATTGTGTTGGGTGGGGAGGGATGTTTGGTGGGGTATTGGGATGGCTTTGGCAGGTTCGGGTAGCTGAAGTGGGTGGTGGGCGGGAGGAGTTGGGCATGGGAGGGGGGATTGTTTGTTCTTTACTATCATCTATTTTGTGAGGTTTCATGAGTACAGTCATGGACTAAGTGTTTACAAGTTTTGACAACGGAATCTGAAGGTGTGCTACTTTACTATCCGCTACAGGTTACTACTCTTTGATTTTCATGGGTAGGGTAGGGTAGGTAAAATCACTTGGCTTACATGGAACGTAAGGGGATTGAATAATCCGAAGAAAACCAGGCAGGTCCTGGCATATATGAATCGCCACAATGTACAGATTGCTTTCCTACAGGAAACGCATCTCACGGCGCATACCGTGACATCCGTGGCCAGACATTGGGCGGGGATGCGTCTTGCCTCTACATACTTGTCATATGCTAGGGGGTCATGATACTAATAAAGAAGGATGTCCCTTTTGTGAGTACATATGAGGAAGTCGACAAGGAGGGCAGGTACATAATACTGAAAGGGAAATTATGTGGAACTCTGATCACAATGGTAAATGTGTACGGGCCGATTGTAGATAACCCTGAATTTTATACAGTGTTGTGGAACAAGGTTTTTGCACTACCAATGTCTGCCATCATATGTGGGGGTGATCTTAATGTGGTATTGGATCAAGAGATTGTTAGGAAGTCGTGCAACACTGCTCATGTCGAAAAAGCGGCGCAAGCGGTGCAGGATGGTATGAATGATTTAGGGCTAGTGGATGGGTGGCGCTTGCGACATCCCGGTGTGAAAGAGGGGACATGTTACACGTATGCGCATGGCACATGGTCCCGCTTGGACCATTGGTTGGCGACACGAGATGTGAATGCCTGGGTGGGGAATGCTGTGCATTTGCCCCGCACATTGTCGAACCACGCGCCTGTACTGCTTGACATGGTTCTCCCAGCATACGCCCCAGCCCCATTTACATGGAAATTGCAACCTACGGCTCTACTTGACTTAGTGTTTCATGAAGGCATACGAGAAGCTATAGAAAATTATTTTGCAGAGAATGTTGGATTGGTGGCTGATGTGTGTACCGTCTGGGAGGCGTTCAAGGTGACTATAAGGGGTGCGTGCATAGGCTTAAAGGCAGGGGTGCTTAAGTCATTACGAGACTCTATGAGTAGGCTGGAGCGGGAGCTGACGGGCTTGGAACGACAGTATGAGCAGACAAAGCCTTATGCCCTCGGCGCGTTCTCCATTCCGGACATGCTCTTATATTATTTATGCGCTCAAGCGCATTTTGCTTTATACTGGCAGTCGGTGCCGCCCTTCACGCAGCATGTGGCAGTTGAGGCTGGAGCGGTTCACCCGCTGCCCCTTAAAGCTATAATTGTGAATACACATTCAATGTATGAAAAAGAAGAAGTGGATATGGTACAGTGTACAACTCTAGCGTGGTCTGAGTTGGGGAAGAGAGCGAAACGGCTACCATTGGACGCTCCTGCCATGCCCTTGCTGCATCATGCTGATATACAAGTGACGAGCGAAGTCGGGCACTCCAGATATTACACACTGCTGGGCTGCAGGTTATAGGCGACGCCTTTGTAAACGGGACATTTATCACACTATAGGGTTTCTTAGAGAAAGGGGGTAACACGGCAATGGCTACATTCATTTACGCTAGCTTTCGGACGGCAGTGCGCAACCTATATCCAACCTTTCCTGCGGAACTGAAAGCCTTGGAGGCTTTACAATTGCTTTATACGGCCAATAACAGAACGAAGCTGGTCTCCCGATTGTATCAGGCTTCACAGATGGATGAGGGGGCTGCAGGTTCGCGCTCCAGGGATAAATGGGATGGCAGCCTGACACAGCCATTGACAGACGACGAGTGGGAAGAATGCTGTGTGATGACTGGGGGATTTGCTGTAAATGGCAATTTTAAACTTCTACACTATAAATATCTCCATCAAATGTACTACACCCCTGCACAGTTGCATAAATACGGATTGAGAGACTCTGACTGCTGTGTGCGTTGTGGTTTGGATGGTGCTGACTTCGTGCATCTGGCATGGAATTGCCCTGGTATATTCGCATTTTGGACAAGTGTGCCCGAGGTACTGTCTGCTATGACGGGTGTTCAGATTGGATGTGACCCCAAGGTATGTCTGTTGGGAATAGTGTCCAAGATACCGGCGGGGGTGTGCACACTAGTGGTGCTATCTTTGCAGTTGGCCAAACGTAGGATAGCACTGTGCTGGGGAGGGCGGCGGGTACCTACGTTAAAACAATCGTTGCAAGACCTGCCATACTGCCGTGACCAACTCACCTGTTATTCTGAGGGGTTGCCGTCAGCATCAAGGCCGCGAGACATCTGGGGGCCATACACGGCGTATATGTTGGTGCGGACAGATGCTGTCTGAACATGTGATGCTGGCTGTAGAGACTCCTGTGACTTTCATTGCCCGCATTCGGAGTGCTTTAATTAGTGGATATTGACACTATGCAATTGAAATACTGATCTAAGACTGTGTTGACATAATCCCAACTGTCGTTCCATGTTGCTGACTATGTGCCTACTTGATTTATGTACCTGTATTGCACTTAGTGATTATTATACCATTTGTATTGTATGTATGCATACCTTCAACCTGTTCTAAGGTTGCCTGTGTTTTTTTTTGTCACAATGATAAATAAATAAAAAAATAAAAAAAATATGCGAAGACAACAGCAGGTAATCGGAAAGCTAGTTTTAAACTGATTGACAGGCCATGGTTCAACAGTGGGAGGGTCTGTGTGGCTGTGCTTCTCAGTGAGTTTTGGGATTGGTTACAAAAAAACACATACGTCCCGAAAAGACGGCCCACCCATCTCCTAAGAAAACCTTGCGGGACCGGAAGAGAGCTACTGTCGATGCACTGGAAATTATCTCTTTGTGCTCCGGAAAGTGATGGCCCAGCTGCAAGTGAGCCGGCGCTGCTAGCTTTCATTATCCGATTCAAGCGCTCTGAGTTTCCCTTTACGGTAGTTGTACTCTGGCACACGAGAGAAGCCTGGCTGCCATAGGACACCAAATATTATGCAACACTGACGGCAACCTTACGAGCTATCGGGCGGTGGCTGTAATAATGTTTGGGGTAGTGCGTTAAGCTTAGGGACCTTCCTGCCGTGTGCTTTCTGTGAACTGACGGACAGCGTTTGGTCGGAGTCACATTTAGAGCATTACATCGAATGCTCCCTTCCGCTGTCTAAGAGTTTTCTGGAGACTGAATGTTTTGGACATTGCATAGCTGCCAAGTTTTAAGTGTGCCCGTGCGTGACCTTCTCATGTTTTTAACGCGCTTATGTGTGTGACATACTACTACATTTTGTATGACACTTTACCGGAGCAAAGTGGGAGGGGAACAGTATGAGAGTTACATACAGCACAAGGCCAGAAATAAACGAGAGCAGGACGGAGGAGGGCTGCAGGCAGAGGGAAGGGGGGGGACGCGAGCGGAGCTGAGCATCTCCGGAAACACCACCATCTTTCTCCGAGGCATTAGCAGGAATGCCTCGGAGAAAGCCCTGTCATTTTCGGATTCGGGGGCGTGGTTTTCGTTCTCTCCTCTTCCCATTGGCTGGAAGGTAAAATTCCAGCCAATGGGAAGAGGAGAGAAAGAAAAGAGAAAGAAAGTTAAAAACACACCCCCCGAATCCCAAAAAGACAGGGCTTGAACGGAGTGATGCCCCTCTCCTCCAATGGCTGACCTCCGTTTAGGAAGCCAGCCAATGGAGAAGAGGGGCGGGTTCAAGCCCCACTCTAGGGAAAACATTAAATCTCGTCTGCGCGACACTGCTGCTCAGTGTACGCTAGGCTGAGACCTAAAAAGGACGTGATTAGTTCCAGTCCAAATTGGGAGTGTTACAAACCTTACCCTCAGTAGAGGGCCTGGGGCATTCATTCCTCATTAAATTACGGGTGTCCTTGTCCAAACCTTTCCTTTCCCACTAATTGATAAATGTAGCTCCGTGGGCCACCAATCAGCACTTTGAGGGTGCCTGATGGTTGTAGGATCATACATCTCTCCCCCAACTGGGTCTTTGATCCCAGAGGAGGTAGAGGCTTGTTCAAGATCATGGTCCAAGGTATCAGGGGTATCCAGGGTATCTTCTGGATCAAAGATGAACTTGTCTAATTGAGAGTCATCGTAGTCAAGGTAGTCTAGGTCATCACTTCTCTCTCTTGTGCCACGAGGGTCACTTCTATCCAACATGCCGCTATGGGCAACTTTTCTAGGGACCTCTGAAAGGTGGCTTTTGGCTATTATGCTGCAAGGATCACCAAAATCTGTTGTAGCGCAGAGGCTACCAGAGTGTCAAAGCCGTGGTTAGAGGCCTGATCAAGGTGCTTACTATTTTGGGTAGCCCTACCCAGTTTATGGGGATTAGAGGTAGAAGGGAAGTCCCCATCTGAGAGGTAGAAAAAAATCTCCTCAGGGGGGCTCATGCTATTTCTCTTGGCTAATGTGGCATCCACCGCCTCCTTAACCGAGGATCTTAGTCCTCTTGAATACATGTTTTAATATTTTCCCCATGTTATCCCTGTTTTGAGGGATAATTGGATCAGAGTCTATATTAGAAACAAGTATAATAGTTAATAGCCCCAAGGAAATTATTAAATTTCCCCAAGATTAAAAAAAAGTAGGTGGATACACTCACTTAATAACTCTGTAAGACACTACTCGACTTTTTTGAAAAGTCAAGGTATTACAAATTATTTCAGTATTATTTTGCCACGAGGAGGAGTTCAAGCGTTAAAAATCTCTGAATCAACGAAGGTCTGGTGAATCCTGTGTCCCAACTGGCAGTATCAGCTTGTGTGCGAGCCGCTGCCATGGGAACCTTCCGCCCGGAGTGTGAAAAGAGAAGATCGACCTCCCTTTCCTAGGTATAGGTTTAGGGGATTTATAGAGCGCGTAACTGCCCTTAGGCTTCCCAGCGCTAGAAGAGACTTTAAGGAAATAGTAGTGTTTTGAGTTTTTTCCTAAATTCGAGTTCGTTGGTTATCATGCGCATGTCCCTGGGTAGTGAGTTCCACATTTTAGGAACCAAGTGCTTAAAGGACCTTCCTCCCCATCTTTCTCTTTTTTTTCTGCCTTGTTACATTAGAAGGTCCTGTGAAGACCTTAGGGTCCTACTTGGTATGTAGTGTTTAACCAACTTTTTACGTCTCGCCTGAGACAGCGCATGCTGTCTCTTCGAGACATTTAGTAAGTGGCTTTTAAAAGTGCCACCAGAGGCTTTTGCTGGCCTCCAGCTTGCGTTCACGAGTGTGTGCACGTGCACAGCTGCCACCTGTGTTTTTATTGCTGTAATCAGGTTCCTCTGCTCGCACTCCCTCCTCCCACCCTCTTCTCAGTTTCATTTGTGTCTTCTATCGCTGTGAATGCTCCTGCTTCCACCAGGCACACACATCATCAGTGGTCAGTGCACGCTTTCACCAGGCACACACACCACCGGCCGTCAGTGCACGCTTCCACCAGGCACACACACCACCAGCCGTCAGTGCAAGCTTCCACCAGGTAAACACACCACCGGCCATCAGTGCAAGCTTCCACCAGGCACACACACCACCAGCCGTCAGTGCACGCTTCCACCAGGCACACACACCACCAGCCGTCATTGCACGCTTCCACCAGGCACACACACCACCATCCCTCAGTGCCTGCTTCCACCAGGCACACACACACCACCAGCCCTCAGTGCACGCTTCCACCAGGCACACACACCACCAGCCATCAGTGCACTCTTCCACCAGGCACTCACATCACCAGCCATCAGTGCATGCTTCCACCAGGCACACACACCACCAGCCATCAGTGCACACTTCCACCAGGCAAACACACCACCAGCCATCAGTGGACGCTTCATAAGCAAAAACCCACAGCCCACTACATATAAAGTATAAACACAACAGATGTCTCAATGGACATAAACGTTCAAGTTTTCATGGATCAAAAAAGGGGAACACCAGTGTTTCGGCTCCTCTTTTAATGTTCATACATAGCCAGCCGACGCGTGTTTCGTCGCAAGAAAACACTTTTTCCGCGACTCCTCAGGGCTGGAGAGGATACAAAATTACAGAATGGAGTACATAGTATATATACAGTAATACTGCACGTTGAGTTGTGACTGTATTTGGTGCAATTGTGGGGTGTAGGTGAAATGTGATCATACACAAATGTACAATAGTGGATGCACTAACATAACCAACCCTAATACCGATGTGAGCGTCACAATTGTGAGTGCGAGCAAGGGAGTGGGTCGACAGTGAATATATATGTGGTGTCATGAGAAATGGTGACATCTGCAAATTAATTCACCCAAGTGTTGTAAGGAGGGGGTAGGAGTTGGGGTTGGTTCAAAGTATCACGGTGGGACAAGATAAGTAGTTGTCGCGATGTGAGGCGGGGGAGGGGGGAAGGTTAAGATGTCGATATTTTGTTAAATCTCTAAAGTTTAAGAGTTGATGTGCATCCTACCTGTAGGTGGTCAGAGTAGAACCCCAGGTATATAATGCCACAAGTAGGGAGAAAACAGAGAAGGAAAATACCATAGGGTATATTCGAATGGTGGTTGAGATTTACACATTCAATCCAAGAGTTTATCCGTGTCAGGGGCACGGAGAGAAAGAAAAAGAAAAATAATAAGTTCAAAAAAGGATCTCACCGCGGTGCCGGTGATAATTCCGACCCGGCTCCGCTCGAGACCGGGTTACGTCTTTGTACAATTATACCTTTCGTAGTTGTGAAGTATAGTTCTGCAGCAATTATTTGGAGATACTGAAAAGGAATTAAAACCGTGTAAGGCTTAAAAACAAGTACTTTGGGGTTTAGCGTATTTTTCAAGAATCTGTCAAAACCTAAATTTCGGTTATTAGTTAGGCTCACCTTTATTTAGCAGTTTCGCTTGTTTAAGAATATCCACAATCGTTTAATTGAACTTGAGTCCTTGTCCACGTGTAAGGAATGCAGACACTGTGTAGACTTCCGAGGAATATGCCCTTAAGTGATAATGGTAGTTTTGTCCACGTAAAGGTAGGGAAACATGGAGGGAAAAAGGGAAAGAGGAGAAAGTACCATAGTGTGAGTTGAACGGTTCTTGCTTGTGATCACCGTATCAAATATGCAAGTATATGCTAATATGGTTTGTCTTATTTTTACAAGAAGCTCTGGTGAGGGTGACTCAACTACAGGTCATAGTTAACATATTGAATTATAGCGTCTAGCGGATCATAGTTAAGATTATTTCAGGATTACGCAATGAAACTCAGAGCGTGGAGATCCATATTTATCAAATGTCGGATCTCATTGTTCACAAATTTAAATAACCAAAAGTATAACGAGTTTAGTCTTCCAGCTCGTTAGCGAGCCTTAACGCTGGTTAATAAGGATGTTATTTCCTCAGATTACGTCTGACTCAGAAATGTATTTAAAGGAGGTATCTTACCCGTAGTGCGGGTGAAACGCCGACAGTGCGAGTGTTCTTGATTTAGGTTCCGGGTGCGGTCACGTGTTAAGAAACCCGGAAGTGGTTTAAATAGTCATGAGCGAGAAAGAACCCGGATTAAGGAGACTACAGCGTCAACTTCCAATAATTAAATTGTACAGGTTGCAATTCGATATCAATAAATAACAAGAGTGAAGGTTAAAAAGGCGGCATTTGTGTAGAGCCCGTAAGGCTACAGATTGCAATTCGATATTGGTAAATAACATAAGTTATAGATAAGAAAGCGGCGTGTGTGTGTAAGCCGTTAAGGAATGCATAAGTGCTGTAAATGATGTGAGTTCATGTTGCATGCAAAGTGGAGACGTATCCAACATGCAGCATATCCCAAGTCTTGTTAACAATGAATCAAAATTAAATGAATAGTTAGAACATACAGGTAACACAGATCATTACTATTGTACATTTCTAAGCCATTTAAATTATTTTTCATGAGATTACATTTTTAGTTTCTTTGGTATGGACAAAACATTATCAAATGGGGCAAAGTCTTAAAAGGTCTTGAGCATTGATTTACATCAACCTATATAGATTAGCCACTGTAATGCCTCATGTGCGTCACATTGTGAGTTCTGTAAAATATGGTACAGTGGGTCGGGTTGACCCAAACAAGATATGGAGAATTAACAACAGAATCCTCATGTAGCAATGACAATATTCATTGAAAAGTAAGTTTATGAGGATGTATCCTGTCGTGTTGTATTCATATTAAGGGAGACTGAAACAAGCACAGTACATGTTAAATTAATCACCTAGGAAATATTGCATCTCCTGGTCAAAATTTAGACCGTGGTCCACGGTTCGAAGACGGAGAATCTACATGGCCTCCAGACGTCTAAGTTTAAGTTCCCTGTTGCCACCCCTTATTCCTAGTGGAACAGTATCTATCCCATAGAAGGATACTCGTTTATCAATACTCTGGTCAAAGCATGCAGCCGCATGCAGTGCTACTGGATATTTCGGATCTTGCTTGTGAATGGCTCTAATGTGTTCTGCTATTCTCTCTTTCAGGGGGCGAATGGTGCTGCCCACATATATTTTCTTGCAAACACATTCAATAACGTATACTACAAATCGTGTAGTGCAGCTAATATTAGTCTTGATGGTGAATTTATTTCCTTTTGTATCCTGGAATTCTTTTGTCTTATGTTTTGCCCATCGGCACATGGAGCAGAAACCACATTTAAAGAAACCTATATTCTTTACTGTGAGCCAAGAGTTGGATGTCGCATCGCGGGGAATAGTGGGACTGAGCCTGTTTTTCAGAGTTTTCCCTCTTCTGTATGTGATTTGTGGATGCTCTCCTATGTAGTAATTAACAGAAGGGGGGGAGGGAGAGGGAATAGTGGATTCTGTCTCCCCTGGCAATATTCATAAACAAAATGGAATCCACTCAGTGGGGTACGGTTGTTACCACAATGGTGGGGAGCAACCAGTGTTGTTAAAATACCCCTCACACACCAACAGGCCCCTTGGTGTCATGCTTCATCATCGGGGTCTTCGCAAACCTCTACGGGATGCGGCGTGCTACGACTCACGGCTACGTAGGAGCACTTATCTGTGAACTATGTGTTCGGTGTGTGTGAGTAAATAATGTGAGTGGTGAGGTGAAAGTGAAAAATTAAAAGATACCTGGCACGTGAGTACTGAAAACATTTTTTATTTAGTCTCCGGCTGGTATCGTTAAAAGAGTGCTAGAGTGGTTGTTGTCTACTAATTAGGGTAAACCAACCATGTTAGTGCGTCGACATGTTTCGGAGTTAAAAAACTCCTTCTTCAGGACGAGGATGTGCACTACTTATCCCCACCTTACTCACATGTATGTAGATATAAAAGTGTGCTCTACAAAAATAAGATTAGGTGATAATGTACCTATCTGTGTTTAATATAATAAGGTCCGTTGCGCCCAATTGGCGATTAAAGACACCTGAAAATAGAAAGGGTCAGGTAAAACATAGTGTAATACATGTTTTAAACTAATACTGTGTAAATACACAGAAGGGTAACAAGGAACAAAAAGTGAAGGTCCAGGAACCCTAAAAAGAAAAGAAAAAACGAACAACATATAGACTGGGACAAACATTGATTCATAGTTTCTGATAAAGCCCTTAAAGGGGAAGTTTCTGACACTGATGTAATGCTTACTTATAGAAAGAGGTCAAATGGCCTCATGAGCCAAAACGTGATGAGGGGGTCCGTTCTACCCGTTATGGCAACCTGTGAGGTATTCAAGGAAATGAATCAAAGCATTGTAATTCCTCGATCTTAATAAAGGTTTTTCACGTCATTCATCATTTCCATACATTCACACACACTCACGGTTACTTCTAGGGCTGACTGGCTTCCTACCCCTCCACGCGGCTCCGACGAGTAATTCGTCTGGTCAGAAGTGAGCCTTTTTATCGTCTAGCTTGTTCCAATTAGCCACTAATTGAAAGCGGAAAGCGCCCATATCAGCGCCTAACCCTTCGTCTCTATTCCGCATCTGCGCGCATCGGGTAGGGTGTTGCCAAACAAATGCGCATGTGCGGGAGAGCGGTGAGAGCCACCCGCGCATGTGCATCGCGGTGGTTTGGTTCTGAATGCGCTGGCATAGTATCTGCCGTTATGCGCATGCGCGAACGAGGTTATGGCGCCGCGCATGTGTCGGCCAGGATGTTTTGGATCTTCCTACCCTCGGATATGGAAAGTACATTAGGGTGAGCTGCCAGACATAATAAAGGCTCGAAAAAAGGCTTGAGAAAATACAATCATTATTTAGGGAGTTAATCATAAATCCCTTTAAGCAGCAGGTGTAGTTATCACTGCAAGTATAATTATCACTACATGGATGATAACGAGGATGTTTACCTTGGCAAGGTATTTTAGGCAAAAGTCTCTTACAATGGGGTATCAGAAATTTTCAGTTATTAACGTAGTTGGCTTTCAGTTATTAACGTAGTTGGCAAAGCAGTTGGGTACCAAGGGTTTTCAGTTTCTAACGTAGTGGAGCCAACTACGTTAGAAACTGAAAACCCTTGGTACCCAACTGCTTTGCCAACTACGTTAATAACTGAAAGCCAACTACGTTAATAACTGAAAATTTCTGATACCCCATTGTAAGAGACTTTTGCCTAAAATACCTTGCCAAGGTAAACATCCTCGTTATCATCCATGTAGTGATAATTATACTTGCAGTGATAACTACACCTGCTGCTTAAAGGGATTTATGATTAACTCCCTAAATAATGATTGTATTTTCTCAAGCCTTTTTTCGAGCCTTTATTATGTCTGGCAGCTCACCCTAATGTACTTTCCATATCCGAGGGTAGGAAGATCCAAAACATCCTGGCCGACACATGCGCGGCGCCATAACCTCGTTCGCGCATGCGCATAACGGCAGATACTATGCCAGCGCATTCAGAACCAAACCACCGCGATGCACATGCGCGGGTGGCTCTCACCGCTCTCCCGCACATGCGCATTTGTTTGGCAACACCCTACCCGATGCGCGCAGATGCGGAATAGAGACGAAGGGTTAGGCCCTGATATGGGCGCTTTCCGCTTTCAATTAGTGGCTAATTGGAACAAGCTAGACGATAAAAAGGCTCACTTCTGACCAGACGAATTACTCGTCGGAGCCGCGTGGAGGGGTAGGAAGCCAGTCAGCCCTAGAAGTAACCGTGAGTGTGTGTGAATGTATGGAAATGATGAATGACGTGAAAAACCTTTATTAAGATCGAGGAATTACAATGCTTTGATTCATTTCCTTGAATACCTCACAGGTTGCCATAACGGGTAGAACGGACCCCCTCATCACGTTTTGGCTCATGAGGCCATTTGACCTCTTTCTATAAGTAAGCATTACATCAGTGTCAGAAACTTCCCCTTTAAGGGCTTTATCAGAAACTATGAATCAATGTGTGTCCCAGTCTATATGTTGTTCGTTTTTTCTTTTCTTTTTAGGGTTCCTGGACCTTCACTTTTTGTTCCTTGTTACCCTTCTGTGTATTTACACAGTATTAGTTTAAAACATGTATTACACTATGTTTTACCTGACCCTTTCTATTTTCAGGTGTCTTTAATCGCCAATTGGGCGCAACGGACCTTATTATATTAAACACAGATAGGTACATTATCACCTAATCTTATTTTTGTAGAGCACACTTTTATATCTACATACATGTGAGTAAGGTGGGGATAAGTAGTGCACATCCTCGTCCTGAAGAAGGAGTTTTTTAACTCCGAAACATGTCGACGCACTAACATGGTTGGTTTACCCTAATTAGTAGACAACAACCACTCTAGCACTCTTTTAACGATACCAGCCGGAGACTAAATAAAAAATGTTTTCAGTACTCACGTGCCAGGTATCTTTTAATTTTTCACTTTCACCTCACCACTCACATTATTTACTCACACACACCGAACACATAGTTCACAAATAAGTGCTCCTACGTAGCCGTGAGTCGTAGCACGCCGCATCCCGTAGAGGTTTGCGAAGACCCCGATGATGAAGCATGACACTAAGGGGCCTGTTGGTGTGTGAGGGGTATTTTAACAACACTGGTTGCTCCCCACCATTGTGGTAACAACCGTACCCCACTGAGTGGATTCCATTTTGTTTATGAATATTGCCAGGGGAGACAGAATCCACTATTCCCTCTCCCTCCCCCCCTTCTGTTAATTACTATTTGTAGACAGCGCACAGCTGTGGGAGCCCCTCCCTTACTGAACAACACATTTTCTGGCGACACACTTCACACTCAACATTGTATTGATCACCCACCGAAACCATCATGGAGGATGAACATGGGCTAACATTTACTGAGGATGAGATTGACAGAATTTTGGCGCAGGATAATCCATTCGAGGGTTTAAGTACTGACAACCCAGCCCCCACAGTAGGGGATTGGGATGAATTGACGAATGTACGGAAAGTACAGATCAGAGCCGCCCTACATGGTCTACTGATGAGGGAATATTTAAGGAACAAACTAGCCCCTCAGGGTTTACTAGTAAAAAATGAACCTTTTATCTTTCAAGATGACCTCGCCTTCAAAAAAGCCTGGTCCTTGATCTCCTGGCATTGCACCAGGGACTGGTTGGTACTAATAGTACAGACGGCTAGTAAAAAATCCCAAGAATTAAAGATTGAGATACAGAGACTGGAAATCCAACTAAAAGGATACATCCAACCCGCTGATTTAAAGAAAGGATTGGAAGAACTCAATAAACAAATGTCAGATTTTGAGGCCATTTTGAAACAAAGTAAATTTAATAAATTTAAAAAAGACAAAGACCGTTTCACAGCTGAATGGGCCTACCCATACACCAAAGCAGACTATGTGGCTAGTGGGAATGTGAGTGATGCTGACAGCGTCAACTCGGATGGGAGTTCTTCCAGTACCAACTCGGGGGGATTCAGGAACAAAAGACAACAAAGGGGCGGTTACCGCCAACAGAGAAACCAGTATCCACGCCAAAGAGGATGGCGGGGTTTCCAAGGACCACCCATGTTCAACCCATTTCAGGGTCCTTTCCAGTTTCCTCAATACCAGTATGGCCCACCACAAATGGGACCAATGTACCCACAATGGGGGGAAGACCAATCCACCGTGCAACAACAAAATCAACAACCTTTTTTATCATGGGGCCCAGGATCCAACAGGGGCAGGAACAAGAGAGGGAACAACGTCACCTGGCAACCGGTGCCCGAGTCAGACCCCAGAATGCACACCAGGAGCATGACAGCGGGTCAAGCCTCAACCAGCAAGAGAGGGACCTAGTTATAAACATATCTCCTTGGCCACTAACTGAAATGCAGAAACAAGTTTTGAACAAAGGCCTAGGCTACGTCCCTACGAACAAACCAGACATATTCCTCTTACACAAAGAGGTCCAGGATTTTGTTAGGACCATCAAGCTAAAGGCTTTCTTCCACAAGCAAGCACCCAGAGTCGAGACATCCGACACGGGCTTGAAACCAAAATCTTCCTTTACACCACAGGATAATCAGCTTCCTGTGGAAGTTCTGGCTTTTGAAAAAGCAGTCATGTCGGAGTTAGGCAAAATGGATACTGACTCTAGAGTTTTTCAAAACATGACCAGACTAGAGAACGAAGCTGTGAGGGAACTATCTCAAAACAAACTAATCGTCATAAAACCCGCGGATAAGGGCGGGGCGGTTGTGATCCAAACAACGACGGCATACGACCAGGAATGCAGGAGACTCCTTGCAGACAGAAGGAACTATCAGGTTCTTGATGAGGACCCCACAGAGTCCATACGCATCCGAGTAGGAGCAATGACTGAAGAAGCTCTCAGCCATGACTGGCTCACGAAGAAAGAGGCTCTTTTCTTAACACAAAAAAACCCACGAGTACCATATTTCTACACGATACCCAAGGTTCACAAGAGTCTTGAGAACCCCCCGGGTCGCCCCATCGTGTCTGGCATCGCGTCTATACTGGAACCCCTCTCCAAGTTTGCAGATGCCTTCTTGAGACCGCTGGTACAGGCCACTGATACGTATCTCAAGGATACTAAAGCCGTACTCCAATTACTAAGAGACCACCCTTTCAATCCTGACTCTCAAATTTTACTGAGCCTCGATGTGGAGAGCTTATACACCAGCCTCCCGCACGATGAAACTCTTAACATCATTGAGGAAGTTCTATACAGCAAACAGTGGCATTACCATACCCCACGAGGCGTAGTGATGGAATGCATCTCGATGGCCCTCACTAAGAACTTCTTCGAGTATGAAGGCACCCTTTACTTGCAGCGCCATGGGACCAGCATGGGGAGCACATTTGCTCCAAGCCTGGCAGGTCTCTACGTACACCATCTGGAGACTACCAAAATCCTTCACCAAGACAACCCGTTCAGGAGTAAGATCCTCTCCTGGAGACGTTATATTGATGACGTCTTGGTCATATGGGAAGGAAATAACCAATCTGTCACGGACTTCATGCAATGGATTAACAGCCAGAATGATTTTCTGAGGTTTACCCATCAAATGTCCAATGAGTCCATGGTCTTTTTAGACCTTAACATCTATCATGAAGCAGGCCATTTAAAAACCGAGACACACTTTAAACCGACAGCTAGGAATTGCCTCCTTAGGTTCGACAGTTTTCATCCACGTCACCTAAGAGAAAACTTACCATATGGGCAGTTCCTACGCCTACGTCGTAACTGCAGCGATGTGGGGAAGTACAAAATCCAAGCACTGGATCTGAGTAAAAAACTGAAACAAAGGAAATACCCAGATAAGATCATCAACCAGGCTATGAAAAGAGCCCGGAACAACAACCGAGAAGCTCTTTTGGATGACAACCCACCAAAAGAGGAAACTGGTAGAATAGTCTGTGTCACTACATGCAGCCCTGTGTCGAACCAGGTATCTAAGCTGGTGAATAAACATTGGCGCATCCTGACAAGTGGGAGTCTAGATCTGGAGAAACCCATTTTTGCCCACAGAAGAGGGAGAAACCTGAAGGATATTTTGGTCCACACGAGACCCCAAACCAATGTGATACAGCAAACAAGGCTGAAAGGACTACATGGGCACTACCCATGTGGAAATTGCAACAACTGCCACCTCACTGAGAAAAGCCTGAGCCTTCAATTCAGTAACGGCGAAAAGTGGGAACAACGTGCTGTCACGAATTGCAACAGCCGCAATGTGGTGTATCTCATTACATGCCCTTGTGGAAAAGAGTACGTGGGAATGACCACACGTGCTGTAAAAACTAGAATTAATGAACACAAGAGCAATGTGAGATGCAAAAAACAGACAACAAAAATGGCATCCCATTTCCTTGAAGCACAGCACTGTGTAAATGACATACATTGGACTATTATTGAACAGTTGCCATCAGAAAGAGGCTTATTTGAGAAAGAACAGAGATGGGTGTTCCGTCTGGGCTCAGATGTAATTGGGTTGAACGACTCCATTCCATGGAGCCAACTACGTTAGAAACTGAAAACCCTTGGTACCCAACTGCTTTGCCAACTACGTTAATAACTGAAAGCCAACTACGTTAATAACTGAAAATTTCTGATACCCCATTGTAAGAGACTTTTGCCTAAAATACCTTGCCAAGGTAAACATCCTCGTTATCATCCATGTAGTGATAATTATACTTGCAGTGATAACTACACCTGCTGCTTAAAGGGATTTATGATTAACTCCCTAAATAATGATTGTATTTTCTCAAGCCTTTTTTCGAGCCTTTATTATGTCTGGCAGCTCACCCTAATGTACTTTCCATATCCGAGGGTAGGAAGATCCAAAACATCCTGGCCGACACATGCGCGGCGCCATAACCTCGTTCGCGCATGCGCATAACGGCAGATACTATGCCAGCGCATTCAGAACCAAACCACCGCGATGCACATGCGCGGGTGGCTCTCACCGCTCTCCCGCACATGCGCATTTGTTTGGCAACACCCTACCCGATGCGCGCAGACGCGGAATAGAGACGAAGGGTTAGGCCCTGATATGGGCGCTTTCCGCTTTCAATTAGTGGCTAATTGGAACAAGCTAGACGATAAAAAGGCTCACTTCTGACCAGACGAATTACTCGTCGGAGCCGCGTGGAGGGGTAGGAAGCCAGTCAGCCCTAGAAGTAACCGTGAGTGTGTGTGAATGTATGGAAATGATGAATGACGTGAAAAACCTTTATTAAGATCGAGGAATTACAATGCTTTGATTCATTTCCTTGAATACCTCACAGGTTGCCATAACGGGTAGAACGGACCCCCTCATCACGTTTTGGCTCATGAGGCCATTTGACCTCTTTCTATAAGTAAGCATTACATCAGTGTCAGAAACTTCCCCTTTAAGGGCTTTATCAGAAACTATGAATCAATGTGTGTCCCAGTCTATATGTTGTTCGTTTTTTCTTTTCTTTTTAGGGTTCCTGGACCTTCACTTTTTGTTCCTTGTTACCCTTCTGTGTATTTACACAGTATTAGTTTAAAACATGTATTACACTATGTTTTACCTGACCCTTTCTATTTTCAGGTGTCTTTAATCGCCAATTGGGCGCAACGGACCTTATTATATTAAACACAGATAGGTACATTATCACCTAATCTTATTTTTGTAGAGCACACTTTTATATCTACATACATGTGAGTAAGGTGGGGATAAGTAGTGCACATCCTCGTCCTGAAGAAGGAGTTTTTTAACTCCGAAACATGTCGACGCACTAACATGGCTGGTTTACCCTAATTAGTAGACAACAACCACTCTAGCACTCTTTTAACGATACCAGCCGGAGACTAAATAAAAAATGTTTTCAGTACTCACGTGCCAGGTATCTTTTAATTTTTCACTTTCACCTCACCACTCACATTATTTACTCACACACACCGAACACATAGTTCACAGATAAGTGCTCCTACGTAGCCGTGAGTCGTAGCACGCCGCATCCCGTAGAGGTTTGCGAAGACCCCGATGATGAAGCATGACACCAAGGGGCCTGTTGGTGTGTGAGGGGTATTTTAACAACACTGGTTGCTCCCCACCATTGTGGTAACAACCGTACCCCACTGAGTGGATTCCATTTTGTTTAAAAATGCTCTCCTATGTACTCATGGATGCTTTTGTCAGCTCTTAAAGTGCTCCAGTGTTTTGCGAAGCTCCTGCGCAGTGATCTGTGCTGACTATTGAAGTCAGTTATCATTCGGATTTTCTTGGAATTGGTTTCTGTCTCTACGTGCTTCTTCCTGAGCGTGTCTGCTCTTGTGATCTTCTTGACTCGAGTAGTGGCTTTTTGAAGTAGATCGTCTGAGTAGCCTCTTTTTTTGAAACGAGTTTGCATTTCTCTCAAATTGTAGTTAAAATCTCTGTCATTGCTACAATTTCTGCGTGCTCTCAAGAATTCACCATAGGGAATGGTGCTGATTTGGTGTGGAGGGTGAGCGCTGTGGGCATGTAGGATCGCGTTACAGGCAGTACTTTTCCTAAAAAGTCTGCTGTTCAGTTGGTTGTTGGAAATATAGATTTTCAAATCAAGGAATTCCACTCTTTCTGTGCTGGCTTTAATGGTGAAACTCATGTCCCATGTATTATGATTTAAATGTTTGTGGAAGTCCATGAGGAGATCGTGCGTGCCAGACCAAATTAAAAAGCAGTCGTCTATGTACCTTCCCCAAAATACTATGTAGTCCACATAGATTGCACCTTTCGTGCCCCAGATGAGGTCCTTCTCAAGTGCACCCATAAACAAATTCGCGAAGGAGGGGGAGAATTTAGAGCCCATTGTTAAACATGAATACATTATTTTTCAAAATGAGTTCCATCATGATAGCCAGCATGTTAGTATGTTGCCACATAGTGGCCGGTCTGTTGTGTAAGGCCTTAGTTACTGTCTCTAAACCTAGTTCTGGTTTAATGCTGGTGTATAGTGCCACCACGTCCATGGTCGCTAGAATGTTGCCTGATTGCCACTGTAGATCGGAGAGTAGGCTCAAAATGTGTTTTGTGTCTTGAATAAATGATGGGAGATTACGTACAAGGGGTCCCAAAAATAGATCTACATACTCCGCTAGTTTCTCAGTTGGTCCCCCTATACCAGATATAATAGGTCTTCCGGGGGGGAAGGGGAGATCTTTGTGTATTTTTGGCAGGGTGTACAGCCAGGGATACGTAGGTTTAAAGACTTTTAGATAGAGAAATTCATCTTCATTGAGTAGACCTTCCTCTTTCCATGTAAGAAGGTACCTGTTGATGTCAGTAGTGAGTGACGCAATAGGGTTATGGTCTAGTGGTTCGTAGCAAGTGGTGTCACTAAGTTGCCCTAGTATCTCATCTTGATACTCTTTCTTATTCATAACCACTATGTTGCCCCCCTTGTCCGCTTCCCTGATAATAATGTCTTGGTCTTTAGTGAGGGTATTAAGGGCGGCCCGTTCCCCTGGTGTTAGATTGTCTTTGTATCTGAACGTCTGATAGTTTTTCACATTGTCCATTTTGTCTATGTCTGCTAGTACTCTTTTATGAAAGTTGTCTATGGAATTTCCTCCTGGCAAGGTCGGAATCCATTTGGATTTGGATTTTAGTCCGCTAGCGATACTAAAATCGGACTCGATATTGAGCTCTTCAAGTAATTTCTCCATGTCATAAGGAGTTTGTTCTTGGTCAGTTAAGGAGAGTAAAAGCTGAGTGGCTTGAATATCATTAATTGTTAAAGCACCAGGGTCAAAGTCAGTAGGGATGTTCTTAGACATTTTATTAGACACATTGCGGTTCGAAAAATGCCTTTTTAATTTCAAATTTCGCACAAATTTGAACAGATCAATCTTTAGTTTACAAATGTCAGTGTGAGCGTATGGATTGAAATTCAAACCTTTTCTAAGTAACGAAATCGAAGTGGGTGACAATGGTTTAGAGGATAGGTTAATTACTTGGACTTCACCGTCCTCGTTATCGACTATTTCTGATTGTTCCCAGACCTGAGTTTCCTCCTGTACTCTTCTACGCTTCCCCCTCCTGCCCCTGCGGGTTTTGGATTTTGTATTCGATTGCCTCTCCTGATCCGTTGTATCTCGCATAAAAAAGGTGTGCTTTCGCTGTCAGTTCTATTAGCATCATCTTCACTGACACTGATAGTGCTGAGTGATGTGTTGCTGGAAGAGGCTGAGCTAGCCTCTGTCTCAATGGGTTTGTCTTTTCTTTTTAGTAATGTTTTTTTAATCATGAAGTCATATTTTCTGTCATATGTAAAGATTCTGCCCTCAGCGTAGTCAGCCTCATCTCTTTTTAACTGCCTTGCTTTGCGGTTCTTAATCTCATTCTGATGTTTTAGTAAGATTTCGTCTAGTGTGGTGTAATTCTTAACTGTAGATTCAGGCCGATTCAAATCTTTAATCTCCTGTTCTAGAGTGGCAATTTCGGCTTGGAGTTTTGTCACCTTGCGGTCTGAACTCTCAATGAGAATGTCCATGAGGGTGTGAGAGTTGTTTGTGAGAGCATCTTCCCATTTACCTAGGAGATCACTATCCAGATCATCATAGATAGGGAAGATCTGTGCCCTTAGACCCCTAGGTACGCGTCTAAGTCTAGCATATTGTTTCAAGGTGGTGCCATCCCACCATCTTGAGTTCTCCTGTTTTTTCAATTTTTCAAGTCTTACAAACTTGTCCCTGAGACCTTCCTGCTTAGTGACATTAGGTGTACCACTAGTAGTTGCTTTGTGTGTTGACATCCCTTAGCAAGGTTATCGAAAAGTTCTTCTGCTGCTTTGTCTCTATTCATGCTGTAGGATGGAAGTGCCTATCCTAATAAGATGAGTGTAACTGCGCGGCGGCTGCCCCCCCAAACAATAATGTATAGCAATGCGAACAGGGTTTTTTAGGGGCTGAGGGAAATACTGGGCGCACAGCTCATAGGTCATACGCAGGAGATATGGTATAAATTATAAGGTGCATGCAGGTGAGAGGCAAATCCCCAAAACCTCTCAAAGGTGTGTTGGAGGACACACCATATACAATATAAGCAAAAACCCACAGCACACTACATATAAAGTATAAACACAACAGATGTCTCAATGGACATAAACGTTCAAGTTTTCATGGATCAAAAAAGGGGAACACCAGTGTTTCGGCTCCTCTTTTAATGTTCATACATAGCCAGCCGACGCGTGTTTCGTCGCAAGAAAACACTTTTTCCGCGACTCCTCAGGGCTGGAGAGGATACAAAATTACAGAATGGAGTACATAGTATATATACAGTAATACTGCACGTTGAGTTGTGACTGTATTTGGTGCAATTGTGGGGTGTAGGTGAAATGTGATCATACACAAATGTACAATAGTGGATGCACTAACATAACCAACCCTAATACCGATGTGAGCGTCACAATTGTGAGTGCGAGCAAGGGAGTGGGTCGACAGTGAATATATATGGGGTGTCATGAGAAATGGTGACATCTGCAAATTAATTCACCCAAGTGTTGTAAGGAGGGGGTAGGAGTTGGGGTTGGTTCAAAGTATCACGGTGGGACAAGATAAGTAGTTGTCGCGATGTGAGGCGGGGGAGGGGGGAAGGTTAAGATGTCGATATTTTGTTAAATCTCTAAAGTTTAAGAGTTGATGTGCATCCTACCTGTAGGTGGTCAGAGTAGAACCCCAGGTCTATAATGCCACAAGAAGGGAGAAAACAGAGAAGGAAAATACCATAAGGGTATATTCGAATGGTGGTTGAGATTTACACATTCAATCCAAGAGTTTATCCGTGTCAGGGGCACGGAGAGAAAGAAAAAGAAAAATAATAAGTTCAAAAAAGGATCTCACCGCGGTGCCGGTGATAATTCCGACCCGGCTCCGCTCGAGACCGGGTTACGTCTTTGTACAATTATAACTTTCGTAGTTGTGAAGTATAGTTCTGCAGCAATTATTTGGAGATACTGAAAAGGAATTAAAACCGTGTAAGGCTTAAAAACAAGTACTTTGGGGTTTAGCGTATTTTTCAAGAATCTGTCAAAACCTACATTTCGGTTATTAGTTAGGCTCACCTTTATTTAGCAGTTTCGCTTGTTTAAGAATATCCAAAATCGTTTAATTGAACTTGAGTCCTCGTCCACGTGTAAGGAATGCAGACACTGTGTAGACTTCCGAGGAATATGCCCTTAAGTGATAATGGTAGTTTTGTCCACGTAAAGGTAGGGAAACATGGAGGGAAAAAGGGAAAGAGGAGAAAGTACCATAGTGTGAGTTGAACGGTTCTTGCTTGTGATCACCGTATCAAATATGCAAGTATATGCTAATATGGTTTGTCTTATTTTTACAAGAAGCTCTGGTGAGGGTGACTCAACTACAGGTCATAGTTAACATATTGAATTATAGCGTCTAGCGGATCATAGTTAAGATTATTTCAGGATTACGCAATGAAACTCAGAGCGTGGAGATCCATATTTATTAAATGTCGGATCTCATTGTTCACAAATTTAAATAACCAAAAGTATAACGAGTTTAGTCTTCCAGCTCGTTAGCGAGCCTTAACGCTGGTTAATAAGGATGTTATTTCCTCAGATTACGTCTGACTCAGAAATGTATTTAAAGGAGGTATCTTACCCGTAGTGCGGGGTGAAACGCCGACAGTGCGAGTGTTCTTGATTTAGGTTCCGGGTGCGGTCACGTGTTAAGAAACCCGGAAGTGGTTTAAATAGTCATGAGCGAGAAAGAACCCGGATTAAGGAGACTACAGCGTCAACTTCCAATAATTAAATTGTACAGGTTGCAATTCGATATCAATAAATAACAAGAGTGAAGGTTAAAAAGGCAGCGTTTGTGTATAGCCCGTAAGGCTACAGATTGCAATTCGATATTGGTAAATAACATAAGTTATAGATAAGAAAGCGGCGTGTGTGTGTAAGCCGTTAAGGAATGCATAAGTGCTGTAAATGATGTGAGTTCATGTTGCATGCAAAGTGGAGACGTATCCAACATGCAGCATATCCCAAGTCTTGTTAACAATGAATCAAAATTAAATGAATAGTTAGAACATACAGGTAACACGGATCATTACTATTGTACATTTCTAAGCCATTTAAATTATTTTTCATGAGATTACATTTTTAGTTTCTTTGGTATGGACAAAACATTATCAAATGGGGCAAAGTCTTAAAAGGTCTTGAGCATTGATTTACATCAACCTATATAGATTAGCCACTGTAATGCCTCATGTGCGTCACATTGTGAGTTCTGTAAAATATGGTACAGTGGGTCGGGTTGACCCAGACAAGATATGGAGAATTAACAACAGAATCCTCATGTAGCAATGACAATATTCATTGAAAAGTAAGTTTATGAGGATGTATCCTGTCGTGTTGTATTCATATTAAGGGAGACTGAAACAAGCACAGTACATGTTAAATTAATCACCTAGGAAATATTGCATCTCCTGGTCAAAATTTAGACCGTGGTCCACGGTTCGAAGACGGAGAATCCACATGGCCTCCAGACGTCTAAGTTTAAGTTCCCTGTTGCCACCCCTTATTCCTAGTGGAACAGTATCTATTCCATAGAAGGATACTCGTTTATCAATACTCTGGTCAAAGCATGCAGCCGCATGCAGTGCTACTGGATATTTCGGATCTTGCTTGTTGTTGGAAACCGGCTATTTCTGGTAGGCTAAGGCTTATGCCAAAGCCAGGCAGAAACCACCATTCCAGTCAGGGCAAGGAAGTCACACGCCAAGATAACCCCTGCTCACCCTCTAGGTAGCATGGCGCGAGCAGTCTAGGCTAAACTCGGAGGCGATGTGTAAAGCATTTGCGTCAGCGCACAACAGCAACAACATACTAGGTACACCACAAAAGAGACTCCACACAAGGTTATATTAAAATAACTTTTGTATTGTCAAAACATATCAGATAGAAATTACACATGTACATTGTGCCAACGGGCACGGCAATATTCACAAGGGATTATTTACAAGACAGGGCCACATGGGCCACTGTCTGAATCAACACTTTGCAGATATAGAAATACTTGTCAGAAATTAGAATAAAAGTATATAAACTTCACTGTAACACAAAGTAACAGTTATAGATCACACCCAGTAACTACTGGGAACAGGTAAGTACATACTACGCAACCCTAAACACCTTAGGAGCATGTCACGCAGGTACCCAGGACCTCACTAGGACCACCTGTACTAGAAAGAACAACCACCTAAGGATGAAATCCACTTAGGGGTATAGCTCAAAACACACTACCCATGATGCATGAATATACATTCAGAGGAGTAGTAAAGAAAGAAAACACATGATGTATAAACCTACACATTCAGCGGTGTTCAGGACAGAGCACATGATGCAATTAAAATACAGTCAGGGGTGCAGCGCAAGAAGACACATGATGACTAAACATTCAGAGGTGTAGCGCAAGAAGAGAAAGACACATAATGCATGAAACATTCAGGGGTGTCAAAGTAAAGCGATAGCGCAAGAATCACATGATGTCTAAAAACATTCAGAGGTGTAAGATCAAGGTGCGTAATCATACTAAATGAATTACATTTCCTAGCACCACATCACAATGCGCCAAACTCACATAAGCCACCACCTGTGGCAGTCCCTAGGCCAATGGCCTTGTTGGGGCTCAGACGCCCTGAGTCTCAGTGTCAGGGTGCGCTGCCATGCAGCGCCAGTCTCAATGTCAGGGGCCTAAACGATGCAGGGGCCCACTACTTGCTGGGCCCCTGGGAACACTCGCAAGGGCCTAAACGTTGCAGCTGGCACTAAGTGCTGCGCAGCTGTGAAGGCCGGGCACCACTGTGCCCTCTCTGTCCCACACAGGGACTCCCTTGAAATTGCGCCTAAACGGTGCAGCCGCCCACTAATTGCTGGGCAGCTGGGATGCAGAACTGCGACAGGGCTCTCACTAGCCCTCAGGCGCAAACTGCGCCGCGCTGGAGCCACCCAGGCTCTGGACACCACATGTCCCCAAACGGTGGAGCTCTCAGGCTCTCAACAAAATATGTCCCCTCTGAGCCACACAGGCTCTCTCAAACTGCGGGGGTCGTTGGAGTCCCTCACGGGGGCCTCGAGCAAAAGAAATGCGGCAGGGAGCCCCTCGGGCTCCAAACATACCAAAATGCCCCCACGAGCCTCTCTCAGGGCTCAACACCAACAATGCCCTCTTCGGTGGGGCGGCCCGCTGCCATCTGGGGCCGCCCTACATGCTAGCAGCCCACGGGGGGGGCGGGCACTGGTAATGTGCCCCGACGCCACAAAACTCCATCTGCTCCCTCACGGAGCAGCAACAGCACTGCCCCCGTCTCACCCGGCCCACACGGAGCCCCCCAGCCCTTCAACTCACCGGGCTCTCCTGTGCGGGGCTCCTCCGGGCGGCTTCTTCTTCTTCTGGGCAGCGCGGGGCTCCTCTTCCACCACGGAGCCCCGCCTGCAAGCTCAGCTGCTCCCTGCACTCGAGGCTCTCCCTCCATTCGGGGAACCTCGCGCTGGCCTTCCTCTCCCTCGCCGGGGCTCCCTGGACACCCGGGAGCCCCCAGCAGCGGCCACACAGCTTCTCCTCGTCTCGGGCCCGGCGGTGATCACCCGGCACTTCTCCTCAGATGCCGCCGGGCTCCCTCAGCTCACGGGAGCCCGGCCGACCCGCCGGCAGGCAGCGCCATCTTCCTTCTTCCTCGGCGCGGCCCAGCCAATCACGTCGCGGCTCCTGCGCCGAGCCCCTCATGACGCGAGGCCGCCAACCAATGGCAGCGCGGCCTCGCCGATCCACGGGCCAATCAGAGCACGGCTCTCCTCGGGTCTCGGCCAATCCGGTCGCGGCCCCTTCGTGGTTTGTTTTCCTCCGTGACAGATCGAGGTGGGCACTCGTAGATAATTATATCCATGCAGGCAGGAATCCTCAGCGCATCCAGCGCTATAAACAAGCAGGAAAAGCGCTCCTAAGCGCTAGAAAGTCCAGAAAAGGCGCTCTCAAGCGCGTGGGGGAAATTAAGCGCCCCAGAGCTCTAGACAGCAGGCAGAGCGCTCCCAGGCGGTCAGGGGGAAGCCCAGCGCCTCCAGGCGCTAGAAATCAACTCCAGCGCTCTCCCCAGGAAAAGGCAGCTTCTCCATGCTGCCAGGGTCCCAGAGCTTCCCCAGGGGCAAAGCCAAGTCCCCCCTTCAGCCCAGGCAGGGCAGAAGGGTCCCCCAGGAGTCCAGGAATCCAGGTATCCAGGGGCTGGGCAGCGCCCACCCCTGGTAGATCCGAGTCAGCCACAAGAGCCAGGACAAGAACATTTTGGAAGGAGACACCGTCCCTTCTTATACACAGAAATGCCTTTGAAGTACTTTGAAGCTTTCGTGCAAGGGGCCCTGAGTACTGGAATGTTTCTGGTTTACGTCTCCCTGACAGCTTCAGGGCCAGAGGTGACAGTAGGCCGCCAGGATGGAGAGCCAGCAGGGTGGGCGACAGGCACAGCCCGGCACCACCAGATGCTCTTTCCTCCCATCCCGGACAGCAGAGGGGCCTTTCATCTACCCCCTCCTCCGGGGCCTTGCGGACCCTGCAGACCCTGTTCTACTCAAACCAGACAGTCCATCTACCAACAGGCCCAGGCATGCCTGGGCCAGGCCCATCAGCCAATCACGTGCTAGCAGACTCACTACACAATTATGCCAACTTCTAAAAGTGGCGCTTCTAGACTACACACAGCCATGCCGCATATACCATTCTGCAGCATTCATTCTCACGAGTTCATACATATCAAACTCGACCCTGCACTCCCCATGCATCAGGAATCTACCATGGGCATACATATTCCCAGTCATTCCTATGGGAGGGCAGGTCACTCACCATCCATACACAGAAAGCACACGCACTTTACACTGTACCACAGTGAAAAAGTGCGCAGAGGCCTACAATCACCAATCCAGGTTCCAAAAACAGGCTAGGAAAAAGCAAAAAAGTCACGGGGTAGACCTGCCCAAAGGACCGGGTCCAACACATCCCCCTTCCAGCCAAAACGCAGGGTAGACCAATCAATACACTGATGGTCTTCAATGCTTTGGGCGACAAAACCACGGAGACGGGCCTGCAGGGCAGGGCCACCTTACAGTTTTTCGCCACTCGGAACCCACAGGGATTTCCCTCAACAAAAGCTCTCTGACACAACTAGGATACCCCACTGGTACACACTAGTCATCCACAGCCAGGACCAGGCCCTAGGCCATCCAAAGATCACAGGTCCTAACCAATCCACAGAGTGGGGGCAGAAGCCCCTGGCACACAATAGCCAATCTCCACTCTCTCTCTCAGGGTAGCTACACTACCACTGATCCTACACCCTAGGGACCACACCCTCAGGCTGACTAGAGGTCACGGGCAAGCATGCCCCATCCTACCTCTACTCCACCAATGTTAGAACTGGGGGTCTCATGTTGGCAGAGGTAAGTACCTTAGACCAAGTAGGGACCCTTGCTTCCAGTCATGGTGAAGGAATAACCCTCACAGCGAAGCACTCACCAGAACACAACTCTCCTACCAGATCAGGACCTCACTCCGTCACTGGTCTATCACCTGGAAACGATTCCACTTCTGAGGTACAAAGCACACAGCACCAGTCCCTCTTCAAGCAGGTGGGGGGACACAGCACACAGCAAAGCCCCCTTTCGTCTACCTTAGTGGAAACAACAAACTGCAGGTGGGCCCCCGAACACACAGCAAGGGCCGCCTCCTCAGTCTCTTCAGTTGATCCACTTTAGTAGAGACTCCTCTTGACCTAGAAGTTTCCTAATCTCCCAACCTAGGATTTACACCCTTAAGTTGCACCGGGGTCAGAAGTACACCGTCCTTCTGCACCCCCTTCCAGTTCCACTATCACAGGCACAGTATGTCTCAGGCTAGACAGAGCACACGCCAGCGGCGTAGCAGCGACACACTCTCCTCCAGTACTCCCTATCACAGGGTGATTCTCCGTATGTTCCAGGCTAGACAGAGCACACGCCAGCAGCGTATCAGCAACACACTTTCCTCCAGTACTCCCTATCACAGAGTGATTCTCAGTATGTTCCAGGCTAGACAGAGCACACGCCAGCGGCGTATCAGCAACACACTTTCCTCCCACCGGGGTCAGAAGTAAGGACACCGTCCCTCTGCACCCCCCTCCAGAGTTCTGCACCCTCCCACCTGGGAGCGGTACCCCTGGAAGCCAACAACCGGTCAGGACACTAATTACCGATGCCCTTCCCTCCAGGTCAGGCTGAACCTGAACCTGGCCTCCCCCCTCCTCGGGGAATAACCTCCAGAGGCCCCACAAATGGTCAAGCACTCTAGACGGTCAAATGCCCAGCGAACCAGGACTTCTGCACCCTCCACTTAGGAGCGGTACAGCCCAACACTAGGACCGCCGGAGTTCTGATTACAGACACTCCCCGTCCTCTTGACACAGGAAGATCCTCCTCAAATGACTTAGAAGTACAGCCTAGGCCCCTGACCTGGCGCTCCCTTAGGGAACCCTCCAGGCCCCGAGACAGGGTTTCGGGCCAACGTGGGACACACCGTCCCACACCCACTCCGCCTCCACTGAGACAGGACGTGAGCCCCTACACCCCTACCATCCTAATGGGACATAGCTGGGCTACACAGGAACCTCTTCACCTACACAGGATCATCAGATACACAAGCCACTACTTTTAGAATCACTCCCTAATGTCTCTGCACGACATCCAGCACACCGCCAGACATCCACCTTCTTGTCCAATGCCTCTGCAGGACGTCCTGCACACCACCAGAGGTACACCTCACGTGCAAGCTCCTTAAAAAAAACTCACACGAACTCCTCCAGTTCAAGACACCACTCATCCACACACTCCCCCTCCAGACTGGTGAGACAGTTCCTCACTGCCTCTGACTCTCAACCTGTCACTCTCTTACTGAGCACCAGGCACCATACTCTGGGAACTGGGAATGGGAATTCACGCACTGGACACATTTAAGCTGCCACCACTGGATCCTACCATACTGGGGAATCCAGACACACACACACTACACTCAGGGAATAACCACCCTCCTGAGCAAGCAATTTCTCCTCCACCCTCCCTCTCTTCCATCTACCCACACAGGGACAGGAACGGGAATTGGACACTGGACCCAGCAAGGGATTCCTAACCTATGGGAACCTCCCCTATCTACTGGCGTCCCGCCCTGTCATTTTCTCTCATCTGCCACTAAACATAAAGCGCAGGAACACCATCTGAAAATGACACTTTTGAGGAAAAATAAAATCAAAAACAATAATCCCAAATATGTGACTATCTGAAAAACGCAGAGTTTTTGTAATGTAGCCAGTTGTCGCTATGGCACTGGGCAAATGCAAGTCCAAATCCCACCGCTGCCACCAATGTTGGAAACCGGCTATTTCTGGTAGGCTAAGGCTTATGCCAAAGCCAGGCAGAAACCACCATTCCAGTCAGGGCAAGGAAGTCACACGCCAAGATAACCCCTGCTCACCCTCTAGGTAGCATGGCGCGAGCAGTCTAGGCTAAACTCGGAGGCGATGTGTAAAGCATTTGCGTCAGCGCACAACAGCAACAACATACTAGGTACACCACAAAAGAGACTCCACACAAGGTTATATTAAAATAACTTTTGTATTGTCAAAACATATCAGATAGAAATTACACATGTACATTGTGCCAACGGGCACGGCAATATTCACAAGGGATTATTTACAAGACAGGGCCACATGGGCCACTGTCTGAATCAACACTTTGCAGATATAGAAATACTTGTCAGAAATTAGAATAAAAGTATATAAACTTCACTGTAACACAAAGTAACAGTTATAGATCACACCCAGTAACTACTGGGAACAGGTAAGTACATACTACGCAACCCTAAACACCTTAGGAGCATGTCACGCAGGTACCCAGGACCTCACTAGGACCACCTGTACTAGAAAGAACAACCACCTAAGGATGAAATCCACTTAGGGGTATAGCTCAAAACACACTACCCATGATGCATGAATATACATTCAGAGGAGTAGTAAAGAAAGAAAACACATGATGTATAAACCTACACATTCAGCGGTGTTCAGGACAGAGCACATGATGCAATTAAAATACAGTCAGGGGTGCAGCGCAAGAAGACACATGATGACTAAACATTCAGAGGTGTAGCGCAAGAAGAGAAAGACACATAATGCATGAAACATTCAGGGGTGTCAAAGTAAAGCGATAGCGCAAGAATCACATGATGTCTAAAAACATTCAGAGGTGTAAGATCAAGGTGCGTAATCATACTAAATGAATTACATTTCCTAGCACCACATCACAATGCGCCAAACTCACATAAGCCACCACCTGTGGCAGTCCCTAGGCCAATGGCCTTGTTGGGGCTCAGACGCCCTGAGTCTCAGTGTCAGGGTGCGCTGCCATGCAGCGCCAGTCTCAATGTCAGGGGCCTAAACGATGCAGGGGCCCACTACTTGCTGGGCCCCTGGGAACACTCGCAAGGGCCTAAACGTTGCAGCTGGCACTAAGTGCTGCGCAGCTGTGAAGGCCGGGCACCACTGTGCCCTCTCTGTCCCACACAGGGACTCCCTTGAAATTGCGCCTAAACGGTGCAGCCGCCCACTAATTGCTGGGCAGCTGGGATGCAGAACTGCGACAGGGCTCTCACTAGCCCTCAGGCGCAAACTGCGCCGCGCTGGAGCCACCCAGGCTCTGGACACCACATGTCCCCAAACGGTGGAGCTCTCAGGCTCTCAACAAAATATGTCCCCTCTGAGCCACACAGGCTCTCTCAAACTGCGGGGGTCGTTGGAGTCCCTCACGGGGGCCTCGAGCAAAAGAAATGCGGCAGGGAGCCCCTCGGGCTCCAAACATACCAAAATGCCCCCACGAGCCTCTCTCAGGGCTCAACACCAACAATGCCCTCTTCGGTGGGGCGGCCCGCTGCCATCTGGGGCCGCCCTACATGCTAGCAGCCCACGGGGGGGGCGGGCACTGGTAATGTGCCCCGACGCCACAAAACTCCATCTGCTCCCTCACGGAGCAGCAACAGCACTGCCCCCGTCTCACCCGGCCCACACGGAGCCCCCCAGCCCTTCAACTCACCGGGCTCTCCTGTGCGGGGCTCCTCCGGGCGGCTTCTTCTTCTTCTGGGCAGCGCGGGGCTCCTCTTCCACCACGGAGCCCCGCCTGCAAGCTCAGCTGCTCCCTGCACTCGAGGCTCTCCCTCCATTCGGGGAACCTCGCGCTGGCCTTCCTCTCCCTCGCCGGGGCTCCCTGGACACCCGGGAGCCCCCAGCAGCGGCCACACAGCTTCTCCTCGTCTCGGGCCCGGCGGTGATCACCCGGCACTTCTCCTCAGATGCCGCCGGGCTCCCTCAGCTCACGGGAGCCCGGCCGACCCGCCGGCAGGCAGCGCCATCTTCCTTCTTCCTCGGCGCGGCCCAGCCAATCACGTCGCGGCTCCTGCGCCGAGCCCCTCATGACGCGAGGCCGCCAACCAATGGCAGCGCGGCCTCGCCGATCCACGGGCCAATCAGAGCACGGCTCTCCTCGGGTCTCGGCCAATCCGGTCGCGGCCCCTTCGTGGTTTGTTTTCCTCCGCGACAGATCGAGGTGGGCACTCGTAGATAATTATATCCATGCAGGCAGGAATCCTCAGCGCATCCAGCGCTATAAACAAGCAGGAAAAGCGCTCCTAAGCGCTAGAAAGTCCAGAAAAGGCGCTCTCAAGCGCGTGGGGGAAATTAAGCGCCCCAGAGCTCTAGACAGCAGGCAGAGCGCTCCCAGGCGCTCAGGGGGAAGCCCAGCGCCTCCAGGCGCTAGAAATCAACTCCAGCGCTCTCCCCAGGAAAAGGCAGCTTCTCCATGCTGCCAGGGTCCCAGAGCTTCCCCAGGGGCAAAGCCAAGTCCCCCCTTCAGCCCAGGCAGGGCAGAAGGGTCCCCCAGGAGTCCAGGAATCCAGGTATCCAGGGGCTGGGCAGCGCCCACCCCTGGTAGATCCGAGTCAGCCACAAGAGCCAGGACAAGAACATTTTGGAAGGAGACACCGTCCCTTCTTATACACAGAAATGCCTTTGAAGTACTTTGAAGCTTTCGTGCAAGGGGCCCTGAGTACTGGAATGTTTCTGGTTTACGTCTCCCTGACAGCTTCAGGGCCAGAGGTGACAGTAGGCCGCCAGGATGGAGAGCCAGCAGGGTGGGCGACAGGCACAGCCCGGCACCACCAGATGCTCTTTCCTCCCATCCCGGACAGCAGAGGGGCCTTTCATCTACCCCCTCCTCCGGGGCCTTGCGGACCCTGCAGACCCTGTTCTACTCAAACCAGACAGTCCATCTACCAACAGGCCCAGGCATGCCTGGGCCAGGCCCATCAGCCAATCACGTGCTAGCAGACTCACTACACAATTATGCCAACTTCTAAAAGTGGCGCTTCTAGACTACACACAGCCATGCCGCATATACCATTCTGCAGCATTCATTCTCACGAGTTCATACATATCAAACTCGACCCTGCACTCCCCATGCATCAGGAATCTACCATGGGCATACATATTCCCAGTCATTCCTATGGGAGGGCAGGTCACTCACCATCCATACACAGAAAGCACACGCACTTTACACTGTACCACAGTGAAAAAGTGCGCAGAGGCCTACAATCACCAATCCAGGTTCCAAAAACAGGCTAGGAAAAAGCAAAAAAGTCACGGGGTAGACCTGCCCAAAGGACCGGGTCCAACACTTGTGAATGGCTCTAATGTGTTCTGCTATTCTCTCTTTCAGGGGGCAAATGGTGCTGCCCACATATATTTTCTTGCAAACACATTCAATAACGTATACTACAAATCGTGTAGTGCAGTTAATATTAGTCTTGATGGTGAATTTATTTCCTTTTGTATCCTGGAATTCTTTTGTCTTATGTTTTGCCCATCGGCACATGGAGCAGAAACCACATTTAAAGAAACCTATATTCTTTACTGTGAGCCAAGAGTTGGATGTCGCATCGCGGGGAATAGTGGGACTGAGCCTGTTTTTCAGAGTTTTCCCTCTTCTGTATGTGATTTGTGGATACTCTCCTATGTACTCATGGATGCTTTTGTCAGCTCTTAAAGTGCTCCAGTGTTTTGCGAAGCTCCTGCGCAGTGATCTGTGCTGACTATTGAAGTCAGTTATCATTCGGATTTTCTTGGAATTGGTTTCTGTCTCTACGTGCTTCTTCCTGAGTGTGTCTGCTCTTGTGATCTTCTTGACTCGAGTAGTGGCTTTTTGAAGTAGATCGTCTGAGTAGCCTCTTTTTTTGAAACGAGTTTGCATTTCTCTCAAATTGTAGTTAAAATCTCTGTCATTGCTACAATTTCTGCGTGCTCTCAAGAATTCACCATAGGGAATGGTGCTGATTTGGTGTGGAGGGTGAGCGCTGTGGGCATGTAGGATCGCGTTACAGGCAGTACTTTTCCTAAAAAGTCTGCTGTTCAGTTGGTTGTTGGAAATATAGATTTCCAAATCAAGGAATTCCACTCTTTCTGTGCTGGCTTTAATGGTGAAACTCATGTCCCATGTATTATGATTTAAATGTTTGTGGAAGTCCAAGAGGAGATTGTGCGTGCCAGACCAAATTAAAAAGCAGTCGTCTATGTACCTTCCCCAAAATACTATGTAGTCCACATAGATTGCACCTTTCGTGCCCCAGATGAGGTCCTTCTCAAGTGCAGGACTCAGACGATCTACTTCAAAAAGCCACTACTCGAGTCAAGAAGATCACAAGAGCAGACACACTCAGGAAGAAGCACGTAGAGACAGAAACCAATTCCAAGAAAATCCGAATGATAACTGACTTCAATAGTCAGCACAGATCACTGCGCAGGAGCTTCGCAAAACACTGGAGCACTTTAAGAGCTGACAAAAGCATCCATGAGTACATAGGAGAGCATCCACAAATCACATACAGAAGAGGGAAAACTCTGAAAAACAGGCTCAGTCCCACTATTCCCCGCGATGCGACATCCAACTCTTGGCTCACAGTAAAGAATATAGGTTTCTTTAAATGTGGTTTCTGCTCCATGTGCCGATGGGCAAAACATAAGACAAAAGAATTCCAGGATACAAAAGGAAATAAATTCACCATCAAGACTAATATTAACTGCACTACACGATTTGTAGTATACGTTATTGAATGTGTTTGCAAGAATATATATGTGGGCAGCACCATTCGCCCCCTGAAAGAGAGAATAGCAGAACACATTAGAGCCATTCACAAGCAAGATCCGAAATATCCAGTAGCACTGCATGCGGCTGCATGCTTTGACCAGAGTATTGATAAACGAGTATCCTTCTATGGGATAGATACTGTTCCACTAGGAATAAGGGGTGGCAACAGGGAACTTAAACTTAGACGTCTGGAGGCCATGTGGATTCTCCGTCTTCGAACCGTGGACCACGGTCTAAATTTTGACCAGGAGATGCAATATTTCCTAGGTGATTAATTTAACATGTACTGTGCTTGTTTCAGTCTCCCTTAATATGAATACAACACGACAGGATACATCCTCATAAACTTACTTTTCAATGAATATTGTCATTGCTACATGAGGATTCTGTTGTTAATTCTCCATATCTTTTTTGGGTCAACCCGACCCACTGTACCATATTTTACAGAACTCACAATGTGACGCACATGAGGCATTACAGTGGCTAATCTATATAGGTTGATGTAAATCAATGCTCAAGACCTTTTAAGACTTTGCCCCATTTGATAATGTTTTGTCCATACCAAAGAAACTAAAAATGTAATCTCATGAAAAATAATTTAAATGGCTTAGAAATGTACAATAGTAATGATCCGTGTTACCTGTATGTTCTAACTATTCATTTAATTTTGATTAATTGTTAACAAGACTTGGGATATGCTGCATGTTGGATACGTCTCCACTTTGCATGCAACATGAACTCACATCATTTACAGCACTTATGCATTCCTTACCGGCTTACACACACACGCCGCTTTCTTATCTATAACTTATGTTATTTACCAATATCGAATTGCAATCTGTAGCCTTACGGGCTATACACAAACGCCGCCTTTTTAACCTTCACTCTTGTTATTTATTGATATCGAATTGCAACCTGTACAATTTAATTATTGGAAGTTGACGCTGTAGTCTCCTTAATCCGGGTTCTTTCTCGCTCATGACTATTTAAAAGGCTCGGCAAGATGGCCGCCGACGGACCGTAGGAGGCAGCAGCTCCCTGACCACTCTCCCGAGTGAATTCAGAAAAATTTTATGAGGAGGTAGAAGAGATGGGATAAGCTTGTGGAGTGTACTGTGAATAAATCTGAATAGTTACAGTACCCAGGAACCAGCGGATGAAAGGACTGAGCCCAAGGATTAAAAAAAAAAAAGGGAACTGGGATCTAACGTTGCAGCATAGTAAGGTATCTTACCAGTATGATCACGACCCTTTTGAGCTGGGCTAATTCTGCAAAGTGGACAGCACTACAGGTATTCGCAGATTTGGAGAAGGAACCCCGGGCTTTCTGGCTGTTGTTGGGGGCATCGATTGAAGAGGCGTTCCAACGAGCCCAGAGTGTGCTGCATGTAAGGAAGCGATACATGGCTTCTAAGACCACGAGAACGACCAAGGATATGGACGTGGGCAGGTCGGAGGAAGAGGACCTGCTGACTAGCGATATGGAAAACACGTCTGCAACACTGAGAGCAAAGACAAGACACCGCGCCCAGCTGAGAAGGGAGGCTGCCAAAGTGCGCGAGGAGATGAAAACATCGGCTGCAGAGAGGAGAAAACAGGAGAGAGAAACGGAAAAAAAGAAAAAGAAAGAAACGGCGAAAAAGGGCTCAGTCAGGTGTACTAACGCAGACCCCGGGATGCCAAGGGAAGCCTCTCTCCGACAGCAGACGCTGCTTCAGCTGATACCGGGGATAAGAGCCGAGGGCGGGCGGGATGCGGCTGGTGTCACCAGTGCGAGCGCCTGTGACGATTTGAAGGGGGTTACAGAACGGCTCCCCGCTGGAAGGTCTATAGGAGCAACAGACCAATCGGAAGACAGGATGAGGCTGCTGGTGAGAATGGAGGGCTCTGATGGAGCCGCCCGGAGTCAGGCGGAAGAGCGGGAGCAGGAGCGGGATGAAGTGCCGGGGAGTGAGCACCCTGAGCAGCAACAAGCTGTAAATGAGAGTAGTGCAAGTTGCACAAGGGAAAGTCCTGAGGAGAGCGGGACTGTGGAGGGGCAAGCGGGGAAAGATTGTACTTATTCCGGCTTGGGGGAATGAGACTGTACATGAGGCTGCGCAGCAAGGCGCTACGGAGCACCAAATTAGGGCCGACCAGCGAGGAGGGGATAAAAAAGACGGAAAAAATGGGAAAGACGGAAAAGATGAAATAAATACTGGAGAGGTGGAAGATTCTGAATTTCCTCCATTGGCTGAACTGGGTAAGGAGCAAGAGGGGGGTCACTGTTTTTCTGGGAGAGCTGTTGAACCTCCAGGAGTTGTGTTACAAGGTAACGATGGTGTTGCACTAAAGACCTGCTCAGACTTAGCAAGAGGAAACCTATCAGACATAATAGTGCAGGAAAATGATGGAGGCTGCAATGTCACTACAGGGGATACACTAAATGGCCCCCAAAGTCTAAATGTCACTACAGGGGATACACTAAATGGCCCCCAAAGTCAAAATGTGGGGGTAGATAACGGTGTGGATGAAAGCGCTGTTAAAATCGTAGATTCCCTCCTTACATGTACTAGACATCTCCCAGCAGATTCCTTCCTTGTGCCTACTGGTTCGCCAAGCGATGACTGTTTTTTCACTGGCAATGACGATGACAAAGAAGATGACAAAGAAGAAATTGACTCTGAGGGACCGGAGGAGACGGGTTCCAATTACAATTTATCTACCGATATGGAAGATAAATCTACAACAACAGGAAGTGACACAGAGACTTCACAAATAGGTACTTCAGATTCAGAGACTGAGTCGATCCCAGAATATACTACGGTACTTAAACGAAACCTGGCATCTAAGATAAGTAGAAAGATGGGAGCAAAGGGAGCTAAGAGGTCCTCTAGAAGATCAAAGAAAAGAGGGAGTGTAAATCAATCTGCGGTGATAAAAAAATTGAACTGGGACCATGTAGCTGCTCCTCAGATTCATCAAGATGGTGCAATTGGAGGCTCTGACCAGCCAAGTAAGTCGCAAAATCCGACACGGGTAGGCTCACGAACACAGGAAAATAGTAACGCAGCAAATTTTGAACTTCTGTTCTCAACCTTAAAACAAATTCAGGGAGAGGCCCGCCAAGAGAGTCAAAGAGCTAAACAGGCGAATAAAAAAATACAAGGGTCACTCCGCAAGGTTGATGAATTGTACACAGAAATGGCTGATCGGCTCGCAGAAGTGGAGGAGAGGACTGGTAAAGTCGAGGATGAAATGGTAAAGCTGCAGGAGTACAGGGAAGAACAGGAAAAAACATCATCTGACGTCTTGTGGAAACTCGAAGATTTCGAGAATAGACAGAGACGAAATAACATAAGAATTTTGGGCGTTGAAGAAGAGAAGGAAGGGACGGACATACGTGCTTTTGTTGTTGAACTGTTGAAGGGGGCGCTACCAGAGCTCGATAATTGGGATTGGGACAAAGAGGTGCAGCGCGCGCATAGGTTTCCCTTAATGCAGAAGAAAACTACAAACCCGAAAGCAAGGGCTATCCTAGTATATATTGGGAATTTCTTACTAAGAGAGGAAATAATCAAAAAAATAAAACCTACGACTAAACGCTCATATAAAGGCATAACATTTTTTACTCGTCCAGACTTCTGCCACACGACAGTGGAGAGAAGGTGGCGAATGAGACAGTTAATAACGCCTTTTCAGAATATGGGGTGCGAAGTATATTTAATGTTTCCTTGCCGCCTTAAAGTTGGCCATAATGGCCAATTCAGGGTTTTCTTTTCAGAAATAGTAGCACAGGAGTATCTGAATCACTTAAAAGAAATGAAAGCACAGAGAGATGGAAAGACACAAAATGAGAGAGCATTAGCTATAAGACAAACAGAATATGTTACCCAAAAAAAGAAACAATGAAATGTTAGAAGAAGAAAATGAAACAATAAGGGTGGAGCAGTATGATAAATATCATTAATGACACAGATTGTATAAAATGATATTTCGGGAGGGTGGGAGCGGAGAGGTCCTCTGGGAAGAATCGGCTGTCAGACAGAGGTCACTATTGACCTCTTTGCCAGTAGGGAGGGAGGGGGGGAGGGGTTCAGTCTGGGGGAGGGGGAGGGCGGGGACGGACAGGGCACGACAAGGCAAAAAAGGCAGAAAAGGCAGAAAAAGACGGAATTGTTAATGAAAGTAAAGATAGGAGCGAGAGGAAAAGGAGATGAAAAAAGATATAAGATGAGAGTCAGTAGCTTACAAAGAAGGAGAAGCATAAGTGGAAAGATAAAAAGACATAGAGCGATGAAGTTTGAGTATGAATATGAGTACAGCTGGGTGCATACTAGATACATAAAGAATTTTTTATGGGAACGAAATACGTAACTTGGAACGTATGTGGGCTAAATGAGGCCCAAAAAAGACTTAAGGTGTTATTGTTATTGAGACAAATAAAAGTAGATTTTATTTTTATTCAGGAAACACATGTTATGAGTTCGCAAGAGTTTTTTTTTAAGCAATTGGGTTTTCAAGTCTTGGTAGCCTCTCAGCAAAATGTTAAAAAAAGGGGAGTTGCTATATTATCAAGAGATAAAAATGTTTGTGTGAGAAAAAAGGCATATGACCAATGGGGAAGATGGGCAATGGTGGAATGTAGGATTGATGGGGACTGGACAACATTAATAAGTGTATATGGATCAACTGAGGATGACCCAGAGATCTTTCAGTATTTAGATGTAGAATTGGCTACTTGCGCACCGAGAATTATAATGGCAGGGGATCTGAATATTAATGGCGCTGATGGTTTGGGTTTAGACTCATTCGGTAATTATTGTGGCAGAAAAAAACGAGTGTGTCGTGCCTTACAAGAATTAACGATAAATAATGGTTTATATGATGTATGGGGGAAAAAAATGCCAGGGAATAAGGGTTATACATACTACTCTGCACCACATAAAATATGTGTGAGATTGGACTATTTTTTTGTCTCAAATGAAATTCTAACAGAATCTAGGATAGATAGGCTACCGCGAATTTTAAGCGATCATAACCCGCTAACTCTTACGGTGAAAAAGTTAAGAACTACTAAACAGATAAGGCAATGGACCTTTGAAAGAGCATTGTTATCGGAAGAAAAATACGTTGAGCATATGAAGTTATGGATTAAAGAATTCTTTGAGAACAACAGAGATAGTACCTCTGTGGGGATAGTATGGGATGCTTTTAAGGCGGGGGTACGGGGAGAGACTTTAAGTTTTAGTTTGTATAGGAGAAAGCAGGAACAAATGAAAAATGTGGAAATAACTGAGGCAGTACTAAAGGCTGAGGAGGGTTTAGAAGAATGTATTTTGAGTGGAACCCCCGTAGAAAATGCATATTTGAAACTGTTAAAAGCGAAAAGTGATGCTGAAGGTGATATCGCTAGAAAAGCTGCAAAACTTTACACTAGTAAAAGTGAAAGATGTCACGAGTTTAGTGAAACAGTAGGAAGAACCCTGGCAGCTCGTACAAGACAGCAAGAGGCACTAGGCACTGTAAGGGAGATTAAGGATCCCTCTGGCACAATACATACAGAGACCGAGAAAATTAGGGAAGTTTTTAGATCTTTTTATGAAGAGCTATACGAGGAGCCGATAAGGACTGATCTCGGGAAAATCAGGGACTATGTACAAGATATTCCACTGGTTAGATTTTCGGATGAGGAAGCAGATGGGCTAGAGGAGATGTTTGTGGAGGAAGAAATAAAAAATGCTATATTGAACCTCCCATCTGGAAAAGCAGCTGGCCCGGACACGATCCCAATAGAGTTCTATAAGATATTCTGGGAGGATTTAAAAATAGATATGCTTAGGACACTGTTAAAGGCACAAAATGGGGACTCAATTCCGAAGACTTGGGGAGGTGCCGAGATAGTTATAATTTTAAAAAAAGGGAAACCACCAGAAGAGCCTGGCTCATACAGGCCTATCACGTTAATGAATACGGATACAAAAATCTTTTCCAAAGCATTGGCGACAAGATACGCCAGGATAATACATAGGGTGGTGAGCCAAAATCAACATGGCTTTATTCCAGGGAGGGGTACCACCCATCACACGCGCAAAGTGATCACATTGCTTGCTGCAGCAGCAGTCTCAGGGGATCCGATAGCAATTATGTTATTAGATGCAGAAAAAGCATTTGATCGGGTCTCCTGGGGCTATCTGTGGTTTACACTGGAAAGGGCAGGAGTTAAAAAGGGCTTTATTAAGGCAGTGCAAGCACTATATGTAAATCCCATGGCTTTGGTTAGGGTGAATGAGGGGGTTACTACTCAATTTGCAATAATGAGAGGTACAAGGCAGGGCTGTCCCTGTTCCCCATTGTTATTCGCAATGTATATGGACCCATTAATTCGAAGAATAGAAGCGAGCCCTCTAATAAAATCATTACCTACCCGGATGGGCTATTGTAAGATATTGGCATATGCCGATGATGTTGCAGTAATCACACCAGACCCAACGGAGGCTATTCCCCAAATCGAAGCTGAAGCCCTGAAGTTTGGAATAATCTCGGGTTATAAACTCAACACTGCTAAGACGCAGATTATTAAGAATTGTCACACCCCTTGTACAGATGGCCGAGTAATTAAATCTGGAATATATTTAGGGGTGAGCATATCGGCTGAGTTAGATAAGTTAGTGGAAACAAATGTAATTCCTCTAATAAATAAAGTACGAAAGGACTTAGATAGAATAGATAATTTGCATTTAACAATTTTGGGGCGTGCTAATGTGATAAAAATGCTGGTGTTGCCAAAGTTTCTATATTTTTTCAGAGCAATCCCTCTATTATTTGAGAATAATTTACTTAAGAGGATAGAAAATATGATTAATAGGTTTATATGGGCAAAGGGGAAAACCAGGAGAGCACTGAGGTTCATGGTGCTACCGAGGGAAAGGGGTGGGTGGGCACTGCCAGATATAAGGTTTTATTATTGGGCAGCAGTGCTACAGAATATGGTGGGTCTGGTGGGTGGGGGAGAAGATGAAGGAGGGAATGAGTTTGGTTCATTGGCAATATATTGTTTGTTATTAGGGCGAGAAGCAGAAAACGTTTTTCTGAAGTATACTGAACCCAGTTACTACAAAAGGACACGGTTTAAGACACTCATTGCTGCATACACTGTATGGAAAGCTTTTATAAAAAAAATTGGGTTAGGGCGGTATAATGTATATACAAGATTGAAAGGAAATCCGAATCTATCTGAGGAAATCACTTCAGGGACTATCTTGGGAGAATGGGAAAGAAAAGGGCTCAGAAAGGTTGGAGACATCTTGGGCCAGCAGGGAGTCTACCAGTTCTCTGAATTACAAACTAAATTTGCATTAGATAAAAGACAATTCTTTAAGTATCTACAAATTAGGAGTTTTCTATATAATAAGAAGGGTGGTCCGTTGGGGTTTAACAAGAATGCAATCATGGAAGTGATACAGACAGGGGAAGATTGCACCATTAAGAGATTCTATGCAGAACTGTTGGCCTCAAAGGAGGATGATATAGAGAAATGGGCAAGTAAGTGGAAACATAGCCTCAACATTAGTGAGGAAATTTTCGATATCTCTTTAGAAATGGGATATACATTGTTATGTTCGGCGCCTCTGCAGGCACAACATTATAAAACATTATTTCACTTATACTATACGCCTGCTAAAATAGCTCAATGGGGTGGCATAACTGGAACTAATTGCTTCAGATGTGGGGACTCTGAAGCAGATTTAGTACATATTTTTGCAACATGCCCTCACTTGCAGCCAACGATAAAAAATATTGAGGGTTTTCTTCAAGGCTTAGCAATAGATGTGACTCTCACAGAGCCAGTTATTCTCTTGGGGGTAAAAGAAGAAGGAAATGAACAGCAACAGAATAACCTCAGGGTAGGTGAGAGGTGGGAATATTTTCTGTTTATGGCTATGGCAGTATTGAGACTCATTATTGCATCGGCATGGTTGGACCCTAAAGCACCATCATATCATCAGTGGCTGGCTAAATTACTCTCAATTTATAATCTGGAAATAGAGATTTATGCAAGAAAGGGGAAAAAGGGTAGGAAAACTGGTAGGCAAATCTGGGGACCTATAACTAGATGGAAGGAAGAGAGTCTGGATTGAAACTTATAGTGTAAGTATTTATTGGTCTAGGAGGATTCGGATAGAGAATGTTGAGAATGTTAATATTGCTTGATATGTACCGAGATTACAAAATATTGTATTTCTTCTTGTTTCTTTTTTTTCTTTTCTGCCATCATGCTTAGATACCTATAAGGTAAATGCTACTGTTGTGCCCTGTGTGTATGTCAAAATATGGGAAAAACTGTCAATAAAAAAATTTAAAAAAAAAAAAAAAAAAGGAAGTTGACGCTGTAGTCTCCTTAATCCGGGTTCTTTCTCGCTCATGACTATTTAAACCACTTCCGGGTTTCCTAACACGTGACCGCACCCGGAACCTAAATCAAGAACACTCGCACTGTCGGCGTTTCACCCCGCACTACGGGTAAGATACCTCCTTTAAATACATTTCTGAGTCAGACGTAATCTGAGGAAATAACATCCTTATTAACCAGCGTTAAGGCTCGCTAACGAGCTGGAAGACTAAACTCGTTATACTTTTGGTTATTTAAATTTGTGAACAATGAGATCCGACATTTGATAAATATGGATCTCCACGCTCTGAGTTTCATTGCGTAATCCTGAAATAATCTTAACTATGATCCGCTAGATGCTATAATTCAATATGTTAACTATGACCTGTAGTTGAGTCACCCTCACCAGAGCTTCTTGTAAAAATAAGACAAACCATATTAGCATATACTTGCATATTTGATACGGTGATCACAAGCAAGAACCGTTCAACTCACACTATGGTACTTTCTCCTCTTTCCCTTTTTCCCTCCATGTTTCCCTACCTTTACGTGGACAAAACTACCATTATCACTTAAGGGCATATTCCTCGGAAGTCTACACAGTGTCTGCATTCCTTACACGTGGACGAGGACTCAAGTTCAATTAAACGATTGTGGATATTCTTAAACAAGCGAAACTGCTAAATAAAGGTGAGCCTAACTAATAACCGAAATTTAGGTTTTGACAGATTCTTGAAAAATACGCTAAACCCCAAAGTACTTGTTTTTAAGCCTTACACGGTTTTAATTCCTTTTCAGTATCTCCAAATAATTGCTGCAGAACTATACTTCACAACTACGAAAGTTATAATTGTACAAAGACGTAACCCGGTCTCGAGCGGAGCCGGGTCGGAATTATCACCGGCACCGCGGTGAGATCCTTTTTTGAACTTATTATTTTTCTTTTTCTTTCTCTCCGTGCCCCTGACACGGATAAACTCTTGGATTGAATGTGTAAATCTCAACCACCATTCGAATATACCCTTATGGTATTTTCCTTCTCTGTTTTCTCCCTTCTTGTGGCATTATAGACCTGGGGTTCTACTCTGACCACCTACAGGTAGGATGCACATCAACTCTTAAACTTTAGAGATTTAACAAAATATCGACATCTTAACCTTCCCCCCTCCCCCGCCTCACATCGCACTCCCTCCTCCCACCCTCTTCTCAGTTTCATTTGTGTCTTCTATCGCTGTGAATGCTCCTGCTTCCACCAGGCACACACATCATCAGTCGTCAGTGCACGCTTTCACCAGGCACACACACCACCGGCCGTCAGTGTACGCTTCCACCAGGAACACATACCACCAGCCGTCAGTGCAAGCTTCCACCAGGTAAACACACCACCGGCCATCAGTGCAAGCTTCCACCAGGCACACACACCACCAGCCGTCAGTGCACGCTTCCACCAGGCACACACAGCACCAGCCGTCATTGCACGCTTCCACCAGGCACACACACCACCAGCCCTCAGTGCCTGCTTCCACCAGGCACACACACACCACCAGCCATCAGTGCACGCTTCCACCAGGCACACACACCACCAGCCATCAGTGCACGCTTCCACCAGGAACACACACAGCCATCGGGGCACGCTTCCACCAGGCACACACATCACCAGCCGTCAGTGCACGCTTCCACAAGGCACACACACCACCAGCCATCTGTGCACACTTTTCCATCAGGCACACATACCACCAGCCGTCAGTGCACGCTTTTCCACCAGGCACACAAACCACCAGCCATCAGTGCACGCATCCCCACCAGGCACACACCACCAGCCGTCACTGCATGCTTCCACCAGGCACACACACCACCAGCTGTCAGTGCAAGCTTCCACCAGGCACACACACCATCAGCCGTCAGGGCATGCTTCCACCAGGCACACACACCACCAGCCATCAGTGCACGCTTTCCACAAGGCACACACACCACCAGCCGTCAGTGCACGCTTTTCCACCAGGCACACACAGCACCAGCCATCAGTGTATGCTTCCCCACCAGGTACACACACCACCAGCCGTTAGTGCACGCTTCCCCACCAGGCACATACACCACCAGCCATCAGTGCATGCTTCCAACAGGCACACACACCACGAGCAATCAGTGCATGCTTCCACCAGGCACACACACCACGAGCCATCAGTGCATGCTTCCATCAGGTACACACCACCAGCCGTCAGTGCACGCTTTAACCAGGCACACACACTACCAGCCGTCAGTGCACGCTTCCACCAGGCACACACACCATCAGCCGCCGTGCACGCTTTCACCAGGCACACACACTACCAGCCGTCGGTGCATGCTTCCACCAGGCACACACCAGCAGCCGTCAGTGCACGCTTTCACCAGGTACACACACACACACCACCAGCCATCGGTGCACGCTTCCACCAGGCACACACACCACCAGCTGTCAGTGCACGCTTTCACCGGGCACACACACCACCAGCCATCAGTGCACGATTCCACCAGGCACACACAACACCAGCCGTCAGTGCACGCTTCCACCGGGCACACACACCACCAGCCGTCAGTGCACGCTTCCACCAGGCACACACACCACCAGCCGTCTGTGCACACTTTTCGATCAGGCACACATACCACCAGCCGTCAGTGCATGCTTTTCCACCAGGCACACAAACCACCAGCCATCAGTGCACGCTTCCCCACCAGGCACACACCACCAGCCATCACTGCACGCTTCCACCAGGCACACACACCACCAGCTGTCAGTGCACGCTTCCACCAGACACACACACCATCAGCCGTCAGGGCACGCTTCCACCAGGCACACACACCACCAGCCATCAGTGCACGCTTTTCCACCAGGCACACACACCACCAGCCGTCAGTGCAGGCTTTTCCACCAGGCACACACAGCACCAGCCGTCAGTGAATGCTTCCCCACCAGGTACACACACCACCAGCCGTTAGTGCACGCTTCCCCACCAGGCACATACACCACCAGCCATCAGTGCATGCTTCCAACAGGCACGCACACCACCAGCCATCAGTGCACGCTTTTCCACCAGGCACACACACCACCAGCCATCAGTGCACGCTTCCACCAGGCACACACACCACCAGTCGTTAGTGCACGTTTCCACCAGGCACACACTCCACAAGCCATCATCGCACGCTTTCACCAGGCAAACAAACTACCAGCCGTCAGTGCACGATTCCACCAGGCACACACACCATCAGCCGCCGGTGCACGCTTCCACCAGGCACACACACTACCAGCCGTCGGTGCATGCTTTCACCAGGCACACACCACCAGCTGTCAGTGAACGCTTTCACCAGGCACACACACACACCACCAGCCATCGGTGCACGCTTCCACCAGGCACACACACCACCAGCCATCAGTGCACGCTTCCACCGGGCACACACACCACCAGCCGTCAGTGCACGCTTCCACCAGACACACACACCACCAGCCATCAGTGCACGCTTTCACCGGGCACACACACCACCAGCCCTCAGTGCATGCTTTCACCAGGCACACACACCACCAGCCGTCAGTGCAGCAGGCAGGATCTTCTTAGAGTTTTCTTGGTAAATATGTGTTTGATGCCTGGGAGGGAGTGGGTTGAGTTTCCTTAAACCATGCTGAGTATGCAGGTGCAGTGCATGAACTCCTGTGTGAGTGAGTCATTCTGCCTGGGGCTCAATCACTCCACACTTGTAAATTGCGCCTGCACTAGGCTTTTTCTCATTTGCAAAGTTCGGTGCATGGGCAGCCCCCACAGCCCCAGGAATTACTGCTTCCTGCAACCAGAATGGAAACAACATTCCGAGCAATTAAAACAAGTTCATTTGATGCAAAGAACTGTTAACAAAAACCATGCACAGCTATTGTAAATCTGATTTACCGAGGGCGCGCAACCCTGGAAACGTTGCGCTCGCAACCTCGGTAAAAAACAAAGTGCAAAGATCATAAAAGGACGGTTTAAGCGGTAACAAGAGAAAATATCGAATTCAAAATATAGAATTACCAAAATATCGAAGTCAAAATATAGAATGGACAAAATATCGAATGGGCATATATATATAGTGGTGAAAAATATCGAATTGAAGGTAAGTAATTTAATATTGAATAGTAATTTTTACCCCTATGCTATCCAACGCTTTTCCTACTGTTGCACTCTCTGGAGTGGGAATAGTAATTTTTACCCCTACGCTATCCAACGCTTTCCCTACTGTTGCACTCACTGGAGTGGTAATAGTAAATGTTATATTTATTATTTCATTAATTTTAAATTACTTTTAAGACATTTTTTTTTTTAAATCGATATTTTGACTAACTATATTTTTTAAACTATATTTTTGATTCGATATTTTTGTAACTACCTGTTGGTAGATAGGAATTCGATATTTTTGCATTCTATATTTTTTCTTCTATATTTTGGTAATTCTATATTTGTGAATTTGATATTATGTCAGTGATCGGTTTAAACATTAAAACTATCCAAGAAACCTAATGCGAAGCGCCCACAACATGGTTATAAGCGGGGAGACTTACCTGACCCAAGCGTCCCCACAAGGAGGGAATATATACAAAATCTATAATAGAACCCACATACTTCCAATATTAAATAACGGAAACTAATAAACATGTGCTAAATGAAAAAAAGATTAAACAAGGCTAAATGTAATAGTCTCCAATGATAGCCAAGACGAGAACAAACAGATAAGCTATTTTAAGATGAGCTATTAAAATGCCTAAAGTAAAATTAAGGCAGATTAAAGAGTAGAGCTGATATACTTATTTTGATGGGCAACTAATAAAAGAGGAAAATGATGCAGTGCACCGGATACTTATACTGCTTGTCTGAACATTCTTATACTTTGTGATGTGTTCAGTGTTCTTTAAAGAGCTGCATGTTTGGCAGCAAATAAAAGTATATGCATAATGTTAGCCTCCGTTGTATTTAATGAAATCAAGATTCTCTCTGCATAGTAATTGGAGAATCGTCATTTGCAAACCTTAAAGGTGTACTAACAGATTAGTAAAGTTACAACTGAAATCATTTAGGGGCTTATATTGATGTTGGTCGGAGTTGCCTCCAACCGACACCATCTTGGTCTCAGGACCGCCGACTTCCGGTCGGCGGTTCCGACCGCCTGATTACCATGTGACCTAACATTGTTCAGTCTCATACTCACTTTTCTCTATAGAAGCTGGTGTTAAAGGCTGTAAACCAGCCGTAATAAGGCTCTTATAGAGAAAAGAGAGTGTGTGTAAAACCCTGCACCCTTTGACAGGCACCCCATGGTGTCTGCCACATAGGGCTAGATGTAGGAAGCCTAATTCCGGTCTGTAACGGGCGAAATTACCGAATTTCTGCCGTTACCGACCGGAATTAGGCTTTTCAGATGTAGGTGGCCAAATTGTAGAATTTAGTAATTTACCGAATCGGTAACTTAAGGAATCGGTAAATTACCGAATTCTTAACATACTGATTCGGTAAAATTACCGAATCCTTAATGTAGAGAGCACTCAAGTGAGTGCTTTTTACATTTAAGGATTCGTTATTTACCACCAACTATTAGTTGGTGGTAAATTCCGAATACCTTTCAAAAAGCAATTTTTAGCTTTTTATTCAGTGCCATGTGGCAGACATACATGCCCTTAGGGCATGTATGTGTGCCACATGTGCACCCATGCACTATTCAGGGGTGCAACAGGGTGTCAATGTGACACCCTGCCACCCTTGTAGGTCTTCCCCCTCTTACCGATTCGGTATTTACCGAATCGGTATTCCCCATTCATTCCTATTGGCCTGGAGGCCCATAGGAATTAATGGGGAATACCGATTCGGTAAATATCGAATCAGTATTTACCGAATTTTACCGATTCTGTAAAAATTACCAATTGAATACCTACATACCATTTACCCATTCTAAAATACTGTATTTTAGAATCGGTAAATGGTATTTACCTACATCTGGCCCATAGTGCAGAGTTTTACAGGGGGGTACCCTAGGTACCTCCTTGACCACCAACCGTAGGCCGCGGAGGCAAGGGGGCCCTGCTAGGGGCCGCCTAAGTCTCTTTCTGACAACCTTTCTATGTCGGACAGGCCAGAATGGAAAGGCTGTGGGAAATGAACAACAGAATCCCGATGGCGGAAATGCCGTCCATAGGGGATTACAGTGAGGTTCCGACCGGCAGTAAGAGTCCGAAAGCCGGTCTGAGCAGAGTAGGACTGACCGGCCGGTTTATGTTCCGACCGGAAATGATGGACGGAGCGTTGACAATACAAGCACTCACCCCCAGTCAACTGGTCTGGGTTTAATTCATCACCATTCTTTAGCCCACTCTGCCACCCCAGTTCAGACATGGCCATATGCAAATCAGTCTGACCCTGTGCCTCATGGGAACAGTCCAGCCCGAACTGCCAAGCCATGCCTTCCCTGGACCAGAAACAAGCTACCGAGGACCGGTTTCTGGCATTTCAGCCTTCTTCAGCCCGGCTTGCTTGAATCCAGTGGCAAAGTGAGCAAGGGACTCACGTCTGAGCATACCCTGCCATCTTATGGCGAACAAAGAAAAACCAAAGGAAATGATGGACGGAGCGTTGACAATACAAGCACTCACCCCCAGTCAAATGATCTGGGTTTAATCCATCACCATTCTTTAGCCCACTCTGTCACCCCAGTTCAGACATGAGTTCAGCATTAATCTGAACTGCACAGACACATATATAGAGTGGACTTTTCAAGTTGAAATTGATCATAGTTAGTGTAGGTTTATGTCAGGTGAAATGTTTTTTCTCTCTGCTGTGTGCTTTCTCTCGTTTCAGGAGCCAAGCTGCAGCAGAATGTGTTAATTAATTGTATCATTATGTTTTCAGTTTTTGTGTGAATGTTCTTCTGTATCAGTGGCATAACCATAGCCACACAGCCCTCAAGGTGCGGGGCCTGAGCTACAGAGGCCCCCTCTGGCATTGTGCACAGGCGGGCCTGAGAGCTCCTGACAGTTTCGTTACCCACTGATGTGTTCCTTGGAGAGCTGAATAATGAACGTTTGTACCTGCCTGAAGAACGCGATGACCAAACTGCTTTAGAACATTGAACTCAGACTTTCTGCCTTTACCATTGTTTGTTTGGTTTTGTTGTTTTTTTCTTGGGTTTAATGTGATTATTTGCATGTTTTTGTGTTGGAGAAGAAGTAGGAAAATAGGTCTGATGAAAATCAACCTGATCTACTACTGTAATACGTACAGAATGGTGTTTTGCGTCAGTTCATAGACTCCTTAGAGAAGAGCCTGTTAGAAAAGCAGCCAGTATTTTGAAGGTGACTATCCAATCAGCCTCGTTTTCGAGTCACCCACCTTGCTGGTTTGACTTGGGTGCGGGGGCAGAGTCTTGCAGCTGCAGCCGCACGGAAGTGGCATCAGCGTGGGAAGAGGATGCCGCCCACAGGAAAGAGTCGAGGTGTTAAAGCCCAGACTGAAACATATGATGGTGGGCTCCCTTCTCTCTGGTGGCGGGTAAGCCTCTCCTATGGCACTGTGAACGCACGGCAGGGGGGGCACCGATGGTGTGTTTATGTTAATGTGAGGCTCCGAGGATGAAAGGCCTTTTGCATTTTGAGACATGAAAGGGGCCGGGCCCCGCTCGACTTCCCGCGGAGACATTTGCAGACACTTCCGGTGCCTTTTCACCGAGGTGTTGGCCTTCACGCTACCTAAAACCAGGGGCCGGAATGCAAATTCCGCTGCCCAGGTAACAGCCTGTCAAAAGCCGTAAACTTTCTGAGAACCTAATTTGTTTATTGCGCGCAGATTTTCTCTCCAATATACTTTCTGATGATGTGTTCTCAGATCTGTGTAGATTGAAGGAGCGAGACCCAGAATCCAGAGACGTTATTTGTGGGAATTCCCGTTTATTTGTTAATCACGGCCTATCTTTCGATGGCTTTGTCCGTGTGTTGAGACTGGCGCAACTATTTATTTTCCATATGCCTCGCGCAGTCTTTGTCTTGGCGAGTTGACTGTTACATTTTTTTTGCAAGTTTTGTTAATAGCACACAGTCGTGGCCCAATGGCACTAGATAGCTGTATAACGGATCCAGATTAGGGTACGCATGTTGTTTTATTCATTTATTTATTTTATTTGGGCAGATATAGAGTAACTGGTTTGCCCAGAATCACGGAGTGTTTAGGAGAAGCCGTGATTCGAACCTGAAGCCCAATGTTGAAGGTCGACTGGTCTAACTACTCTCAATGCGTCTGTCACTTTGACCCTGCCACTGGGTTACTTTTGGCCCGTCTCCATTTTGGTTCGCAGTACAGCGTCACTTCGTGCGGCGCCAGACTCCCAGGCCTCTGCCCTCAGTGGACTCACGCTACCCCTCCCAGTGCACTGCCCTATGCCGTGCGGCCTGCGTGCACCGGTCACCTTCACCGCGCCTCTACCCCAGTCTGTTGCCGAAACACAAGTAGGAAAACTTAGCGGGGAGATAACAGCCTCCAGTTACGCAGAACCAAACTAGACGTGTGTAATCACATCACCCATTCTGAGATAAAAAGAACACAGATAAGAGCTGTAAATCACATGGGAACACGGCCAGGGGCCCGAGATCAACCATTTTAAGATAAATCCACAGAAGGCCACAGTCTTGACAAAGATATATTTAGCCTAGCCATGTGAACTGCGTCTCTTACTACTTTTTATTCTTCCCAGACGCCTTTTTAACCATTTGTTTTATAAAATGTTGCACAACTACGACTGGGGCGTGATTTTCGAACATTTTTCCTAAGACTCCAAGGTGACTGTATTTCTTTTTCTTTCTTTTTCATATTGACGCCTACTGTTTCTACCTCTCTCCAACTGCTGCTAAAAAGCATGCATTGGGCAGATACTGCACGGCGTTTTCAACGCCCTTAGGTAAAATGCAAGTCAAATAGGAGGTCACAGCTTGGCTTCCCCACGGTGTGACTCAGCATGCGGCAGTATCCCTGGCCAGTAGCTCTGCGATTTTCCACCTCATGTTATCGTTGTCTTTTTTTAATCTCGCCTCAATAAACAGTGTGTTGTGACTTTTTTTTAGTCTACAAGTTAATGCAATGCTAAGGTCGCCTCAAAGCGCTCATTTTGGGAAGGGACAGGCAGAAAAAGTGTCCGAGAGGAACGATGGATCGTGGGCATAGCCTCGTGAACGGGTGGAGAGATCGCACCCAAAATGCTTACATTCAACTGGCAGCTTCCTTTGTGCCGGTGGTGGATGTGAGGTAGAAGAGATAGAAACAAGACTAGGTAGGCAGCCTTTGAATTTAGCAACCCTGACAATCATCAGCGCATGTGGCAGGCCTCTAAAGCTTTAGGCCCGTGCAGTTATGGTTTGCTTTTACAAAGTAAGCCCAGCCGAGTTGCAGATGTGTCCTTTGGTGTGGGGGCCGGTTTCATGCGTACCAGTGGCAGCAAGAACGGAAGTTAATCGTGTAAGTATGCCCCCCTTATAGAGCTATCACAGAAAGCTACACATTCTTGTGTCAAATTAAAATAAGGAAAGTCAATAGGGACAACTGACTATGTCAGGATATTTTCATATACCAGTAGCACAATCACGCCCGTTGAGGTACAAATTAAGGGATTGTATAAGGAGTTGTCAAGAGCCCCTGGAAGCCGGTTTTTGGAAGGAGGTACAGAGAAAGACAGAGTGGAGAGAGAAGGAGAGAAAGAATGGATAGAACGAGAGAGATGGTGCTAGGAGATGAATGTAGCGGGACTGGTTTGAGCATTTTTGTCAAGCCTGCTTTTGGTTCCCCAGTCTGGCCCTGGCCAGACAGGTGCGGCTCCGCGATTACTGGTGGTGTCACTGGTGGTGGCTGTTCGAGCAGTAACGGCACCCCCCCCCCCCCCCAAACCAGCGCCTTGAGACCCTACGGGTGAGTAGTGCGCTCTATAAATGACCTGATTGATTGATTGATTGACAAATAAACATCGGGTTTGGTTGTAGGTAAACGTATTAAAGCAACGGAGGATCGGCGCTTGATGTTGTGTATATGTGTCCTGTGACTATTATATCACTGTTTGTTACGTAAACAGCTGCTCAAAACTCGATTGACCGCCTCACCTCTCAGCAGAGAGCTTTGTGCACTTTTTTTTATTTCAGAGGCACGAGGGGTGAAATGCTAAGTGACTGAAGTTCCTATCCTAGCGTAATGTTTGTTTCCATCTCAATTCCTACATCCCACGTATCGGAAATGTCCACCCACTCGAGCATAATGGTGCAAATAGTAAAAAAAAAAAAAAAAAGTATTCATAAAAAAAATCCCTTAACTTGGCAAATGCATTATTGTATAAAATAGTAAAGGGAGTGGCTAAATTCGGCGTACACTGCAATCTGCAGGCTTGCTGCCTGGGTGAAGATCAAACGTGTCTCGAGGGTTTGTGGGCCAGCCTTTTGCGCTGTGTCTCGGATCACACAAAGCGCTTGCCTCAAAGAAGCCGCCTCTGCTTTGTCGTCGCCACTTTCACAAACACGGAATGTGCTGATGAGCGCGGAGCGGGGGCAGTTGTCGCCTGTTGGGGTCCCGGGTCGCTTCCTTTACCTCAAGTGTCGGCCTTGGCACTTCCCTTTCACACGGTAAACAACGGAGGTGTTGTGGGGGAGGACGCCGCGTTTTACAACATTACTTCACCCTTCGCCCCCTCCAAACCAGCAGACCGGGACATCTCGTCCACATCGAAAGGGGTCTGACTGTCCCTGCGCCCCTGTCCCCACAGGCCAGGGGATCACGGGCGGATGCACGGGCCCCCAATACTTTGGTTCAGGTACACTTCAAAGAAATCACTGAACTGGAAATCACCGAACTAGCCATTTAAACGTGGACGGGCAAGTAGCTCTTGAAGGACTATTTTGCACGGGCGCTATTTATATATAAACATAACAAAACGCATGCCACACCCGATGGCGAACGCAAAATGACGAGAACACACGCACAGAAAGAAGTGCCATGAAACTCTTGCACTTCGTAGATATTCGTTAGGCCTTAAGTTAAGCTGGCTGGGACCCCCCGCCTCCCGCCAAGCCCCTGCCCTACAAAGGCGGCAGGAGTCTGCCTAACACCCCTAGCCACACGGGCTGTCCACTTTTTCTGACATAGGCTCAGCGACATGCACTGGCAGCTTCGACCCCAACCCCGCCAGACCAGGCAAGACAGTTAACGCTCTTCTGACGTGCTGATTCAGACCTTGCCGTAGGGTGCCGTTGTGTGGCCCTGTTCAATTTGCATTCGGGTCCCTTTCCTCGTAACGCTTTATGTGAGGTGGGGCAGACGTCATTGCGCAGATGACGCAAACCTTCAATTCTTCAACGTTCTCTGCTGCAGTCCATCGGTAGCGTGGCGAGGATGCTATGGTTCCTGGTGCAAGCAAGGAAAAAGATCCCTTGACTGTTGCTGGAGGAGCTCTATATAATAATTATTAGGTTCCAATGGGCCACTCAAGATTTTGCCAGGGGGCTACTGAACCTGCTGAGTGGTAGCTAGGACCCTGCAGGCAGTTATACACATCACTTTTGTAGCCCGCAGGTTGGTTGAGCCGCTCAAGGAGGTGCAAAAATGAAGCACCGACAAAACTCCCAAATTACAATATCAATAACAGAAGCTCAACAGTAGGGTTACGACGTTGTTGGTTCAATCTGAGTGTGATGTTCCCCAGAAGAAACGAAATGTTCCAAAATCGAAACAACACAATACTTATGGAAACAGATCCAAAACCTTCACCCATCTCAAATAGATAATATCATTTTCTGGATTGTTCCCTTGTGGCTGGCATGTGGCAGCACTTCTGTGCCGTGTTTGTGCTTGGCATTTTTAGTGGCTGGATACAGAACTTTGGTTCCTCCCGCAGAAAATGCTGCGTAACTTGTAACGAATAGGAATTGAATGTACAGCACCAGCAGCAGCTTCTAAAACTAAATATCGTTATTGTGGAAGATAATAGTTTATTTTTAATAATGTACAAAGCATCAACAGCAACGATAATTCGAAGGTGTAACTGCAACCACATAACATTACACATCATGTGAGTTGTAACCAATATTATGTATCTTTAACAAGCACTACAGCAAGTCAACAAGATGGGGCCTAACAAGACTACCCAATGATGTTAACACAATCGCACTCATTTGCACGATGCCAAGGGACTAAGGACCAGATGTACGAAGCATTTTACCTGTGGCAAATGACCCATCTGGCCGTTTGCAAAGGGTAAAATGCTTTTTGTCATGTACCAACCCTATTTTGTGAGTCGGTAACCTGTTACAGACTCGTAAAATAGAGTTTGCGAGTCACTATTAGGAAGGGGCGTGTTAACGGCGTCCCTTCCTAATAGTGAGTCTCACTGGTATGTAGGAACATTTTGTGAAAGGGAATGAGGTGGCAAAACATTTGCAGTTACCGCCAACTTCAAGTTTGTGATAACCCATTCACAAACAGGAAAGGTGTCCTCAAGGGACTCCTTTCCCTTTGTGAATGTGGGCACCAACATTTTTTTAAGAGCAGGCACGGACCACTGCATACTCTTAAAAAATAAATAAAAGGTAGGCTTTCATTTTTTTAAATGCATCCTGTTTTCCTTTAAGGAAAACGGGCTACATTACAACAAAAAAATGCTTTATTTAAAAAGCAGTCACAAACATGGTGGTCAGCTGCCCCCAGCAGGCCGCCTTCTCTGTGAGTGCAGGCCGTTCCCAATGGGTCGCAAAGCAAGACCTACCTCATGAATATTATTGAGACAGGTTTATTTGCGTACCGCTGGGAATCGCAAAATGTGTCTAAGACACATTTGTACATGGGTTTTTGCGATTTCCTAACTGTGAATTGCAAAAATTTGCCATTAAGAAATCACAAACTGACTTTCTGTACATCTGGCCCAAGGGGCTAAATTTACATAGCCTCTTACTGGCTGCGACAAGTAAAATGTATTTTGTCATGTACAAAAGGCAAAAGGAACTTTTGCCGCGAATTGGACCTCTGTTGCCAGTCCTTGTTGTTGGTGGACATGCCAGCTGCATGCCCGCAGTGTTTCCGCCGCCCGCCGCTGCACCACTTAGACCTTCGGTGTGGCCGCAGTGAGGCGTGCGGGGACCGCGGGACTTCAATCCCCAGAATTCCAGGGGCCCCTGAGACGCGCATGCCTACATCGCGCTAGGAGGCGCATAAATCCAGCGACAACCCCGTCTCGCGGGACGCCGGGCGAAGCCCGGGCAAAGGGCGGGCCCTCTGTGGCCCTCAGAGGCCTGAGGAGACTGGACTGGGCCTATACCCTAACGTGTTGCCTAGGATTGATTGTGTTTGTTCTTTGGTCGCCTATCTGTTATGGCTGCGACACTTGATAAACCCACACTTGGAAGCGTAGTTGGGACTACTAAGGGTACATTAGACAACTATTTCACCAAGGTTGTTACAGACCTAGAAAGGGAGAGTGTTTTGGCTGAGCGTAGGGCTGAGCGGCGCCGCTCCATTGAATGTTTGAAAAGTAGACCTCTCTTGGACAGTTAGCATCAAATTACCTTATCTGATGCAACTACCCATAATGAACATGAGGACACCTTATCCACTGATAATGTCCCCATACTCTTGCGTGATACGCCCCCCCCACTCGATTCTCCCACTACCTCATATACGAACATTGTATCCCTTTCTAGTAACTCTATCATAGGTACAGATGCGATAGTTGAGCCACCTGTACCTATGGCTGAGCCTGTTAGGAAAAAAAAGGCTAGGAAATCAACTATGCCTAAAGTTTATGGTCCGCCACCAAACAAGAGAAGGAAGAGGGGCGGTGAGCCGCAAAGAAGCAAGATTAGCCATTCTGACTTTGGCAAGACCACTAAGGCGAATGTAATAATTGCGTCTACCTTAGAGGCCACTGTACCAAATGTCCAAACCCCAATGTCCCCTACGGACACAGTACCAATTTCTAACTCCCCTGTACTGACTGTATTAACCCCACCAGGCTTAGCCACTCCTCTACATTGTCCGCCTAAGGAAGCAGTGTCTGCTATCCCTCTTGAAAGTTTTGAATATCTAATTAGGTCATTTGTCTTACCCATATTAGAGAGATTGAAGAGGGTGGAACAAAGGCTAGGGGATTTAGAACTGGCTATTAGTAATAATGTTGGATCACTTAAGGGCCCTGTGAAGTCAATCCCACCCCCCGTAGTAGCATTGCCATCTCCCACTCCTGTGGTTGAGTTGGGTATAAATAAAATTAGTAAGCCTCCCAATCCAAAAAAACCGAGGTCAATACCCCCCAAATTGGTTCAACAAGCACTTCCACATGCTGTCAGCGAAGTTCCAAAAGCAGGGAATAATTCTTTCATGGGAAATAAGGATAAGGAAAAGGAGAGGGGAACTGCTAGTCCACCCAGGACAGAGAAGCACAGGGGGCGTCAAGTTGAACAACCCCCTGAAGCGGTTCCTTTTGTGGTCGTCTTACGGGTGTTCCGGAATTAGAGGATGGTAGGAGGGAAGGGTTCTCCCAGTTAAAAAATAAAACTATGCATTGGCTTAGTCAAAATCGACCACTTCCCTTTTATACTAATGGAGAGATTCTGCATGTCCGGCGACTTCCGTGGCTGGGAAGTAGAGTGAAAAACATAAAGGGAGATCTAATTGTCATCAACTTCCGAGATCCCGGGGCTGTTAGATGTATTCTAGATTGGATTCCAGGGAACGTGGGTGACTCCATCGTCCCTTGTGATCTGACTTATTTCTATCCGAGATCGCTAGTGAACCCTACACTCCATCCCGGGGTATTAACACGCCCGCAGATTAAACCATCTATACCATTTAACAACCGGTATATGATGCAGGCACCTAATTTCATGACTGCTGAAAATGCATTTGGGTGGGAATCTGTACCTTTCAGGACCCATAGAAATGGAACTAGGAGGATGGACCATTTGCTAGGAAATGGGAGGATGAGTTCAGTTTCTCATTTGCAGATCGCATGTCAGTGGGGACTCCCGTTTGTCAATCGCCTTCGTCAAAGCCTGAAAAGGCGTCAAACCTATTTGTGACTTCCAACGGAGAAGTCACAAATAGGTTTGACGCCTTTTCAGGCTTTGACGAATGCGATTGACAAACGGGAGTCCCCACTAACATGCGATCTGCAAATGAGAATCTAGATGCAAATGTTAAGCCTAGTCCCTTAGTGCAAGTCCTGGCATCAGAACAAACTACTCAACCCATTATTGCTATTTCTCCTGATGATTACTCATCACTGAACTGTGACCCTGAGTTGGGGACAGTTCTTACCACTTCCATTACTAATGATCTTTCTGGTACCTGGGACTGTGAGCCAACAAAGCAAGATTTCTCGGCTGCCCGTGTCAAAATTCTCTCTTGGAATGTGGCGGGTCTTAAGAACAAACTGCCCGTCCCAGAGTGGGGCTCTTTTATGGCCTCACATGATATTTGTATGTTGCAGGAAACCTGGGCGCTAAAAGAAAGTAGGGTTCAGGGCTTTGCAACATACAACATCTTGGCAAGTATGGGTGAGAGGGGTAGACCCTCGGGTGGGTTGTCTATATGGGTCGGCACGCACTTTGGAGCCAAGGCATCTCAAATTTCAACTAATTCAATGGATGTCCAGTGTGTGCTGTTGAGTATGTTAAATGGGCCGGACATTGCCTTGATTAATGTATACTCAAGGCCAGTTAGGCGGGGCCTTGAGTCAGAGGCTATTGAGACCTTGCTAACCTTCATCCAATCGATTGATTCATCCACTGTGCTAATCCTGGGTGGAGATTTCAATTGTCACTTTGAGCCACTCATGGATCCGAACTTGAGCAATCCGGATGAGGTTGATTTGTTGTGGGCTATTCCTGACCCATTGATTACTCGGGTAAAGGCATGGACCCCCCTGGTTCTGCAATTTCAGTCATTCTCGTTAGCGACATCATTGCGAGCCTGTATTGGGAGGGTGGATCCTGATAGACCAGGGAAAACCACGTTTAATCGATTAAAAATTAGCACTTCAGTAATCGATTACATTTTCATCGAGGCCAGGCATTGGGATAGGCTGCATAAGTTCAGGGTCATTGAAAGATCAGACAGTGATCATAATGCTTGGGTCCTGTCACTTAAACCGGGGAGCTTTGGGTTGAAATGCCAAACTTTGGCTGAACATTTCACCATTGTGCCTTTAATAATAACAAACTGTAGGTGCAGGGTCAAATGGCCAGACCTCCAGATGTCCACTAGTAAACTTGCCGAATTATATGAGCTTGTTATTCCATTGATTGAAGATATGGGGAAATTCGGCCACTTAGGCAGGCATCCGAAATACATATTCAATTGGCTGTCGCACTCAAAGACATTTTGTACCCGGTGAGAAAGCTTAATCAGCCTCGAACTGCAACTTCTAGATGGTTCAATGCCTCCTGTAGGAAGGCCAAAAAGGCTCTCCTTAAAACAATAAAATCCAACAACAGGGAGGAAATCTGGGCCCATCGCAGCATTATAAAAAGGCAATTTGTGATGCCAAGAAGGAATGGGAGGCCTCTATGTGGGAGGAATTGATTTCTCCACAGCATTCGATAAAGTGGATCGCCCCCTGCTGTGGAGAAAGCTATCTGCCATGGGCATGCCCCCTCACCTGCTTGATCTGGTGCAGGTTTTACATACTGATACTTGGTGTCGTGTCCTGCAGGGTGGAGAAAGGGGGTTATCACGTGTTATTCCATTAACTAATGGATTAAAACAAGGTTGTCTTCTTGCCCCACTACTTTTTTCATTGTATATCGCGGACCTTCCTGCATCTATCTCCTCAAGCGATGGTATAGCCCCGGTTGTAGGGGGAACGCCTATTTCCTGCTTGTTATACGCAGATGATATTGTAATATTGGATCTAACGCCTAAAGGGTTGGCCAATCGTCTTTGTGCACTACATCTTTTTGCCGAAGCCCATTACTTGAGGATAAATACAACAAAAAGTAAAATTATGTGTATCGCAGGGAGAAAAAAGTTAAAGTACAAGAACTTTGTGTGGACAGTCGGTGACCAAAAATTGGAGGTGGTAAAGACTTATGTCTTTTTAGGAAAAATCATTTCTAATAATTTGAGTGAAAAGCCCCACACCGATAACAATACCCGCAAAGCCCTATCTCAGGGAAAAGGCTTGAGTGCGTTATACTCAGCCACGGGGAGAAGACACTTCAATTGCCTATTGGAAGTTTTTAGGGCAAAATTCCTTCTTCCCTTTTGTATGGAATGGAATTGGTTGACTTAAGGCAATGGGATTTTTTACATTCTGTAGAAGGGAAGTTGTTAAGATCTATATCTACTCTTAATACTGCTTGTTCAGCAGCTGCCTGCAGACTTGAATATGGCCTTCGCAGTAGTTGGGTGCAGGGCCTAGCAGCTGTAGTATGATGGGTTGCCAGTTTAGCTAGAGGAGAAATGGGTTCATTAAGAAATCTTATGAAGGTTGAACTGCTGGGAAGCTTAAAGGAGTATTCGCAAATTGTTAAAAATTTCAGAAAGGCGGCTGCCCTTCTCCAACTGGAAGAGAGCACACTTTTTACTGTTTCCGCTACACAGTTAAAATCACTTCTGAAAAAGGCATCTTGGGGCCTTAGCTTTAAAATGGACATGGAGGCAATTTATCTTAAAAGGGGAGCTAACCATCTCACTGACTCGTATGTTAGGAAAGCTATGCAACCTTATGTCGCCTGGAATCTACCACATGGCATTCGGCGATTTTGGTTCCTCCTAAGACAGGATTTGTTGCCATTAAACAATCTATTGGCAAAGTGGTATGGTACTCCTGCTATTTGTAACTTTTGCAACTTGTCCACACAGGGTCGCTTGCACGTTCTCTTCATATGCCCTGTATTGCGCCCATTTTGGCGTAAGTGGTTAAGATTTGTATGTCTGCAACTGGGTATTTTCAATGCTAACTCCTTTTTTCTCGCATTGTATAACCCCCCAAATGAAATCTTCAGTTTTAACATTTTTAACTTTTTAAAATGTTTTTTAGCTATTTATTGATGGCTTTTGTAGTAAGTGAATCTGAGTACTCTATGTTTTGTAAACATTGTAGATGTCTGTCTTGCATTGAAAGGATCTTGTATTGTGTATGATTTTTATGTGGACCTCCTCGGAGTTCCAAAACATAATAAAGAATTGAACTTGGGAGGAATTGGGATCCGCGCTTAGTACCAACGACTTTAAATCATTTTGGTCTATAGTTGCAACTAGATTTAGTGGGCATACCCCCGCATTTGCTCAAAATATTGCCCCTTTAATCTGGGAACGCCACTTTTGCGATCTTTATGACATTTCTGAGCCTGATGATAAGCCTGTTACTACTATTGAACCTCAGTAGCCTATAAGCACTAGTGGGGCTGAGTGGGGACGGATCACTACAGTTCCCTTATGCCCCGCCCCAGCCGAACTCTTTACCTTGGCTGAGGTAGAGACAGCTATAGGCAAGTTGATTCCTAATAAGGCCCCAGGTTTGGATAAACTGCCAGGGGATTTGTTTAAGATGCAACCGAAAATCTGGGCCCCCTACTTGGTTGTTTTGTTTAATGGCATTCTACAGGGAGATGATTTGCCCCTTACCTGGTTAGGAGCTGAAACGTGCCTGTCTTAAAAAAGGGTTGCCCATTAACCCCTTCTAATTATAGACCGATCAGCCTAATTGATACATCTCAAAAGCTGATGGGGAGGGTCATCCTCGATAGGATTTTAGGGTGGATTGAGGATAATGGGATACTGTCTATACTTCAGGCAGGCTTTAGGTCTGGCATCTCCACTCTAGACCAAATATTTCGCCTGCAGGTCTTGTACTGGAAGACAGCTAAGGTGGAGGGTGGCAGCCTCTACCTTGTGTTCGTGGACCTGCGGGCAGCTTTTGATCTAGTTCCGCGTGGAAAATTGTGGAGAGTACTAGCAGACTTGGGCCTTCCGCCCTATCTGCTAGCTAGGCTTCATGATAATAATTTTGCCCAGGTGAGGTGTGGCACGCATGGCGAACTCACAGATCAATTCCCTGTTCCAAAAGGAGTTCGCCAAGGGTGCGTTTTGGCGCCAACGTTATTCAGCCTCTACATAAATGGCCTTGTGGAACATCTGAATGGTGTGGAAAATAATGATGCCCCTAAACTAGTTACAGGTAGAGTGCCCGCTCTGATGTTCGCAGACGACACTCTGTTGTTGTCTAGAACATCATCGGGCATTCAGAGAATACTTGATGGTTTTGTGGAGTTTTGCGACCTTCGGGGGTTGGAAATCAACCTAGGTAAAACAAAATGTATGATTTTTAACCCCCCTAAGCGTGTATGCCCAAATCCCGTTTTACATGGTACTCCCCTTGAAAGGGTTAAAACGTTTGTATATTTGGGTGTCACGCTAACAGAGAATTTTGGTTGGAATATGCAGATTGCTAAATCCACACTCAAGTTATCCCAGCTAGCGGGAGGCATAAGTAAGGTTTTCAGGGTGTCTACTTTTAGGCCGGTGTCCCCAGCCCTAGAGATATATTGCCGCCAGGCTAGGTCGGCAGCAACCTATGGGGCTGAACTTTGGGGGCACATGCAGATAATGAAACTTAAAAAGGTGGAGCAGTCTTTCGTTAGATATCTAGTTGGGTTACCATCTAGCACGCCATTGATCCCCCTTAGATTTGACCTTGGCATGTTGCCAATCGAGGAGATCACTAGTGCTAGACCAATTATGTACTGGAAGAGGTTGTGGTCAGTCCCTGAATTGGATGCGTATAGAGCGGAATTTTTTGAGATCTTGCCCCTTCTTAAAAACATAAAGATCCCTTGGCTTCAGCATATTAGTACTGTTAGTACCCGTTTAGGTTTTCCTGAACTGTGGGAAACCCCAGAGATTTTCTGCCTCGGGATATCTAAGAATGAACTTCTTTCTCAGATACGTATGTCAAACTATCAATCATTAATGAGCTCTGCATCACTGGGTAAGCTGACATCTGAGTTCCTCCTAGTTAAACCAGAACCTAAAGTTGAGGAATTCATGGACCTAATCGAACCCCCAGTTGCTCGAAAGTTGTATCTACAGTTAAGGCATGGCACCCTTCCAGTTAGGTCTTTCACATCTAAATGGTCAAATCCTAAGAATGAAGCCTGCCCAGCATGTAGCTACAAAACTGAGAATGTAACCCATGTGCTGTTTTTCTGCCCTGCCTATTCTGCAACTAGAAAACGCTGGCTAACACCGATCTGCAAGAACCTGGGACTTTTGCACTTTACGCAGGCTTGTAGGATATTGACATATGATACACATCCTCCCATTGTGTTTGCGGTCTCTCGTTATTTATTTAATATGTGGCGCAGGAGATTTACCTTTTTAACTTAATTTGTTGTATGTACAGTTTTTAACGTCTTGTATTGTGATAACTTTCAGTTTAATTCTCTTTTTAGCATTTTATGATTATTTATTGTTTTATTGTCTGTGCTGATGAACTTTATATGCACTTTTTATGGTCGTTTGACCGAAATAAAAGTTATCAAATAAATAAAAGGCAACCCAGTAACTTGTTACCGAATCACATTTTGCTTTTGTGATTCAGTATAAGGAAGGGGTGTGTTTAAGGCATCCCTTACTAATACCAAATAGCACTAGTATGTATGAATGTTTTGCAACCAAAATGTGGTCTCAAAACATTAGTTTAGTTTGAAAAGCTTTATTTCGGTACATTGACCATAAAAGCGTCACAAGAATGAATAAAACATATAAAATTACCACAGGAATCAGCAAACATTGGTACAATTTTACATCCAGTCGCCATAGAATAAACAATTGGAATAAAGTGCAGGTGCATATGGTTATTGCTTTTACACAAGGAAAGATTAAAAACCATACTAAAACCCACTAAGGGTAATAACATAATTTTTAAAACAGGAGCAGAAGCTCTTTTTCAAAGAAACACAGTTAAAAGTTGTATACCATAGGTCAAAAAAGTGTTAGCAGGCCTGGGCAGACCGTATGCTACGTTCGGTCACTAAGGGGAAGGCTCCAGAAACTTCCTCCTCATGCACTACATTGAGAATAAAAAGCGGGAAACTGAGTAAACTATTGGGAGGTGCTGCTCAGTTTTCAATATTCTATAGGCCTTTCTAAAGTGTCTTGTGCCCAAGTTCTTACAAATTTGTACAAGCCAGCGTCTTCTTGGCGACCTATAGGAATCACATTGGAAGAAAACATGCACCTCTGTTTCATCCACTAAACCACAAGCAGGGCATTCAATCATAACCTGTCCCCCCCATTTTTTGACATACGATCGTAGGGGGAGGCACCCATGCCTAAACTGTAGAAACAATTTTCTTGCCAACACTGGTTGGATGCTATCCAGGATGGACTCTGCCTGGTAAGTATTTTTGATTGTAAGGAAATCACTTGTCAACCGTCCCGATGAAGGGCTACGCATCATCTTGGACAGCCGGTATTCCCTATAGGCAGTCACCAGTGTGTTCCTACTTAATGATTGTGACACGGTTTGGGGCTCATCCCACAGGTCAACGCGTCCCAGTTCCACACATAGCGCCTTAAGGTGTCTCAGCCAGGGTATCTTGCCCACCCCATTCAGCCCCAATATCTCAGTTAGTTCTCCACACCGGTGGTGCTGTGCTTATGGCGAGCTGAGCACGTCATGACCACGCCCGTTTTCATAGAACGCTCAGCACAGCGGGGAAATTATCCCCGCGCGTGAGCGCCGCAGCGGTCATGACGAGCTCAGCTTGTCATGAGCACAGCGCCACTGTGCCTCATGACGAGCTAAGCTCGTCATGAGCACCGAACGTGTTAAATCTGCAATCTTATCTTATTCTCATCTTTCTATTCTCTCAAAATTTTCACTTTCCTCTCATTATATTTCTTTAAAAACTCAAGCTGTTCTTTACTCAGACCACACACATACTCCTGTATAGTATTTCTAGTGTCATACTTAGTTTGTGCAACTTCATTCAAATATTTACAATAGGTTACCCTACTCACAGTCTTTTAGAAACAGGATTCTCAGTTGAAACGTTGAATTCCAACAGGTATGGTGATAAAAACTTCTGCTTTTGGAATATACTAACATAATAATAATAATATGACAAGACATTACATATGAGACAGGTAGCTCTAAATAAGGTGCACATTCACCAGCAGAAGAAAGAAGAAAAGTACACACCGTGCAGTTTTTAACACCAATGCTGTCAATAAATGTACCCAACATTTTATATAACTATTATTGCTAAATTCAATAACTCAGTTTTCTCTCTGTATCATTCTATTAGATGCAAACGTCTGTGGAAACATATCCTACTGGAGAAATGAGGCATAACAGTAGAACAACTAAAATTAGCATCACTATCAAAGACATCAAACTACCAATCTTACAGCATTTGCTTTATGACATTTCTATGACGATCAATACAAAAATAAAAAAACAAGATTTAGCACTCCAAAAACTCCAATAAAAAAAAAAATGATAGTTATTCTTTTCTGTCTTTCTTTCTTTTTTTGAATAATCGAAATCCAAATTCAAAACCTTTTAAGTTCAGTTCATATTCTCAAAGTTTTATTTCCTAATCTGGGTTCTTTGCAAAATGTATTTCCACATTGTCAGAAGACTCAAAAGCTCAATGGAACTCTTTTCTTCCAACTCTTTTTCAAGGATGAATTGGCAACAGTTTATTGGGCTGTAGATCTCTGTATTCGGCTCTTCATTTTTAGATACAAAATAAAAACATTCAGGTGAAACATACTTTCTTTTTGGAATTCTCTTCCTTGCTAGTTTGTTAGCTACCAGCAGTTTACTCTCACTGTTCTCTAAATCGATTTCAACTGGTTTTGGGTCTTTTTTGATCGATTCTCACCTTTCATTCTCCCAGTGCTTTCTCTTGCAAGTTGTTTTCACTGCCTTGGGTCTTTCAACTCTTGCACCTTGTGACTGCCGAATCTTCTTCACCCAGTGAGGAAATTGTGCTTGGACCAGTATCAGCAATTCGACTTACTGTGTACCACTTCTCCCTCTGTGGTTTCTTGACACATGAATTTCCAACTGGAGCCTTTTACTGGGTGGATCAGAGACTATTTCTTCTGGCTGCTGCTTGTGACTTTTCAACAACTCTTCACTCTGAACCTCGAATTAAAACTGGCCACTGGTACTTCCACCAGGATCTTCACCTCCACTTTCAGCAACTTCACCAGTTTAAAAAATTCAGATTTTTTTTGCCCCTAACACTTGTATGCATGATGTGAGCTTGAGCTTAACGCAGTTAATCAGTGGTTGTTGTCACAACTTCTTCATTCACCGCCTTCACTCTCCTTTTGTGACCATTGGGGGACTCAGGCACATTTCACAGCAGTGCTAGTCACAAGCACGACTTTGAAAGGACTTGTAGGAAGGTGGAGTACTATGTGGTGATGCTGGTTAGTTTTAACCATGCAATACTCTTATAGTACCCTAAAGATGGTCCTTGAATTCACAATAATACATTCCTATCTCAGTCCTGGTGCAGTGGCAAAGAGCAGTCATGCTTTGCTAGATCAACATGTGTTAAGCTTTTTAGCGTACCAACAGGGACGATAAGTAATGTGCACGGCTATAAAGAAATCCGACACCAATTTAAAAAATAATGCTGATTTGTTTATTAATTTGGACACCAAAACATACGTTTAGAGTGAAACACTGTGTCAGGGGTTACTCATTTCAGGTTGGCTTGAGTTGGTATTTTACCAATTCAAAGCTGTAATATTGTGCTTGGAGTGATAAATGGCTTTTGTCATTTTACAGCTCGGCAAGGACAGCACTGTACTAGTCCTATGCTTAAAGACTTTGCTGTATAAATGGCAAAAGACTTTGTCATTTTCTATCTCGGTGTGGATAGCACTGTGCTAATCCTATGCTTAAAAACTTTGATAGAAAAACAGACATTTGAGGTGAGCAGATCTAGAGTGTCGCTGGTGTTGAGAGTGCTCTAACAGGAGCTGCTTTCCACCTAAACTTGAGAACTACCCAGAGTTCTCTCCTTCTTTTTTGCATAATGTATGCGTCACTATATGCCTGAAAGGGTTTTGTTGTGATCAGATATATATATCTGAAGTAATGGATTTTAGGAGAAAACATAAATTACAGCAATTCAGTACTGCAGAATATTTGCATTGCGGTCAATAGGAAAAAGTGTTAGTCACAATTGACCACTTTCAGGTCTCGTTTCTTGGAAACCAAGGAGGTTAAAGGTGATGGGGGGGTCCCAGGGCCAAGCCGCAACAGTCAGTTTGAATTTGCCTGGCTCGAGAAGCCTCTGTACAGAATTGTCCTGGCTGTCCTTGGTGCTGAGGCGGGAGCCATGGGAGAGCTCATTTTACTGCTTACACTGTGCTGGTGGGAAACAGGGTGCAAAAGGTCGACAACAAAGCCACTGCTGATTTTGGAGGAAGGCTTTGCCAGACTGGTGACCAATGAGCCTTGGCAGCAGTAAGCACAGCAAAAAGCGATTTCGAGGTCCGGAGGTCCTGGGGGGACACAGTAGCCACCTGAAACTTAGTGGGGATCAGGACTACGTTTCCCACAATGCACTGGACCACTTCCGGGTGATCCCTCGAAGAGCCCAATGGCCAGCGATTCTTCAGATCCGGCATGCTGTTTTTACCTGTGGTTGCAGGGTACGATTGCCAGCCACTAGTCCAGGGGAGTCTTGTGAAGCCTTTGGCTCGCATAAGGGTCCCTCTGTCTGTGGAAACCGAACTTTGGTCTAGGAAGAGTCGCGTTCATTCAGTTCCAGAAAGGTTGTCACAGGTACAGAGTATTACACCTTTGGTTGGGGCAGCTCTTGTTTTCAGAGGCATAGGTCTCTTCTTTTGACCTTGTTGCAAGTCAGATCAGAACTGAGGTTCTAGTGTCAGGGGGAGCACTTAGATTAATCCTAGATTTAGAGGTGTTAGGTGTGTGGGTGCAAGAGGCTGATGGGCTACTAGCCCCAGTGGCTAATCTGCCTCTGGGGTGACCACATTGGGGCTGTAGGTCACCTTTCCTACCCAGTACCCACTATTCTACCACTTTTAAAATGGCAGGAGTCTTCCCTAGCTGTACAGACTAGTTAGCCTACCTTAGAGGTGTGGCTAGCCTTCTGGGAGTGTACACCTCTTGGATAACACATTTTCCCTCCTGCCCAGGTGAAAATGTGCCTGGGGGGAAGGCAGTTTCCTCCTTTGGGAGGCAGCCTGGTTGCATATCACAGGCAGTGCAGGCTTTGAAGCTCGATGTCTGATGTGCCACTTCACTAGCCAGCATGTCTGGGAGGGAGGTGTGACCTCCTTCCTGTCCAGGGCATTCTTTCTGGCTCCTAGGAGAGTTCAAAGCTCTTGGCAGCGGGTCACATTCCTGTCTTGGCAGCAGCAAACGCAAGTGGGCAGCCAAAGCACAGGAAAGGCTAGGACAACCAGGTGGGCAACCTCTAAGGTAGCCACCTGGGTGCATGCCACATCGTCCTCGGCACAAGATTGGTGTCAGAGGTGATGAGGCACATTGTTTGATACCAAACACAATATATTTAGGTGGAACCATAATAGAGCTGCCAACCTCAGGTTTGCCAGGGTGCCAGCCCATCTTATCCTATGGACCGTCTATGACTTATGGAAGAGGTCTTTAATCTGCAGTGCACGACCCCCAGGTGGCCTGCCGATTCATGGGAAAGGGGGCACGCATTCCCCAGCCTCACTTCTACCTGTAATCCAAAACCTTTGCTTTTTGTTTTGGAAAAAGACAACTGAGCTGTGAAGTGCGTGCTTTTAATTGAATTTAAATAGTGATTACTATCCGTGAGGAGGTATTCAGCGATCAGTTATGTAAAATAAAATTGCATTAAGTGTGTTCTGACTTTTAGGGGTGCGGCTGAGATGGGGACTGTGGAGGACGCTTAGTCAAAAGCTCCCGCCCAGGTGAATAATCCTGATAAATAGCGGGTCCGGCAGCAGCGGGACCCGATGGCCGCTGCGTTCGGACTGCTTGACACTCCCCAGTTGCAGAGGTGAGCTGGGGCAGGAGAAAAGCACCAAGAAACGAGCACTTACTCAGAGAGCTGTGGGAGCAGGCGCTCGGCCTGAGCGAGAGGAGTGAAGGCCTGAGAGCCCCAGAGGTAGCCTTGACCACCGAATACTGCAAGCAGGGGGCAAGGAGTGTACCCCCACTGTCTGGTGAAGCCCCTGACCCCACCCAAGTTCAGACCGGAGAGTCCAGTTGAGAGGCTGACTGTGCGACTGGGGGGTTGAGAGCCGCGCAGAGGCAGGCCCTGAGAGACCGACGACCAGGGTGCCATAGGAGCAGAAGTCCAGCCCCTGTGGCAAATGCGGAGCCTGTGGGGGGCTGGGATAGTCGTGGTACTCCAAGAGCTGCAAACGGGGGAGTCAGTGAAAACGCCTCCATTGACGGGTGAAGCCCCTGACCCCACACAAGATTGGCCTGGGAGTCCGGCTGAGGCCCAGACCGTGTGGCGGAAGATTGAAGATAGCGTGAGGCAGGCCTTATGGAGGCACACCCTAAGAGATACACTGCCCAAGAGCTGTAGGAGTGAGCCCCCTGCCTTTGCAGGAGGGGCAGAGGCCTGGGAGCGCTCTGGAAGACGCAACGCTCTACACACCAAGAACAGGGGGCAGGGAATGTGCCCCAAATGGCTAGAGAGGCCCCGGACGACACCCATGATTGACCAGAGAAGATTCAGAATGCTTGAGATTTGTCTGCGGTGGTGTGACGCCCGGGGGCTAACCGTCCTACTATGCATTGTGGTACGCGAACCTGTCTGATGGGCGGAGCAAAGTGGTGCCGACTTGGGCCCTGAAACAGTGATTCGGAAGAGACTCTCCAGAAGAACTGATAGAGGCAGAAGACTGGGAGAGCTGTGGAGACTGTGGGGCCAAGATGAAGCTGGATTGAGAGATAGATGGACCCTTGATGAGAGACATCTACACAGGGGACAGCAAGAAGAAGGCCTTGAGAGAACTAAGACTTACAACTGGCATTGGAGTGAGGGAGTACTCTTCCACCGCATAAAGAGGTTCTCAGGAGGTGGGGACTACCTGGCGACGGTGCATGGACCCACCCGACTTGGAAAGAATGAGAGTCCAGTAAGGGGATCACCTGGGGGGACCACCTGGGGGCCACAGAAACTGAAACAAGAGGTTAGGAGGTATGGTGTGGCCTACTGGGAAGAGATATGAGAGAGGCTACTCGAAGCGCGAGAAAATGATACCTTCCCAGGGAGGGCTAGCTAAGAGCCCCTTGGTCTGAGTGAGAGTGTGCCGATCGTGTTGGAGAAGTAATAGCCCGAGACCAGTGAACATTAAATTTTCCAGAGCCCCACGATGCTAGGAGCACTGGCAGAGCTATATGGGACACAGAGCATTTCCCTCACCATGAACGGGGGCACAGGAAACTGCAGTGGGAAGAACACAATAGAGTACCCCATTAGCGATGCTTCCAAACTGCAGGAAACACCTATTGAACACTGCTGTACGAACTGAAACAGGCAAAGCAGCAGTTAAGATGGGCAAGCCAAATCCGGGGAGCGGTCCGCCAGATACCGGAGAGGCCTCCCAGGATAAGGCAATCACTGACGAAGAGGAGACAGACGGTCAAGGTAAATCTATTCACACTCGCCTGGATAGAATACTGGCTGCTATAGAGGACATGAAGGCCACCCTCCTGCAGGATATAGGGACTGTGTCAGTAGGGTTGGGGTTGTTATAAGCTGAACACCACACGCTTGCAGATAGGATGAAGGAAGTGGAACCTACCTTAGAAGAGATGCAACTTGAACAGAAAGTGACATTCCACAAATTGGATGACTTGACTCTCAGGTTAATCACCTTAGAAAGGCAAGCTGAAGATGCCGAAGGATGCAGTCGCCGAAATAACATCTGGGTGGTGGGGGTTCCAGAGGGCATGGAAGGAACGGACATGGTGTCCTTTCTGGAAGACTGGCTCCAGAAGACGGTAACACCAGGACTGCTCTCTAAATTTATCGTGCTGGAGAGGGCACATAGGGTACCGTCACGACTCCTGGCGCCAGAGCGACCCCCGCGGCCAATAGTAGCCAGAATCTTACATTATACGGACCGAGATGCAATAATCCAATACTCACTTACACAAGGTCTGACTGCGATGGACAACTGCAGAGTATCAGTATTCCCGGACTTCACGGCCAAGGTACAAGCCCAACGGGCATCGTTCCTGGAAGTGAAAAAAGCACTGCGAACGGAAGGGAATCAATACTCATTGCAGTTCCTAGCCCGGTTTCCGACTGCAACTGAATGGAAAAGGCCTGCTTCTTCGATTCTCCTGCTGAGGTGTGGTATTCGCTGGAGAAACGCAAGACGGACGCACAACCACTGAACTTGGGAAACAGCACAAAAGAAATGCCCAAACCTAAGCAGAGGATACTACGGAAATCTACTAGGTGGGCCCCCTTGCAAAAACCTTCCTCATTCCAGACTGCAAGAGAACCGCGGGTGGCTCAGCGGGCAGTAGCGGAAGTCCTACCAATGCCCCCAGTAGGTAGCAGAATGGTGGAAACCTCAGAACAAGGAACTAGTCAATTGCACTCAGGGTGATCGGAGCGGAGTGATGCAGTCGTCCCAGTGGAGGCTCCTGGCTCTGTGGATGAATTGATATGACTTAAATAATTGGTGTGGGGGTTGGGGGTAGAGTGACTGAAATTGGGTTCAGTTTCAGAAAGGGGTAATGAGGAAGGGAAATCAAAATTGGGTTAGATATAGCACAACAGATTGATGATCATTACACATGTAAAATAAATGCGGGGGATAGCGGTCGGGTGCCTAGATGGGCAGGGGCCTGCTGAGGTCCTAAATCCCATCTCGGGCGGGTAAAGGAGTTAGTTTGACTTACCCTGAGTCACACCCCCTACTAGACATATGCCCCCACAATGTCTACATTTTTGTGCTTTCTTAACAAATTTGGGCGGCTAGCTGTTGTGAAGCTGCCCTAGGGAAGGAGAGTTGTTTTTTATGGGATTTGTTTAATGTCCAGTGGCTCCCATATGTGCAGTCATTGGGAGAGTGGGGAGGGGAAAAGGGCTGGGGGATGGGGAAGAAAAAAGGGATACACCTGAATTATGCCCGGAAATTAACATTAAACTCTCCTATCAGGATATTAAATTCCTGTCCTGGAATGTGAGACGGTTGGGTTCACCTGCCAAACATAAGATACACAGTTATCTCATAAGGAGGGGAGTACAGATAGCCATGTTGCAGGAGACCCACCTGACAGCTGATGAAGGAATAAGACTGTGGCGTAAGTGGCGTGGACAGTTGTATACCACCTCATACTCCGCTTTCTCTAGGGGACTAGGGATTTGGCATTTCATTTGAGTCTGGATTTGTTCAGATAGACAAAGAGGACTGATACTTATTAGTGCTGGATAGGTTCCTGGGAAAGGACATCAATTTGGGAAGTGTAAATAACCGAACCATGATCGACCCGTTTTTTTGAAGAAATTATCTACATCATTATACTTACTGGGAACAACAGATTTGTTCCTTGGGGGAGACTTTAATTGTATAGCGAATGTCGCATTGGACAGATCGACACTCCCATTGCGTGGAACATTGGTTGCTTGGCTGAGGGGGTTGGGGAATGGTTGCAGCAGTGGGAGTTAATTAATGTATGGAGGGTGCAACACGGACGGCAGAGAGATTACTCCTATTATTCCTACCTGTATGATTTGCACACTAGACTTGATCTGTTTGCCTTTTCCAGGCGAATGGCTACAGCCGTTACGCACACCAACCTCTCTTGAGTTGTAGAAAGGGTGTGCTAGGCCCTTGACACACAACTCTAAGTTCAGTAGAACTTACTGTTTTCTAAGCTTGTATTACATGTACCTATTGTACCTTTAGTGATTTTTTTTCAAATGATATTCTCAAGATTATCTGGTAAAACAATGCAAGCTGGAATCTCACACGCTGCACACCAATGTGAGAAGTTGGCCTGGCATAAGATGTCCACTATTCTAGTGGGCACCTTGCACCAGTCCAAACGACCCTTATTGATGGTAGGTTTAGACAACCTTTATAGAAAGCTATCCTAGTGGTAGCTGTGGAGAGCAGCCTTCAGGCTAAGTCTTGAAGGAATGTAAAGCAGCTTGTTTTACCAGTCTATAATCTTGTGAATGACCAAATGAAAGGAGAACCAGGTATATATATAAAATATATGTATTTAATCTAAACACATCCCTCTTGTCTCTTTATGAGGCTAGAGGCAAAAGTACATATAGTAAACTTATGTAGCACACAGTAAATTAGCACAGTATATGTTTTGCCCTAGGGGCCTCACAAACCATATACCAAAAAAGTGGTATAAGTACCACTACAGTCATAGAGACAGGCCTAGAGCCTGTAGAACCGCTGGGGTAACCAGGAACCACCCAAGGTAGGGCCACAGGAGACCCACAAAGGACGCGTGCAGTGTCTAAACACAGCCACAAATCACCATTGACTTCTATGGAGAAAGTTGTAGTTAGAATTTTAAAAATTAGGGACACTTAGGAGTGGACTAGGAACAAACCCCTTGAGCACTGGACAGTTCGAGAGTCAAGACCCACGGGAGCACCAAAGTACTCGTGTTACCTCACCCAGGGAAGCCGGGTGCATAGGTGCCTTTTCGTGTCAGGTTTCGTTGTCGTTTCCTATGGAGAGATCTAAAGAAGTGCTGCAGGCTACCAGATGAAAAGTGTCTGGGTGGATCCAAGAGTGGATCGAAGATCTGAAGAACCTGAAAGCAAAGGTGACAGAGTCTGGGTCTCTTGCCAGTGACCATGGAGGCAGTAAGAAGATGCCCTCCGATGTCAGGTGATTTCAGGCGCAGGAGGTGAAGCTTGACTCTTCAGCCACGAGGAAACAAGAGGCATCAACGACAACCAGGAGCTGGATTCGAGCTGTCCCACGTTGGATGTCGAGTGCTGCAGTGTCTGTATCCGGATTGGACCAAACAAGCCTTGGCAACAGCAACCCAGGCAGAATGCAAAGATTGTCTTCTGAGCAGACCTACAAGGTCTGAGGGACTCACCCTTTGGAGGGGAGTCAGGACATGTCTGGAGCGACCAGGGAAGCCGAAGAAACAAAAGAGTTACCTTCGTGGGGACCCACCAGTCGATGGACCAGGGATCGTGAAGCGGCCTCGAGCAGAAATGCTAGAAGCGAGCCCACGGAACACTCACTGAGTGTAGGCCCACAATCTTCGGTGCAGACGGTGCTCAGGGCTTGAACTACAAGTAGTCTAATGCACAACTTCAGGGAAGCTCGGGAAGTAGGTGCACAAGCAAATGTGCAAGGTGTCCAGGAGTTCCGGTCCCACGTCTCTCGTGATGGCTACAGGTCTCAGCTTTGCTGTGATCTCGTGTCGGCCTCGGAGATGTCTGGAAGTCTATGTCCTGTGTCGCAAATCCTTAGGGATCGGCGGGAGCCTTGGAAATGCAGACCAGCAAGATGCTTCTTTGGTGCCTGTTTGAACAGGGGAGTCACTCCTTGACCCCCAAGGGAGATCCTTCCGTCTTCCAGTCGAAATAGAATGTCGATGTTCCAGGATATATGTTGCAGAGTTTCGTCCAGGGTAATCTAAAGTCCTAAGGACTGGGTTCCTATACTTATACTAAGTTTAGGGGTTTGACTTACTGTAAGGTCCCGCCTATGGGAGTACCTGGGGAGGGGTTGGTTACACCCCTTCCCCTTTGTCCAGTTTCGTGCCAGAGCTAGGGCTGAGTTCCCCAGCAACCAGTTTGAACTGAGGCATGCACATGGACACCAGGGGTGCCCCCAGCACTGTCTGAAAAGCATTCACTGAATGCACCCACCCTGCCCCAATACACTAAAGCCTGTCTGGGGAGGTGGTTACACCTCCCTGTGACAGGAAACCTATTGTCCAGGCCTCCCCTGCCAGAGTTTCGTCCAGCAGCAGGAGGTCAGACTCGTGTCTGTGGCAGAAGCATCCATTTTGCGATGCTGGGGCTCTTTTAAACTATTACTGGTCAGGTAAGTGGGTACATGTCTTCTCCCTCTAGAAGGGTGGAATTCTACCCCCACCGCCAGGACTGGCGGGGGGGGAGGGTTTGGGGGGGATAGGATTCCAAAGTGTTTGACACCAAACACGACATGTTTTGATGCAGCCATTCCAAAGTTAGCTTTTACCGCAAGGTTATAATGCACTTAAGAGTATATGGTATGGCTGTATCACAGAACAGCTACAGAGAAGTGATTCCGAAAGCTGCAGAGTGGTTCTGCTCATGCATGGGCACCCTCTCACAAAAAACCAAGCACTCTGCCTTCAGGATCGTAAAGGCCTGCCATAGGAGTGACTTATAGGTTTATATGTGTCTGTATTTAAAGGTAGATATAGGTAGCCTATATCTTAGTAAGGGGTACAAGTACCACCTTACCCCTGCTGCAGTAGTAGACCTGTGGTGCCATTTTGGAAGACTTCCCAGGGGTGGCATAATACATGCTTCAGCCCCTGGTAGGCCTCTGGGGTACCTATGCTCTTGGTACCTAAGGTACCATATGTTATATGTTATAAGCTGTTTTGTAACGCGCTCAATTACTACCCAAAGTTGCCGAGTGGGACCCCTGGTTAGAGTAGGCACCGAGGCGAGAATTATCGAGTCCGCTGACCCTGGTCCACGACCATGCCGTGTCGGGAATTGAACCCTGGTCCCGGGCCGACTCCTGCTTTCCGGGTCTGCCGCCTCTAACCAGTGAGCCACACCACTCCATTATATATACTAGGGACTCACAAGGGTACACCATTCCACTCCCATATACTAGGGATATACTAGGGACTCACAAGGGTAACCCAGTAACTAATCTGCAGTGTACCCAAAGTACATGCAATCAATTTAGAGAGGAAGCAGCTAGGCTGGGGTCCTGGTTAGCAGGGCCCCAGCCAGACTAAAGTCGACAAATCAGTGAAACACCAGCAAAAAGTGGGGGTAACCAGAGTAAGCAGATCCTACTCTCCTACAATAAGGTACTAATGCTATAGAGGAGGAAGCATTTAAAGTGGTGGTACGAGGGCATTGCTTAGGCCTAACTGTGGGACTGCGAAAAGAGTTGCTTGCGGACCTGACTAAGTTAGAGGACACATTACGCGACCACGGCTTGCCGCTATCAGGGGAGGCAACCACTCGTAAATAGATGGACTCCACTAGAAAGGAGTATAACAGGGTATTAGAGAGCCTCTAAACCCTGGACCTCGGAGCATATTACACTAAAATGCACAAGGAGGAAGGTAAAGCGGGTAGATTATTAGCGTGGTTAGTGCAGCCTCATTCTAGGGGGAAGCCCATCACTCATATCACAACAGTAGAAGGGGAGAGCTTATACTCACCTATGACGATAAATGAAGCACTTATTTCATATTATGAGAACCTTTATGAAGCCCTGAGTGCACAAATGGAGGAGATTCTACAAGAGTTTCTGAGGTCACTACTGCTGAAGACGTTAGACCCTCAACTACGGGCACAGTTGGGAGGCCCAGTGACTCCCCATGAAATAGGAGCGGCCATATGAAAGATGGCTACTGCCAAAACGCCTGGTCCAGATGGCCTTCCGGTAGAATTCTATTCAGTGTTGACTTTGACCCCCAAATTAGAGGCGTTGTATATGGAGGCGCTGGAAGCAGGGATGCTTCCTACTTCAACCAGAGATGCTTTGGTAACACCCCTGCATGAATCAGAGCAAAGAGGGATGCACGTGTCAGGATTACCGCAATTATCTTTGCTGAACGCTGGTTTTAAGATTTTAAGCAAGGTTTTGGCAGCACGCCTACTGCCTTGAATGACGCACCTGGTCCACCCGAACCAAAATGGATTCATACTGACAAGATCTACATCTGCCGGATGTATGACGTTACAACGCATACTTTTACATCGCGTGCCTTTACAACGCGGTATTTACAACGAATACCATTACAACGCATAGTGCTTTTAGGCGCTGGATAGTGAATTGTTTAATTTACTATTCCAACTCCAGTCCCCGTGGATAGTAGGGAAGGTGTTGGATAGTACATTAAACCCATTCCCTATCCTAGAGCGCCCCCCAGCGCAATGCGTTGTAATGGTTTGCGTTGTAAAAGTTGCGTTGTAAAGGCACTGCGTAGTAAAAGTTGCGTTGTAAAGGTTGTTTACCACATCTGCCAACATCCGTAGACTGTTCTACATTATACACCACTCAGAGAGAAGTAAATATCCAGAAGCTCTTATAATGTTGGTTTAACTAGAAAAAGCTTTTGATTCTGCAAGATGGGACTTTGTGTGTGCTACAATGACTAGAATGGGACTGGGAGCTGGGTGAGTGTGATGGGTCAAGCTGCTATATTCATGCCCTACAGCCCGAGTGAGAGCAGGGGGGGTGATATCTATTTTGTACAATATATTCAGGTGCACTAGAAGAGGGTGCCTGCTGCCGCCATTATTGTTTGCCCCGGCCATAGAGCCTCTGGCGGAACTGTTTAGATTAAATGGTCAACAATACGGGAAGCGACTAGGGGATAGTGACCATATAATTTCACTTTACGCCGACGATCTGTTGCTGTATTTGGGAGACGGGGATCCTGGAGTACAGCAGGCACTGACTCTCCTGGTGACGTAATCTGTCTTGGCGGGATTAGGGACTGAATAAAACAAAAACCTGCATATTCCAGATAACAGGGGGGACCCAACATCCTGGGGATCTACCTGTGGAGCTGGCATGGGGTCCCCGTTCCTTTAAATATCTTGGAATGCAGGTGTTTTATGAGATAGAGGATCTGCAAGAGGGGAACTTGAATCCAGTTATGAGGTCCCTCAGGACGTGCGTCCCATTCTGGCGCTCGCTAAGACTCCACATGATAGCACGAATTGCACTGGCAAAAATGGTCATGCTCCCTCATTTATTATATTATTTCGTGAATCCCCTAGTGGTGATCCTGCCTGCATGGTTCGCAAGACTTAATAGCTTGCTACGGGACTTGATATGCATAGGGGAAAAAACAGAATCTCGCTGGCTGTCCTACAGGGGACCCCTGAGGAAGGAGGGTTGGGGGGCCCAGAATTTGAGTTATACTATCTGGCAGCCCAGTTGCAATGGCTGGCTCAGTGGCTGGAGTGTCGTAATTTGGAATTGTTAAATAATTCAAGTACAGCCACCAATATGAAGCAACTTCTGGCGGGACTCCAGCACCCAGAGGTGGCTGTCCAGAACCTAGGGGTACTATTACGAGTGGCACTGTATAGCTGGAAGAGATGCTGCCGACGTACAAAGGGAATCCCATTGTATGCACTGAGCTTGCCCATAGCGGGACTCCCAGGGGGGAAACTGCCTGCATTCCTCTCAAAGGCACAAATGACTAGTTGGACAGAGGCTGGGGCAACATCGGTGGGGGGTTGCTACCAGAACGAAGTACTGTTTCACTAGAGGACTTCCTGGCTGAATATGAGCTGCCTAGAGGCCAATTCCTTACTTACCATGCAGTGGTTAAAAATGTAAGGATCTCTAGGAAGGAGCTCAGCTAGAACCTCAGACACATGAGGTGCTACAAGTGTTGATTACACTGGGGTCAGCAAAGCATCTACTAAAGTGACATTACAGGGCATTGATCAACATGGTGAGGACAACCCTAGCACGCCTCCAAGATAGATGGACTGCAGCAGTGGGAAGGGACTTGTTGGATATAGAGTGCGCCCATCTGTTGAGAGGCCTAAGGCGAATATTTAGAAATGCTGCATTCAAACTGATTTAATTTAACTGTGTGCATATGGTCTATCTCACTGGGGAGAACCCCGGAGCTGCCCCAGATACTGACAACAAGATGTGGAATTCATACATATGACTTGGGGGGTGTGATACTACAAGAATATTGGGACACAGTGTTTGCACAGTAAAATGCGACACTAGCCCGAATACTGCCACGCTCAGTGGAAGTATGCCTCCTCGGACTGTTCCCCAGACCGAAAGTTAAGAAGCTAGGTTCCAGATTCGTAGACCTAGCTTTAGTACTAGCGCACAGACAGATAGCCATGAACTGGAAAGCACCGAAGGGCACCCCAATAGTGACATGGGAGAAAGATGTAGATAACTAGGCCAAGAAAGAAGAAAGAGCCATACAGCAAGAAAAGGCCCGGGAAATCCTCAGACACCCCATAGCGGAACTATGGACAGAGATACTGAGAGCCTGAGCGGGTAGAAAAGATGAGCATAGTGACAAACAGGAAAGTCAGGATAGGAGTACAGGGGCAGAGAGTGATACCTCTACTAGATTATAGAAAGGAAAGTAGGAGTAACCGATAATAAATGGAGGATACAATACCGATGGCCTACTCCCCACCCCACTCATATTAGTGAAGAACGCAAGTAGTACGCACAGCTAAGTTGAACTGACAAAGCATGGTGTTTAGGGGATACCACTGGATATGATTAAGTTCTTTGGTTTCCCAGACAAATGGGACGGTTTGTTTATTAATATAAAATAGGATATAGCTATTAAATACACATGTACCTACAACTCCTCTAGAGTAAATAGAAGACAATGATATCAGAACCGGGGTACGTAATCGAGCAAGCTATAAGACTAATGTTGCTAGCCACATGCAGGCGTCAAAGTTAGATTCTTGCATGAACACGAGGTTAAAGGAGAGTGACAATGGCACCTAATTAAGTAATACCTACTGTATTTAGTATTCTGGCTTTCTTTTTGTTGATGCCCTTATGTGAATAACACTGAAATGTTAAACATCCAATAAAGGTATATCTTTTTTAAAAAAGTATGGTCTGGGTATTACTAAAATCTATATTTTGGAAGCACCATTTTATTGCAAAACTATTTGCACATTTTGTAGCTGTCTATCTAATACTCTGTTTAATGGAAGTAAAAAATAATGTCTTACATATTCACAGGGCTTTCTGTTACAGGCTGTGACCTTGGAGCACTAAAAATACACAAGTCACTATTCTCCACTGCACCAACCAAGATTTAATTCTGTGGCTCTCTGGCTACAAACAGACCTTTGCAGTGCATTAACTAATAGAGGTTTCATAGTGTACTATAATGCATTTCCCATCTAGTAACAACGTTTTAAATGTTTTATTTTTCATTTAAGCTACCTATTATTTTATATGTAGCTACCTCACTGTGAAACACCAAAACAAATGTACAGAATATTTTGTTTATAGCCATACTTTTGACCCGACCCTGCCCCTATGCTCGGACTCTCAAGACCCCCCAGCTTGTTTCTGGTCCAGAAAGGACCTGGCCTGGCAGTTCGGGCTGGACTGTTTCATGGGAGCAGGGTCAAAACTGATTTACATATGGCTGGGTCTAAACCGGTATGGCATGGTGTGCAAAAAACAATGGATTTAACCCAGATCTGTGGCTGGGGGTAAATGTTTGATTAATTCAGCATTCTATCCATCATCTGTTTAATTTTGTTTGAGGGCTTAAAGGCAGGCACTCCAACGCCCAATAGATGGTCCCTGGAAGGGGGCTCAGAAGGAGTCAAGCTTCCCTGGCCGGGGTTTCAGAGACATCCACAGCTTTAGAGGGAGAAGGCAGCCCTGGAAGCAATTGACAAGGGCTCCGGAGGTGCAGGACGGAAGTAATGAGACCAGCCGATGTTCTGATAAGAGCCGTGGTGCCGGAGGCATTTAGTCTTAACTTTTGTGCATTTTTTGGCAGCTGTATGGAGAACGAGAAGGGCCCTTCTTACAAACTTTTTAAAAATTTGCACTAGCTGAGGCATAACAGTGTGATTAAATAATTGTCATATGTACAGTGCAGTGCGGGTACTGTACTGTATAGCTGCCAAATTCTGTTTTAACTTCCCAATGCATGCACTGTGCTGTACATGTGGGTGGAAGTCTGTAGGTACGTTACATCATACGGTTCCTGAGGTATGCATGCAAGGTAATTACTGTTTATGAGCTGCATGCTGAATATACTGTTCTGACGCCATTGTATTTGCACTGTAGTGTTTTGTTGCACTGGACTGTAAAGAAGTGTGATTAAAAAAAACGAAGATGGCCGGCACTGCTTTAGAAGGAATATTGGTAATGTATTTTAATTGTGCATTCCAAAGGATACTGGCCATGTTATAAGCTGATCTTCTCAATTCGTCAGAGAATGCAGCATACTGGCTAGAGTACCGACCTTGAAGCTCCTGTGTTGCTGAGTCTTCGGGTTCCGGCAGGAGTGTCGACAAAGCAAACCGGCAAGTTACTGGTGGTGCCTGTTTGCACAGGGTAGTCACTCCTTGACCACAAGGGAGATGTCTTTAGTCTTCTAGTCGAAATAGAACGTCGAAGGTCCAAGAGTTTCGTATCAGAGTTTCATTCCAGGATAATCTAAAGTCCTGGAGACACAGCTCCTATCTTTATACTGATTTTAGGGGCTGGATTACCTGCTAGGTCCCTCCTATGGGTGGACCTGGGAAGGGGGTGGTTACACCCCTTTCCCTTTGTCCAGTTTTATGCCAGAGCGGGGCTGGAGTGCCCCAGCAACTGGTTTGAACCGGGCTATGCATGGAGCACCTTGTGTGCCCCAGGCAGTGTCTGGAAAAGCATCTTTCCATTCAACCCACCCTGCCCCAATACACTACAGGTTGTCTGGCACCTCCCTCGACAGGAAACCTATTGTCCAGGCCTCCCTTGCTGGAGTTTCGTCCAGCAGCAGGAGGTCAGACTTGTGTCTGTGGCATCAGCATCCATTTTGTGATGCTGAGGCTCTGTTTAACCCCAGGACTGGCGGGGGGGGGGGGGTAGTATTCCAAAGTGTTTGACACCTTACATGACATGTTTTGATAAAGCCAAACCAAAGTTGGCATTAACCGCGAGGATTATAATGCACTTAAAAGTATATGGTATGGCTATATCATAGAACAGCTATATGGAGATGGTTCTGAAAGCTGCAGATGGGCTCAGCTCATGCTAGGGCACCCTCTCACATAAAACCAAGCACTCTGCCTCCAGGATTGTCAAGGCCTGCCATAGGAGTGACTTATAGGTTACTATGTGTCTATATATAAGGCAGATATAGATATACTATATCTAAGTAAGGGGTGATTACACCACCTTACCCGAGCTGAGTGATCAGCCTGTGGTGTCAGTTTAGATGGCCAGCCAGGGGTAGCATAATACATGCTGCAGCCCCTGGTAGGCCTTGGATACACCTATGCCCTGGGTACCTATGGTACACTATACAGGGGCTCACAAAGGTGACCCAATACCCAATCTGGTATGTACCTAAAGTACATGGTATCAATTTAAAGAGAGAACAGCTGGACTGTGGGTCTGATTAGCAGGCCCACAGCCACACTAAAGTCGAAACACCAGAGAATCACAGCAAAAAGTGGGGGTGACCATAGGAAGCAGACCCTACTCTCCTACATGAAGAATGCACGATTGCCTGAGTGAAATACTTATCTATTGTTTCCACGACTCTGAAGATAGTTATTCCAGTCCTAGGGAAACTAAGTTGTCATGTTTATGCAGTTGTCAGAAACTAATCCCTTCTTGTGAATTTGAGAAAGTCTCTAGTGACCTCTGAGCAAGCCGGCACTCACAATTAAGTTTAGTATATTTGATAGAGACCTACTGACCTAAGTCCTACGTCAAATCTATAGGATACATTATTCCAATGTGCAGAGCCTATTGGGAATATAGGAACTACACTACAGCATGGGTGTTTTGAGTGTCGACAAGAGGCTCAACAGCCCCTTTTAAACTGGTATTCATGTAAAGTGCTGCAGTACTTCGGGTGAGTTAAACTGAAAAAAGAAAAGAAAAGTGGGAGGTGGTTGGGAAACAAATACACACTTGCTCATAGATAACAAAGTAGGTCACAAAAGCGAATGGAAACAGTACTCGAGCCACGGGAAGACTGTTAACAAGAAGAACAGGAAATAGTATGCTGCAACCAATAGAAACAGAGTAAAAGTAAATGGCAAGCACAAGAACCAATGAAAAGCAAGCCCTTTTTAAGATTTATATTGACTACAATAGATTTCACAAGCACAGAGTAAGCGCTGTGCAGGTGAAAACTAACAAGGAATACAGAACTGGAAAGGGGACTGTAAAGGGGAGAGGAAAGGTACGGCTATCGAACATTGACTTATTTTTTCACCTAAAAAGGCAGTGAATCTATCTAGTTTTGAGTAGAAGAATGAAGACAGACTGAATGCATTAAAGAAAAGTGTGATTGGACACAGAGCTCCAAGCAGGGATGAAATGCTGATAGCCACTGGATCCTATGTTAATACCAAAGTATTTCTTTCTGTGTATTAAAGAATGCAGTTTGAGCTCAGAAATCTATTTCAGGACTTTAGGGTCTATTACTACAGAAGCTACATTAATATCCTTCTCATATCCCATGATGTCACTTACTAATGAAATCTCTCTGCTCACTGTATTGAAAACGCATCAGGTCAGCCAAAGTTAAATACTACACCAGCACCTTCAATGACGCATTTAGTAGAAGTAAAAAAACTCTTCAACAGAAACATTCCTTGTGTTTAGCTCCTTCTAGATTCACCAGCCCCATAGTCCAAGGACAAATCCAACAGCATCAACCTATTCTTTAGTGACAACATACAGAAAATCTCCACACACATTGTCAGAAATAAGCCTACACCTATTTCAACGTAAAACATCAAGCAGTGGAAATCTCCCAAGCGACTCTCACAGACGTTACTGACATCTTCAACACTCTCTTGCCCACCTCCTGTGAAGATTTCCCAACATCATCCTAAATAATAAAAGTCCTCAATGGAGAAACTATCTCAGCCATGCTTGCCATTGTCCATGCCTCCCTCACCCATGTCATCTGCCCAGAAGCCTTCAAGACTGACAAGATCCTGCCACTTCTGAAGAAATCCACCTTAGACTATGAAGACCTTTCTAACTCTGGGCAAGTAATCCATCTACCCTACATTACAAGGTCATTTACAAAGCAAATTACACAACTCCAAAAACATATCAATACCTATCTTCACATTCACAACTACCAATCAGTCCTCAGATCACCACCCTGCACTGAAATGTCTACCATTTAAGCATAAGTTGATTCCTTGTTCGCCAGTGATGATAGCCCCTGCCTCCTGATACTACAGGACCTCCCAGCTCCCTTCTACACCTATGACCAAAGCACCCTCATTCAGATACAGACATCACGATCCTCTCTGACTACAGAGCAGCCCCTCTCCCCTCCTCTTTCTAAGTGATCATTGATAATAAAGTTGGCAGTTGGCCATGCACAGCTTTCCATTGCTCTTGGTTAGCTTTGTGGTATATATTCACATACCTACATAATATGACAAAATAAAAATTGCCACATTCCACAACAAAACCATTCACTATCCCTTTACAAGATCCAGACTTTAATGGAGGGAAGTCAGGGCATCATCTCCCTTACATCTTCATCTTCCAACAATGAAAGATCCTCTGTGGATCACGATGCAGACAGGCAGCATGCCACAGATGCTCCTCTTCAGTGGCATTTTAAATGTTATTTCCAGTTACTTTCTGATATGTTATATATGCCTTTGATGTATAGAGTTTTATTTGACCTTAGTGATTGAGGAGAACCTTTTAAATTCTGAGGCCCGGAAGGTCAGGGCTGGCCTATGACTACTGACTTTTGTATGGCCCTTCATGAGAACCCCACAAGTTCACCCCACCCTGTACTTGCATGTTTTCCACCCCTGTGACTATGCTGAGAGTCAATTTCCTGTCCCCTGTCAGGAAGACCTTCACCACCAATTTCCTGAAATGGGCCCCAAATGAAAGTCAGATGTTGCATCCGGGTTAGACACGACTTCCTGTGGTTCACCAATAATCCATGATCCTGTAAGAAAGTGCAGACCTCGGTGGCATGCTGTTCTGCCTTAGAGAAAGAAGAAGCCAACACAGTGCAGATCTCCGTGACATGCTGTTTGGCCTTAGAGAAAGAAGAAGCCAAAATCATGCAAGTCATCTAGATAAGGAAACATCTTTATCCACCATCCCATGCTGGATACCAATAAGGGCAAAAAGAACACTTTGATGGACAAAATGCAGAACAATGTCATACATTCAACCCAGTACAGAGATCTGGGTCTAAATCCATCGTTTTTTTTGCTCCTCTGACATTCCAGTTTGAACCCAGCCATATTCAAATCAGTCTTGACCCGTCACCCAATGGAAACAGTCCAGCCCGAACTGCCTGCCAGGTCCTCCGTGGACTGGAAACAAGCATCCTAGGACCGGTTTCGGGGTTTCACCCCTCATCAGCCAGGATAGCTTGACTCCAGTGGCATGGAGAGCATGGGACCTACGTCTGGGCATACCCGTCCCACTTGGGGTGACAAATGCAAAAAAAACAATTTGATGGACAGAATGCAGAACAATGTCATACATTCACCCCAGTACAGAGATCTGGGCGTAAATCCATCGTTTTTTTGCTCCCCACGCCATTCCACTTTGAACCCAGCCATATGCAAATCAGTTTTTACCAATCACCCAATGGGAACAGTCCTGCCCGAACTGCACGGCCAGGTCCTCCCTGGACTGGAAACAAGCATCCTAGGACCGGTTTCGTGGTTTCATTCCTCATCAGCCAGGATAGCTTGACTCCAGTGGAATGGAGAGCACGGGACCCACATCAGGGCATACCCTCCCCACTCTGGGTGACGAATACAAAAAGAACAATTTGATGGACAGAATGCAGAACAATGTTATACATTCGCCCCAGTACAGAGATCTGGGCCTAAATCCATCGTTGTTTTGCCCCCCATGCCATTCCAAATTGAACCCAGCCATATGCAAATCAGTCTTGACCCTTGTGCCACTGGATTAAAGCTATCCTGGCTGATGAGGGGTGAACCCCGAAACCGTTCCTAGGATGCTTGTTTCGGGTCCAGGGAGGACCTGGTTTGGCAGTTCGGGCTGGACTGTTCCCATGAGGCACAGGGTCAAGACTGATTTGCTTATGGCCAGGTCTAAACTGGGGTGGCATGGTGAGCAAAAGAATGATGGATTTAACCCAGATACCTTGACTGGGGGGTGAATGTTTTGATTTGTTCTGCATTCCGTCCATCAATTGTGTGTCTTTTGATACCAATAAGGGGAGCCAACACCTTACTAAAAACCCTAGGCGAAGAGCAGAGACCAAATGGCAATACATTGAATTGATAATGGCGGCCCAGAACCCAAGAGCGGAGAAACCTCAGCGACATCTGATGCACTGGCACATGCAGAGTCTAGTGATGCCAGAAAGTCCCACTGTTTGATGAAGGGAAGAATGTACTGAAGAGAAATCATTTTTAACTTTACATTAGGTATGAACAGGTTCAGCTGTTTTAGATCTAGTACAGGCCTGAGATCGCCTGAATGCTTTTCCACCAGAAAGAGAATAGAATATACGCCCCTTCCTTTCTGCACAGGAGGGAGTGGAATGATGGCCTCTTTTTTCCAGGAGCTTTTGAACACCGTCTATTAATGCCAGTCTCTTTACCTCATTCAGCAGACAAGGAGTAACACGAAAAAGGTCTGGTGGGAAATTAACAAAACTAACCTAGAACCCCTCTTTCACCACTTGAAGCACCCATTGGTCTGTAAACGTCTCTACCCAAACTTTGGAAAACAGAGAAATTCGCCCTCCTACTTAGTCGACCATCACAGTCATGTAGTCAGGGTTTTGTTGCGGACTGGGAAGAGGCAGCTGAAACTGGAATTTAGCAGTATAAGGGGCAAAGCGGCTTCGCCCCCCACCACGAAAAGGCTGGTTGTGTTTTCCCTGCCGAGCTGGACCAAAAGTCCTCTTATTGCCCAACTATTTTGGAAGGCCAGCGTTCTCAGGGGCCATCAGCTTGCGATCCCCAGACGATTTTTTTTATCTTGTTCTCTAAAGGACACCAATATAAATTCACCCCAAAGAATGGAATCTTCATCAGTAAGGCTTTCTACGCTACATCAGACTTGCACAATCTCAACCATAACTCCTGCCTGGTTGCTATGGAAGAATCCGCAGTGGATGCAGCTGCACCCAGGGAGTCAAAAGAAATGTCAGGCAATACCTTACCTACTGTTCCATTACAGTTAATGTAGGAGACCTATCCTCCCCATGATTCATCATCTCCGCAAAGGACTGAAGTCTTTCAGCAGTGATTGGATTGCATATAAAGAATATGCTGCAGTCCCAATTGCAAAATTAGAAGCAGCAAAGGTATGTTTTACCATCACGTCCGTTATTTTATCAACAGGGTCTGCAGGAGTGGCGTCTTGCATAATTACTGTGGGGAGGAAGATGACGAGGAGGTATTGCACCATTATTTACCACTAATATCCATTACACTAAATCCTACTCTTCCTCTCCCAGTTGCCACATATGAGGGGCGACCTGCCCCCAAAGACAGGTTCTGCAGGCCCCAAACTCAACATAAAAATCCTTTATCTCTTCTGTGAAACTTCACCTTATTTTCTTGAAGGACGTGAGAGGGTTAAGTGTTGCTAAGTTAAACTAAAGGATTCAATAACTATTAGTATGGTATTTAAATTGATGAATCTTATTTTGTTCTCTTTTTAAAGACTGATTGTCCCACTTTGCCAGAGTATATAAAGGAAGTTCTCCAATATTTGAAAGCTCCCCAAATGATCACCTTATGCATGGGAAACACTTGCAGAAATGAAAACATCTGGTTTCTGGGCATTCTCGATTTCAAACCAGCAGCAATGCAACATCCAAGCAAGTCACAATGGGATCCCTCTTGAGCAAATTATTAGACGATAGACTCACCTTTTTTTGCCAATCTTATAAAAAATAACATTTCATTCTTAAGTGAATCAGACTTTGCAAGGGTGCATGATCATTTTATTCTCCTGCGGTTTAACTGGCCCCTCCCCGAGTTTTGATCTTTTTCATTCCAGATCGGTTTATTGTAAGACAAAGTTGGCATTGATAATGGAGTGGAACCAATGCCTTTCGAAAAGCCAAGTTTACTAAAAAATATCGTGTTTGGAAGGGCAGTCAGTATCTTATGGAAGCTCCAAGATGAAGGGAATTCATTGCCTCTGGGATCATATCCAGATGATTATGGTGGATCTGAAGGATGAATATCTTTCGGTTCCATCTGGCACCGCCACATCTTTATGATCACAGGTAGTATCTGCATCTCCCTTCCTTTTGGTCTGTCATCAGCCCTTTAATGTTTTTTAAAGTTGTTGATATTCGCGGTTGTATTCTTGAAATCATAATAAGTGCAAATGAAAGTGCAACTGGTTGACTTTATTTCTGACACAAAGCAGGTGCAGATGACCAGGTTTGTGCAGTTTTTCACAAATCTGAAGAAGTCAGCTTTCTTAGTATACCACACCATGTAGATTTTGTGACAGATTCTGTACAAGCTATGCTTTATCTCCTGGTCTTAACACAAAGATAAGAAGGGACCTTAGTGTTACATAGACATTTTTTCCCTCCGGAGATAGGCCAGGATGACAGTGATCATTTCCACATCTAGACAGGCTATCTTTTCAGCTTGGTCTCTATTATTGCGGTCTTCAGGGGTTGAAGCAGTTCACCTTGGGTAAGGCTTCACCTGAGCATATGTATACCTTTCCTCTGAAGTAAAGTGGGAATTTCAGTGACTGCTCTCCCACACCATGAAGACATGGATTGGAAGCATTGTTGCAGGTTCCTGATATAATCTCAGAATCCCAACACCACCAGGGTCGGTTGGGGAGCTAGGTAGGGCAAGGTGAGCGCAGGAGAGAAGTGACCGATAGAAGAAATGTCAGTTGTACATCAGCACATTAGAGCTGCTTTCAGATCCCTTTGTGGTAATTCTAGTGAGTGACAGTGTAAGCTGTTGCATTCCATTATGACTGGGCAGCATATCAGCCACAGAAATTAAGACTCTTTGGACCAGCCACTGGTTGTTAAATAAAAGAAGTGGGCATTTGCTCAGAACCGCTAGCTTAATATCCTGGTTACGCTAGCCCCTACCAGCTGTCCCCGCTGGCTCTGTGAAGGCCCCATAGCCAATCACGGCATGCACCAGTTTCAGTTTAGAGAGCCCTTGATACCTCCTGTCACTATTCAAACTTACAGTGCCAATGGCATTAAAAGTCAGTTACACATCCCCGTCTGCTTTGGGTCCCACCTATATGTCAGGAGCTACCAAAGTGAGCTGTCTTGTCCATTCTACTAAGGACACAAATACGTATGTTGTTCCTCACCTCACTCACCCATGTTAGTATTATTTCTGTCAGTTTCAATCTAGTTCATAGACTGCTTACAGAACATGTAAGTAGGAAGAAGGCTCTCTATAAAGTGCAATAAAACAAAGTACACTGTGCAGACAGTCCAGTGGGTTCCAGATTGGTACACAGACACCAAAGTAGATAATATTAACACTCTATTTCTGTTAGTGTGGAAGAATAGTTGGGCTTATCAGAGGGTACTGCTAAGCAGTTGTTGTACTCACCGAGGTAATAAATGAGGCACATACAAAAATGAATCCGAGAATTTTTTTAAACAAAAATACCACGGTTATAATTTATCAGACCAAGAAGCTAATTCACAGGTCAGTACATTTTTAATTATGATTTTTCAAAGTTCGGAAAATAACTCGCTGTTGTGCGCAATTACAATGAAAATCTATGGGAGAAAATTCTTAAATTCAAATACATATGAAATCGTACAGTCAGTTCTAGGGGCTCATCTTTGGAGTTTGGGGTAGCAGCAGGCCAAAGTCCAGTGTTTCAGCAGCTTGTTGTCTGGAGCATCTCTGGTTTGGCCGGGAGTAGTGTGCTGAGGTCACCGGTAGCTGGTGCACTACAAAGAAGGGGGCTACCTAAAAACAGGCTGCACAGGAGGACTTACAGGTAATTCCAGAGGACACTACATGAGGGATTCTGTTGCAAGAGACTCAGGACCACTGGCGCACAGCTAGTTCGTCGATACCCAGGCCAGCCAGACAGGCTGGGTGCAGTGTAGCTAGGTCAGTTGGGCTTTATGCACCAAAACTGTCTTCGTGGTCAATGGCAGGCAGCTTGCAGGGACGATTTCCGAATGAATGGGCCACTCATGAAGTGGGTCTTGATGGGTACTTGCTTCCTGGGCAGTTGGACTCTACATCTCGGTGTCAGTTGCAGGTGGTCCATTACCTTGGGTATAGCTAAGGCACGGCTCCGGTAGGTTCCTGGTGTCCTCTCACTTGGTGGGGTGACAGATCGGACCCTCTGGAGCTGGTGTACCACTTCTGGTTCAGTTGCATCAGCGTCGCCAGGGAGCAGCAAGTCGGACTCTGCGGGTTTGGTGCCTGCATACTGCAGGGGAGTAGCTCCTCTACTCCAACAGAGTTTTCTGGCAACTTGCAAAGGGCTGGATGTGCTCCATGGTTCTTGGGGCCTCACAGCACCAGTACGAGACAGCACACCACGATGGTCGAGTCTTTGTGGCAGCAGGCAGGTACTCTGCTCGCAGGTCAGCAGCTCATCTTTATTTATTGTCTTCTTAGGTCCGTTGAATCTAAAGTTCAGGGTCGCCACCTAAGTACTAAATTTAGGGGTGTTTACAGGAGGGAGCCATGTAGTGGCCAATGGGCTACCTACCTTTAGGGTGTCTACACCCACTATGTGACCACTTCCTTTAGGGAGTGGGCACAACCCTGACCCTAATTGATGAATTCCCTCTCAAACAAGATGAAGGAAACGGAAAAGTGGGGTCAACATCACCTGCCCCACCTTAGGGGTGGTCCTGGCTATTTGTGGGCCCACCTCCTTATCTAACTAATTTTCCCGTCCGTCCTCCCACCAAATATGGAGCAGGACAGGGGGGTTGGCATCCTCCACTATCTGGAGGTGCTTGGGTTGCATTTCAAAGGCTGCATTGCCTTTAAAGCTTCCCACCTTGGAAGGCCATACCGCCTGGAGGAGGTGTGAAGCACCTCCACCCAGACCAGGCTTTGATCCCTGCCTCTGAGAGCACAGGCTCTCACCCCATGAGCTCCGAAATATGTCTGGAGGTGGCAGGCTGGCTAAGACTAGTCAGAGACCACGCCAGTGTTTGGTAGGTTTTCAGGGGTCCCTGGTGTCCATTGTGTGTATTTATTAATTAATCCAACACTGCCATCAATGTGGCTTTATTAAGACAAGATATTTGGTACCAAACATCCCTGGGTACAGTGAAGCCATCATGGTGCTGGGGAATCCTTAATGGCGGGCACTTTCCTACATGACCCCCGTCCTAAACAAAAGAGGATTAACCTAACCTTTTCCTAGAGAGTCTCCATCTTGTAAGTGGAGGAACCTGGAAAGGTCATCTGCATTGGCATGGTCAGTCCAGGGTTCTATGTTCCAGTGTAAAGTCCATTCCCTGTAGAGATATGGACCACCTTATCAGTTTGGGGTTTTCACCTTTCATTTGCATGAGCCATTTGAGAAGCCTGTGGTCAATTTGAACTAGGAAGTGAGAACCAAACAAGTATGGTCTCAGATTCTTCAGGGACTAAACCACAGCAAAGGCTTCCCTCTCAATGGTACTCCAACGCTACTCTCTGGGGAGTAACCATCTGCCAATGGAAGCAACAGGTTGGTCATGGCCATCATCACTGGTTTGGGAAACGACTGCTCCTATCCCATGTTCAGAGGCGTCTGTCTGCACTATGAATCGCTTGGTATAATCTGAATTTCAGAATTGATGCTGAGTACATTGGTTTCTTCAGGGTGTCAAAAGCCTTTTGAAAGCTCACGGTCCAGTTAACCTTCTTGGGCATCTTTCTGGTGGTCAGTTCTGTGAGGAGGACACAATGGACCCATATCCCTTCACTAACCTCCTGTAGTACCCAGACAAGCCAAGCAATGCCGTGACCTGGGTCTGGGTTGTTGGAGCTACCCAGTCCAGAATTGCCTGGATCTTGGGTTGTAAGGGCTGAACTTGGCCTCCACCTACCAGGTGGCCCAAGTACACAACCGTGCCCTGCCCTATCTAGCACTTGCTTGCCTTGATAGTAAGGCCTGCACTCCTCAGAGCCTCAAGGCCCTTGCCAAGGTGAATCAGGGGATCCTGAAAGGTGGAGCTAAAGACAGCAATATCATCAAAATAAGCTGCACTAAAGGGTTCCACCCCAGCAAGGACTTTATTCACCAACCTTTGGAAGATGGCAGGGGCATTCTTTAATCCAAAGGGCATCAGAGAACAACTGATAATGCCCAATAGGCGTTGAGAAGGTTTACTTGGGAGGTCAGACCAATTTGCCAGTACCCTGACGTGAGATCAAAAGTACTTGGCTGCCCATAATGCCGGTTAATTAATTTGCCAGCCCTAGGAATTGGATGTGCATCAGTTTTGGTCACAGAACTGAGGCCCCTATAATCCACACAAAACCTCATCTCTTTCTTTCCACCCAGAGTGTGATGTTTGGGGACTAAAACAGCTGGGCTAGCCTAGGGGATCTCGGATGGCTCAATTCCAGCATCTTTCTTGCTTCAGCTTTGATGCTCTCCTTTACAATGTCAAACCGCCTGTAGATTTTGTTTTTGACAAGTAGGCTGTCACCAGTGTTCAAATCATGTGTACACAAGTTAAGCTGACCAGGGGTCAAGGAGAAGAGCTCAGCAAACTGATTTCGGACTTGCCCGCAATCAGTCTACTGATGTGTAGTGAGGGTGTCTGACAAGGCCACTCCATCAACCGACCAATCTTTAGGGTGGTTTCAGAAGTCAGGGAGAGGTTCACTCTTTGCTTCCTGATCCTCATCTGCACTTCCGCCTGGTCATGATAGGGGCTTACATGGATGGCCTCTTGGGGGTTCCTGCATGTGCCAAGGACAACCAGAGAGGTAACCTCCCCATTTCTACCAAGGATAGGTTACGGCCACATCCATTTGTCCTGGAAGCCACTGGCTCCAAATCCCACACCTTATGCCCTGGTTGGAACTCCACCATGACAGCCTTTTGATCATGCCAGAGCTTCTGGAGCTATTGACTGGCCTTGAGGTTTTGGTTTGCTTTTTCCATGTACTCGGCTATTCTGGAACGAAGGCCAAGCACATAGTCCACAATATCATGTTCAGGCTCTTCGAGAGGTTTCTCCAATCCTTCCTTCACAAGACAAAATGGTCCCCTTAAAGGACGAATCAAACAGAAGTTCAAAGACAGAAACCCCTACTCCTTAATGAGGTGCTTCTCTGTAGCCGAAAAGCAGGCATGGCAGTAAGACATCCCATCTCCTTCGGAGTTTTTCAGGGAGTCTACCAATCATACCTTTTATTATCTTAAGGCACCTTTCAACACGCTCATGGGTCTGTGGATGATATGAGATAGTGAACCTGTAAGTCATTCCACATTCAGCTCACGTGTTTTAGGTAAGCAGACAAAGTTTGTACTGCTGTCTGAGACCACCTCCTTAGGAAAATCCGCCCTGGTAAAGATATCAAGGAGAGCACTAGCCACTGTAGAGGAAGTTCTAAGGGGAATTGCCTCAGGATACCTAGTAGTATGATCCACTACTACCAGTATAAATCTGTTTTCTGATGCTGTTTGAGGACCAAGGGGATCAACAATGTCAATCCCTACCCTTTCAAAGGGAACCCCCAAACACTAGATGCGGAATTAAGGGGACCTTCAGGTGGTTGCTTGTCTTGCCACTGGCTTAACAGGAGGCACAGGAGTCACAAAACTCCTTCACCTTCTGGGACACACCTGGCCAGCAGTAGAAGTGGTTTACCAACCTACTCCACTTTTTGGTCTGGCCAGATATGGGGATGTCATGGGCCAATGTAAGGAGAAACCCTCTAAACTGCTGAGGCACTACCACTTTTCTAGTGGCAATAGGTTTGGCGTCTCTGGCCTCAGTATAAAGGAGTCTCTCCAAAAAGTCCTGTGGGAGCCACAGACATCACCATTTTCCTGATCAGCAGCTTGCTGTTTCAGACGTATAAGAGTGGGACAGGTCCTCTGCCCCTGGCAGAGATCTTCCCTAGAGGGTCCCCCTATGCCCAAGAGCTCTGCCAAGAAAGGCCAAAGCTCCAGAGGTTCAGTTCCCTCTGGGGCAGACAAGTCTTCTCCTTGAGGAGAGGGGACTTGGTCTGGTATCTGTATTTAAGTTGGTTTACCAGACTTCTTGCCTTTTCTCTTGGGAAGGTTGGTCCATAACTGCAGACTCCAACACTTCTTTTTCACCCTGGGTTCTACTCTGTGCTATTCTTTTTACACTGCATGGGTTTTAGTTTCTACCTCAGCTCATGCTGAGGACTTCAAATCATAGCCAAGCAATTGTGACAATATGCTCTTGGAAATTTGTAGCTGCAGATACTAAAAATAAATAAAACAAAACAATACCCATTTGGCAGTGGGGGTTGGGAAATGTACGTCACACCACTCGAAAAACTTTTAGTTTCACTTGTACTGACAATTGCCCCCTTTAAATGTTTTTTGTATTTCAAAGCTGGTTAAATGAAAAATGTATACAAATAATTCAGCAGCAACTTTTGACAAAACTATGCCCTGCACATCTTGTACCCGGGTCAGTGGGCATCTTGGATTAGTAAAGCAGAGAAATTGGTAGATCCTGAAAATTGGATTCACAGCGGTTTCATTGCTCTCCTTTTGTGGATGAGGGGTGTAAACAGTACATCCTTATTCCTGTTGTTTTTTTTTATACACTATTCTTGGAAATTGGCTACTAAGTAATTGAAGCACAATTTGCAAATATGTTACTGTGAGTAAGAGGGACTTATCCTTACACTTTTGTAGGTATGACTTACTTAAGGAGTAAGGCATATGCCTACCCATGGAAGAAAGATTTATAAGCCAGACCCAGTATGTTACTGTCGGTACTGTTTCTATGTGCTAAGATTTTGTCAGTGAATTATGACAGTATTTTGGCGAATAGTTCAATAGCCAAGCTATCTTTCCACTGATCGAAACAGGCTTGAGGAGGGCGGTGTCCAGAGCAAAACATGGTGCCACTAGTCACCATAGCAAACTCCTACAGCATGTGGAAGTAGATGCAACTGCACTGTGAATTTCACCACAGCCCTTGACACAATCTTGAGGCCTTATCTGTGTAGTAAGAGACACGGTGGGGATCTCCCCAGTGGCTGATCAATGTCTTAGGGGATTTTTATGATAAAAATAGAGTTATGGTAACTAGGAGCATGAATGGATGATGCAAAGCCAGAATATTGTCTGACATAATATCCTAAACATTGTCTACAAAATATTGCCCATAACTGAAGTTAATAATAGACAATCTACACAGTATGGTACAATAATTTTGTAAACAACATTTAGGACACAATATTCATGTCAAACACATTTTCTCTATTATATCTTCTGACATACAACTGAGGGGACACTACACAAAGAATGTACACTGTGGGAAAGGAGTGCACTGATGTCCCAGTTTAGCGCAACGTGTGACCGTGAAGAAGCACTTGGTGCAGTCAACTCGAAACCCAAGCGGTCTAACGAACCCTGTGTTACACTGATAACTTGGGTGTCTGCTGCAAAACCAGAAAGTTCGCAGAAAGGCAGAACTCATCTGCCTGTTATCGATATAAATGTTTTATGAATTTTGAGCAGCCCCCTTTTTGTAGATTAGAAGTACTTAACACCTGTAGTGTGTATCCGGAATTCAGTTTACCTGGTGCCAACTGGAGTGGAGCAAGGAAAGCTGAACAGTAGTTACCAAGGGTGCCTGGGACCCTTACGCAAGAAAGGAAAATCGGTCACCATCTATGGTTTGGAAGTAAAACATCTGATTGGAGTGATCAAGGCCCCCTTCACACCCATGGGCTCTGGTGTCACTACACCTGTTCACCATTCATAGCTGTCCCCAACTGTGAATGTCTTTCACTACTTCTATCTTAAATATATGGAGCAGTCTATAGGAGAAGCATTAAAAACGACCCCCGCAAAAGTAACCTCCATAGAGGTACACAGGGTGCTCCAATGTGGATTGGGCAAGGCAATCTTCAGAAGCATTTCCAGAGACAGCTCTGGAGATTAAATTCATCCGTTCATTTAGAGGCAGTTCATCTGGAGCTATACATTGTGCCTATATGGGGTGTGGTGTTATCTACCACAATGAAATGTCAGTGATACCAAATAGTATGGAGTGTCTGGATCAGACCTCCAATTGCCAGAGGTTTATTGCTTCACTTTAGCAGGGATGAACTGCCTAACCATGCTTCAGTTCCAGCCCTACCACCATGTCATAGTCTCTAGCGAGGTGTTCGCGGAGTGTGCCATAACTCAACTAGTGTGCGTTTCCATGTGCCTGCTCAAAGGATGCTGGCACAAAAGTGACTTTCACCTTATTTTGAGATGTGTGATTTGGCGCAACATCTGCAGGACTGGGACTTACACTAGAAATAAATGGCGACGGAAGAAAGTGTACACTTTTTTGACTAGTACGTTTACTTTCTGCAATGGGGTTGAGTCCGGATATCCTGCATCAAGTGGTTGTCTAGAGCTTTCGAAAAGAGCTAGAAGCACGCCGTCTAATGTGATGGAAAGGAACCAAAGAGCATGGGAGGATTGCTAGAGTAGCTTACTGCCTAGTGAATCTTTTAATTAAGGATGAAATTATTAGGCATGAACTAGATCCGACCAGTGCAGACGACATCACTGTAAATACTTGCTTCAATGAGGGTCTGCATCTAGGCAGTGGTATATTGTGAGCGAGTATAGACAACTAATTGGGTTCTCAAACCTATTGACGTTATTAATAAAGGCATGATAAGATAATCAAATACATATTGACAAGCATTAGCAAAGCCAATATGCCTGGCGTGAACTGCTTGCGTTTTGGTGGAGCTACCGGGTTCTCGCTAATATAAAAAAGAAATATTGGCCAAAAAAAGAAATTAGGGCCACACACAGCACACTTTGCGGTAATAGTCCCTGGCTCACATGAGAACTACTTTGTGTGGATGTGCAGTTTGTGAAAGAGCATAATGCCATCACTCAGTCAACTCAAAACAGCCTAGTGAGGTGCCCCATGCTGTAGTGCAGTGATACTCAATGTACGGCCCGGGGTGCGCATGTGGCCCTCCTGCCCTTTAGATGCAGAGCCCTGGTCAACACTCTAATCAGCCCTACATTAAAAAGATGTTAAAAAAGGAAGTAACTAAGGGGTCTTGCACCACTTAACTTAAGGAACACCGTCGTTTTTAAATACCTCTCGCAACAAAAATGTAAAAATAGGTTTCTACAAAATTCAAAAAAGTGTATTTCAGTAGCATGCAGAAGCATTTCACCTTAGTACATCAGATTATACCAGTGCATTGAGAAGTATTATTTTTAAACTGATTTCAAACATGAATTTAGAAACATTAATGCTTCCCTCCCACCCCGGCATCAATGCAAATAGTGAACTGAGAGGCAAGTCAGTTGTTATGTTCACGCTCCGAGTAGGCAGGGTTGCTGTTATTCATGGACAACATAATAGTTCATCGAATTAAGAAAAGGTTTTGTACAGCACGTATCCTGAAGTCATGTATTTCGAGGTCCTCTTATATGTGAAAATGAAGAAACAGGAGGTAGAGTGAAATAATTGCCTAGGATCACACAATTTGATCAAGTGAGGAAGCCGGAATTAATCCCAGGTTTTCTGATTTCACAATGTGCAATTCATTATTTATATGCACATGCTTCGCTTCCCCTATGTTCACCTTACATAACCACGCTCCCCCCATCCCCAACCTGCTGGCATCAATGCAGCCATCTGTCTAACAACAGGCTAAACTTTTAGGCCCCCTGGAAAAGGTTTGCGAGTACCAAAGCTGTAGTGGACGGAAGAAAATTGTGAATGACACGAACAATAGACTAGTAAGTATATTACATAGTAAAACAAAAAAATCTTGGCTTATGTCAAGCCTAATAATAGAAAGAGGCAGAAAGAATAAAATCGAAGGTTGTGACTGGTTCCTGCTATCTGTTGCTTAAACTCCACACTTGCTTGGAAACCAGGGCAGGATCAGGTTTCTATTGTACCCAATATTTTTGCATGTGGAGACACCAGTCACGTTTCTAAAACCCCACCAGCAGAGCCAGCTTCCCTTCTCAGGTCACAGCGGTGGCAACCTTTGAGATGGCCAGCACCGAACAGATCTGGAGTCAAAGGAAGTACACGCACCCCTGCGGCGCCTGAGAGCTGCATTTGAACATCACGTCTCTCTAAAAGACAAGGCGACTTTGAAGCCCTGATGCGCCTTCGTTAACCACTTTTGTGCCTTTCCCCCTTTACTGTGAAACTTGGCCCAATTTACACATCAAAACCCTTTGTCATCTGCCTTTTCTCCCAAGACTTCCCTCGGCCAGTCTGAGGGAAGGGGAGAAAATCAACACAACTGAGGCAACTGCTCCATGCCCACAGAAGACAAATAGCCAGCCGGCCTCTGGCTAACTTGCAATTTGCTGCATGAAAGCAGTCACAGATGGGTGTTTACAAGCCAGGGGAATAAATCAATTTGCTGCAGTGACTTTCTGGCACCCAAGTGTTACCTGCATCTGTTTCACACTGGAGCACCATCAGGGCAAGGTCCCCAAGTACGGTATAAATGTATTATCCCCAGAATGTCTGAACAGCTCGAGAGCCGCCCGTAACTAACTTTATCTAATTATAGGGTTTATTTCCAAAATTCGGTTTGTGATAATGTTCAGCTTCGGCGAAAGAGTACTCGTTAAACCGCTCGATTGTTGACGGTGCAAACGTAGGGCGTACTCCTGATAACATTGTGTGATCTTCGGAAAATCGACTTTTGGCAATGGATGCTATCTCCTATGCCCCTATTCAACATCCTCCGTTCCGGGGAAGGCAACCATTCCAAGCTCACTTGTATTGTCCTCTTGCTAAACTTTACAATGGAACATCATTTTGGATTAAGCTACCGCACAGAAGTCGTGAATTGTACGCTGGTCCATTCCCCTCACCCCCTTCCCGGTGGTTAAAATCCTCATTTGGAACATACATTGTACATGCAGCGAGGAAATAAAAAACAGGCAGTAATAATTTGTAGCCGGACCATTCGGCACAGAAGTAGCGCAAGCCATATAACATTAACACATTTATTTCTTGCAGAGGATTGCCCCATAACTGATCCTCTTTTTATGTTTAAACAGACCCGCAGTCCTTCCGTTTAGCAGTACCCCCCTCAAGTGACAGATGGTCCCCTCCAAATGACAAAGGGAGGCCCTGAACAGAGAGAGTTGGCAGTCATATTTGAGAGAACAGCACTTTATTGACCTAGTCTCAATGTACAACAACACTACAGTCTTGGTTCGCACTCGTTCTTCCTAAATTTAGTTTCAGCATATATTTTATTTTTCTCTATTTATTAAAAAAACACACCTAAATTCGAGTCTTGGTCCACCACTTAATAAAGCAACAACAAAATAATAAGAAAATAAAAAGTTAAGTGCTCGTCACCAGTGTTCCACAGCAGATACACAAATGTGGTAAAACGCCAACATGAAAGAGCGGAAAAAAATATGGAGTACTGTATTTAGTTTGGGAGCGTTTCACTGCCCCTGGAATCATTCTGGCGCCAAGGGTTCCTTTTTAATTAAAAGTACGAGTCCGAGAGGGGGCATTTACAACACCCTAATATACATATATCCGCATTGAAGGCATAGATGTGCTAATTGCAGAATCTGCTTAAGTGTTCCACAGAGCCCCCCGCCCATTCCCCATTCAAATGGAAATGTGCCCGAAGCCCACATTCAACTTCCTTCATGGAAGGCAGAAATTCAGGATCCGCAGATATGGCCAGCTCTGCCACTCCCTTCCCAGGTTTGCCGACTGTGAACGTGCACTTACATTGTGCACGCAGTTTGAAAACGAGGCTGGTCGGCATTCGTTTTTCCCCGACTGTTGCAGCTGTGTTTATGTTGGTGCGTAAAATGGCGCCTGTACGCTTTCCTAAAACTTAATGAAAGATGGCATCGTTGGTTCTCAAACGTTCCTTCAAAACACACGTTTCCCGTATGTTCCTCGCTGATCAGGGCAGCACATTTCCTCGTCACTTCAGGTTGGTGACACAGGGTGATGCGATTTCACAAGAGGAAACTATAACTGCAGCACATTTCAGTCGTGTTACTTAACGTCACGTTTGGAACACTGAGCACAGTTCTGCAAAAATGAGGAATTGGTGATCACTACATTCAGTTCCTTATGTGGCGTCACTTCCCGATCGTGACAAGGGAGCAAGTTAATCACCGGTGTGAATTTAATTGCTGGAACGTACCTTCCCCGTTGGCCTACTGGGCAATGTTCTGTCACAACGCAGAAGTCCATGGGAAAAGTACGTATATTTAGCCCCCCAAAAAAGGGCCAAATTAGTAGTTTTACACGGTAGCGAAGGAGTACCACCCGCGGCAGTACAAAGCCGAAGGACGCCAAGACAGGCTGCTGAATGCCATCCAACAAGTCAGAATGCCAACCACCAAATGTTTTGTTCTTAGCAGGGAATGAGGTCCAGGTCTGTACCATCCATTGTGAAATACTGCTGCGCACCCACAGAAGAGCTTTGCTACAAAGAGTTGTACCCCCTATGTTTTTTTCCAAAACAAACCAAGTCAAACGTAAAAATATTCCATCACACTCAAAAGGTGAAATGTTAACAGGTAGGAAAGTCCACGCTATTTACTGCCAGGGAGTTGACAGCTCGAGGAGTGCCATCTAGGAGTCGTGCAAGAAGGCACCAGTGCAGATGCCACTTTTAATCACACTGTCCATCGCAGTCGGGCATGGAGGATCAGGCTGCACGTGTGGCCAACCAGCAGGTAGGTAGGACTTTGTTGAAGATCCCTCAAGGGCACCAACCCTTCTTCACCAGGGCCTCCACATAGATTTGGTGTGGCTGGTGGATGGCATGTCTGCTGTTCGGCCAGAGTCCTGGGGGCTAGGGGAAAGCAGGCTGCGGTCGCTCTCTGTCTCGTCCAGATCAGAGCAGCCATCTTCGCTGGAGGGGGCTGGAGAGAAAGCAGATGCAGCCATTGAAGCATCTGAGGACATCTCTTCGCTGCCAGAATCCTCCGACAGCACCTCCACAATCAGGTCCTGGAAGCCACCCTCATTCAAAGGCATGGACTCCAATAGGTGGTTAAGCAGCTCAGCGGCCACATTGGCATCAATGCCAGGGCAGCTGGAGACAAACGTGTGGACTTCATGCATGCACTGGATATACCCTGCGGCAAATCGCTCACTGGCTTCCCGATGCATCTTGTCAGTCTCTGCAGAGGAGAAATATAAAACAGTTAAACCTACAGATCCTTTAACGTCAGAGTTACAAAGAAACACACATTTAATTCAACTTCAGACAAAACACCAGCACGCCCTACTCAGCCCCTTGTGTGCCAGCGCCTCACCCACCTAGGTTGCATTCAGTTCTATACTTCATCTCTCAGAACAAATGTTCACCCTAAACACAGAAAGTCAAAGGCATCTGAACCTTGGTGATTACCTTTTTTGTCTAAGTGATACGGTCATGAAATGCATTAGCCGTACAGGAAAACTAGCAGCCAAGGGTTGGGATATGACAGGGTACCAGTGAAGTGCATGTACCAAGGTCCGCATACTGGAATATGAATCACTAAGCTGAAGCCTGTGTAGTTACTCTTGGTGGTGGACCACTTAGCTCGCACATGGGTGTGAAAACTTAGGCTACAAAATGACACTTTTCAAATAATTTGTCTCAAGACCCAAATTATTGCCCTGACTGTGGACATGGAATCATCTACAGGCAAAGATCTGGGAAAATAACATCAGAGAGGGCTGGACTAGCATCAAAGTAGTATTTCAAAGTTTACAATATTTGTAATTTAAAGATGGGCTGTTACTATACTTAATTTTATTAAACACCTGAAATGCAGAAATTTGAACACACACTGAGCAGTCAATAGGTCACATATTTTGCATTAAAAATGCTCACTTTGTGCAGTCACGTATAAATTAGAGGTTATTCGCAGAGCAGCACGTTTGACAACTCACCAGAAGACCTCCTATGTAAAATGCCTTGGACACGCTTTACTGTGAGCTCCAACACCTCGGCATTCTCCATCTTTGACTGGAACTGAGGGGAAACGAGAGAGCAAGTTATAGCCAACCTGCACCACCAACAGCAATTTACAAGAATCAGAAAACACGCAGCATTAAATACCACTTTATTAAACAGTGCTAGGAAACTCGCTTTGTAGTAGTAAACGCCTCTTTATATTTAAGATGAATATATGATTTTTCAACGATTTCAAGTTCCACGCATGGCATAACCACGCGAATTTTACATCGCAAGTGGCTTTACCACGCTGGAATTTACAACGAAGGATTGTACCACGTCTTACCTGCACGTCTTTCTCCAGCAGCCCTTACTTCCATCTACCATGGAAACAAGCGTCAAAACACGTCTTCCAAAATAAATAAAGGACTTCTTTTTTGACGTACACTGCACGTCTTTGGGGGAGGCTCTTTCCTTTTACTTCATTAATAACACAGCGTTTTTTTTTTTAAATCTAACTCGCTCCTTAATTGTTGTTATTTTTTGGGGGGGAGACCCCCCCAGCCCCCCTAGCCCCCCTCCCAACCCTCCCCCAGCCCCCCCAGCACGACTGGACGGAATACCACGTCTCCCCCCAATCCACGCTGAACGTACTTTCGTGGTATAGACGGTCGTGGAAGGCACCCACGTTGAAAAAACGTTTGCGTGGTAAGTGTACCGTGGTAAACGTTATGCGTGGGGATGCCTTCGTAGTAAATGATGTTTCCCATTTAAGATATGGGATAAAAAATATCACTGTCAACTTTTTAACAGTCAGACGCCAGCTGCCACAAAACACTTTCAGAAAGTAAGCCAGGGGGCCTAAGGTATCAAAAACCACGCTAGAACAATGCCAGGGTCAGCCCAATAATACCGTATATAGGTGCCAGGACGCCTGTAGTTTATTTAATAACCGAGCAAGAAAAACTGCCTCCCCAATAAAGCTTGAAAAATAGAGAAGCAGGAGACAAGCAGTCCCAACAGGTACCTGGTAATAAAAGAAAGAGACAGAGGACTTTAGTTGCCAAACTCCACTCTATAGCAGGCAGGGGACTTGATGCTCCCACAAAAACGTAAGAACTCAACACAACTACGCGATGAACAAACACGGGACAACTCCGTACCCACAAAACATTTTAAAGAACAAGTCGCGGCATTGAGCTGACTGCTCCCACACAAGATGCCAGTCGGCCCACCGGAGTGACAGGTAGCCCACGACAATGAAATCCAACTTTACCAAGCTAAGGGACGAGAGCATGCCCAATACTAGAAGTGACAGCGCACTCAGGCCACCAAATGGCGGTTCTCACACAATACTATAGGAAAGCTCAATCAAATGAATGCAGTACCCCATGCCATCAAACTGTAGCTCGCCCACAATGCCAATACCAGCTCAAAACACTGCTGTTCCTTTTTTTGGGTATGCCAGTCAAAACATCAATAAATACTCTGTAAAGCGCAACGTCTTGCTTACTAAATATAGAAAGCCTCGAAAATCACAATGGACTATGGATTGGGGAGGGAATGCCTACATGGGTCAGCTGATCATAACAGTTTTCCTACAGTACATATTCCATTCAAGAGGCACAAGACAACCTATTGCAGTACACAGGCTCCTGCATGAAGCATGGGCCTTTATTCATACGTCTCGCACCAGGGATTTCCTAGCAGCAGGACGTCTTGCACATGATGTGCCCCCAGCACTGCCCCCCCTCCTCCCCTTAGAAAGATTGATGCTTGGCGGCCTGTACCTCACTGTCAGCCAGGATGAGGCGAAGCTCCTGGAGGCTCTCATTGATCCGGGCTCGTCTCTTCTTCTCCACAAGGGGCTTCCTGGTCTGCAAAGGGCAGATAAAAAGGGTAGTGAGCACTGGTCCAGTGGCTTCAGCGGCCTTGTTACAGATGCTAGGGTCTACTATGGTGGATGGGTGGAGATATGGAGACGAGCATGGGTGCTATGATACGTAGTAATGGCTAGTACGAGGGTCGTGGAACAGATGAGGGCATGTTTTTAAGCAGTGGTGCTAAACCTGGAGTGGCTGGGCAGGATCATTTTGCTGCAGTGGGCAGTACAATTATCAGATTACTTTGTGTCACTCCATGTCATCTGTAACACCATTTGCCCATCCTGGGCTTTTCATTAATACCGTAATGCCTTAAGGGAGTTGTATTCTTGGCTCAGTGGAACTAAACCAGTTGGACTTGCATATCTGAAAACGATGATATGTAAACAGAATGGTTAGAGTTGAAAACGGTGTCCTCTGTGACACGGAGCTATGTGGTAGCCTTAGTAGGCAGGGGCCCCGAAGCAACCGCAGGCAGAGCTGCACGAGTGGTTGCGGGCAGGGAGGATGGGGCTGCAGCGGGCTGGAGGACAGCGGGGCAGGGCTCTGTGGGCTGCAGTAGGCATTGATGCTACCGCTGCAGTGGACAAGGCTCCGGGGCGGGCAAGGGGCATAGAGCCCAGAGGACAGATGCTAGACCCGGAGGGGGCGGCAGGACTTTGTTTTGCTTAGGCCTCGGCTCGGAGGGTACGTTTAGGGGCAGGGGCAGCAGTTCAGAAGGGTCTCAAGGCTTCAGCGATGAGGGATTTCGGAGCTGAATGGGACAGAAGTCCCGCGGGGTCTGGAGTCCAGAGTCTGTCCTGGCTCGGCCGAGAGCCTGGTACAGAGAGAATGGAAGGGGCTGGGGGTCCACTTTTAAGGGACAGGGGAGTCCACTTTTACGGTGTCTCTCAGTTTTGGAATTGCAGGACAGCGTACCTCGGTCGGCGGGTTTTGGGGCCGGATGATTATACAGTCGCCTGGTACACGGGCCTCGCGCACACTGGCACTAGCGGCTTGTTTACCTTCCGGTCTCCACGGATTTCCAGGTGATCGTCATCCTCCCTCTCAGAGCCGGGCCTGGGCCGAAAGGACGGAGCCATGAAGAGAAATGAGGAAGACGAAGAGCGCAAACACAATCCAACACTGCAGGCGGCAGGCAAACACGGCACTGAGGCCTGTCACCGATCCGGGCCTACACCGAGGGTAGCGCAGGAGGGGAGGAGCCGGGCGCGGGAGGGGCTGGGAAGGGGGCGGGAGGACAAGGGTCGAGTGGGAGGGTCCACAGCCGGGGACGTAGAGGGAAGGCAGAGGGCGTGAGGAGAAGGGCTTCGCTGTGACCAGGCCCTCCAGTGAGGGGAGGGGGAGCAGAGTGCAGCGGGGAGGGGCGGAGTGAAGAGGAGGCCGGGGACGTCGAATGGGGGAGACCCTCGCTGCCTCAGGCGGTGTGGAGGTGGGCGTGATACAGCAAGGATACTTCCTCAGTAAAACTGGGAGGCAAGTTCAGGCTCTTCGTAGGGCCATTACCGGAGACCAAATGCAGCGTTAAAGTAAACATGACAGCAGCAGTTTCACGCAGAGGACTTCCGAATCCCTTTCGCTTTGATCTGTAAATGAGCAATCTGCTTGTGTCTTTAAGTGAAGTCTTCAAACCCAGGGCTATTTTTAGGGATTTAAAGGAAAACCTGACACATAACTATGTGTGAACCGAATCTGACTGCATAATTATTTAAAACAGCCAAAATAGGGTGCACATCATTGGCGGCTACTTCCCTTTGAAAGTGGCGAGGCTGCTCTTTGAAAGTGGCGAGGCTGCTCTTTGAAAGTGGCGAGGCTGCTCTTTGAAAGTGGCGAGGCTGCTCTTTGAAAGTGGCGAGGCTGCCCTTTGAAAGTGGCGCGGCTTAAATTGTAGCTCTACATTTCATCAAGTGAACCCAGAAAGCCAGTCTTACTCCAGGGGTATTTGGCTTGAGTCTTGCCCAAGATTTTTTTTTAATTAGACCTAGCATGACATTTTACGGTACTATTGCCATATACATTGCTAACATGCCATACATTTTGAATTGTCACCCAGAGCCACAGGGATTATGCGGCAGGGTTGGGCCAAATTATGCGGCAGGGTAGAGTAAATTAGGCTGGAAGAAAAGGCACATTTGCTGCTTAATGCGGCACATTTTGTGATATTACTACTTCATTCTTTTGTAGTTTTTACACTTATTAACTCTGTCTGTGCATTGGTTGCACGTGATTGGTAACCGTTTAACACCCAACTATAGCAGTAAGCAACAGAAAGATGTCAACCTTTGCGAAGGAGGAGAGAAAAAAACAAAGATGAAGGAGTACCACCAGTGGGAATTCACAAGTCACTGTGTTGGTGGATGGTTTTCACAAAATAGAGGAAAACTCTTTTTCTTAAAAACCCCTCACTCATCACCTAGTGATGACATGCTTCATCATCGGGGTCCACCCTAATGACCTAGCGTCATCAGGGTGTGCTTCAACACCTGATTACAGTGGAGCAGGTTTGTGAGTGGTGGTGTGTGAAAAATGAAAAAAATCAGTGAGTTAAAAATTGTCCTGGTTTGAACTTGTAAAATAAAGAATTTTTATTGGCAAGCAACTGGACAATATTAAAAATAGTGGCGAGATAAAATAGGGCAACAATGAACCCGTGTATCTCTATAATTAATAGGGTCTAAGTGTTGGGTCTAGGTCTACATGTTTCAACCTTAATGGTTAAGGTTAACCAGGTTTTCGTCAGGACCATACAACCACGTGGTGGACGGTCTGCGTCCCCTAAAAGACGCACCCAATCCTACCACATGGGACCACTGGATGGCGAAAATGCGCCCGTGGTGTAAGCTCGCTCCACACTGGGTGAGCTAAAAAATCAAAAAACCTGTAAAAGAAAATACCGACATTTGTCAAAGTATTGAACATATTTACAAGCCTGTAACGTAGTGCAGTGCTTCAACGTTGTGTCAGCATGCTGTCACACCCAGTTACATGGTGAATTCAGTGGTAACATCAAACTTCTAGCGTTACCAGTGTTGGACTCTACTCCAGCATACTTCTAGAGGAGGGAAGTGCAGGTGCGAAATGTGGGACAGTGTAAATTACCCACAACTTTCACACAGAGGGAATATCGTAATTTTCTCTATTCACAACTCACACGTGGTTCATAAAATGGTCACCGCGTGTTACATCCTCGCATACCGACTAGTTTGGTGCGAGACTATATCCAATTCGATCGTGCATGCATTGTCAAAGAGAAACTGTACAACACAAAGTGAGACACACACAACAAAGACACACGACAGACAGAAAGTATATATAACCAAGGCTCACTCTCAATGGAGTGTTCAGGGACTTCATGGGACGGGGGAGGTTACCCTCTTTAAAACGTATTCTGAAAGAGAGTGATATTTTTTAAGAGGTAGATAAATGCGGGTAAGGAATATCATCCAACTCGTGTCCTGGGCGCGTTCGTTTTTGGCGCTTGTTGAAAAAAGACACGCCCGCAGTGAAACGGGTACTTTTACTTACAGTTAGTTGCCGAGGTATTCAGTTTGTAACCTACTGCCTGCACCGCCCCGCTAGTACTGGGCTGGGTGAAGGCGCGAGTGAAATAGAGTGTCGGCGCTTCCGTGATGGGCGTGGTTGAGCCGCAGTCACGTGGGCGGAAGGCCGACAGGGATGCAAGGACGGTGGCCGCATAGCCTCAAATGGCAGCAGGGAATGTCAGAGATCGAATCTCGTGTAGGGTAGTAGGGTAAAGCCCAGGCTCGGAGGTACAATATTTCAAACTACAAAATTGTAAAATACTTAAGAGGTCATGAGGAGTATTTCAGATAATATATACAAAGACCTGAAAGGCTAATGAAATATTGGTGATCGCATCCTAGATAGCCATATCAAAGGGGGGTTCTGAGATAGAACTGGGGTGTATATTACCAGAGGACCCCACTGTTATGATTTAGGCGTGGTCATACTAACCAGAACGAACCATGACTTGATAAATTACAAGAGTGCTACAGTCATGTTTATGGACAACTCATTGGATGGTTAGGAGTAGGCTGAATATTACTCAAAGGGTAGGCTTACAGTATTGAGGCCCATGGGACATTATCATTCAGGCCCGTGATATGAGTGGAAAGTCGGTACACCCAACGTTGTTCTTTCTCATATAGGATCTTGTGAGAGTTGGGTCCATTTGGAATCTGCTCAATGACAGTCCACCTCATGTCATTAGGAGTGTGATTAGCATCAAGGAAATGGTCAGTCAACTTGGTGGCATTTTTTCTGCAGCGTATTGTGCTACGATGCTCGCAGATACGTTGTTTGACCCTTCTGGTCGTCATACCAACGTAGTTCTTTCCGCAGATGCATGTGATCATGTACACAACGTTGGTGCTATTACAATTCGTGTGTTTACGTTGTTCCCACACTCTGCCTTCTTCAAGATTCAGTGTTTTAGTGTTCTCTGTCAGATGGCACACACTGCACTCCCCACATTTATAGTGCCCAACAATTGGTGGCAAGTTCCACATTTCTGTAATGCTAGGGTTTGAGATGATCGTTGCATTCTTTGGTCTTGTGTTGACAAGGCTGTCTTTTAGACTTGGTGCTTTTTTATAAGAGAAGAGGGGTTTGTCCCATTTCAATGCGCCTGTGCTGAGGATCTGCCAATGTTTTTTGATGCTCTTGCTCACATTGTTTGAAACGGAATTGTACGTTGTAACACAAGTGAGGGGAATAGAATCATTCCGGGACATGTTTTCTTCAAGTAGAGAATCACGAGGCTGATTCCTTGCTCTTTTTTGGCACTTCTCAATTACTCTGTTTGGATACCCACGTTGTTTCAGTTTGCACGTGAGGTCTTTAGCTTGAAGTTTATAATCTGATAGTTTGCTGCAATTTCGCCGTAGTCTCAGATATTGGCCATAAGGCAGGTTTTCTCTGAGAGGACGGGGATGAAAACTCTCGTACCTCAGTAGATTGTTCTTGGCAGTGGGCTTAAAATGTGTTTTGGTTGTTAATTCCTGCCCCTCTTTCTTAATTTCTATGTCCAGAAAGACCATCTGTCGTTTGTCAAACGTGTGAGTAAACTTGAGGTGTGGATCTCGAGTATTAATCCAGATGGTAAACTCTCTGAGTGATTCCTCAGGTCCTTGCCAGATTACCATGACGTCGTCGATATAACGACGCCAAAACTTGATGTGATCTCTGTAGGGGTTCTCTTGTGTAAGGATGTGCCTTTCCTCAAAGTTATGGACATATAGCCCGGCTATACTAGGAGCAAAGACACTGCCCATAGACGTCCCACCGATTTGGAGGTACAGGGAGCCTTCGTACTCAAAATAGTTCCTTTTGAGTGCGAGCATGGCACATTGTAGGATGAACGCCTTTGGTGTTTGATGTTCCCAACTGTTATTTTCCAGAATGCTCCTAAGGACATCCAGGGTGGCATCTTGAGGAATACTCCTATAAAGGCTCTCAATGTCAAAACTGAGTAGGATGGTTTCATCGTCTACTTGTACATTGTTCAGGAGTGTCAGCAGGTTTTTTGTATCTCTGAGGTACGTTGGGGTAGTTTGTACAATCGGTTTCAGAAAAAAGTCGCAAAACCGAGAGAGGGGTTCCAAGAGTGAGCCGATCCCTGACACGATCGGTCTTCCTGGCGGTGGGATTTTACCTTTGTGCATCTTTGGCAAGGTATAGAAATACGGGATCTTCCCTTCCGTTTTACAGAGGTAGTCCGCTTCCTGTTTAGAAATTGCACCAGATGCCTCAGTTGTCTCAACGAGTTCCAAAATTTCTGCTCTCAATTCCTCGGTCGGATCTCTTGATAGGGGTTGATAGCTCTTGATGTCACTGAGTAGCCTCCTGCATTCAGTGTCATAATCACTCTTATTCATGACAACAAGGCCACCGCCCTTGTCAGCTGGTTTTATTATGACTGAGGCGTCATTCTTCAATTGCAAGATTGCGTCACATTCTGCCCTGCTATTGTTTTCAAATTGTCTGGGTTCCCTCATTTCTTCAATGTCTTTGAACACGGCCTGTTCAAATGTGTGGATTTCCACAGGGATAGTGTGTGGAGGTGGTGTGAACTTTGACTTAATTTTAAGGCCTGTTTCGTTGGGTGTTTCGTCATTTTCACTGCTAGGGTGTTTTTCAAAGAATGCTTTGAGTTTCAATTTCCGAAAGAAATTGGCCAGTTCGCAATGTAGCTTGAATTTGTCCAAATGTCTCGTGGGTACAAAACCCAGGCCCTTGTTCAGTACTTTAGTTTCAGTTGTAGTGAGACTCCTTGAGGAAAGGTTAGTGACTAGTTCGTCTTGTTGCTTGGTCCTGGTTTGCTCACTCCTGCTCTGCTCCTCGTGTTGTTGCCCACTGGGTCCTCGTCTTCCCACTGTACATTGTTTCCGGTTCTCTTCCGACCTCTGCCGCGCCTGCCTCTGTTCTGAAAAGGAGGACGGTACTGACTGGGTGGGAAGAAGTGCGGTTGGAATGGTGGTTGCCATCCATACATGGGGAATGATTGATCTGGCATGAATGGTGTCGGGAAAGGAGGTTGATTGTATTGTGGCCATTGATAATGTCCTCTAAATCCTCCTCTTTGTCTTTGTCTTTGGTTTCCATTCCCTGAACTACCACTATTGCTGGAGCTGTTGGACGTGTTGCTGGATGCATCAGAGTCTTGATCTGGTCCTGTGGAAGCTTTGTAGTCAGCATCAGAATAGGGATAGGCCTTTACAAAGGAAAAGCGTTTAAGATCCTTCTGGAACTTCTGTACCTTTTGTTGGGTAAGGTTGTCCCTATATTCATTCATCTCTTTATTGAGATCATCTAGTTTCTTTTTATATCCCGTGATGCTAGTTTTTATTTGTGCTTCAGTCACCTGTATTTCGATCTGGATTTTTTCAGAGAGACGTAGGGCAGTCTTGAGGATCAGCATGATCCAATCATGGGTACAGTGCCATGCTATACGTGCCCAGTCCCTTCGGAACTCTTGATCGTCCAGAAAGATACGAGGGGCATTAGACACTAGTAAGCCTTTAGGTGCCATTTGATTTGTCACATATTCCTTTAATATAGTGCCGTGTAGAATAGTTCTTATTCTGTTCTTTTTCATTTCCGTCAGTTTGTCCCAGTCTGATGTCTGGGATATTGTACTGCTTATGTTTGCATCCGCAAACGCCGCAAGGTTGCCCATGATAGAGTCAATTTCATCAGTCGAGAATGTTAAGCCTTGAGTGTCTGCCATGGTCAATAGTTGTGTAGCCCTTTCCGTATAGACAGTCAAAAAGGACAGTGCTGCTGTTTAATAACTCTCACAGCTGTGCGCTGCCAAGATATACAAAAACAATGGAGAGAGCAAGGGTTATGTTCACCAGAGTGAACGGGGAGTACTCCTGTACCCCTGGATACAATAATAGAAAAAAACAAAGATGAAGGAGTACCACCAGTGGGAATTCACAAGTCACTGTGTTGGTGGATGGTTTTCACAAAATAGAGGAAAACTCTTTTTCTTAAAAACCCCTCACTCATCACCTAGTGATGACATGCTTCATCATCGGGGTCCACCCTAATGACCTAGCGTCATCAGGGTGTGCTTCAACACCTGATTACAGTGGAGCAGGTTTGTGAGTGGTGGTGTGTGAAAAATGAAAAAAATCAGTGAGTTAAAAATTGTCCTGGTTTGAACTTGTAAAATAAAGAATTTTTATTGGCAAGCAACTGGACAATATTAAAAATAGTGGCGAGATAAAATAGGGCAACAATGAACCCGTGTATCTCTATAATTAATAGGGTCTAAGTGTTGGGTCTAGGTCTACATGTTTCAACCTTAATGGTTAAGGTTAACCAGGTTTTCGTCAGGACCATACAACCACGTGGTGGACGGTCTGCGTCCCCTAAAAGACGCACCCAATCCTACCACATGGGACCACTGGATGGCGAAAATGCGCCCGTGGTGTAAGCTCGCTCCACACTGGGTGAGCTAAAAAATCAAAAAACCTGTAAAAGAAAATACCGACATTTGTCAAAGTATTGAACATATTTACAAGCCTGTAACGTAGTGCAGTGCTTCAACGTTGTGTCAGCATGCTGTCACACCCAGTTACATGGTGAATTCAGTGGTAACATCAAACTTCTAGCGTTACCAGTGTTGGACTCTACTCCAGCATACTTCTAGAGGAGGGAAGTGCAGGTGCGAAATGTGGGACAGTGTAAATTACCCACAACTTTCACACAGAGGGAATATCGTAATTTTCTCTATTCACAACTCACACGTGGTTCATAAAATGGTCACCGCGTGTTACATCCTCGCATACCGACTAGTTTGGTGCGAGACTATATCCAATTCGATCGTGCATGCATTGTCAAAGAGAAACTGTACAACACAAAGTGAGACACACACAACAAAGACACACGACAGACAGAAAGTATATATAACCAAGGCTCACTCTCAATGGAGTGTTCAGGGACTTCATGGGACGGGGGAGGTTACCCTCTTTAAAACGTATTCTGAAAGAGAGTGATATTTTTTAAGAGGTAGATAAATGCGGGTAAGGAATATCATCCAACTCGTGTCCTGGGCGCGTTCGTTTTTGGCGCTTGTTGAAAAAAGACACGCCCGCAGTGAAACGGGTACTTTTACTTACAGTTAGTTGCCGAGGTATTCAGTTTGTAACCTACTGCCTGCACCGCCCCGCTAGTACTGGGCTGGGTGAAGGCGCGAGTGAAATAGAGTGTCGGCGCTTCCGTGATGGGCGTGGTTGAGCCGCAGTCACGTGGGCGGAAGGCCGACAGGGATGCAAGGACGGTGGCCGCATAGCCTCAAATGGCAGCAGGGAATGTCAGAGATCGAATCTCGTGTAGGGTAGTAGGGTAAAGCCCAGGCTCGGAGGTACAATATTTCAAACTACAAAATTGTAAAATACTTAAGAGGTCATGAGGAGTATTTCAGATAATATATACAAAGACCTGAAAGGCTAATGAAATATTGGTGATCGCATCCTAGATAGCCATATCAAAGGGGGGTTCTGAGATAGAACTGGGGTGTATATTACCAGAGGACCCCACTGTTATGATTTAGGCGTGGTCATACTAACCAGAACGAACCATGACTTGATAAATTACAAGAGTGCTACAGTCATGTTTATGGACAACTCATTGGATGGTTAGGAGTAGGCTGAATATTACTCAAAGGGTAGGCTTACAGTATTGAGGCCCATGGGACATTATCATTCAGGCCCGTGATATGAGTGGAAAGTCGGTACACCCAACATTGTTCTTTCTCATATAGGATCTTGTGAGAGTTGGGTCCATTTGGAATCTGCTCAATGACAGTCCACCTCATGTCATTAGGAGTGTGATTAGCATCAAGGAAATGGTCAGTCAACTTGGTGGCATTTTTTCTGCAGCGTATTGTGCTACGATGCTCGCAGATACGTTGTTTGACCCTTCTGGTCGTCATACCAACGTAGTTCTTTCCGCAGATGCATGTGATCATGTACACAACGTTGGTGCTATTACAATTCGTGTGTTTACGTTGTTCCCACACTCTGCCTTCTTCAAGATTCAGTGTTTTAGTGTTCTCTGTCAGATGGCACACACTGCACTCCCCACATTTATAGTGCCCAACAATTGGTGGCAAGTTCCACATTTCTGTAATGCTAGGGTTTGAGATGATCGTTGCATTCTTTGGTCTTGTGTTGACAAGGCTGTCTTTTAGACTTGGTGCTTTTTTATAAGAGAAGAGGGGTTTGTCCCATTTCAATGCGCCTGTGCTGAGGATCTGCCAATGTTTTTTGATGCTCTTGCTCACATTGTTTGAAACGGAATTGTACGTTGTAACACAAGTGAGGGGAATAGAATCATTCCGGGACATGTTTTCTTCAAGTAGAGAATCACGAGGCTGATTCCTTGCTCTTTTTTGGCACTTCTCAATTACTCTGTTTGGATACCCACGTTGTTTCAGTTTGCACGTGAGGTCTTTAGCTTGAAGTTTATAATCTGATAGTTTGCTGCAATTTCGCCGTAGTCTCAGATATTGGCCATAAGGCAGGTTTTCTCTGAGAGGACGGGGATGAAAACTCTCGTACCTCAGTAGATTGTTCTTGGCAGTGGGCTTAAAATGTGTTTTGGTTGTTAATTCCTGCCCCTCTTTCTTAATTTCTATGTCCAGAAAGACCATCTGTCGTTTGTCAAACGTGTGAGTAAACTTGAGGTGTGGATCTCGAGTATTAATCCAGATGGTAAACTCTCTGAGTGATTCCTCAGGTCCTTGCCAGATTACCATGACGTCGTCGATATAACGACGCCAAAACTTGATGTGATCTCTGTAGGGGTTCTCTTGTGTAAGGATGTGCCTTTCCTCAAAGTTATGGACATATAGCCCGGCTATACTAGGAGCAAAGACACTGCCCATAGACGTCCCACCGATTTGGAGGTACAGGGAGCCTTCGTACTCAAAATAGTTCCTTTTGAGTGCGAGCATGGCACATTGTAGGATGAACGCCTTTGGTGTTTGATGTTCCCAACTGTTATTTTCCAGAATGCTCCTAAGGACATCCAGGGTGGCATCATGAGGAATACTCGTATAAAGGCTCTCAATGTCAAAACTGAGTAGGATGGTTTCATCGTCTACTTGTACATTGTTCAGGAGTGTCAGCAGGTTTTTTGTATCTCTGAGGTACGTTGGGGTAGTTTGTACAATCGGTTTCAGAAAAAAGTCGCAAAACCGAGAGAGGGGTTCCAAGAGTGAGCCGATCCCTGACACGATCGGTCTTCCTGGCGGTGGGATTTTACCTTTGTGCATCTTTGGCAAGGTATAGAAATACGGGATCTTCCCTTCCGTTTTACAGAGGTAGTCCGCTTCCTGTTTAGAAATTGCACCAGATGCCTCAGTTGTCTCAACGAGTTCCAAAATTTCTGCTCTCAATTCCTCGGTCGGATCTCTTGATAGGGGTTGATAGCTCTTGATGTCACTGAGTAGCCTCCTGCATTCAGTGTCATAATCACTCTTATTCATGACAACAAGGCCACCGCCCTTGTCAGCTGGTTTTATTATGACTGAGGCGTCATTCTTCAATTGCAAGATTGCGTCACATTCTGCCCTGCTATTGTTTTCAAATTGTCTGGGTTCCCTCATTTCTTCAATGTCTTTGAACACGGCCTGTTCAAATGTGTGGATTTCCACAGGGATAGTGTGTGGAGGTGGTGTGAACTTTGACTTAATTTTAAGGCCTGTTTCGTTGGGTGTTTCGTCATTTTCACTGCTAGGGTGTTTTTCAAAGAATGCTTTGAGTTTCAATTTCCGAAAGAAATTGGCCAGTTCGCAATGTAGCTTGAATTTGTCCAAATGTCTCGTGGGTACAAAACCCAGGCCCTTGTTCAGTACTTTAGTTTCAGTTGTAGTGAGACTCCTTGAGGAAAGGTTAGTGACTAGTTCGTCTTGTTGCTTGGTCCTGGTTTGCTCACTCCTGCTCTGCTCCTCGTGTTGTTGCCCACTGGGTCCTCGTCTTCCCACTGTACATTGTTTCCGGTTCTCTTCCGACCTCTGCCGCGCCTGCCTCTGTTCTGAAAAGGAGGACGGTACTGACTGGGTGGGAAGAAGTGCGGTTGGAATGGTGGTTGCCATCCATACATGGGGAATGATTGATCTGGCATGAATGGTGTCGGGAAAGGAGGTTGATTGTATTGTGGCCATTGATAATGTCCTCTAAATCCTCCTCTTTGTCTTTGTCTTTGGTTTCCATTCCCTGAACTACCACTATTGCTGGAGCTGTTGGACGTGTTGCTGGATGCATCAGAGTCTTGATCTGGTCCTGTGGAAGCTTTGTAGTCAGCATCAGAATAGGGATAGGCCTTTACAAAGGAAAAGCGTTTAAGATCCTTCTGGAACTTCTGTACCTTTTGTTGGGTAAGGTTGTCCCTATATTCATTCATCTCTTTATTGAGATCATCTAGTTTCTTTTTATATCCCGTGATGCTAGTTTTTATTTGTGCTTCAGTCACCTGTATTTCGATCTGGATTTTTTCAGAGAGACGTAGGGCAGTCTTGAGGATCAGCATGATCCAATCATGGGTACAGTGCCATGCTATACGTGCCCAGTCCCTTCGGAACTCTTGATCGTCCAGAAAGATACGAGGGGCATTAGACACTAGTAAGCCTTTAGGTGCCATTTGATTTGTCACATATTCCTTTAATATAGTGCCGTGTAGAATAGTTCTTATTCTGTTCTTTTTCATTTCCGTCAGTTTGTCCCAGTCTGATGTCTGGGATATTGTACTGCTTATGTTTGCATCCGCAAACGCCGCAAGGTTGCCCATGATAGAGTCAATTTCATCAGTCGAGAATGTTAAGCCTTGAGTGTCTGCCATGGTCAATAGTTGTGTAGCCCTTTCCGTATAGACAGTCAAAAAGGACAGTGCTGCTGTTTAATAACTCTCACAGCTGTGCGCTGCCAAGATATACAAAAACAATGGAGAGAGCAAGGGTTATGTTCACCAGAGTGAACGGGGAGTACTCCTGTACCCCTGGATACAATAATAGAAAAAAACAAAGATGAAGGAGTACCACCAGTGGGAATTCACAAGTCACTGTGTTGGTGGATGGTTTTCACAAAATAGAGGAAAACTCTTTTTCTTAAAAACCCCTCACTCATCACCTAGTGATGACATGCTTCATCATCGGGGTCCACCCTAATGACCTAGCGTCATCAGGGTGTGCTTCAACACCTGATTACAGTGGAGCAGGTTTGTGAGTGGTGGTGTGTGAAAAATGAAAAAAATCAGTGAGGTAAAAATTGTCCTGGTTTGAACTTGTAAAATAAAGAATTTTTATTGGCAAGCAACTGGACAATATTAAAAATAGTGGCGAGATAAAATAGGGCAACAATGAACCCGTGTATCTCTATAATTAATAGGGTCTAAGTGTTGGGTCTAGGTCTACATGTTTCAACCTTAATGGTTAAGGTTAACCAGGTTTTCGTCAGGACCATACAACCACGTGGTGGACGGTCTGCGTCCCCTAAAAGACGCACCCAATCCTACCACATGGGACCACTGGATGGCGAAAATGCGCCCGTGGTGTAAGCTCGCTCCACACTGGGTGAGCTAAAAAATCAAAAAACCTGTAAAAGAAAATACCGACATTTGTCAAAGTATTGAACATATTTACAAGCCTGTAACGTAGTGCAGTGCTTCAACGTTGTGTCAGCATGCTGTCACACCCAGTTACATGGTGAATTCAGTGGTAACATCAAACTTCTAGCGTTACCAGTGTTGGACTCTACTCCAGCATACTTCTAGAGGAGGGAAGTGCAGGTGCGAAATGTGGGACAGTGTAAATTACCCACAACTTTCACACAGAGGGAATATCGTAATTTTCTCTATTCACAACTCACACGTGGTTCATAAAATGGTCACCGCGTGTTACATCCTCGCATACCGACTAGTTTGGTGCGAGACTATATCCAATTCGATCGTGCATGCATTGTCAAAGAGAAACTGTACAACACAAAGTGAGACACACACAACAAAGACACACGACAGACAGAAAGTATATATAACCAAGGCTCACTCTCAATGGAGTGTTCAGGGACTTCATGGGACGGGGGAGGTTACCCTCTTTAAAACGTATTCTGAAAGAGAGTGATATTTTTTAAGAGGTAGATAAATGCGGGTAAGGAATATCATCCAACTCGTGTCCTGGGCGCGTTCGTTTTTGGCGCTTGTTGAAAAAAGACACGCCCGCAGTGAAACGGGTACTTTTACTTACAGTTAGTTGCCGAGGTATTCAGTTTGTAACCTACTGCCTGCACCGCCCCGCTAGTACTGGGCTGGGTGAAGGCGCGAGTGAAATAGAGTGTCGGCGCTTCCGTGATGGGCGTGGTTGAGCCGCAGTCACGTGGGCGGAAGGCCGACAGGGATGCAAGGACGGTGGCCGCATAGCCTCAAATGGCAGCAGGGAATGTCAGAGATCGAATCTCGTGTAGGGTAGTAGGGTAAAGCCCAGGCTCGGAGGTACAATATTTCAAACTACAAAATTGTAAAATACTTAAGAGGTCATGAGGAGTATTTCAGATAATATATACAAAGACCTGAAAGGCTAATGAAATATTGGTGATCGCATCCTAGATAGCCATATCAAAGGGGGGTTCTGAGATAGAACTGGGGTGTATATTACCAGAGGACCCCACTGTTATGATTTAGGCGTGGTCATACTAACCAGAACGAACCATGACTTGATAAATTACAAGAGTGCTACAGTCATGTTTATGGACAACTCATTGGATGGTTAGGAGTAGGCTGAATATTACTCAAAGGGTAGGCTTACAGTATTGAGGCCCATGGGACATTATCATTCAGGCCCGTGATATGAGTGGAAAGTCGGTACACCCAACGTTGTTCTTTCTCATATAGGATCTTGTGAGAGTTGGGTCCATTTGGAATCTGCTCAATGACAGTCCACCTCATGTCATTAGGAGTGTGATTAGCATCAAGGAAATGGTCAGTCAACTTGGTGGCATTTTTTCTGCAGCGTATTGTGCTACGATGCTCGCAGATACGTTGTTTGACCCTTCTGGTCGTCATACCAACGTAGTTCTTTCCGCAGATGCATGTGATCATGTACACAACGTTGGTGCTATTACAATTCGTGTGTTTACGTTGTTCCCACACTCTGCCTTCTTCAAGATTCAGTGTTTTAGTGTTCTCTGTCAGATGGCACACACTGCACTCCCCACATTTATAGTGCCCAACAATTGGTGGCAAGTTCCACATTTCTGTAATGCTAGGGTTTGAGATGATCGTTGCATTCTTTGGTCTTGTGTTGACAAGGCTGTCTTTTAGACTTGGTGCTTTTTTATAAGAGAAGAGGGGTTTGTCCCATTTCAATGCGCCTGTGCTGAGGATCTGCCAATGTTTTTTGATGCTCTTGCTCACATTGTTTGAAACGGAATTGTACGTTGTAACACAAGTGAGGGGAATAGAATCATTCCGGGACATGTTTTCTTCAAGTAGAGAATCACGAGGCTGATTCCTTGCTCTTTTTTGGCACTTCTCAATTACTCTGTTTGGATACCCACGTTGTTTCAGTTTGCACGTGAGGTCTTTAGCTTGAAGTTTATAATCTGATAGTTTGCTGCAATTTCGCCGTAGTCTCATGGTTTCATCGTCTACTTGTACATTGTTCAGGAGTGTCAGCAGGTTTTTTGTATCTCTGAGGTGCGTTGGGGTAGTTTGTACAATCGACAGATGGTCTTTCTGGACATAGAAATTAAGAAAGAGGGGCAGGAATTAACAACCAAAACACATTTTAAGCCCACTGCCAAGAACAATCTACTGAGGTACGAGAGTTTTCATCCCCGTCCTCTCAGAGAAAACCTGCCTTATGGCCAATATCTGAGACTACAGCGAAATTGCATTGGCAGATCCTCAGCACAGGCGCATTGAAATGGGACAAACCCCTCTTCTCTTATAAAAAAGCACCAAGTCTAAAAGACAGCCTTGTCAACACAAGACCAAAGAATGCAACGATCATCTCAAACCCTAGCATTACAGAAATGTGGAACTTGCCACCAATTGTTGGGCACTATAAATGTGGGGAGTGCAGTGTGTGCCATCTGACAGAGAACACTAAAACACTGAATCTTGAAGAAGGCAGAGTGTGGGAACAACGTAAACACACGAATTGTAATAGCACCAACGTTGTGTACATGATCACATGCATCTGCGGAAAGAACTACGTTGGTATGACGACCAGAAGGGTCAAACAACGTATCTGCGAGCATCGTAGCACAATACGCTGCAGAAAAAATGCCACCAAGTTGACTGACCATTTCCTTGATGCTAATCACACTCCTAATGACATGAGGTGGACTGTCATTGAGCAGATTCCAAATGGACCCAACTCTCACAAGATCCTATATGAGAAAGAACAACGTTGGGTGTACCGACTTTCCACTCATATCACGGGCCTGAATGATAATGTCCCATGGGCCTCAATACTGTAAGCCTACCCTTTGAGTAATATTCAGCCTACTCCTAACCATCCAATGAGTTGTCCATAAACATGACTGTAGCACTCTTGTAATTTATCAAGTCATGGTTCGTTCTGGTTAGTATGACCACGCCTAAATCATAACAGTGGGGTCCTCTGGTAATATACACCCCAGTTCTATCTCAGAACCCCCCTTTGATATGGCTATCTAGGATGCGATCACCAATATTTCATTAGCCTTTCAGGTCTTTGTATATATTATCTGAAATACTCCTCATGACCTCTTAAGTATTTTACAATTTTGTAGTTTGAAATATTGTACCTCCGAGCCTGGGCTTTACCCTACTACCCTACACGAGATTCGATCTCTGACATTCCCTGCTGCCATTTGAGGCTATGCGGCCACCGTCCTTGCATCCCTGTCGGCCTTCCGCCCACGTGACTGCGGCTCAACCACGCCCATCACGGAAGCGCCGACACTCTATTTCACTCGCGCCTTCACCCAGCCCAGTACTAGCGGGGCGGTGCAGGCAGTAGGTTACAAACTGAATACCTCGGCAACTAACTGTAAGTAAAAGTACCCGTTTCACTGCGGGCGTGTCTTTTTTCAACAAGCGCCAAAAACGAACGCGCCCAGGACACGAGTTGGATGATATTCCTTACCCGCATTTATCTACCTCTTAAAAAATATCACTCTCTTTCAGAATACGTTTTAAAGAGGGTAACCTCCCCCGTCCCATGAAGTCCCTGAACACTCCATTGAGAGTGAGCCTTGGTTATATATACTTTCTGTCTGTCGTGTGTCTTTGTTGTGTGTGTCTCACTTTGTGTTGTACAGTTTCTCTTTGACAATGCATGCACGATCGAATTGGATATAGTCTCGCACCAAACTAGTCGGTATGCGAGGATGTAACACGCGGTGACCATTTTATGAACCACGTGTGAGTTGTGAATAGAGAAAATTACGATATTCCCTCTGTGTGAAAGTTGTGGGTAATTTACACTGTCCCACATTTCGCACCTGCACTTCCCTCCTCTAGAAGTATGCTGGAGTAGAGTCCAACACTGGTAACGCTAGAAGTTTGATGTTACCACTGAATTCACCATGTAACTGGGTGTGACAGCATGCTGACACAACGTTGAAGCACTGCACTACGTTACAGGCTTGTAAATATGTTCAATACTTTGACAAATGTCGGTATTTTCTTTTACAGGTTTTTTGATTTTTTAGCTCACCCAGTGTGGAGCGAGCTTACACCACGGGCGCATTTTCGCCATCCAGTGGTCCCATGTGGTAGGATTGGGTGCGTCTTTTAGGGGACGCAGACCGTCCACCACGTGGTTGTATGGTCCTGACGAAAACCTGGTTAACCTTAACCATTAAGGTTGAAACATGTAGACCTAGACCCAACACTTAGACCCTATTAATTATAGAGATACACGGGTTCATTGTTGCCCTATTTTATCTCGCCACTATTTTTAATATTGTCCAGTTGCTTGCCAATAAAAATTCTTTATTTTACAAGTTCAAACCAGGACAATTTTTAACTCACTGATTTTTTTCATTTTTCACACACCACCACTCACAAACCTGCTCCACTGTAATCAGGTGTTGAAGCACACCCTGATGACGCTAGGTCATTAGGGTGGACCCCGATGATGAAGCATGTCATCACTAGGTGATGAGTGAGGGGTTTTTAAGAAAAAGAGTTTTCCTCTATTTTGTGAAAACCATCCACCAACACAGTGACTTGTGAATTCCCACTGGTGGTACTCCTTCATCTTTGTTTTTTTCTATTATTGTATCCAGGGGTACAGGAGGACTCCCCGTTCACTCTGGTGAACATAACCCTTGCTCTCTCCATTGTTTTTGTAAACCTTTGCGAAGGGCCTTCCATTGGACACGAACACTAAGGGGCAGATTTACTACTTCTGGCGCATCTCTGCTAATCAGCAGGGATGCGCCAGAAGAGTTGCGACGCATCTGCCCACCCGTGCGCCACCACTGATGCGCCGCATTAACAATTTACAATGCAGCCCACCGTGGCGCACACATGGGCAGATGCGTGTCGCATCCCCCGGCGGAAAGGCGGCGCATTGCTGGAGCCGCGTCGCAAGCGCAACGTAACTCTAGGAAGGCTCGGGGTGCCCCAACATGCTGCGTCAATCCTTACGCCTGCTTTAAGCAGGCGCAGGGTTTCGACGCAGCGTGGCCGTACAAGTGACATAGTGAAATCTTGTAGATTTCACTCAGCCACTTTTCGGAGGCGATCCTGCGCCGTAAACCCCCCCCCCTGTGTTGGAACACCCACATGTGGCGCAGGGCTTTACAACATGACGCATCTCCCTAGATGCGTCACGTTGTAAATACCCCACAGCATGACGCTAGCTTTGCGCCGCCGCTACGTCACAAAAGTGCAGCAACGGCGGCGCAAATGTGCTGTTCGGGGCTTGTAAATCTGCCTCTATGTTTTTAGTACCTTTGAACCTTTTCAGCTAGAAACAGTTTTTTTGTTAAAATCTGCAGATTATGTAGCAGATTGGTGATTATGTGGCAACCCAAACATAATGCAGAAAATGCTGCAGGCCTACAATCACATAATTTCAGTAGCCCTGCTCATAGTTAATATTCAGTTAGTTTCTTGCTGTGCTTCGAGCCCTGGCAGTTCTACTGCTCCCAAAAATAGTTGGACAACAGTGTGTATTTTCTTAACATAATTTCACCTAAACTGGCCATGCAGCCATAGGTTAATACTGGCAGTTTAGAAAATGCAATTTCACCTGGCCCTTTATTTTCCTTCTATATCATTTTTATCTAGGAGTGAGAAGAAAAAAGTTACATACCCTACTAATGAGGCATAGATTGTTTCCTATTGTGAATGGGTCGTCATTAGCATTTATTCAGTTTAATAAATACAAACCAAACAAAATCCAATAAAAAAAGTCAGTAACATTTCAATCACATCCTCTAAGACTCCTTTCTCTAACTGCTCCCACGGGAAAACAAGGTAAAAAAATCACAAACCTTAACATCTGGTAAAAGCTGTAGATACAAAAGTGCAGGTCTAAACTGTTTAAAATTCAGCTTCTTGAGTGAAGGAAAAATACAATTATTCCTCAAACTGTTGTACATAGTACAAACATAGTAAAGTGCATTGTGCCTTGTCAAGAAACATTAGCAAAAGGAACAAATGATGGATGGAATGCTGAACAATGCAAACATTCACCCTGCCTCACAAGGATCTGGGTTTAATCCATTGTTCGTTTGCTTACCACGACATCCCGGTTTGGACCCAGCCATATGCAACTCAGTCTTGACCTTGTTCCTCATGGGAACAGTCCAGCTCGAACTGCCAAGCCAAGTTCTCCCTGGACCGGAACCAGGCATCTTGGGACCGGTTTCGGGGCATTACCCCCCCCATCAGCCAGGTTAGCTTGAATCCAGTGGTGCAGTGAACACGGGACCCACGTCTGGGCATACCCTTCCCACTTAGGGCGACAAAAGCGAAAAGAACAAATGATGGACAGAATTTTGAACAATGCAAAAATTCACCCCCAGTCACAAGTATCTGAGTTTAATCCATCATTCTTTTGCTCACTATGCCACCCCAGTTTGAACCCAGCTATATGCAAATCACTCTTGACCCTGTTCCTCTTGGGAACAGCCCAACCCGAACTGCCAACCCTGGTCCTCCCCGCACCAGAAACAAGCATACCAGGACTCATTTGCTTATGGATGGGTCCAAACTTGAGTGGCGTGGTGATCAAAAGAATGATGGATTAAACCCAGATCCTTGTGACTGGGGGTGAATTTTTGCATTGTTCAGCATTCTGTCCATCATTTGTTCCTTTTGCTGCCCTAAGCGGGAAGGGTATGCCCAGACATGGGTCCCATGCTCACTGCGCCACTGGATTCAAGCTAGCTTGGCTGATGAGGGGCGATGCCCCAAAACTGGTCTCAAGGTGCTTGTTTCTGGTCCAGGGAGGACCGGGCTTGGAAGTTCGGGCTGGACTGTTCCAATGAGGAACAGGGTCAAGGCTGATGGGCATATGGCTGAGTCCAAACTGGGGTGTCATGGTGAGCAAAAGTATGATGGATTAAACCAATATCCTTGTGACTGGGGGTGAATGTTTGCATTGTTCAGCATTCCGTCCATCATTTGTTCCTTTTGCTTTTGTCAAGAAACTTTTGTCACACGAGCAGAGGCCAATATCAGAGTCTTTTACCCAACCCTTTGGTATTACAAACACATTATGGAAGCGATTCATTCTAAACCTTGTCAATGGGTATCTTTGATAGACATTACATAACAAAAATATGTCTGAATTATGAAAGTAGATTTTAGCATAATAAATTGTCTGCACAAAGATTTTGCCATGGTCCTTGCTTCTCATTCAGTACATTTTCAAAGCTAAAAGGCTTTTCACATCCAAGCAACGGCAGCCCTGGTGATCTTACATGATTGATTGAATAACTCAGGATGACCTAAACTTCAAAAAATGATCGCTATAAATTTCAACCAAGGTATCAACATAGCATGGTCAAGGCTGAGACAATTCCCCAAAATAAGTTGATTAAGCTTCATTTCAGATGTGAGCCGCACATTGAGCCGTAACAACCGTGGTGGCAGCTGTAACATTTCAGAGATATAACTCATACCCAGCTGTACATGTACCACCTCTGAGTCAACACTGTGTGGCAAGGATAGAAAACATTTCATAAATTTGTTCTCCTTTGTCTGAAGTGATAGTGCAACAACATATCCCCAGATATTATACTCATAAGAGGCAATCAAGATGCACTTTACCATGTAGACTAATCATGGCATCTATAGTTTTATAACCTAGTAGTCTTGCAAAATAAAATTCACAATGAATTGCCCTTTTTTGGAAATGGGGGTCTCTAGTTGGCAGGTTGGTACCCTGTCTAAGTAGGGACTCTTCTTCCTTATCAGGATAAGAGGGATACACAACTGATATAACCCATGCTTACCCCCTTGCTAGATTGGCACGAGCAGTCAGGCTTATCTCAGAGGCAGTGTGTAAAGCATTTTCACATAACATACAGTAATACAGAGAAAACACGACAAAAGGACACCACACCAGTTTAGAAAAATATCCAATATTTATCGTGATAAAACAAGACCAAAACAATAAAAATCCAACATACAAAAATCAAAATCTGCACTTTGCAAGTATAACCTTAAAAATGCAGTTCATTGAAGTCGGTAGCTCCGTCCGGTGCTCTGTAGTGCTGAAAACAACCAAATCCAACAGTTTTAGTCGACCGCGTCAGTGGGGACCAGCGTCGGTGTTGGAAGACTTGTGAATTGTACATTTTGTTCTGGCCGACCGCTGTGGTGTGGGCCGGCAACAGCAGTCGTCGAGGCTGCGGTGTGAAGCGGATTGGATTGGATTGGTGGCGGTCGTCCAGCGGCGTCGATGAGACTAGGGCTGCGCTGCGAAGTGGTGATCGTTGCAGTGCTGACTGTCACGGTGCAAGCTGTGGCGTCAGTCAAAGATTGGCGGTCAATGGGACTGGCGTCGGTGATTCACAGCTGTGGTGTGGGATGGGGCAGTGCTTTGAGTAGCTTATGAGTGGTGCCACCAGACTACGGTGCAGACCACTGCTGCGATGTTAGCTGGCAGCGTCGGTGAGATCAGGGCAGTGGAGTGAAGCAAGGCGGTGCAGAGTGCGGTGACCACAGAACACGGTGCAAGCCGCGGCACAGTGGTGGTTGTCATCGATGAGACCAGGATTGTGATGCGAAATGCGGCAGTGCCCTCTGTGGTGCCTTCAGGTCACAGAACCGCCGGCGGTTATGGTGGCCGCGTCAGGTTGCGATTTCCCTCTGTGGCAACTGAGACACGCGGTCCCAGAGACAGTACCCAGAGGAAAGTGAAGTCTTTGGTGTTCCTGAGACTTCTTGAACAGGGGGCAAGCTCTACCTTAAGCCCTTGGAGAAACTAAAATAAAGAAATTGCAGAACGTTCAGTTCTACCCTTTCTCTGCCAAGATAGAACCAGCCACTGCAGGCCAACACAGCAAAACAGACAGCAAAGTGGTAGTTCCTCCTCACAGCTTCTCCAGCTCTTCTTCTTGGCAGGTTTCTGAGTCCAAAAGAGTTCTAGAATTCATTCTGGGATCAGGTTCCCAAAATTTATACCACATTTCCCTTTGTTCTCTTGTGGCAAAAGAGTCTCTGTGCTTAGTCCAAACCAGTTCTGTCCTCTCTCGCCCAGCTTCCTGGCAGAAGGTGGAGACAACATTGTGTAAGGCAGAGCAGGCCTATTCAGGTGCAAGGAAATCTCCTCCCACTACTCTAAATGCAGCTCAGGTCTATTAAGCCCAGCTCTGACTCACCCAGGAAAGCCAGGACACACCTCAAGCCCCCCAGTGGCTGTCTACAGCGAATGTGCACCCTCAGCCCCTGTCACTCCAAAGCCAGACAGTCAACCCACAACCCAGCAGAGGCATACAGGATGGTTAAGCAGGAAAATACCCACTTTTTAAAAGTGCTGTTTTTAAACACACAACACAAAAATCATCTTTATTAAAAGGTGCATTTTTGCATTTTGAGTTCAGGCATATTGAACTCAATTCCTCTATCTTGTCCCAATGGGAAGCTATACTTTTAAGATGTTACCAAGTATCTCCCATTTTATCCCATGAGACAGATAGCCTTTCAAAAGTGAAAAATTAAATACTTTACTTCACTATCAGGACATGTCACACACACCATTGCATGTTCTACTTTTCAAATACAATGCACCCCGCCCATATGGGTACATTGGGCCTACCTTGGAGGTGATTTACATGTAATAAAAGGGAAGGTTAGGGCTTGGCAAGTGGGCGCACTTGCCAAGTCTACATGGCAGAAAAAACTGGGCGCATACACTGCAGTTGCTGGTCTGAGATACCTTTACCGGGCTACTTCTGTGGGTGGCACAATCAGTGTTGAAGGCCCACTAGTAGCATTTGATTTACAGGCCCTGGCACTCTCAGTTCACCTCACTAGGGATTTACCAATAATCAAACATGCCAATAATGGAAACAACAATACATAACATAATTTACAGTAAGAGCAGTTGCACTTTAACACTAAAAAGCAGTGAGAAAGTGCGCAGAGACACTAAACCAGCAAAACCAGAGTCAAAACCAGGAGGTCAAAAAGCAAAAAGACAGGGGAAACACACCAAAAGGTGCCAAGTTTAACACCCTTCCAAATAATAATCTCTGCGGCTTCAATAGTAAGAACCTGTTCAGCGAGGTAGCAACTCATTTGCTTATGTAGGAAAACAACTTACTTCACTCTTCTGATATGACAACCCTTAATACAAAAAGCCCTAGATTTGGTGCTCTTCGGGCTAATTACCATAGCATATGGCTTTTTAATGTTGGTATTTAAGTCTATATTATCCACAAACAACAAATGAGTTTGAGTCACTGTAATCCCAGGATGCTTCTAAAGATGAGCACAGCATCATTTGCATACAGCAATGCTGCTAACAGTAGTTTACTCACATAGGGCATATCTCTCCCCAAACCAAATATCGTCCAGGTGATTCATGTACAGAGTGAATAAACAAGCATTTACAATGCAAAGGGTTCGCCTTTTGAAAAGTTTGAGCTATTGGCATTGACATCTCCCCAACCCGAGCTGATATGCCAGGGGTGGAGAACAGTAGGCACAGGCTCCCAGTCCCTGTTGGAGAGCAAACTTAGCCTGCTAAGGCCAATCCGGGCACTGTTCTAACGCTGGGTAATAGTTTTACCAGCATGAGAGCAACATGTGGATTACCCCCCCCCACTGCCTCACCACTCTCACCTGATAACAGCAGCTAATTGGGTGGTGTGGGGGGGGGTGTAAAACTAGTGAACATGATGGACAACAGCATCTGCTGGACACAAGTCTGAACTTTCATTTCCTTCCACCTTAGAAGGTATTTTTATTGGGCCTCTGCAGTTCCCGCTCAATATGGATGTACCCGAGCCGCTTGCTCAGAGGTCAGTAAAAGCTGGACGCTCGTTTGTGAGGCCGCTCTCTCTGTAGCAGGGCATTACGGGAACCCAGGAGGTTTGCATCCCGCCAGGAGAAGCAGCCCTCACAAAAAAGCAGAGTCCAGAGAGAGGAAGGCAAGACACACCAGCCTAGCACACACACTCACTTGTGCTTAGTTGTAGAGTCCGATCTGATTCCATCCTAAGAACACACAACATGTTACATAAATATCACATTAAATGAACATGTGAATACTGATATGCATGTAAACACGCAGAGACATATAAAAACCCTTGCAGGTATGCAGGCACTGACACACAGACAGTACACCTCAAACACACAGGCACTGACCCACTTTTTCACAAGCAGAGCTAAGCATGTATACAACACAGAGGCACACATATTCAAACATACACATACTCACACAACAACAGGCACAGTACTGAATGTACAGTCAGCTGCACCCTCTGAACAGAGCTGAGAGAAACTGCTGAGAGAAACCCAGTGTGCAGAAGCCGAGTGTGTTGCATGCGCCGCGGCTGTCCCATACCTAGGTCGAAGGACTAGTGGCAATGTGCAGTGTATGCAATGGACAACTAAGGTGGTAGTGCCCTGTGTGCAGACGGAGCAGCCCCATGCCTAGTTCGCACGATTTGTGGCAGGGGTGTAGTGTGTGCAGGGGCGGCTGGAGTGGTGCACGCCACTGGTGTTTGTACTGTCATATAGCTCCTGTATATCCTTATATCGTGTTAAGTTAGCATAGGTACATTTGAGGTTTAAACGCCATTTTTCTTTCTTGCAACTTCTGCACACGACACTTAATTGTTGACTTAGCTTTCAACCTAGTAGTTTGCCGTGGTGTATGTGAGAATAATATGTTATTGCTCTGATATCAGCTTTGCTTAAAAAACTATGTCTGCACGAAGAGTGCTGAAGTTTCAGGAACAACACGATATGGAATTGTTATGAGGTCTGATCTCCACGCCTTCTTAGTCATAACACAAGTGCAGCCTTTGCCAACTCGGGCTTCAGGCGGGATTGATATTGCTTTGCACGAGGCACATAGACACACTTGATGCGGTGCTCATGCAGAGAGAGCTGGTGTATGCTGATGTGATTCCTTCATGCTAGGACACTAAGGTATGGGCCCGCCCTAAAACAACCCAAAGAGACCTTCTTAGCTAATAATATAATATATGTGTTAGGGAGGGTGAGATATAAGTGTTGTTAACTCTTATTCATTACAGTATGTTGACATGCTGTCACCATTCGCCTTTTATGTCTTAGTAACTATGCTGGTAATTTTGCTACTGATAATAAGTATACTTGTATTATCTAAGATACTGCGCCTGAGAAGACGGCATTAGTAAATAAACATTTCAAATGCACATGTGTCTTCTTTACTCCATGTTCTGGTTTGTAATGATAACATAACGAAAGAGTGTTCATGAGTTCCACGTACCCTGAGGTACAGTAAGTTCATGTTCTGGTTTGTCTAAACATTGGGAGTTTGATATGTCCAATGAGACACTGTAGCTAGCTCGGTAAGGGGTGAGTGGGGTACTAAGGTGTGTTTTGGGTCACCCTAATTAGCCGAGGTTCCACTCCTCTGTGCACAGTTCTGTGTGAGAACAGAAACCCTGCGACATGGCGCCCAACGGTTTCGGTGGTCTTATATCATGACACTCGAGTAGTATATCGTTCGTACCTTAACCCCTTCACCTCCGTTTCCGGAAAGCGGGGTCTCGGTGAAACCTACCTATTTTTTGAAATAGGTCTTATTCAAGCTTGATTCTTTCTTAAACGGTTTCTTTGAATTACTACCCAGTTGTGCTACAAAGTATTCTTTGTATTTTCTTGTTTCCAGTGTTGTCATGGCGGCGGTGGCCATTGCGCAGCATAGTCGCGTGGCGGTGCGCAACCATCTTCAGACGTACCAAGTCCCGGTGGATGGGATGGCTGTGATTTTCGTGGTGTGTGCAGATCCGGCGTTCCCTTACGAGTTGTTTTACTCTTGGGTTACGTTTCCGGCAGTGGACGCAACTTCTGGTTTGTTCCACTCCTACACCGCCTCGGCTGTCCCGGCTGAATATACACCGTACAGGGCACTGGAAATACCTATTGATCATTGGCAGCATCGAGTTTGGTTTGATGGCGCCCTCCCCCACTCTTTGTCCGCTGCGAGGTTAGGTCCACTCTCGATTCCAGGTACTAACTGGCCTGCGTTGGGTGGTTTTACCCCGCACCCGAATCACGGCGCTTGTACCCTGCAGGAAATTCGCAGGTTACATGTTGTATCTATTTCTGTGATTCGAGCACCAGTGCAATACATAGGTCGTCATCTCCCGGGTGGTCCCCCGGGGGGTCCGGCCGCTCAAACGGAATGTGGTGGTTTACGGCTCAATCCAGTTATGGTAAATTCGGTTTTTGGTCAACGCCCTGAAAATAAAGATGATTTTCCTTTTTGGCTGGCCGAGAAATTTGACCAACTGGAAGCCGTGTTTCCCAATTCTTCTCCTGCTGACAAACATAGAATGTTGACGATAACTTTACCTAAGGATATCACTCCCGAGCTCGTTGACTGTGAAAGTTGGGGTAAGACTTTTGCGGCTGTTTATGCGAGGTGTTTCGGCACCCCATCTATGGCTGTACTGCCTACGATCATAAAACGTGTTCAGGATGATCACGGTCCTGAGGCAGCGGTTGAATTGGGTATGCGCCTGTGTGGTTCTTTTGAGATTGTAAGTGATCTCATACTCTCCAACATCAAGGGAGATGCTGTGAACTTCCAGGTTTTTAATGCACTGGCAGCGTTACCCGATGCCGAAAAGCCCCGCCAGTTGGCGAAGATTGTGGTGGCCGCTTATAAAACTATCGGTCGCACAAGTAAGGGTTTAAAGTACTTCGCGGTTAAGGAGAAGAAACAACCACAAGTGCAATCTGCTACGGCAGATGTACAACCAAAGTCCAAAAAACAAAATTGGCCTCAGAAACAGAAACAGGGGAAGCAACAGCAGCAAACACAGGAATCTTATCCTGCAACACAAGTCCCTGCGCCAGCTGAGAAAGTTTATGATTTGCGCGATCGCCCGATGATTAAATCACCTGATCGATTTCAGGTTTCTGATCAACGCTCTCCTCGTTCCTTTCAGGACTCATCGGCCCAGAAGACCGGTGGAGGAGGAGGCGGACGGGGACGTGGTGGCCAACAGGGACGTGGCCAGCCCCGCCAGACAGAAGGCGCATGGAAGCAGGAGGATTCTACGCTTAAGAGACCGCAGTTTGCCACAGATAGTGAGAACGCGGCTTCGGAATCTGACGTGGGCTCTGACCTTGCTGGACAGCGCGGCGGAGATAACCATAGTCAGAGAGGCGCTGCGTCCTCTACTGAGGGTGACAGCGACTGATGTCTACGTTGTGATAGAAACAGCGGATACGAGACTTGCTCCCCCTGAAAGACTTTATGAAATTGTCCTGTTAATTGAAGGTGACATACAGCGTACCGTTAAAGGTGTATTTTGGGAAAATCTGTCTTCTACATATGATATTTTACTTTCGGAGGCTGACTGGCCCCCACCTTTTGTGCTCGCGGCGCCGCGAGGGGAGGAGGTGATCCTCCCCAGTTTCGCGAACACTGTCTCGAAAGAGCATGCGCAGCATTTTGCAGAAGAGTGGGCTCGAGCTCTCGCGCCGGCTCTGTACCGTAACCAATGTGGTTGGGATAAATTGTCGCCTTGCCACGAAATTCCGTTGCGGTCTCAGCCGCAGCCTCAACCTCAATATCCCATTAGGCGTGAAGCAAAATCTTCCGTCGCGGAAATCCTTGAACAATTGGAATATCAGGGAGTTATTGAAACGTGTGTGTCACCGATGAATAATCCCCTTTTTACTGTGAACAAACCTGACGGATCATATCGTTTGGTTTTGGATTACCGGCATTTAAACTCGCATTGCCGTAACTGTGCAGTACAGAATACCCACGGCTCTGCCCTTGTGGATAGTCTCGTGCGTAAGCGTTTCAAGACAACGCTTGACATATCCAACGGTTTTTATGCCCACAGATTGGACAGCTTTAGCTCCCAATGGACCAGTTTTACGAGCGCTGGAGTCCAAAAACAATTCCGGCGTCTTCCAATGGGCTATAAGGATAGTCCTGGTATATTTACCGCTCGCATTGTCTCTATTCTGGAGGCACTCGACCCTGATGCTTTTTCGTATGTGGATGACATATATCTCACAGACGACGATATTTGGGAGCATCTGTGTCGTGTAAATTCTGTTATTTGTAACTTCGCTGACATGGGTTACAAATTTAACTTTGCAAAATCGCACATTGCTGAACACACAGTGTTGTTTTTGGGCTATGAGCTCAACAATGAAGGTAGAGGTTTGGCTCCTCACTTCTTAGAGAAGTGCGCACAATTGCGCGCTCCTACAACACTGAAAAAATTACAATCTTTACTGGGCTTTTTGAATTTCGGAAGGACATACATTCCGGAATATGCCCAGCGTATCAAGCCGTTGTATGCATTAATACAACCTACTTTCTCAAAATCATGCTGGCTGCCTGAGCATTCAGCCATTTTGCAATCCTTGCAGGCTGATCTGCTCGCTTCTAAATATTTACTGACTCGTGATAACCACACCAACCTGGTAATAAGAATCATTCCTGGGACAGTGGGTTTCACGTACCTCACTTTTAATGAAGGAGACACAGTACCTATTGCTTACAAGTCACACTTGTACACTTCGGCTGAATTGCGATTTCCCACTGTGGAAAAGGTTTTAACTGCTGTACAGATGGCGATTCTTAAAGAACGAGCTCTGTCACAGGGGAAGCGCATGTTAGTGGTAACACCCTGTCCTCATTTGGAGGCAGTCACGAAAGCCAGTGTACCAAATTCTAAAGCTTTGCACCCACGGTGGATTCAATGGGCAGCGTCATTGACGTCCACGGATGTCACGTTTATTTTTGACGCCTCTTTACGGTCGCAAGAGTACTTGCAGTATGAGTTCGTTCATCCTGCTCCTCTGGCTATGCGACCTTTGGAGGACTTCCATTGCATCATTTACACTGATGGGTCGGCGCAGGTTGCGCATGGCTCTAAACATGCCTACGTTTCCGCATGCGCTATTGTGGTTGGTGCTATGTTGAACGATGAATTCATTTCCAGGGAGGTACACACGTTGCCCCTGGGCGATTGCACTGCACAATTGGCTGAGCTTCGTGCTCTTTTACTAGCGTTGGAGTACGCAGATCCAAGTGTTACTACTCTGATTGTAAGTGATTCTTACTACTGTGTCCAGTCTTACAATGAGAACTTGTTCTTTTGGATTCAAAATGATTTTCATGATTCCAAGGGTAGCACAATAAAACATAAAATGATCTGGGTTCGAGTGGCAGAGCATAAGGCTATGTTGCCACTCGTTTATGTGATTCATACTCTCGGTCATCAGCGCGTGGGAGTACACGCTGTTGGCAATTCGCTTGCTGATGAAGCGGCGAAATCAGCGGTATCTACATACTTAGTTGCAGCGGTTACTAGATCGAAAACCAAGATTGATAGCGACATCTTGGCGGCAGTTGCTGCCTCTGAGAAGGGAAGTAAACATCCTGCGGGATTCCCTTCGAAGTACAAATACCACTTAAGTCCCGAAAAGGTTCCTTTTGTGACAATTCCTGACGTTGGGGAACGGCTGATTCCCAACTCGGATCGCAGAGCAGACTTGATTACAGCGGCACATGAAGGTGTGGCGTCTGCGCATGCGGGCGTCTCGGCCACTGTAGCTCAATTACAACAACGTTTCTGGTGGCGGGGACTGTACAAACAGACGCGTGATTATGTCCTTCATTGTGACATATGCCAGCAGATTAAACCTTCAACTGCTACGCGTCCGCCACAGACTCAGTTGTACATTTCTAATAAACCACTAGGTTGTGTTTATTTAGATCACTGCGGTCCTTTTTCATCTGATACTGCGTATAAGTACATCTTAGTAGCAGTTGACTCATGCACACGCTTTGTGTGGGTATGGCCACATCGCAGCGCTGGGTCACGGACTGTCATTAGAGATTTGCGTATCTTTATAGGGATTTTTGCCTGTGGTACCTTCCATTCGGATCAGGGTCCGGCTTTCGCCTCTAAGGCGTATAAGGAAGCCATGACTTCGTTGGGGGTCCAAGTCAAGTTTTCGTCTCCCTACAGACCTGAGGGTAACAGTGTAGTTGAGCGAATGAACCGTGATTTAAAGCAATCTTTGACAGCCCGAGTTATAGGACTGGCAGAAACTGGCTGGCTCACCTCTATGGCGTGCAGCGTGCTCTTAATAATCTCCCTAGAAGGTCTCTGGGTGGGCGGACCCCATACGAAATGCTCTTTGGCATCAAGATGTACGTCCCTGACCTTGACGGTCTAGACTGTGTGGTTCGCGCCACTAGCTTTGACGCAGATGAACATTGCAATGTTTTACAGAATCTACAAAAGACCAGAGACAGTCTTGCAAAGGAACATTTGCCCTCCACGTCGGATGATGCGTTGCAGATCCCGGTAGTTGGCTGGCTACCCCAAGTTGGCGAACTGGTTCGAGAGAAGATCGATAACAAGAAAGAATTTGGTCCTTCCTATCGAGCTCCGGTTCCTGTCCTTGGAGTGAAGGGCACAAGAACAGTCATTTTACCACCACTTCCTGGTCGTAAGGAAAACAGGTTTATTTCAATTGACAATGTCAAGATACACAGAGTGGCCGATTCTTCTTAGCATGACACCGGCTGTTTCCTGTCCTTCCATTGTGAGAAATTCAGTTATGCCCACTGCTTCTAATTTTGAACCTGAAGTGGCCATCGAATTACCTGCTGTTTCCAGTCCGTTATTAATTAATTTACCCGGAACTAACATTGATGAGATAGACTATACCTACCCCACTGATTTGTCCATGCCTGACCTGCAAGCTCGTTTAGCCACGGAATCCAGATTTTCATTTGACTCTGCTTCCCTTGCCTCGAAGAAACCCTCTCGAATTGCAGTTTATGCTAGCCTGTTTAAAAAACATTTTTTGATACCCCCTTGGACATACATTTGGCTGGTCCTTTTTTCAGTTTACCTTTTTATGTCAATTAGTTTTGTGTTTTATTTTTTTCGAATCATGAATGGACACTATGTCGAGGAGAGAACTTGCATTACTCATCTGAATGGAACTTTGGCCCCGCTTTCCTCGTCCCATTCTACACACAGATTTAAAAGAGACTTGACTTTGGTTAACATCACAGCATGGCCTGTCCTTGATGGAATCGTGTGGGATGCAGTTCGGTTTCAGATTCATGGCCCAACGGAAGTCGTTAATGTCCCTAATGTACTTAGAGTGAATATGGGGGATGTGGTGAAACAAAACATTCGTTCTGATGACTGGGACGTCAATGCTGTAGAAAGTTTATTTTCTGATTTGCAATACTATGCTGCATTTGATGCTGAGGATTTATATTTAGAATCTGCTAATTATGGTGAATTATTCTGTTACCAACATTATGGCAATCACTTCTTACACAAAACATCATCCAGAAGGGATACTGTTAACTTTACTCAGTGGGAACATTGCCCAGCGCCTCATCAGGGGAGTTCTGAAACATTTCTGAGAAAGTATACTTACTTCTCTGACTTTAATCAGTCCAATCCCGAGTCCTTTTATTTTAAGTTTCGAAAAATGCCAATGTCCAAGGTTAGACTTACCGATACTAAATTGTTGTATTCGAAGTCCTTCCTTGATCAATTAGTTACTGGAGGCTATGAGTTATGGAAGGATACAATAGACCTTAAATCAGTTTGGGGTTCAAAGGCCTGGCAGGTACAAGGCACTGAGGCTTTGCACCGTGCATGTCTCATCCCGAATCATATGCTGTTTCTGAATGAAACAATTTCCCAGACCACATGCTTTGGATTGGCTACTTCTAAAAAATTAAACGCTCCTTCTTTCCCGGAGTTGGAGGAATATGATGGTTGGAGTAATTTTACTCAGTTGTCCATTAGAGAATTACAGACTCTACTTCTTAATTCCTCCTTTAACATTTCCAGTGTGAATCCTAAGGGTTGGCTGCTTTGGCACCGTAGTGCTGATTCTTGCCAACATAGATTTTTGAATTTAACTGACGGTTTTTAAACTGTTAGATCTGATCCCCGTTTTGACTTAGGTCATACTGTCACCTCGTATTCTGTAGGCAAATTGTGTCAAAACTGGCTGAAACATTCAACTTTACCTGCGGTTAAGAATCACCTTTCTAAACTAAATGCAGACGTGGACTTGAATGATTTCATTAAAGGCCCGGCTGGTGGCAGGTCGAAAAGGTCGTTATATGGGGTTTACAATGAAATTTGGAAGCTATCACAGATTGAGGCTGCTACACGCCTTAGGGCTATTGATCAAGCAAATCTTGAGAAAGTGCTTGCAGTTGTTGACAATAGCATTAATGTGCTTTCCTCTAGAATTTACACATTGGATAATATTGTGTCGTCAGTCGTCGATATTGTACATGATGAAGTGTCAGTATTATACCATGGTCAAAATCAATTACGATCAATCATGCAGTTTGCATGGACCCTTCAAACACTAAAAATGGGTAAAGTTCCCTGGGGGTACATGAACGTTTCTTCTTTATTTGCACCGTTCAATTTGACTGACAAACAACGCTTACTTTCAATGCGTGATGCTTCCTTTTCTATGTTACATATTGAAAGGTTAGAATCTTTGCCTTTTTCCGTGGCTGAAGCCACTGCTGCAACGTGGCTTATCCACGGTTTAATAACGCTGCCTTTTGCTTTATATAAGTTTTCAAATTGCATGAAATATGTACCCATAGGTCGTTATGAACCTTTAGGTAGCGGTTTCCTTCATGAAGTCTGGTCACTCCCATACACATACAGATGTTTTAAGGATGACCAGGAAGTTTATCTGACAGGGGAGGAGTGCACTGAGACGCCAGATCATTCTTTAATGTGTAGACACATACAGTTACACGGTTCATGCAACAAGGACCGACCGAATATGGCTTGCGTTTTACAAGGCACGCCAGTTCCTGCTATCATCCCCACGTTTAAATTATTAGAGAATGGTAGTTATTTAATGCTCGATAATGAAAACTGTTGTGGGTTAATTAAAGGTATAGCTTTCATAGTAACAGTAAGTGAGCGGGTTATTTGCTGCAGAAATGTGCTTTATCCTCCCACACGTGAACATAGGGAGTCTTCCATCTGGCCACAGATACCAACCTTGGGAGCAGAATTCAGCGGCATGGCAAGAATAAGGGCTCTTTTGTCCCAGAAAGAGGTGGCCTTGAGCTCGGCCCGTGAAACTTTCGTGCTTCACATTGCAAACACCCGTACAGAGGTTCAGGCTCTTTTGAATACTGATTTGCCTTTGCATTTCGGAGCGATGGTTCGAACTATCTTTAACGCATCCTCCACAAAAGGCCTTGCACATTTTTTTAAAGTTGTTAGCAGTGGTCTCGTGACTTCCTTTGAAAAGATTTTTGGAGTCATCCCTGCTTTCTTCCATTCTATTTTTTCATCCTTGTTTGGAGGGTTCCCATTTTTACTTGCATTAGCAGCTGGCGCGCTAGTGGTTTTTTGTCTCTTTAAATATGGATGTCCTTCCTGTGCAAGACCCCGCGCAACAGCTACTGACGCGGTTTCGCAACCGCATGCTTGAATATTATGGCACACTGCCGTTGGCGACATTGAGCACGGCATATGGATTATCTTTTCGATTCTCCTACTTCACCTGTGTCCAGCCTGTATTTCACTGCCTGACCTGTGATTTCCATTGGGCCATTGATTTGTGTCTCTGCGGACCGGTTTCTCATGACGTCGATTTTAATCAGCTGATGAGTCCTATCATTGCTCACGAGTTGGTTTGTTCTGACGAGAGGATTATGGCCTTAGCAGTGGCGCATGGACTAATGGGTCCCTGGGATATATTGTCGGCAGCACAGACTTTCTTGGAACTAAGTTTTCTTGAAAACCCACCGAGCTGTCCTCTGATGGTTATAGAGGATCCGGTGCTGGGAGAACACGTATGTTCCTTTCATCTTTTAAATTGGATGGCTGAACTATTTTCGGATGAGGACAGTGAATTCCTATTGGAGGCAGTTGCTGCTTACTTTTCATATACAGTTTTATCATAGACACTGCCTCGGATTGACGCGCTGATTAATAGCATTTCATTGATTTTATTGACTTATTTGTCAAGACATTTTTTATTTTACTTGCCTATTGGCTTGAGCCACGTTATATTTTTGGGCTATTTTTTAGCATTACTTTTTAAAGTTTAGTTTCGATTCATGCTCGTTTACTGTTGAGTTCTGCTCTCATGTGATGGCACTTCTGTTGTCATATTTAGTCCGTTCTCGGATCATGGGGGGGTGTCATATAGCTCCTGTATATCCTTATATCGTGTTAAGTTAGCATAGGTACATTTGAGGTTTAAACGCCATTTTTCTTTCTTGCAACTTCTGCACACGACACTTAATTGTTGACTTAGCTTTCAACCTAGTAGTTTGCCGTGGTGTATGTGAGAATAATATGTTATTGCTCTGATATCAGCTTTGCTTAAAAAACTATGTCTGCACGAAGAGTGCTGAAGTTTCAGGAACAACACGATATGGAATTGTTATGAGGTCTGATCTCCACGCCTTCATAGTCATAACACAAGTGCAGCCTTTGCCAACTCGGGCTTCAGGCGGGATTGATATTGCTTTGCACGAGGCACATAGACACACTTGATGCGGTGCTCATGCAGAGAGAGCTGGTGTATGCTGATGTGATTCCTTCATGCTAGGACACTAAGGTATGGGCCCGCCCTAAAACAACCCAAAGAGACCTTCTTAGCTAATAATATAATATATGTGTTAGGGAGGGTGAGATATAAGTGTTGTTAACTCTTATTCATTACAGTATGTTGACATGCTGTCACCATTCGCCTTTTATGTCTTAGTAACTATGCTGGTAATTTTGCTACTGATAATAAGTATACTTGTATTATCTAAGATACTGCGCCTGAGAAGACGGCATTAGTAAATAAACATTTCAAATGCACATGTGTCTTCTTTACTCCATGTTCTGGTTTGTAATGATAACATAACGAAAGAGTGTTCATGAGTTCCACGTACCCTGAGGTACAGTAAGTTCATGTTCTGGTTTGTCTAAACATTGGGAGTTTGATATGTCCAATGAGACACTGTAGCTAGCTCGGTAAGGGGTGAATGGGGTACTAAGGTGTGTTTTGGGTCACCCTAATTCGCCGAGGTTCCACTCCTCTGTGCACAGTTCTGTGTGAGAACAGAAACCCTGCGACAGTACCCAGTGTGCAGGAGGTGAGTGTGCAGGCGCCGCAGCACCTTACCGAGCTCGCAGGACTTGTGGCAATTTGCAGGGGGGCGGCGTATGCCGCTAAGGTAAGTGCCCAGTATGCAAGAGGAGAGTGTGATGTACCCGCCGCACGCAGCCCCTCGCCTAGCTCGCAGGATTAGTGGCATGGTGCAGAGTGTACAGGGGCGGCTGAGGTGGTGCACGCCGCTGGTGTTAGTGTGCAGGAGGAGAGTGGTGCACACGCCACGCGCAGGACTTGTGGCAATGTGCAGGGGCGGCTGAGGTGGCAGTAAGCAGGCGGCGCAGTCCCTTCCTCACCTAGCTCGCAGGACTTGTGGCAATGTGCAGGGGCGGCTGAGGTGTGCAGTGTGCAGGAGGCGAGTGTGCAGGCGGCGCAGCCCCTTCCTTACCTAGCTCGCAGAGCCGGCTGAGGTGGTGTGGGTTGCACCAGCTCGGGCTCAGCCTTGCCGTGGCTCTCGCAGCCGCTGAGCCGCTTCAGCTCGCAGGAATGCCTGAGGTCGGGCCATTGGAAGAGGCGGCAGAGCAGGAGCGGCAGGGCGGTAGATACACTACTGAGTGAAAGGCTCCAAGCTTTCCTACCAGTATGCAAGTCACCGTGTTTCGGGCTGGACATTCATCCATCCATCCATCTGGGGCCAGATGTTGATGCCATACATGCATTTTTTGGCTTGCTTCCATTTTGTACAAGATTTGATTTCCAACCCTGATTTTAGAGCAGTTTGTACAGAACCAGACTAGACGACTCGTTTGGACTAAATTCACAGCAGTTTGGAATAGGATGTAAAGCTTTTAGAATGCCTTCGGGCTGTTTGGGAGAAGGGAGGTATTTTTGGAGCCATATCTACTGTATTTTGGGGCACAGAAATAAATTTTTTATGCAATAATTTTGGAAAGATACAGCTCTAGAGGGCTGCGGAACAGGACATATAATAACCTGCAAGATGGCTCAATGAGTTAACAAGTTTAAATCCTCGCAGGGCCAACTCAGGCTCTCATCTTTCTATAGTCTGTAAAATTAGTGTAATCTGGTAATGGCAACAGAAGTGCGGTATGATTCACCACATAAAACCCCATATTAAAGTTGCACCTGTTAGTCTCAATGATAAAACCGTAGAGAAATATAGAGTACTACTTCCGTGGAATTCGATTAATATGAGATTCAAATTTGGGCGGCATTAAGGCATTACTTTGTGGGGTGGGGGTATTTTATATAGCGCCAACTAGACCCGAAGTTATCAGAGCGCTTTACATGAGCACCAGTTGCGTTACAGACGGACACATACATTTTGTTAGGCACGGGGAGCTTAAGTGATTTGCCCAAATTTGCCCAGAATCACAGAATGCTGAGCGTCCCTGACCTAACTCGAACGCGGTTCCGCAGCTTCGAGGTCGGCCGCTCTAGCCGTTAGGCCACATCCTCTCCATTCTCTCTGGAAAATATATGAGACAGGCGTGACGACGAATGAGGGTGGTGAGGTGGGGCACTGAGCAGCCCATGCATCCAGAGTATGACCCCAGGAAGCGGAAGCTAGTGCTAATCCTGTCCACACCCTCCCATTTCCTTCCATGGGTGAGAAGCAGACAACTAGCCACAGGAGGGCAACGTGGGCTGACTGCTAAGTAAGGAAAACGGGTCCATGTCAGGTGGCTGGCCAGTACAAGGCATGTACAACCAGGGCACAGGTCGTAAAAAAAGAAGGGCACAAGTCGTAAAAAAAAAGAAGTGGGGGGACGCTGTCACCGAAAGGAACGTCACAACAGGACGTGACGTCATGACTCGAGCCCTGTCAGTACAATTGTAGTGCACTGCTTCCTTCTGACCCCTGGGCGGCGGTGTCACGAGGCCGACTGTGCTAGAAATCGCTGGCCCACTGGGCCCCATTATGGACCCCTTCTCAAACTTCACAATAAATGTATGCAGGCACTTCGTTTACGTCTCACTTTTCACCAGGGGTCAATAAAATAGGACGAATTTTTAGAGGTGACAAAAATATACCCATATAAAACCCAATGAGTAGAGGACTTTGCTGTTGTAATATCCCACATTCGTAAATACTAGTCTACAAGGCGGGCCTTGAAATGGGTGAGAAAACTCAGCAAGATGATATCCTGCTACAGATATCACAGTATCTGCCAGAAAAGGCATGTCAGCCATTTATTTTTCCGAGGTTGATACTGTTAGCTTGAATACCTTGGGCGACAGCTGGGACAGGCATTTCAGAGTCTGATGTGCAGTTTATACATAGCTAATAGATTAGAAATGTTTTGTCCAGTTCCCCAGAGCTTCAGAAATCATTTTGCAATTGAAGTGTTGAGGGGTCAATGGCTAACAAAATAAAAGTACAAGCATTCATTATACAAACACATTTAAATTACAAAAACCTTCATCTCCAGATAGCTTACTCCACACACACACTAATATCCATCTCTGCTAAGGTATTTGTAGGTATACTGGAATAATGTGGCAGAGCTGGCTAAATAATGTGGCAAGCAAAGGTACATTTTGTGGCGCGGTACATTTTGTGACATTATTACTTCATTATTTGGTCTTTTTTTTTTTTTTTACATATGTTAACTCTGTCTGGACAAAGGATCCATCACATTGATAACAGAAAGGGGGGAGCCGGAAGTTGCAGCCCGCAGCCCTAGCCACTCAATCTTGCCAAGTAGATTAAAAAAACATTCTTTATTAAATCATTGCAGCAAATAAGTGAACAGCGGGAGTCTGATATCCAGCAAATTGAATTAACGCCCACTGAAAAGAAGCAAGTGCGCCACAGGCCGCAACCTCGAGGCGGCCGGTTAGTGGAGCCTCGCGACTTATTCCGGAGGAGGCAGGGCCTTAAAGCGGCCATTGCTCTCTCTCCCTCCCCAACAACGAACCAATTACTGAGCCGACATAATCTAACTAGGCCCACAGACGTACAGGAGAATGTACATGTCTCTAAAATTAAAGCCTACACTTCGTGGTCTAGTACCGGCGAAAATTCCATTGCTCATTACGAAGGAACAAGATTTCACTCACGCAGGCTGGAAATGCGCACTCTCGTCGTGTGTGATTGAACTAGGCTCTCCAAGTCAGGTACCCTTCGCATATACAAGAGATAATGGCATAATAACCAATTCATTATTCCGGTCATGCCTGCACTTTGATGGATGGCATTTTACCTGATCACGAGTGCACATCAACGTAAAACAAGCACTCACCTGGACTTCCTCCGGCGGCGGTCGGCCACGAAATGGCCAAAACAAACATGGAGGACAAAAAAAAATAAACCCCGCCCACGGCCGCATGACGTTGTCAGAAGGGGCAGGATGACTAAAAATGGCCGGAACGCCCCCGAATCTGCTCCGCAATTGACGGACAGATCTCTGTTTCAATGGCTAGACTCCATTTATGGAGTCTAGCCAATGGAACAGAGGGGCGGATTCCCAGCCACACTGTAAGACATGAGTTTTCGCCTGCGCGAACTGCTTGCGCAGATCGCCAGGTCGAAACCTAAAAAGGAGCTAGTATTCTACTCTAACTAACACCTTTTCAAACTAAGGGGCTGTGAACATTCCCCTACCTTACCATACGGGACAGATGCTGTCAGGTTGAGATGGAACTCCCTTAACAGTCAGATGATATCCTGCTTAAACCCCATGGATCCCAGGACAGCCCAGAGCTGGTTTCTATTTACTCTGTCAAACCCTGAACTGAGATTCATGAAGGCTAGGTGGATTGATCCCTTCTTTCCCACAGTATACTTTGAGATGATCAAGTACAAGTTTAGCATTGGTCAGTTGTTCCTAGGCCAGCCATAAAACTATACTATATGTCAGATATGGTATTATGCTCCTAAGCCCAGTTGCATAATCAAGTTAAAACCACACATACTATTATTTCACCTCCGAGTTAACCAGCAAAATGGGTCTTCCCTACATTCCTTCTTGAACACCAGCACAGTCACGAGTAGGACCAAGAGTCTGGCAGCCCATGTATCACAGCCGCATTGAGATGCAAAACAAGCATTGGCATAGCCAATAGGTCTCGCTTGTGGGACCTTATAAGTATTCAGTTATGCAGCACAATATCCTTGGTGCTACATCAACTGTTGCATGGCTAAACACTTATAAGGTCCCAAAGGCGAGACCTATTGGCTATGCCAATGCTTGTTACACTTGTTAACACAGGTCTGGACACTGGCTGCACCTCATTAGTACCAGTTTAACACCTATATAAAGCAATGAGCAACAGAAAGATAATCAGTCATCCTTTGCAAAGGGCCTTCCACTGCGAGGCAAGAAATGTTGCTGCTTTTTTTAGCAACTTTTGAACCATTTGAGCTAGATTATGTTTTTGTTCATTCTTATCTACAGGCAATGCAGCAGATGAAGGATTACATGACGAATGCAGCAAATCTAAAATTGTGCGAAATATGCCACACAATCACATAATTCCAGTGGCGCAAAAGATCCATGAACAAAACTAATTTACTGCCTCATAGATTGCATGTAACAAGTAATAATCTGATAACTATTTACCTCTAAACTTGGACCCCAGAGTAGTGTGCTACTTGCCTTAAAACGCATCAATGCCTCATCGGGTTAGTAAGCACTATATGAAAACAATTTACAATTGCATGAAAAAATGTCACCATAATCTAAATATATACCGCAAAAGTGGATTGCACCACCAATTCCAAGTTCTAAAGTAATTAAGTTCATCCAATATTTGTATCACAAAATTTCTTTATTCTTCACTTCGAGATTTTCATTAAAACAGTCAAACAGCCAACGTTTTTCATCCAACTTCTGTGGACTTCCCCAGGGCTGCAGAACATACAAAACATATACCGTATAATACTACAAATAAAAGATTTGACAATAATACATAAAAACACCACAATGATTACACCCAAGATTTCCACATAGAAAATTCCACATATAAATATTCACATATAAAGAATCCACGTGTAAACATTCACATATAAAAATACACATGTAAAAGACAGGGACAGTCCCGGCGCTCGTCCAGTCAACATGAAATATTGTTGCACAACTAGATGTCATAATGACATAGTACAAAGGATAGACAAGAGAGAACCAGAGGGTACAGAGGGATATTTGTAAGAGAATGGATCATACTACACCGTGGCTAATCGGGGAAACTCAGATGCCCTGTGAGTATAGATAGTCCAGAGTAAGAGTGTTAGCAAGATAGTGTCCTCATTTACAAAGGTTCCCAGAGGTAAACGTCACCAAAATGACACACAGTATTATCTAGGTATGTTGTTCAATGATCGGTGATATTTAAAACAACACTGTAAGGTTCTGGTACCACAGTGTATGTCTTTCTTTGGAACTGATCCCTCCTGTATCCAGGGTAAGTTGAAGTATTATCGGCTCCTGTGCCTACAAAGTAGAGTTACAAGATATTAGAGGTTACAAACTCCTTGTCCAGACTGAAAGCACCCAGGAAACTAGGAGGGACTTTGAAATGTTTGTTAAAGACATGCTCTTGAATCAATATCCTCTAAAAAAAAGCCAGTTGCAGTTGCCCCCGAGTGATATTGCCCCACATGGCTTACGATGAAAACTTTAATATGGGTCCATAGCAGTAACAATGGGTGACTAACCCAGGGAAAGAAAACCCCTCTACAGCGTGTGTTAGTATCTGCGCCAGCAGTCCATCTAGATATCTTTAATCCTAGAGCCACCGTTAGTGTCAGTTTATTAGAAACAACAGCTCAAAGAAAGGCCACGTGTATGGCTAAAATGTTCAATCATGTTATGTCCCTTACTGAATTAAATAGTATCGGGACATACTTACACGACACTTTAGAAGAATGCCCAGAGTGTCGTATACTAGTGTCTGCACTCGCCTGGTAGATTCGGCAACATCCGCCCATTCCAAAATAGGGTGCTTTATTTAAAATAAAAAAAATAAAAAACTGCTCATGTTTCTCAAATAAAAGGGAAGCCGAGTGGCGTTTGCTAATATCTATCAATATGCAGTGCTTGTGCCTCTAAGTATAATCTCCAGTAGCCCGAGCCAATCCACATAATCAAAACTTAAGAGAAGCCACACTGTTGGCACCCGTTGAGCAAATATTTATCGATATGCAATATATGTGTCTCTAAGTATAACCACCACAGGAATGAGCCAAGTCATACAGTCTAAGTTGGAAAGATCCACAATGTTGGGGAAAGTGGAACAAATGTCTATAAAGATGCAATGTGCGTGTCTCGAAGTCCAAAGCTTTAAGTACAATCACCCGAGCCTGAGCTAATCCACGCAATCACAGTTTGGGTGAAGCCACAATGTTGGGGCCTGTAGGGCAAAAACACGGGTCCCCCCGGGCACCCCTTCCACGCATAAAGCGATCAGAAGTGCCTGAGTTACTACTCACCACGGCGCATCAAAGTTCAGACCGCCATGGTCCGCGTCCTTGTTCGTGTAACTTTTCCCGCAAAACTGCACTCGTCTAATTAAAAATGGAAGGCGTCTTCGGCGTGCAAGAGGCACGTCCGAATTCTTAAAGAGATACCTGCGAATTGTAATGTACCCAATATTTAGAGGCATGTCTACTAGTATAACAAGCGCGTGCACCTCACGCTGGCAGCAGGGGGAGGGGAGAGAGGAGGGGGCCTGCGCCTGTTTCCCTTGTGGGAGCGAGCAGGAACCATCTGTTAATTACAAACAGATGGTTTGAAAGCTCGCTCCCGCAAGGCAATCACCAAACGTGCACGCATTGCAATGCGTGCACGTTTTTGACTGCAAAACTGAATCGATTTCTAAAGGTCTTTTTCCTATGCAGCACATACGCACTGCGTAGGCGAGACCTAAAAATCAAAGGGGACAACAGCTCAACATTAGATTTAAACAAATCACCTGGACCCCCATCATAATCTGGGGCTTTATTGGTCGGTAGGACAATAATAGCTTTCCTCACCTCCTTCCACTCAAATCTAAAGTTTGACCGTTCAGCTGGGGAATAATATAAAGGTATATATTGAGGGGCGTCATAAATAGATTGAAAGTGCTTCACTCAAACATCTGCTCAAATATGCGAGGACAACTTAGGCCTTAGACTGAGGTGAAACAAGGGGTGATTGACAATGCTCCAAATCAAACAACCTTCTTTGTTTGTTTTTTTAAAACATTTTTTATTAGCATTTCGCAATTAATGTTAATTGGTACATTACAGTGGAAGTCAGTGGTGTACACATGTCGTTTTATTATAGTATACATGAGGTGAGTATTTTACATCCTCCACAATAAGTATATTTTGTATTTTAGACAAGACATCTATAGAGAGTGACATTACATCAAACCACTTTCTTGCTTTGTACATGGAAAAGTAAGCTCTTCCCTTGGCCTCCCTGTATAATTGCTTTTTTCTGTCCTTCAAGACTAGTTTATATTCAGTTTGAGACACAGAAACCAAAGTGGAGTCTCAGGGTCTTCTTTAATTCTTGGTGGGCTTTAGTAAAAGAGTGATCAAACCACCTTTTGGGAGTGGGGCACAGGGTGTTACCATTCCTGGTTAAAATAGAGTTGACTACGCTACTGATATGACTATAAGAGGACAAGATTAGATTATCGGAAGAGCATCATCAAGACAAACCACAAATTCATGTGCACATTTCTGCAATAACTCTGTGTAAAGTTGTTGTGACCAAATAATGGCTCCTTTTTTACTCTACGCCCTTGATCCTTCAATGACATTAAATATTTTGATCATGAACCCTGCTTCAAAAGCATCACTCAAATGCGGTTGTGACCGGGTTGTGAGCACTGCGTCCCTTCCCACAAAACCTGGAATTTCCTGAGTAATTGAAGCAGACTCGAAGTGACAAAGATAACATCTATAGCAAACAGTTTAACTCTCCCTATAAAAGTGGCATTACTCAGAGCGCCCAACAAATCCTGATGCAAATCCAATAAAATAAAAAAGGTTAAAATTAGCTAAAACAAAATTCAGCAAATCTCCTTGATTCAAATATCTAAAATGCTCTGAACTTGTATGATCGTACTTATTGGAATCGAAAATCGAAAAGCTATGACACAGATGCAAGTAAAAATCCCCTACCAGCATCATAGGAACAAAATCATTCCTGGAACTAAATACCTAATAAAAACCTTTAAGATCCAACAAGTGGACAACCAAATCTTGAGATAAATTTGAATTATACTTATTCAGTATTAACAAACTGCCCATCTTCTTGAACCTTAATATAACAGCTGCTACATTTCAAGAAATAGTATCCAAGATGTCAGGACGCAGGGCAAGTTTTTAAAATTCCTCGCTTTGCCCTCCCATGCGTCAAGGGTGTGGTGGAAACAAAACAAGGGCTATAACTTTCCAACGTCACACCCCACGTACTGGAGCGCTGGGCCTTGCAAAGTATTCTCTTAGTCAAGTTGTTAAATATTTTTCCCCATTGGTCGTATAGGCCTTTGATATCTGACATGAAACATTGAAAGGGAGAAAACATCCATACAATTTTAACTTGTGAAGCCAATGTAACTCCACAATCAATGTAACACCACAATAAGGATCAGGAATTGCTGAATATGATTGAAGAGTTTTATTTGGATAACCAATCAATCCAGAAATTATTCAAGCCAAGTGTACATTCATGTCAGTTGATTGAGGCACAATAGAATGCAATACAGAATTGTGGTAGTCACATTAAAACACAAGCAAATGAAAGTGAACAGGTGTTTCATAAAGAAACTTAATTTCGCTCTCCTAAACATAAGTCAAATAAAGGGTCATCTATCAAGGATCTCTAATTTGGTAACATAGAAGAAGGTTTCAGCATGATCAGATATCAGCAGAAGTCTAAAGAAAAAGGAAACAAGTGTTAAGCATTAAGCTTCACACTTTCAAGAATAGGGCAAGCAAAGAGGTCTGTACCTTTCTAAGTCTAAAAAGAATCTGCTGTGACTCTAACTGTGTGAACACCAACTTAAAAGTAACAGGAGATGCAGAAACGTCCTTATCTTCTTTCACACCACCAGGGACCAATCAGAATATTACTTTAGTGCATCTACAACATTACTCTGAATTCCCAATGCATCAAACTGAAACTGCGTTTCACAGCCTCAAATATCTTGCCATCCTAGTACATGATGAACAGAAAACGCCTTTCAACCATTGTTTCTCCACGTGTACTGCCCAGTCTCCCTCCAGGCCTCTCTATCAGCAGTCTACTTCAGACAAACCTTTCTCTAACTAACAAAATAATAAACCTGCAAGAAAAGTAAAATATGCTTTCAAGCAAAATGCATTTTAACTGAGGCCTGTAGTTCGGCTAACTTTGAATACATCATTATACATGCATAGCTTGAAAAATAATGGAAACATGAGTAAAAGAGTACATGTTTACATGAATGAATGAAATGGCTTTTATATAGCGCATGGCTACCCTGGAGCATCCCAGCGCTGACACAATAACTAGAAGCACAACACCTTAGGGGAAGAACCAGGTTTTTAGAAGGTGAGATGGTTGGGCTCCCTACAGAGGTACAGAGTGTCAAGTCTAGCGACGTTGTATGAAAACAGCCGCCCGCCACTTCTGGCTTTCTAAATCCTGGGAACAACTGCTACGTGGAGGTCATCAGAGCGAAGTTTTCTATTCACCCTGTAGGGGCAGGTCATGGCTTTATTGATGGGAGGTCCACTCCCTTGCAGAGACTTATGGGCAACACAGAGGGCCTTAAAGTTAATTCTCTCTTGCACCAGGAGCCAGTGGAGGGAGCATAGTGCAGGTCTTGCAGAGCAGCGATTTGTCAGCTGTCTCGCTGCACAATTTTGTACAACCTGCAGTTTAGCGACAACTGATTTCGGTGCCCCTAAGAGGGCATTGACATAGTCTATCCTTGAGAGAATTAATGCCTGGATCAGTAGTTTTTTTGCTGGGAAGGGTAAAAGGGGAGGATTTTACGAATCAGTCTAAGTAAGCCATAACATGAGGCAGCCGTCTTCCTAGCCTGTACTTTGAAAGTGAGGTCTTGGTCTAGCCAGATTCCCATACTTGCTATCTCTGTTTTTGAGACTGGCACCGGGCCCATACTAGACGGCCGCATTGTGCTTGCTTTAAAGCTTAGAGGGTTGCCAAGAATCATAAGCTCAGTTTTTTCACCATTAAGTTTTAGGTGAGACAGACTCATCCACTTGGCAACTTCCTCAAGGCAGGCATGGAGATTATTGCAGGACTGGTCGGGCAGATTCAATGCTATGACCAGCTGTGTGTTCTCGGAATATGTTACTATATGGATTTCGAAGGGGGATACAATATCCGCCAACGGGGCCATATAGATATTAAAACGAGTCGGACTCAGGGAAGAATCCTGAGGTACTCCGCACTGTAGAGGGATAGGATTTGGAGGTGATATCACCTTCAAAACCTGGAAGACTCTTTCTTCGAGGAAAGATTGCAGCCATAGTAGGGCTGTCCATTCACTCCCGCAGTCCTGAGGGGATGAACCTAGATACAATGGTTCACCGTATCGAAGGCTGCGCTCAAATTGAGGAGGATTATAGCTGATGACCCTAATGTGTCAAGAATCTTCCTAGATTCTTCCACCACTGCTATTAAGGCAGTGTCAGTGCCTTGACGAGGGCGGAAGCCCGTTTGGGAGGGGTGGAGCCAGTCATTGGATTCTAGGAACGCAGGGAGCGTATGGTTAACGCATTTCTCCACCATCTTGCTGATTCCAGGAAGGAGCAAAATGGGGCGATAATTGCCCAAATCGGCTGGATCCCGGTTAGATTTTTTTAGCAGCGCCTTTGCCAGAGCCCTTTTCCAATCAGGAGGGATCGACACCGTGGACAGTGAAGCATTAATCAGGCAAGTGGCAATGGGGCAATTATGGGTGCAACCAGTTTCAGGATACTTGGAGGTGCAGGTTCTAATGGCGACCCACTTTTTACTGATGACAGGATGGCTGAAAATGCTTCCTGTGTCATTGAGATAAAGGTATCCAATTGATGTTTAGTTATATGCCCACCTGCATTTGTATCATCCATTGAAATGTCGCTGCCTTTTTGGGGGAGATGCTTGAGGATGTTTTGTACTTTAGTGGCAAAAGATACCGCATGAGGGCCCGGGACTTTGAGTAGCTTTTTGGCAATGAGGAAGGTTTCTGTAGCGGAATTAGCGGCTGACATGATCTTTTCCTCAAAAAAAGTGGCTTGGGCTGTTTTTATTTCTGCCTTATACCGCCCAATAGCTGCCCTATATTCCAATTTCTACCTGGGTGAGAAATCTTTCCTCCAGACCCTTTCCAATGTTTTACATTGCTGTTTTAAGATACGTAGCTTAGCTGAGAAGCAAGCGGTCTAGTTTGCTCCGGCTTTCTTCTGAATTGATATTTTAGGGAGAACCAGGTTGAATGATCCCTCAATCCAGCTGCAGAAGTTTTTGTTGGCTGCAGCTGGATTAGGATCAGGCTTTGGTCTAGTTTTTTCGAGTTCTTGAGTCAACGTTTCCAGGTAGAGTTTGGGCCAGGGACAGATTCGGGTTCTCAGTGACTGAGTGTGTGGTACAGTGCTTGGTGGCGACCAAAGAAAGGGAATTAAAAAATGGTCCGACCACGGAAGGGGGATGGGCTCTTTCCCCTTTAGGTCTACCAGATTAGAAAAAATAGGGTAGAGGAGGTGCCCTTTGACATGGGTTGCTTTCGGGACCTTCTGGGGCAGTTGATAGGCCCGAGGTCTTGAGCTAGTTCAATTGCGGCTATCGCTGAGGGATAATCGAAATGCAAATTAAAATCTCCTAGGAGATTAAAATTAGCAGCAACACTGGCAAGATTGACAACAGTTTCTAGCATGGATTTACAAAATTGTCCAGTTGCCCCTGGAGGGCGGTAGATAAGAATGCCTGAGAGGGAGAGAGTGGGGGTAAATTCTATTGAGAAGTGGGCGTTCTCGCAGTCAGATAATAGGCTACCTGACAGGCGACAAGTCAAATAGTCTTTATAAATAATATCGATACCATCGCCCTTGCCTGTTGCTCTGTCCACCCTCTGAATCGAACATCCCGATGGGTGTGCTTGGACTATATCTGGCTCTGAGCTGGTATTGAGCCAGGTTTCTGTAAGGAACAAGATTTCTAGGTCTGAGTTTTTTAGGAACATGGAGATTTCCACCATGTGTTTGGGTAAAGATCTACAGTTAAGTAGAAATAATTTGTATAATTTCCCGAGGGGTGGAGGGGGAACAACAAGTGTAGAAAGTTCAACCCAACAGTGCAGACACCTGTCCTGGAGCGTCTCCATCGAGATTGAATGTGCGCATCTGGGCCCTGGGATTCTATTTAACTGTTTGAGCTGCAAGCTAGTATAATCAAAATAATCTGGGGAAAGGGAGGCAGGGGGTCTGGCTCCTGGCCCCGTTCGGGCGCAGACGGACTTGCCTTCAGTGCGCCAGTGGCGCGCATGCTGCACGCATCCGCTGCGCGGTCAAGTCATCTGGCGCTTTTATCGCATCAGTCGTGCGTCGGGTTCCAGCTGCTAGAGGACTGACCCGGTGCCTAAGTGCGTGTGCTGGTGAGAATGGATCCCCGACTACCCGAGAGCATTGAACACAGCTCTCCCCGTAGCCTCAGAGATACTTGATAGCAGCAGTGTTTTAAAATCAAGTAACACATATTAAAAATAGCACCAGTATGTTGAAAAACAGTAGCAGCAATGGTTATGTTAAAAACAAAGGATAACAGACCAAATAGCAAACGGGCTTCCACAAGGGTAAATGCTTCTAATTACCGTAAATACATCCGTAATTCGTAATCCGTACATACGTAAATATATCTTGAAGTGTAAGTGTAAAACATGAATAAAGAATACCTGATTTCATTTTTAGACTGAACATTAGCGCACACATATATATGTTCTAGTATCTACAGTAAATACATTTTATTAATGCCGCTCGCTGCCGTGTTAAAGGACTTACCTTCCCTGTGCCTTCTTTGTGCTTATTTTAAAACCGGACCAGGAAAAGCGGAATATCCATTTCCACTGCCTCGGGGATATTATCAGCTGAACATTGACTGAGGGCGAAATCAGGAACTGTGCTTCACCGCGGCCGGGACTGCGAGGACCAGCCTGCACAGCGATATCATCTCCGCTGCAGCTGGGTCCTCTTCCCGCCCCCTCCCTCCTGCACTTCAAAACGGCTCGCGGGAGCCGCTCGCAGCCGTGTGAAAGGACTTGCCTTCCCTGTGCCTTCTCTGTGCTTATTTTAAAACCGGACCAGGAAAAGCGGAATATCCATTTCCATGTCTCGGGGATATTATCAGCTGAACATTGACTGAGGGCGAAATCAGGAACTGTGCTTCACAGCGGCCGGGACTGCGAGGACCAGCCTGCACAGCGATATCATCTCCGCTGCAGCTGGGTCCTCTTCCCGCCCCCCTCCCTTTTTTTTTCTCTCACTTTAAATCAACAGTGACTCAAGCGCATCGCGGGACGTGTGCGGGACTTAGCTCGGGGCTAAGCCCGGGCAAAGGGCGGGCCCTCTGAGGCCCTCCGAGACCTGTAGAGCCTGGACTGGGCCCGGACCCCTGTTCTTTTCCATCTGTTCCCCCACCCCGCTGTTGTGCTAGTCTATTGCTACGGATCTCTACTGGTACTATTTTATTTTTTCTTACCATTACTCCTTTGCGCATTAAGTTCGGATTATTTCGTGATATATATTATTGCTAGGTACTGTTAATTGCAACTGCATTTGATATTAATTCGATTCCATTTTTGTACCGTCTCCTGTTAGAATTGCTAAAATCATGTCTACCCGGGAAACTCGCAGTCAAACTGCGGCAAGCTCCAAAACCAAAAAAATAACAGGTACTTTGGATAATTTCATTCTTCGTACTAATTCTTTAATCGATCAGGAAATAATCCTCATGGAAAGGAGGGTTTCGTTGGACCTCGCCCAAGCAAAAAGGTCCTCATTATGCAATATAGCCCTAGCGCGTTCACCGTCCAAAAGTCCAAGCAGCTCCGACTCTCATCCTATACAGTCAGATGCCAGGCCCCACACTCCAACTAGTACCCAATTATCCCCCGTTGACCCTCCACCCGTGACTGCACCAATCTCGACTCCCCTTTTGGTTAACAATCTACTATCGATACCAGTTGTAGTTCATCATGAGACTAATCGATCCCAAGGGGGTAGTTTGGTTGGTGCAATCCCAAAAACAAACCAAACAATCCACAAGGCCAATACTGCCAACCCTGTCTCTCAAGAGATGCCGGGACATAACAATGATATGGCAGGTGCAAGTGGCTCCATCGAAGAAGGGAGGGACCATTTGGGTACCAACGACAATGCAGGGACTGATAAGGTTGAACGTGCATCCCACCCCCTACCATTGGGTATTCCAGACGACACAATCTCTAATAGTAGTCTGGTTAGCATCCCCGATGATAGTAGTTGTGACAAATCCTCAGTGGATCTAGAGAATAGGAATGCTTTATTTTTTAACTCCTTATCTGACCTTTTCAAGTCCTTACTTTTGCCCCTGGAAACTAGGCTGCAGGGCATTGAACACCAGCTTGAGGCCCTTCTTCTGGTACAACAACCTAAGGAAAATAATCATGTCCATAGGGCCCCCACTGTACCACCTCCTGCTCATAGTCTTTCGACCAACTCCAAGAAGCATCCTGCAGGGGACATTCCCAACCTTAAGATCCGCCCTGCCAAACAACCTATCTCTAGGGGTAATAAAATTTCTACGAACCAGCCAACTACTGTTGCACCCACTAACCCTCAGAGTACAACTGACTCTATTATTCCAGCCCCCAAACCCTCCCTACCCCACCCTGAGAAGCCAAATCCACGCCGGAACATCAGTTTACCACCAGACGCCTGTCCATATGTGATAGTCTTGACAGGCGTCCCTGAACTTGCCCCGGCCATTTCTGAACCATTCTGGGCACTCAAAAATAAAATTTGTGATTGGTTAGACAGAAACCATCCTTCCCCACCCGGAATAAATAATAAAATGCTTATGGTGGAGAGAGCCCCTTGGGTAGGTGAAAAAAGGAAAAACCTAAAGGGAGATTGTGTTGTTGTCACATTTGAGGACCCGCGAATGGTGGAGTACATTTGTTCTGGTCCCCCATGTGACAACAACACCACGATTTTGGTTAAACCTCTATCATACTTCTACATGTCCACGGAACACCATGACAACAGATGGAGTTGGTTGAGGTCTTCCAATAGTGGGAGAGGGAGGAATGCGCGGGAGCTTCCAAACCATCAGATTTCCACCAAGTGGGGTGGGAATGACGAGGAAGGTTGGAACTTAGTACGAAGAAGAGCAGGGAGATCCTTCTTGGGTGGTCATCAGTCCAATGGGGATTGGTCAGGCCCTCAGCTTAATTATCCTTTATTTCCCTGCTACAATCATTACAGTGGACTGGAAGGGGTGGACTGACTCCCAATCCAGTCCCCAGGTCAATCTGGTATCAGAGCGGTGCCTGCTTCCCCGGGGGTACGAACTAACATTAGTAGGGATGGTTTAACCAGTTTAGGTACCACCAGTCCAGGCAGATGAGATAGGGAATTTAGTACACCAATCACACTGAATGAACTATCTGCAGCCCCTACCTCTATTAATATCCTATCCTGGAACATAGCAGGTTTAAAAAAAATCTGGATAATCCTGATTGGAATGATTTTATAAACACTTTCCATATATGCATGTTCCGAGAAACTTGGTGTCCCCTGCCACAATATAAAAATGGGTACTCAACCTACTTTATTCCCGCAGTCATGACTGGGAAAGGTCGACCCTCTGGTGGCCTTCATATCTGGGTAAAGATAGATCTGAACTGCGCTACCACTTTCCATAATACAAACTCTAATGACCTTCTGCATATTTCCATAAAAAGCCCATCCGGGAGTATTATACTAGAACTTTTCTGTGTATACGCAAGAGGTTTACAGGGTGGCCAAGTTTCGCCTACACTAGAGTTGCTAGATAGGAAGTTATCATCCCTCCCTCCAAGATCTAAAATATTAGTGGGGGGGATTTTAACTGTACCTTTGAACCCCTGGATGAAGAAGAGACATTAGGTTTTCCCGAGGATTGGAGACAGATTATACCATCTCTAGCCCTTGCTCCTATCAAGAAATGGACTGCCAGAGCAATCCAGTTAAACGCCCTGGTCTTAGAACATAACCTACGGGCCTTGAATGGGCGAACTGTCTCCGATCGTGATGGAGCAATGACCTTTAATAGGTTAGGTTGCCCTTCCCGGATTGACTATATCCTTTTGGACATTCAGTCATGGGCCAATCTTGTTGACATGAAGGTTAGGCAATCAACCGATAGTGACCACAATCCACTATGTATGGAAATGCACTGGGTAAATGGGATCAGCAAAAGTGGAAAGCCAGAGTTGATCACTAAAGAGGTCTTCCCCTCAAACTGTAATCGTAAGCTTAAGTGGAATGTAGTTAGGTGCGAAGAGGGGAAACTTAATAGTATTAAAGAGCTAGTTTTGGCTGAAACTCGTGGCTTGGCATCTGTTGCTCTAGCAGCTCCCCATCCTTCAGGACCAAACTTACCAGCTGTGTATAAGACCTTTACAGACAAAATAGGGAAGTTTTTCTCCAAAAAACCCCAGGGGATGTCATCGACACACCAAAAACCTAATAAGGGCAACCCCTGGTATACGGCGAACTGTAGGAATAAGAGGAAAGCAATCACGCTGGCCATAAAAAGTAAAGACCCCATAGCAGTGAGAATAGCTAGACTAGATTATCATAAAAGCATAACGGTAGCCAAGAAGGATTGGGAGGAGGAGCACTGGCAGGAGCTCAAGGCTGCAGCCTGTGGGAAAAATTCCATTCTTTTTTGGAAATTGATAAATACTCTTGATAGAAGAGGGGCGGAGCAGATTTTAAATCACATAACTGAGCACCAATGGTTCTCCCATTTTTTTAATTTGTATTGCGAGGTCAATGTTGAGGGCCAGTTGAAATCCCCAGATACGGCTATTGAGAGTGAGTCTGGTGTAGAGTTAGGCACCAATGATGAGTCTTTTTCACCTCGAGAAGTTCAGGATGCCATCCTTAAAATAATTCCGGGAAAGGCGGCTGGCCCAGATGGCCTGCCGGGGGACCTATTATTGCATGACCCTAAATTATGGGCCGACCTCATAGCCAGCTTAATGAATTTAATCCAGTCCGGTCACCCTGTTCCCGAATCCTGGAAAGGTGCAGAGGTCATTACCATATTTAAGAAAGGTGATAGAGAGGACCCTGCCAACTGCAGACCTATTAGTCTAATTGATACCATCCAGAAAGTAGTTGGCAGGGTCATCATAAACCGGACTGAGATATGGTTAATGGAAGAGGACATCTTGACCTACTTCCAGGCGGGGATAAGGCGCAATGTAGGCGCCATGGATCAGGTTTTCCGGTTCTGTGCAGTCTATTGGAAGTCAGTGTCTATTACCAGGGATAGTTTATACCTGGCTTTCATAGACTTGAAAACAGCTTTCGATGTCATCCCACGTGTTAAACTCTGGGAGGTCCTCATGGATATGGGGTTTCCTAGTTATTTGTTGCAGTTTATTATTAAACTCCATGAAGAAAACTATGCTAGGATTCGATGGGGGAATCAGGGCCAATTGACCAGGAGGGTTCCAGTCAGTAGAGGGGTGCGGCAGGGATGTGTGATGGCCCCGACCTTGTTTTCTCTCTTTATAAATGGGGTGGTGGACCATTTGAGGGAAGACCCAGCGGATGCCCCTGTCCTTGCCGGGGAGAAAACACCCACACTCCTCTTTGCTGACGACACCCTCTTGATGTCCAAAACCCCCAAGGGCCTGCAAAAACTGCTTGATCGGTTTAATGTCTTTTGCAAAGACCGTGGGTTAACGGTGAACACTACGAAAACGAAGTTGATGGTTATGTCTGCCAAAAGAAAGTATAGGAAGGCTTCTCTTTCATTGAATGGGTCCCCCTTAGAGGTAGTGGATGAATTTGATTATTTAGGGGTTAGGCTCAGTAAGAATATGAGCTGGGAATCCCATTTGTGTAAAATGGTTTTAAATCTTAAAAGGGTCTCTGGTGCAATACTAAAGAATCAGCGACTTTCAATTAGTAGACCAATAGCCCCCGCCCTGGCAGTCTATGAGGGGAAAGCATTAGCTTCTGCTGTCTACGGATCCGAATTATGGGTTGCCGAGAACACTAAGGCATTGGTAGTGACAGAGAACAAGTTTATGAGAGACATGGTCTCGCTCCCTCTCTCTACCCCCCTAAAACCATTATTTCTTGACATGGGCAAAAGATCGATCGCTGAAATAGTTCAACTCCGACCATTGCTATTCTGGGTGTGCCTTAGAAGGACCCCGGAATTAGCGAAATATCCTCTAGTGTTGGACGAGCTAATTAGTCTGAATGTTTCAAACAAATTAAAGTGGCTAAACAATTTAAAGAAGCTTGTGGTATCTATAGGCTTGAGTGGCTCCTGGGCCTCCCAATCCCCCCCACCCAAACAAACAGTAAAAAAATTATATTGGGAGTGCGTAGAGGCCAAGGATCTGCATAACCCAAACTGGGGTCCCCTAACGAACACATTTTTTGAACACAAGCTCCTTGTAAAGTTAGAGCCATTTCTGGATTTTATTCAGACCCCTCGAGACAAAACCCTGCTTCTGAAATTAAGATATGGCACCCTTCCACTCAAAAATTTCATGGAGGGTTGGAAGGATAGGAGGGAAGATGATTTAAAATGCCCAGGTTGCCCATGTCCGGAAGAATCTCTAGGCCATTTTTTCTTTGCATGTAAAGCATACAAGCAGGCTAGAGTTAGATGGTTGAAGCCAGTCTGCAAAGTGTTAGGAGTTAGGGACCATAGATCAGCTCTCCGTATTATTTTAACTAACACTACCTCTATGTTTATTATCTGCGGGGTTGCCAAATTCTTGGCTAGCGCCTGGATTATTCGGTCAAAATTGTTGTCCCACCCATGTACAGATCACCCTTTAGTATGAATTTTAATTACGATACTTTCCCCCCAGCTCTTAAATGTTTGTATTGATGTCATGTTTTTAGGAGGAATTGTAATACTCGATAAACTTTTTTATGTACCATTTATGTTTGTACTTTTATGATATATGTATCGAATAAAGTATTACAACAACAACGGTTCAAACACGTTAATGAAGGTAAGGCACACAGTGAATATAATGTAACATGCACATATATAACTGCATTTCTGTGACGTGCAAGAGTATAGTATAAACTGCGCTGTTCCAATTCCTCCTCTGATGGCAATGTTAGCCATCGTAATCAACAAATGAATTTATCAGATGAGACAAAAGCAAAATGCTCAGGTTTTCAGCATTTTCCATCTACAATCTTCCAAGTATTTTATTTTATCATAAAATCTGCACTGACTCTTCTCTAGTTCATATCTTCCCTCTTTCTTTTTATTTCTCTCCTTTCCTGTGCCTCTCTTTTTGCCTTCATACACTAGTACCACTTAAAGATTAAAAACAGACATATTGCACTAAGGACAATTATCACAAGGGGTCTCAAAATTGGAAGTAAATATTCCACTCCCACGGTTTGCAAACCATTTGCCTACTTCAGCGAATTCATTGCCAATCGCTGTCCAAACACCTGTAGCTTCTAACTCCTTTATATCTCCCTTTGTACCTGTAATATTCTTAATGTATTTCGTAACCTCCTCAGGTATGCAGGTGAGGCATTTCTGAACCTTCAACATCCTACAGACTTAGCCCTCCTTTGTGAGAAGGATGTCAAATTCAAGGTGATTCTGCATTACCATAGGCCTTACAGCTATCATTTCAATGTCCACCGCTAACAGTGCATGTGCAGTACTAGTAGATAACTTATCAACTATAGTGGACAACTTTCTAATTTTGAAATAATTCAAAACTACTCCTACAGAAGGAATCAATACACCAAATATGTCTCCAACTATTTTAGAACCACTACTCCTTCTTTTTGTTCTAACTGGTGATCCCCATACAGGATCATCTAAATGTTCTACATAAAAGATCTTCGGCAAGACTACTGCCAAGTAACGTGCCATACCAGTCTTGGGGCAATACAAAAGTACAGGGTATCCGCAAACATAAAAAACTCTGGGAATGACAGGATCCTGACCTTCCATGAATAATAATCAATTTTCCTCACATTCAAAAATGTGATCACAATCAATCTTTCCCATACATTTTGTGTCAACTACATATAGATATATATAGAAATGGAGGAATTGGGCCTGCACACAAAGCACATAAAGTTCAAAGTCGGTGCGCACCCATTCCTCCCTGGGACAGTGGGTACGTTAACAGTTCCCAGCTCACACAGGGCTTTCTACCAGCCCACACCAAGGCAATTACAATAAAACGCAGGGAATTAAAAAACGCTTTGGTTAAAGGTATGGGTATATTTATGAAAAGGTATAAAAATTTAGGAAGAACTATCATCTTAGTGATAGCTATTCTACCAGCCAGTGACAGAGGCAGGGCAGCCCAAAATTTCAATTTTTGTTCCAGCCAATCTAGTAATTTGCCAAAGTTCATTTGCCATATTTCCTGCAGGTCTCTGCTCAGTGCCATCAGCCCATTTAAGCGGGAATTCCAAGTCGGTCTCCAATGAAGCATCAGTCAAGGGTAAAATAGAGGATTTTGACCAGTTAATCTGTATGCCAGACATCCCCCCGTAACGAAGAACTTCCCTCAGCACGGAGTTAAAGTTGTCATCGGATTCGCAAATGTATAATGTTATATCATCTGTATACATTGATATTATAAGACTCCTATCTGTGAATCCTAAGCCCTGTGTGGTGTGGTGCTAACGAATTCTGGCCACTAAGGGATCCATTGCCACTGCAAACAGCAGTGGCAAGAGCGGGCATCCTTGCCTTGTTCCACAGGTGATATTGAATGGGTTCGATATTAGGTTATTTGCTCTGAGTCGGGCTGTGAGTCTAGTGTAGAGCAGACCTATTCGTTTGATGAAATAGGGACTGTATCCCAATCTAAGTAAGACAGTAAATACAAACGGCCACTCCGAGGAGTCAAACGCCTTAGTCGCATCAAGAAACACTGCAACAGCAGGCAGTTGGGGGTCTATTTGGTGTACCGGAGCGAAAAAGGTGCTCAGATTGTGGGCCATCAACCTACCCGGAAAAAACCCTGACTGGTCTGGCCTGGCAATGAGTGGTAACAGCAGTTGTAATCTATTTGCTATTAGCTTCGCTAGGATCTTTGCATCCACATTGATTAACAACAGGGGTCTATACGAATCACACAGGTTAGGGCCTTGTCTGGTTTTAAAAGAGAGATGATTGCATCCTCGCACATGGTCAGGGGTAGGGTCCCTATCCCCAATGACTTTTGATATACATCCAGCAGCCGAGGCGCCAGCTCCTCCGCATAAGTTTTATAAAATGAGATGGTCAGACCATCTAAACCTGGCGCTTTTGTCCCAGGTAATGTCTGGTGTTACGTCTGCTGTTGTAAAAGCTACGTCCAAGTAAGCTCTATGGGCATCACTCAGCCAAAGTAGTTCAATTGCTTTGAAATATTCATCAAGGTCAGGGTGGGGTGCGCTCTGCGTTGCTGTATAGAGTGTGGCATTGTATTTATTGCGATGTGTGTGTGTAGCCTCTTGGCCTCTAATAGGAGAAGCGTCCTCTTCTAATAACTCAGCTATTAAGGCCAGAGAGGTGCTCTGTCTAAGTGCATTAGCAAGGGTTTAGCTAGGTCAATTGCCCTCCCCATAGCTGCATGTTCTAGAGTTCCTCCCTAAAAACGGGTCTCCCTCTCAGCCTCTTCCTCAAATTCAGAGATTTTCCCCCTCATTGTGGCTAAAAGCTTAGGCTCCCCAGTCTGAAAGAACAGCAGTTCCGCTGATTTAATTTCCTGCTCAAGTTTAACTATCGTATAGAGTTCAACACCCCTCATTGTTTGGAGATGCAAGCCCCATGGATCACTACCTTGAACGCCTCCCACAATGTCGAAGAGGAGTCCACAAACCTTCATTATTAGAGAAGTATTGTGTAATATCAGTTCTAATCTCTTCTCTAAATGCAGTATCAAGGAGCGCGTGTGGTGGCAGATGCCAACTGAATGTGCGGGGTAATGTTTGTGCTATCTTCCAGCGTAGAACCGCCGTGGCGTGGTCTGATAGAATGCGTGCGAGGTGTAGCGTGTCTATGGTCCATTACGCAATATCGCATTTGACTACCCAGTAGTCTATCCTGGACCATGCATTATTGTGTGAGGTGATAGATGTTCCCTCCCTCATGGTTGGATTCCTGCTACGCCAAATATCTGTAAGGTCATGCTCAAGAATAATATTTTTTAGTTGCAGAGTTGTCCTAAAGTGTATATTGCGAGCTGCACCCACTCTGTCCTTTTCATTATTACGGGTGACATTAAAATCCCCGCCCCAGATGATTGTGTCTCCACCCAATGCTGCTATCTTAGCCCACACAGCGAGAAAGAATTGTGGGTCATTCACATTCGGGCCATATATTGCCACTGGGGTAACCTTAGTTGTCATAAGAGTGCCCGCCAAAATGATATATCGTCCCTCAGGGTCAGTCTAAATATGTTTGGTAGACCAACCAATGCCTCGTCTAATTAATATCGAGACACCTCTGGCATGATTGGAATATGGGGCCGAGTGTCTTTCCCCCCCAATATCTTTTCTTTAATTTAGAGTCAGTTTCATATTTCAGGTGAGTTTCCTGGAGGAAGCATACGTCTATGCGGTGCCTACTCAAGTAAGTGTGTACCAGTCTTGCTATTTTTTTAAATCATTATGTCCGCTGATTTACGATTTCCCTCTTCTTATAGATTTGCTTATTTCTCCAAATGTAATTGAGCTATTAACAGCTACCCATTGGATATCGGGGATCTTACTTGGAAGGTCAAGTCCCAGCCAATCTTCCACATCCTCAGCCCTAGTATTCAGATCTTCAGATTCAGTGAACTATTGACACATTTAGGCCCTGTTTAAAATGTAGAAACTAAATTGTTTTCCTAAAATAGTTGTTTTAGGTGTGGGCTTGAATTTTGTGGAATGTTTCATAGTGAACTCATGCTTTTTCAAAAATGTATCTGGTTTGCAGGGTTGAACTCAAGACCACTGACCGGGCAACAAGGACGGGGACTTTCTGGAGAGTCTGTAAACTATCAAGTTCACTGACAATTTGTTAAGTTAAAGAATGTGCTGAGCTTTGCAATGACTGAAAGTTTATATAACCTTTCCTCACATCAAAATGTGCCTTTTCCTCAGCAAGAAGAGGCAGACCCATCCCAAGGACTGATTCGAGCACCATCTTCTGTTGCGACAGAGGAGGAAAAAATAGTTTGCTTTGGGTGGAGTGATGAAGTGGAGAAGTCGCCCAATAATTAAACTGTATGGGTGTTCTTCACCAGGAGAGAATAAACTCATAATGAGCAGGGTCACCTGCACATTTTGGGCCTGATTACATTGTCGGTCGAACTTGCATCCAACCGACAACATAGTGGAAACAGACCACCCGACAAGGAGCTAGCGGTTCTGCTTCCACAATTAGGATGAAACCGCTTTTACGGTGGTTGCGAAGTGTCTATTTTCTATTGGGGCTTGTGCTGCGGGTTGCAGCACCAGCCACAATAGAAAATAGACACTTTTCAAATATCTTTCCACTGTGTGGCAGTCACCATGCGGTACCTGCCACACAGTGCAGGTATGTTTAGGGGGCACCACAGTTGCCCCCCAGACCTCAAATCCTAGGCTGTGGGGAACGGGGGCCCTTCTAGGGGCCCCCAAAGACACTTTATGATAGGCTATGCATATCAGAAAGGTCGACATGGACAGACTGTCGGAAACCGACATTGTAATCCTGACGACGGAGTCAAGCCTGGCTCCTCCGTCATAATGGGATTATAAATTGTTCCGATACTCTGACGAGCTCCTTGAGCCCTTTGGAAGCAGAGCGGAATCTCCCCCCAGGTTTCCTTCTGACCACCAGTATCATGATACGGCAGTCAGAGGAAAACCTTCGAAGTATGGCGGAAAGCCTCCGACAAGCTGTCGGACGACTTTCTGCCCTCTATCGAAATCGGGCCCTTTGTGATGAGAAGATAATTAGGGGCAAAGAGGACTCTATTGCGCTGGGACTTCAACAATGACACAGCACCTCAAGCCAAGGCTTGAGAAAAAGAATGTGAAGTTCCAGTAAAAGCAGGAGCTAAAAATGTCCACAAGAGCGCTCAAATTTCTTCTGAGCATCTCTTCACTCTATTACATTGAGTGCAAAATCAACATCTGTAGTAGGGATAAGAATCCCAGGATTGAGAATGAAATGATGGAAGAACGTTATAGAAAATGCCATCATTAAGGAAAAATAGCGTAAAGTAGATGTCCACACGTATGAGTATAAAGCAAGATACTTTATTCCAGATTGAAACACCAACTGTAATGAGCAGTAAAAGCTGCTTCATGCCTGGTTCCTTCCTTCAAGCAACTCCACTCAAAGTTCCACGATCCACAGGGGTCTAGAACATTAAGAGGAGCGCGCTCCAAGGAATGTAACATTCAGGTAAAATACAAATGAAAACAAAAATAAACAGACAATTACCTTTGCAAAAACATGCCTCATAGGTTAATTACAAGTTAGTCACTGTGACTAACTAGTTTGCCAGTTACTAACAAAGTTGAAAAAACAGTAAAAACACAGAAACATAGAATCCCAAAATGAAAACTTAAAAACCCCAAAGCAAAAAAAGTGGTTCTTTTAAGAACTACCCAAAAAAAGAAGCTTGGCTGTATTACCTCCTACTTCCAGCAAGACCCAAGTGGTCAGTTGGCTGCTGGGAATATAGGTCCTGATTATAAGTTTGGCACAGCGGCGCCGGTGCAATGCCGCTTCTGCTGCACCAAAGCTGTGCAAGCACCGCCGACCGTATTACGAATTAAAAAATGGCAACTCGTAATACAGTTGGCAATCCTTTGGCGGTTATTTGAAAACAGGCACCCCAATGGGAAAGGCCAAAAATCCCCAGCACAGTATGGACAGTGACGTCCATCCCTTGATGGAACTGGAGGAAATACAGACAGGGGGCACATGTTGTGCCCCCCTGAATGTATCCTCATGGCGTTGGGGACATAGGGGCCATGTAGCGCCTCCTTTGTTCATGAACCGCCAGCTTTTTCATGGAGGGGTTCTGGCCTGAAAAGTCTGGCAGTGCAAGAACTCAAAATATGCTGAGCGGGATTGCGCCAGTCCCTGCTCAGCATAATGTGTTGTGGCGTTCCTGCGCCGCTACCAGGGGAAGACTGTTCCATGTCACAGCAAGCGGTCCACCACCGATAAGACTTTGTAAGTCGTAATCGGCAAAACTGTGGACCGTCACTCCTGCGCCACCGCAAGTCTGGCAGTCATGAGACAGCCAGACTTGTATTCAGGCCCAAAGGGAAGACTATATGAGATGAGTTACTTCGCACTGACGGAGGAGCTTTTTGTGAGCTTGTTTCAAATCTACATTCTGGTCACGTTTGAAACAGAACGAGGGATGCAACAAGCATGAATTTATATTGCTCCAATAATTAAAAATAGTGTGGCTCAGATTAGTCACGGAGCATTATCTTGCTCAGTTTTTAGGTCTTACCTAGCGACGCAGCGCATGCGCTGCTCGCCTTGGCGAGATCTATTGTTGTGGATTTTGCTTCCGAAGAGGGACAGGAGAGGTGCACTTGCCCCGACAGCCGATGTGCACGCTCACGGCGTCACTTCTCTGGCGATCTCAGCTTACGCCCGGACAGCAGATGTGCACGCCACGGTGTCTCTTCTCTGGCGATCTCAGCTTTCACTTTCGGGCGCTCCCAATGCGCTTTCACTTTTGCGCGCTCAAACAATGACCCCATCTGCACTCGTGACGCAAAGTGTTGCCTGTGTAACCAAGGACGCTTTCAGGTTTGTTCATTATCGGCGTGGGAAAGCAGGACTCTCGATGGACTCGTTTGTGACAGTATGGTGGCCTCTAAAAAGGCAGGGTGGTGCCTCTGGTTACAGAAAGGTCGCCACCCCTTGTTTTACGGATTATTGTGGCCAGTTGGGATGATAAAATGCTTTCCACAACAGCTAAACGGAGCTGGCTCGTACCAAAACAACAACATCGACGTTTTATTGAATAGATTTCAAAAACTCACTGGTCTCGTACATAAGGCAAGCAGGTTTCATTATTCAACTTAAAGGCACATATGTAATCGATCTCGAAAGGGTAGAAGCCGAGCCAACATTGTTCCCACTTGGACCGGTACCTTTAAACCTGCACAGAACTCTGTGGCGTACAGCTTGTGCTGTGGGCAGTGTCTTACCAGCTTCCAATATTCGATTGCACATTTTCAATGAATACTGATTTAGAGGGATTATAACCTGTTATATTCATCTAGCGTTTACTACCACAGTGCCATTTCTAAGTACTGTAAATTACCCGTGTTTATCCTCAAATATAATATAGCTTGATTTATCGACCCAGAAGCATGAGAAACTGATTTGGCTTTGCTGGGTTTCCACCTCAAGACGTTAGCATTAACCAACTACTTCACTGATTTGTTTAATATATTGAAAATTACCACCAGCACTGCCTGTACATGTGGCATTGTCTGACGTTGCTTTAATTTGGTGGATGTTTGATGTTGAAAACTGTGTGAAAGTAAAGCTCAAGGAGACACCCTCCCATCACCCGCAGATTCATAGCTAGGTGCAGGGGTACCGGTGCTCACAGCCTTGACAAGTCCATAGACTCCTGGTAATTCCTGTAGTTTATTATCCCAGCATCAGTCCATGGGGCCATTCACGTTGCTTGCACCAGGGCCCATGGTATCCTTGCTTCAGTACTGCCAGCCTGACCGCCACACATCTCTCTGGGCAGGCCTGACTTAGATAAGTCGGGTACCCATTGTCCAGCACGCCCTTACCCATCATCCTGCTGCCAGTCAGGATTGCCGCTGCTCATCCACCGCCGAAGAATGTTCGATGCCGGAGCTGGGAACTGCATGGATTTTCTGGAATGAGTCGAAGATACCAGCACCTCCTCTAAGCCACAAAAGAGCAAACCCAGCGCAGGTGCTCCTGTGACTGCAGCGTGCCCCTAGGGCTTAGGCAGCATGCGGTATGCACTTGTAAAGTCGTAGCCTGGGTGGAATCCGGCATTGCAGTGGGTCGCATTGTGTGATCTGGTGCCAATCCCTCGAATGGAGGAGCACTTACAACTATGCAAAACAGTTTAAAAGGAAACCAATGGACTTCATTGCAAGGGTTAGCACTTTCTGTGTGTTTTGTCAGGAGGAGTGCTTGAACTGTTTTGCAGGACACTTTTCTTTTACTGATGATTAGCCCCGCGGGGAGCAGGGGAGGAGGGGCAGTAAGAGGCTTCACTTACGATATGTGGAGTTGGGTGCCTTAAAAGACCGGTCACTTTCAGCCTGTGGCCGGTTTGAACTCACATTGGCCTTGCAAATGCTTACACTGACAGATAGATGCATCTCTCACTGACCATAAAGTACATAAACAGCATGAGAGGCCGCTGCCTGACAGTAGAACCATGTGCACTGACAGCAAGAAACAGGCCTCTCACTGACTGTAGAAACATATACTCTGACTGCAAGAGAGAGGCCCCCGACTGACCGTAGAAATGTGTACACTGACAGGGAGCAACAGTCCTCTCACTGACTGTAGAAGTATGTGCACTGTCAGCAAGAAGCAGGCCTCTTACTGACTGTAGAAGTATGTGTACTGACAGCAAGAAACAGGCCTCTCACTGACTGTAAAAAAAATGTACTCTGACTGCAAGAGAGAGGCCTCTGACTGACAGTAGAAACATGTACACTAACAGCAAACAACAGTCCTCTCACTGACTGTAGAAGTATGTGCACTGACTGCAAGAAACAGGCCTCTCGCTGACTGTAGAAGTATGTGCACTGACAGCAAGAAACAGGCCTCTCACTGACTGTAAAAACATGTACTCTGACTGCAAGAGAGAGGCCTCTGGCTGACAGTAGAAACATGTACACTGACAGAAAGCAACAGGTGTCTCACTGACTGTAGAAGTGTGTGCACTGACAGCAAAAAAAGGCCTCTCACAGACTCTAGAAACATGTACTCTGACTGCAAGAGAGGCCTCTGACTTACAGTAGAAACATGTACACTAACAGCGAGCAACAGGCCTCTCACTGACTGTAGATGTAGGTGCATTGAAGGCAAGCGCTGCTCTGGCGATCTGCTGTAATGGAGCAGGGACTAGAAGCCCGCCCACTCTCCGCACATATTCGCCATTGGCTTGTGTCAATGTCCGTCCTAAATGCTGGCTTCTGATTTGTAAATAGGCTTCTTAGTCCCTCCTTAGTATCGCATCCTCTTCCTTTGTCATCTCCCATGGCAACTAGCCCCTTTACTTTGGTTGTTACACCGTATGTGTTATTTAGACTGTGAACACTATTTACTTAATCGAGTTTCTCTTATTGCAGGCACGACCTGCTTTGGTGCCTTCTTTACAATCCCGCCCGTCCTCCTATTGTTGTGCCTTCTTTACCCCCCCCCCCCCCCGCCTCCCTCCCGTAGTCCGTGCCTCCCCCACTTGTCCGTGATGCCTACCATTTGCAAAGGGTCTCGCATTTACTCGAGTTTGAGCTATTGGCATTGTAAACAACAATGCCTTTTATTCATGTTTTTTTTAAACATAAATAAAACGCATTGTCATTTACAGTGTCAATAGCTTAAACTTGCCTAAATGCGAGACCTACTGCATACATGCCAATAGACCAGATTCAGGGGGGAGACTACCGATTATTCATGCCAAAAATGGCTTTATTTTAGCTGCTTCCCGCCTGAAATTTCTTTTTCAATGGGAAATTTTCATTCTCACGATTTTTTATTTTAAATCCCCCACGTCCCTGTCCTAAAATGTTGGCATGTATGCTATTGCATTGCAAATGCTTTTTTGATTTTGCAGTTTTGTATAGAGCGAGTTTGGCTCAAGGGCACATTAGAAGACATGCGGACGTTACGCGCGAACTTTGCTCAAGGTCATTAGAGCGCTTCACACGAGCACCAGATTACGTTTTTTTAAAATATATTTATTTACTTATTTTTTACGTGCGGGGAGATTGAGCAATTTGCCCAGAATCATAGAACGTTGAGCCGAGACCGGAGCGGCTCCTCAGGTTCAAAGTCGACACTTTACCTATGTATCCGTTGTCACTGTACGCTTTCAAGACTATTGGATTCGCAAGGAAAATACATCACTAAATACACGGAGCATGAAGTAGAGTGAAACGAAATACATAACGTTAATAAAAGTGATGCATACACGAGAATAATAAAGGGCACTCCCTGCCTTCTGGTGCCCTTCCCCCATCATCGCACCTCCCGCCACCCGGACATTGTGCTCTCTGCAACTTGATGCTGGGGACAGTTGGCAGCTGCAGTCACCTCACAACAGACACGGAGCCGCGAGAGCATCGGGGCAGGTCCCCAGAGGAAGGCGACAGGTGTTCTGCTTTCTCCCGCTTTGTTCGTTCCTTCCCCCTCATCCAATCATTTTTTCGCATTTATTGTTCGTTGGCGCCCGCTGTGCGTGCGTGCGCGTTTTGAGTAATACGCTTTCATTGCGTTGGAAAACGAAGCCTCCTCTTCTAACCATCACAAGGGGGCGGAGGCCGGGGGAGGATGCCTGGGTGGATGGAAATTTTGATGACTTATAACATTATGTGTGTTGGGAGGTGGTAAAGTGACCGGGACAGCTGGGGAGAGAAGGGCTCAAAGCTTTCATGGGTTGTGTATTCCACCATCTGCAGAGCAAAATTTCCCATAGTCTCGCGGACCCTCCTCCCCCCCCCCCTCCTTGTCCCACTCACTAATTGTGACGGATGATGGAATATACAAACCTCCCGGCTATCAAGGCTGCACGTCTACTTCTACCCTACGTTCCACTTTCAAGGACCCTCACAAATCTCGATTCGGTTCTGAAACGCATTTGAAAGCGAATTGGCATCCTGAGTTGGGCGCAAATTCAGATCGGAAACTGCACATTTTGACATGTGCACGACAGAGTGAAAGAAAATGCAAACTATGATAGCATTATCGCCTATTCAGAGAGCTGACATCTGTAGAATCACCTAGGATATATATGCATGTAATAAAGCAGTAGGGTAAACAACCCTCTTTAAAGAGCAGAATGTGCAAATGTGCCTCTTTTATGCATTTCTCACTCATTCTCTGCCTTTGTTCTGGACATCTGTCACTCTTTCGCATTTATTCTTTGCTGCTTTTCTGTGCTTTTGCCTTTTGTTCTTTAATGTTTCTTTTTAACGTTTTCACTCAATCCTTGTTGCAGTAGCGGCTGGTGATATTTGAAAGTGGTGAGGTGTAAACGTTGTGCATGACGTTTATACAGCGGGCGACGCAAACAAGTTTAATGGATAAACTTGGGGTCCAGGGTGAATTCCCCTGAGAAAAAAATGAAAAAAAGATTGGCAAACTGTGCATTTTAAAGCAAATGAATGTAGTGGTAAAGCCAGGCTTATAAAGCAATGAGAATGTATAGCTTTGAAATATTGAACACATTAAAAAATGCTCTATAACTTACTTCATTATTATTTTCAACAGTTGCTGTAATGTGTAAATTATACAGCGTGACAACTTAAGCCCTTTAAATTGTATGCTTGTCCAGGGTCTTGCACTGCATACAGCATTAACTTTGGAAAAAAGTGCTCTAACCAGGTTGCGGGAAGCACTCACAGCTGCTGGCTGCAACCAGCCATATATAAAAATATGTGCATATAGGTCTTAAAGTGGGATGAAAAAAGTGGGGGGTCTCTATAAAGGAACAAGTCAAATACATTTCTGTGATTCCCATATCATGCCACCAGACCAGTATTTTGGTTTCTCTCTGAGATGTAATTGTATCCAGATAGATGACACCACAACTGACATACACCTAGAACCTGTCAGTATGATTGGCTTTGTCAATGGTTGTTAGCTGTTAAAGATAAATGAGTAACAACAATAATTTGTTATAAATAATTAACATTGAAGATGTTTAAATTCTGAAATTGCGAGTCTGTGAATTAAATAGCATTTAGGCCTGTGGAAGGAGTTTGGACCTTAAGTTATGTGTGCTTTATTCTGCACATCTTCAACCACCTCTTTCCTCGTCTGCATCCTCTTTTCAATCTTCCCAAATTCACTTCCTCGCAACTCCCTCACTTCACTGGCCTCAAATATACACTGCACTCCCTTAAATGTAAGCCCTTTATTTTCTCTTACTTTTGCCTTGCAAATATTTTGACATCTGTGTACCCCCTTCACACACATTTCCACAGAATTTCAGCTGAAAATAGAATACATAAACATTGTTCTGTGTGCTCTGCAGAGAGGCCAGCCCACTGACTGTTTGGATTCAGCCGTTGTGCAGGTGCACTCAATCAAAGCCCCTCGTTAGCACCAGCATGGCTCAAAGTATGCGCAGAAAAAAAATGCAAGATTAAGTAAAGCATCTGAAATAAGACAGGAACTAAATTGCTATAATGCATTGCCTTAACATTTTTATCATTCATTGTTCGTAAATCAATGCTTGCTTTTGGCATCAGTGTTAGCTATGGGGCATGAAGACACAGCCAGTTTTAATGTCATACATCAGAGAACTATCCACTGTAAGCACATTTTCTCGCTTTGTGCTTGACTTGGATATTTGGATCAACTTTGCAAGGAAACAAGAACTCTGCTGGTTATTTGTATCAATTTCCCAGGGACAGAAATTCAGCAGCTCCACTTCTAACAGGGCCAGTGAGGTGCAGCCAGGACCTGGGGTGTCACAGTGGGGGAGCTTAGCGTGGCAAGGGGTCTAAGCACAATATACATAACATGCTATATGCTTGTGAATGGCAGACGTCTGAAATCATGCAGGGATGAATTCTTGGACGCCTGAAACCGTGAAGCTGATCACATCACAGGCCTACAGTGCATACCACCATTGACGACAATGGCAATGAAGGGCTTTGAACAAAGCAAACACAAGGAGATGTTGGACGGAAATAAAGCAAACACGAGGAGATGAGGGACCGACTTTGAAACAGAAAGCCCTGAGTCGTGCATTACAGTTCAAAAAGTTGATTTATTGCCTGGCTTTTGTCTCCTGCTTCAGAACGAGGCTGGCAGACAGCCTGAAACAAACAGCCCAGAGTTAAATACATCAATCTGTTTAGAGATACAATCGTATCTGTAAATAAATCGATCTGGTTAATATGTTTTTATGTAAATGTGTAGGAATTTCAGCCCTAACAGTGAAACCGCCCCAGGCCTTTTACACTCTTTTAGTCTCCGCCCTTTTGCCTTTTTAGGTCGAGCCTGTCAATGCGCTTGCGCATTGAGCTTGCGAGAGATATTGGGGCTTAACCAAAGCTTAACCATCGGCAGCGATTTGATGCTGTGCCCGTGAAAAAAGGGCGTGCACAAGGCACATCAAAGCCACCAGCCTCCCTCCCACAAGCTTCCCCCAGCGTGCGCTCTGCCTCAGGCATTTCTCCTCCCCTAATTTATTCACTGCCCACGGCCGGGCGGCCGTACTTTCACTTTCACGGCCGCCAGGCCGTTTCTCGCGTTTCCACTTCTCTTTCTTTCTTTCCATCTTTTCTCGCACCCTCTTTCTTCCTCTCAACTTCTCTTGCCTTCACCCTTTTCACTCCATGTCTTTGTTCTCCCTTCTCTCCCTTTCTCTGCCCTTTCTCTCATCTCCTTATCTCTACCCCTTCTCTGTTCCTTCTCTTTCCTGCTTACATCGTGCCTCTTCTGTTGTCCACACTTTAAGTAAGTACTTGTTTTTCCAGGAGATGTACGGGTAATAATCTGAGGTGTTGCTCACGTATTTTAACAGAAGAATGATCTGCACCTGCTTAGATTTAAAACTTAAATGCACATAGTGCCCGGTGCAGCTGAAGTCTGTTAATTTATGTTCAAATGTCACCCTTTTCCCGTGTTTTTTCAGAACTGTGCTGATTACGTTTAAAAATGGACTAGCGGTTTGATTGCTATCTAGGTAGTGTTTTATTTAATAACCTCCAAACGTTAATTTACATTTCTTTTTAGACGAGTAGCCCATTGCAATGCTGTCTTCGTGGGTAGAATAATGATGCTTTATCGTCGTGACACGTAGGCCGCGCTTCTCATTCTGCCTGGGATTTGTATGTCCCTGTGCTGCTCCACACCTGTACGCTATGCCGCTTTATATTTTCGAGGTTGCCCTGCTCACTCTCGTTAACAGCTGGTTTTGAATTGCACAGAGTTTTAGGCAGAATCCGAAAAATCCCAAGCCCAGTCGCCACCCATGCATTGCTGTCTTCTCATGGTTAGAACCGTTCTCTTTTTTCCGCTTGACTAACTTTTCTTTGATTGCTTGGATAAAGCAATTGCTTCTGTTTAAAGATATGCTGTTCACGGCTGGCTCCCAGCATCTTAGCATGTTGGAAACCATTCTCAGCATTTGACACATTCATAGTCTGTGCGGTCTAGCATTTGACATGGATTTTGTGTGAAGTGTTTCCTTTTAATGGTGAAGATTGGCTGGTACAAGAAATGCTTTACTCGATTGGCGGACAGAAACTGAAGCTGTGTCAGCTGGAGTGGTGAGTATCCCGGCTCCTGTGACATCACTCCACAAAAACCGGACATCGACTATGGAATCTCTTCAGGAACCTAAACTCCAGTCAGTGGCTTTAATAAAGGTGTTTGATGGGAAACTGAGCCCCCCACACAGCAATGCCAAGAGCTTTGTGCCCCTTGCCCCCACTGGAGCCTCAACATCACACCTCAAAGTAATCCCTTCCGCTCCCCCGCCCACCCCACCCCGCCACGTCACATTAGTAGGCAGCCCACCCCCCTCCCTCTCCATATGGTCGCTCGAGCTGCAGGCAGCCCACCCCCTCCCTCTCCAGCGCCTGCCTCCTCTCTGCCCACGCATCGTGCGGCGCGCCTTTTCTATTCATTTGTGCCTCGCATCATCAGACTTGTTTCTCTCTGTTATTCCAGTGTTCTTTCTCGTTTTCCCGCCTCTGCCCTTCTCACCGTTTCTGTGGCCCCAGGCGACGTGCTAAATGCAGACCTGCTGGCTCTAAAGAGGTTAACTGGTCCGTCTGGAAGAAAGTGTTCCGTTGCGCCATCATTAAATCCTGATTAAAAATGCGATTTCTCCAGAGACCTTTCCCATCAAACATTTATCTAACCTCGCTACAGCTCACGGCTGACACACTTTTTATGAATATGGCGTTTCGTGCCATTGTGAAATATTTAACGTGTGAAATATGCTGTCAAGGGTTCTCCCTAAGTCCCAGTTCTCAGCAAAAATGCAATGTATCAATGTTTAAAACTTTATTACAACAGTACAGAAAAAATTATTATTACACTTTTAATCACAGAATTTTTTTTTAAGGTAGTGCCATTATGCATTACAAAAATATTATGTAAATATTAATTATTTATAACATTTAAAAGCCATTAGGATTTGCCATATCAATACATGTACGTCAGTGAAAAAATAAACATGTAGCTTTAATAATGCTATAGGTGTCACATTTGCAAATTCTATAAATATTGGCATTTACAATAACAAAATTAATACATTTGCTATTATAAAAACATAAACATAAGTTAACAAATTATAACATTTACAAGACCAATAGCTCCAACTTTTCTAATGCGAGACCTATTGCATTTCCAATGCTTGTTTTCTGTGTTTTGGACTTTCAAATGCAATCTTACTTCTTCTTCTCCTTCCTTTATCACGCTCTATAGCTCTCCTTTGCACCCTTCTCCCCCCAAGATGGCCTTTTCCACGTCCTCTTCCACGTTATGCTCCCATCCTGCTTCCCACCGCTCGCTTAGCCCTCACCACTGACCAGAAGCTCCCTGCTTTCTGCTCCTACTTAATGGCAACCACATTGCAGACATACACACACAGCAGGAGTACCAAAAGTTTGCTAAAAGCTAGTCCGCCTGCACCCCGCCAGCAGCGCCAGGTCCCCATGTCCAACTCCGACTCACCACCTTCTTCTCCTCTGCTTCCCCCATTGCCTTGAAGCCCGGATGCACAGACTACACCCCAGGAAGTGTAGGGGTGTTTTGGGGGTGTTTAAATTTCCACAGCAGAAAGGTTATTATAACAGTGCATGGCAAAAGTAATTCCTTGACTTTTCTAGGGTGGGAAAGGGTCAAAGAGGAGGTTGTGAATACCCACAAACATGCAAGTGTGTTTGTGTTCACCAATTTATAGGCTATTTCATTTCTGAAACACCCACTGCCTACCCTGTCCCCACACCCTGCCTGCGGGTATACTCACATGAATATCTTTTTATGAGCAAACCCACTAAAGGGTTTGAAGCAACCTTTCTGAATAAGATAATTGTTTTTGCACTTGTAAATAAGGCCTATGCCTCACAAGCACAAATAGCTTTGCGATTCGAGCTATAAAATAAAGCAATGTACTGACAGTGCTCCCAAGATGACTAGGTATGAAACAAGGACAAAAGTGGCACTCCTAAGATGACTCACGGGTACACAATGGGTCGGTAGGTGGTGGCCACAAGATGACTAGACATTTAAAGCAGGGTACAAGTGATGCTCCTAGGCTGAATAGGCATAAAAGTAGGGCACAGGCGGTGCTCCCAATATTACTCTAGGCATGAAAACAGGGTTCAGGAGGTGCTCTCAAGATGCATTATAAGGATTTTGAGGGCCCTGGGCCAATTTTATTTTAGGGGCCCCAGTTCAGATCAATTTTGAATTTTTGATCCGATTTCAGCTCTTTCATGCCCTTTTTGGCCAGGTAACTGACAGAGCACAGGCAGACTCCTCCAAAATCTAAATGTTCTTACATCTAATATTCAGCCATAGCAATGTGTATTCCTAATATTGTGGCACAGCAGTAACTCTCTAATATTACTGAAAACAATCTCCGTGACCCCCCCCCCGCCCCCTCCCATTTCTCATATGTGAGTTTCTGCTTTGATCTAAAAGAACGTTTTTTATGGATGTTGCATGAAACATAAACACAACATTTCTCTGTAAAATATGTGTAATTGAGGTACTGGGTTTTTCAGAACCGGTACCGAACCGGTAACCCAGTGGTGTCAGGGTACACACCCAAAGACCTCGAGTACTTTCCTGATTTAGACCACAGAAACTCAGAGTCTTCTAGGTGAAGTCAAGGATCGATTTTATTGGCTGCAACCAAGTAACAGGTCCTAGAAGTACAACAACACGGGATGTATATTCTCAGGAGACTGCTCAATCTTACAAAACCAGGCTTCTCTTTTTATACAAAATATTGTGCTTCAGGCAAACATTCTTGGATTTACAGTATACCATTCGCATATTTTCACTACAAAGGAAAAGCAGAGTCATGATGACAAGCCCACGTTTCAGTTTGTCCAGCCCACAACAAATTACCCGGCAAGGCCCAACATTTCATCAGATATCGGTGGACCCCCAATAAAAACGGGCACCTCCCCATCATAAAGCAAGTGAGAGAGAAAAGAGCAGGGACAGGTGTGAGCAAGATTCGGCAGGGTGTGTGTGCGATGAAAAGGGTTTATGACATGTTGTGCCTTGATGCTATCTCGTTCGGCCACTGGGAGAGGAACTGACCAAACAGGTTCAGCCTGGGGCAATGGTTTCAGCCTGCCCAGGTCAAAGAAAAGTCAATTAAGGTGTATGTGTCCTTTGATATCGAATTTAGCTGTATTATAAGCCTATGTCAGGGCAACCCACAAAATGGCTGCCGTACACAAAATGGAAGCCAAGGGTTCAAGACGAAAATGACGATTTCGAGGTGAAATCGTCACTCGAATATGACGAAAATGCTTGTACATAGTGTACTAGCCATTTTCGGTCTTTTGATATAAAAATCGTCATGCTGCGACGAAGTTTTATTCACGAGTTCAGAATTTTCAGAACTACAAACCCTCCTTTTGCCCTTACATAGGCAATTTAACCTAATCTCATGCTAATCTGAGTCCAGGTCTATATTCCTAAAGTCATTGAGATGTTGCTGTAACATCATTCTAGTACTTAGCTCGTCTCTTGATACAGGTTTCCTTACACATGATGTAGCACAGAGGCCACATATTGCAGGAGCACACTGCACGCACAGACAGAACAGGAAAAGAATGGCTAAGACCATCCCAATGACCATCAGAATTTTCCATCCCCAGCCGGATATCAGTTCCCAGAACCATCCCATTAATGACCAATCTCCTTTATCCACATGAATAGATTCGGAAATCTTATGCAGTTTAGAGATGGCCTGGTACACTGTTGGAGCGTTATCTGGAATGAAAACACAGCAACTCGATTGGATCAATCTACATACCCCACCTCGGTCTGCAAGTATGACATCTAATGCGACCCTGTTCTGAAGGGTCATAAGACGATCCGACTGGAGCTCAGGAGTCAAGTTACTAAGGGCACCAGCAGTTTCAACCACGGTGGATTCAACCACCCTTGTCAATTGCCTTAGGTTCCTGCTGTTAGCCATCGGTCCCCAGAACGGCAGAAAACCCTTTACGAAGTCCCCAAATTCCTGTCCTGCAGTGTCTTCTTTACTCAAGGCACCTCTAACTATCCTTGTCTTGTGGTAATCTGCCGCTGCTGTGTAGGTGGGAGGCAACAGGAACAAAACAAAACATGTGCCCGAAAAGTCAGGGGGCAACCATGTATAGGCTCTATCATGGCAGATGAAATAGGTACCCTTAGCTGCTAAAAACGAAGGGGAAGTCTGGGCTGCAAAAACATACGTTTTAGTGCAAATACTCTTCCCTAACTGAGCTCTGGGATTCTTGCCATTACCTTGCAGACATAGGTGACCCTGATGGGGTACAATCCAAATCGGGGACGATCTCTTAGCTTGCTGTTTCACACTCAGAGTAGCTCCATATCCGGTCACGTTCCATCCTATGTATACTAGTGTCTCATCTCTTGGGATAGTCTCATAAGAAATATCTTCCTTAATCATGTCTACTATACCCTTAACTAGAGCACTATTCTTAGGATTGTCTGTTACAGAACGTAGTGGGTAGATTTCATGTGCATATATGAACATTGTTCTGTATGCCCACACAGAACCATTGTGGCTGAAAGGCAGGACCAGATCAGGGATACCTTTATCCGTTGTGTGAGGCATAAGCCCACACACCCAACAGTTAGTTGTGTTCATTACTAGTTGGTGTTGGTGCAAAAGCTGAACAAAGGAGTTATTAATAAACTCTAATCTCCTAGCGGATTCGTGTTCAGGAAGGGGTTGAAAAGAGTGTGGGGAAACAGTAGAAGGAGGAGGTATAGGCGATGTAGTGGGTGCAAATGTTACTCGAAAAGAGAATAAAACATAACTTATTAAAAATATCATCACACTGAATAACATGAAAATGCACAATATCAAAAAGCTTTTCTTTGTCATTATTTTACGTATTCGGTTTTTAAAGTTCACAGTTTTGGCAGGTCTCTCCATCTCGAAAAACTCCATCCTCTCTAAAGTGCTGCCCGCGATGGGAGGTTGTTTCTGCTAAGGAATGCTTCTGTCAGTCTAGGGCAACTCCCTTGGACCAACCAGAACTGTCGACCTAACGTCGTCAGCTGCACCCCAAAGACTTTGGGCAATCGCGGCCCTAGCAGCGGAACCCGGATGGCGGTTCGAAAAACAAAAATAAGCAAGTTTCTCAGATGGGAGAGCTGCACTTTTCAAAAATAGTAGGGAAAAAAGAATTTTATTTGTCCATAGGTCTCGGCCTCAAATTATAGCGCTTTTTCCCAGGTACTGTCTGGTCCTGAAACAGGAGTTCAGGCTATATAGTGTCCAATGGAACTGACGGCGATACAGCTGGTTGCAAAATGTTGTCGCTCTCTTTTTCAGTAAGTGTTCCTTTTACACGTGCATCACTGAAAGGCAGAAAACGTGGCACAGTTTCAGTCTCTGAGTCGGCGACACCCTCCTGGACCCACCGGTCATATGGCAGAGGCAGAGGGATCCGCTTGCAGTGGATCCCGTGGATCCAGTTTTTCTTCCCCTCCACTCGAACAGCTGATCTTGTGGAAAGAAGAACGAGGTGCGGTCCGGTCCACCTTGGCTGGTCGTTCTTGGTTTGCTGGAAATTCTTCACGAGAATCCAAGATCCAGGGTCGATCTGATGACCTGGAGTTTCAGAGACCGGAGGCAGGGTGTCATGGACCTGTTGGTGTAAAACACGCAATTTAGCCGTCAATTCGTACAAATAATCAAGCAAAACAGGGTGTTCTATTTCACTGAACTTAGTGGGCCTTGGCACTCCCCATATGTTGGCCGGGCGGCCGAATACGATCTCATAGGGACTAAGTCCCACTCGCGAATGCACAGTCATTCTGGTGGATAGGAGTGCCAGGGGTAGAGCATCAGGCCATTTAAGACCAGTGCTCGCTTGAATTTTGGCTAATTTAAGTTTTAAAGTGCCGTTGTAGCATTCTACTAATCCAGCTGATTGGGGGTGATTTGCAGCGTGGAACTTTTGTTGAATGCCTAGCCCTTCACATACTCTCTTCATCACACGACCCACAAATTCACTCCCATTGTCACTCCAGACCATTCTAGGCATTCCGAACCTGGGGAAGAACTCTTTCACAAGGGCTTTAGCTGTGGATAAGGCAGTGTTGTCTTTTAGGGGATAGGCTTCCACCCATCTTGAAAAGGCACAAACAACAACGAGTACGTATTTTAAATTGTTGCACCTCTCCATGTGGATGTAATCTAGCTGCAAAACCTCGAACGGATACGTAGGAGGTGCAAAATGACCAGCTGGAGTTGGGGTTCCCCTACCAGGGTTATGTTTCAGACACACCATGCAATTCTTGACCACATTCTCTGCACACTTGGGAATTCCTGAATTTTGCCATACTGGAGCCAACAACTTGCAAATCCCTTTCACGCTGATATGAGCCATTCCATGTGCTATTGTAACCACTGCAAGCACATATTCATCGGGTAACAACCATCTCTGATGCTCTGACAATTCAACCCAACAACCATTTGCATCCATTCTACCCGTACTTTCTCTCCACATGTTCAACTCTTTCTCTGTAGCCTTAGCTTGAATAGACTTCACACTCTCTATCGTGTCTTCACACATTCCAACATCACCAACCCATCTTGCAGGACCTGCAACATACATTCGGCTCATCACATTCCTTGCAGTTTCTTTCGCGATTTCATCAGCAAATGCATTTCCACGACCAACATCATCAGTCACCTTCTTGTGAGCACTACATTTCACAATCGCCACTTGCAGAGGCAAGGTCAGTGATTCAAGAAGCTCATTCACCAACTGACCATGCTGAATCTTAGCTCCATGCGAAGTCAGGAACCCACGTTCTTTCCACAATCGTCCAAAACTGTGAGCCACACCAAACGCATACTGACTATCGGTATAGATAGTCACTTTCATTCCTTTAGACAACACACATGCTCTTGTAAGTGCAATCAATTCTGCTGCTTGAGCTGAATTATGTGGAATACGTGCAGCTTCAACAATTGTATGCAAAGTCGTGACAGCATATGCTGCAGTCATGTCACCATTCGGGAGCTTGAAGCATGAACCATCCACCCATAATGTACCATCACATTCAGCAAGAGGAGTATCTAGGAGATCTATTCTCCCTTTCGTTTCTTCTTCTGTTCTAAGAAAACAATCATGCTGTTCTGAATCATCTAGTTCCTCTACAATTGGCAACAACGTAGCTGGGTTGAGAGTGTTGCATCTTTTTATGTGCACATGACTCGCTAACAATGTCAACTCGTAGCCTGACAATCGAGCACTAGTTAAGTGCTGTGTCTTGGTTCTGTTTAACAACGTGTCCACTGCATGTGGAACCATCACAACTAACATGTTATTCATTACTAAACCAGCAGACTGTCGGATAGAAACAGCTGCTGCCGCTGTTGCTCTTAAACAACTCGGCAATGCTTTAGCTACCGGATCCAAAGTCGACGAAAAATATGCACATGGACGCTGCTTGTCTCCAAACAACTGAGTTAAAACTGACAATGCACAACCTTGTTTCTCATGGACATACAATGTAAAGGGCTTACTGTAGTTGGGGGTACCCAACACAGGAGCCGAACATAATGCTGTGCGCAATTCAGAAAAACTTTTCTGACACTCTTCAGACCAAGGAACGGGATTGGGTGTATCTTTACACGTTAATGCCACCAAAGGTTTGGCTAATAACGAAAAATGTGGTATCCATTGCCTGCAATATGATGTAATGCCCAAGAAGGCACGCACTTCTCTCTGTGTTCTTGGCACACTCAATTTCGCTATTGCCTGAATTCTTTCTGGGGTCAGTTTCCTTCCCTCCTTCGATAAGAGATGACCTAAGTAGGTCACTTCTTGTCGACAATATTGCAATTTTGAGAGAGACACTTTGTGGTGCAAATCACACAAATGACGCAACAATGACAATGTGGCTTCTTTACAGATTTCCTCAGTATCTGCAGCAACAAGCAAATCATCAACATACTGAATGAGGGTAGCACCTTCAGGTAAAACAATTGTATCAAGCTGTGTCTTTAGAGCTTGACTATATATTGATGGACTTTCACAGTAGCCCTGGGGAGCGCGTTTAAAGCGGAAGCTGCGACCTCCTAAACTGAAGCCAAAAATATCACTCTCCTCAGCAATCAGGATGCTGAAGAAAGCATTCTTCAAGTCAATCACCGAAAACCAGGTGGCAGAAGCTGGAATCATAGTCAATAGCGCAGTAATGTCAGGAACAACTGGAAATTGTGGCACAACTATTTTATTCACCTCTCTAAGATCAATCACAAATCTGTAAACAGGTGGCTGGGAGGGTCAGTTCGTTTCAAAACAGGCAAAACAGGACTATTGCAAACGTTGCCTCTTGTCTCTTCAATTACATCTTTTTCAATCAGATCATAAATGATCGCTGGTAAAGCTTTTTCACCTTCACTAGAGATTTTGTATTGGGGAATTCGTGGCATTTTAACATTGGCTTTCAATGTTACAACATATGGTGGTATTTCCAAAAGGCCTACATCATTAGGACCAGTAGCCCAAAGAATATTAGGGAGAAACAACAATTCTGTTGGAAGTTTATCCCTTGACAAATACATTGGAGAAACCACTTTCTTACCCAGTGTAAGTTGTACTCCAGAAGGAGAACAGTACAAAGTCGCATACAATCTTTTCAGCAAATCTAATCCTAACAAGTTTTCACCACAACCTGTTGTCAGAATAAGGGGTGCTTCGAATTCACAAGGTCCAACAGAAAGGGACAAAGGGTCAGAAATCGGATTTCTAACTGGGGCGCCAGAAAAACCTACAGAAACATTCATTTCGCCAGACAAAGGTGCGCCAGGGAGTTTTGAGTGCATAATAGAACTCTTTGTAGCACCAGTATCCAACAGAAAAGGCTCTGACACACCTGATGTAATCACCTCAACGTATGGTCCACTCTGATCTACTGGAACTGAAACAACTCCCTCTCTTTGTCTATGGCTGTCCTAGCAATCATTACCGTCCATATTCTCATCTTCTGCATAGTAATCATCAGTATAGTACTGAGCTGTCTTACCAGACGCGTTATTCTGCTGATCAAACCTATTCATAGAATTTTGAGGTGGAAGAGACTGTGTGTTCTGGGGGAAATTTCCACGTCCTCTACCTCTAGATGCTTGTTGAACACCTCAACCTCTTACACCAGAAGCACCATTTGCACGCTGTAATAAAATAGGACAACTATACTTGAAATGACCCACTTCCTTACAATATGAACACTGTTGGGGGCCTACAGGGACACGTGGTTGAGTATACGCGACTCTTTGCGAGTTCCTCTGATACTGTTGAGGCTGCTGATAATTATTCCAATAGTTACTCTGAGCACCACTATTTTGACCACCACGTGGCGGATATGCTTGCTGTAATAGAACCTTCGTTTTCAACTCTTTCGTTTTCTTTTCTGCTCTATCTTTCTCATCTTTATCTCGATTTTCGTAGTACTGTGCAGTAGCCAATATCTGTGCTGAAGAAGAAACTGTCCAAGAACTCTCTGAATCTTTTAACTTTTTACACAACTCGGGAAACAGATTGTGCACGAATTTATCGACGAACAATCGCTGACCACCTTCTGTGCTCATATCTTGACCACTGTGGTCGACAAACGTCTCTTCAAACCTGGTGAAGAAATCAGACACCGTTTCATCTTTCTTCTGCTTACATGCAGACAACTTATCCCAATTTACACGCATCGCAGTCATTATAGTTTTCATGTAATCAATGATTTTACCAGGAAGTTCTGCTACTAAAGGCTCAGGCTTAGCACCACCAATTTGTAGGGCATCTGCAGCCGCAATATTAGCCCATGAGTCACCTAACTCCTGATCATGATCTGCATGACGAATCTTTCCCCATAAAGGCTGTGGAACAACGTTCCCAAACAACTTGTCTATATCTGCTAAATTCATGATACATGACCCAGCAGTCTGTGACAACTCTTTGTAATACCCTGCGGGATTTTTACGGGGATCAGGCAATGTCTGTTTAAGGGCCAAAACTTCAGCTCGCTTCCATGGGACATGTACCCACACACGCTGAAAATGAGGCTGAATAGGTGGGTTAGCTGCTAGGTCCCCTTCCCTCCATTGTGGGGGAACTTCTCTCATGGGACATTGTCTTCCCTTCTTTTTACCAGAAGAATCAGACTCAAACAACGACTTAGAAACACCTTCAGTCCTAAGCGACAACAACGTCGCAACTGCTTTCTTAACATCTGAACCCACAATTGCGCCTTTTGAAAACTCAAAACGTACATGGCTCAACTCGGGCGGATTAGAGTCCAAATCATTTTCCTCTAAATCTTCACACAGGAAAACACACATTTTCTCAAAAACGTATCTCTGCTTTGATGTTTCCCACTGGGTGAAGACATCCATAACACATTCCAAATCATATTTTTCCGGGTCAGCAACCCATTTATGTGCCAAATAATTCAACGTTTCCTTCTCCCTAGAATCAGGCAGTTGACTACGCAATTGCTTACGCTCTGTGTCAGGAGTTACACTTGTTGCACCAAAGAAAGGATACAGAAGACTAGAAACAGTACTAGTCACTCTCTGACGAACAGAAGGAGAAGTCGATGAAAAGACAAGTGGAAAAACAGTGTGAGGCGAGGCAGATGCAGAGGCAGTATCAGAAGGAGTACCAGGAGTGGTAGTCGTTATAGTAGTCAAAGTTGTAGGAAGTAAAGGCAGAGCAGATATCAAAGCCGGTGGCCCTTGAGGAGGCTGCACCGGAGGAGCAGGAGCCAACTGAAGGACAGCTGGTGGGTGCTGTAGAGGAGCAGGAGGCAATGCAACCACAGGTTGCGCAACTAAAAGTTGCGGAGGCGCCGTAGCATTTTGCGCATAGGGGGTGGCGAACTTAACAAATGTGCCATTAGCGGATCTTTTTCAAGCTCTTTTGCTGCATCTTGCTGAAGAGGCGGCAAAACTGGATAACATTTATCTATTACCATTTTACGTTGCCTGTGCAACTGCTCACTCATCTGTTCTTCTTCATTGTCTTTAAACTGCATAGCAGCTTGCAATACCCCTTTCTCTCTTATTTTTCTTCGCTAATTTAATTTCCTTCTGTTTGGCTTCCTTACGCCATAGGCGGAAAGAGTCAAACATCGCCGACCGGGCTTTCTTCTTAAAAAGTTTAACTTCGAGGTTATCTAAGATTTCCGTGTCAAAACTACCATATTGGGGCCATTTTAAAACACCATCTTTTCTGGTGTATTTGATCCACACTTCATTATATGTGATGGGGCCTACTCCATGTTTCACATATAATTCATAAGTTGGAGTTCCAATCGGAGGAACCGGACACGAGTCCTCCAATCGGGAATCCCTATTATTACAACCAAGACAAAACAAATTTCCAAGTCTGCTTAGACCAGGCATCTTCGCTCTCTAGTCTAGCTTCAAACTTCAAAGGATTATCGATTACGATATTTCTCGTGAATACACGAGTCCTTTGGCTTTGGCACTTGCAAGTTCCAAACAAAGTGATCCCAAGGGGATACCCAAGACTAAGACCAACTAAGGACTGGGAGACGCTCCACTTATACTTAACTGAGATATCGATGACATCACCAGAAGACTCGTCTATCGTTTTGCTCTACCAAACTTCAAGGGTCCAAATCAGGGCGATAGCCAGGGCAGCAGTCCTTTGTAGCCGTCGGGAAGCGGGGAAACTCGCAGCAAAGACTTTCGGACCACGTCGACATGCAGGGGTCGATGAAGTGGTTGGCATTCCTCCAGAACTTTCACACGAAGCTCCTCACGAACCTCTGGCTGGACCGGTACCGCTGGTATCGCCCTACGTTGGGCCCAACTGAGGTACTGGGTTTTTCAGAACCGGTACCGAACCGGTAACCCAGTGGTGTCAGGGTACACACCCAAAGACCTCGAGTACTTTCCTGATTTAGACCACAGAAACTCAGAGTCTTCTAGGTGAAGTCAAGGATCGATTTTATTGTCTGCAACCAAGTAACAGGTCCTAGAAGTACAACAACACGGATGTATATTCTCAGGAGACTGCTCAATCTTACAAAACCAGGCTTCTCTTTTTATACAAAATATTGTGCTTCAGGCAAACATTCTTGGATTTACAGTATACCATTCGCATATTTTCACTACAAAGGAAAAGCAGAGTCATGATGACAAGCCCACGTTTCAGTTTGTCCAGCCCACAACAAATTACCCGGCAAGGCCCAACATTTCATCAGATATCGGTGGACCCCCAATAAAAACGGGCACCTCCCCATCATAAAGCAAGTGAGAGAGAAAAGAGCAGGGACAGGTGTGAGCAAGATTCGGCAGGGTGTGTGTGCGATGAAAAGGGTTTATGACATGTTGTGCCTTGATGCTATCTCGTTCGGCCACTGGGAGAGGAACTGACCAAACAGGTTCGGCCTGGGGCAATGGTTTCAGCCTGCCCAGGTCAAAGAAAAGTCAATTAAGGTGTACGTGTCCTTTGATATTGAATTTAGCTGTATTATAAACCTATGTCAGGGCAACCCACAAAATGGCTGCCGTACACAAAATGGAAGCCAAGGGTTCAAGACGAAAATGACGATTTCGAGGTGAAATCGTCACTCGAATATGACGAAAATGCTTGTACATAGTGTACTAGCCATTTTCGGTCTTTTGATATAAAAATCGTCATGCTACGACGAAGTTTTATTCACGAGTTCAGAATTTTCAGAACTACATAATAAACTCTCACACATCACCCACAATAAAAATAAATTAAAGGAAAACAGTATTTAAAACAATCTGTTTAAGAATTATTCAAGGTCATCAGGACAAGACTGCAGAACAGAGCTGGCTCTATATGGGGGCCCCCTGAATGACTGGGGTCCTGGGCCAGAGCCCACTTTGCCCATGCCTTAGCAGGACACAGGCGGTGCTCCTAAGAAGACTCTAGGCATGAAAAGAGGGGACATGTGCTGCTCCCTGTTTCTAGGCATAAAAGCAGGCCACAGGTGATGCTCCCAAGATTAATCCAGGTATTAAAGCAGGGCACAGGTGCTTCTTCCTAAGATGACCCTAGACAGGAAATGTGAGCTCCAGCTCTATACCCAAGATGACTCAAGGCATCAAAGCAGGTAGAAGGTACTGCTCCTGAGATAACTCTAGGTATGTAATCAGTGCATAGATAGTGCTCAGAAAAAGTAATTAGGTTCAAAAGCAGGGCACAGACATTGCTATGAAGGACTCTATGTTTAAGAAAGGGCACTGACAGTGCTTATAAAGGGAACTATGTATATAAGCAGTGTACAGACAAAACTTCCAAAGGGCACCATGTACACAGGCAATGCACAGACAATGGTCTCAAAATGGCATCATATGAACACAGGTCACATGCAGTACTCTAAAATGAAGGAAAACAAGCATTAGAAATGCAATCGGGCTCGGATTTATTTGAGTTTGAGCTAATGGCATTGTAAATGCCAATGTATTGTTGCTATGTGTTATGGAGTGTGTTCATGTGGTGTGTACTGCCAGTAATCTCCTTGTGAGTGTGCGAATATTGCACCACTTGCCTGTGATGTCCTTCTTGTGAGTGTGAGAAGCTTGCACCTCTGCTGCCTGTGGTCTCCTTGTGAGTGTAAGAAGCTTGCACTGCTGCTGCCTGTGATGTCGTTCTTGTGAGTGGGAGAAGATTGCACCTCAGCTGCCTGTGGTCTCCTTGTGAGTCTATGCACTGTCATCGCTAGCCTGTAGATATGCACTGTCATCGCTAGCCTGTAGATATGCATTGGCGTCACTAGCCTGTGGGTATGCACCGTCATCGCTAGCCTGTAGATATGCACTGTCATCGCTAGCCTGTAGATATGCGCTGTCATTGCTATCCTGTAGATATGCGCTGTCGTTGCTAGCCTGTAGATATGCATTATCATAGCTAGCCTGTAGATATGCACTGTCATCGCTAGCCTGTAGATATGCACTGTCATTGCTAGCCTGTAGATATGCATTGGCTTCACTAGCCTGTAGATATGCACCGTCATCGCTAGCCTGTAGATATGCACTGTCATCGCTAGCCTGTAGATATGCGCTGTCATTGCTATCCTGTAGATATGCGCTGTCGTCGCTAGCCTGTAGATATGCATTATCATCGCTAGCCTGTAGATATGCACTGTCATCGCTAGCCTGTAGATAAGCTCGGTCATCGCTAGCATGTAGATATGCACTGTCATCGCTAGCCTGTAGATATGCATTGGCTTCCCTAGCCTGTAGATATGCACCGTCATCGCTAGTCAGTAGATATGCCATGTCATCGCTAACCTGTAGATATGCATTGGCTTCACTAGCCTGCAGTTATGCACTGTCATCGCTAGCCTGTAGATATGCGCTGTCATCGCTAGCCTGTAGATATGCTCTGTCATCGCTAGCCTGTAGATATGCTCTGTCATCGCTAGCCTGTAGATATGCATTGGCTTCACTAGCATGTAGATATGCACTGTCATCGCTAGCCTGTAGATATGCACTGTCATCGCTAGCCTGTAGATATGCTCTGTCATCGCTAGCCTGTAGATATGCACTGTTATCGCTAGCCTGTAGATATGCATTGGCTTCGCTAGCCTGTAGATATGCATTGGCTTCGCTAGCCTGTAGATATGCACTGTCATCGCTAGCCTGTAGATATGCTCTGTCATCGCTAGCCTGTAGATATGCACTGTCATCGCTAGCCTGTAGATATGCACTGTCATCGCTAGCCTGTAGATATGCACTGTCATCGCTAGCCTGTAGATATGCATTGGCTTCAAAAGCCTGTAGATATGCACTGTCATCGCTAGCCTGTAGATATGCTCTGTCATTGCTAGCCTGTACATATGCATTGTCATCGCTAGCCTGTAGATATGCACTGTCATCGCTAGCCTGTAGATATGCACTGTCATTGCTAGCCTGTAGATATGCATTGGCTTCACTAGCCTGTAGATATGCTCTGTCATTGCTAGCCTGTAGATATGCATTAGCTTCACTAGCCTGTAGATATGCACTGTCATCGCTAGCCTGTAGATATGCATTGGCTTCACTCTGCACTACGCACCACGCCTCTGCACTACGCACTACGCCTCTGCACTACGCACTACGCCTCTGCACTACGCCTCTGCACAACGCACTACGCCTCTGCACTACGCACTACGCCTCTGCACTACGCACTATGCCTCTGCACTACGCACTACGCCTCTGCACTACGCCTCTGCACTCTGCACTACACCTCTGCACTCTGCACTACGCCTCTGCACTACGCACTACGCCTCTGCACTACGCACTACGCCTCTGCACTACGCCTCTGCACTCTGCACTACGCCTCTGCACTCTGCACTCTGCCTCTGCACTACACCTCTGCACTCTGCACTACGCCTCTGCACTACGCACTACGCCTCTGCACTACGCACTACACACTACGCCTCTGCACTACGCACTACGCCTCTGCACTACGCACTAAGCCTCTGCACTACGCACTACGCCTCTGCACTACGCCTCTGCACTCTGCACTATGCCTCTGCACTCTGCACTACGCACTACGCCTCTGCATCACACCTCTGCACTCTGCACTACGCCTCTGCACTACGCACTATGCCTCTGCACTACGCACTACGCACTATGCCTCTGCACTACGCACTACACACTACGCCTCTGCACTACGCCTCTAGACTACGCACTACACCTCTGCACTACGCACTACACCTCTGCACTATGCACTACGCCTCTGCACTCTGCACTACGCCTCTGCACTACGCCTCTGCACTACGCACTACGCCTCTGCACAACGCCTCTGCACTACGCACTACGCCTCTGCACTACGCCTCTGCACTACGCCTCTGCACTACGCCTCTGCACTCTGCACTACGCCTCTGCACTACGCACTATGCCTCTGCACTAAGCACTACGCCTCTGCACTCTGCACTACGCCTCTGCCCTACGCACTACGCCTCTGCACTACGCCTCTGCACTACGCACTATGCCTCTGCACTACGCCTCTGCACTACGCACTACGCCTCTGCACTACGCCTCTGCACTACGCACTATGCCTCTGCACTACGCCTCTGCACTACGCACTACGCCTCTGCACTACGCACTACGCCTCTGCACTACGCACTACCCCTCTGCACTACGCCTCTGCACTCTGCACTACGCACTACGCCTCTGCACTACGCCTCTGCACTCTGCACTCTGCCTCTGCACTCTGCACTACGCCTCTGCACTCTGCCTCTGCACTATGCACTACGCCTCTGCACTACGCACTACGCCTCTGCACTACGCACTACGCCTCTGCACTACGCACTACGCCTCTGCACTACGCACTACGCCTCTGCACTACGCCTCTGCACTACGCACTACGCCTCTGCACTACCCCTCTGCACTACGCACTACCCCTCTGCACTACGCACTACGCCTCTGCACTACGCCTCTGCACTACGCACTACGCCTCTGCACTACGCACTACGCCTCTGCACTACGCCTCTGCACTACGCCTCTGCACTACGCCTCTGCACTACGCACTACGCCTCTGCACTACGCCTCTGCACTCTGCACTACGCCTCTGCACTCTGCACTACGCCTCTGCACTCTGCACTACGCCTCTGCACTACGCACTACGCCTCTGCACTACGCACTACGCCTCTGCACTACGCACTACGCCTCTGCACTACGCACTACGCCTCTGCACTACGCCTCTGCACTACGCACTACGCCTCTGCACTATGCACTACGCCTCTGCACTACGCCTCTGCACTACGCCTCTGCACTCTGCACTACGCCTCTGCACTACACCTGTGCACTCTGCACTACGCCTCTGCACTACGCACTATGCCTCTGCACTACGCACTACACACTACGCCTCTGCACTACGCCTCTGCACTATGCACTACGCCTCTGCACTCTGCACTACGCCTCTGCACTACGCCTCTGCACTACGCACTACGCCTCTGCACAACGCCTCTGCACTACGCACTACGCACTCTGCACTACGCACTCTGCACTACGCCTCTGCACTACGCACTACGCCTCTGCACTACACACTACGCCTCTGCACTCTGCACTACGCACTACGCCTCTGCACTACGCACTACGCCTCTGCACTACGCATCTGCACTATGCACTACGCCTCTGCACTCTGCACTACGCCTCTGCACTACGCACTACGCCTCTGCACTACGCACTACGCCTCTGCACTACGCACTCTGCACTACGCCTCTGCACTACGCCTCTGCACTACGCCTCTGCACTACGCCTCTGCACTACGCCTCTGCACTCTGCACTACGCCTCTGCACTACGCACTACGCCTCTGCACTCTGCACTACGCACTACGCCTCTGCACTACGCCTCTGCACTACGCCTCTGCACTACGCACTACGCCTCTGCACTACGCACTACGCCTCTGCACTACGCACTACGCCTCTGCACTACGCACTATGCCTCTGCACTATGCCTCTGCACTATGCCTCTGCACTACGCCTCTGCACTACGCATTACGCCTCTGCACTATGCACTACGCCTCTGCACTACGCACTACGCCTCTGCACTACGCCTCTGCACTCTGCACTACACCTCTGCACTCTGCACTACGCCTCTGCACTACGCACTACGCCTCTGCACTATGCCTCTGCACTCTGCACTACGCCTCTGCACTCTGCACTACGCACTACGCCTCTGCACTACACCTCTGCACTCTGCACTACGCCTCTGCACTACGCACTACGCCTCTGCACTACGCACTACACACTACGCCTCTGCACTACGCACTACGCCTCTGCACTACGCACTAAGCCTCTGCACTACGCACTACGCCTCTGCACTACGCCTCTGCACTCTGCACTACGCCTCTGCACTCTGCACTACGCACTACGCCTCTGCACTACACCTCTGCACTCTGCACTACGCCTCTGCACTACGCACTATGCCTCTGCACTACGCACTACACACTACGCCTCTGCACTACGCCTCTGCACTACGCACTACGCCTCTGCACTACGCACTACACCTCTGCACTACGCACTACACCTCTGCACTATGCACTACGCCTCTGCACTCTGCACTACGCCTCTGCACTACGCACTACGCCTCTGCACAACGCCTCTGCACTACGCACTCTGCACTACGCACTCTGCACTACGCCTCTGCACTACGCCTCTGCACTACGCCTCTGCACTACGCCTCTGTACTACGCCTCTGCACTACGCCTCTGCACTACACACTATGCCTCTGCACTACGCACTATGCCTCTGCACTAAGCACTACGCCTCTGCACTCTGCACTACGCCTCTGCACTACGCACTACACGTCTGCACTACGCCTCTGCACTACGCCTCTGCACTACACACTACGCCTCTGCACTACGCACTACGCCTCTGCACTACGCACTACCCCTCTGCACTACGCCTCTGCACTCTGCACTACGCACTATGCCTCTGCACTACGCACTACGCCTCTGCACTACGCACTACGCACGCCTCTGCACTACGCCTCTGCACTACGCCTCTGCACTCTGCCTCTGCACTACGCACTACGCCTCTGCACTACGCACTACGCCTCTGCACTACGCACTACGCCTCTGCACTACGCACTACGCCTCTGCACTATGCACTACGCACTACGCCTCTGCACTACGCACTACGCCTCTGCACTACGCCTCTGCACTACGCACTACCCCTCTGCACTACGCACTACGCCTCTGCACTCTGCACTACGCCTCTGCACTATGCACTACGCCTCTGCACTCTGCACTACGCCTCTGCACTCTGCCTCTGCACTACGCCTCTGCACTCTGCCTCTGCACTACGCACTACGCCTCTGCACTACGCACTACGCCTCTGCACTACGCCTCTGCACTACGCACTACGCCTCTGCACTACGCACTACGCCTCTGCACTACGCACTACGCTTCTGCACTCTGCACTACGCCTCTGCACAACGCACTACGCCTCTGCACTACGCCTCTGCACTACGCACTACGCCTCTGCACTACGCACTACGCCTCTGCACTACGCCTCTGCACTACGCACTACGCCTCTGCACTACGCACTCTGCACTACGCACTACGCCTATGCACTACGCACTACGCCTCTGCACTACGCACTACGCCTCTGCACTACGCACTACGCCTCTGCACTACGCCTCTGCACTACGCACTACGCCTCTGCACTACGCACTACGCCTCTGCACTACGCACTACACCTCTGCACTACGCCTCTGCACTACGCACTACGCCTCTGCACTACGCCTCTGCACTACGCACTATGCCTCTGCACTACGCCTCTGCACTACGCACTACGCCTCTGCACTACGCACTATGCCTCTGCACTACGCCTCTGCACTACGCACTACGCCTCTGCACTACGCACTACGCCTCTGCACTACGCACTACGCCTCTGCACTACGCCTCTGCACTACGCACTACGCCTCTGCACTACGCACTACGCCTCTGCACTACGCACTACGCCTCTGCACTACGCACTACGCCTCTGCACTACGCACTACGCCTCTGCACTACGCACTCTGCACTACGCACTACGCCTATGCACTACGCCTATGCACTACGCACTACGCCTCTGCACTACGCCTCTGCACTACGCACTACGCCTCTGCACTACGCACTACGCCTCTGCACTACGCACTACGCCTCTGCACTACGCCTCTGCACTACGCACTACGCCTCTGCACTACGCCTCTGCACTACGCACTACGCCTCTGCACTACGCACTCTGCACTACGCACTACGCCTCTGCACTACGCACTACGCCTCTGCACTACGCACTACACCTCTGCACTACGCCTCTGCACTACGCACTACGCCTTTGCACTACGCACTACGCCTCTGCACTACGCCTCTGCACTACGCACTACGCCTCTGCACTACGCACTCTGCACTACGCACTACGCCTATGCACTACGCACTATGCCTCTGCACTACGCACTACGCCTCTGCACTACGCCTCTGCACTACGCACTACGCCTCTGCACTACGCCTCTGCACTATGCACTACGCCTCTGCACTACGCACTACGCCTCTGCACTACGCACTATGCCTCTGCACTACACCTCTGCACTACGCACTACGCCTCTGCACTACGCACTCTGCACTACGCACTACGCCTATGCACTACGCCTCTGCTCTACGCACTATGCCTCTGCACTACGCCTCTGCACTACACACTACGCGTCTGCACTACGCACTATGCCTCTGCACTACGCACTACGCCTCTGCACTACGCCTCTGCACTACGCACTACGCCTCTGCACTACGCCTCTGCACTACGCACTACGCCTCTGCACTACGTACTACGCCTCTGCACTACGCCTCTGCACTACGCCTCTGCACTACGCACTCTGCACTACGCACTACGCCTATGCACTACGCCTCTGCTCTACGCACTACGCCTCTGCACTACGCACTACGCCTCTGCACTATGCACTACGCACTACACCTCTGCACTACGCCTCTGCACTACGCACCAGATCTGATGCATGTGATTCTCTACAAAAAACACAGCAGTGCACACGCTCCCAGCACCATCTGCCTTCAATTACCGGCACCTCGGACAGCTGGTAATTGAGGATTTATGTATTCTTCTGCCGAACACTTTATGCAGCGCTCGCACCATCTGGATTGCATTACACGGCCACTCTGACAGCTCCTAATTAAGATTAATCACTCTGCCGTGCTCGTTCTCGCACAGAATATGCCACATCGGGCACGAGTAAATTACTTACAGCCTATCAGGTCAACACTACTAAATACACAGCACAGCGAAGACGAATCACTAGGCACATTCCATAAAAACTAAGGAATGTGCCAGCCTGGACCCCTTTCTGCATTGAACACATTAGGGCTCGCAAGCTCCGCCTCCACGAAGTGGAGGCTTAGGCCCGAGCCCTAAAAACTGGGCTTCCAAGAGGACACTATCTAAAAAAGTAGTTCCTAAATCGTGCTCCCAAGATATACAACGTATAAAAGAAGCGCACAGACAGCTCCCTCAAAACAACACAATGCGCTGTACAAAAGCAGACAACCTAAGGCGTTCCACAAAAGGACTCTAGAGCCCAGATTTACAAAGGTGTCACACAAAGTAGCGCAGCAACCAAAGTTGCTGCGCTGCCCTGTAAGAGAGCAGGAAAGCCCCATATCTACTAAGATATGACACTATACTCCTCACTTCCTACTGCTGTCACAAAAATAGGCTGCCTAGAGCCACGCACACACCTTGCAAGACAAAATACTTTGGGGCAGATCTACAAGAAACGCAGAGCGGTGCCGCAAGTCTTTTTGTTGCGCCGCGCTGCGTTAGTTTCGATTCAGAAAAGGGGGTGGTGATGAACAGAGTGCCTGAATTAAGCAGACCACTCTTACCCAGTCCAAAGATCAGGGCTTGATCCATCACCGTTTTTTAGCTCACTGCACCATCCCAGCTCAGAACTTGGCTATATGCAAATTAGTCTGTTCCTGTCCCAGTGCATGATGGGAACAGGGCAAACCAAACTACCAAGCCAATTCTTGTACTGGGAAGGAAACAAGCTTCCGGGGACCGGTTTCTGCCATTTCAGGCGTCGTCGGCCCGGCTTGCTTGAATCCTGATGGTGCAATGAGCAAGGGACTCACATCTGAGTATACCCTTCCACGCTTATGGTGGACAAAATGATTCAGAAAAGGGGGTGGTGATGAACAGAGTGCCTGAATTAAGCAGACCACTCTTACCCAGTCCAAAGATCATGGCTTGATCCATCACCGTTTTTTAGCTCACTTCACCATCCCAGCTCAGAACTTGGCTATATGCAAAATAGTCTGTTCCTGTCCCAGTGCATGATGGGAACAGGGCAAACCAAACTACCAAGCCAATTCTTGTACTGGGAAGGAAACAAGCTTCCGGGGACCGGTTTCTGCCATTTCAGGCGTCGTCGGCCCGGCTTGCTTGAATCCTGATGGTGCAATGAGCAAGGGACTCACATCTGAGTATACCCTTCCACGCTTATGGTGGACAAAATGATTCAGAAAAGGGGGTGGTGATGAACAGAGTGCCTGAATTAAGCAGACCACTCTTACCCAGTCCAAAGATCAGGGCTTGATCCATCACCGTTTTTTAGCTCACTGCACCATCCCAGCTCAGAACTTGGCTATATTCTGGTGAAGAATTGGCTTGGTAGTTTGGTCTGCCCTGTTCCCACGATGCACTGGGCCAGGGACGGACTAATTTGCATATAGCCAGGTTCTGAGCTGGGATGGGGCAGTGAGCTAAATAACGGTGATGGATCAAGCCCTGATCTTTGGACTGGGTAAGAGTGGTCTGCTTAATTCAGACACTCTGTTCATCACCACCCCCTTTTCTGAAGCGTTAGGTTCGAAGCACAGGGATGCAACATATTTACAACAATATGTTGCATCTCTGTGCTTCCCCCTGCGCTGGCGCACAAACTGCTGCCATACGCAGGAACCCTTGCACCACGGTGCAAGGATGCCTGCGTCGTGCTAAGATTATTTTTGTGCAGGAAGGTGCCCCTTCCTGCACAAAAACAATCAATTGAGGTGATTTCCTCTTCCAATGTGTGCTGTAGAATGCAGCACACATTGAAAGAGGAATAAAACAAGGAAAAATGAAAACATTTCTCCTGGTTGCACCTCGCTACGCCACCCCTAGGGTGGCGTAGCATTCTGATGCATTTCCAGATTTACGATTTCTCGTAAATCAGGAAATGCATCAGTGGACATGGGTGTTGCGTCGGAACACCCACAGCAACACCCTTGTCACGCCCCAACACACAAAGTGTTGCGTGAACAGGTGCGATATTTACAAGCACAGGTTAAGTCACGCTGGGTGTCTTTACCTGTTCTTGTAAATATCTCTTAGCAGGCTGCGCCACCAGTGCGTCACGCAACATGATGAACTGGCGGCACAAGGGGCTTTTAAATCTGCCGCCATGCTTATACTAACTTTAACACTTTTTTCAACCTCGGCTGTGTGCTGCTGTACAGTGCAGCACACATGCAAAGTTGGAAAAGTTGGGAGAAATAAAAGTATTTACCCTTTTTACGCCTGTTTCAATTATATTGAAGCATTATATTTTGGTGCAATCCCCTGTCTAATATTGTCTTTAGATAGGGTTTTGCATCAAAAACCGTGGGTGGTTGCCAGGGAACACCCATGTACCACCCATGGAAGACACCCTTGACGCAGAGTAACGCAAAGCACTACTTTGCGCTGCTTTACATTACTTAGAGGCAACTTTCCAGCTCAAAATAAACTTCATCCTGGAAGTAAATAAAAAAATACGTTTAAAAAAAGTTGGACACAAGCAGTGCTCCAGATTGCCAATAATGTATTAAAGCAAGAAACAGACCCATATTAACAAAACTTTCACACAACGAAGTACAGCACCCAAAGTTACTGCGCTGCGTTTCGTGTCAGGGGGAGAGCAGGAAAGTGCCATATCTACAAAGATATGGCACTATCTAGCACTCTCCCTAGCACTGGTGCACAATTAGGCTGCCGAACACCACACACACCCCTGTGCGCCACAGTGCAAAGGTGTCTGCATGAATTTAGCATAAGTTTTGTACTGGAAAGGTAACTTTCCAGTACAAAATACTATGCCTAGACAAACTTTAAAACTTTTTTCATTTCTGATGTGTGCTATACAGTAAAGCACACATAGAGAGTGGGGAAAAGTTAGAAGAAATAAAAGCATGTCTGCTTTTGTAATACCTGCTACAATGTGATATTTATTTTTGTCTCTAAACCCTGTCTTGCAGGCAACTCAGGTAACTTTCCAGCGCCAAGCAAGTTTTGCGTTGAAAGTAAATCTGAACAAAATATGAGCAGTTTCGAATATTTTTTGTGATGCAAATCAAACACAAAATGTTTGCTAATCTGGGCCAGAGACCGCCCGTAAAGGACGCTATGCATTTACTGAAAAGACATGAGGACTGCCCTGACTTAACGATGGCTTAATTTTCACTGTACAGCCTCTGGGATTGCACGTATAAATAGCTATTCCCAATTCAGGATTCATCCCTAGGTGCTCAATTAATTAGTTTCTTTCATAATGCTAAAATAACTTCCTCAAACTTCATTTGATTTGGTTATAAAAACATTAGTCTTCATTCTGTTCTTCTTTAATTTAGAATAATGGGGCATATTTACAACAGAATGGCAAAGAGTGATGTTTAGCAAAAATTGCTACCGTCACGCTCCGCCGTTTTGAAAATGCAGGGATGCGCCTTACTCACAAGAATGCGGAGCACCCCTGCGTTTACCCTAGCGCTGGTGCTAAATATAGCTGCCTAGCGCCAATGCAGGCACCCTTGTACTATAGTGCAAGGTTGTCTGCGTTGGGGGGAATGATTTAGTATGTGCAGAAAGGTGTCCCTTCCTGCACATAAACACATTCATGGTGATTTCCTGTTTATATGTGTGCTGCACAATGCAGGTTTTCCCTTGTCTTATTTTTGGCTCTGCCTCCTAATTGCGCCATCCTTGTAAATATGGGGCAGCATCAAACTCAATGGGTGTTGCGGCGCAATGCCCACTGCAACACCCATTGTCCACGTCTTTCATATTAAGTGTAGCATGAAAGGGGGCCTTATTTACAAGGCAGCATTAAGACATGTTAAGTGGCTTAACGCCGCTTTGTAAATAAGGTGAAGTACTTAATTGCCACCGGAATTTCACAAAAAATTACGCTCCTGTGGCGTTAAGCCCTAGTAAATATATCCCAGTGTTCCAAAGAATTGTCATTATATACAAAACGTACGACGCTACTATTTAGGATCACTTCATCATTCATTGATCTGAATTAATCGTAGGCAAATTGTGGAGGAAATGATTACACAAGTCAGCTTGCTTTGAGTGCAAAGGCTGCTTTATTTAACAATGACAAGCAGAGTGCCTAGCTCTTCAGTTGAGCCTCACATGCTACACTCTGAACTGGACTAGCAAAAGGTTCTAACCAACTCGCCTCCTCTAAGTATCTCCCACCCCTAACATCCCATTCCCCCAAACACTTCTGAACTGCACACAACTTTTGCAATGCCAGGAATCCTTAAGGTCCTTGTACTGGGATCCAAATTAACCATCTTGTTGAGCATGCCTGCTCTTAGACAGACTCTCGTCCTTGCCCCAGATCTTGGCTCCATTGTTCAATCTTACACCCTCTGTCTTTCCCCTAATCAGCTGATAAGTTGGCCTTCCTCCACTTGCCCTTCAGTGACAATAATGCCCAACGATATCAGCACCATCTCAATAAAAAACCCACTCCCAACCCCTATCAGCATGTACAAAGGTGGGAATCGAGCTTCAGTCTGGCGGCGGGCGCTAAGGAAAGTGTGCCCGCCACCTTATGTGCTAACACTTCGTGGGAAGCCCTACAGCTGCCACAGCTTCATTTCCTCCCTTTCCTTCCAACCAACCACGGCCCGTGGAGGGAGTTTCGGTGGGGCGGAGAGGCGGGGCGGGGAAGGGGCATTTTGCGATGCAGGGCGCGCTACGAAATTCGTTTTATTAATTAAATTGTTTACTTACCTTCAATTATCCATACTCCGGGGTTTAGCACCCCCCACCCTGCCCCTCCCAAACCCCGCCTCTCTGCCCCACCGAAACACCCTCCACGGGCCGCGGCTGGTTCCAACCTCCCTGAGTGTGGAGAACGCTGCACTGCCCATGCTCTAGGCACTGATTGGGAGGATGTAGGAGCCTGCCTCTCTGTACAGTGTACTAAAATGAAGAACACTATGTAGAAAATGTGAGGGATCCCCAGAGGAAGATAGAGGCATTTAGTAGATAATACAAACTCCCTTTTTTGTGGTAGTGTGGGCGGCCAGTTAGGCTTATCAGAGGACAGTGTTAAGCATTTGTTGTACTCACAGAGGCATAAATGATAAACACACTCAAGAATAAACCCGAGACTAATTTTGTATGAAAAATACCAAGATTCTTTATATATATTTTGTGATCCTAGACTTCAAATCTGAAATATACTTTATATAGTTTTAATATAGGAATACATACTTTGTATACTTGTGGTGATTGAAATAAAAGCAGTGCAGTTCAAAGTATGCTGTGATTTCAGTATCTAGGCCCTGGGTAGTCGATACCGTCAAATATTTACCATTGGGGTCAGCGGAGAGCATTGGAAGTGCATAGCCGCAATGGAGTTCAGTCGACCGCCAGCATGGTTACTGCCGCGGTCGTTGGCAGCAGATCGCTGGAAGTGAATGGATTCGGAACACCACCAACCCAGTGGTCACGGGTGCTGGTGGGGATTCTTAGCAGCAGAGGACCACCAACTCAGTTACCATCATGGTCACTGGAAGTAGGACTCTGCCAAGGAGTTTCGGATGACCACGGTCCCTTGGAAGGTCAGAGGCCGAAAGGATGAAGGTCTTTGGGAGCCCAGGACTCGGGTAAAGCAGGCAGTCGGGTTATACCTGGAGCAGAAGTACCGGAGGTTGTGGGTGCTGGTTACAGAGGTCACCGGCATTGGTCATGCTATAGGTGTGATGCAGGGCAGGCCACTACAGAATAGACGGTCATGCCAATTCTGCTGCTTTACGCCGTCGACGCCACTGTCAAGATGGTACGGGCTCTCAAGAACAGGGCTGTTTCCAGCATCAGTCGGTGTGCTGAGAGGATTCCTAGGGTTGACAGAGGTGTGCAGGAGTGGGTTCCACCGGGCTGGTAAACCAACAAGCCTTGGATGCTGCAACATTCGTTCTTCAGTGGTGAATCACGTCAACACTGTGTTTGCCGATCCTCGACCACGGTGGTTGCTTTGACGGTGGATGTCGGGGACTAGAGCCTCTGGCCCAAAGGGAGGTTCTTGGCAATTTGCCGTAGGCTGGAGGGCTCCAGGTATCTTGGAGGCCTCACAGGTGTCAGGAAGGATAGCAGATTTCAAAGATCGAGTCTTTTGCGGCAGCGGTGTTTGTGCCAGTTTCTTCTAGTTGGGTCTCGGTTTTTGAACCGCAGTGGTTTTCTTCGGTCATCTTCTTGTTTCCGTCGAATCCGAAGTCAGGTTCTCAGGGAGCCACCTAAATACTGAATTCAAGGGTGTTTTAGGGGAGAACAGGTAGTAGACAATGTGTTGCTCTCCCATAAGGTGCTTACAACCTCTTTATGCTCACCTCACATGTGGGGTGGGCATACCCTGACTCCTAATAGGCTACTATGCCATTCTGAAGATGGCGGATAGTGAAATGTGGGATTTACCTTGCCTTCCAATCTGAGGGGTGGCACAGGGTGAAGGTAGACCCACCTCCTACGTTACCTATTTTTCCTGCCAGTCCTCCCTCCGAAAGTGGGGCAGACTGAGAGGTCACCTGCTGCTTCTAACAGCAGCAGCCGGGGGCAGTGTTTATAGGCTGCAGGGCCTTTGAAATTCCCACTTCTGCCAAGGCAGATCCTGCAGGGTGGAAGGTGTGACCACCACCACCCAGAGTAGGCTATGTTTGGATCCAGAGTGCACTGGCTGTCTACCCAGGGGTCTAGAAACATGTCTTGCGACGGCAGGCTGGATAAAACTAGACAGGGACCACACCAGTGGTTGGTAAGGTTTCAGGAGACAGTCTAAAAAGGGTCTCCTTAGTGAATCTATTAGTAATTCAGGTACTGGCATCAGCAAGGCTTTATTAAGACAAGATGTTAGGCACCAATCATCTTAGAAATCAGTCAAGCCATCATGGAGCTAGGAAACTTGTATTAACAAGCACGTTGCCCATGTAATTCCTTTAGCTTCTCCGGACATTGTAGGGGCATATATGCTCATGCTGATATGCCCACACATAGGATATAGTTCACCCTGCCTTAGGGCTCAAGGCCTGCCTTAGGGGTGGCTTACCTATATGTTATGTAGTGTAAGGATGGCATGGCACACAGGGCTGTGTGCCATGTCAACTCTTCGGTTTTTCCTGAACATTCAGCCTGTGACAGCAGCATCGCCGGATCCGGGTGAGGGGTCTCTAAGGGACCTTCTTCCATCCCCATGCCACGAGGATTTGGGTTCCGTTTACCGGGGGCAGAAGTTGTGACAATCGTGGTACAGTTTTAGGGAAAGGAGATGTGGCACCGGGAACCTGGTTAGCAGAAACTCAGTGAACTTACAGTTCGAAATTACATCAGACATCAGGCAAAAAGTGAGGGCTAACCATTCGAAAAGAGGCACCTTCCTACATAGGATATGATCACACAACTATATTTGCTTTGAGTACAAAAGGCTGCTTTATTTATCACTGCCAAGCAGAGCACCTAGCCCCCCAGCTGAGTGCTCAAAAGCTACACTGTCAACTTGTCTAATAAATGTCTGAACAAACTTGCTTGTTCTAAGTAACTCCCACATCCAACATCCAACCCTCTAAACACTTCTGAACTGCACACAGTCTTTGAAATGCCATGATTTCTTGTGGTGCTTGCGCAAAAACCCACATGAATCATCTTGTCAAGCCTGCCTGCTCTTGTACCATGCCCTCATACTTGCTCCAAATCTTAGCTCTATTGTTTTGCTTGTTCCTACACCCCCCATTTTTCTCCCAATCAGCTGAACAGTTTGCCTTCCTCTGTCATCAGAAAGATCAGCTGCGGCTGATCGATTAGGACGGAGAAGCACTGCCCCCTCCACCACCTGTACATAAAATAATAATAAACCAGGTTTCAAACCCATTTTATTATCGTTTTGAGTTTATTCTCCTGGACCCACTCCCAGGACTCTGACGAGTTCTTGGGGGTGGGTCCAGGAGATGACACTGCTGTTGTGGGACTGGTGCACACTCCCACCACTTTGCATGAGGTGTTTGGCCGTCCGTCTCAGGCCGGCCAAATACCTCATGCGCAGTGAAGCTCTCTCCAGCCTCAGCTGCGTTGCTGGGGCTAGAGAGAGCAGGCACAGGCTCCCAGTCTGCCTGGGAGTGCAAGCTGCCGATGCTCAGGCCAATCCTGAAGCTGCTCTCCTGCGAGAGCAATTTCAGGATTGGGCTCAGGGCAGCCTGGGAGCCTGTGCCCAGCCCCAGAGCTAGAACCAGAAGCAGGAAGATCAAATGTGTCGGAGACGGTAGCGGCAGCATTAAGGTAAGTTTATTATTATTATTTTTTGTCTCCAACCCCTCCCCACCTCCCTCTTCCTCACCTCCCTCCTCCGGCCTGGCCCGTCGCCCCACTTTGGCAGAGGACAGGCCGCTACTGGTAAAGTCACTCTCCCGAGATGTAATTTCTGTCTCTCCCAACTCAGAGCTTCTTACATTCTTTTTCCAGTGACCCCATCAACACTTCTACATACAGCTTATTGCCCTGCTCTGACAAAAGCACCTCATTGTGCCTGAACAAATGTGGGACTCAAATAAAAGGCTCTGATGTGCTATCACCCACACCCATCTTCTCTGAAGGAAACCAGTTATCACTCTATTAAGCTCCTTCCTGGCTCTATTTATCGCAGCCAGCCTCTGCACACCCCTCCACACCCTTCTAGTCAACAGCCTAGCCCAGAAAAAATCTATGAAAACTCAGCTAGATGCTCCTAGACACCCTCGGGTATTAGTGCATGTTACAAATCTTAATTTATTTTCATTTCAGCTGACCTTCAGCATTTCCAAGTCCTACTTCATGGACTTCAGCAAATCCAACCCAGTGGATTGCACCATATAATTCTCCTCTACATGAATGACTAAAACATTGGGCTTGCCTCAGTTTGCATTGTACTCCAACAAAACCGGAACCAGTTTGCCCCAACATATCTCACCAAGGCCAAACAAAGGCACCACAGCACCACTTTTGCAGACCCAGCTGGTTGCCTCCAAATTGCCTTTCGACATGCACCCCAGCCCACTTCACGAAGGAGTGCCTCATATCCATATATCCCACAGGTGAGACTCTGCACAAGAAGCACCTGCCAATAAAGTAAAAACCTGTTAGTTCATTTGTTGCTGAACATACTTCAACACACAACTTCTCCACCACCCACCCAAACCCTTCAATCTGTCTTGCCCCATACCTAACCAGACACCCCCTGTCATAGCCCCTATCCAAAACAAATGAGTGCCAAATTCCAGTGCTGGCAAGCCTGAAGCCCATAAGCATCTTCTCAACACTTCCACTGTCCCAAAATTACTGCAGAAGCATTCTCATGCAAGAGAAGGTGGCCCTCACCCCAACTCCTTACCTCCAAAATGGCCCTTAACTGCACACAAGGGCAAACTTGTGCCTCATCCAAACGATGTAAGCACACTATATCCCCATCTCAAACAAACTCGTAACCCTTTGTACATCATAGCAGGTCGGCCAATACCAGCCATTAACTTCCTTTCCAATCCATCAGTTCTGAAAACCAAAAGACACCGAAGAACATCAAACTGAATGGCTTTCAGAAAAGCTGTGCCTCGCAGGAAGTAGTGTAAGCAACTTTTACCGGTTTTACTATTGCCCTCAGGACTCTGCTCAAAATAGGATGCCTTACCCGTGGCACCTTGCCATGCAGTTAAGACCAGCCATTTAACACCCTCCGATCCTGCTCTCCTCCTAATGGGTCACACCCCCTCCGCATCTACCCATAGAATGCAATAACTGCCAGTTTGCCCTCTGTGTTAATCACATTTATCGCTTCTCTATTTGACCCACATTGAATTCCAGCATGTCCTCACCTCTCAAAATTAACCCCACCCAGATACGGCCACACCATCTGAACTCCCTGCCGCCCTGCCAGTTCCCTGTGAACTTCACCAGCAAATATTCTACTAGTATATATGCTTTTACAGCCTGGTGTCCCACAAGTCTTCTGAAAACTAAGACCTTCCATTGCCACACTCAGGGCCAAACCATGGAACCTCACCCACTGTGAACGAGTAAGTGTGTCAGCCACTCCGTTATCCTGCCCCACAATGTGCTTGGCTTAAAACAAGATGTTTTTCTCCTCCAAGAATAGCAAGATCAATTCTCTCTGACTCTTCAATACCCAAGCCTCAGAAGTTGTCATCCTGTTCATCAACTGTACCACGGCTGCATTGACAGACACAAGCCTCACCGTCCTGTTCCTCATCTTGTCACAATCACACTAAAGAGCAACAAAAAAAATCCAAAAAGGCAATAGTGTGGCCCTTAACTTTCCAAGATTGGGACTAGCTCTCTGCACACCAAGACCCCTCACAGAACACCTAAATCCCCCCTGCTCCTTAGGCATCCAAAAATTCTCCATCTTCCACTTAATGTTGACATTTTGCATCTGTTATAAATCTTCAAAAAACGCTTCTAAGCCAACAAGTCATCCTTCGCTCATCTGGACAAATGAATTATGTGATGTGGCTTTACAGCTACTACATCACAAAGTCAATACATCTGCAAAAAGCATGCCACAGTGCCTCCACCCCCCCCCCGGCTTTCAATGTCATCCACACCAGACAGGTGCCATCTGTAGCCGAAGTATCCAGAGGCCCTTCGTCAGACTTCCCTGGCACACCCCTCATTAGGCACTGCCTGCTCCATGATCCTCACCACCACCAACCTGTAAACAGCCCTGTGGTCCATCGCCTGTATACATTCATTTCACTGCATTCGCCCCGCTAGATTTAGCCTCAGTAGACAACCTCTTGATTAAACTAGAATCTGACTCGGCCCCTTTGATTTGTGTATTTCTCTATAGACCCCCTCAGAGCATGCCCTGGTTTCCACAATCCCTGGGCGAACAGGTAGCTTACTTAATAACTAACCACACAAACATTTTACTGATTGGCGACTTTAATTATTGGACATACGATATACTGGGAGGTCCCCAATCTACTGAGTTAACCGACTTGCTTACAGAATTAAATCTCAATCAGCTGGTGTCTTCTGCCACAAATGTCAAAAGGCATATACAGGTATGGACAGCCAACCTTGTTACTTTGGCCCTGCTTGTCTCTCCCTGCATCTGGTCCGATCATTACTTAATCAAATTCACTGTTAATAACATCTCCATGGCCAAAATCCCCACCATTAAAGGGGAGACAGCAAGGAGTAGGAATGATACCAATAAAAATATATTCCTCAATACACTGGCCGAGACAGTCCCGTCCAATCAATCATCTATCAACACTACTGAGCAAAATGTAACAGCTTGGCTATTAGCCGCTAGCAATAAACACGCACCTCTTAGGAAAATATACCTAGCCTGGCATCCACTAACCTAAAGGCTCACAAATGAGCCCTGCAGCAATTTGAAAGGAAGTGGAGATGCAACTATTTGCCTGAGGATAAAAAGGTATATTTAGCTGCTATGAAAAACTACAAAAAAGCTATTCTGACTACCAAAGCTACTTATTTCTCTTTCGAAAATTCTAACCTCTACCAACAGGTCAAAAGAAATGGTCTCGATTGTTAATGATCTGTCTAACCCGGACAGAGTCACAATAAAACCCATACCCTCTCAAACGTTATGTAACTCCTTTAACACCTTCTTCATTGAAAAGATTACGAAAATTAGGGCTAACATCCCTATATGTTCAACCCCTAAGGCATGTTCTGTTATGCCAAAAAATTCTTGCAATCTTGAACAATTTCTGAGAATGAGCAACCAGATATTCCTGGACCTACTGTGCAAGGTAATTTCTTGGAACAATCTGAATATCTTGACCCCACCAAGCAGAGTTCCGCCCAGCACATTCCACAGAAGCTGTTATATTGACAGTATTGGACACTCTCCAGAAGGAGGCCGACAGAGGAACCCCGCAGGCTCTGGTGCTGCTGGACCTTTCTGCGACCTTTGACACGTTCGACCATGGCATATTGATCGATCGTGTCAGAGACGCGGCGGTCCAGGGTTCGGCGCTTAGCTGGATCAGTTCCTTCTTGGAAAACCGTTCCCAGTCGGTACACATTGCACAGTTTACAGGTCTAAAGTTGAGGACTATATGTGGAGTCCCGCAGGGCTCCTCACTATCCCCCCATCTGTTCAACCTGTATTTACTCCCACTGATTCGAGCCTTAAAAGAGAGGAAAGCCTGTATTTTCAACTACGCACTGATGTTCTCTGTTAGCAACTCTCCTGAATCGATCCGTGACTTTCAGACGACTATGCTGCTTAATAGCGGCTGGATGAATGGCAATCACTTGAAACTTAATCCAGACAAGACGGAACTAGTCCTAATGGGTGCACCCATAATCCTTGTCGCCCGCTCTTCTGGTCAAAGGAACTGGGGCAATGCCCTACCCCATCTGTGTCTGCTAAAAGCCTTGGGGTAACAATCAACTATGATCTCACAATGAAGGCCCAAATTGGTTCAGTGATCTCAACGTGCTTCTATCAGTTGAGGAAAATAAGAAAGATCAACAGATTTCTCACCCAGGAAGCACCAATTCAAGTGGTTCTAACCCTGGTCATGTCCCTCATTGATTACGCCAATTCTCTATACTTTGGCATCCCTCTAAATTTAACCAAACGTCTACCACTGGTGCAGAACCAGGCAGTGAGATTGATCTTTCAACAACCCAGGTGGAAACATGTCACTCCCCTCATGAGGAAGTCGCACTGGCTACGTATTCTTCAGAGATGTGCCTTCAAGGTATGTTGTCTCATCTTCAAATCTCTGAACGCCAGAAACCCTACATTTGTCGACTGCCTTATTCAAAGGCATATACCCACGCGTAATTTGCATTCTGCTCACAAAAATCTTCTAACCACACCCTCCTTCAAATTACAGCAGCTGGGTGGTGTTAGGTTTGCCGTACTAGCACCTAGATATTGGAATTCCCTCCCCCCTTTTTAATTTGAGTTTTATATAGCTCTGGCTAGACCCGGAGGTATCAGAGAACTTAACATGAGGATCATTGAGTTACATCAGTTACTGGAGCATATTAAAAACATAGGAAAAGGAGAAACAGTGTTACACAGTAAAGCGAGTGTTACAAGAGCGTGGAATAACATCAACATATACTCCGCAGTTTGGCAGAACATAGGTAATTCGTCAGAAGACGGGGGGAGATAACAGTGGGAAGACGAGGAGAAACAGTGTCCACTGTCCGGCTGGGTAGGTGACGGCCAAGGGGGGGAACCAGAGCCTATCTTCTCTATAGCTGACGGGGCAGCTCCACCGGGCATCGGCCATGTTGCTCGGTCTCAAACACAAATGGAAAAGTGTTTGTACCATCAAATTGGAAGATTAGTTTGCCAAGATGAGGTCCTCTTTCTGTCTAGCATTTTGCAATTCACATTGCGACTAGGAGTTCAAGCAAAAGAAAATCCGCCGATCACCAGTGCCACAAAGTCACATAAATTGCCAGACGATAAAAACAAAACGCAGGGAAACACTGCGCCACAGAATTACATCCATTGCGAGGATTACAAACAACAATAGAGAGCAAGTCGCAAGGAGCGTGGAGGAGAGTGGGGGAGCAGTAAACGTGTAACAATGAAGATCATTACCAAAAAAAAAACTCCTTGCCATGGAAAGGTCTTGGGGGTGGGGCTCCCAAGGGCCTCCATGGCCCAATCCTGTTATCACCCTGCATAGGCTGCCTCCGGCCTCCCACACGATCCCTGGGCCCTGCAGCTCCCGCTAGCTGATAATTCTCTGGTAGAAGTAGCACCCCAGAGTCCACAGTACCCCACTCCCCACTCTGCCTGTATGCTTTCCATGGGCATGTCCAGCCCTGAGGGAGGGGTTCGGTACCAGCAGCATGCACACCTCTCTTGTCGATGAATTTTAGTAGCACCAAGCAGCTGGGTCCTAGACGACTGCACTACCAGGACTGGTCACAGTTATTGGTACAGTAAATTGCCCACCTCAAATGGCCTGCTGCTAGTAGACCACAGACAATTATCACGAGCTACTTTGGATGAGAGGCAACATATAAAGAACAGAAAAAGTATAAGCATTTAATGACACGACATCTTCAAATGTTGTTTTTCATCTTTTATTTTCTGCTATGCACAGTATGCAGATGACGAAACCAGCCAACTTGTTTCACCCAAAAATGGGCTTCTTCAGGGCAAAGAAATAATTGGTGATGAAAAAATCCGTCATGTGTAGGTAAAGAGGCTGCGAGAACTGTTATTTCTGATAAGAGAAAAGAAAAGCTCTCGAGTAGATAGGGGATTCTCACAGAGTGAACCCGAATCCCATAACAACCGCAACGTAACAGTGGAGCCGTGTCCGAAGGCCATCTTTCAGGCAGTGGAATTTTAGCGCTAAAATTCCACTGCCTGAAAGACGGCTTCCGGACACGGCTCCACTGACACGTTGCGGTTGTTATGGGATTCGAGCTACAAAAATAATTAGTTAAAACTGCAAGATTATGCAGTGGATGATGTATTATGTGACAAATATGGCAGAGCCATAATTATATAGAAAACATTTGCAAACTAGGATATTTTGCCATTCATGTTTGAACTGCTCTTGTGGAAGAAGGGAGGAGAAGTGCTAATGAGAGAAACTGCATGGCTTGGAGACAAATGGCTTGTGATTCCACTTTTAAGCATATTTGGGACATTGTGTGATTGGAAATATATTCTACTTTGTAAATGTATTTAAATGCCAATAACTCCTGTTAAACCCTAAATAATCAAGTGTATCCATTAGTTGAATTAAATAACACAATAAGCTGTAACTGGCCGGTGAAATGCCAAACAAATACAAAAAATTGGGATGTTTGGCACATTCTGGCCACACCTCTGACTCCGCCCACTGATCCAATCCTTGGGTTATCCCCGCCCTCGGAGTCTCCGCCCACAGTTCCACTACCTTTCCCCCCCCCCACTTCGACCACTGGGTACAATTATGGACTTGAAACAGTGTAGCAAGGAGATGTAAATCTACTCTGTGTGGTGAGGAATTGTAAACTCCGGAAGTTTAACTCTTCTACTCCGGGATTACGCACTCTTACGCACATTCCGTCTCTCTCATTTTCCCCTCTCTCTCTCTCTCTCTCCCTCACTCTAGTCCTCTCCTCTTTCTCATGTTCTCATCCTTTCTTTATCGTGCACTTTTTCTTTCCATCTCTGTATCCTCTCCCCGTGTCTCTTTTTTGCTCTCTGTGGCATTGTCTGTCTAAAGCACACACACTCATCTTTCTCCGTTTATCTTTTTCCTCCGCCCACTTTAATGAGTTCCCTGTGAGTATAGTCCGAGTAGACAGAGATCTTGTGGTTCTTGAAGTGGGCTTAATCTGTCTCCCGAGCAGCACATAGGATACAGTCTCTGTTCTTACAGTTCAGGATGCGGCCGGCCGAGGGGGGGGCACTAGCGCCCAATGTGCCCTATCGATGACAAAGAAGTGGGACAGCCCATTTGTCTTCAGCATGTCTTGGACCCATTCTTCAACAAAAATCTACTCCACCTCCCCTCGGCTTGCTCCAGGAATCCCAGGAGGTTAACATTGTTGTGGTGGGACCTCCCCTCCTTGTCCCCCACTCGCGTCTCCAGGGCTATGGTTTTGGATGCGATAGTAGCCACTTGCTTCCTGAGTAAAGCCACCTCTGACTGAAGTTCAGTAATGGACTCCTCAGCGACCCCATCCTTGTCTGATACCTTTCGGTGATCCGTGTGGAGGAGTTTAAACTTGAGTGCCCCTGTTTCAGTTTAACCTTCTAATGTCACGCAGGAGCCCTGGATGGCAGCAACCATCTCCGCTTCTGAGGGGTCCTCAGTGGCAGTCTGGCACCGGGTTTGCCCCGGGTACCACCCTGCCTCGTCTTCTACTGCGAGTAGGACACCGGTGTAATATAATGTTCCATAGTGTTTCCCTCTGGGGGACTGGGCTGTGTTTTTCTCCCCATGTGGGTGGCTGGGAAGACCCCACAGCTGCACGTCACAACCTCTGGGCCTGGTGATGCAGCCTCCCACGGAGCCCCAGAACCTCCCACACCACCTGTCTTTGTGCCTGTCCCCACACTTGGTCCAACACTGGCTCCAGCCGCCGCCAAGGCTTACCTTAACCACACCCAGATGCAGCCACTGCCCAGAAAGGACCCCCGGATCACCCAACCACTGGAGAAGGGCTCAAGCGGTAACCAGGGACCAGGCGAAAGCGCATAATGTTCAGGGACACTCCAGATAATAGGCATGTCCCCAAAGGGGAAGGAGGCTGCAGAGTAGATGGCCGTTGAATGTCCCCCGACTCACAGTGCAGGCCCCCAGAGGCATCATCCAGATACCAGGGTTTTTGATTATTTTTGGTTATAGGGATTAGTCTTGTGCTCTTGAGGAAAGAATGCCATTTACTCTAGTTTCTATGTGGTAGAATAAATGAATAGGAGTTAGGTGTGATCTTTAGTGATGAGGTTTGGGCTATGTAAATTCATACATAGGTCCGCGGATGGCTTTTAAAGCAGAGGTTGTGATCTTTGAATTGAAGTGAGGGTAATCTGCACATACATAGTAATAGGGGGTAAGGTAAAACATACATGTGGCTTAGAGTATGCCGTGTTCAGAGAGAGGAGACATGCAGATGATGGAAAGGAAGATTATTGGACCATGCACTCAGAGAAATTCTGATAATCAGTACTTAAGGTCTGCCAGTGCCTGAATATCAGCTGGGTGATCAAGAGTCGAAGAAAGGTCAGTGGTTGTCTTTGAGGTTCAGGATGCAAGCATTGGCAAAATCAAGAGGCCTCGCCCTAAAGACCCATTGGCTCTGCCAATGTCTTTTCTTGATCCTGTACAGCATCAAAGCAGATGCAAAGAAAAAAAAGCACAATGACACAATCAATTGGCCGGGCCACCTTGTAAGTGCATGCGTGCTTTAAACAAGCAGGCACACCCACAAAATGACACAGTCCAGTGTCCACGTCATTGCATTATTGGGGCACAGAAAGACATGGGCAAGATACGTAGGGTGACCAGAATTTTGAAGCCAAAAACCAGGACATTTCACAAAAACAGAAGAAGGACTACAATTTTACTTCAAGTGATGAGAGCGCCCATCAGCAGAGAATTACAGAACAGGCAGTAAGAACACACATAAAATGCAATTTTTAAGCCCAGTAGCTTGCCTGTTTATTAAATCGCTTTCTTGAAACAACTGCTAACTCTCCCTGCTTTGTAAAACATAAAAATCACCTACCACCGTTTTTAGTCGACCCTCTCTAAAAACAGGGACATGAGCTAAATTTCTTGAAATTTGCTGGGACAGCTGGTTAAAAACAGGGACCGTCCTGGCAAAACGGGGACGCCTGGTCACCCTAAAGATACGGCAAAATGAGCATGGGCAGGGCCACAAGCACACAGGTAGGAGAAACTAAGATTTCTCCCTCGAGTGCTTAACACGAAGTAAATAAAAAAGAATACTTGAAAAGCAAGCAGTGGAAGCACAGATTGTAAAGTGAAAATTCTCCGTAGTGGGGCAGACAGAAGATGGACAATCTTGGACACGAATAAGAAGCAGACAAATGGGAGGGAATGGGTAGGCTCGTCTGTGTTCTTGATAACCCGCACTATGTCTTGCAACAGACTTGTGCTGTCTAGTACACAGGACCTAAAACTGGCTTTGCTCATGCGCAACCAAACTTCCGGAGTAAATAGCCACAATGGGAAAATGGACGTGACTGACACCTTTTGAGGCCTTCGGGGTCTTCTCGAGCTACAGACGTCTGCAAATCTGAACGAAAACGTTCCTTTTGCTATCGGGTGGCTTCCAGACAATTTGACCCCCCTTTAGCCAGTGAAAAGGGAATGCTGCTTTTAACGCGTCAAACTAGAGTTAGCAGCCAGCCAGGGACCCCCCCAACGCACGCATCTATTTTTCTGTCTCGGCCGTTCCATATAGCTATTTTTACGTGGACATAAATACAGCTGTTTTGGAGGTGCCAGAGACATTTTAGTTACTATTGTTAGTTTAGCAGTGCAGTCGCTGTTTCCTGGGTTGCAGGTTTGTCTCCGTGTCTGCTTTACAGCTTTTTTTCCAGGTTTGCCGTTCTTTCTGGCACCCTGCGGCTTCTTGCACCCACCCTTGTGTTTCTCGCACCCCTCTGTCATCTTTCCTGGGTTGGGGAGGGGGGCGCACTTCCTTGTAGCCGGCCAGATGAAAGAGTCTCTCTTCAAAGGACGATACAGTACGGCAGGCAGGTGAGAGGCTTCAATTGCAGCCGGGGCCTTTGGAGTCATTTGTCGCCGAGACCCAGGGGGTGACCAGACTTAGACTTGAAGGGGGGACTTTGTTTTACAGCTCTCTTTCATGTCCACTGCCACCTCTGCCAAATGCTTAATTTAGGCTGAAAAAAAACATCAAGCACACAACCCGGCCGGCCGGGGCTGTATGACAGAAATACGCATGCAATTGCAACATGCCTTTACAACGCGGTCATTACCACGACCGCTTCTTTACCACGCATGCCTTTACAACGCATGACTTTACAACAACAAAATGTAAGTATGTGTGTGTGTATGTATGTATGTATGTATGTATATATATATATATATATATATATATATATATATATATATTACCTACTGGCGGTCGCCAGTAGGTATATATAGTTAGGATTTTTTCTCTATGGGTTTTTTGAAAATTCTATGTCTAATAACTTTGGCGTTTGTGGACGGAATTGGCTGAAAATTTCAGGAAAATGGCACATTTTGTTTCTGAGCAGCCCTTGAAAATTTGGGGGGGGTTCGTCCAGTGGGGGCCGAGAAAAAAGGGGGGTCCCAAAACGTGTTTTTAACATTGAGTTTTCCATAGGGCGGTTGGCCTCACTTTTAGCCCGAACGGCTGAATGGATTTGCACGAAACTTGGCAAAATTGTAGGGACTGGTAGCCCGATGTGCCTTTTGTAGGTCTCAATATATGTGCTCCAGTGGATTTTGAGAAATTAACGTTTAAAAAAAGATATATATCTGTAAGCGCGGACCAGGCAGCGCACTGGTTCGCGGACTTTTCGCGCAACGGAGCTTTGTGAAGCGAAGCTGATTGGTTCTCCGGCGTCTGTCAACATTCCAAACAGTCCGTAGCGGCCGCCATCTTGTCTCTCGGTAGGATCGAGAGACAAGAGGAGGTCAAAACAAAGGGGGAAATAACTATAAGGGGGCATAGTAGATCCTCGCTGACCCCCTAGGTTTGATGTGGAGGTTTTAAAAGGGCCCCGCGGGGCAAAAAAAAAAAATAATAATAATAATCGAACGGCTGAATGGATTTGCACGAAACTTGGCAAAATTGTAGGGACTGGTAGCCCGATGTGCCTTTGCTAGGTCTCAATATATGTGCTTCAGTGGATTTTGAGAAATTAACGTTCAAAAAAAGATATATATCTGTAACAGCGCACCGCTTCGCGTACTTTTCGCGTTACGGAGCTTTGCGAAGCGAAGCTGATTGGCTCTCCGGTGTCTGTAAACATTCCAAACAGTACGTAGCGGCCGCCATCTTGTCTCTCGGTAGGATCGAGAGACAAGAGGAGGCCAAAGCGAAGGGGCAAATGACCATAAGGGGGCATAGTAGATCCTCGCTGACCCCCTAGGTTTGATGTGGAGGTTTTAAAAGGGCCCCGCGGGGCAAAAAAAAAAAATAATAATAATAATCGAACGGCTGAATGGATTTGCACGAAACTTGGTAAAATATTAGGGACTGGTAGCCCGATGTGCCTTTGCTATGTCTCAATATATGTGCTTCAGTGCATTTTGAGAAATTAACGTTCAAAAACAAGATATATATCTGTAACAGCGCTCCGCTTCGCGGAGATAAAATTATATCTGTATTACCTAGGTGTTGCTAACACCAGTTAGCGACGGCTAGTAGGAGATAGCGACCATCTTGGGTCCCACTTTGCATGTGAGTGATATTTATCACTAATGACATGCAAAGTGGGCATGCCAAGATGTTAGCGACTGGAAACAGTCGCTAACATCGCTATCTCCTATTATCAACTTTTGGAAATATTCGAGATAAGCGCGAATATCTCCAAAAAGTAACAGCTGCCCTGAGCAGTTCTTAGCCATGTTATCCAATGGGAGGTGGATAACATGGCTAAGAGCATTAGCTCGGTAATGCATGAATATCGCGGAGTTTTCAGCGATATTAATGCATTGCGCTCGTTTTTTATCGTATTTGCGATAAACCTTGATAATAGCAAGGTTTATCTGCGATAATTTCTGACGGTAAAAAAATCTTTGCAATGCATCGTTAGGGATAAATATCGCTTAACTTTGGTAATATGCCCCAACGTCTGTTAACGTTTGATTCGAAGGAAATCAGGAATTGTTGAAAAACATTGTGTGCGCCATCTTGTCTTTTTTCAAATGCCACACTTTTGTCGTGCACGGCAGCCATTTTAGATGCCTTGACCAGACCCACTCTGTGCACGCTGTCGATCCTTAGCATGGCTCCCCACCCTCGCAAGCATCTCACCCAGGCAGTGGTCACCCCCGCTCTCTGTCTTATGCATGGGTAATAAACCTCCCCCCATCTGCGCTGCTCTTCCCTGAGAATCACACCCTGTGCCCGCCCGACACCTCCCTTTCGCCCTATTCACTACCGCACCCTCTGACACTCCTTTTCCTCTGTGTCCGATTGTCCAGGCCGGTCCTAGGCTATCAGCTAGCCCTGCAGATGTAGTTTATGGCCACAGCTGTAAAGAATCACCCCTCTTCAAAGGAGTTATAGTAGATCAAGGCCCACACTCGATGAGATCCGTCACAGCAGAAGCGTTGCTATCATCTGAAAACCATCCTGTATTGTGATTGGGGAGGGGACCGAGCGTGAAGCGGAAGATTCCAGGGATGACTCTTTGTACATCAAAGTTTTTACAATTATGTGTCACATTAAAAATATATAGCACTCCGACAAAGTAGTAAGATTATAAAACTTTAATAATTTATAAATATATACAAGAAAACAAAAATAGTAATAACATATAAACATTTTTAGAGAAAAACAACGAAGTAGCGGTCGGCTGTGCGAATAGTCCCAACGCAGCACAACGTCCAGATTTCCGGCGTGGGGCGTCGCGGGGGGTGGGTCATCAGTAGCAAACTGTTGTGCGAATAGTTCCAAGGCAGCAGAACGCACCGAAATCTAGATGACACGAAAGTGATGTCTAGTAAGTTGCCACCCAGCAAATAACGGCGTGGGGCGTCGCGGGGGGTGGGTCATCAGTAGCAAACTGTTGTGCGAATAGTTCCAAGGCAGCAGAACGATGGCACCAAGGTGATGTCCAGTAAGTTGCCGCACTGGTTTTGGTATCCTACAATGCTGCTCCGAATAACGGCGTGGAGCGCCCCGGGGGAGGCGGCGTGAACGGGCCTCTCCAGGTGGAGTCTCATCTGTTTTAGTGGGGCGCCCCTTTACCGTTTCAGTTGCCATTCCGTCCGCTTTTGGTCCACTGTGTCAAAATCCGCCATTCAGCTGAGTTGCGCCCACTCTTGCGGTGCAGCGATAGGCGGCTGCCACAGGACTCTCAAAATGGCGGCAGGCTCTTTCCTTTTTGGGCGTGGTCCACTGAAATGGCCCTGGGACACCTTGGAAATCGGACGCTTGTCTGCTAGGTCTTGGACCCCATTCTCGAAAGCGTCCCCTCCGCCTTGAGAATTCATCAAAAGTTTTGGGGGCCCCGACTCCTGCAGGCTTCTGGTGGGGAGCGGCTGCCATGATTGCTCGCGGAATGACCACGACGGAGCTACGAGATGGTGGTGCTCTCATGGTGACGCCAGTTTAGTCTGAAACATCCAGAAACAAGGTGGGGCTTTCATCGTTTGGGGGAAAAAAAAAGTTTTCATCCAATGAAAAGTGTTGTTTTTAGGTCATATGATCAAGCCTTCCATCATTAGGAAACCAAAAGTAAAATGAACCAATGAAAAGTTTTATAAACAAGTCACATGACCTGTTATGCGGCATAGGGTATAAAATGCGGAGAAAATACGTTGGCACGTGAGGCGGCGTCAGTAGCGGACCGATGTGCGAATAGGCCGAAGGCAATACAACGCGCCAAGATCCGGATGGCACCGAGGTGGTGTCATAGTTGAGAGTTCTGAGCAGCGGTTGTAACACTGTCTGAAGCTTATTTGCAGCTGCTGCAGCTTCACTACGCGCCAAGATCCGGATGGCACCGAGGTGGTGTGTAGCAAGTTGCCGCACTGGTGTGGCCATCCTACAATGCTGAAAGTCGGCGTGGGGCGCCCCGTTGGCCTGTGAGTTTGCGTCAGTAGCGGACCGATGTGCGAATAGGCCGAAGGCAGCACAACGCGCCAAGATCCGGATGGCACCGAGGTGGTGTCTAGTAAGTTGTCGCACTTCTGTGGCCATCCTACAATGTTGAAAGTCGGCGTGGGGCGCCCCGTTGGCCTGTGAGATGGTGTCAGTAGCGGACTGATGTGTGAATGGGGCCAAAGGCAGCGCAACAATATTTTCTACTATATTTCCGGAGTAGAAGACACCACAAGGCGCTGAGATGCCAAGATCCGGATGGCACCGAGGTGGTGTGTAGCAAGTTGCCGCACTGGTGTGGCCATCCTACAATGCTGAAAGTCGGCGTGGGGCGCCCCGTTGGCCTGTGAGATGGCGTCAGTAGCGGACCGATGTGCGAATAGGCCGAAGGCAGCACAACAATATTTTCTGACTGACACCACAAGGCGCTGAGATGCCAAGATCCGGATGGCACAGAGGTGATGTCTAAGTTGCGGACTGATGTGCGAATGGGGCCAAAGGCAGCGTAACAATATTTTTTGTATGGAAGATACCACTAGGCGTTGAGATGCCAAGATTCGGATGGCACTGAGGTGATGTCTAGCAAGTTGGTGTGGTCATCCTACAATGCTGAAACTCGGCGTGGGTCGCCCCATTAGCCTGTGAGATGGCGTCAGTAGCGGACCGATGTGCGAATAGGCCGAAGGCAGCACAACGCGCCAAGATCCGGATGTCACCGTGGTGGTTTCATAGTTGAGAGGCACTTCATCTGCAGTGGGGCGCCGAGATCCGGATGGCACCGAGGTGATGTCTAGCAAGTTGCTGTACTGGTGTGGTTATTCTACAATGCTGAAAGTCGGCGTGGGGCGCCCCATTAGCCTGTGAGATGGCGTCAGTAGCGGACTGATGTGCGAATGGGGCCAAAGGCAGCGCAACAATATTTTCTGACGAGAAGACACCAAAAGGTGCTGACATTCCAAGATCCGGATGGCACCGAGGTGGTGTCTAAGTTGCGGACTGATGTGCGAATGGGGCCAAAGGCAGCGTAACAATATTTTTTGTATGGAAGATACTACTAGGCGTTGAGATGCCAAGATTCGGATGGCACTGAGGTGATGTCTAGCAAGTTGCTGTACTGGTGTGGTCATCCTACAATGCTGAAACTCGGCGTGGGTCGCCCCATTAGCCTGTGAGATGGCGTCAGTAGCGGACCGATGTGCGAATAGGCCGAAGGCAGCACAACGCGCCAAGATCCGGATGTCACCGTGGTGGTTTCATAGTTGAGAGGCACTTCATCTGCAGTGGGGCGCCGAGATCCGGATGGCACCGAGGTGATGTCTAGCAAGTTGCTGTACTGGTGTGGTCATCCTACAATGCTGAAACTCGGCGTGGGTCGCCCCATTAGCCTGTGAGATGGCGTCAGTAGCGGACCGATGTGCGAATAGGCTGAAGGCAGCACAACGCGCCAAGATCCGGATGTCACCGTGGTGGTTTCATAGTTGAGAGGCACTTCATCTGCAGTGGGGCGCCGAGATCCGGATGGCACCGAGGTGATGTCTAGCAAGTTGCTGTACTTGTGTGGTCATCCTACAATGCTGAAACTCGGCGTGGGTCGCCCCATTAGCCTGTGAGATGGCTGTTCTTTGGATTTGGGCCTGGTCCACCAAAATGGCCCTGGGACACCTTAGAACTCGGACGCTCGATTTTTTTTTCCTTTCCTGTACATGCAAAAAAAGGTAAATGCCCGGTACGTTACACGCTTCATCTGCCACGATGAACTCTCCAGAGGAACCGAAAAAAAATATAGTTGTGGTAACTATACCATGCATCGTCATATGGAGAGGTGGCACCAATTAATTATAGTGCTGCATAAAAGAGAGATTTGGAGGAGAACCCCTGACCTGCTAGTACATTCATCAAAGAAGTGGCACTGAGAGCTTCAGAGGCAAGGGAAACGGTCCCAAATATTTAGAAGAACTTTGGAAAGATTAAAATGACATGTTTAGATTGTGGCAAATTAATTTCATGTGGACAGATGAGTGTTACTCTAATAAATACAGCATATGAAGATCATCATAGTCGATGGTTGGTAGAGACATTTTGACTATATCCTGGACCTGCCCGTCCTCGCCCAAAATGGCGCCAGAATAAATGGGACTCGTAACTCCTTGTTGTGTACTGGTTGCAGAACCTTGAAATCACGAGATACGTATGCAGTTTTGAAGCACATGGCGGGCGGGGACGAGAATTGATTGAATATTTCGACATCCCTATTGATATTAAGTTCTGATGTGTTATTGATTACTGTACTGTTGAAAGTTCGAATTAACGTCACCCATGGTACTTGCCCGCAAATGTATATCTAGATAATTTTATTGTAACTGGCCCTGTCGTATTTTAATTATAAAATGTACGTCCACCGATTCCGTAACTGTTAGACACCTTAGTTCTTGCAACCTAATGGCCCGCCCGTTACGTTCCTCTACAGTGTAAATGTCTATTCATCATATACGATTACAGTTTGCTCTGTGGCAGGCCCACGTGGTTATAGGCTCGTATTTGTATAATGAAATTTTCTCAATAAAGGTTTTTAAAAGAAAACATGGTAGTAGTATATACATTGGTAAAGTTTTTAATAATAGTGACTGTTTTAGAATCATTAAAAGGCAAGTGAAATAAAGCAGACCAATTACATGAAGGGTAAAAGGTATAATACGAAGGAACGCAGTAAAGATAAATGGTCAAGGGCTGTTGTGTTTTCTATTCCTGCAACATAAAGTGATCGATAAGAATCTCATATTCAGGCGTATCGGCGACTAAGACAGCAGGTCGACCCTCTTTTGCTCAACGGCTCCGTCATGGGACGAAGAAACGCTCTTTTTCTCGAAAAAAGAATATATTTTACTTGCAGGACAGTTGTAAAATTTCCGGGAAAGTACATTAGCCTGGAACATTATAACATATATTTAAGAAAAAATAATGTTCGGAAGTAATGAAAAGCGTAATTTTTAGGTCATATGACCAAGCCTTTCATCATTACAATAAGAAAAGTAAAATGAACCAATGAAAAGTTTTATTAACAAGTCACATGACTTGTTATGCTTACGTTACGCGCTGCGCGCCCCGGATGACTTCCGGATGCGCTAACGCGGCGCGTCATATGACGCATTACGCGACAACGCAGGTACAGAATATAGTCAAAATGTCTCCACCAACCAGCGGTCGGAACACAACCCCTTTCAGCAGGCTAAATAGTTCTGTTAAATGACAACAGAAGGGACAGGCAACAAGAACCATCAGTCAAAGAGGGGAGAGCTAGTTCTTCTCTACCGGGTTACATTGGGGCGCTACCGGAACTGATCGAATTGGTAGTCTACAGTGTTTCTGGATGTTTCAGACTAAAGCTGGGGTTAGCATGAGAGCAGCACCATTTCGTAGCTCCGTCGTGGTCATTCCGCAACCAATCATGGCAGCCGTTCTTTATCGTTATTTTGGGCGGGGTGGGTGGCGGAGCCGAGTTGTTTTGCAGCCATCATTGTGTGGAGTTCAGTTCATCTCACTAGTTTTGTATTTGTCATGAGGGGTTGTTCCTAATGTTTCTATTTTAGCGAGGTCAAAAAGAGATCCCATTAGTGGCCTACTGATTTTGCTCGATTCCTTTTCTTTTTTTTTTACACGATTTTTCGTTATCTGCAAAGACTGAACAGAGTATTGCGACTCTGTGTTTGTTTGTAAATAGAGAATGAACCAAAGAGAACTAATTCTAAAACAGTAAATACTTGGATAACAATCAATCAAATGGAGAGAGAAGCAGGCACGACGGATTACAATGGGGGCAAAGACCTGCGTTAACTACCTTTCACTATCTGCAAAGAGAGAGTACTCCTAATAGAAATGAGGGGGGGGGGCACCATTCAAAGCAGATCAGTGTGCATAAACACGAAAATGTTTTCACTTACCACGTACTTGACATTCGACAGCTTATGATATTTGCTATTAAAAAACCATTGAAATTCACTGAAAAAACCATAGGTTATAGACCATATATAGTTAGGAATTAGCATTTACAAAACCTTGAAAATTCACTGAAAAAACCATAGGTTATAGACCATATATAGTTAGGAATTAGCATTTAAAAAACCTTATTTTACTCACACAAAACCATTGAAATTCCATATATAGTTAGTTGCACTAACTATATATCGCGCACCTGCAATCCACTGCTGATCATGTCACATATTACATCATTCATGACATGGTCAGTGACATCACTGATGACATCACTGATGACATCTCAAATGACATCACTGATGACATCACTGATGACAACATCCAGTGACTGTATGTTTCTGTAAAGTTAAAATATATCTTACATATTGAAGAATGAGTGGATGTATAAGTGTCTGGATGAAGGATTTAGTAGGTGCGTGACTGACTGTATGAGTGAGTGATTAAATGTGTCTCACTGAATGCATGGGTTAGTGACTAAACTGTCTTAATTTGTGCATCATTATGTCTGTTGTTCTGTAAACTGCTGCATGTGTTGATCATTAGCTATACGAGAGGCTATATGTGTTATTAATTGCTTGCCCAAGTATTTCTATGGGAGATTGAGTTTGTGTGGGGGTGGCTGGAAGGTGTGTGACTCTATGCATAGATGTGTGAACAGTTTATTCACTAGGTGTATGAGTTCAAGAGTGCATGTGGAAACAGCTACATGGGCAGTTGACTGTGTGCATGAGTGTATTGATGAGTGAATGGATATCTCAATGCTACATGTCATAGTAAATACATATGTAAAACACAGTACATGTGAGAGTTGGCATATATAAATAACTGTGCATGAGAGCCACCGAATGAGTGAGTGGTTGTATCGATCATTGTGAACTTGTATCAGGGATTGTATAAGAGAGTAAATATGTGTTAGTATATGTTTCAATAAGTAAGGTGTGTTTAACTGTATAGTTGAAGAAATGGAGATGAGATTGTTTCTTTGCATGACTGACTGGGTGTGTGAGTAACTCCATGGATGAGTGGAAGTGTGTGAGTGTCTGTATACACTGAGTGTATCTAAGGTTATATTAGAGTCTGAAGAGGTTTATCGTATTAGCACAAGAATGATGTCAAATGAGATGTCATCAGTGATGTCATCAGTGATGTCATTTGAGATGTCATCAGTGATGTCATCAGTGATGTCACTGACCATGTCATGAATGATGTAATATGTGACATGATCAGCAGTGGATTGCAGGTGCGCGATATATAGTTAGTGCAACTAACTATATATGGAATTTCAATGGTTTTGTGTGAGTAAAATAAGGTTTTTTAAATGCTAATTCCTAACTATATATGGTCTATAACCTATGGTTTTTTCAGTGAATATATATATAAATGTATGTGTGTTGTGGGTATATTTGGAGGTAATATAGTTACCTGTGAAATACTCACATTTTCATTGTATAAGTAAACATGCATGGTAAAGGCATATGCATTTTTATAAATAAATATGTATATGTATTTTCATACCACATACATATATGTGTTTATGTATATATATTTTACACATACATATATGTATATTTAAAATGCATATGTATTTTTAATTAGACGTATTATGCATAATAAAATACATACATAGTTATATATATATGTGTGTGTATATATATTTGTGTGTTTTTTTCTTTTAACATCCCCCAACCCTTATCCCAAACCCACCCTAAAAATGCCCTTATCACCCAAAACCGTCCCTAAAAATTCTCTTACCACCCAAAAAACCAAACCCACCCTACAAATTTCCTTGCCACTCAAAACCCACCCTAAGCCCTAATAATCCCCTTGCCACACAAAAAACAAACCCACCCTAAACCCTAAAAATTCCCTTGCTACCCGAAAACCCAAACCCACTCTAAACCCTAAAAATTGCCTTGCCACCCAAAATCCCAAACTCCCCCTAAAGACAAAAAATCCCCTTCCCACCCCAAAGCCTAAAAATACCCGTGCAACCCCAAAACACATACCCAACCTAAGCCCTAAAAATTGCCTAGCCACCCAAAATCCCATACCCCCCTAAACCCTAAAAATAACTTTGCCACCTAAAAACCCATACCCGCCCTAAACCCTAAAAATACAATTTCCACCCAAAAACCCATACCCACCCTAAACCCTAAAAAAAACCTTGCCACCCAAAAACTCACACCCACCCTAAACCCTAAAAATTCCCTTGTCATGAAAAAACCCACACACAACCTACACCCTGAAAACACTACTGCCATGATATATATATATATATATATATATATATATATATATATATATATATATATATATATATATATATATATATATATTTCACGCTGGAAACGTCACCTACCAGAGTGCTTAGCGGGCATACGCCCAGGTGGGCGGGACTATAAATGAAGGTTTGTCTATTTACCACTTTATGCCGCAACTTCCCACATCACGCCAGGCCACCGAGGAAGGAAGGAATTTCCGAAACATGTATGGCTCATTACGGCGCTGAATTTCGCTGAAGGAACTTGCTTTTAACCTGCAGCTGTCTATCAAATAAAGAGGGAAAAAACAAAGGTTATGTGCGGTGTCCTCTTTTTGGAGCAACTACATATGGAATATATATATATATATATATATATATATATATATATATATATATATATACATACACACACACACACACACACACACACATATATATATGTATAGCAGCTTTGGACTTACCTGCAACATACTTACATTTTTCGTGATAAAGGCATGCGTGGTAACGCTTTCATTGTAATGGCATGCAGGGTTCAGGCCGCACTGTAAATGCTGCTTACCCACCTGAGGGAGGCTGCGAGAGGAGCATGGATGGGTTGGTAAACCATTTATGGGAACATAGAAGGGAGAGAGAGAGAGGCTATTTTTTGCAATGGTTGTATTTCGTTGCAACTTTGTATAGGGATAATAATGACTGTGCTATGATGACCAATTCCAATGATAGCCACTTTATCGCCCTTGAAGGATGAAACTTGAGTTGAATATATCAGAATTCATATCATGGTGCCCATATGTCTTCAACCAAGCAGGGGAGGGAAGGAAGGAGGTAGGGAGGGAGGGAGCGAGAGAGAGAGAGAGAGAATGTGAGAGGTAAGACACAACTGTATGTCTCGTACAAGTAATATACCTTGCATGTGCTCACTATTCATCGCTTCAGTCTCCATCTAGAACCTCTGGGATCGATTACGATGTCGGTGGGACTGACACCGAAATGCTGTCGGTCTCACTGACATCTACAACCGTGGTCAGACCGCAGCATTACGATGTGGTCAGTCAGACCGGCTTGCCCCAGAACCGACTTACAGCTTTCGACGGGCTCCAGAAGCCCATCGGGAAGTCGGTCAGATTGCATTCCCTACAAAGGAGGCATTGCCTTCTCAGGCACCGCTGTGGGGATTACGTTCCACCTTTCCGCCAGCATAAAGGCTTTTTTGGGCCCCTAGTAGGGCTCCTGGCACTCCGCTATGGGTACAAAATCCCTGCATCGTGTGGCAGGCACCGCATGGTGCCTGTCACAGGGTGCAGGGATGTTTACAAACATGCCTTTTGGCATTGGGGCTTGTGCTGCGGCTCTCTTCCGGGCTGCAGCACAAGCTTCAATGCTAAGAGGCATGTTACTGACCACCTCCATATAATATAAGCACATGGGGCCTCATTTATGAAAAGTGACGCATCGCTGCGTGAAAACAGCGATGCGTCACTTTTCACTGTGCTCTCCCTGCGACACTAATGATGCGTCATATTTACAGTATGACGCATCATGTCGCAAGGAGTTCCAGATACGTCAGTATTTCTGACGTATCTGTAGGCGCAAAAGTGACCCATTGCTGGAGTTTGTCACAAAAGTGACGGAACTCCAGCAATGTGTACTTTCACATGGGGCAAGCCCCATGTGAAAGGGCATGCGTCAGTCTTACGCCTGTCACGAGGCAGGCGTTAGATTTTGACGCATTAGCATCCAAGAAATGGCGCAGTGAAATCCTATAGATTTCATTGCGTCACTTCTATGACTCTTTCTTGCGACAAAACGCCCCTTTTGCATACATTATACCTGGCGCAGGTATAATGTGGCGCCAATGTTTACAAAGTGACACATCTACCTAGATGCGTCACTTTGTAAATGTGGTGCAACAAGGCACATTTTTTACTTCACTGGTGCGTCACTAAAAGGGACGCGTGACGCACCAGCGGCGTAAAAGTGACGCAAGGCTCATACATGAGCCCCATAGTACCTGTCTATTGCGTGCGTTTCTTGTGTGTATTGTGTGGGTGTAGGAGAGTAGGGTCTGCAATCCTATGATCACCCAGATTTTTGCTTTTTGCTGCACTGGTTTACGACTTTCCCTGGCTGTGGGCCTGCTAATCAGACCCACAGCCTAGCTGTTCTCTCTATCCAAATTGTACTCAGGTACTGAATTGGCACTGGGCCCTCTCCAAGTCCCTGTACCCAGGGCTGAGGTGTACCCAGAAGTCTCCCAGGGGCTGAAGCATGTATTATGCCACCCCTGGGCTGACTAACTAAACTGACACAACTGGCTGCACGACAGCTGGGGCAAGGTGGTGTACTCACCCTTTGCTTTAGATATAGTATACCTATATCTAACCCTAAAATGGACACACAGATCTCCTATCAGTCACTCCTTTGGCAGGCCTTAACAATCCTGAAGGCAGAGTGCTTGGAATCGTGTGAGATGGTGCTCTGGCATGAGCTGAGCCTGTCTGCGGCTTTCGGGATCCATCCCTTAGCCGTTTCCATGATATTGCATACCATATACTCTTAAGTGCATTATAATCCTCGCGGTTATATGCCAACTCTGGTATTGCTTTATCAAAACATGTCGAGTAAGGTGTCATACGAATTGGAATACTAACCCCTCGCCAATTCTGGCGACGGGGTTAGCATTCCACCCTTCTAGAGGGACACGACATGTATGTAACCCCTAACCCCGGTTAAAGTCAAACAGAGCCTCAGCTCCACAAAATGGACGCTGCCACCGAGACACAAGTCTGCCCTCCTGCTGCTGGGAGTCCTCCCAGAGCAGGAGATAAGGACAAAGGGTTTCCTGCCAGGGGCGGTGTAGTGGTCTAGTTCTTGCTGCTCAGCCATTGGTAGTATGAATGTTAGTGGAATGTTGGTGCGCGCGTGAGTGGAGTGTTGGAATGCTTGTGTGTGAGCGTGAGGATTCAGTTAGAGTCGGGCTGAGCAGCAAGTGAGCTGCTCCTGGTGGGGTCCCCCTATGATACTTACCATCTGATGAATAAAGCATCCTTCTAATGCTACACCTTGTCTACATTCATCATTTATTCATCTTATTACATATGGCGACGATCCGGAAGAACCTGCATGTGCTGTGTTGAAGGATGTTGAACTGAAAACGAAATTTAACATAGGTGAAACAGCTAAACCCGAAACGAAAACGGAACTTTAAAAAGGTAAAGCAGCTGTTTTTTTTTTGGGAGCCTGACACCTGGGGACCCCACCAGTGACCGTCACCGTCGCCCGCTGTATGTGTCAGGACTCGGGGCTCTTCATGCATCAGTTCCTACAGTTATCATCCAGTTTACAGTTTACTGTTTAGGATCCGTTTGTATACCGATCCTGTTCTATCAGTTCCTCAGTTTCCGGTCGCTCTCCTGTCAAGCCGAGATTGTATAAATCTATCTGAAGCAAGTCTAACTATTAGGAAATCCGGTACGGAACTCTAACGTGAGGTAAAGAGATCAGCGAAGCGACCTGAAAGTGGAAGCCATGAAGAGATCTGAATGGATGGTTGCTGCCACCTTCTGGATATAAATGGAACTTTTATTTAAATTGGAATTGTATCCTAAGTACGAGTTTGGTTCGTACTTTATTATTCAAGGAGTAAATCTACGGAATTTCGTTTGCTGTGAAGATCATTCACCGCACCTGGGTGAGCATGTCATCGGAGTGTGTGATGTTTATTTTTTATTTTTATTTGCTTCGTTTTATCTTTAAACTTCGCTTGGAGCAACCGATAGCAGTTTATCTACTGACAGTTTGATTTTAAACACGAGCTCACCTGATCACGAGCTCACCTGCATCTCCTCGTGCGGCACGTTTCCATGACGACCGGAACTGCTTATAATCGTCAGTGTGCACTAGCGCACCGTGAGCCACCCAGTTCATCATCTAGTAACGTAACGTGCCGCCATATTGATTTCCACAGTGGTGATCTGCATTTTAGTCACGCAATCTTCCGCTTCTTCCAATCATCTTTGCTCATCTGTGCCTGGCAATATGTTGAAGCGTCTGTGTGAAACTGTCGACATCGTTGTTGTCATTGGCCTCGTTGGCCACAGGGTGCAAGTTTTTCTCTCTCCACTCGAAGTACCTAAAGGATTTTCTGATCGGCGTGGGACATGTTCAACTTAAACCAGTTGCTCATTGGCGTGGGACATGTGCAACATTATTCTCGGGTGAGAGAGTTCGCTCACCGGCGGCTACCCTATTCGCTTTACTGTGTTTTTAGTTTAAAATTATTAAAGAGTTGGTGGTAATTTTCGTTTAAAAAAATAAATAAAAAATCTTAAAGTTGAATTTGCCTGTGTTGCACCTTCAGCAACACCATGCTTTTGGCTTATTTATAAATGTAATGAATTTGCCTGTGTTGCGCAGTTTTGCTTTCAGCAACACCAAGCCTTTAGCTTCTTTATTTAAAAAGAAATGTAATGAATTTGCCTGTGTTGCGCAGTTACGCTTAGAGCAGCACCAAGCTTTTTAGCCTATTTGTTTTAAAAAAAAAAAAAGGTAATGAATTTGCCTGTGTTGTGCAGTTTTGCGTTCAGCAACACCAAGCTTTTAGCTTATTTGTTTAAAAAAAAAATGTAATGAATTTACCTGTGTTGCGCAGTTTCGCGTTCAGCAACACCAAGCTTTTAGCTTATTTGTTTAAAAAAAAAAAATGTGTAATGAATTTGCCCGTGTTGCGCAGTTTCGCGTTCAGCAACACCAAGCTTATAGCTTACTTGTTTAAAAAAAAATGTAATGAATTTGCCTGTGTTGTGCTTACAACACCAAGCTTGGTAGCTTATTTAGTCAAAAAGAAAATGGTTTGGCCTGTGTCGCACTTACAGCAACACCGAGCTTTTTAAGCTTTATCTGCCACTGTTTATATTAACCATTTAATTTGCTTGTGATAATTTATGCAAGTATTTACATAGGTGCTACAGTTTTGTTTATAGGCTGTAGGCTATACTATTCATAACTCATACATTAATCGAGTGTTTTGCTTCCAGGGAATGCATTTATATGTTATGGATTTGGCCAATCTATTTATTATCAATGCACTAAGCTTTGACTGTTTTTAGGGTAGTTACGTATGGGAGCTGGCCTCCATACACTTGTTTTTTATGCTTCAGTGTGGGTGATGCGCACACCTTTTTACACTGACTTCTCCCTATTCAGTTTTGTGCTTAATGTTAGTATAGATTGTTGCCTACAGCTTCTTAATTCAGCCAGTAACAGAATTTTCATAATACGCATTCATTGCCCGTGTCATTTTAGTCATACTGGAAATGCCTCATAACTTATTAATGTAAGTTATTTAATTTAACTATATGATTATAGTTTGTTTTATCAAGGTTCACATTGTCGTAGCCTTCGGCTACGTGGTCTTCCCGGCTTCATTTAGTTAAGGGGTTGCCACTTTTTCCTGTGTACGGGGATTTCCACTTTATGTGGATAGGTCACTTTGTGATATTCACTCTTTCGTGCATATATCACCTGCTGTGTCTCTACTTATTTTGTTTTAATTTATTGGGTTTAATTATCCACTGTGTGTAGATTCTACGGCTTCTGTAATTTTGTGACTGTATGTGTTTTTATTCTTTTGGTTGTGGTTCATTATTCCACACCTTACCTTGTCTTCTCAATTAATGCAATGTATTTTCTTTTACGATTTATTGCATATTTCTTTTCCTTCACATCCTGTGTTAGCAATTTTACACCAATGTTAATTCATGTTGTGAATGTACTTACAGAATGTTTGTTTCTGTTCAAAAGGGGGAAGGTGATGTAGTGGTCTAGTTCTTGCTGCTCAGCCATTGGTAGTATGAATGTTAGTGGAATGTTGGTGCGCGCGTGAGTGGAGTGTTGGAATGCTTGTGTGTGAGCGTGAGGATTCAGTTAGAGTCGGGCTGAGCAGCAAGTGAGCTGCTCCTGGTGGGGTCCCCCTATGATACTTACCATCTGATGAATAAAGCATCCTTCTAATGCTACACCTTGTCTACATTCATCATTTATTCATCTTATTACAGGCGGTGCCAGCACCGTCCCAGACAGGAGTTTGTGTATTGTAGGTAGGCAGGGCTTCAGAGGAAGGTGACTGCACGTGGCACCCCGGTGCTCACTGTGCATAGGCTGGCTTGAACCAGTTCCAGGGACACTCCAGACCCTGTGCTGGGGAAAAGCCCGCCAAGGAAGTGGGTGTAACCACCCCCTCCTGGTCCCACCCATAGGGCAGGACCTAGTCGCGTGCCAGCCCCCTTTTCCCAGATAAAGGTAGGGACTGGCCCCCTTCCAAATCAGATCATCTTTGGAATCAAGACACGACTTTCTACGAAAGGACTTCAAGATTTTCTTCTTCAAGATTCTCCCTTGTGACTAAGGAGTAGTCACCCTGCATCCGCAGGCACCATCAAGAACACTGCGGTCTGCTGCACGTCCTTCCTCCGGAACCCGACTGCCCAGCTCGACAAGACCCGGCTTCCCTGGCACCTCCGACCTCTACTCACCTCTACAGCCAAGCTGAGAACCGTGAGTGCGACGAGACCTCAAGGGACCGACTATTGCCAAGACTGCACGACTTCTGCACAGCAAGCCCGCCGAGTAATTTCCTGGTGAGTGCTTTGGGGTCCGAGAAGCCCCGACCCTGAGCAGCTCCAGCACCGAAGAGTAGCCCCCCAGCATCTCCACGATCGGCGTGGGGCCCTTCTGCTTTTTGCTGCTCACCGCGTTGTTTGGCTACCAGCCCGCTGGCTTGTGGCCTTCTGAACGACGCCCGACGAAATCACTGCTGCTGGTCTGGTTGCTCCAGACTGGCCCTTGCTCCCTTCCCGAAGAGGAGCATCCCGGACACTCCTGGTCCACTCAAGACGCCATTTTGAGTCCACCGCGTGGGCTTGAATTAGCCAAGGCTTGTTGCCCAATCCTGGGTAACTTCGACGCCGACAGCTTCATCCATTGTGGGACAGCTCGCCTCTCCATCCTGGTCGCCGACAACGCCTCCTGGTCCGTGAGATCTGCAGAGCCAGCGTCGCCCACTCACCTAGTCGAGGTGACTACCATCCGGTGCCCTCCTGGTGCCCACTGACTACTGGCTAGTAGTCACGAACTTGGTCCCCTCTGCTTTCAGGTGTCATCCATCTTCCAGATCCAGGCTTGGATCAACTCGAACTTTCTTCACTGGTCGCCTGCCAGCATCTTTCTTCCAGGCTCCTGGTCCGGCAACGAGGATTCCCGACGTCTTTTGAGACCTATGCAGCTGCAGCCCCTGGGCTAGGTAACTTCGGCATTTCGGTGCCCCAGCATAGCCTCACTATCCAAGGGTCAGGATCCACTGTCGTTTTCTCCCTACCAGGTCGGGTTCGCCCGTGAACACTAACTTTAACTTTACTAGCTTCCATAGACTTTGTCCCGCATCCCGCGTGAGAGTGCACACTCTGCACCCGAGTCCCCTAGGTCTCCTAGAAGTAATCTAACGATTCTATAGTCAAGTCCTAGCGATTCCAAAGCCTATTAGTACTGTACTTACCTGCTAGTAATTTCGCATTCCACTTTTAGAGTATATGGTTTTTCGTGCCCCTCGGGCATTTGTGTAAATTGTGCGACTTGAAGTATTTTTATAAGAGTTTTGTTGTGTGCTTAGCTCCCTGTCTCATAAAGAGCCAGGGTAGTCTTGTTATAAATAAATACACTGTTTATTTTCATAACAACTTGTGTGGTGTCCTTTCACTGGGTGTTCAAGGGGTAATGTGATGGTAAAACAGCTGGCTTAACACGCCCTCTAGAGTCTTAGCCTTAGACTGCTCGTATCCATGCTACTAGGATAGCTGGTCTATAAGGTTGCCTTACAACCAATCATCAATAAGGGTTGTTTGGACTGATATATAGTGATCACTAGAATAGTGAGCACTGCACATCAGGCCAACTTCTCACAGTGGGTTAAACTCTGAGTAACAAGTGTTTGTGTTTTTGGCGCATGACTACTTTGTTGTGTGTTCAATTGTCTGATGCAAGTTTTCAAACCATATGTTCAGCATGTACATATTTGATGTGTGTGTATGATGTCCACAGGGCCAGACTGGGAACCCAAAGCAGCCCTGGCAGTTCTCTCAGACCTGCCCCTGGGGAGGCACTGCCTGGCTTTGGGGGGCTGGAAACGCCTGTTTGCTGCTTTTGTTACTGGGGGCCGATATTGCAGCACCGCTGCATAACCTCCCTAAGTAACAAAACTGTCCCCCCACCCTTCCAGCCTCCCAGGGAAATGCCCGATGCCCGGACAGCCAATCCAGATCTGGATGTCCATGTGGTATGTACAACTATGCATGGCTAGTGGAAGCAATATTTGGGCTGGCTCAGCCAGAGCCGAGAGACGTTTGTTTTTGCACCTGAAGCGTCTAAAATTCACATATATAAATCAGACGTTCTCTGCCTTAATGCTTGAACCTTAGACAGAACAAGTTGGAAACAGAGGCAATCTCCACTCACCGATTCACACTTGCTCTGTCTAAAGTGCAGGAATGAGCTCAGAAATTACAAGTTATATGTTTTAGACTTTTGATTCTTCAGATGCAAACAAGAGGCGCTGAGCTCTGCGCTTCTCTAGCCACTTTAGTGGCACTGATGCATGTTTTCTGTCCATTTGCCTACTTTGTATCCAGTGCCTGTGTCTAATGTAAGTGTCCGATGAGTGTGTCTAATATGTTGTGTGTGCCTACTGTCTTATGCATGTGTCTCTGTGTAGTTTATGCACATAGGGGGAGATTTTCCAAAAAGTCACGCAACTCAGCGCAGCCCCCGCGAGGCTGTGCTGCGTTGCGCGACAGGAAAGGAGCAGGAGAGAGCCATATCTTCAGAGATATGGCTCTCTCCGCCCTTTTCCTTTGGGCTGGCGCTGATTTTAGCTGCTGTGCGCTATGCACACATCTTAGGGCCGTAGCGATAGGGTGCGTGCATGCAAAGTCGGAAAAGCACAGAGAAATTAAAGTATTTCTCCTGTTAGTGCCTCCTTTAAAGGGGCATTAACTTTTGGAGCAAAACTATGTTTTCAAATATTTGTAAATATGGTTTTGCGTAAAAAAACGCCCTTGTACAACCCATGTAACGCCCCCCTGGGCGTAAAGTAACACAAAGCAGTGCTTCACGGTGCTTTGCGCTACTTAGAGAGTCTTTTCCAGCAGAAAACAAGTTTTGCGCTGGAAAGAAAATAGCACAAACAAAAATTGTGCTGGTTAGCGTGACGCTAAACCAGTGCAAAAAGTTAAAAAATCTCCCCCATAATGTGTATCAAGGCATTTGCTTGTAGAGTTTAGTGTGTGTCTCTAGTCCCTAAGAACAACGAGAGCCTGATGGGACTGCCTAGGCACACATTTAGTAAAGTTTGGCATTCACAGTGGCGTGATGTAACGCAAACCAAAACACAGCATCTGTTTGCTTATCATTGGAAGGGCCGGCATACGCAGCACTAAATTGAGTTATGTTTGAGGGACTGTACAAACTTTAGTAACTGTGAGTGTGTTTTGAGTGTGTGTGGTTGTGTAATATGAGTGCCTAGTGTATGTGCAGTGTATGTGTCTAGGCTCAGATTTACAAAGGGTCTGCATCGGGGATGTGCCACATTTTTGACTCAGCCTGACACAAAATCCTTTTTGGTATTTTCAAAGCAATGCAAGTGCCAATTTGCGTAGCAAAAATGAGTGGTGGGTGCATGCATGTCTCCTCCTGGCTCCAGCAAATTCCCCTAACAATCCTGCCACTGCGTTCATGCTGAGAGCAGCTAGGATTGGAGGAAGCAGCCTCTCAGTGCTCTCATGGGCGCTGGAGGCCTGTGCTTTCCCGTTAGCCACGGCCGTTTGCCACGGCCGTTTTTTCGCGGCAGTGCGGCAGTTTGAACGAGTGGGCGCGGCCGCTTCGGCCGCTGGACGTTCGCAGCACCAGCGAGGTAGCGCTCGCGACGGCCAACGGCCGACGGGAAGGGGTTAAAATGCGCATGTCTGGCTGGCCGAAGCAAGATGGTCGTCCGAAGGGACATGCACACTTTAAACAGTGCACAGACAGCCCACCACTCCTCCATATTAACTTCGATATCATTCTATTTTTATTCTCAGGCTTTTCTGGGGGCATTTAAGTAGGGCGACACTCCTCCACTCTCATCGCGCAATAAAGTCACTGTCCACAACTTCTTAGTACCACGGTTCGATCCCCGGCTCCGGCGGCAGGTCAGCCCAGCACCATGTGACTCTGGGCAATAGCTCGCTTAATCTTCCCGACGGCCCCCCAGCGCCTAGAGACCCTTACGGGTGATTGTGCGCTTTACAAATGTGGACTTTACTTTACTTTACTTTAGTCAGCAAGAAAGGCCACTTTATTAAGACAGGTTATAAACAACACATCAAACCACTTCTTTATTTATTTATTTAATTACTAATTCAAACTGCTCTCAGCCTAACAGATCATTCCTACCCACTGATAAACCCCCCACCAAGTTAACCCTAACCAAACCAGAAGCCCCTAAATCTTATGTATACCCCTTCCTTTCCTACAACTGCCTATTGAGGATGGACCAACCCGCTCCAGGCTGCCCACCCCCCACTAAAATCCGCCCAAAAAGGAAAACAACCTGTCTTAAAGTGGCAAAATAAAAAACCCAACTAAACCAGCAGGTAAGCACTGGAAAAACAAAAGGCCTAAAGGAAAAAAGGGGAAGGGTGGGTGGGACAAAAACGAACCTCGCCGCCCGCCTCCCTAGTGCTCAATGCTCCCTTGCCCTGCGCTGGCCCTAATTCCCCCACCTGGCCCTCACTAATCACACCCCACCTGCCGTGGCCATCGACTTGCGCGAACCTACCCGGGGAGAGACCGGCTCGCGCACGGCTCTCCCCGGGTCCCCCCTGGAGGAGCCGCCCCCGGAACAAATGGAGCTCAGTATTGTGAGGTACATGCAGTTCCTCCCAGTGTGAGGCAGGGGGAGCTCTGAGGCGCACACTTGAAGAGTTCAGCTGTTCATAACCTATAGCGTTAACAATTTACCTAGAATGCATGTTTGAGGAGCAAGCAGGGATTGGAAAACAAATGACACTTCAGAGGGAAGGGGGGACAGGGAACAATGCAGAAGTGGGAAGAAAGCAACGAAGTGGGACGGTGGAACCTGGGAAGAGAGAGACAGCAAGATAACAGGGGCGGGCAAAGGGGGGGAGGAAAGACTGACTGTAAATTAACATGTAAAAAAAAAAATAATAATAATCTTTCCTGGCATTTTGGGTGCATTGCATTGTAACCAACAGTAGTGGCGTTTATACTGACTGCTAGTGCTTTAGTCCTTCTCAACAAGTCTTTTTAGGTAAATAAACAAGCACAGCACTGGCAATGAACGATACGGGAGGGGAGCAGCGAACAGTGCTGGGACCCAGGAAAGGCTGCACAACCAGGGAACATGGGAGGGACCAGGAAAAGTGTCCATTGGATGCATATGATGAAGCCCGACGACCTGGCTCTCCGCTGTTCCCTGACATTAGCTCAGACAACAGAATCAGTGGGTTGTCAAATGCAATTACAGTGCGTGAGACAGACTATAACGTGCCGCTCACTTGCCCTGATTACCTTGAAGGAGGATTTTAGCTCCACACGGAGGGCTTTTCAACTCTGGGAAGGTCCGTTTTTGGGTGTCAGCGCCGCTGGTGGGAGCTGTACCGCATTCGGCGGTCTGCCTGCACGCTCCCAGCGTGCGCCTGGAATTTTAATTCACCAGCTGCCTTCACCGGGGGACTGCGAGGACCAGCAGCCTCTACAACTACCAGCTGGTGCCTCTTCCCCCGGCGGCCACGCCCCCCTGCAGGTTCCCTATTAAGTCTCCAGGCCAACCCGCAACGCGGGACGCGCGCGGGATGAAGCGCGGGGCGAAGCCCGGGCCAAGGGCGGGCCCGTTTAAGCCCGTTCAAGACCGGGCAGGACTGGACTGGGCCACCCCTTTAACGTTAGTACGTTCCCTTCCATCTACCGATATTGCATGCACTGTGAATTCAATCTACACCTAGCCTGCAACTAGTATTTAAAGTTCATTCACTGCACTATATATTGTTGCCACCATGTCTCCCAGAACTACAAGGAACGCTGTGAAAAAACAGGCCCTGTCTGCTGCTGAGGTTATCGGCCCGATAGACCAATTCATAACTAAAGCCAACGCGGCTATTGATCAGGGTATCACTCTACTGGAGAGGAGAGTCTCACAGGACCTGTATATCGCCAGACGCTCCTCTATGGGTCTACTGGCTCTTGCTAAAACACCCCAGCGCCCTGATGAGCTCCCCCAACCTCTGACAGTATCTGCAGATTTGCACTCAGTCCCTCGCACCGTTGACCTGTCAGCAACTCTAGATCTTTCTGACCTCCACCAGTCACTCGAAAAAACCCCTGATATTTTCGGTACCCAATCCGCTGCTGTCCCTTCCCCAACCATCGAAAAGGGCTTGCGCGAGGGTGCAATCCCCAAAAAAAGGAAGAGGAATACTAGCAAACCCCATTTAACAACTAATCCTCTCCAACCATCTAATTCCTTAACCTCGTCCACTTCTCATCCCCTTCACTTTCCAATTATAAACCCAACCTCAACCCCCCCCAATCACTCCCTCCTCCACCAGCAATTGTAACAAATTCCACCACAGAAAACCCACACAATAGTTCTTTTTGCCCCAGCAGCTGCGGCGACGAGAGTTGCATGACTGTGAATGATTTTCCAGTCCCCAACACTCGTAGCAATGACATTCTGCTGCTCAGCAAAATAGGAGAACTAATTAAACTCCATTTAAAGCCTATAGAAAAGATACTGTTCCAGGTCCAATCCCAACTCACCCAATTGTCCTCGGCCCTTAACTCCACCAAGAGCACCACCAACACCCCTAAGCCAGTCCCGGAGAGACCCCGCCCTGCCATCATTAAAAAACCCAATAGCGGTTTGACTGCCCCCACTCCTGTCACTGGTACTCACAAGGTCCCGCAGATATCTATTCAGAATCAGCAACCCATAACCTCCACCAAGCCTCAAGCACCACCTATTTTACCTAAACCGGTAGTACCCCAGCCGCTAATTACCTCTAAGTCCCAGTCGTCTACTCAACCAAAAACCCCATCTGCTCTTCAATTCCCGGCCCCTACCCTTCCCAATATCTCTGATGGGTTTAACAACGTCCCGAGTGACCGAAGGAGGAGGGGCCACCCTATCCACCTCCCGCCTGAAGCATCACCTTTTGTGGTTATCATGACAGGCGTTCCGGTACTCCCCCCTAACCAGAACGAATCGGTTTGGTCACTAAAAAATAAAGTCATATATTGGTTGTCCAATAATAGACCTTTACCCAACTTTATGGACAACAGAGTTACCACAGTGCGCAGAGTGCCCTGGTTGGGTACTACCCCAAAATCTCTTAAGGGCGACTGCGTCATTGTGAACTTTGCCGATCCAAACACAGTTGAGCATATCTGCTCCTGGAGTGATCATACATCCACAGACGGGATAGCCACACATAATCTGTCCTATTTCTACCCCCCGGTCCCACGACCCAATCCCGGCCCGCCTTGGAGCTGGTCAAGAGCGGGAAATTGGGACAGAAACAGAGAACGTGGTCAATGGCCAGGCTATGGATTTAACAACTCAGTCCTTGGAAACTTTTCCAACTGGAATGGTCCTTTACTATCTAACAGATATAATTGCTTAGAGATGGTCGACTGACCACTAGTCTCCTCTCCAACTACCCCAATTATTATAGCTACTCCTAATACCCAGAGTCCTCATGAATCTAAAACCAGTGCAGTTATGCTGTCAAAGTACACCCCGACATCATCACCTGGCTTATTCAGCAACTCCTGTACCCCCCGCCAAGTCTACCTTTCCACTCAATAGCCTCTCGGTTGAAAGATCTTTACCAGGCTCACTCAATCCATTCTGAGGAGCCAATTATTAGGTATCAACATCTTTCTCCTACCCTTTTGGACTACAACATCATTTCCTCTACCTCCCTCCCAACTATCCAGTCCAATGACTTACCACCCCCTGTTCATTCTCAAGGCACTAACTCTACTCTACCAACTTCCTGGGATCTTCCAGTAATCTTCTGGAATACTGCGGGGCTTAGAACCAAGATTCCTCTTCAGTCCTGGATAGACGTGGTTAACAGTCATAAACTAGCTTGCTTCCAGGAAACCTGGGCAATTGACCCAATTCACATCTTGGGTTTCAAAACTTTCCATACTGCTGCCACCCCGTCCATCCACGGAAGACCCAAGGGAGGCTTAGCTGTCTACGTCTCCAATCAAATTTCTCCTTTGATTAAAGTAGCACCCATGGTGTCCTCAACTTGCCAAATTCTCATGCTTGCCCCTGACAAAAATTCCAATTACTACTTTGTTAACATGTACAACAACTCTTCCCCCAATGATTGTGTAAAGTCACTGATCGAAATCTCTTCATACCTGCAAGATCAGTTGACTAAGAATTCACACTTGCAAAGTTATGTTGTGTGGGGAGGGGATTTCAATGTCCATCTGTGTAGTGACTATAAAATGGGTATTTGTGGGCTCCAAGATGAGCATGATCTTCCCATCACCCATTTTTCCCATTCTAGCACAGGGAACGGTTTCAACAACTGTCTATTTACACTAGCCCTCGAATTCGCCAACGAACTAGTGTATCCTGCTGTTGAATTCAAGCCGACCTTTCATGGCAGAGATCTTACTACCACTATTGATTTTATTCTCTGTTCCCAAACTCTTAATTCCCACCTAAAAAAATTTGTAACTGGAACTGACCCTTCCAGTGATCATTATTCTAATAGTATTACTATCATAGTCAACTCAGCTCCGTTTTCTCACCCCAAGGATAGTCTACTAACGCAGCGTTCCTTGGAGATGAGTAAAACTAACGGTTTTGCAGTAAAATGGTCAAAGATTAATCCCATCGAGATCACCCGTAATATTATCCAGAAAACCTCGTCATCAATCGCTAACTGTTTGGCGGAGTCCTCCTCTCCCCAGCTGATCCTTTCCAGCTTTGCCAACATCCTAGATGCCATTCGACTGGAGCTTACCTGCCAGCACAAGAAACGCGATAAGGACTCGCGGGGGTGGTTTGACTCCCACTGTCGTAAAGCCCTCTGTGCACTTAAACGTGCATTACACAGCCAAGATAGAGACCTCATACTAATAGCTACTTTAAGAAAGAAATATAAGCTGGCCCAAAAAACACGCAAACAGGAACTAAAAAATAATCTCTGGGCGCAACTGCACGAGAGTGCTGGGAACAAGGACCCCACTCTCTTTTGGCGCACAGTTAAGTCTCCCTTTTTAGCGAATGACTCAGCCATCTGCCACTTGGACGTGGCGATTCCCGCTGAAAAATGGGTTGCACATTATTCTGCGATCTTTGGGGACTCCCTTTTAATATCTGACACCACAAGGTCTGAGGAGTCAAACATCACCAAAGATAACATCTACCCTATTGACATCAACTTTGACTTAGTGGAGGTGACTACCGCACTGACTTCCTCAAAGACTGGGAAAGCTCCCGGCCCGGACGGAGTCCCTCTCGACATCTTCGTGAGCAACCTAGACTTATGGGCTCCTATTGTCACGCAAGTGATGTCAGCAACTCAACAGGTCGGTCTTATTGACTCTTGGTCCTCCTCAGTGCTCCTGCCTATTTTTAAAAAGGGTGATCGCGACAACCCGGCCTGCTACAGGCCCATTTCCCTCTTGGACTCGCTGGGAAAGGTCGCCGGGAGACTAATTCTGGAACGCCTCCAGGATTGGGCTACGGAGAAGAGGTTTTTAACTGACTTACAGTTCGGGTTCCAAGAGGGATTGGGTACTGTTGAGCAGGCCCTCAACCTGACTCTACTCATGGGCAAATACGCCTGGGCCAAAGGCGGTAAGCTTTATCTGGTCTATGTGGACTTAAGCTCCGCCTTTGACTGCGTTATTGACTCCAAATTATGGGAGATCCTGAGCAACCTCGGTATTGATCCCCCACTACTAAAATTCCTACGTGAGCTTTACTCGGATGCCAACGCTCGCGTGAGGTATGGCACCAACGGTGAGCTATCGGATACTTTTAACATCACAAAGGGCGTCAGGCAGGGGTGCGTCCTTGCTCCATTCCTATTTAATATCTACACAAATGGACTGGAGCAAGCGATGCTGGTGGACAGTAAAGACCTTCCATGTATAAATACCCGCCCAATCCCCGCGTTACTGTACGCCGATGATTCAGTTATCCTAGCGAGAACACCAATCCAACTCCAACTTCAACTGGATAAGTACTGTCACTACATGCTTTCGCTAGGTCTAAAAGTCAACAAAACCAAGACCTTCGTTATGCAAACTGGCAAAAAAGCCTCTAAATGTAAGTCTCTTTTCATCGACAGTACTAGGTTAGAATCTGCCAGAAAATATCCATATCTGGGGATTCTTATCGATGACCGGTTGTCGTGGAAACCTGCCACCTCCAGTAAGACACTGCAATTCCAACGCACTACAACCGCGCTGTCCTCATTCTCTAGGAAACTAGGTAAACCTGCCCCTGCAGTACTCATGAAAATATACCAAGCTAAATGCCTGAGTGTGGCCACTTATGGAGCGGGGGTATGGGGTTATGCTCCCGTTAATGAGCTCCAAGTTATTGAAAATGATTTCTTAAAATACGTACTAGCTCTCCCTCGCAGTGCCCCCAACTACGGTAGCCATGTTGAGCTCGGCTGGGATTATATTACTGATACCATCCGATTCCAGCCGATCCTCCTCTGGCACCGTATCTGGACGAAGGAGCAATGTCTCCTTACTCGGCTGTTAATCACTGATTGCCTGACACTGGCTTACTGGAAAAGGATCCCTTGGCTCTTGTACGTTTTTAATTTCCTGAATGATTTGAATTGCCCAGCATTCTACACCAACCCCGTTTCCTTAATGTCTATTTCAAGAAAGTCACTGAAGAACTTATGTGTCACCCATTTAAGAGCTTTACGTATGTCTTCTGAAATTGGTAAACATACTAATACCCATTTAATGATGGTACAATCCTCCTTTGGTATGCAACCTTATCTGTCTTTTTATTTATCAAATTATGATAGATATGTTTTAGCCAGATTTCGCTTTGATAGCTTTTATCGTCTTGTGTCATTCCCTGTGCCTCTAGACTGGTCCCGTGAACTAACCAGATGTCCCTGTGACGATTGTTCTGTCCAGTCTACCCTGCACATAACATTATTTTGCAGCTTGTATGAGACCCCACGTAAACGCTGGCTGGTTCCACTACTACGGCAGTTTGGGCTGAGAAGATGCAGACCCGCCCTTTTGGCATTGCAGCTTCTTGACACTCCATATGTTGCCAAATCTATAGCCTGTTTCTTAAAGGCCTGCTTGAAAATTCGTTCTCTATTTGCTGTCTCTGCATCGTAAAATATATATATATTGACTGTGTGTATAAACTTCTCCAGGGATTACAGAGGTTCTAAATGTACAGATGACGTTAAGAAATACTAATTTTATACCTATGTACATAGCAATTACAAGTGTTTTTCCTTTTCTCTTTTAATTGTTGGAAATTTTTTCACATGAGCTTTTATGATTGTAAATTCAATCGAAATAAAGTCTGTTTTGATTTGATTTGATTTGACTATAACGATTTATAGCGCCTACTCTTTGTATCACACACGGCACTAGAGGGGGTTGAAGCTCTCCCTGCCTTGAGCTGCCTCCATTTAACAACGATTGAAAATATGCGTTTGTTTTGGGAAAGAGAGTGAGGGAGGGTGCTATGCAACAATGTGGGGAGAGCGCCGGGGAGGAGAGAGAAGGCACTCATATTGAGTGTTAGATAGAATTTTTTTTTAAAGTACCTTCCGAAGTGCATATAGGCAGTGAAAGCCCATTGGCCACTAACCACTGGCCAGTGACTGGAAGCTGTACTTGGACCATGCTCCATGGCATGGACAGGCAAAGCAGGAAGATATGCAAAGTGAAAGCAGACAGGGTGCTGACCAATCAGAAGCACGGAAATTAAAGCAACGTTGATACCAACAAATGGTAAGTTAAAGTAAAGGTAAGTAATGTGCGTGCTCTAAGCCCCTTTTAAGATTTTGTTTTTACAAGAGATTTTGCAAGCCTAAAAAAATTATGACAGTTCTCAATCCCGGATGAAGGTAACTGCAAAAAAAGATAGTTTCAACCTAATTGGGCAACCATTTATTTTTCATTTAGTTATTTCAAAGTATATGTTGAGGTCAGATCAGTTACTTTATCTCAATTTATTTCCGACAAAAAGTCTTTTTAAAACAAAACAGACACCTACTTTTACTAACATTTGAGATCTACTTTTACTAACATTTGAGATCTACTTTTACTAACATTTGTGCCGAGCAATATAAGACTAATAAGCACATGCAAAGCCAAAAGGTCTCTCTTTTCGACCTTTTGGCTTTGCATACACTTTGTTGATGCTGTGTAGCATTTGCTGAAAACAAAATGAAGAGAAGCACATGATGATATGTAGGCTTGCGTGCATGTGTATATTACTAACCGCTGGGCCCAGTCATTGACTAGAGAACAGTGCCCGTCATGCTCATACCACCAGGAAAACGACCTGCACATTATATTTTTCTGTAATGCTTATCAAAGATCTAGGAAATATTGGCTTGTTCCTCTCCTTAAAAATGTAGGTTTCAGTCAATACCTCCCAGCTTACAGAATTTTAAACACGGATATTTCACCCCCGACTGTGTTTGCGGTGGCAAAATTTTTAACAGCGATGTGGCACACCCGCTCCCGTTACATGAAGTCTGAGGTAGACTCGGGATAAATGAACTGTACAGATGATTTTTAAACGCAATATACAGTAATTGATTTTAATAGGCTTAATGTAATGCCTTTTTAACTTTTGTTTTATTGATTGTAAACTGTTTGCATTTCTTTTATGATCTAAACAGATCGAAATAAAGATTGAAATGTAAATGCATGTGTATATTACCACGCATTGCATGTGCATAGGGAGCTCATGGGGCAGGAATTTGCAGAGAGAAGCAGAACACGAGAGAAAGAGCGGGAAAACACAAGCCCTCTCATGGAGTGCTGAAAGAAAAAAAATATTTTCCTGGATACGAGCAGCAAAAAGATACAAGTCATTCTACCAAAAGTGTAGCAAAGGAAATATGCTCCAGGGGAGGGGCAGACACAGAACAGGAAGGAAAGTCATTGAGTAGCAAGAACACAAATGAGATTGACAAGAAAGGCAGCCTGTGGTAAGCAATGGAATGATCCAATGCCTACTGGATTCCTAAAAGTATAGAACGCATGACAAGAACAAGAAACATTGTATGAATGGAGTACGTGCAAGTGTGGACAGGTGGCTGAATTGTTATTACATGGAACAGTCAATAAACAGCTATATCCATAACAATCATGAGATGATCACACTGGAAGACTAATGTATCTCAAATGTGACGTAAATGTTAAAGTAACTGTGAGGAATACTTCAAGAAGCTAGTTCTCTTTTCATTTGCATCAGTGCCTAATTTGAGTAGTGCTTTCTGGCGCTGGGTACCAGCAGTTAATTGTTAACACTGGTGCTTGTGACAGTCTGCCACAAGGTGGCGCTGTTTGGCTAATTTAGAGATGACCACAACATATTCATTCAGCATACATTAACAAGCATTTACAATGCAATAGGTCTCGCATTAGGAAAGTTTGAGCTATTGGTATTGTAAATGACAAATTTGTTATTTATGTGTTGGTTTTGAAAATAGCAAAATTAATAGCTTTGTCATTTACAATGGCAATAGTTTTAACTTTCGCAACTGTGACACCTATAGCATTTGTAATGCAATATGTATTGTATTAACGTAACTTAGATGTATTGATATTACAAATAACAATGGCTTTAATTTATTTTTAATAATTAATACTTAAATAAATGTTATTGTAATTTATAATGGCAATAGCTTAAACTTTGGTAAATAACTTTTGTGAAGATTATGTTCAGTGTATTTTATTGTGACTAAAATCCAAGAACAGAAGTGAAATATTAACATCTTTTTGTGACATTTGTAATAAAGCTTGGAACATTGAGAGAACATATTTGAAGCAGTTGCTGTTGAATGGTTGCACAGATTGATGCGGTGGTGGCGCTGAGTGATGTTGTGGTTGCGACGAGTGATGCTGTGGCTTTCAGTGATGCTGTGGTATCGCATAGTAGTGATGTGGTGCCCCTGAGTGATGCTGTGGTGGTGCTGAGTGATGCTGTGGTGGTGCTGAGTGATGCTGTGGGGATGCGATAGAGTGAGTGCGATAGATAGATAGAGGGAGGGCGATAGATAGATAGATAGATAGATAGATAGATAGATAGATAGATAGATAGAGTGTTGGCGATAGAGTGAGTGCGATGGATATACAGATAGAGTGAGTTAATAATTTTCTGCTTTGGGCAGCGTGCACCTCAGAAGCATTCCCCAGGTAAAGGGAGGCTTTGTGTGAGCCGCATTCCAGGCAATTTACAGTGAGGGTATGACGAGGCAGAGAATGTGATGAGAATTGCCGACCCGCAGGCCTCCATTTTTACTGATGCACATGAATCTCAGTAATTAGTCTGCACACAAAGTGATAAATGTATCCCCCTTAGCCGTTGAACCACTGGCTCTATGTGTTGCATGCATGTGTTAATGTGGCAGTCTATTTTGGCCAGCAGGCGCACTCACAACACAATGAAAATGAACTACTATTACCCAATGTAACGGTACTCAATTTATCCACCTTAGAAGCTGGAAGTGTGAGTTGGTCCTGCCAGGATGTGAATTGATGACCTTCATTACATAACTGCAGATGTATGCAGTGAGCATTTAAAACACAGAAAAATCTTGCTGTGAATGTGTGTGTGTGCGTATGTGTGTGTGTGTGCGTGCATGTGTGTGAAAGAATTAGCACTAAATAGCATGTGTGTGAGTTGGTACTGCCAGGATGTGAACTGATGACCTTTATTACATAACTGAAGATGTCAGCAGCTAGCGTTTAAAACACAGAAAAATCTTGCTGTGAATGTGTGTGTGTGTGTGCGTTTGTGTGTGTGTGCATGTGTGTGAAAGAATTAGCACTAAATAGCACGTGTGTGAGTTGGTCCTGCCAGGATGTGAACTGATGACCTTAATTACATAACTGAAGATGTCAGCAGCGAGCGTTTAAAACGCAGAAAAATCTTGCTGTGAATGTGTGTGTGCGTGCGTGCATGTGTGTGAAAGAATTAGCACTAAATAGCACGTGTGTGAGTTGGTCCTGCCAGGATGTGAAGTGAAGACCTTTATTACATAACTGAAGATGTCAGCAGCGAGCGTTTAAAACAGAAAAATCTTGCAGTGAATGTGTGTGTGTGCATGTGTGTGTGTGTGTGTGTGTGTGCGTGCGTGCATGTGTGTGAAAGAATTCGCACTAAATAGCACGTGTGTGAGTTGGTCCTGCCAGGATGTGAACTGATGACCTTTATTACATAACTGAAGATGTCAGCAGCGAGCGTTTAAAACACAGAAAAATCTTGCTGTGAGTGTGTGTGTGTGCGTGCGTGCATGTGTGTGAACTCATTACCTTTACTACATAAATGAAGATGTCAGCAGCGAGCGTTTAAAACACAGAAAAATCTTGCTGTGAATGTGTGTGTGTGTGCGTGTGTTTGTGTGTGCATGTGTGTGAAAGAATTAGCACTAAATAGCACGTGTGTGAGTTGGTCCTGCCAGGATGTGAACTGAAGACTTTTATTACATAACTGAAGATGGCAGCAGCGAGCGTTTAAAACACAGAAAAATCTTGCTGTGAGTGTGTGTGTGTGCGTGTGTTTGTGTGTGCATGTGTGTGAAAGAATTAGCACTAAATAGCACGTGTGTGAGTTGGTCCTGCCAGGATGTGAACTGAAGACTTTTATTACATAACTGAAGATGGCAGCAGCGAGCGTTTAAAACACAGAAAAATCTTGCTGTGAGTGTGTGTTTGCCTGCGTGCATGTGTGTGAAAGAATTAGCACTAAATAGCACGTGTGTGAGTTGGTCCTGCCAGGATGTGAACTGATGACCTTTATTACATAACTGAAGATGTCAGTAGCGAGCGTTTAAAACACACAAATATCTTGCTGTGAATGTGTGTGTGCGTTTTCCTGGTCATGGTGTGCGAGGCTTCCTTTCAAGTCGGGTGGGGGAGCAGGGGAGCCAGTAAGTGGGAGGGAATAGCTCTCGGCATTGCTGGGTGGGCGCGGGAGCAGCAGCCTGTGGTGTGAGAGACAAATGTTGGGGTGAGGAGGAGGGAGGGGGAGAGAGTGCGCTGCAGAGGAAGAGGCTGAAGGTGGGAGGGCGGGGGAGATAGCAAAAGGGTGAGAGAAGAGGCATTGCGCAGAGGGGGCGGGGGAGAGCATTCCTTTGAAGTGTGAAGCTCTCGGCATTGCTGTGGCGGGTCTGATGCGATAATGGAGGCGGCTCGGGGAGCAAACGGCAAGCGCGTGCACGGGCACATGCACTCGGCGTAATGAGGAGTTGAAGCACAGAATGGTGCCATATTGAAACTGGACAAGACTGAGTGCACAGAAGAGAAGCCCAGCAAGTATTCACAGCATGAAGCAGAGGTGGGAAAATATGAATTAGAAGTGAGGGAACTGTGTGTTATAGATGAGAGAAATGTCTCTGTGCTGCCCTAGGGGCGTCCCCGTGCAGCGCCACACCTGGACAGAAACTGGCTTTTGAGCCCTGTAGTGAGGAATGTACGACAACTTATGAATCAATTCTTATTGTACATTGAGTCATGGGCCATCCGCAATTTAGGTATGAATGCACTTCTCTGGTTCCTTCAACAAAATCAATGAGCAATCTTAGTGTCTTCGCTATAAATAAAATACACCATATGTATTTTCGGTAGCCTTCTGCCTGCACTTCAACTAAGGGTACTAAGGGGTGTCAAAAGACACAAAAATAAACAGTGGAGCAACCAATGTAAAATACTTTGAGATCACACATTTTACTCTGACAACTCAGCGGTGTGCCCCTGTATATGTTGTGGGGCATGTATTCATCTGCTTTGTGAAAAGATTTGGATAGCATTGCATCTCCCACGGTTTAATAAAGCTGTCTTTGTTAGAGGCTGGACTGCACGGTCTTCTACATTTTATGTGTACACTGTTAAAGACTCATCCGTTTGGGCTGGGCTATAATTAATTACGCCTCCTCTCCATTACCACTGGCCATTTATACAATCTTTCAGAGTTCTATTAGGACTGTTCGCAACCACAAGCTTTCAGAAACAAGCAAACATCTTGGATTGTAGCCCTGATAAGACAGTCTTAAAGCACTGCCCGCTCAAAAAATATCACCCTGCTTCCAGCTCACCAGCAGCTGGACATAAAATTTAAAAGAAGAGTGAGAATGTGAAGCCAGATTTACAGTAGGGATTTGGCAGAGGCTGGAAGAAAGGCGGGGGTATCGGGCGGTAGGGTCCGAACTGAGTCAGGATATAAACACAATAGCGTGTAGAAGTAGGTGGAAAACTGAAAACACGTGGGCATAACATGTGGCAAAAATTACACATGAAAGAACAGGGAAAGGGAGTGGTATGAGAAGATGGCTGATAGGAAGCAGTGAGTGACGAAAGGGCTATGGAAAGAAATTCGTGTGAAGTAGGAGTCCATGCAACTGAAAAAATGCTAGCGAGAGGGGAGTACAGGTCGAGGTGATGCAGAGAAACGTGGTAAAAAGAGATACTGATAAGTGGTAAAAAGAGATACTGATAAGAGGCTAGGGGCAAGGACGCAGACAAATAAAGAGATGTGGAGAAACAGGAAGAAAATACATATGATTGTGAGTGCGAAAAGAGAGAAGAGGGATTCTATGAGAAAATGAGCCTAACAAGTAGAGGAGCTGGGAAAGAATCAGGAAAGATGTGGGTTAAGGAGAGAAATGAGGAAGTGTGCAGAGCGTAGGATAGATGGGTGCGATAATGGGAAAAGGTTTGGAAAACAAAAGACGCGCTGGAGCAGGAGATGAAAATAATAAATCAAATTCTAATACACAGTGATTGGTGAGCGGAGATATGGCAAAGGAGGAGTGAGGCGAAGTCTCTGCTATAAAAAAAACAAGTCGGGTGGGGGGCGGGGGAGTGACCGAGTGGGAGGGAAGTGCTGGCGAAGCGGCGCGCTTCAAGAGCCTGGTGGGGGGGGCGGGATGCGAGCGAGTGGGAGGGAACGGGCCAAGCGCGTGCTGGAGAAGCGTCACGCTTCAAGAGTTAACATGCATTGTAGGAAATCCGCCTTGTTCTAGAGAGTTTGGTCACAAGTAATAGGTTTCGAGCAATACATTTCTCGACCTAAAAATGACTATTACAGGCCGTCCAAGCCATTCTTATAGCTTTGAGGGACTGGAAAAGTCCAAACTGTCACACTTGTAGTAGTGTGATGGTTAGTATTTGTGTTGTTACGCTAATTGGCAGCATGGCAGGGGCAACATGTGGTGGAAGTTGCAGTGGCCTCCTGATGAGAGCCCTGCACTTATTTGTTTTACAAATTGAGCACTGATTTGCACATAGGTGCAGAGTAATGTGATAACATGAAGCAGTAGCACAGCAGGCCTTGTGTCACACTGTGCACACTATCTTTGAAATTGCCACAGCATTTTTTTTTAGCTCATTGTCCGTCTATACATCTCACACAGGCATTCAGCTATGGGAGGATAATTAAAAATGCCCACCCCAACAGATTTCTCCACTTCTTTCTCCCTCCAACCATGCCAGCTCAGTATCACAACTGTTCTCAAAAGCTCAGATCAGACAACCCAGTGCAGGAACCAGATAAGCATACTGTATCATATGAAATACCATAAACGGACTTGCAGAGCTGTTCAAAGCTACCAGCATGCTGAAAACCATAAAACTCTGCATCAAGCTCTTACACCTCATCATCCAACACACTACTACGCACTGCATCCCATAACACAATAACCATACCTCGGTGGACACCTTCCCGCATAGGATCAAAACAAAAACAATATCCTTGGCGGCGTGGCTAGCAGCCGTCGAGAATGGCTGCAGCCTAACCGAGCTCCTGCCTTCCCAGCATCTATCCTGTCCCATCCTGAGCCATCCACGACGAAAAGTGGCACAGAAGGAAACGTGTCTTTATCCCGAGCCCCTGGGGAAAGTTTGACCCTCGGTGTGGCCGTAAGGAGGCTCGATTTCATCCCTTCCGACGAGTGACCTGCCTTTCAATGGCGGCTCCATGGAAGAGAGCGGAGTAAGGTGAGGCCCGAGACGTGACGGGGATTGGACCTGGAGGGCTTGGAGGTCAGTTGCAAGGTGTCCCTGCTGCGAAGAACAGAGCAGGAATGCTCGAGGCAGAGGCTCGGAGGGGGTCTGCCCGGCTTGGGGTGAGGTCACAGGGCTCCCTGGCGGGACGCGAGACTAACAGAGGCCCGACTTCAGGGCCTGGAAGGTGGGGCGCGCTGCTGCGGACTCCAGGACCGAGTGATAGCGGTGCGGTGGCCCCCTGATATTGTACCAGCTGGGGTCGGATCGGGAGTAGGACCCGACTGGGCTGCCGTATTGACTTTTGCATCTACGGCCGCACCTGGAGCTCGCGGTGGGAGGAGCCTAGGAGGCACTGGCGGACGCTGCCCGAGCCGCCTGGTGAGGAAATCGAGGCCCCGGCTTGCGGCCCTCCATGAGGGTGCGGGATACGGGCTGCGTGAGCACTGACTGTGGCGACAGCCGGGACTTTAAGCCAAAGGATGGGCCCCTGGGGTCCTCCTAAAGTACTGCTGCCCGATGGAGAGGTGAGGGCTGAGGCCTCCTGGGTGAATGTCGTCTGGTGGATAGGCCGCACCTACAGCCCGGTGGGCATGAAGGAGTGAGGAATAGAGGAGTGTTGAGAAGGCCTGGGCGAGCTGTGTGGAGACTGTGGCTGTGCCAGGATAGGCCTATAGGCATTGTGGACACGCCGGGGAGATCCGGAGGAGGAGAAATTGCGGGATCAGGGAGACAGTGATTAACAGGATTGGCGAGGGGGCCCTTATGGCGAGTATTTCCCCTTGATGTGGCAGCAAATGAGGGCGGTGTGAGTCGTCTTGACTTGAAGGATGTGGGCCCTGAAGACTTTATCCCACATGAAGGTGCTGGTGCAGGGGACAACAGATGGTATCTCTGGAGGCGAGGAAATGGCGCAGAGACTGTCACAGGTCTGAGCTGGGGGGGCAGTGCCGTGACAGTTTACACTATTGCGTCGCTTGAGGCCGGATGGTGCTGAGGTAGCTGGAGTCTGGGGCCGCGTGGGCGCTCAACTGTCTAGATTCTATTCTAGGAAACAGGGGCGGAGATCGCAGATACCCTAGGGGACTGATGCACTTGAGTGGTCCGACCGGTGAGTGGTGAAGCCCCACGCAGAGGGTGAGGCAGAGGAGTGTGTCATATTGAGGCGCGTTGCAGCAATTGGAAGACCCCAGCCGGCATAACCAGAGCTTGGGAGCAGTGGTGCAGGAGTGCCCTGGGCCCCCACATAGAGGACCGGGTGTTGAGGCGGAGGCATGGTGACGGGAGGGAGAGGTCCTAAGGCCATGCCCAAAAACAGCTCGCTAAATTTGCATGGGCCAAGACAGGAGAAAGAGGAGATTTTCCGCAATCGGAGAAGGACGGTGGGGCGCCTGCCACTAAACAGGGCCCAGAGCCCAATTTACATGGTGGCATGGTGGCCATCAATGGGGTGCGGACCTCGGTGGACTCGGTCACTGTGGAGGTCTCCCTGATTAGAGCAGATTTTCGGGAAATGGACGAAAAGCTCAAGAAGCTCAAGATAGTCACTAGTGCCCTACAAACGGACACATCGAAACTCCAAACACAAATGCTTGAAATGCAGAAGAAGCAGGAGAAGATGTTGCAGCAGCTCGATGACTACGAAGGCCGTGCCCACCGTAACAACATCCGAATTTTAGGGGTCCCGGAGCGGACGGAGGGGCCGGCGGCAGACCTCTTTGTGGAAGATCTCATCACGAAGCACCTCAAACCTAAGACTCTGTCCAGCTATTTTTCTATTGAGAGGGCTCATAGGGTACCAGGGGGCAGACCAAAGCCTGGAGCGCCCCCGAGACCGCTTATTGCCAGGGTGTTCAACTACAGAGACAGAGATGCTATTCTACAGACTGCACGCTCCAGTCCACCCCTGAAAATAGACAACTACGAGGTGTCTTTTTTCCCGGATTTCACGGCCAAGGTTCAAGCCCAATGTCAAAGCTTTCTGGCGGTGAAGAGGGAACTACGCGATCTGGATGTAAAGTACGCGATGATCTTTCCAGCGAGGCTGAGAGTGAAGTCGGACGGCAAGTCGTGGTTTTTTGACTCTCAGGAGGTAGTATGGGAATGGATGGAGGGCTGCAGTACGGTAGGAAGCAAAAGACGAGACAGAGTGGACAGATCTGGTCAACACAAAGGGCAGCGGAAGGAGATGGTGCACCACGGATCATTGGACGAAGAGGACCAGCTGAAGGAGAAGGACTGACGACCGGGGCGGCATGGAGGAAGAGCTCATGCCCACCTGAAAGCGCAAGTAGGGGGAAAGAGGGGAGAGGTGGGAATGCCCATCATGGAGGGACTTCCTAACACAGAGGACTCATTTCAATACAGCAGACTGATGGGTTCTATTGTTGTGACCTGAATGGGAATTGACAATATTCACATGTGGATGGCTAAATTACGAGTCAATTGTGATGTGTACATGCGGGGAGGGGGGCTGGATCACCCCGTGCAGTTTCGGCATTTCAGGGGGGAGAGAGGCACTCTGCCATTTTTGGGAGTGGGTAGTTTTAAATCCACGGGCAGGGGGGAAGGGAGGGGGTGGGGAGTTGGGATGGGGGAGGGGGGTGTTTGAAGGTACAATGTTTAAATGAGCAGCTGGGAAGTTTATTACGGGACAGAATGTTTACAATTCTCTCGCTGACCTCATTGATCCGTTTCCTTGTGGCTCATGTTGTGATCTGGGATGGGGGGGACAGAGAAAGGACACTTTCTGTACTGACGTGGAATGTCAACGGGATGGGGACAAGATAAAGAGGGGGCTAGTGCAACAATGTTTGAAACGCCATACTCCTGATGTGGTATTGTTACAGGAGATGCACTTGGTGGGGCAGAAGACGAAGGCCCTCACTAGATGGGGATATAAACTCTTGGTTCATGCTGATTACACTTCCGGGTCGAGGGGGACGGCAATTCTGGTAAAGAGGTCCATACCCCTCATAGTTCGTAGGGTATGGGCGGATTTGGCAGGGAGGTTTGCAGGAGTGGAGGCCAAATAGGATGGTAGAGACCTCAACATAATTTCAGTCTATCTGTCGCCTGCTATGGTAAATTGGCTTTGGAGGACCTGGGTGGGAAGCTGACAGGATTACAGGAAGATACACTGATTATGGGTGGCGACTATAATATGACATTAGATTACACAGTTGACCGCCAGCCACCGAGGTCAAAGGCGAAATCCAACACCCTGATGGCCGACTTTACGGAGGCGTTGGGACTGGTGGATGTGGGTCGGGCACTCCAGCCCATAGACAGGCTGTTTACCTTTGTCTCTAGCATGCACCAAAGCTTATCACGTATTGACTACTTCCTCACACACCCATCAACGGTAGGACATTTTCTCAACTCCCGGGTTTTGCCGAGGGGTATATCTGACCACTCCCCGGTCTGGGTGGAGTACACACACTGGGAAAGACAGGCACGCACCACCATCTTTCTGAACCCTTGGCTTTTGCACATACCGGACATTTGAGAGGAACTCCATACACTGACGGAGAATTACTTTGCCGAAAATGTGGGTTCGGTCTCGTCCACTCAGACAATATGGGAGGCGTACAAGGTAGTTCTGAAAGGGCAGGCCCTATCTTTGAAGATGGGATATATCGCTAAGAAACACGAGCTTTTGGTGTAGGCAGAAACAGACCTTCTTGACCTGGAGCGGGAACATGCACAGAATCCCTTGCCCATTGGCTTCGGTTGAAGCAAGATGAGTATAGGATAAAAACCAGAGAACACATGTTGGCTAAGTATCGCCACACCCAGCACAGAATATATGAAATGGGGGACAGGGCGGGCAGGACACTGGCTTGGCTAGAGAGGCGGGAACAGGGGTCGAGATGGGTGCATACATTGATAACGTCGGGAGGGGGCTCCGTGACACATCCTCGGGACATCGCAAAGGAATTTGCTGCTCACCTAGAACAGGTATATTCTCCCTCTACTCTCTACACGGAGGAGGACTCACGCCAGCTCCTTCGGGATAGTGACGTCCCGACCCTCTCAGAGGCTGATAGGGAGACCTCAGATGAAGATCTCTCAGACGAGAAAATTGGTAAAGCTATAGGGCAGATTAATCGGGGAAGGCGATGGGACCCAACGGTATCCCGGTTGAATTCCTGAAAGCCACTGCCTCTCGAACGATAGCGCATTTGAAAGCCATGTATGAGGAGAGCCTGGAGGTGGGGCGGCTACCAGTGGATCAGAGGTTGGCCACTATAGTGGTGATTCGCAAGCCAGGCAAGCCGGTGGACGTCTGTGGCTCCTATAGGCCGATTTCACCGATTAATGTAGAGGCGAAAGTCTTAGCGAAATTCCTCGCCAACTGGCTGGGGGAGGTTATTATGACATTAGTCACCCGGATCAGTCGGGTTTATGCCTGGCAGAAATACAGCCCTCAATCTAAGGCGCCTGCATAACATAATGGCCAGTAGGCAGTACATCGAGGAGGATGCCGCGTTGTTGTCTCTTGATGCCTCTATGGCCTTTGACTCCATAGAATGGCTGTACGTGTATGAAGTTCTAGAGAGGGTGGGCCTGGGCCCCAAGTTTATAGCGTGGGTTTGGTTGTTGTACACGGATGTTCTGGGTCGCTTGTAAATGGTCATACTTCTAGGACATTTAGATTGTGACAAGGTACAAGACAAGGATGCCCTCTGTCCCCGATGTTATTCACCCTCCTGTTGGAACCCTTTGCGGCTTGAATACGCCGGGATCTTATGGTACGAGGGATGAGGTGGGCAGATGACGTAGAGGACCGCATATTTCTATATGTGGATGATATACTGTTGTACTTGGCTTCCCCATACAAATCAATATCGGTGGTGCTCGACATCTTTACAAATTTCGGCAAATACTCAGGGTATGCAATTAACTGGCATAAGTCCGTGTTGTTTATGTTGCAGAGACAGGTCCCCCGGCTTCCAGCGGGCTGCTCCATAGTGGTGGCAGGGGACGGGTTTAGATACTTGGGGGTTTATGTGACGTCGGACCCCAATCTGTTTTACAGCTCCAACTTGGCCCCTCCGCTAGCTAGATTGTGAGCGGATGTGAAACACTGGCGGTCCCTTCCGCTCTCCCTGATTGGTCGGGCGGGACTTTTTAAGATGCTGGCCCTTCCTCGCTTCTTGTATATCCTACAAAATTGCCCGTTCAAAGTCCCGGACTCAAATTTTAAATCGGTGGAAGGGGAGGTCCGTACGCTGTTGTGGGATGGAAAGGCCCCAAGGGTGGCATTGAAGAAGTTGACAAAGAGTTGATATGATGGGTGCATTGCTCTCCCCGACCTGCAACTTTACTATTGGGCAGCACAACTAGTGACCGTCAATAGGTGGATCTACCGTCCTCCCGAGGATCCTGCGTGCGCTCTTGACCGATACCTAACTGACCGATCGGGATATCTGGGGGGCCCTGTACGTTAATGACAAGAAAAACAAGGGGAGGTTCTTTGGGCCCACCCTGCATACACTGGAGATTTGGCGCACAGTAAACTCTCGCCTGGGATGGGCTGGCATCCTTACTAAGGTTGCTCCACTCTGGTGTGCGCAAAAACTGGATATGTTGTGTTACCAGCCCGGCTTCAACAAGTGGGACCTTATAGGTATCTCTGCAGTGAAAGATCTGGTCAAAAAGGGGGCTATACTCCTATTTGAGCAACTTCAGCAACAATATCAACTGGCCCGGGGAGAAACGTATAGATACCTGCAGATTCGCCATGCTCTCCAGACGGGCTGCCCGTCTTTTACAGACATACCAGACTCTTCACTGCTTGAAGACAGGCTGTTAGACAGGCCTTTGGATTCAAAGCAATCTCTCTCACATACAAGAAATTATACAATAACCTTCCTTCCAAGGCTCAGGGAGAGATGGCAGACCGACCTGGGAAGGATTAGCGATGAGGAGTGGCAGGAGGCCCTGATGTCCCCTCGGGAGGCAGCCATAACACTGAAATTTAGATTGATCCAACTTCGAATACTGAACCGCTCGTATATGATGGGACAGACCCTGGTGAAAATAGGTTCTAGAGCTGGGGGGGGGGGGGGAGCTTGCCGGCAACCGCGATGGCCGCCTGAACCTGCAGCTCCGCCACGCCGATCAGCCTATCCTACAGTATCCTGCATAAGAACACTCCAAATTAGGATCTCAGACCCCCCACTGAACCGGTGAACTAACGGCGCTGGCAGCGGAGCTTTTTCCCCCGAGATTTGGAGGCGCCTGAACCGGGAACTACACGGCTGCAGTCCGCGACTGGGTAGGCCTTGAAGCCGCGACCTAAAGTGAGCCAGGAGGCCGGAGTACATCACGTGACGTACGGGTAGTGTGAGCACCATCGCCGGGGGAGAGAAGACGAAGCGGCCGAGGACCCTGGAGCAACCGACACGGCCGGGGTACTAGGAATGGCAGGGCTCTCTACGCGGTGACTACAGCAACCCCACCGAGCCCCCCGTCCTGGCCCCAGCGCCTGTGTGATTTGCTGCAGCGCGGAGGCACAGAGGTGAGCCCGTCGCGGATCGGGGGAGGGCCTGAGGCATAACACTCCCAAGCATCCAACCAGGCCCGGAAAACAGGGCACTTAGAGCGCGAGGGCACTTACTACGCGACGGCGGGGGGAGAGTCACGCCGAGAGTGCTGCCTCGCCCTCGTGACACGGGCCACTATATCTCTATTGTTGGAGGCTTCCCGAGTGCCCCCATTTATGCATTGGCGTGAAACCAGGGAGTGGGCCACCAGAGTGGGACCATTGAGCACAGCGAGAGCCTCCCCCCCCCCAACCCACCCCCCCAAAAAAAGACGGAGGAACGAGCCTGACTGCGGCGGGTGCCCTCCAGGACGGCTGACATACAGTGTGGCGAGGTGGAGCGGCGGAGAGATAGAGTGGCCCACGCAGTGAGTTGTCCCACATGGTTGGTCCCCCCCCCCCGCCTGTTGAGCGATCCCTGGCGACCTCACAGTGATAAGAGCTACGTAGGCCAACTGGAGACACAGTAAGGAGCACGCACAGGAGGGGATTCGCCACGAATAGATCAGGAGCCTCGGGGTTTGGTGGTGGTGGACCTGGTAGTGGTGTAGAGGCCGCGCAGACCCTATACAGCAGCTGTGAGTCGCATTGCCAGGGCCCTGAGTAAGAAAGTGGAGATAGCTCACCTACCCTGCATAGTGGGACTTTAGATAGCTGCATCATAGAACCTGGCATTTTGTTGTCTACACAGGATTTTTGTCTGTGGCGCGACCTACCATCTGCGCTGAGACCAGACAGCCAAAATGGTGAAGGGGGACAAAACGCAGAGCAAATTGCCCTTTACGCAGAGGCGCTCGCAGCTACAGGGGGCCCCTGCTGTGGACAGTACGCACGCACAATCAGAGGAGGAGCAGATAGCAGGATCTGATATAAAGAACATGCTCTTATCTATGGAAAAAGGCCTACAAACTAGCATGTCATCGTTGGGCTCGAAGATTGATGCATTAACTTATCGGATGGATCGTATGGCGGAATGCCTAGATAAACATGACGAGAGACTTGACATGTCGGAGAGGAGAATAACTGAGGTGGAGGAGGCACAGACGGAACTCGACACAGGACACAAGAAGCTGGAGAAGATCATGCAAACTCTGCAAGACAAGACGGAGGATTTGGAAGCCCGCTCACGACGCTGCAACCTCCGCATCACGGGCCTGCCAGAAACCACTCAGACGGGCACAATGGAAACGTTTGTGGAAAGACTCCTCACCACACTTCGGGGCGAAGGGGTGTTCTCTACAATGTTTGTGGTAGAACGGACGCACCGCTTGCTGGGCCCACGTCCGCGCCCCGGAGCTCCTCCTCACCCCATAATCGCTAAACTACTTAATTATCGCAACAGAGACACTGCCCTCAGGTTGGCAAGGGCCAAAGCATCATTGCAATTTGAGTGTTCGGAGATTTCGCTATATCCGGATTTCACAGCTAGGGTCCACTGGACTGAGAAGGGGCTCAATGAGAGTAATGACAAGTATTATTTCAGTGTTCTAATGATGCACACCGCAGGGCGTGGCGGCGGCGGGGGCGTGGCTCGACAAGAGAAATGGCCAACAATAGAGTACTTAGGATGCTTGGCGACCTTGGCCCCCGCGCGCAATGCACTCCGGAGTTTTCTTTGTCAAAGTTGTGGGTTGGGATGAAGGGGAGGGCTGGGTGGGCACGGGTCTGGCAAGACCAGGTTGGGGGAGGTCTTGCTGTGGGTTGGGGGAGGGAAAGTTTTGTGGTTAACAGTTTTGCAAGGTAGAGGGGGGGAGATTGTTAGGATTATGTCTGCACACACTGCCTGCACCGGACTTACACGATGTTCTGTCACACCAGTTGCACGCAAATTGGAGCAATGACAAGCACAACTGAAGTGATTCCAAATGATAAGCCAGCTGTACTCCGGGCCCTCACATGGAATGTGAGAGGGCTCAATGACTACCGCAAACTTAGGAAGGTACTGAGCTATTTGCAGAGACAGAAGGTTGATTTGGCACTCCTACAGGAGAGCTACATAGGCCAACTGGAGACACAGTAAGGAGCACGCACAGGAGGGGATTCACCACGAATAGATCAGGAGCCTCGGGGTTTGGCGGTGGTGGACCTGGTAGTGGTGTAGAGGCCGCGCAGACCCTATACAGCAGCTGTGAGTCGCATTGCCAGGGGCCCGAGTAAGAAAGTGGAGATAGCCCACCTACCCTGCATAGTGGGACTGCAGATAGCTGCGTCATAGAACCTGGCAGCTTGTTGTCTACACAGGATTTTTGTCTGTGGCGCGACCTACCATCTGCGCTGAGACCAGACAGCCAAAATGGTGAAGGGGGACAAAACGCAGAGCAAATTGCCCTTTACGCAGAGGCGCTCGCAGCTACGCCCCTGCTGTGGACAGTATGCACGCACAATCAGAGGAGGAGCAGATAGCAGGATCTGATATAAACATCATGCTCTTATCTATGGAAAAAGGCCTACAAACTAGCATGTCATCGTTGGGCTCGAAGATTGATGCATTAACTTATCGGATGGATCGTATGGCGGAACGCCTAGATAAACATGACGAGAGACTTGACATGTCGGAGAGGAGAATAACTGAGGTGGAGGAGGCCCAGACGGAACTCGACACAGGACTCAAGAAGCTGGAGAAGATCATGCAAGCTCTGCAAGACAAGACGGAGGATTTGGAAGCCCGCTCACAACGCTGCAACCGCCGCATCACGGGCCTGCCAGAAACCACTCAGACGGGCACAATGGAAACGTTTGTGGAAAGACTCCTCACCACACTTCTGGGCGAAGGGGTGTTCTCTACAATGTTTGTGGTAGAACGGACGCACCGCTCGCTGGGCCCACGTCCGCGCCCCGGAGCTCCTCCTCACCCCATAATCGCTAAACTACTTAATTATCGCAACAGAGACACTGCCCTCAGGTTGGCAAGGGCCAAAGCATCACTGCAATTTGAGTGTTCGGAGATTTCGCTATATCCGGATTTCACAGCTAGGGTCCACTGGACTGAGAAGGGGCTCAATGAGAGTAATGACAAGTATTATTTCAGTGTTCTAATGATGCACACCGCAGGGCGTGGCGGCGGCGGGGGCGTGGCTCGACAAGAGAAATGGCCAACAATAGAGTACTTAGGATGCTTGGCGACCTTGGCCCCCGCGCGCAATGCACTCCGGAGTTTTCTTTGTCAAAGTTGTGGGTTGGGATGAAGGGGAGGGCTGGGTGGGCACGGGTCTGGCAAGACCAGGTTGAGGGAGGTCTTGCTGTGGGTTGGGGGAGGGAAAGTTTTGTGGTTAACAGTTTTGCAAGGTAGAGGGGGGGAGATTGTTAGGATTATGTCTGCACACACTGCCTGCACCGGACTTACACGATGTTCTGTCACACCAGTTGCACGCAAATTGGAGCAATGACAAGCACAACTGAAGTGATTCCAAATGATAAGCCAGCTGTACTCCGGGCCCTCACATGGAATGTGAGAGGGCTCAATGACTACCGCAAACTTAGGAAGGTACTGAGCTATTTGCAGAGACAGAAGGTTGATTTGGCACTCCTACAGGAGAGCTACATAGGCCAACTGGAGACACAGTAAGGAGCACGCACAGGAGGGGATTCACCACGAATAGATCAGGAGCCTCGGGGTTTGGCGGTGGTGGACCTGGTAGTGGTGTAGAGGCCGCGCAGACCCTATACAGCAGCTGTGAGTCGCATTGCCAGGGGCCCGAGTAAGAAAGTGGAGATAGCCCACCTACCCTGCATAGTGGGACTGCAGATAGCTGCGTCATAGAACCTGGCAGCTTGTTGTCTACACAGGATTTTTGTCTGTGGCGCGACCTACCATCTGTGCTGAGACCAGACAGCCAAAATGGTGAAGGGGGACAAAACGCAGAGCAAATTGCCCTTTACGCAGAGGCGCTCGCAGCTACAGGGGGCCCCTGCTGTGGACAGTATGCACGCACAATCAGATGAGGAGCAGATAGCAGGATCTGATATAAACATCATGCTCTTATCTATGGAAAAAGGCCTACAAACTAGCATGTCATCGTTGGGCTCGAAGATTGATGCATTAACTTATCGGATGGATCGTATGGCGGAACGCCTAGATAAACATGACGAGAGACTTGACATGTCGGAGAGGAGAATAACTGAGGTGGAGGAGGCCCAGACGGAACTCGACACAGGACTCAAGAAGCTGGAGAAGATCATGCAAGCTCTGCAAGACAAGACGGAGGATTTGGAAGCCCGCTCACAACGCTGCAACCGCCGCATCACGGGCCTGCCAGAAACCACTCAGACGGGCACAATGGAAACGTTTGTGGAAAGACTCCTCACCACACTTCTGGGCGAAGGGGTGTTCTCTACAATGTTTGTGGTAGAACGGACGCACCGCTCGCTGGGCCCACGTCCGCGCCCCGGAGCTCCTCCTCACCCCATAATCGCTAAACTACTTAATTATCGCAACAGAGACACTGCCCTCAGGTTGGCAAGGGCCAAAGCATCACTGCAATTTGAGTGTTCGGAGATTTCGCTATATCCGGATTTCACAGCTAGGGTCCACTGGACTGAGAAGGGGCTCAATGAGAGTAATGACAAGTATTATTTCAGTGTTCTAATGATGCACACCGCAGGGCGTGGCGGCGGCGGGGGCGTGGCTCGACAAGAGAAATGGCCAACAATAGAGTACTTAGGATGCTTGGCGACCTTGGCCCCCGCGCGCAATGCACTCCGGAGTTTTCTTTGTCAAAGTTGTGGGTTGGGATGAAGGGGAGGGCTGGGTGGGCACGGGTCTGGCAAGACCAGGTTGGGGGAGGTCTTGCTGTGGGTTGGGGGAGGGAAAGTTTTGTGGTTAACAGTTTTGCAAGGTAGAGGGGGGGAGATTGTTAGGATTATGTCTGCACACACTGCCTGCACCGGACTTACACGATGTTCTGTCACACCAGTTGCACGCAAATTGGAGCAATGACAAGCACAACTGAAGTGATTCCAAATGATAAGCCAGCTGTACTCCGGGCCCTCACATGGAATGTGAGAGGGCTCAATGACTACCGCAAACTTAGGAAGGTACTGAGCTATTTGCAGAGACAGAAGGTTGATTTGGCACTCCTACAGGAGAGCTACATAGGCCAACTGGAGACACAGTAAGGAGCACGCACAGGAGGGGATTCACCACGAATAGATCAGGAGCCTCGGGGTTTGGCGGTGGTGGACCTGGTAGTGGTGTAGAGGCCGCGCAGACCCTATACAGCAGCTGTGAGTCGCATTGCCAGGGGCCCGAGTAAGAAAGTGGAGATAGCCCACCTACCCTGCATAGTGGGACTGCAGATAGCTGCGTCATAGAACCTGGCAGCTTGTTGTCTACACAGGATTTTTGTCTGTGGCGCGACCTACCATCTGCGCTGAGACCAGACAGCCAAAATGGTGAAGGGGGACAAAACGCAGAGCAAATTGCCCTTTACGCAGAGGCGCTCGCAGCTACAGGGGGCCCCTGCTGTGGACAGTATGCACGCACAATCAGAGGAGGAGCAGATAGCAGGATCTGATATAAACATCATGCTCTTATCTATGGAAAAAGGCCTACAAACTAGCATGTCATCGTTGGGCTCGAAGATTGATGCATTAACTTATCGGATGGATCGTATGGCGGAACGCCTAGATAAACATGACGAGAGACTTGACATGTCGGAGAGGAGAATAACTGAGGTGGAGGAGGCCCAGACGGAACTCGACACAGGACTCAAGAAGCTGGATAAGATCATGCAAGCTCTGCAAGACAAGACAGAGGATTTGGAAGCCCGCTCACAACGCTGCAACCGCCGCATCACGGGCCTGCCAGAAACCACTCAGACGGGCACAATGGAAACGTTTGTGGAAAGACTCCTCACCACACTTCTGGGCGAAGGGGTGTTCTCTACAATGTTTGTGGTAGAACGGACGCACCGCTCGCTGGGCCCACGTCCGCGCCCCGGAGCTCCTCCTCACCCCATAATCGCTAAACTACTTAATTATCGCAACAGAGACACTGCCCTCAGGTTGGCAAGGGCCAAAGCATCACTGCAATTTGAGTGTTCGGAGATTTCGCTATATCCGGATTTCACAGCTAGGGTCCACTGGACTGAGAAGGGGCTCAATGAGAGTAATGACAAGTATTATTTCAGTGTTCTAATGATGCACACCGCAGGGCGTGGCGGCGGCGGGGGCGTGGCTCGACAAGAGAAATGGCCAACAATAGAGTACTTAGGATGCTTGGCGACCTTGGCCCCCGCGCGCAATGCACTCCGGAGTTTTCTTTGTCAAAGTTGTGGGTTGGGATGAAGGGGAGGGCTGGGTGGGCACGGGTCTGGCAAGACCAGGTTGGGGGAGGTCTTGCTGTGGGTTGGGGAGGGAAAGTTTTGTGGTTAACAGTTTTGCAAGGTAGAGGGGGGGAGATTGTTAGGATTATGTCTGCACACACTGCCTGCACCGGACTTACACGATGTTCTGTCACACCAGTTGCACGCAAATTGGAGCAATGACAAGCACAACTGAAGTGATTCCAAATGATAAGCCAGCTGTACTCCGGGCCCTCACATGGAATGTGAGAGGGCTCAATGACTACCGCAAACTTAGGAAGGTACTGAGCTATTTGCAGAGACAGAAGGTTGATTTGGCACTCCTACAGGAGACGCACCTGCCGCTCACTAGCAGAATGCTACTCAGTAGAGGGCTGGCGGGAAATGCAGCAGCGGCTGGATTCACGACTCATTCCAGGGGTGTGTTGACATGGGTCAACCCTAGCTCGAAGTTGACTCTGACACTACTACAGGCGGATCTGGAGGGCCGCTTTGTAATATCACGATGCAAAGGGCTGGGTTGGATCTAATAGTCATTAATGTTTATGGCCCTAATTATGACTCCCCGGAATTTTATAGCAAGCTGGCGCACACCGCCCGCACATACACTACTTCACAGATGTTTTGGGGGGGCTTTAACCTAGTGTTAAACCCGGCGCTTGACAGATCAGCTGGCCCGCCACGTAGACCCACAGCTGCTGCGCAAACGCTACAAACAGAGTTTATCAACCTGGATCTAGAGGATGTCTGGAGGAACAGACACGCAACACAGGGAGGTTACACACACTATTCCGCCTACCGCGATATCCACACCAGAATTGACTACTGGCTGGCATCTTCCGCCATGCTGGGACATATCAAGGAGTGTACAGTCCTGGCTCGGACCCTCTCGGACCACTCGCCGCTCCTCTTGGTACTGGATTCCCCTGCGAAAGTGATCCCACCATTTACATGGCGTTTTCCTCCATACTCCCTGTTAGACGAGCAATTTCGAGGGGAGCTAGCGGAAGAGATTGAGGTCTTTTTCGAGACTAATATAGGTTCAGTGGACAGTTTTCAATCTGTATGGGAGGCCTTTAAGGTTTACATAAGAGGCATTGCTATGTCTAAACACTCGAGCGTGCTCAAATCTATCCGACAACGACTATCGCAATTAGAACAGCAGCTGGCATCTCTTGAGAGTCGGCAACAGAGCAGTGCTGACTCGGCATTAGCTGAGGAAATAAAAACGCTAATTACCGAGTACAATGAGGAGGCAGACAGGGAAGTTCAGCATATAGGGAAATATGCGACGGCTCGGACATATGGCGAGGGGGAGCATCCTAGCTCGCTGCTTGCCAAAGTGCTAAAAGGCACAAGAGGTAAAACACAAATCATGGAGTTAAGGGCATCTGATGGCAGCGTGGTCACTGTTGAGGCTGAGATTACAAACGGGTTTAGAAGTTACTACTCGGACCTGTACTCCTCTAGAGGTGGCGACCTCATAGACGATGTAAAAATAGCGGACTACCTGGAGCACATTGACTTGCCCATGCTCACGAATACGCATCGTGAGTTCCTCATGCTGCCTATAGACAAAGATGAGATAACAGAGGCATTAGCGAGTATGCGTTCCGGTAGCGCACCCGGTGCCGATGGACTTACGGTAGGCTTTTATAAAGCATTCCAGGAAAAGTTGATCCCACACTTGTCCACACTATACGACGACATTTGTGTAGAAGGCAGCATGCCACAATCCATGAGGGAAGCGCTGATAGTCACGATACTCAAGCCTGGCAAGCCTCATAACGAGTGCAGTTCATATAGACCCTTGTCCCTACTCAATGTAGATGCTAAGATATATGCGAAGGTATTGGCGACACAGCTGGCGCTGCTCGCTCCTAAGTTAGTTGCACCAGAGCAGGCGGGATTTATTCCTGGTGGGAACCTCACCTATAATATCCGCACGGTGCTGGGCACTATGCAACATGTTAAACAGGACACGAAGGCCATAGCAGTCTTCCTCGATATGGAGAAGGCTTTTGATTCCGTTGAGTGGCCGTTCATGACTCAAGTATTGCGACACTTTACCACGGCAACGAAGGTGTCAGCTTTCCGATGTATAAGATTGTGGTATCGACGTACGCTGATGACACACTACTGTATGTCCAGGATCCAGAGAACAACCTGTCATCAATGCTCAGGGAAGTAGTGCGATTTGGGGCACTTTCTGGACTGCGGGTGAATTGGTCCAAGTCAGTGGCCTTTCCCCTAACCCCAGCGACCAGTAAGTTCGACATGGAAATCCCGCTGCAATGAACCCAGGAGTCGGTTAGATATTTAGGGGTACAACTGCACACGGATTCGGAAATTCTGATAAGAGAAAACTATGGAGTGGCATACAGCAAGCTGGAGGATGATGTGGAGAAGTGGTGCAGGCTGCCGCTATCCCTAATGGGGCGAATAGCTATCATGAAAATGGTGGTGCTGCCCAGATTCCTTTTTCTGTTCCGTGCTATACCGATGGTCCTATCAAAAGCTTTCTTCAGGACTATGACACAACTCATGATTAAACTAGCGTGGGGAGGCAAACAACCCAGAGCGCGGTGGACTCTTCTAACGCTGCCGTGTGATATGGGCGGATTGGGGGCTCCGGATCTGGAGCTGTACTACAGAGTCACGCAGGCAGCACACCTACACATGTGGATACACGGAGACGCGCATATCCCCCATTTACGCATGGAACGAGTCTTCGCGGATCCTCTCCCACTACCGACCACGGTATTCAGACCAGTAGATCGCAGAACGGGCATATTAGATTCCATAACAGCCACGAACCATACTTGGCACTCCCTCCTGCAAGCTCAGCACTGCACGATCCTCTATACCCCTTGCATGCCCTTAGAGTGGGCTATATGGCTAGCACCAGTTTTAGAAAGAGGGGTGGTGCAAGCGCTACATAAACTGGGAATCAACGAGGCCGGATATTTATTCTAGGAAGGGCAAGTGAAGAAGTGGGAACAGGTGGTGGCGGAGCACTGTGACACCCCATTGCTGCTCCGTTTTCAATATCACAGAGTTCGCAGCGCACTACTGGACCTTTTGGGCCCAGATCTAGCAGAACCACCCGAGATACCGGAACTCACGTACGTTATCAAAACAGAAGCCCCGCGCAAGTTAATCACGAACTTATACAAAACGGCAATGACGCATAGAGAGCAACATCTCATGAAAGCCAGAGTGGCATGGCAGAGAGACCTACAGGTGACGATAGATGACGGCATGTGGAGATACTGCTGTGCGAACACTAAAAAGTTCATGCATCTAGCGTGGTGGTGCCCGGGGGTCCAGAAATACTGGGTCAGCATATTTACAGAGCTGAATAAGATACTGGAACTAGAGCTGGTTCCAGATCTGGCGTTAGCTCGACTCGGCTATTCCAGAGGCCTGCCGGTAGCGGTTAGGCGACTCGTCGATATGGGAATGCTAATGGCAAGGCGTGTGGTAGCCCTATGCTGGATGAGAGGTCCACTGCCTACTGCCAAGAGGTGGGCACATGATATGCTGTATTGCTGCACGCAATCCGAACATTACAGCGAGATGCTACCCCCTACGAGCCGACCGAAGAATTTTTGGGGCTTATATCAAACACATCTGAGAGCCAGAGACTCAGGGAGCACAGCGGGTGAGGAGGCAGATCTGGATAGTACACTGTCAAACATAATGCCGGCCACAGGGGTAGGGTAGTAGTGTAGTATAGTAAATTATCACTGCAGAGGGATATGGGTGGACGTAGCCCTTAGGGAGGGAAGAACGACATCGGAGGGGAGGAGAGACGGCTTGATAGTAACACGCTGAGACTCATCAGGGGTCCTTCTAAGGAGCGGCGGGTTTGGACACACAGTGGAGGGAACATACAGGCTGAAATAGGCAGATGGTTGGGTCATAAGAAATCGCAGGAGTGACAGTGATATACGACACGCTACAACCGCAGCTATGTGTGAAGCTGGGGGGCTAGGTGTGCATAGGGATTTGGGGGGGGGTTAGGTATGTTTCTTGGTTAGGTTTTTAGATATAGGATGACATGGCCATTGTAGTAAGGAGTAGGATTGGGCAGAGACATGGGTTGGGACTTAGGGTAACGTTGCTTCCCTTAGGGAGGAACAATAGGCTATCCTACGAATAGAACAAGCGCGCTCAGAGGTATAAACGATAAGTGTGTTACGCCGCCGGACCCCAGGGTTTTCGGCTATATGGCTGTGTAAATTATGAACGTATATGCTACTGGCTTAAGATCCCGCTGCTGCCGGCCTCCGGGTTGTAGGCCTCGGCCTGTGTATGTTTACAGATGTGAGCAATAAAGGTTTTTGAAAAAAAAAAATAGGTTCTAGATCTGATAATCTCTGCCTGAGGGGTTGTGGCCAACAGGCCACATTTTATCACACTCTGTGGAGCTGCCCGAGGTTGAATGTCATGTGGGAGGGGGCCTCTGAACACATGCGTAAGGCCTTACATAAGGAGATTGTCTTAACACCGCAACTGGGGTTGTTGAATATCTGGGAGGCAACTGATATGACGGAAGTGGAAAAACAGTTTACAACGCTAGGGTACACGCTGGTTAAGCGGGAGGGTGGTGGGGAGCAAACATAGCGGACGTCCACATGTGGGCAAAAGAGTTTGACAGATGCATGCTGGCGGAAACTGAAGTATTCGTGGCAAGGGGGTGCCCCAGAAAATGGGACCAGAAATGGTCAAACTGGAATAAATATCGAGGAGATCCAGTGGTATCCCCAACGGTGGAATTGGAAATGTATAAACATACAGAAAGTGCAGAGTCTATGTAATGTTTACATGCTGTTTGCTAACTGTCCGGATTTGGAAATTTGTGCACGTTGTAACTACTGTCCTTTTATGCACATGATTTCTTGTAACTAATAAAAACATTTAAACAAAAAAAATCAACATCCTTCCAACCACACCTGCTACATGGTTTAGCATGCTGCTTATGTAGACAAGCGCTTTAGCGTCACACATAGGGGTAGTAAGCGCTATATAAATGCTGCAATACAGTACAATACAATTGCTGGGCACTATCCAAGATCTGTTTAAATTTTGATGGGTCTCCTATAAAATATTGAAGGCAACATGGTACAGTTTACAAAGTTTCCTTGTCAGCCTTCGTGTCCGTGTAAACCATTGACACTGATTATTGGAACATGTAGCCCATTGTCATGATTCCTCACAAGCATCCCAGGACGATGGTGCACTTCCTGAGCTCACCTCAGTTGCCCCACAGATGTGAAAGTGGGGTGTTAAAATAAAGCAATATTCAATGCTGAGAGTGTAAGAATGAATGTTTTCTTTAGCTTGCGACAACGTAGTCCTTGTTTTTTGTTTGAATATGTTTATTGCATTTTGTCATTATACAACAGTACACATTTGCAAGTATAGCAAGTAAAAGGCGCTGTTACTTTAGTCATGGAGTCCCAGAGTATGTGGACCATCCCACCCACATGGAGGTATGGCGGGAAAGAGCAAACTATATCGGTGCACAGTTAGACCGCATAACAAATTGGTATTGCAGTAGCTGTTGTGTGTTACATTTACGTTCAGTAATGGCAGTGCCCAGTATTGATGTAAAAGAACTTCTGCATTGCGACTGCATACCTTAGACTCATTTCGTATAGCGCTCAAAGTATACCATGACCGGAGAAACAGAGCAGGCTTTCACATTGGCAACATATTACACATTTCAAAATTGCATTTGAGAACTACTAACTATACAAAACAATTCCAGACATATAGGAAACCATAAACCAGGTGGTGTCTGTCAGCGGTCATGTATGTGTGTGTGGAGCTGGAGGTGCGGAGAGGAGTGTAATCCAAATGTGTCATAGCAACGGCAATGTAATATTCGTAGGCGTCTTCACTTGTGCAGTAGGGTGTAAGGGAAGCGCCGTGGAGAGGGGGGTGGGGGGGAGGGGAGGGGGGGAGGGAGGAGGGAGAAAGGGAGGGGGGGAAGGCTGGGAGCGAGAAGAACGTTGGGTGTGTCATAGGTGAATATGGGGTAAACGCTCACACAATACCATTCCGTAGACACTCTTGGTGGTAGGCCACCAGGACACCATCCCACTCCAGCGCAATAGGGTACATCCGGAGTCCCGCCGTCTCCTCCCGACAACGTAGTCCTTGTTGTCCATCTTTTTGTAGCACTGCGATCTAACTTGTGACCTGAGCTGCTGTTTACCCTGTGTTATAATAAAGACTTGTAGATTTCTCAAGCAGAAAAAAATGTTCCCCATAGCTACTTGAGCAGAGTGTTCTTTCACAAGGACAGTGCAACTGTCCAAGACAATGTACAATGTAAAATTTCATGTACTGAGATGCAGTGAACATTGGAACTCCATGTATTTGAATAGTAAGAAAATATTCAAATGTATTTTATTGTAACTGTTGCTCTTTCCTTAATTTCTATTGCTTACGAGCATTTGAACCATGTAATTATTTTGAGTAATTGACGCAGGTATACAGGGAACACAATGGCATGAATGACCCCCTAGGAGAGAAGATGAGAGGACTTATTGCATTATTCGTGTACAGACTCCCACCTGAGAGTAGTCCCCAGAAATGACAAGGCATACTCTGTTAGCAGTTGAAGCCTTTGGATGTGATCTTACACTATGCCCAACACTGCAGTGACAATTTAGAAGATAAGCAAAAAATATTGAAGGAGAGGATTATAGTCACTCAAACCAAGCTGACGCAGGATGGAGGAATGAGAGGTGTGAGTGCAGCTGATACAGAGTAGAAGCCTACATTCAATCCAAGACAAAAACTATCAGACCATGCACATAGATAAAGGTTTATTAATATGACGTGGTGACAGTTGACTTCCCAAGTGTTCAGCCAAGTGCTCAAAAGAAGAAGTTAGTTACAATGTTTTATTCTCTCAAACCACAAATGGCATAACTAGTCATTACATGAAGTGTCCAATCAAATATCGAGTATATGATAATTTCTCTGCAGTTATGGACAAATACATCACATGTCCAGTAAATTTCCGTCAAGATTACAATATACAATCTTGAAATCTAATCAGGAAGACAGAACTACCCTTTTGGTTGGCAACTCGTCCCCAATAACAACTCCTGAGGATACCGCCACTAAAAATTGCGAATTTAGATTTATTGTACAGTATAATGCCCAACATAAGGAGATAGCTAAAATCATCTACAAAAATTGGCCATTGGTCCTGAGTGACCCAGTGATAGGGAGGGATCTCCCTAAGAGGCCCAGTATAACATACAGTAGGGGGCAGTCAATGAGGGATGAATTGGTTAAAACTAGCCCTGAGGTACTGGAAGAGTCAACCTGGTACCTAACACACACAGGCTTTTACAATTGTAAAGTCTGCAAAGCATGCCAACAAGCAATCAACAAAAAGAGCTACCATTCCCCCTTTGATAGCAGGGAACACAGAATCACCAAACTATTAACATGCAAGACAGAATTTGCCATCTACGTGTTAATATGTCCCTGTAATTTGCTGTACGTTGGGAGCACCAAGCTTCCAGTGCACAAAAGAATTTTGCAACACCTACGGGCAATTGGGAATCAGGATAATACTTATCCTGTAGCGAGGCATTTCAAGTCAAAACATAACTCTAGAAGCAGTGACCTTAGATATTATGTAATTGATTGTGTACAGGCCAGTAGGAGAGGAGGCAACAGAGAAGACAAACTACGCCGCCTCGAGACGCAATATATCATTGAGCTTAACACCAAGCACCCCTCAGGTTTGAATATTACAGAGGACTTATATACCTGCCTATGAATAAAATGTACAGACGATATGAATATCCGTCAATATATAATATACTTAAGTACCGTATGGGCCTCTCCAACATACAGAATATTTTAGATTATTTATGTCCTTTTGTACACTTTTTTACCATATATATTAGATAATTGTTATTTTAACAAATTTTGAAGATTTTAGACATGTGATCCATATTCATCATCTTTTTATAAAAATAACCATTTTAAGGTTTTTATAGGTGTATGTATGAATTATGAATGGTTTCATGTCCTCTAAATCACTGGGCCAACTTTGGTATATTTGGTATATTGTACAATTGATTCTTCGTGAATAATGCTATAATTTTCTCTAACACTGCACACTTGGTCCATATATCTTCTCTGGGAGGACGACAAGCACTTGGTTATTATTATGTATTTTACAGAAACTAATTTTCGACCTATTGTGCAATATCGATGCTGCTAGCGGAGAATAGGTCCTCAGAAATGTGGAAAATGTCCAGGCACTTTGCACTTGCACTTTAGAAGCACTGTCCGTGATTAGTAGTAATTTTGCATATTTTTCTGGGCATTGCATGCGCATGTGGGGCTCCACATGGACAAAAATATCATGTATTTTACAGAAATTATTTTTCTATTTACTGTGCATTATCGTTGCTGCTAGTGGAGAATAGGTCCTCAGAAATTTGGAAACTGTCCATGCACTTTGCATTTGCACTTTAATAGCACTCTCCATGACTTGTATTTTTGCACATTCTACTGGGCATTGTATGCACATGTGGGGCTCCACATGGACACTTGCCATAACAGTATGGTTTCCTTGGAAAAAGGTATTATACCGATATGATTATCAGAATTCGAACATTACAGAAAACCGCACTTTAAACCGACAATGAATCTTAATTGTTTTTTCTGTCTTGAATCAAAAGCATTTTTCTTTGGGTTAACTCACTTTTAATTTACTATCACCAAATATTTATTTCGCACGTTTTTTATATGTCTACAATTGGTCATTCAAAGCATTTATGCTGAAATACACTCCAGCACACTACAAGTAATAAATGCATTTGTAAAACATTAGAGTAAAAATTTGAGTAGTTCGTAGGGAGCTAACTCTTCTATCTCTATTTCACTTGTAGTTTGGCCTTTACTGGTAGACTGTATTTAAACGTGTGTCATGTGATTACCTGTGTCATGTGATCAAGCGCTCTGTGAAGCGCGAAACGCGTCGTGATGACTATGGGAACATTACCTGCTAAATAAATCACTTTTGCACTGAATTTTGGGTTCAAGTCCGTTTTTGCTAGCTGACTGAAATCTCTGCGCTACACCGGATTACTCCTGGAATATATATATATATATATATATTTTTGTCATACAAAAGAGGCGGCACAACCAGGATACTTTTTTAAGTCTGTTTATTAGACTTCACCCCACCAACGCGTTTCAGCCACAACTGGCCTTGCTCACGGTTGGTTAGTCCCTCTACAGTGTTGCTTTTTATATTCCCACAAATTGCCAATTATGAGGCATTGTGGGATATGTAGTTTCAAACGTGAAAATCAAACATTAAAACAAAAGAAAGACTTAGTGTGCTTTTATAATTGTTACACTCAAGTGACAAATCGTTCACTGTGGCTATGTTTGATTTATTATTGGGTTTGGTACCCATGATCTACGTGGCCAATGACAAGCTTGAAACCACACTATTTCGACAAGAATCTTCAGGGTCAGGATCCGACCCCTGGGCAGAGCACACACTGCAGAGCGCTCTCGACTGGCTTGGGGATCCCTTTGGATGTCGATATATATATATATATATATATATATATATATAGATATATATATATATATATATATATATATATATATTTACGTATATATCATCCAATCAGGGATGGTCAAGAGTGGATGATAAGCAAATACATAATAGAGACCCAGGTGCCTTTTCTTTAGTGGCAGTTGGGTATTTCCAAGATTGAGAAACATAATAGAAAATAACAGGTGCCTACTTCAAAAATAGAATGTTTTTGCTGAGCTAGCGAGCTATGATAGTCACGAGGGATGTCAGTTGAGCAAGCCTTGCAAAATTCTGTTCCAAGGTGCTTGATTTGAAAAAAACAATAGGTTATCAAAGTTCATACAAATGTGTTGTGCAGGCCTCAAATGCGTAGGCCTAATTTCTCCATTGAGTATCACACAGGTTGAGGAAGACAAAATGGATTCCATACATGATAAAAAAATACAAGTCCACAACAGAATTAGACTTCGGTGTGAGCAATAGATTAAAAATGCAGGGGGGGGGGAATATATTGGACATGGGAGTGGATGAGGGAATGCAAATGATACAAACATTAGTGCTTTAGAACAAGTTACCCCATGTCACATTTGCATCAAGGTTGCACACTGGAAGAGGAAATGTTGATTTAATCCTGACCAGATGCAGATCGATGCTCAAGTACTTAATCTCACGGTTCAGGAGGGAACCTAAACCCCTGATAAATTCCTGAAGTCTGGGTTGCCAAAAACTCCTTTTACGCCCATCCCGATGCAGAATAGAAATCCCCAATTCCAGCCAAATCTTAGTAACCCACATATTCCATGTCAGAATCAGGCTCCATATATCCCTATCATATTAGAGAGCATAATTGAATTTGAACAAGCCCACTGAAGGTGAATGAGAGGGGAGGAGAATTGTGTACTTGGTGCAGATCTGGCAATGGGACAGAATGGCCTCTGTGGTGAGGGAAGTTAATGGGCACCCATGTCCTTTTTGATCGACACTGGTGCCACTGTCAACTGTGCGGACAGTGAGGTCCAGAACCAACCCCTCTCTGGAAAAGATGTCCAAGTTGTAGGCATTTCCAGTCAGCAACATACCAATCAGATTTCAGCTCCTGTCCTAGTGAAGATAGGGTCTATATGAGATCAGCCCCAATATTTCATTTGTGACTCAAGCCCCGTAAATCTTTTGGGGAGAGACCTCTTGTGCAAGCACAACTGTGTCATATATTGCTCCACTGACGGAGTCGAACTAGAGACTCATGCGGCAGATGACTAATTTAAATGAGTCTCCAGAGACAGAAGTACAATTATTCCCCATCCCTACCACAGAGGTTTTGCCCATATAGTTAAAAAGAACAGTCAGGAAAGAAGTATGTGACTTCACATGGAAGGAAATTGGCCTAATCAAAGATACTGCCCCATTAAAGATCACAATTAGGTCCAATGTAGTTTTTTGCAAACACTCCCTTACAAATTGACAACAGTAGCCGTAGCCAACATAATGCTAGTCATCGAGAGCATGCTAGAACAGGGAATTTTGAAGGCGGTCATTGGAAGTCCATGCAACTCTCCCATTAATACGTTGCAAAAAGCTAATAAGAATTGGGGGATCGTTCAAGATTTGTAAAAAATAAACCATATAATTGTTCCATGCTACCCTGTTCCAGGTTCTCCTAGAAGCGGAGTGTTTCATGGTCATTGACCTATGCAAGGTTTTCTTTTCCATTCACCTTCACAAAGAGAGACAGTATCTCTTTGCTTTTCGGTTCCAAAAATAAGTATCTTGTGTGGTGTTGCGCTCCTCAAGGGTATACAGAGAACCCCTCATACTTCAATCAGGTCCGGTTGAAGAATCTAGCGACACTTCAACTACCGTGCAATTCCACACTAGTGCAGCATATTGATGACCTGCTTGTGGAATTGATAAAAAGAGAAGCTTGCAGACAGGACACCTTAGCCCTGCTTAACCACCTTGCTGAGAATGGGCACAAGATTTCTCCAGAGAAATTACACTACTGCCTAGGAGAAATCAAATACCTGGGACACCTGATTGAGAAGGGTTCTAGGAGGAAATATCCCATGAGCGCATTGACATTGTTCTCAACATGAGGTTCTACCACACAAAGAGAGGTGCGCATGACTCTGGGTGTGGTTGGCTACTGCGACAATGGATTGCCAATTTGTCCCTTGTGGCGAAGCCTCTACAGTTGCTTACACACACTGATGTCATTGACCCATTACCAAAGGATGACAAGAACATGGAAATCTTCCAGGTGCTAAAAAATGTACTTTGCAGTGCACCCGCTCTTATAATGCTCCTATAATGCCAGAGTATACTAAATATTTTTGTTGTTCTGTCATGAATGCAATGTGCATTGTCTGTGTTCACACAGACCCATGGTGTTTCAAAAACACCACTGGCCTACCTGTGAACGACTCTTGATTCAGTAGCCTCAGCCTTACATGGTTGTCTCAAAGCGATTGCAGAGGTTAGTTTGTGTATAGAGCAAACTTAAGGCATTGTGGGGCATATTATCAAGGACTGGTGTTAAAATTATCGCCATTTTATTGGCAGGAAACTGCCGATAAAATGGCGATAATGGGCTTGATAATACGCCCTTGTTAATTCCCATAGAAGCCCATGTTAACATCAGAACATGGGCTTCTATGGGAATTAACAAGGGCTTATTATCAAGCCCATTATCGCTTTTTTATCGGCAGTTTCCTGCCGATAAAATGGCGATAATTTTAACACCGGTCCTTGATAATATGCCCCGGTGATTGGTAACCCGTTAATTGTCATGATGCCCTATTCCATTGAAATCTTCTTGACACATACACTCACACAGCATCCCACAAATAGCAGCCTCAACCACTATGAGAGAATCATTCTGGCTGCAGAAAATGTGTCCTTAAAGTGTTGTAAAGTTCTCAATTCCGCAACCTTGTTACCGATCCCAGATGAGGGAGACGAAATCAAGTATGACCACAGTTGTGTAAATGTCACCAAATTGTGCACAAAGCTGAGGCCGGACATACTGGATGTGCACTTAAATGAAGCAGACCAGATCTGGTCTGTCGATGGCGCATGTTTAAAAAACAGGCTCGATACTTCAAGAGCAGCATATTCTGAGTGTACCTTGAGCGGTATTGAGGAAGCTTCCCACTTGTGCCATGTAACCTCTGCTCAATTGATTGCCCTTACATGAGACTGTTGTACCTCTGCTAGATTGAGAGTCGCTGTCTACACCTATAGCCAGAATGGCTTCGGGGTTGTGCATGACTTCGGCCAATTGTGGTCCCAGAGAGGTTTTTTAACTTCATTTGGCTCGCCGATTAGGAACAGTCTGTACATCTGAATCTGTTAAATGCACTGCAGTTGGCACAGCAGGTTGCGGTGGTGAAATGTGCTGCAGATAAGAGTGATGAGGATTTTGTTACCCAAGGGAACCGATAGTCGGTTGAAATGGCATGCTACTGTGCTCTTGAGAGCAGCACACTTCCCTTGGGCAAAGCATGTAGGCAGAGAGAGAGACAGTTGTGACTATGCTTTTAAACATAGTGCAAAAGTTCAATGAATTGTGAGAGTTATAATACGAAGCCCCTCCAATTGAAAAAGGTAAATGGGAGAAGGCAGGGTGCACCAAAGATGCTAGCGACATTTGGGTATCGAGTGATGGTAATCGAGTACCATGACTATGGTACTCACCATGGTAAGGGACATGCAGGGTCCAACCCATGTAGGTCAAGATGGTATAGTGCTAACTTTCAAATGTTATTGGTTCAATCCCCATTTCCGAAATCTATCTGAGGTCCTATGCCAACAGTGCATTGTGTGCTAGAAACAAAATGTTGACAAAAAGGTTGTGGTGACCACGAGTCACATAAGTAAATCCGATGGCCCTTTCAATCATCTACAGATTTACTTCATGGAGATGCCTGGGTGCAATCAGTTAGGGTATATATTGTTTATCTTTGCTCTCGTTGGTTCGAGGCGTATCCCACCAGGAGATCTGACAGTCTGACAGCTGCCAAGCTCTGGGCACTTACCACCCTTCACCCCCTGGGTGGTGCTCCTTGGTTATGTCTCAGACACACCTGTCTCTCACTGCCGACTCAGTGCCACAATGTTAGTATTAGCCAAACACAGGGTAGCCATGCACTGGGGGCGGAAACCAGGTCCTACATTCATGGCATGGTCGAGAGATGGCACATATTGTTAGAAGCAATTAACTAATTACTGGGAGCTAATGCCTTAGCACTCCTGTCCCAAAGACATATGGGAACCCTTCCTTTCCTTTCTTCATCAGCAAGATTTCTCTTTGTCGATAGCTGATGAGTCAGATTGGGGGTCACACATTGAACAGGATGGTGATTGGCCATCTACCACAGCCTTACTGGAGAGATAATGCATGGGTACCCTTGTTCTGATGAACAGTTGTTGGAATACTCATGGTGGCGCTGTACCATTTGTTGGTCAGACCCTTTGCAGGACAACATGCTATAACATAATTGTAAGGATCCAAATTCAGATTAAGTTTTTAAAGTTTTATTCAAGCAGCACAGCATGAAATCCAAGCATGGAAACAGCATCAATGAAAATGACAGGTAGCATGGAATGATACATGAGCAAAACTCTATTAGAATACAGAACCCTTATAAAACATAACATGCCGCATGCACTTAAAGAAACATACTATGCATGACACAATTATCATAAAGCATATGTAGAATGTAACAATAATGTATGTCTATGATACAGGTTTTTCACTCTAGCCTTAGTAGCATATGTACTCTGTGTATTATTCAAAAAAGGAAATGTATAGTTTAAACATCAAGTGGATATCTGTGACTGTGTTCCCTTGTTATTGTGTGTTCTTCATTGATAAATGCCAATAACAAAATAAAAAATAAAAAATGTTGGAAGAAGGCAAAATTGACCAATGTATGCACAAATTGACCTGGGCTGCTTTTATAAGCAAACCCGCCCCATACAGGAGAATAGAAGCTCTCAAGGTCACAGGAGGCAACGACAGTAAACACTGGGACACCAGAAAATTGCATGGAGCAAAAAGAAAAATCACCAGGGGAGTAAGAGCATTGACAGTGGTAGCGAAGAAAGGGGAAAAAATAGGCAAAGCCCATCTAATGTCGATGAGGAAACTATACAAAAAAGATTGACGGAAGGCAAAAAGGAGGTTCGAAGAAAGAGCTATGGGAAAAATTGTTGTGGTCCAGCAAATTGCCTAACAGCAACGAGTTTGAGAGCATTATCAAAGAGCTAGTACCAAAATGCAGAGTACATGTGTGAAATGTACGCCAGTCCCATAAACAGCAGGAGGAGTGGTCAGAACCTAAACCAGCAAAATAAGGAGATGACGTGGCAAAAGGAGCACTGATCCGAAAGTCAGTGAAATGTAAAACAACTAAGCCAGCAAGAAGAAGGAAGGACACCACAAATGGACAAGGAAAAGAGCCAAACACCACAACAAGGAGTCATAACCCCAGTAGGGGGAGGGGAGACGTGGAAGCATCAGGCCCAGTGATACCTGAGCCATGTATGGCGGAGACATTAACTGACATCAAGCAACTAGAGGTGATCATAAAAAATCTAAAGTCGGAGGGAGCAGCCGGCCCTAACAGACCTCCCAACGCTTCATTTAAGTATGAAGTGGATTTTTGGGCAATGTATCTAACGCCCTTCTTCAACCAAATGTACATCCAGAATGATACACCCACATCTTGGAAAGGGAACATTTTCCACCCAATATATAAAAATGGAAGTGTCACATCACCATGCAATTATAGGTTGATAGCCTTAATTGATGTAGAAGCAAAATTGTATGCATCCTGAATTCCACATGATCTCCAAGCACGGGTAGAGGGGCAAAGCCTGATTCCGAAAACTGAAACGGGTTTAAGCCCAGTATGGGAACAACCACAAATTTAGTAACATTGCCCATTATAATGGAAAACGCATTAAGACGGAAAAGCTGCTTGTTCGCTTGCTTCATAGACCTCAAAGCTGCATTTGATTGAGTGCCTCAGGATTGTCTTTGGGTCAAACTGGACAAATGGGGAATCCCAGGGAAAATGCCAAGTGCGATTATAGCATTATAAGGCAACACATGGGCACAGGTGTAAATAGGAGACGGCAGCAGGGTTACCTTCAAAATTACCAAAAACGGTTTCAAACAGGAATGCGTCCTAGCCCTGAGTTTGCTCAATTTATATCTAGCCAATCTAAATATCCGCAGGACACAAGTAGACAGCCATCCACCAACTTTGGCAAATGTGAAAATCTTATGTTTGCAGTATGCAGACAACATCGATGTTTTGAGTCAAACACCGATAGGCTTGCAAAGATCTATCAACGCCCTAGTAAGTTACAATGAAAAACAAGGGCTAGAACTGAATTTGCGCCAAACCAAAGTCGTGCGCCTAGAATACCAAGTATAAGTCATACAAGTGGTACAGCAAAAGAGAGATGGTGGAGTTAGCCCACTCATAAAAGTATTTGGACATTAACCTGGGGTGCCAAATGTCTTTCACCCAACACATTGCAGCAGTTCATGCTGAAGCTCTGTCTTTAATTTTCGCTTTTAAGCTATTGAAAAAGAAACTGAGTTGCCCTTCCCACAGCCAACTCTTGGCCGTCATGGCAGCACAATTCATACCCTCCTTGGCATATGGCCTGTAAATCTCGTGTGGTAAGGCGATAGATATTCTAAACCAGTTACTAATAAATGCCTATAAAGTGGTGTTTAACCTGCCGAAAGCAACCTCTGTAACTCAGCTGCATCTGGGATTTGGCCTTAAAAATCTGAAATTTCAAAGAATGAATACCCTTCTTAAACTGTGCTGGAGACTTCGTGCCTCAGAGAGCGGATCCATAAAAAACTTAATCTGGCTTGAGATCGAGGCACAAACGGAGAAAAAACAAGAAAACGAATGGTGAGATTACCTAGGGGAAGTATTAGCACAATTAGATATACAGGAAGAATGGGAAAGCAGATGGAATGAACAGCCTTCAGCCCGATAACCAACTCCTCATCAAAAAAGCTGTCATATTTACATGATAAAAAAAGTTTGAAGGATGCGGCATGCTTAGGTACTGATAAATTCTTACTATAACCTGAGGCCACAAGCATACCTCGTAGCACATTTTCCCCTGGACTTAAAATGAAGTTTCATGCTTTATCGTTTTGGGCACTTTCAGCCTTTTCTTTCTTTTTCTTTTTTGAGTTTTATATAGCGCGAACTAGACCTGAGACATCGGGTATCAGAGCGCTTTACATGAGCACCAGTTTCGTTATAGATGAACACCTTCATTTTTTTATTGGTAGGCACGGGGAGATTAAGTGATTTGCCCTGAATCACAGGATGTAGAGTGTTGTTGCTGAGACTCTAACCAGGTTACCCAGCTTCGAATCCGACCGCTCTAGCCGTAAGGCTACATCCTCTCCCCTTGATTGCTGATTGTAGTCAATTGGTCACAATTATGCAGCTCTCCTGTACGGATCGCTCATAGTGTTCTATTTACTTAATAAAAAATGTTTGGCGAAAACAACAAAAATGTTTGCCCATATAACGTTATTTTGTATTGCACGTTCTTTAAATGCCATTGTCGACATCCGCCATGCCGCTGTGCTTTTTCCTTGAAGCGCATGTCTTTTCAATGCCATCTGAAATTCCTGCAGAGATTGGATGGGCCACATATTGGGTGATGTGGAGTTTCAGTGTAGAAGGACAGAGATGTAAAAGTCCCAGAACTAGGAGGCAAACATGGTGGCTTTGGTGTTGTTTGAAGGTTGTGATTGGTGGATCAGGTTCTGATCTGGTGTGTAGTATGGTAGAGTGTCAGAGAGGGTGTTGGGAGCCGTGTTGTCATTTGCTGATTTGAAAGTTGTGATTGGTGAATCTAAAGTTCCGAGTTGGTGTGTAGCATGGTAGGGTGTCAGAGAGTAGGTTGAATGCCATGTCATTTGCTGATTTGTATGTCCATGTAAGTGGTTTGAATACGGTCCTGTTCTTGAAAGTGAGCCAGTTGGCCTGGTGACAGGATTCAGTCTGAGCATAATAGGACGGAATGTATGAAGCTCTGTGGTTATACTGAATACGCAGCTACCTATGTTGTGCCATCTATTAATGTAATAACTGCACTTTCACAATTGCTTTATTAACCTTCCTGCTTTCTCAAATTTGCTTGAAAATGCACGATTTTTCTTCTTTTTTTTCAAAATTTTCTTGGGGGGGTCATCGCCCCAAACCCCCCTTTTGGGGTTCGGGCTCGCTCGCTACGCTCGCTCGCTACGGTGCTGTATGCAAATCACTTTGCGCCCCACCACTTTCAAATGTCACCCACCGCCCCTGGGTCCCTTCCTGTACAAAAACAATTCTTTAATACATCCCCCTCTTTGTATATGTGCTGTAGAATGCAGCACACATGCACAGAGGAAAAAATTAGAAGAAATGAAAACAGGTATTCCCGTTACCACTGCCTCAGGGAGAAGCAGGATTATGGAGCAAATGCTCGCCTACAATTCTTTGTAGATAAGGATTTGCGTCAAAACCCTTGAGTAGGTGCATGGCAACGCCCATGGAATGCATCCTTGATGCAAAGTAACACAAGGTAGCACATTGTGTAGCTTTGTCTTACTTATGGTTACAATCCAGGGCAAATTGTGATCTGCATTGGATTGTAAATACCAACGCAACACTTTTCGTTGGCTTTGAGTTAAAAAAGTAAAGCAAACCCGAAGCAAAGTCTTTGTAACTCCGGGCCATGGTCTTTAATCTGGGTGACTATTTCACTGATTCCTCATTTACCCGTCACCTACTTGCCCACTGATCCAGTCACTTAAGCCTGATTCATCAATCTCCCGTTTTGCGAGCCCCTAATAGCGATTCATAAGGAATCGCTATTAAGGACTTGCAAAACGGGATTCATGTAGAAATTGCATAAAGAAATGCGATTCCTACACATTCCTTATTTGCGATTAGCAAATTGCTAAATCGCAAATAAGGAATAACTCCCCATTCATTCCTATGGGCCTAAAGGCTCATATGAATGAATGGGGAGTTATTCCTTATTTGCGAATAGCAATTTGCTAATCGCAAATAAGATAGCCATTTCAAGGGTGCCAGGGGTGTCCAAAGGACACCCTGTAGCACCCCTGAAATGTAATCTACATTGGTGTTGCGCACACACATGTCCAAAGGACATGTGTGTGTGTAACATGCAACTTAGAAAAATGCATTTAAATGCATTTTTCTAAGTTTTCCCTATTTACCACGAGGTTTGACCTCGCGGTAAATAGCGGCCAATAATTGCGATTTCGGTATTTTAAAATGGGTCATGAATTGCATTTAAGGAATCTCAAATAGAGATTCCTTAAATGCAATTCCTCGCAAATATGCGAATTCTTTAACAGCGAATTTTGCATTTGGGATGATGAATCCCAAATGCAAAAATTGCACTCGCAAAGGGCCAGATTCTCAGAATCTGGCCCTTTGCGAGCGCAATTAAGCTTGATGAATCAGGCTGTTTGAGTCCAAAGGCTTGCTACCGACTTGGAAAACCAGGCTGCCAGACTCAAATGATTGTTTATGCAGTTACAAACTGGAGTAAATATGTCATCTCATGTGCACGTGCCCCACAGGTATGGTCCAAAGGAACACACTTCTCAAACCGATTTTTTTTTTAATTCAATAGCCACACTAGCAGGCAATCATTCATCAGCTGGTTTGGTGGTGCCTTGATTTCTTTGGCATGCCGAGGTGTAACATTTTTAAACCTAGTGAGCAAACAACTCCGAAGTTTAAAAAAAAGGGGCAGGTTTACAAGAAACGGACACATCTGTAGAGATATGTCAGTTTCCCTGTTCCTGCCTGCGATACCCTTGCGCCACCATGGATGCGCCGTATTTACAATAAGGCGCACCATGGCGCTAGGATTGACAGATGCATCAGAAATTCTGACGCATCTGTTGCCCCAAAAGTCAGCAAGCAGGACGCAACTCCAGCAATGAATGTTGAGGCCTATACTTATTGTACTGCGTAACTCCTTACGCCTGCTTCAAGCAGGCTTAAGGTTTTGACACAGTGGCGTCCTAGAAGTGGCGCAGTAAAATATTGTAGACTTCACTGCGTCACTTTTACGAGGCTTTCCTGCGTGGGAACGCCCATCCTGCATACATTATACCTGACGCAGGAATAATGTGACACAGGGCTTTAGAATGTGACGCATCTCCCTAGATGCGTCACGTTGTAAATTGGCCACATTGTTTACGCCGCTCCTGCATCACAAAAGTGATGCAACGGTGGCGCAAAAGTGTCACAAGGGGCTTGTACATCTGTCCCAAAATCGGTTAGGGATCAACAGGCGCTTCTCCCTTTAAGTAACTAGTTTGTGCAAATTGACCTGCATGTAATGTACATGTTATTTTAAAACAAGGGCAGATCAAGCCAGGGCACTGATGAAAACCAAGGATCTGTCGAGCTGCACTACGCTGTTGAAGTACCAGAAAGTCAGTTTAGCCTCTAAAACTCACACCGCACTTAGTTAGTTAAGTTTCTTTATTCGGTATTTCATAATAGAAATCCATAAAAGCAACATTATCCATATTGTTACAAAATGGAGAGTCAATTACACAATAAAACTAAGTTCCTATAAAAAATAATTATAAGTGAATCTCTGCACATTTCATTAAAATCATTATTCTATGATTTAGACATATTCCTCACAGGTTTTTCCTATGCCTAAAGATACATTTCAGGAAGTTAACAATATGATAACAGGTACGTTCGGACTCTAAAAGCTGGAGACGCAACATTGCAGGACGACACTGTCTAAGGCCCCACAACTTTAACAGGGATAGCAGCCAAAATTTGCGATGGGCATGATAAAACTTACAAAACAGTACAGTATGCATGGTAGTCTGTACTGATGTATCGTCACAGGGGCAAAGTCCAAGAGTTGGCTCCCAAGTGTTCCTCATTGGAAAAGCTACTAGCCGATGAAAGAGATTTAATCTAAATCTCGTTAGTAGAAATCGATCATAGATACTAATATCAAGTGTTAGGTAGGGCTGAATCATGACGGTAGTCTGAACCATAGTTGCATGGAGGACAGAGGCCTTGCCTATCTCACTAGCAAGCCTTAGTCCATCTAGATGGCTCAAGGCCATTACTTTCAGATCCTTCTTAGATATCTCACTGATCTTAGCTGGTGTTATGTAGTATGCCTCTAAGCCTAGGTCAGTGAGAACGTTTCTAATATAAAGCAGCCATCTGATTTTCCCCGAGTAATCTAATGCCATTGAGTCTGCCACAATTCCCTTGGTTAGCATATTTTTTTCCGAAGTCCAAATACGCCTCCAAAGTAGCAATGGTTGAATTTTTGCCAAATCCTCTATATGTGGTATCCCTAATTCTGTATGGCATGCATATGTAGAAATTCGTCTGGGTGCTGCAAGGAGGAATCTTAGAAAGGAGTTTTCTGCCACCTGTAGAGCACTAAAATCCGCATGCCCCCAAACGCCAGTCCCATACAATGCTATTGTCTGACATTTAGCGTTATAGATTTTTAGTAGTTCCACCGGCGACCTTTTGCCCAATTTTTGTGAAAAGCTTATCAGGGCGGCTATAGCTCTCTTAAAAAGGTGTTTTCTGGCCTCAACTGCTGCTTTCCAGTTTAATTTTTCGTCTATTGTGATGCCTAGATAAGGGTAATGGGCCGTCACTTCAAGTTTTTGGTTGTTAAGGAATATATCCTTTGGTCGTTTTCTCCCTTTGCCTGCCACCATTACAAAGGTCTTCTTAATGTTTATATGAAAGTCAAGACTGCCCATATAATCCGCATACCTGGACAGAGCCTTCTGTAGTTCACGCGGGGTACGCGCCAGTATGACGGCGTCGTCTGCGTAGAGCAGAGCGGGAATCAGGCGTTGTTTTACTTGCGGGAGATCCTGGGCCCCCCTCAACAACTCCACCTCCAAACTGTTTGTATACAAGGAGAAGAGGAAGGGGGCCAGGACACATCCTTGCCTAACTCCACGCTCTACTCCAAAAGGTGCAGACAACTCGCCCTTCACACCAAAGCGGACTCTCGTGGAAGCTTTGGAGTATAACTCACTCAAAAAATCTAAAAGAGGGGGATCCACTCCCATTTTTGTCAGGACTGACCAAAGCTTTGAATGGGACACACAATCAAAGGCAGCGGACAGGTCCACATAAACCATGTAGAGCTTGTCCTGTTTTGCATTGATATATTTGCCTAGCATCATGGACAGGTTTAGGGCCTGTTCTACTGTGCCAAAGCCTTCCCGAAAGCCAAATTGTAAATCGGACAGAACATCCCCTTCCTCCGCCCACTGCTGGAGTCGCTCAAGGATGACCCTGCCAGCTACCTTGCCTAGAGAGTCCAGCAGTGAGATAGGGCGATAACAGGAAACCTCCTAGAGGTCCCCCTTTTTAGGGCTCGCCTGCTGTGCGCATGCGCATAGCTGGCGAAGCTCTATAGGGGCTTAAACAGCGTTTACCCAAGCACGATTCCACTGGCGATTTCTTGAAGTGCATGTGCTTTTTAGGTCATTGCGCAAGCGCAAGCCTTAAAAAGCGCGTGCACAATGCCACCAGCCGCCTGCCTGCCTGCCTCGCATTACCACATCAAAGGCAGCTTCTCAGCGTGCGCTCATCCCCTAATTATTCACGGCCGGCCGGCCGTACTTTCAGTTTCACGGCCGCCGGCCGTGTCTCCTTTTATGCTAACTCCCTCTGTACCTCTCCTTGCATCCTCCTCTTTACTTCGATTCCTGCCGTTTTCTCTCTTCTCCGGCTGTTTGCTTTGCTTCCTTGTTAGGACTTGTGCCCCCCTCACCCTCACCCTCACACTCACTCACCCTCACACTCACTGACCCTCAACCCCTCACCCTCACACTCACCCTCAACCCCTCACCCTCAACCCCTCACCCTCAACCCCTCACCCTCAACCCCTCACCCTCAACCCCTCACCGCCTCAAACCCTCACCCTCAACCCCTCACCCTCAACCCCTCACCCTCAACCCCTCACCCTCAACCCCTCAACCCCTCACCCTCAACCCCTCACCCCCTCAACCCCTCACCCCCTCAACCCCTCAACCCCTCAACCCCTCACCCCCTCAACCCCTCACCCCCTCAACCCCTCACCCTCAACCCCTCACCCTCAACCCCTCACCCTCTCACCCTCAACCCCGCACCCTCAACCCCGCACCCTCAACCCCGCACCCTCAACCCCTCACCCTCAACCCCTCACCCTCAACCCCTCACCCCCAACCCCTCACCCCCAACCCCTCACCCCTCAACCCCTTACCCTCAACCCCTCACCCTCAACCCCTCACCCTCAACCCCTCACTCACCCTCACCCCCTCACCCTCAACCCCTCACTCAACCCCTCACCCTCAACCCCTCACTCACCCTCACACCCTCAACGCCTCACCCTCACCCCCTCACCCTCAACCCCTCACCCTCAACCCCTCACTCACCCTCACCCCCTCACCCTCAACCCCTCACTCACCCTCACCCCCTCACCCTCAACCCCTCACCCCCTCACTCACCCTCACACCCTCACACTCACTCACCCTCAACCCCTCACCCTCACCCACCCTCAACCCCTCACCCTCACCCACCCTCAACCCCTCACCCACCCTCAACCCCTCACACTCACCCTCAACCCCTCAACCCCTCACCCACCCTCAACCCCTCACCCTCACCCTCTCACCCTCACTCACCCTCAACCCCTCACCCTCACCCTCTCACCCCCTCACCCTCACTCACCCTCACTCACCCTCAACCCCTCACCCTCAACCCCTCACCCTCAACCCCTCACCCTCAACCCCTCACCCTCAACCCCTCAACCCCTCACCCTCAACCCCTCACCCCCTCACCCTCAACCCCTCAACCCCTCACCCTCAACCCCTCACCCTCAAACCCTCACCCTCAACCCCTCACCCTCACCCTCAACCCCTCACCCTCAACCCCTCACCCTCAACCCCTCACCCTCAACCTCAACCCCTCACCCTCACCCTCACCCCCTCACCCTCACCCCCTCACCCTCACCCCCTCACCCCCAACCCCTCACCCTCACACCCTCAACCCCTCACCCCCTCACCCTCACCCCCTCACCCTCAACCCCTCACCCTCAACCCCTCACTCACCCTCACCCCCTCACCCTCAACCCCTCACCCTCACCCCCTCACCCCCTCCCCCTCACACTCACTCACCCTCAACCCCTCACACTCACACTCACCCTCAACCCCTCACACTCACACTCACCCTCAACCCCTCACCCTCAACCCCTCACCCTCAACCACTCACCCTCACTCACCCTCACCCCCTCACCCTCACCCTCACCCCCTCACCCTCAACCCCTCACCCTCAACCCCTCACCCTCAACCCCTCACCCCCTCACCCTCAACCCCTCACCCTCAACCCCTCACCCTCAACCCCTCACCCCCTCACCCTCACCCCCTCACCCTCACCCCCTCACCCTCAACCCCTCACCCTCAACCCCTCACCCTCACCCTCAACCCCTCACCCTCAACCCCTCACCCTCAACCCCTCACCCTCAACCCCTCACCCCCTCACTCACCCTCAACCCCTCACCCTCACACTCACCCTCACCCACCCTCACTCACCCTCAACCCTCACCCTCAACCCCTCACCACCCTCAACCCCTCACCCTCACCCACCCCCTCACCCTCACACTCACCCTCACCCTCACTCACCCCCTCACTCACCCTCACCCACCCTCAACCCCTCACCCTCACACTCACTCACCCCACTCACCCTCACCCCCTCACCCTCACCCACCCTCACCCCCTCACCCTCACCCACCCTCAACCCCTCACCCTCACACTCACTCACCCTCACTCACCCCCTCACCCTCACTCACCCTCAACCCCTCACCCTCACTCACCCTCACTCACCCTCACTCACCCTCACTCACCCTCACCCCTCACCCTCAACCCCTCACCCTCAACCCCTCACCCCCTCACCCTCACCCCTCACTCACCCTCACCCCCTCACCCTCAACCCCTCACCCTCAACCCCTCACCCTCACCCCCTCACTCACCCTCAACCCCTCATCCCCTCACCCCCTCACCCTCACCCCCTCACCCTCAACCCCTCACCCTCAACCCCTCACTCACCCTCAACCCCTCACTCACCCTCAACCCCTCAACCCCTCAACCCCTCACCCTCAACCCCTCACCCCCTCACCCTCACCCCCTCACCCTCACCCTCAACCCCTCACCCTCAACCCCTCACCCTCAACCCCTCACCCCCTCACCCTCACCCCCTCACCCTCACCCCCTCACCCCCTCACCCCCTCACCCTCAACCCCTCACCCTCAACCCCGCACCCTCAACCCCGCACCCTCAACCCCTCACCCTCAACCCCTCACCCTCAACCCCTCACCCTCAACCCCTCACCCTCACACTCACTCACCCTCACTCACCCTCACCCCTCACCCTCACTCACCCTCAACCCCTCACCCTCACTCACCCTCACTCACCCTCACTCACCCTCACTCACCCTCACTCACCCTCACTCACCCTCAACCCCTCACTCACCCTCACTCACCCTCACCCTCACTCACCCTCACTCACCCTCACCCTCACTCACCCTCACTCACCTCACTCACCCTCACTCACCCTCAACCCCTCACCCTCAACCCCTCACTCACCCTCAACCCCTCACCCTCACCCCCTCACCCTCAACCCCTCACCCTCACCCCCTCACCTCACCCCCACCCCCTCAACCCTCCCCCTCACCCCTCACCCTCACCCCTCACCCTCAACCCCTCACTCACCCTCACCCCCTCACCCTCAACCCCTCACCCTCACACCCTCACCCTCAACCCCTCACTCACCCTCAACCCCTCACCCTTAACCCCTCACCCTCAACCCCTCACCCTCACCCCCTCACTCACCCTCAACCCCTCATCCCCTCAACCCCCTCACCCTCACCCCCTCACCCTCAACCCCTCACCCTCAACCCCTCACTCACCCTCACCCTCACACCCTCACCCTCAACCCCTCACCCTCAACCCCTCACCCTCAACCCCTCACCCTCAACCCCTCACCCTCAACCCCTCACCCCCTCAACCCCTCACCCTCACCCCCTCACTCACCCTCAACCCCTCACCCTCACACACACCCTCAACCTCTCACCCTCAACCCCTCACCCTCACTCACCCTCAACCCCTCACCCTCAACCCCTCACCCCCTCACCCTCACCCCCTCACCCTCAACCCCTCACCCTCAACCCCTCACCCTCAACCCCTCAACCTCAACCCCTCACCCTCAACCCCTCACTCACCCTCACCCCCTCACCCCCTCCCTCACACTCACTCACCCTCAACCCCTCACCCTCACACTCACCCTCAACCCCTCACCCTCACTCACCCCCAACCCCTCACCCACCCTCACCTCCAACCCCTCACCCTCACCCACCCTCAACCCCTCACCCACCCTCACACTCACCCTCACACTCACCCTCAACCCCTCACCCTCACTCACCCTCAACCCCTCACCCTCACTCACCCTCAACCCCTCACCCTCACTCACCCTCAACCCCTCACCCTCACTCACCCTCACTCACCCTCAACCCCTCACCCACCCTCACCCACCCTCAACCCCTCACCCTCACTCACCCTCACTCACCCTCACCCTCACTCACCCTCACTCACCCTCACTCACCCTCACTCACCCTCACCCTCACTCACCCTCAACCCCTCACCCTCACCCTCACTCACCCTCATTCACCCTCACTCACCCTCATTCACCCTCACCCTCACTCACCCTCAACCCCTCACTCACCCTCACCCTCACTCACCCTCAACCCCTCACTCACCCTCACCCACCCTCACCCACCCTCACCCTCAACCCCTCACCCTCACTCACCCTCACGCTCACTCACCCTCACGCTCACTCACCCTCAACGCCTCACCCTCACCCCCTCACCCTCACCCCCTCACCCTCAACCCCTCACCCTCAACCCCTCACCCCCTCACCCTCAACCCCTCACCCTCAACCCCTCACCCTCAACCCCTCACCCTCAACCCCTCACCCCCTCACCCTCAACCCCTCACCCTCAACCCCTCACCCTCAACCCCTCACCCTCAACCCCTCACCCCTCACCCTCAACCCCTCACCCTCAACCCCTCACCCTCAACCCCTCACCCTCAACCCCTCACCCCCTCACCCTCAACCCCTCACCCTCAACCCCTCACCCTCAACCCCTCACCCCCTCACCCTCAACCCCTCACCCTCAACCCCTCACCCTCAACCCCTCACCCTCAACCCCTCACCCTCAACCCCTCACTCACCCTCACGCCCTCAACCCCTCACCCTCACCCCCACCCCCTCAACCCCTCACCCTCACCCCCTCACTCACCCTAAACCCCTCACCCTCACACACACCCTCAACCTCTCACCCTCAACCCCTCACCCTCACTCACCCTCAACCCCTCACCCTCAACCCCTCACCCCCTCACCCCCTCACCCCCTCACCCTCAACCCCTCACCCTCAACCCCTCACCCTCAACCCCTCACCCTCAACCCCTCACCCTCAACCTCTC